>NC_073640.1:16066428-17270000 GCF_029407905.1 Bubalus kerabau | reverse complement strand
AGCCTGCCTGGCGCTTGGCTGCGGCCACCGCCTCTCGGAGGAGCCACTGTCCCTGCTTTAACCCCGCAGTCGGGCTTGCAGGGGCTCAGGGCAAAGGGGCCCAGCTGCACCTGGGGGTCCCTGCTCCCGCTGGTGGGTGAGGCTCTTTGTGGGTTCTGCCCTAGGATGCTCCTCCTGCTCAGTGGGGAGAGCCAGCCCCTTCTGGGAGGGGTTGTTTGGGGCACAGGCTCCTGGGCCCGGGAGGGGCAGCGGAAGGGGGGAACAGGCAGCAGGTGCCGCTTCTAACAGCCTTGATGGGCTGCCAGTCGCCTCTGAAATCCAGAGCACATCTGCGCTCATCAGTTGGCCAACAGATGGGTCCCGGTTTAATATTTTTGGATTCGGTTACACTGAGGGGCTGATGTGAACCATACAGAGTGCAGGTGTGCGAGCAAAACAGCGTCCTGCAGCGTGCAGGGTGGGAGGAGATTGTCCTGGGGGTAGGGGACGGGGACTGGCTCCGGGCAAGACCCCGGAGCCTGGCTGGAGACACTCCAGGTGCCCGTGGGCGAGGAGCCTCACTCTGCACCTTGGGTTTGGTCACAGATTTTGTTATAAGCTTCTTGCAAACCGCGGGATGCAGTAATTCCCCTGTCCATCCTGGGAGTGAGAGCGGGTGGTCAGCAGGCAGAGAGGGGCCAGGCAGGGCCAGATGGCAGTGTAGTGGCTCATGTTCCCACCAGCAACTGCTTTTGTTACTTAATCATGTCACAGGCAGGAAAGCACCCACCCCCCATGCCGAGTATCTCTGGGGCCACCTTTGCGGCTGGCCCCGGGGGAAGTTCCCAGGGACCCAGATAAGTCTGCCGGATGCAGCCTTGGACTTGGAGCTCCAACCGGGACCCTGCAGACAGTGACCCCATGGCGATGTGATTGTTGCCATGGAGAGACAGTGCTGTCCCGGGTCCTGGGGGACCCTGCAGGAAGATGTCCATCCCGTGGCTGAAGTCCTGAGCCAGGTAGCAGCCACCCGCCTGCCCCGCCCGAGCTCTTCCTGCAGAGAACAGCTTGCTTCCTCTGACAACACCTGTTCTCTCAGCTGACCCTGGGGAAACTGAGGCCCAGGGCAGCCAGGGAGCCTGTCCAAACAACAGCTCTTCAGGCCAGGGTTGCAGAACCTGTGGGCTGAGAGCAAAGCTGTGTGCTTCGTTGGCTTGTGGTGTTGTGTCCCTCTCAGGCCCGATGGTCTTACGAGAACCAGCTCACTCTGTGCAGATTCCCTTGTCCATAGGCATCAGTCACCTGCCTCCTGGGGCCCCCGAGACTGCAGCTGGGTGTGAGGTCCTCAAGGGGTGGTGCTCAGAGAGGACTCCCTGTCCTCTGGCTCTGTCCAGCTGGGAAGGAAGACTGACATGTTGTACACACATATATACACAGACGTAACAAGAACGAGTGCACGCAGGCCTCCCAGACCTGGTACAGGGGAGGCTGCGGTTGACATGTTCCTGCCTTCATTCATTCAGTGAGCACTTATCGATCACATACTGTATGCCAGACCCAGTTCCAGGGGCATGGGACATCAGTGAAGAGACAGATGCTTGCCCTCCATAGACACAACATCCGTATGTGGTACATGAATTAATAGCTAAAGGAATCAGAGGACTCTGCATTTGAAAAGGAAGAATTGAGATTTTCAGGGCAATAATAAAAGCTAATCTCTTTGGGGCTCTTAGTAGGTGGCAGGCAAGAGGAGGAAGGCATCCTTCTGTTGGTCTGAGGGTCCTCATTGTACTGAGAAGGAGCAGGGTCTCCCGAGGATGCCCAGCAGCAGGCAGTGTCCAACTGGGCAGAAGGAAACACCCCTGGGCATCGGTCAGGGGGTGCGCCTCCTCTGGCCCCTTGGCCAGGACAAGAAGAACATGTCTGCTCTGCAGCTGTGAGTTTGCTCCTCGGCCCCTGGAAACAAGAAGCAACTCACATTTTGTCTACATCCCAGCGGAGCTGTCCAGAGCCACTTGCCAGGACAGGGCCCTCATCAGTTTAGCTGTGTTGTTCATGCCCAGGTCCAGAGAAGGGACCATGCACTGTTGTTGAGGCACCCCTCAACACACCTTTGGCCCCACACAGGCCTGAGTGCTGAGCACCAGCAGGGCCAGGCCTCGTCCCTGCCCTCCTAAGCCCACCTCTGTCCCACCCTCGGGGAAGCTCCTCCTCTCCACCTGGTCCTCCGGTCCTGCGAGTCCTGCCTCCTCTGGGCCCTGGCTGCTTTCCCCTCCCTCTCAAGTGCACATGGCCAGATCTTCCCCTCCCAAAGGCAGGGACCTCATGGGATGTTCTCAGCCTCCTTTGCATCTAGGCACAGCCACAGTTTAACCAATAAGCTGGAAGGGAGAACTCTGAAAATTTCTGAAAAAGATTATTCTCCCTGGCTCCTTTTCTTCTTTGAATGCAGTGTTCACAAGTTGTGATGGTTGGAGCTACAATCACCATTGTAGAACCACGAGGCAACAAGCCAGAAGCCAACAAGCCAACACTCAGGATGGCAGATCATGAGGACTGGGAGAGCCGGGGTCCCTGATGATGACATCGACTCACTGCACCTAATCCAGCATCACTTTCTCCAAGTGTCCAGAGAACTAGTGCGTGCATCTGTTAAACCTCTGTTAGCTGGACATCCTGTTACTTGAAGCTGAAAGCATCCCCAGGAAATGCAAAGCATAGTAACTGAATTCCCAGGCTCGACCTGGTCCACTGCCAGCCCTGCTTGGAGGCCAGTGGAGAAGACATAGAACCTGGAGATGAGGCCAGGACAGCCCCGCCACTCCCTGCCTGGTGACCTTGGGCCAGTACTGAAACCACCCCCACTGGGCTCGCCCATTTTTAAAAAAATTATTATTGGCTGTGCTGGGTCTTCACTGATCCATGAGGGCTTTCTCTAGCTGTGGCGAGTGGGGGCTACTCTCTAGCCGTGGTGCACAAGCTTCTCATTCTGGTGGCTTCTCTTGTTGCAGAGTACAAGTTCTAGGTACATGGGCTTCAGCAGTTGTGGTGCTCGGGCTCAGTAGTTGTGGCACACGGGCTTAACTGCCTCGGGTCATGTGGAATCTTCCTGGACCAAGGATTGAACCTTTGTCCCCTGCACTGGCAGGCGGATTCTTAACCACTGGACCACCAGGGAAGTCCTGCTTCACCATTTGAAACTGGAGGGGGCTCAGCACCCACCCCCTGACCCCAAGCCCCCTCCAGTGTACCCCTGCCTGGAACCACTGCCCTGAGCCTTCTCCAAGGGCTTTGCCAGCTTGAATCAGCCATGACCCCACAACTGTAGCAGAAGAGAGCTGAGCTGGCCATGGGGAGGCAGGTGGTGGCCCCTCTAGGGGAGTGGACTTCCTAAAGACTGCCCAGAGCCATCCTGGAGACGAGCACTAGGCGGCTTGATCAGGGCTGAGATGGGAGGGGGAGCCAGGGATGAGTCATGAGTGGACACCCCCACCCCCAGTCCAGGCTGAATCCTGGGAGCTCCCTGACTCCCAGGCTGCCCTTGAGCTTTGCTGGAGGAGTCTGGTCTGGTGGTGGGGAGGAGTGTGAATCCCGGGGTCCTCCCTGCAGCCAAGGAGGCAGCCAAGCCCGCCTGCTCCCACGACAGGCCATCTGGTTTACCCACAAGGCTACACCTGGCCGTTCCCCTGCACTAGGTCAGATCCATGAGCAAGGAAAGGTAACCAGGCTGCTGCCCCATCTCACCCTCAGGCCCCCACTGGACAGATGGGGAAAGTGAGGCTGGGGAGGCTCAGATGCCCCGGAGCCAGGTGGAGCCTCCCTCCCCGCCGAGTGAGGGAGGGGGGCAGCTGAAGAGGCGCCAGATGGCCCGGATTCCCGGCTTCTGCAGAGACGCCGGGAACAAGACCTCATCTCTCAGCTACTCTCGCAGCTGAAAATATTTACATCCAAATACGTCCCAATGCGTCATATTTTTGCCTCAAGCCAGTCTGGGAGTCTGTCCCCACCACCTGGGAGGCTGTGAGGCCTGCTGAGGAAGGGTCTTGCCTTTCAGGGGAGTTGATGAGTCTTACCAGAGGCTGGCATTAAGGAACAGGGGCCTGGGAGGGGACCCAGAAAGGACCTCAGGGTTCTGAAAAGATGACCTGCCAAGTGCCTTGGCCTCAGGGTCTTTAGAAGCAGCTGGCTCTGCTCGAGGGCGCTCCCCACAGAAAAGGTGGGAAGAGCCCATGTGGGTTCGAGGGTCTGCAAAGCTCTTGACTTCCTCCCAGGAGACTTGCCATTCTCAAGACTTCCCTCCCGCGAGATTTCCCTCCTGCGAGACAGCCCTTCCCTGAGATTTGCCAACCTCAAGACTTTGTACCCTCGAAGCAAGACTGTTCTCCTCCATGCCTCACTGCATACGACATGTTACTTTTACTGTGGTTTCTTGTTTTGCTGACCTTCCTCTTGAGGTGTCCTCAGACCTGTAAGGGTGGGACCTGGCCTCATTCGCCCCAGCACAGAGAGCAGCATCCAGCTGCAGTCGGTGCTCGGGAGGTGCATGTGCAACATGTGGACCACCGAATGTGGGGCAAGCTCCTGCAGACCCTTGGCCTCTGGCTGCAGGGATGACCAATGAGACGGCCTCGCCTTCTGGGCTGTGCAGAAGACTGAGAGTGGCAGAACGCTGTCTCCTCTGAGTGCTGGAGGCAGGGAGGCCAGAATCAAGGTGTCCACAGGCTGCGCTCCACCCAAAGGCTCCAAGAGGCTTCTGGGCCACACTGTGTCCCCCTGCATATTGGTAGGTTGAAGCCCTGAGCCCCAATGTTTCAGAATGTGACTGTATTTGAAGATGAGGCTGCTGGGATGGTCCTGATCCAGTCTGACCAGTGTCCTTTTAAGAAGAGGGGCTTGGATGCATGGAAAGACGTGGGGCCTGCAGACACACAAACATGCACCTGGATGGTTACAGCAGCTTTATTCAGTCCCCAAAACTTGGAAGCAACCAAGACGTCCTTCAAGGCGAATGGATAAAAAGTCTATGCTTCATCCAGACAGTGCAATATTACTCAACACTAAAAAGAAATGATCTGTCAAGCCATGAAAAGGCAGGGAGGAGACTTAAATGCAAGTTACTAAGTGAAGCAGCCAATGTGATTCCAACTCTAAGACATTGTGGACAAGGCAGAACTATGAGACTGTGAAAGGATCAGTGGTGGCTAGGACTTGGGGGAGGTGGGGATGACCAGGTGGAGCACAGAGGGTTTCTAGGGCAGTGAAGCTGCTCTGCATGTAACTATAATGGTGCATACAGGTCATTATCCACTTGTCCAAACCCATGGAATGTACACTACCGGGAGGGACCCTGGTGTAGACTGTGGGCTCTGGGTGATTGTGGTGCAAGTCCATCTGTTGTAATCAAAGTACCACCTGGTGGGACTGATAATGGGAGAGGCTGTGAGTGTGGAGGGACAGGTGCTTGATTTTTCTGTGAACCGAAAATGACTCTAAAAAGTAGTCTATTTTAGAGAAAAAGACCCAGCCCCACAGAGCTGACCTTCTAGTGGAGGGACAGGCAATAAACAACAGGAGTGAGAAAATCTCCTCACCCAGAGATGGTGCCAACCCCAAGGCTGGAGGGAGAGGAGAAAAGGGGGCAAAGGGAGGAAAAATGACATCTGTGCCCAGTGGAGTAAGTTTGATCCCAGAGGAGTAAGGACCCTGCTTCACTGAGGACCCCAGCCCTCCCTGCCCTACCCCTGGTCTCTGCTCCTCACCAGCCCCAACCCTACCCAACAGGGTTGAGCCTGGACAAGGTTGTTCACCTATAGGAATGGGAAACTGAGGCTCAGAAGGGAAGACTGTCACCTCTGTGTGACCCCAACCCTCCCGGGGACCCGCCCACCTGCCTGCAGAGTGCATCCTCTGAGTCGTGGGGAGCTGCCCACGACTTTAATTTTTTCTGGATCAAACACAGCACCAGATTTGCTGCCTCATGTCTGGTGGGCTCAGAGGAAATGCAGTATGAGCTGAGTGCTGAGATGGGGGCAGACACGGCTTCTCCGTAGGCAGGCAGCTCGGGGCATGGGGCTGAGTGGTGCCCAGGACGCGGGAAACCTCAGCCCACAGTCAGAGAGAAACCAAGACCGGACAGGGCCGACCCCACCCTCCACCTGGGGCTCCTCAAAGGGAAAGTGGCCTCCTCAGGGAGGGGCCTTCCCCTTCGCAGCTTGGCTGCTCAAGGGAGCAGAGTGGGCAGCTCCCCATGACTCAGAGGATGCACTCTGCAGGCAGGTGGGCGGGTCCCCAGGAGGGTTGGGGTCACGCAGAGGTGAAAGTCTTCCCTTCTGAGCCTCAGTTTCCCATCCCCAGAGATGGACAACCTTGTCCAGGCTCGACCCCATTGGGAAGGGTGGGGGCTGGCGAGGAGCAGAGACCAGAGGTGGGGCAGGGAGGGCTGGGGTCCTTAGTGAAGCGGGTCGTTACCCAGCCCGCCCAGCTTCCCCAGCCCTTCTCTGGGTCTGACTGGACCCAGCCTGGTACCAGACCCCAGACCCGTGCACCGCCTGGTGACGTGAGCAGGCTGCTGAGCCTCTGGGTGACAGAGGTGGTGAGGGTGTCTGGGTCAGGTGCGGAGCACACCGGGGAACCATCTCAGCACCGAGTCAGGGGGACTTGGCTATCACTGCTAGCACTCTTATTTCCATCCTCAGACTCTGTCCTCACTGGGCTCAGCCCAAAGCCCCCGTCCTGCTTGTTGAGTAGGCAATGGTCAGGGCAAGAGGAGCAGCATGGCTTCCCCCACTCCACACCCAGCTCCGGGCTTGGGAGGCCCACGCTGACCCAGCACAGGCTACCGAGCCCTGGTCCCCAAACTCAGGGGACGCTATACCATGCCTCTACCTCCCAGAACCTGAGCCTGGAGCACCCCTCTAGGGGCCAGGTCTCCAGAGGCAACCCACTCAGGTTCTTGGGCCTCGGGACCCACTTCCCCTGAACTGGTTGGACCACTGGGGTTGGAGGTTGAGGAGAGGTGGTAATTCTTTCTGTCTTCTTCATGAAGGTGGGGAGTGGAGTCCTGAGGGCAGAATTCATGCCTGGGAGGTTATAGAAGGGTGGGGGGCATCCAGAGATGGCGTGTGCGCACACACTTGGCCTTCCACCACACTCAGGTGGATCCTGGGCTGCACACCAAGGACACAGCCGTCACCAAGAAGGGTGAGGTCTCCACCCTGGGGCTGCTCTCCTGCTGTCCACAGAGGCTGGCTCACAGCAACCACAATCCAAGGTGCTAATGCTGTGATGGGGCATCCAGGACTGTGGAGGCACAGGAGAGGCGCTTCCTGTGGGCTCTGAGGGATGTGTAGGAGTTTGCCAGGTGAGGACTGGTCTGTGGGAGGAGCTGTGAAAGGTCAGACATAATGAAGGCACTTTGGGGAGAGAAGCAGTTCCTATGAGAGAGACAGCTGTTGAGGGGAGAGGAGTAGAGCAAGGCGGTATCCAGGGTCACCTTTGGCATTCGTCCTGGGGCCTTGGGCAGCCACTGAAGGTTTATGAGGAGGAGTTGGATGATGACTGTGTGATTTGGGCAGATGTTCCTGCTGTGGTGTGGGGGTAGGGGGCAGGAGCCAGGGGGCTGAGAGGAGGGAGGAGGTCTCTGCAGACAGTGAAAGGGGGGGACAGAGGGAGGGGGAGTAGGGGAGGGGAGCCCTCACTCCCAAAGGGCTTCCCTGGGCAGGGTCCTGAGCTGGACAAGCAGATTTCTCAGGGACTGACTGGAACTCTGCTCAGGATGAGCTTTCTGGCAACAGCATGCCCACAGAGACCACAGCCAGCCTCGACGGAGCAGGATCTCCGTGAGTGGTTTCACTGAACGTGCACTGCATCCTGTGAGGTGGGCCGTGCGGTCCTCTTATTTTCTAGTTGAGGAAACTGAGGCCCAGGGAGGTTCAGTAGCCAGCCCAAGAGTATCCAGCAAAGACAGCTAACATGACAGTGTGACCCCAGGGCTCTCTGACTCTGGAGGCCTCCACGTGGCAGGTTCACCAGGGATGGAAGGCCCTGACTGAAGCACTGGATGGGAGGGGTCTTCAACATGAGCTACAACAGTGGTTCTTTATTGAGGGAGAGGGGTCCATGAATTTGGATAAGGAAAAGATTACAGGGACTTCCCTGGTGGTCCAGTGGTTAAGAACCCATCTTCAATGGATGGGATGTGTGTTTGATCCCTGTTCGGGAAACTAAGATCCCACCCACCTGCCGTAGATCAATTAAGCCCATGCTCTACATCAAAAGACCTTGCGTGATGCAATGAAGATCCTGCATGCTGCAGCTAAGACCCAGCACAGCCAAGTAAATAAATATTAAAAAAAAAAAAAAAAAAAGATTACACCTGTACTTCACTAACCTCTAACCAAAGTGTAGCATTTCCTTTTACCACGAACACAGGTGTGTCAGCCATTCCTGTGAGCTCAGCACAGACAGACTCAGCTGCGTTTGTCACGTTTGTAGGTCAGCAGCAGTCAAGGAGCAGGAATTTCGTGGGGTTCAGCCCAGCGTCCTGTATTTCGGCTGCTGTGGCATTTGATGTCACAGTTCTCACTCACATCTACAGTAAATAGAGAAGCGTGTATCTTACTACATCAGAAAGAGCTTAACAGTTTGGCGTCTGTATTTGGATGAAAGGAGTTTCCTTTGTACTTCTGTGAATGTATTCGTGTTCCCAACATCGCTTTGAATCGAGGCTCATGGGTTTCACCAGACACCAGAGGTGCCCACAGCACCAGAGGGTCGGGACGCCTGCTACCAGCTCAGTGTCCTCCTGCTTGTCTCCGTGGGCTCCAGCCTCTGGCCCCAAAAGACAGAGCTCCTGCTGCCAGTAAGTGTGCTGACTTCCTTCAGGAGCCCCGGAGCCCTGCTTCGTGTGAGGGATTCCCACGTATCAAACCAGGATGCAAGTGGCCCTTCCCTGTGACCCTGAGTTTGCTCTGTGACACTCTGACTGCGGAGTGGTGGGCCAGGGGTCCAGCCCTGGACTGGCTTCGCCTGTCAGTCCTGAGCGAGCATACCATGACCATCAGACCACTTCATTCCAGACCTGGAAGCAGAGGTTAGCCACCTGCCAGGCTGTGGGTTGAAGAGTGCTGGGCTGTCCTGGCTCCCCTGTAGCTCACATCTCCCCATCGGGCCTTCTCTGGGGCTGTCCTGTGTCTCATATCCCTCTTTGGGGGGCTGCTTTGTGGTTGGGAATGTCACCCCTGTAAGTCGCAGTCTCTGCTGTCTAAAGTACAGCTTACCTAAGATTTGCATAGAATTGTGTTTCCACGTGTCCATCCACCAGTCACCCATCCCTCTCTCCACCCATCCTCCTGTGAGCCATCCATGCACCACCCACCCATCCCTCCATCCTCCTGTGATCCATTCATCTACCCATCTATATACCTATCCATCATTTATCCACCCCACCCATTCATCCATCCACTCATTAATCCATCTATCCACCTCCATCGAGTCAGTCATTCACCCAGCAATCATGGGGCTCCTACAGAACAGGAAAGGAGGCAGAAATAAGACACCCATCCTAGTGACTTCCCTGCCCCCCTCTGTCTAGTGGCCTCTCACCACTGGCCTCCACTAGCCTCCCTCCAGCACCCTGGCCGTCCTACAGAATCCTGAAAGCCTGGAGCTGTGACCACTTCAGGGCCCTTCTATCTGGAATGCACTTGCTCTCACCTCCCCAGGGGCAGCTCTGATCCCTGAGACACAGCTTCCAAATCACCTCCCCTAATTGCCCCATGGGCCACATCTCTTAGGGGCTTATTGGTTGAATGTCCGCCTCCCGTGCGAGAAAAGGCCCCTCGCCCCCTCCCCGCCACACGGGGTGCTGGCAGCCGTGGCCGCTGGAGGGAGCGGCCCCACCCCTCCTACTGCAGCCGCTTCCTCCTGGGCGCCTTATCTCCCGGGCCGCCCAGCTCCGAAAGCCGCAACCAACGTCTGCTTCCCCACAAGCCCCAACTGCCCGGCCCGGGGGGAGTGGGGAGCAGGCAAACACTCCAGAGATGGCCACCAAGAGCGGTGTGGCACCCGCTCCCCATTCGTGGACAACTTTCTTCTATTTCAACTCAACCTCTGTCGGCCCCGCTGATCAGAAAAGCAGGCAGGATGAGAGGCCCCTCACGAAAGTGGAAGTGTCCCATCTGGGGTGCCCCGCAGGTGCAAGGTGCCCTGAACATCTGCCCAGAGCCAGGGTGGGGACCGCCTTCACAGGGGAGGGGCCTGAGCCTCCCTAAGACCCTTTCACTCCCCAGCTTGGAGAGGTCCCATCTGCAGCCTGGAAAATGGGGTGACACAGGGCTCCAGTAGCAGTGGGGGTCACAGCTGCCCCGTGGACCCTGAGGCAGGCCGTGCCCGACATCTTCCATAGTCTCCACCCTGAGCGGCCTGGGAGCTGGGACCACGGTGATCAGGGCATCACACGCACCGAGGAAACTGGGTTGGGGGGTGGGGGAGGTGGTGCCCAGTGTGACCCTGGATCCCACCCTGACCTGGAGCAGGGCAGACCAGGAGGGGCCGTGAGGAGGGCAGAGAACCGGGGACTGGGCCCTGGCTCCCGGGACCATCCTCTCCATCTGAACCCTGGGGACTCAGGGCAGCCCGGCCCGCAGGGGATGCGCATGTGGCGGCCCCTTCCAGGAACAGACAGGGTCTGTGCTGCACAGGCTCTAGAAGGATGCTCACCTGTGGAGGCAGTGCCTCTGGGGAAAGACAGCGGCGGGGGCATGGACGGGGTTCTCCCTGGGTGCCCTGCGCCCTCTGCACTGCTGGGACTGCTCCCCACGGGCATGAATTACCTAGAAATTCAATTCAGCTTGTCAAAATTTGTGAGCTCTGGGGCTGCAGGTTGCACACCTCTGGCCAGTCTGAGGCTCTGAGCCTACACCAAGTTTGGGTCCCCAGGGACTGATTGACAGGCCAGTGGAGGGCGAGGAGCACGCTGTCTCCTTCAAGGGGTCTTCCCATGGTGGTCACCACCTTCACCAAGTGACTACGTACCTGTGCACAGCCTCACCTCCTCTGTGCTGGGTGAGGGGTCTGGGACACCCGCGTCTAGTCTGAGAGGTGACCGAGGGCCCTGGCATGCTTTCTATCATCCCTCAGACTGGGGAGCAGCCTCACGCTCAGCAAAATTCCACCTGTGAATCTGAATTGACTGTTCCCCAAGGTGTCCATCAGGAAATGGGGTGAGGATCTCCAAGGAGATCCCAGCCAGGAGGACAAGCTCAGAGAGGGGGTTTCCTTGCCCAGCCCAGTGGGCAGCACTTTTCAGGGTGGTTGGGGGCCAGGACCTCCAGGCTGCAGGGGAAAGCCTGAGGGCAGGGGCTGGCCAGAGTGGCAGGACCAGGATCGGACCAGGATCAGGCCAGGGCTGACCCAGAAGTCAGGTTCAAGGTTACAAGAACAGCTGGCCCTGGGAGGAGGGCCCTGGGGGAAGTCTGGCTGAGGTCAGGAGAGGGTGGAGACCCCCGGACCACCCCAGGCTGCAGGATGGGCCAGGCCAGAGAGGAGATAGGCAGGCGCGACTGGGCTAGGAGGCTTGGCCAGCGTGGACATTGTCCCTCTGTTGTTGATCTGTGCCCTCACGCCCCTCTGCACCACCCCAGGTCAAGGAAGCACGCCCAGTGGGCCAGGCTCAGGGTGGGTGGAGTGTCACCGGCTGGGCTGGAGGAGGAAGTTGTTGGGAAGTCAGAACGGAATTGCTGTGAGGGGAGGCCGGGCAGGGCTGGGCCCAGATGGTTCCTGTTGAGGAAGCAGTGGGCACAGCTGCACGGCTGCTCCCCGGCCCGCCGCACTATCACGGTGACACAGCTGGCTGCCTCGCCGCAGGCTGCAGGCGACCTCCCCCACTGGCGCCTCCCCAGGCCCGCCCTGCATCACATGAGCCCCTGAGGCCACCCGCCCCTTCCCCAGGCAGCTGCAAGAAGGCCTGAAGCAGTCTGGGGGACAGAGACCTCTAGTTCAGAGGAGCCCAGGCTGGCTGAGGCCTGTGTCTTTCCCTCGAGGGCCCACGAGGTTGAGAAAGGCACTTAGTGTGGGGCTCACCAGGCTCCACGCTGCTGCCCACCACGGGGCTGCCCACCTCCCACCTCAGCAGGATTCAGATTCCTGAACCCACCCTCCGGCTCCATGTCCCAGGCATCCCCTGTGCTGGACAGTGGGCCCTCGGCATCCACCAGCTGCTCAACGCCCCGGGGTCCCAGGAAGGGCGGTCCAGGTAAGGGGATGGAACCGGTTTGGGGGCGGAAGCAGCGCTGAGCAGGTGGCATGAGGCAGCGACAACGCCTTGCTGTGCTTCCCGGCCTGTTGACTCATGTCCAACATCAGCACAGCCTCCCACCAGGCACAGACCTATGCAGCTGGGGCAGGTGGCCGGGGAGGACCAGCAGGTGCCAGGCCTACGGGTGGGCCCCACCCAGAGGCAGACGCTGGAGGTGGAGGCTGCTCAGTGACTAGGGCCCCAGGACTCGGCAAGAAAGGTGGTGTGCAGAGCGCTGGGGACCCCTAAGACTTGGAAGTCAGAGGAGGAAACTGAGGCCAGATGGAGAGGGGCTGGTCCAGGTCCCCAGGAGTGAGTGGTGGTCCAGGACCTGCTCCGCCCCCAATGAGGAGCAACCTTCCAGGGCTCCCACCAGCACAGCCAGTGCCAGGGAGAGGTGGTCGCACAGGGAAGACCTCCAGGGGCTGCTGACTGGGGGGTGTAGGAGGCTGTGGGCCCAAGCTGCAGGATCACCTGCCCGGCTCTCCCGGGACTCAGGGGCCCACAGAACTGCACACAGGAGGCCCCGCTCACCAGCCAGGGCCATGTGGCCATGGATTAGGAACACAGATCTGCAAGTCTCATTGCAGTAGCCTGCAGAGTGCAGGCAGGCCTGAGTCACCCCAGCACCCCAACCCTAGACAACCCATCTCCCCTGCAGAGGGACCACCTGCCCTAAGTGGGTCCCCACCTGTCCCAGCCAGGGACCCGAGGGCCAGCTCCACCTGGCACTCAGCACGTCCAGGACTGGGGCCCCAGGGTGTGCAAAGCCTGCCTCTCCACAGTCACTAGCGTGCTGCTGATGATTCTAAGACGTTGCCAGGGAGGCTCTAGTCACTGGCCTGGGATATGGCTGCGCTGCACTCAGGCTGACCACAGCCTCTGGTCCCGTCCAGCTCTAGCTGTGACCACACAGCTGTCCCTTCTTCCCCAGGGTGGCCCTGCCTGAACCCCACTGTCCTGGGACCACTCGTTGCTCCTCACCTGGGACCAGTCCCTCTTCACCTGGGCCTCAGGTTCCTTGTGTGTCAGGCCCCATCCTTCGGCTCCATGAAAGGGTCAAGAAGCTGCTTCTCAAGGCCAGGGGTGGGCAGAGGGTAGCGGGTGAGGGTGTGTGAGCTGCCGGCCGTGGCCGTGTTCAGATGGATGGTGGCGTGTCCGCGTGGAAGGGGTCTGAGGCCGGGAAACGTGATGCACCTGCTGCGCTCACAATGTCACTCCAGGGGTTGGGCTGTGGGCCTCTGGAGCTTCCTGGGGCGCTTCACGGAGAGGAGGGAAAGCAGTGGGCATTTCGCTCATGCGTCGAGCTGGGGGCTTGCCTGGGCATGGGGTCTCCGTCCTGGGATTGCGGCTTTTAGGAACTTATGGCCCATCTTCTCTAAATCACCTGGCTCCATGGAAAGACACAGACACATGGGGAGACATCCAGCTCCCCATGCCCCCCCCAAAGGGGCAGAGGGCCCCCAGGTGCCAGACATCTCCACCATGGGAAGTGGCAGGTGGGGCTGTGCTGCAGTCCATGGGAGCCTGGGGGTCCAGGACAGGCCTTAGGTCAGTGGGTCTGTCCTGCAGGCTTCCCAAGAGTCTGTGAAAAGCTTTGAGATTCCAAACGTCAAGTAGCACCTAAACCACTAAAAGAATAGTAAGTAGTATCTTCTAAAGCTGAGTCTGTCTGTCTGAGAATGTG
This sequence comes from Bubalus kerabau, assembly GCF_029407905.1. Classification (NCBI taxonomy): domain Eukaryota; kingdom Metazoa; phylum Chordata; class Mammalia; order Artiodactyla; family Bovidae; genus Bubalus; species Bubalus kerabau. Next base: position 17,256,039 of record NC_073640.1, on the reverse strand, counting down.
TGTGAACCCTGCGCTGCCCTCCTGCTGGTAGGAAGCGGGGGCAGTGCCGAGGGTGGGGGGACGACAGACCCGTGGACAGACCCACCCCTGCTGGTGCGTCCCCGAGGTGTGTGCGGCCACGGCAGCAGACAGAAAGGAACAGTGCTGGTTAGAGGGTGTTCACTGTACTCAGGCTTATTAGGTGCCCAGCTTCCCTGGCAGCCCAGTGGTAAGACTCTATATTCCACTGCGGGGGCTACGACCTTGCATGCCACAAGGTGCGGGCAAAAAAAAAGTGCCAGTCGTGTGTGCTAGGAGCTGAACCCCACAAACAAGAGGTGGGGCCAGCACATTGGCAGGGGTGCCTCGGGCAAAGGAGGCTCAGGGGCAGTGCCTGAAGGGGAAACTGAGTCAGGCCTGTTCAGTGTCACCTGGGAGGGACAGGGGAGTGACAGGGAGACAGGGAGTGTCCCATCACTGGAGGGTCCAAGCGAGGCAGCTTCGTGGAGGGCGCCATCCTGCGAACCTTGGGTCACCTGGCCACAGGGGTGGGGTTCAGAGGTCACCACCGTCACCAAGTGGCCTTGCCCTCCCTCCCCTGTCCCCCTCCTTCTGCCCCCACCCCCACCCCCTCCCCACTCCAGCCACAAGCACTTCTCTGGAACATTCTTTGTCTGGAATGCCGCTCCCTGCTGTATTAATTTCCTGGGAAGGCTGTAACAAATCACCACAAATGGGTGAATTACAACAGAAATCTCCTTCCAATTCTGGAGGCCAGAGTCTGAAATCAGGAGGGTTGCAGGGCCAGGCTCCCTGCAGAGGCTCCGAGGAAGGGTCCCGCCTGCCTCTTCCAGCTCCTGGGGGCTCCAGGCATCCTTGGCTTGTGGCTGCATCCCTCTCATCTCTGCCCCCATCTTAATGCGGCCTCTCCTCCTCTTCTAAAAAGTGGTTTTGGAATCTAGGGCCACCCCATTCCAGGTGACCGAGCTCCAACCATCCTGTCTGCGTTCCAGGCGGCAGGATTGGGGCAAAGGAGCCGATGGCCTGCATAGCTGCCTCCGGCACAGCCAGGCCCAGGGCTTGGGCTCATGGCCTCCAGCTGCCATGGGGGTCACGGAGCCTCAAGGGCTGCACCCTGCAAGAGGGGAGCCAGGTTATCAGAATCCGGCGTGTTCTCTGCCCCACTGCCCGTCTGCCACCCCACTTTCCGATCAGCCGAGGCCCTTGGCCACGCTTTCAGGGCTGTCAGGAGACAGTCAGCTATGGATACTGGGGAGTTCATACTGGGAGGGCCCAGGGTGTTTGGGATTGGCGTGTGCCTGGGCAGACGGCAGAGTCCACAGCACCTCTCTGCAGTGTTGGACTGAGAACCGAGCCCCACAGTGACCGTCCATCTGCGTCTCTGTGCAAAGTACTGCGAGCAATTTGTCCTTTGACTTCTATACCATTGCCTCACGTGGGACAGCTGTCCTGTCCCTGCTCTGCTCACATCCTGCAAGGCTTCCTTCCCTTCCCCAGGCCCATCTCCACTTCTTGTTGACCACATGGTGCTGGGGGCTCCTGTGTCAGGATATCGGCTCAGGGCTGCTGAGCCCCACGTGAGGTTGTGACTGCCATCTCAGAAGAAGATACCAAGGTTCCGAGAGGCACACAGCAGGCAAGAGCAGAGGCGGGCTTGGACCCGGCTCTACTGACCCTACAGGATGGATGAAGGGCCAGATGGGAGTGGGGGCCCATTACAGTGGAAGGAGCCCTGGACACCTGCCAGATCAGTTGGTCCTGGCAGGAAACTGCTCGCATGATCACTGGGCAACAGTGTGGACAGTTTGAAGAGAAACCACTGACATAGATCAAACAGAGTCGCCCGGCCAGCACAGAAGTCTGGGGGACACTCCTTGACCTGAGGGGTGGGAAGGGAGGAGAGGAATGAGCTGAGAGAGGGGCCAGGAGAGGAACGGAGTGGGAGAGCCCTAGAGAGAGGACGGCAGGACAAATGCCTGTGTGTTCCCTCCATGCCCATCTCCTAGGGCCTCCTGACCTGCCCCAGGCCAGCCTCCAGAACAGGGGAGCAGGGGTGCAGCTTTCCCCCATCCCCCCATGCCCCGTGTCAGGACCCAGCGTAAGTCTGGGGAGGGAGGGCTGCACTCCACCCCAGGTCCTGGGAGGAGTGCATTACCTTGGGGTAAATGTGGAGCACTCTTTCCCTGAGACCTGCAGTTTCCACGCTATCCCATCCCACAATCCTGGGAGAAAGACTTTCAGGGGCAGCCAGCAGGAGGACTCCAGCCACCCACGTCCTCCCCATCTGTTAAACAACAAATCCAAACTTCAGAAGACAGAGCTGGGGGCAGGAGTGATGCCCAGGAGACAGGGTGCAATCCAGGTCAGCTTCCTGAAGGAAGTGGTCCCTTGGCGGGTAGCTAGAGGAGGCAAAGACTTTCACTTCTCAAAGTGTCTTGACTGAGAAGAAAGGCATTGGTGTTAACCTCTCACATCTTCACTTCCACAACTGCAGTGGCAGAGGAGAGGCCAAGGGAAGGGAAAGAGGGGCCACTGCTGGACTCGGGCTCATTCATGCAGGTGATGGGGCCAGGGGTAGGGCTGCAATGGCGCTAATCAAAGTCTCAGCATTAAAACCCCTCGTACAGTCTCACCAGCACAGCCAGGGCAGGCAGACATCCTGGGGCAGGCAGTGATCTGCAAAGAGTGGCCCAGAATGGAGGTGGCACCCATGGGGACCCCATCCAAGGGTCTTCTGGGGGTGGGGTGCTGACAGGCTCTTCTCATGGGGCTTTGGGGAGTCAATTTGCCATTCCGTGGTTTACAAGACTGAACTCAAAAAAAGTCAGGCCGGATCACCTCTCCTCTGTGTGCACGCCCTCTGGGGGCTTCCCCTGCCCACCTCCCATGCCCATTCCTCTCCCTCTATCCAGCTGGTGCATGGCCACCCACCAACACCCCAGACACCCTCCCGCCCTGGCACTGTTCCCTCCCCATGGGCTCCTCTTCGGTTTGGCTCCCTCCCACCCCCTCTTTAAGTCTTTGCTCTGGTTACCCTCCCCTCCCCTCCAACTTGTGTGCCCAGGCCTCCTTTCCTGCTGTTTCCCCTTCACTTTTTACTCTATCTGATGAAGGAAGCGGTTCCGTGTCTACCTAACCTGTCTCCCTGGTGTGCTGGCTCCGCTGTCTGCTTGCCATGGCACTCTCAGCACCTGGAGCGGCACTGCCGGGGTGCCCAGCACTGGGTGGTGAGTGCACCCCGTGTCCAGGCGACTCGACCACCCGCAGACAGCGAGTGCGCTGATCAGCACAAGGGCCCTGGCAAGTGGCTTGTGTTGGTCTCTAGATGCTAGATCACAGCTGCTGTCAGACAGGAGCTGAGGCCCAGAGACGGAAGTGACCTGCCAGGGGTCAGACAGCATGTGGCGCCAGGGCTGAGTTGGACCCAGGCCTGGGAATGAGACCGGGGCAGCCCGTCCCAGCCTCTCCCCACGGGCACCAGCATTCCCTCCCCCGCAGCCAGAGGCGTGGATGGTGCTGGACCACCTGCCCTCCTGTCTTCCCTCCCCGTGTCCTCTACAGGGGGACACAGGGCCCAGAAAGGGAAAGGGACTGCCAAGCCACAGAACACCCAGGCAGGTGGCTTATAAACAGCAGATGAGGAGGCTGGCCGTCCGAGATCACGTGCCAGCAGGTTTGATGTGTGGTAAGAGCTCCCTGGTCCACTGTGCCCCACCTTCACCAAGCAGCACTTCCAGGAAAGGCCCAGGGAGGGATGAGAAGGGACAGCGGCCAAAGGGGGATGCTGACTGCAGGGAGGGCAGGCACCTCCCGCCATCCTGGTGGGTCCTGTTGCCTTGGTAACACTGACCTGCTAACCATCCTACGTCCCAGGGATGGAGGAACCTTTTTGCTGACCCCCATCCCAGCACCTACTCAGCCTCAGAGCCCACCCAGGCCCATTCGTACCTCACCTATCTGGCCCTGGAGGACTGGGTCAGACACCCAGGGTGCACACATTCCTCCCCCAGTTCCTAAGCGGGAGCAGGGTGGGTCAGATGTGGACTCACCCACCCAGGCCAGCGTCTGAGCGGAGAATCCCTCAGTCGTGGCCACCTCTGCTCCGGGTGGGAGGGCTTGGGTGGCACTGCCGGGGGCTGGGCGATCCTTGGGTGATGACTGGGTTGCGTATCGTAGGCCTGCTCCTCGGACAGCAGAGGCTCAGGGGCTCTGCAGGGACAGAGGAGGGACTGCCAAGGTTGTTTCCCAAGGACAGGCTGCTCCCTGGAGGAGGGGGCAGGGTGGAGGCAGAGGAGAGGGCTGCTCCATTCCAGAGTCCTTCCTGGCCCTGGGCATGGCTTCTGCCCAGTAACCCTTCAAAGACACCATTGACCTGGCTGCACACATGAAGGCAAATCTGAGGGGCCAAGAAACCTACCCGAGGTCACACAGCAGTCTCCAGCAGGACTGGAGCTTCCCTCTCTGCCCAGCACCCTCCCTGGGAGGAAATGCACTTGGGTGGGGCCTCAGGAAAGGGACCCCCTTGGCACCTAGCACTCCAGTGTGGGAGCCACACCTGGCAGCCTAGCGCCTGGGCTGAGCCCTCTGAGAGCCCACGGTGGGGTCTGCTGGCTCCACGCCAGGGAGCTCCGGGCAGATGCTGCCGGCGCCCCAGTTGACAGCTGGACAGAGCACCACCCCCGCTGATGCCCGAGGGCTGCCCACCCCAGGCCGCAGGGCAAAGCCCTGTGCTCCTTGCTACTCTGCAACTTTTAGAAAACCAGGCCCGGCCAGGTTCATGCCTGCCCTTGAAATGAGCTCGGGCTTTCTGAGGGCCACTCCATGCAACTGAGGGCTCACGGGGCAAGGGGGACTTTGACCATGGCTTTCACTCTGTGAGTGCAGCAAGGGATCCCTTCCTGAGAGGAAGCTCCAGGGGGCTTACAGCCTGGGGGGCTTACGGCCTGGGGGCGCTGGTGGACGAAGGCGCACATGTCAGACGGCAGAGGGTTGGGCCCCACCCGCTCACAGCTGCAGGAGCCGCACTGATGGACTGTTGTTGCCCTAGAGAAGTCACCAGTGTCCCTGGTGCCCTTGGTCCGGTGGACAGGGAACCAAGGCCTGGCCCTCATGCTGGCCAGGGGTCAGGGAGGCCACCCTGAAGATGCACCCTCTGGACCTGTCTGCTCAGGTTGGACCAGGTCAGAACCAGGAGGGGAGGGCCGGGCTGGAAACCAGCTCCATCGCTTGCCCAGGACCCCACAGGCCTGTCTTCTCATCTATGATGTGGGGGTGGCAGCCAGCCCCCGAAAAGCTGGGGATAGAGGGGGAGGACCCCAGCACCCACCCGGCCCAACCCACCTTTCTTAGCCCTTGTAGGATCCTGGCTGTGACCCCCTGTCTGTACCCCTTCCCCAGCCAAGGCCCCTGGTGGGAATGAAGAAGGGGCCCCATGGAAGGAAGTAGGGATTCGCCCGCCCTGGGGTTCCCAGTGCTTCCTCCTTTTCTCCCAAATTGGGGTGCATTTTGAGTGCATGGAAAGCCCCGACCTCACAGGCCCTGGGAGGGGGCAGCATGGCAGTGGGGAGGCCAAGCAGGAGGGGCACTGGGATGCTTGCCTCCCAGGCTGACAGGGCCCCTCTGAAAGCTCAGGGGCTGTGGCTGTGGGGGTCTCCCCACACCCGGGTCCTCTTTTTAAGACAAAAGGTCTAAGGTTCCAGCCTCGCTGTGAGCAGAGCGACAGCACAGACACAGGAACCCCAACACCCAGACCCTAGACTTCAGAGAGATCACACTTTACTGAGGGGTCCCAGGGCCCACCTCCCCAGGACACTGCCCGCCACCCCAGCCCCACTGCTGACCGCACACCCACTCCTGCCAGGCAGCGCCTCAGCCTCTGGGCCAGGAGCCTCCCTGAGAGGCTCCATGTGCACGGCCCTCTCTTCTCCGCTCCTGTTTCTCAGACGGCCTGGACAGAAGGATGCATGGACAGACGCCATTCCACCCCTCCACCACCACAGCGTTTTCTAGACCCAGGGTCAGGACTTGATATTCTAAAGCAGGTGACAAAAAACTGCAAGTCAGAACAGTATCGTTCCAGTTCGCAGCCCCCAGGTGCATCGCACCCTGCTCCATCCTCTGAGGCCCAGGAGGCCGGACGAGGGACTCTGCTCAGCTCTGGCCCCTCGACCCGGGCTTCCTCGTCTGCAGCTCAAGGGGCTGTCCCCACCTGGGGGGCTCTCCAGGCGGGGGCCACCACTCGAAGCTGCAGGGCAGAGAGCACAGCTGGCTGGAGGGGAGACGGGAGCAGGCAGCTTCCTGTGGAAACTGAAACTGCCAGGTGCTTCCCTCCCTCCCACGGGGACCAGAGACAGCTGGACGAGGTCCCGCAGCCCTGCCCTGCCCAGCCGCCTCCCTTTCAGGCAAATGTCCGTGGTCCAGACTCTGCTTCTCACCCGTCACTACGGTGACGCACCTCCCTGAGCCCCTGACCCAACCCTCAGCACAGATGAGACCAGCCAGCCCTGAGGCTCTGCCACCCCCTGGGGCTGCCCGTCCAGCCAGAGACACCCTGGCATGGGATTTCAAAGTCTTTGGGCAAAAGCAGGATGCAACAGATACCTGAATAATCTCTAACTTGAATACAAGTGAAAATGATAACATTTCAGGTAGACCAGATTTAACAGACGATTTAAAGCTGATTTCTCTGCCAGAATATGAAACATTTCACACGCAAGCCATGTCCAGTTTCTACCGCACAGGCTGCTGAGCCTGCAGGACCTGGGAGACAGAGGGACCAGCCTGGTCAGCATCCACGGGGGGCCCCTGACATGCTGCCCGCTCCTGCCATTGGCCCACCTTTCATTTAAATTATGAAATAATCTGCCCACATCAGGAAAGCCCCATCCCAAGCAGGGGAAACAAGCTGTCACTTCGTCCCAGAGCTGCTCCCTCATTGCACTTCTTCATAAAAAGGAGTTGCTTGTAGATCTAGTGCCCCCTGCCCTGGAGGCTGCCCCTCTGCCCCCACCCTGGGATCACTGAAAGCCAGGCTGCAGGTCCCGGACCCAGTTCAGGATGCCCTGCGAGGTCGGTCCCCCAAACTCGGCTCTGAATGCTCAATGTAAAATGGGGCCCGTGTCGCATGTCAGCACCAGAGTCGCCCACCTGTGGAACTGTCCAAGGAACTGTTTTATCTGCATGTCTTTCCCAGATACGTTGTAATTGTCTGTGTTTTAAATTGCTATATAGAAGTATTGAGTCCGGCAATCTTCCTTTTTCTCCCCATGATGATAGATAACACGGTATCAGCACTGGCGTGGCCGCGTTGCCTGGTGGCCCCCTGAGCCAGGCAGCTGGAGGGTGGGGCTGCAAGGTGACCCCTTACAGCTCCTGTTGAGAAAGGCCTTTTGTACAGTCACGTGTCCAGCGCAATGTTGGGCATTTCTGTAGGTTGTGAATCCCCGTGGCTGCTGGGGAGGCCCCACCCACGGAAACTAGCGTGGGTGGAGGTGGGGTGGCATCTGAGCACCGAGCCGGTGGAGGCTTTGGCCCACCTGATCCGACCTTTTCTGAACGTGGGCTCAGCGGTCATCTGGGTGAGGCTGTGGCAGGGAGTCTGGCTGTGATGAATAGAGGAGAGGCTGGTGTGGTCTCCCTCGCTCTGCACCTTCCCCTCCCCAACTCAAGCTCTGCTCCAGACCTTCAATGTGAGGCTTGGGTGGTGGAAAGTCCTGGTGGTATGGCTGCCAAGCAGCAGGCTTGAGGTCTCCAAGCTGGGAAACCCCACTCCAGGAAGCCAGAAATGGCACTCTGAGTGGCCCCTTGATGACGCTAGAAGGAAGAGGTGGCCAAGGGGACTTTGGTATCTGCCTGTTGGCCGCCTGAGCACCCCTCTCCGGGCCTCCCCCAGACAGCACTGCACAGAGGTGGCCATGGCCAGTCCTGGGGGAGTCAGGAGACTGCACTACTGAGCAGACACACGCGTGCACCCCTCAGCAAGCCCAGGAATACATGACAGGCCGTGCTGGAGCCCGGGCCTGGCAGGACAGCCTCCGCTGCGGAGGGTGTGCAGATGGGGTATTGCCGTCAGGACGGAGCCCAGAGGCGGGGGGTGGGGCATTTGTAATAGTAGTGGCATGTTGCTGAGCTCTCCCTGTTCCCACAAAGGAGACATGTGAGCACCCCATTTCACTCCCACGGCCCTGCCATGTACTGGATGCCAGGGTCTGGCTTCCAAGCCAGGGGATCTGAGGCTGGCTCCGTGACTTTTGGCTGGCATGTTCCCTAAAATGTCTTTGAAAAATCAAGTCCCCTGTAAGGTGCTGTTTCTCACAAAGTGGCCTCACCCAGCTCAGTCACACCAGCCCTGGGCTGCTGCTTTTCTGTTGGGTGTGACAGGAGCCGCTGCCGCTGCAGAAGCTTTGGATGGTGACAGCTGGCTTCACCCCACACGCCGGCCGCGAAAAGAGTGACCTTAACACTCCTGCTGGCTAATGTGTGTGAGATGTGCGGTAGCGAGCGGGTGCCCCACCCCCTCGGAAGAAAGCAAGATGAGGTCGCAGAGGCCCAACTGGGGCCTCCAAGTGGGCATCTTGCTGCCACTGTTACTGAACCAACTCAGGTCCCCTGGCCCGCAGGCTGCAGAGCCCGTCCCATGATGCCGCGTTGTGATGAAGGAAAGTACCGTGTTTATTACAGGTGGCAAGCAAGGAGAGTGAGCAGCGCAAGCTCCAAAGACCCAGACTTGCCAATGGCTTTCAGGGAAGGGGCTTCAGAGGCCAGGTGAGGGAGGGGCTGCAGGGTGTCTGCACAGCTGGTGCACAGTTCTCAGATTGGTTGGCATCAAGGTGAAGTTTCGAGCATCATCAGCCTTCTGCTTTCCACCTGGTCTGGGATCTACATGCTTGTATCGGGAGTTTTCATCTAGCAGAGGTCTTGAAAACAACTTCAGAGTGTGTGTCAGCGTGCGGGTGTGCACGTGTGTGTGCTCAGTCGTGTTCGACTTTTTGTGACCCTATGGACTGTAGCCCACCCAGCTTCTCTGACCATGGGATTTCCCAGGCAAGAATACTGGAGTGGGTTGCCATTTTCTTCTTCAGGGGATCTTCCCGACCCAGAGATCAAACGTGCCTCTCCTGAATTGGCAGGCGGGTTCTTTACCACTGAGCCACTGGTGAAGCCCATGTGTGTCAGACCTTTATCCAGATTTTTCAGGGAAGTGGGAGTTCAGTGACTCTGCTCCGTGGCTGGTTTATAGTCTAAATTGTAATCAATTTCCAAGCCCAACATAAATTCTTTTCCTCTACATCTTCATATTTTGTAATCATTCACTCTTGAGTCAGACTTTTGAGACTCAGGGCGGCCTGGGAGACTAAAGCAAAAGCCGTTTATTTCAAAGAGCAGAGATCTTGGGGTAATCATTTGCTCTTGAGTCAGACTTTTGAGACTCAGGGTGGCCTGGGAGAGTAAAGTAAAAGCCAATTATTTCAAAGAGCAGAGATCTTGGGGCCCGTTTGTGATTTCACCAGCATCTTCCTAAGACTGGGCGATGGTACCAACAGTCTGGCTTGCAACATCTAACACTGTGTTTACCATCTAACAGGTCATGTGGTCTAGCGTGTCATATGTTTTATGCTGCATATATACTCGGGGCTTATTTTCATGGAAACCCTGAGGCTGCAGTTGCAGGTTTAGCACCTTGATTAGTGGAAGCGTTGCCCCAAAACCAAACTGTCCAGGCCCAGACAGGGAAGCCTGGTGTTCTGCAGTCCATGGGGTTACAAAGGGTCAGACACGACTTAGCAACTGAACAACAAGACTGACATTTGTCAGCTTTAATTCAAATAAGCATGTTATTAAATGACTCAGCTCGTCTCACTTTGGAATTCCACTGCTGATGTACATGGATGGATGGCAGACGGGTGGGTGGATGGGGAGAAAACGAAGGAAGCTGGAAGGCAGGTGAAAGCAAACTGTTGATAAGTTAAAAACACTACTCTTCTATGAAGAGTGTGTCTGTGTTTGTGTGATTGCTGAGGTAGCCGGCTGGGAGGCAAAGGCGACTCAAGGGAGAATGTGGGCGACATTCCCTCCCAAGAAGAGAGAATGCCGCCCCGAGACCCCTAAACACAGTCGGTAACGCACAGTCTTCACTATGAGCATAGATGGTTTGCAACTTGGAGGTTTCCTGCTGCTGCTGCTGCTAAGTCGCTTCAGTCGTGTCCGACTCTGTGCGACCCCATAGACGGCAGCTCACCAGGCTTTCCCGTCCCTGGGATTCTCCAGGCAAGAACACTGGAGTGGGTTGCCATTTCTCAACTTATAGTGTCTGGGGCCCAATCAGTGTCAACAGAAAGACATCCAGGATGCCCACTGGCCTTGGAAGCCTGACTGGACACAGGGACACGAGACTGGCGTTTCTATCAGAGGAAGGTGAGGAGGAGAGGAGTCTAGCTGGGCCTTTATGCCCTGAGGCAGAGCCTCGGGTGTGGTCCAGCCTGCGGAAGAGACTCACTGTTCACTGGAGGAGCGGCTCAGGAGAGGAGAGGTGAGAGGAGGGGGCAGACCACAGGCCTGGAAGGCAAGGACCCCAGGCCTCCGTCACGCACCTTTGGCCAGGTCTCTGGAGAATCTTAGACGCCTGCCAGTTGGGAAGACCCCAGCCACAGACCAGACCAGATTGCCTGCTGTTGTGGCATCAGGCTCCGCCGGGCGCCCCCAGGGCTAAAGGGCATGCGGAGGGCAACCATGCTCTGTGGGGCCCAGTGAGTGTGACCCCTGAAAGGTGGGTCCTGGAACCTGGACATGTTTCAGTCCTGGCGTGTGGGCCTTCGGCAGCTTGGCCCCCTGGCTGACCTGGTTGCAGGTCACCTGGGAGCCTGCGCCGCTCTCTCAGCTCGGGGCAGGCCTGGCTCATCAATCCCAGTAGTTTTCTGTGGAGCATGGATGAGGTCTCGGCATCACTCATAGCAGAGTGCTCCCAGGGCTAGTCCTGACTGGTGGTCACACACTGTCCATGGGGAACAACTGTCCCCTCATCCACAGCTGGCACTTTAGTCAAATGGGATGAAAATGTCATGACCACATAAAACTGGGGCAGAGGCTTCCACCACTGATCATCGCTTTCTCTTCGAGTCTTGTCTTCGGACCACGCTTGGTTTGGATTGCTCTGTCCTGGGCGATGAGTCTCCTTTGTGCATGGTTTTACGGCAGGTTTTAGGAAGCCCTTCATTGGAAAAGACCCTGATGCTGGGAAAGATTGAGGGCAAAAGGAGAAGAGGGCAGCAGAGGATGAGACGGTTGGATGGCATCATCGACTCAATGGACATGAACTTGACCAAACGCCAGGAGGTGGCAAGGGACAGGGAAGCCTGGCGTGCTGCAGTTCATGGGGTCGCAAAGAGTTGGACAGGACTGAGCGACTGAACAACAACAGAATTAGGAAGCCCTAGCGTCCCCAGAGCACAAGGATACAGCTATGTCCCCACCCCCACACCGCTCAGGACAAGCTCTCAGACAAGATGTGAAAGCTCTCTGGGATCCGTTACTTCATCCATGAAAAGTCAAATTTCAGATAAACAATATTTTCACATAAGTATATCCCAAATAATTCCTGGGAGACACTTATAACCATTCACTGCTTATCTAAAATTCAAATCTAACTGAGTATTAATCTGGCAACCCTCCCCACGAAGGATTTCAACCCTGTCTCCAACAGGATTGCATTCAACTACAAATAGCAGAAAACCCAACAGCAATAGAAACAGGGTTTGTTCGTCTTTGTCCACGTAACAGAAGCTCAGAAGCAGGTGGTCGAGGCTGGTATGGCCATCCGGGACACAGGCTGCTTTGCTCTTTCTATTCCACCTCCATTTACTAGTGGCTTCCTAGCTGCAAAGTGGCTGTACCACCTCCAGGCATCACGTCTGCCTTCCAAGCAAGAAGAAAGAGGAAGAGAGAAGATGCAGAGGACAAAACTGGACCAGCCCCTTCATATAAGGAAAAGCAGGCTTCTGCAGAAGCCCCAGGCAGCAGACTTCTGGTTTCGCCCAGGACAGGGGTCCAATCCCCAGTCTGAAGCACCTTCCCAAACCAGGACTTTCTGACTTCTCATTTCGCACCTTCTCTGCAGTTTTCAAACGGTCTCCGCACTCAAGTCTCCACCCTTTCACAGCCTGTCCGAGTTCACAGCACCTGCCACGTGCCCTTGGAGCCTGGCACAAAGTCTGCCCCTTTACGGATGGAAAAGGGTGGGCCTCCTTGTCCTCTGGGGCTGCACTGGTCTCTCCCCCGGCCCCCACCCTGGTCTCAGATCTGAGGAATGGAACTCCCCCCTACTCTCTCTGGGTCCTTCCACAACCAAACTAGTAAGTGGTGCCCAGGGGCTCTGGAAATGTGAGCGTTCCCACGAGAGAATCCTTGCTTGTCCACCTCTGCCACCCTCCCCTGCCTCTTCGTTCCGACACCCCCCCAGTAGAACTTCTCCTTTCCCTCGGAGCAGCCCAGTTCCCCATTCGTAGCCACCACACTGCCCTCAGCTTCTCCCCGGAGTTTCAGGTTCTGAGAGCTATTTCAGGTCTTCCTCCCACCCGCCTGCACCCCGGCCCTGCCTCTCTGCATGGACTGGCCACATGGAACTCCCTTCCCCAAGCCTCCAGACCCATGGCTGCCTGCCCCACCCGCCATGGTGGAGAGAGGCTGGACCGCGGCCCTCACCTGCCCCCTCTCCTGGGAGCCAGGGGTGACTGTGGTTCAGAAGGTGCCTTAATTCTGGGTCTGCTTTGATTTAAAAACAGCTTTCTTGAGATAACTCACAATAGTATACAGTTCACCCATGCAAGGTGCCCAATTGCAGTGGCTTTTAGTCTGGTCACAGAGCTGTGCAACCGTCACTGCCGTCTAATTTTAGAACATTTTCATCTCCCCTAAAAGAACCCCTGTGCCCCTCAGCAGTCACCCTCACCCACCCCTGTCTCCTCCTGTCTCTCCATCCGCCTGCTCTGGACGGTTCACATCAATGGGATGCTGTGATGTGCTGCCTTTGTGTCTGGCTCCTTCACTAAGCGTGATGCTTTCAGGGCTCATCATTCCTCTTTCCGGAGAATCCTATTCCGTTGTTCAGAGTGTGTGGCAGCCTGGTGAGAATCCAGTCCACGCCTACACACTGTGTGTCTCGGGTGGGGAGTGGCTGCCCCTCTCTGGGCCTCAGCTCAGATGAGGTCTGCTGCCTGGGCCTGGTGTGAGGATTCCGTGGGGGTCACAGGTGAAGTGCCCCATGCGGGTGGGAAATGACTGGCCTGCCCTGCAGTAAGCATCTGTGTTCTGCCCACTGCATTCAGATCCTGCCCACATCCTCCCCTCCCCCAACACCCAACTGTGTCCAGACTCCAGGGTGTGGGTGGGAGGGGGGCTGTCTCTGGAGTCTGGCCCATCCTGAGCAGGAGCGTCAAGTAGACCGTGGCTGGGGTTGGGGAGAGGTCTGTGAAGGGTGGGGAGCACTGGTCAGCGCCCCACACACTAGCTCCAGGGGCTCATCAATCCCCAGCCGGCCTGGGCCCATGCGGGGATGTGGGGACAGTGGCGTGTCTCCGGGCCTGGGTGTGGGTTTGCCCCCTTCGCGAGCTGAGGTTTCGTCTCTTACACAAGAGGAGGGGGTGGGGCTGACTGGGGGACCAGGCATGGCCACCTTTGTCTTTCGGCTTCCCCAGGGCAGACCAGGGAGGAGGCAACGTCCCCTCATCTTTGTCAAGAAAGCCCAGCTCTCCCGCAGAGCTAGGGCAGACCTGGCTCCAGCTCCATCCAGCCTCAGAGCTGCTCCCAGACTAGCCCCACGGGCAGGAGGGAAGGTCAGCCACACACCTCTCCCTGTCAGACCCCTGCTGGGCCGGCCTCTTGGCAGGAAAAGGCCTTTGGGGATTACATCCCTGTCAGACTCATGCAGTCCCAGAAATGAGATGGCCTGGGAAGAAACGGCCAACAACCTGGCCTGGGCATGGTTCTTCCTTTCTGTGAAATCAGCTCCGAGGTCTGTCACCTGTATGAGGAGCACCCCCCCCCACCCCAAAGAAGGTCACAGACCGAGGACAATGTGGGGTATCCCTGGACAGACTGAAGGACAGAGAAGATGAAGGGGGATCTGGGGCCCCCGGTGGGGGGAACCCCGTCTCCAGACACACCCTCCCTGCCTCCTGCCTCATCTTCTGTTAGTGCCCCTGGGGGAAGGACAGAGCGTTCAAGGGATATTTGAGACACAAATGGGGAACCAGTAGGGTTTTCTCTGTGGGTGAGGGTGGTCCTCTGTCAGCTGCTCATTCAAGGGCGACACAGAAAAGCAGTGTTGGCAGAGCCCGTGTGCGGGTCCTGCACACTCGTACCCTGGGACAAGCGGGCGCAGGAAGCCACAGCCACGAGTCGAGGGGCACCTGCCTCCTTGAACACGTGAGCAGCTGCGATGGGACTGTCATGGGGGTGCAGCAGGGCATCCCCCTGACTCAGGAAGGCTTCTCGGCAGATTCTGAGGCAGAGAGGAGCTTTAGGCAGAGGGTCCACGTGGAGGGAGCTGCAGGTATCTGAGGGGCCGCGCAGGAGGTGGACTTGGTCTCTGTCGGGGGTGATGGCATCAGGCCCCCTGCAGGAGAAGGCCTGCGGATGCCCCTGCCCTGGGGTAATAAACACCCGTTTCAGTGGGAGATGTGTGTGGGCTTGAGATGGCCCAGCTGGGCCTGCCCCGGGTGTGCAGCCACCGCGGGCGGGCTGTTCTCACCCTGTCAGGCACGGAGTGTGGCTGCCGCCAGCTGCTCCCAAAACAACTCCCATTGTGCGTGGCCAGGGGCCAGGGCCAGTGGAGGCCAGGGCGTGCAAGGGTGCCAGGCTTGCAGGTGACAGAGACCCCGTCCTGGAGCTCAGGCAGGACCCAGGTGTGTTGGCTCAATAACAGGCTTCAGGAAGGATGGGGTGGAACTGGCCTCAGGGGCCCTGGTCCAGCCAGCACACGCTCAGGGCAGGCCCTCTCGCCTCTCAGAGCAGATGGCCCTGGGCAGCTCTGAGGGAGTCTCCTGAGCAGAGCAAAGAGAAAGTCCCCTTCTCTGGTCCAGTTCAAAACATCCCAGACAAGGATCGTGACTGGCCCGGCCAGGTCACATGCCTTCCTCGTGGCCCAGTCTGTGCTGCCCACAGTCCTTCTGAGCTGGGTGCGGCCCCGGGGCCTAAGACCAGAGCTGGCAGCGGGGTGGAGGGGTGGGCTGAGAAGCCACAAGCCTGGCATGGGGCATCCATCCTGATCATACCCTGCAAGTGCACTGTCAGAACTAACTGCTATTTTCCCCGACTTAACATGCTAAGATAAAATGATAAATCCAAACATGCAGATAAGAGAAAGGAAGGTGAAGATGAAACGAGAATAATGAAACCTCTCAGAGACTGGCATAAAGGTTAAACAAGGTCACGCAGTCGTTCAACAAATACTCTTTGAGGGTGTGGGCCTTTCAAGGCCCTGGGGACTTGATGGGGAATAGACAGACACTCCCTGCCCCGGGGGAGAGAGACCAGGGAACAGGTAAACCACAGGTAAACATGCTGAAAGCGGTGATGAAGACCAGGTGCCTTGCGAGTTCACAGGAGGTCCACGGTGCTCCTGATGGAGGCTGGGCCTGGGCACAGGCCTGAGAGCGGGTAGCAGGGGCGCTGAGACGCAGGCGCGCCCAGGGCAGGGTGCATGCCCCGCAACCTGACGGCTATTCCTGTTTTACTGTGGTCAGACCCTGGGCGATGGAATCTAGTGCTTGGGGAGGGTTAGCAGGAAAACCCTGAAAGTGGAGAAAATTATTATATGTGCGTATGCTTCTTTCGGGTGGGCTTGGTAACCACTTCTGACTTTCACTGTTGCACTGTGACGTTCACATCGGAAACATCCTCTGGTACACCAATATGCATGTAGGGATTGGTGGGTCTGTTTACGGCTCTGGGTCATTATGGCTGAAATGTCACATGGCCTGTTTGCCGGCACCCTCACCCACACTGAACATGTTTTTTTAATACTTTTAAGATTTATTTATTTGGCTGCACCAGGTCTTAGTAGCGGCATGTGTGTTCAAGTTCCCTGACAAGGGATTGAACATGGGCCCCCTGCACTGGGAGGAGGAAGTCTTAGCCACTAGACCACAGGGCAGTCCCTGGACATCTTCATTTTTCAATGTGGCCCTTTCTCTGGGTGGGGAGCTTATCTGTCTCTTTAGCCAGCAGTCCTGAGGTCACCAGTGAGGATCCATGTTTTCCTACAGCCTTGGGGTCTGGGGCACTTCAGAGAAAGTCTATGAAAACCTTCCTTTTCTGACTTCATCGAGAATCCCTCAGAGAACTGGGTGCAGGAAACAAACTGCTGCCGTGACCGGGTCTGACCCCCACAGCAAGAGCCCACCTTGCTGCTGTGTGGCTGATGCCGCACCCCTGGGCAGGAGCCACATCTGGGTCTTCCTGGGCCTCCCTCAGTGCCCAGCCCTCAAGAGCCACCTCTGTCTTGGTTCCTCCCCACAATCTGGAGGCCCGTGGACCACCCCTCTACAGCCTCCTTTCCTATGGCTGTCACCCATGGCATGGCCAGGCCAGGAGGTGGCAGGGTGTGACCAGCCAGATAACAGGGCAGAAGTGAGCAAGGTAGGGCAGTGCAGCGAAGAGGGGCCTAGGTTGGAGTTGGGAGGACCGCTCTACCCCAGCCCCACCACCACCCTTTGTGGGTTCTCAGCCTCCCTGGGTCTCCTCCTCTGCAGAAAGCTGCCACGGGGGTTGTTCAGGGTTTGGATAAAAGCGCGTTTGAAGCGCCCAGTACTGCCCTGCACAGGTGGGACACCAGGTGGCTTCTCCCCCGCCATGAGAGAGTGCCTCTGGGGCCACCTAGCCCAGGCTGCACTTGGCCCAGCCAGGAACTGGGGATTTAGCTGCCTGGCTCTGTACACAGAATAATTAATGGCTTTGCCTGGAGAACTTGTCTTCCCAATTCTCACAAGGTGGCCACCATCTGACAAAGGTTGGTGTAGATAAAAACAGTGACTTGGAGTCAGTGCTTGCGAGTCCCCAGAGGCATCTCCCAGGACTCCAGGACTCTGAGGAGCCCTGGGTCAAGTGAAGGGAGACCCATGGAAGAGTACGGAGTCCATCCAGCCTGGCGGGGGTCCATCCAGCCTCTCTGCTCAGTGGGCAGCTGTCCTTGCGCCCCGCCCACGTCGTCAGTCCCTGCTCGGCCCCGCCCACTCCCAGCCACGCCCACATTCCCTTGTCCCCGCTTCTGCGCACACCAACTGGCTTGCGACCATCAGCTCTCACCACCCTCATCTGTGTTCCCTCTGCGCCTGCCAGGGAGGACACAGGCGGGGTGAGGGTCTCTGGAACAACCCCGCAAGAAGGGGCAGGAGCTGCTGCATAAATCTGTGTCCTCCCACCTCTTTGACCCTGGGTGGACTGCTGCTGGTTCCCTCCCTCCCACTTCCCTGCCCTGCCTCCTGGCCTTGACCAGACACCCTCTGGGGGAACCAAATAAGACAGTGCCCCATTTCCCAAAGCCTGTCTCTCATTCCCAGAATCCAGGGAGGAGTTGATTTAGGCAGCCCACCTGCCAAACTGACCCCACCTAAAGGGAAGGCCTGATCCATGGGAAGCCTGCCTGTGCATGACTTGAGACTGCTTTGGGGTCCTGTTTCCCACAGTGTGGCCTTAGCCCACCCCCAGCCCCCCAGCATCACATGGTGGAAATGGTGGGTTGGTAATTGATTAATGCCCCGCCCTTCTAATCCCACCTTGGGGAAGGAGCCAGCCATGGGGGCTCTGGAGCCTGACCCAAAGGGAGACATGAGTAATGGTGATCTCATCTTTATTTAAAGTTTTGATACTTTGCTCACACGGATTTTGTCATTATTTCTAATATTTTAAAATATTGGGTTAGAATGTGACTTATCGCAACCACTGAGGGGAGTCTTTTGATGCCTCTCAGGTCCCCATCCCAGGAGACTTCATTTTCACAGTCACTCCAGGTGATCCTAATGTACATTAAATTTCAGACCCTCTGCATCAAGGGTGATACTTAATAAGCCAAAGCAGCCCTCAGATGGCTGAGATCAAGACTGCCTAAAAAGTAAGGCATAGAGTCAGTTGTGTTTCATTGCAAGAAGCAGACTCAGTAAAACCAGCTTGAACAATAGGAAGTGTATTATTGCACTAGAGTTCCAGAATCAGGGTGGGTTTCAGGGACAAAACAGGTTGCAGGTTGATTCAGCAGCTGAACAATGCTCTGACGGGCCCCATCCTCTCCATCTGTCTGACCCACTCCTGCATCAGCATCACCCTCGGTGCTGGCCACAGGCCCCCTCCAGACACAGCAGTGCCCGGAGCAAGGACACAGCAGCTTCCTCTTGGCACGTGAGAGCCAGGACAGTCCCCAGAACCCCTTCTCTGCACATCCCATTGACTGGAGTGGGTCATAGGCTCACGTCTGAGCCAAGAATGAGCTTCTTTATGAACCTGCAGAAAGGCTGGGGCTGGCTGGGCAGGGTCCAGTGCTGGGCGGTATCCTGGAGTCCTGGAGGGATCGTGGGCATGTCAGGATGGAGACCTAAAGTGGGGGCGGGGGAGTTGGTGCTGTGCCTGGAAGGTGGAAGAGGAGGTGAGAGACAGTGGGGTGGTGGGCCAAAGGCCCAGGCAGGCAGTGTTCTCCATGGAAACCCCAAGAAGGTGTTTCAGATGTGGTTGACAGAGCCCCTTGGTGACAGGTAGAGCTGTCTTTGGGGTCATGAAGTCAGGCACCTCTGCCCCCCAGTACAGCCACACCTGCCTTCCCTGCTTGTCTGCTGGGACCCTGCACAGCTGCACTCTGCAGCCCTGATGCCAGGCACACAGGATGACCTCCACGGCGCTTCTGCTTGGCCCTTCTGCTGTGTCTGCCTGGAGCTCTAAGTGAGCCTCCCCTTCTGCAAGAGGAGCCACCCTTAGATCCGGGTGGGTTGGGGAACCGAGAGATGCCGCCGGGTCCAGGCAGCTTCCTGCTGGAGCCTAAGACTCTTTCTGTTTAGGCTCTTTCCCTGTCTTTGTGGTTGACTTAAAGCCACAGAATCTGGTGCCCACACCAGCTCAGTTGATGGCCAGGGCAGGACGCTGCCCACCTGGGCCCTGGTGCAGCCCCTCTTCCCGGCTCTCTTTGCATAGTCACCCCTCTCTCAGTTCCCCAAAAAAGGTCAGTATCCCCTGCTGGGCTTACCCATGATGCTTCTCTGTCTCCCTGCTTGCAGCAAACATCTTGCAATTCAGACCGTTTCCACTCCTTGCCACAAAATTGACAGAGGCCCATGAATTTGTCAGCTGACAGTCCTTAAAAATCATTCTTGTGACTGGTCACCCTGAGGTCCGGGGCAGAAAACTAATGGAAGGAGGCCACGGTGGTGTCACGAGAGCACACAAACCTTTCATTGTTTAGCGGCTCAGTTGTGTCTGACTCTTTGTGACCCCCATGGACTGCAGCACGCCAGGCTTCCCTGTCCTTCACCATCTCCCAGAGTTTGCTCAGATTCATGTCCACTGTGTCAATGATGCTATCTAACCATCTCATCCTCTGCTGATCTGTTTACTTGTGTAACTGGGACTTCTTACAGTTGCACAGTAAAAATCTGTATAGGAATGGGATTTGTGTTGTACTCCTTCTTTTCTTGGAAATAAGGAATATGTATGGGTGGATACACAAACTACTCCAAAAAACCTGCCCATTTATTAGGCATTTCTAATAAAAAAAAATTACCTTTTATGTTTAATAATTCTCAAAATGGGTAATAAATTCACATTATTTGTATCAGCTACATACCACTTGTAATTAAAACAATGACCCAATCTAGAAGACAAACTTGAACACAAGAGAATGTTTAAATCTTGAGATCCCGATGTCTTTACATAGTTTTGTGTGATACAGGAATCTAAATAATTTCAAACTGAAACTAGGGCAAAATTCTGTTGGGCAGAATGGAAACATACAGCAAGGGGGAAGGGGCTATGTGAAAAGTCAGTTGTCAGAGAAGCAGAGGCTTTATACATTTTGGAAAACAGTGCTCTATTGGGTGTGTGTCTTGCAAATATCTTCTTCCATTCTGTGGCTTGTCTTTTCATTCTAATAGTATCTTTCACAGAAGTTTTAAATTTTAATGAAGTCCAACTGACCCAATTTTTCTTTCCTGGATCATGCTTTTGATATTGTATCTAAAAAGCTCATTGTGTCAGCTTGGAAGTTGGTGAAAATTCAGATGTTAAAGAAGATTTAGTTTGTGGATTTTTAAATGGACAAGGATGGCTATCAAAAGGCTATCACTACGAGACCAGCATATTCTCTTTTATTTTGAAATATCCGTGCTTAACGGTGCGGCAGATTTTATCCTCTTGGCAACTATTTAAACTTCTGATGAAGATTTCTACGTACAACAGAAATGTATTTGAGGAAGTCTGTCATCACTCAGAATTACTTTGTCTTCTTCTAATATTTACCTATCTGGCTGCACAGGGTCTCGGTTGCCACACATGGGATCTTCTATCTTCCTTGTGGCATTCAGGATCTTTAGCTGCAGCATGTGGGATCTAGTTCCCTGACCAGGGATGGAACATGGGCCCCCTGCATTGGGGGTGTGGAGTTTTAGCCACTGGATTACCAGGGAAGTCCCAGAATTATTTTTACAGACAAGTGGTCTGCAGTGGCTGGATGCCCAGGTTGAACTGGCATGGTGGGACTTCAGCTTTGCCAAAGACCCAGGGGTTGTGCTGAGGCCACTTCCAGCTTGAGAAACCAACCCAGGGGAGGCAACAGGGAGCCCAAAGGGTAGAGGATGTAAAGCATTCAGCTTCCACCCATGCAGCCGCTCAGAGCCTCTGTCCCTCCACCTGTAATGTGGGGGCTCCAGGAACATCTGCCTGATAGCTGAGGGAGAGTTAAGTGCTCAGCTCAGTGCCCACCGTCAGCAAACCCTCCTCCTCAGTGTGACTAACAGCTTCTGCCATGACTCACCATGACTGTTGACGAGGTCAAACTGGCCTGGCTGTCCCTGTGACCACTCAGTGCAGGCCTCAATCCTCCCAGGCAGAAACTCCGGAGCCTTTGGGCTGGCTCGGGGCCTGAGCGTGTGGTCGCTGATGACTGCTGTTTTATTCCTGGTGTTTTGAGATCTGCCACATCTCCAGTAGTGTTCAATACCCTGCTTAAATCAGTGACGTTGCAACTGGCAATTTAACACAAAGAACTGACAACCATGTGCTGTTTTCAGGGGATGAGATGCAGCGGGCCCTAGGCTGGGCCCGGCTTCTGCTAATGCTCTGTGAGAATTCGGTGCTTGTCAGTCGGTCCACCTCCCTGCCCGGTTGAGAGCACCAATGTGGGCTTCGGGGTGTCTGCTTGCTGCTCAATGCCCCACCTGGCCCACTGGTGGCTTGTTAACATCTCTGAAACCTAGAGGCATCTTAGGATTATAACCAGGAGAGCATTCTCTTTTCTTAGTGGTGCATGAAATGAGGAGAATCTTAACATCAGTGGTGCTTCAGAGTCCATGAAGTAAGGGAGCTGGTATCAATGAACCCTGGTGTGTAAAGTCTGGGACGCTTACTTTTAAATCCACATTCTTCTGTGATCCATCTTTGCATGAAATGTTCCCTCGGTATCTCCAATCTTCTTGAAGAGATCTCTAGTCTTCCCCATTCTATTGTTTTCCTCTGTTACTTTGCATTGTTCACCCAAGAAGGCTTTATCTTTCCTTGCTGTTCTCTGGAACTCTGCATCCCTTTCTCCTTTGCCTTTCCCTTCTTTTCTTTCCTCATCTATTTGTAAGGCCTCCTCAGACAACTCTTTGCCTTCTTGCATTTCATTTTTTGGGGGATGGTTTTGGTCACTGCCTCCTGTACAGTGTTATGAACCTCCGTCCATAGTTCTTCAGGCATTCTGTCTACCAGATCTAATTTCTTAAATCTATTTGTCATCTCCACACACAAGTTCAGGACCGTCTGCTCTCCCCTGGGACAGGAGGGGTCCACACCTGATCACATTCGGAAAGTCAGGGGAAGGGAGATGCCAGAAACTTGTGTTCCAAGTAATTCTTCACCACACTTCTCTTATTTCCACAAGGATAGAGATGCAGGAGGTCAGGGACTGGCAGGGGCCACACACCGGGAGACTCTGTCCAGTGCCCCTGGGAGTGGCCACGAGGGTGAGGCAGGGATGACCCCCTGCCCAGAGCCTTGCATTGTGTTTCCACTGGCTTTCTTTGCCCAACTCGCCCCAGTGATGGGAGTGGGGGTGGGGGTGGAGCCCACTCAAAGAGAATGGTGTTTTTTGGCATACTGCTGTATTTTTGAACTTGGGAATTGGGGACCTTGGACTTTCACATGCAGATTTATGCCAAATGAGATGCAGATCAGGGCTCTGCTGTTCCAAGTTCTGGACCCTCTGTCTCCTAAGACCGGACCCTGGGACCCCCAGCTTGTCTCGAGGAAACAGTCTGTGTGGGTTGGGGGAGGCGAAAAGGGGGAATGGCACCGATTTAACCAAAATGTACTAACCGGGTAGATGCATCAGATATACTGCAAAGCACTTTAGGGAAAGAGGCAAACAGGTGCGGGGGATGAGGTACGGTGAGGGCTGCAAGGCAGGGAGAAGGGGGCGCACAGAGGCCAGGGCAGCGGCTGGGGCAGTCCTGCAGGCTGAAATTAAGCGAATGGGATGCAGATAACGCAGAGCACATGCAAACGCCCCGGGCCAGAGGCTGTGGGCCCGGGTCCAGTGTCCCCGCACTCCTGCGGGTAACTGGGTCAGCGTGGGCCCGAGGCCACAGGCACTGAGAACAGGGCGCGGCGGGAGGACGCCCCCTGCCGGCAGCGCGCGGAGGCGGCCCCTGCTCGGCCCACGCTGCGGGGGTGGAGGGGGTGCGGCGGCCGGAGGAGGGGCGCCTGCTGCTCTCCTCCCTCCCGGACTCCAGACGCCGCGGCCGTAAAACTGCGAGGCGGGCGCCGCCGACTGCTCCGAGGTGGGTGTGCGCGGCGGCGCGCTCTGCTCCGGGCCCCGACCCGGCCGCCCAGGGCGCGGCCTGAAGAGCCGGCGGGGGTGGGCACGGGCGAGGGGCCCGCCGGCGCGCCTCCCGCGCTCCCTGCAAAGCACCCTCACGGCTTTCCTCACGGCACCCCGCGCTCCCCGCCCACGGCACCCACACTAACACCCGCCCCCGCCCCGGCGCCCGTGCGTCCCAGCACGCCACCCCGCTTTCCCGCACCTTCTGCGCTCCCGGCTCCGCGGCCCCCACGCTCCCTTCACGGGCATCCCTCCCCACCGAGCGGCGCGCGTCTCTCTCCACACAGCACAGCGCGCCCACCCCGGCACCCCGCGCACCCGCGCTCTTCCGACTCACACCCGCCCGCGCGGCCCTCACACTCGCACCAGAGCTGCTGGCCGCCGGCTGCGCTCTAGAGCCTCTGGCCCCCGCGGCTGGCCCGCGCCCTCGGCCGAGTTCTCAGGGCGCGCCCCGGGGTCCGCGACCGCCCGAGTGGCTGGGGCGGCGGCGGGCGGAGCCACTCTCCCGCGCCGGCCCCGCACGGAGCCCGGCGCCCCGGGGCGGAGCTGAGCGCGATGGGCGCCGGGCGGGAGGCAGGTGGCGCAGCGGCGGCGGCGGGGGACAGGAGGCGGAGGCGGGGCGCGCGGGGCGGGGGCCGCGGAGCCCCGTGAGACGCTCGGGCGAGCGCGCGGCAGCCGGAGCCGGCGCCCTCGAGCCAAAGGCACGGCGGCTGGACCCGGCGCGGGCAGAGGAGGCCGGAGACCGCCCGGGGCGGCGTGCGCGCTTTGTTCCCGCGCGGGCGGCCGGCGGGCGGAGCGAGCGGCCGGAGACCCGCCTGGGGATGGCCCGGGCGGCCGCCCCGCGCGCAGCGGCCCCGCCTCGCGCCTGAGTGTGGTCGGCGCCAGAAGACAGCGCGCGGATTGCCCCCAAGTTACGGAGGCAGGGACCGAGTTCGAAGGAAAAGCCACTTCAAGAACCGGGTCGCGAGAGTGCAATCGCCTCCGGTCCACCGGACCTCTGGACCGTAAGTGCCTCGTCCGTCCGTCCGCGCTGCCGCCGCTGTCACTCGACTCCATCCGTGGCTGCTGTCCCGGGGTCTCCTTGAAGCTGCACAGAGTGCATAGGCCTCCCGGGGACCCCCTCCCCACTTTGCAAAGTTGGAGCCCACAGCGGGGTGGGGCCAGCCCACTCAGCGCCCGCCCACTGACCACCCCCCAGGTGAGCCGGAGCTTGACCTGCTGGGGGTGTGGTCAGACCTAAGGTGGGACCTGCGTGTGGAAGGTGGGGAGTCTTGCGGGTTCCCCTGCTTTGCCTGTGCTTCCTGACAAAGAGGGGCCAGGCCAGGTGACAGGGGACCAGTCGGGGGGTACAGGAGGTGACCCTAGAAGAGATGGACGTGCCTGTGGCCTGGCTGGGGAGGCGGGCCAGAGCTCCCTCTAGCCCCTCCCCTTCTTGTTTTGGTCCTTGGACATGCCGCCCAGCGCAGAGGCATTGAACATTTTTTGGGGTGAAGACTGCCCTGGGGGATGTCCTGCCCCGGCTCCCAGGGTGGGGAGAAGATCTTAAATAACAGCCCCTGGATCCTGTCAGCTCCGGGGCCTCGGGCAAAGCCCGGTGGCAGCGGTCCCACTCACAGGCTTTGGGAACCGTCCATCTGCATGTTGGGCAGGCCCAGAGCCAGGCTGTGGGAACGGCAGGGAGGGAGGTGTGAGCCGACGTGGAGGGACAGATGGCTGGAAATTCAGCCCTAGACGGGCTTACGTGGAGCAGAAGGCAGCAGGGCTGGTGGCAAGCCACACTCTGAGCCGCCGGCTCTGAACACACAGCCTCAGGCTGTCCCTCCTTCCGGCCCCCCGCAAACTGTGTGTGTGCTCAGAGGAGTGCCAGACCCCTGCAACCTCCCCTCCAGGATAACTGTATTCCCCAGCATTGGGGCTGAGGCTGGCTGACCTCTGGCCTGTTGTAGAGGCCAGGGAGAAAAATATTTCCTTTGAGAACAGAGATCTTGTGCTTCTGTCTGGGGTGATCTGAGCAACAGTCAGGCCCCCACTTTGACCGGCAGCCAGGATGCCAAATCATTATGTCTAACTGGGCGTGTGTTTCCTCCCTGGACCCAGAAACAGGAGGTTCCCAGGGCGGCCGCCCTCCAAGGACAGGGGTTGGCCAGCGGCAGAGGATGGGCAGCTATTCTGGGTCCCTGCGTTGCTCTCCCAAGTTGTCACAAGGTTTGAGAAACTTCTTCAGGTTGGGGCCCTGGGGGCATCCTTTCTGGGGCAGGGCACATCCACAGAGGGCTGGCTCTGTGATGGACAGGAGGGTCTTGTGTGTCACCCAACCCCCACCTCTGTCCTCTGCTTGGAGACCCCCGGGAGGCAGAGGGTTCTGCTCTGTGCAGCCAACAGCCCGGTCCGTAAAGAGCCGGGCTGCGTGGAGCTGTGTGGCTGAGCCACCCTCGTACGTGCGAGGGACAAGGAGGGGAGGGGTGCTGAGTGCAGGAACAGATGTGGCACTCGGGGCTCCCGAGAGCTAGGCGGACTTGGGTGGGAGGGAATGTCACATTAGGACCAGTTTTCTGGCAGAATCCGGCTCTCTCTTGAGCTGCCTCGATCCGTGTGTGACTGGGGGAGGGGACGTTTCTTACAGGCCCACCCAGGGCACCTCCCCCTCAGGCCAGCGAGCTGGCGGATACGCGGCGGAGGTCCTCCTCTGGGACCCCCCGGGGGTGCCCAGGCCACCTGCCAGTCCTCCCTCTGTCACCAGGTGATCCACGTAACTGAGTTACCAGCTCCAGGAAATCTCTCTGATTTGGCTGCACATATTTTCATTTCTGCATGACTGGAAGAAATTAATTTTCCTTCCTACGCAAGGATCTGGAGACGCCGGCAGGCTGGGTCAGTAATCCGCAGGATCCAAGCCCGTGAGGCTGCCCTAGGGGCAGAGGGGGCTGGCTCTGAGCGCTGCTGGTTCCTGGGCAGTCAGGGAGGGCCGCTGGCATCCAAGGAGACATTTCTCTACTACCTGGAAGTGCCCTGGCACTCTCGGCGGCCTCCCTCCTCTGTCCAGTTGTGTTTGGGTTGGCTGATTCCTCCTGGGCCTGCGGGATGGTGGTTGAATTCAGCTCTTCTGAATTTCCTCACCTATCAGTGTGTGTGGGGGGGGGGTGGTGGTGTGCAGACACGTGTGTGCTCAGAATCCAAAACAGGGGTGTGCTGGAGAGCTCACACACAGTAGGTGCTAAATGAGTGCTGTTCTGAGGAGGGAACAGGCGCTTCCATGGGGCAGCTCCATCTTGCCTGTGGCATGGCTCTCAGGTGCATGGTTCCTCTCCAGCCCCCAGCAGCACAAGTCACCCCGGGGCATTTTCTAGCCAGGCTCTGCGCTCGAACTCACCACCCCGAGTCTGCAGGACAGCCCATGGGGGGACTTTCCCTGTTTCACAGATGCCCAGGGACGTGCAGGCTGTTGATCCCACGAGAGGAGCCCTGGTGCTCCCTCCAGACAGCAGCCTCCTGGCATCCGTGCCTGTGGGCCTGGCCCCCTGCCTGCCTGTAAGGATTCCTCCCACGCCTGCTGGGCGCTGACAAGGGGTTAGTGCCCCAGATGTCAGCACTGTCACCTGGACACAGACTCTGGCACGTGGGCACAGTAATTGACACCTAGGGCACTCCCTGGGGCTAGGGGCCCCGGGGATCAGGGCCGGGAAGATGAGCACCTTCTGCCTTGTTTGGGTTGCAGAGGCCTGAGGCCAGCCCCCTCCCCTTCCCACCACCCAGGGTAGGAGCTTAGGGGGTTGGTGTCCTTTCAAGGACCTCTCGACAGCATTGGCCATTGTCTGGCTGTTTCAACAGGGTATCCAGGCATAACATTCTGTCGGGCAGCTACTGTCACTTCCCAGACCTGGGAGGGTGGGGGTGGGAGGTGGAGGAGGATCCTGAACTCTGAAACTGGTAAATGCAGGAATGTGGCCACAATCGGACTTACTGGACAGGACTGACCTGGAAGGCGCTTGTCACCCATGGCTGTGTCACTGGACACAGGGTCACCCAGGCAGGGGGCAGAGTCATTGTCACGCAGCCCCAACAACAGCTCCCAGGCTGGCTGCAGGCTTTGCCCCTCATTTGACCTCAGGACAACCCTGAATGTGGGCACCCTTGCCGTCCCATTCTCCACATGGGAACACTGAGGCCGGGAGAGGCTCACGAGAGATGGGTGCTGCTCCCATGGCACAGGGGGTGGACAGACCCCTGGAGCTGTCTGCTGTGTTGAGAAGGCGGCCTGGCCCTGTTCCAGGACCACAATGGCAGCAAGAGCTTGGTTTCTGGAAGCAAACTCTGGGCTGGTGTCACCCTTGTAGCCTCAGTGGAAAGACCTAGGCAGAGGCCTGGTGCTCAGGATGGAAACTTGGGACAAGGAAAGTGAGTCGTGGGTTCCCAGTTCTCGCTTCTGAATTCACAGCACGCACGGGGCATGGGCTGATGGCTGAGTGGGGCCTCCGATGACCTTTGGCAATAAAACAGACGTTGGGACTTCTGCTCGCTGTAACCGGGGACGCTCCAGGGGCCAGATGTCGGCAGGAAGGAAAGCAAAGATGCATTTGGCTGTGATAAGAAAGCTGCCTCCTGGGGCCGGGGCGCCCGCAGCCCTGATCGACTGTCCACCCACAGGCTCCCAGCCACCCCACTCCTTGTCCACGGATGCGTCTAGCCTCCCCGGGGCCTGGGTGCTCAGATCCCCCACTTCCCCTGAGGCTGGAGCATGGTGGACGTGGCGGGAGGAGGTTTGGGAGGATGTCCGGCCCTGAGTGCCTTCTGTTTACTTGGGCAGAGAAAAGTCCACAGCGGGGGTAGGGCAGGAGTCACAGCTGCCGGGGCAGGGCTGTGGAGCTCCCTATGCACCTGGAGGCCCCAGGCCACGCGTGGGGCCCACAGGAAGTGTTTACCTGGTGGTCCCAACCCGGGAGGACCCAGAAAATCCAGAGTGAAGCCAGGGAGGAAAGGAGAGGCTTCCGGCTGCAGTGGCCCCTCTGACAGGCAGGCGGGGAGCATGTTGAGAGGCTGGAGAAGTGCGGGTGTTCAGGACCAGAGGAGGCTGTAGCTCGCACACAGTTTGAGGAGCTTCTGCCCTGTGTGTCCAGGCTGTGGGCAGAGGGAGGGGGAGGGACACCACCTGGCTTCTCTGAGCTGCTGGGATTTGGAGCCTGATTCCCCTCCTGGTGGTGGCTGTGCGACCCTCAGCACACCACTCATCCTCTCTGAATCTATTTCGATGCTAAACACAGTCTCACTGGCCCCTCCCTCTTGGGGTTGTGAGGAGGGTGGATGGTCCTATGTATCTGACTGACAGGTGGCTCTAGATGTGGTTGTCACAGGCCTTCTCTGGGGGACACTCAGTGCATCCTGGGTTTCACTGGTGGGTGTGAGTGTCGGGCAGCTCCATGTCACACCCTGTTGCTCTGATTCCAGCCCACCCCCGTGTCCTCCTGCCCCAGGTCCAGAGAGACAGGCTGTGTCCTCAGTGGAGCCCAGACCCTTGTGCCTGCTGACCCCATCCCCATGCTGGGGACACAGCTCAGAGCACAGGACCTGAGGGTCCCCAGGGACCATGCTCCACTCCACCCCTCCCAGTTCACAGGGGAAACTGGGGCCCAGTGGGAAACTGCATCCCACAGCTACTTGGTGGCAGAGGTGGGATTCTGACTCAGGAACCTCCGTCTTCTCCCTATACCTGAGTCTCCAGGTGGCTGTTGTGACTTCTCCTGGGGGCCTTGGGCTTCCCCAGCCCCACTCAGCCCTGCCAGACTCGTGAGCTCAGTGAACCAAGGGCTTTCCTCCCCCCCTCCCTGCCTCTGAGGAGTCAGAGTGGGCTGGAGGGCAGCATTCCGCATCCAGCTGGCTGTGTGCAGGGTGGTGGGAAGGGTAGCCGTTCGTGTGCTGACACTTGCGCTCCTGGCTGTGCGAGAGAGGCCCTTCTGCCGCTGCGGAGAACATCGGGGCAGGAGAGCGAAGGGCGTGTGGTCCCTTTCACTCCCACGAAGAGCAGTCCTGCCTTACCCCACCAGGCGCCTGTCTCCAGGCAGGGGACAGGACGACACCGCCCTGCAGTGACCCCATCTGCCACGCCCCTGGGAGCCCGCACTGGACCGGGCAGCCCTGCAGGTATTCCTTTTACCTGTGGCAGATCCCCACTTGTGAAGGCTCAGGTTGGGGGTCTGAGACCCTCTCCATATGGCCCACCGACCGCTGGTCTTGTCCCCCCATGTGGTCTTTGCCCAGATAGCTCCCTGGAGTCCAACTGTGTGTAGACAGGGAGTCCCCGTGCTCTGAGACAGACTCTCTACACACGGTGTCACCTTGAACCATTCAGAGGCTTTCAGCAGTTTGCAGCTTGTTTGCTTGGCTTGTGATCCGAGTAGCTATTACTGGGTGGGACTTGCCATGTGCACCCTGGGACCCCCAAGACTGTGACCACAGGAGATGCTCTGAAGGGCAGCTTCTCCCGGGATGCATCAGCCTACATGGCCTGGTGAGCCGTGCCCAGGCAGAGCAGACATGTGCCACTTAAGGTTGTGGCCACGTGGAGAAAAAGGAGAAAAGAAGGAAACCCACATGATTCTAGTGATATGTGTTATTTAACCTGGTGTCTCCAAAATGTTGTTATCTCAGCATGTAGTTGATTTTTTTTTTAAGTATTGAGATCTTTTTAAAAAACACTTTGAAATTCCACTGTGTTTTACATTTGCTTTGAGTCTGAGTTCCGAACAGTCTTGTTCGTTAGCTGGTGACTACCATGTCAGACAGAGCAGGGCGAGGGCACAGAGAGTTCCCCAATGGCAGCTCTGCTGAGAGGCTCCGTGGTGGCCCTGGGGGTGCAGGCATGCGTCTCTGAGACATGTAGTTGGGGACGACCGTGTAGAGGTGACCGACCACAAACAGGAGGGGCCGGGACCAAACTGGAGGACCGTGGGGCTGATGGACCTGGGCAGGACTCTGGCCTTCGTCCCTGGAGTCTCCAGGGCCCAGGGAAGGCCCCTGAGTGGAGCTGAGTGGTGGGAGCTGATCAGGTTTGCATTTTGAGAAGATGGTCCTGGGGGACAGGTGAAGGGGGACAGGGCCAGGAAGAGGCGACATCCAGACACAGGTATCTCGGAGGGTGAGGCCATGTCTAGGAGAAGCAGGTGCCCCCCAGCTCTGCAGACTGAGCCTGAGCCCCCAGGACAGGTGGAGAAGCCCCCCACTGTGTCCAAAGGTCTGGGTGTTGGTAGAATGGTCTGAAGCAAGGGCGCTTACTCATGAAAAGCTGTTCTTCCCAGTGCCCTGCCTTTCCCTCTGCTTGGTGGCAGAGAGGGGGCAGGGCAGCTGCAGGAAGGTCCCTTGGAGGAGGGGAGCAGCTCACTCCAGGGACCACAGTGGATATCACCTTCCATGGGAGCCCTGTGTGTGAGTGTGCACATGAGGGGATGCACACGGGGCAGGTAAGTATGTGTGCAAGGCTGTGAAAACCAGGCAGAAGGAGGATGTGTGATCTCCCTGACTGTCCCTAGGGCAGCTGCCCAGGACACTCATAGAGGAGCCATGTGACCCGTCTAGACGTCCACACTCTGACGGCTGCAGCAGTGCATGTTGTACCAGATCCCACCAATGCGTCCCAGCCCAGCTGCACGGTGACCCCATGAGCACTTGGGAAGGGTGACCCAGCTCATGCATACATAGACAAAGACTATCCCTGAATGCCTGTCACTACACACAGACAAGGACTGTCCCTAGTCACCTGTCACTACACAGAGACAAGGACTGTCCCTGGCCACCTGTCTCTACACACAGACAAGGACTGTCCCTGGCCACCTGTCACTACACACACAGGAGGACTGTCCCTGGCCACCTGTCACTACACACACATGATGTCTGTCCCTGGCCACCTGTCACTACACACAGACAAGGACTCTCCTGGCCACCTGTCACTACACATAGACAAGGACTGTCCCTGGCCACCTGTCACTACACACAGACAAGGACTGTCCCTGGCCACCTTTCTCTACACACAGACAAGGACTGTCCCTGGTCACCTGTCACTACACACAGACAAGGACTCTCCTGGCCACCTGTCTCTACACACAGACAAGGACTGTCCCTGGCCACCTGTCACTACACACACAGGAGGACTGTCCCTGGCCACCTGTCTCTACACACAGACAAGGACTGTCCCTAGTCACCTGTCACTACACACAGACAAGGACTGTCCCTGGCTACCTGTCTCTACACACAGACAAGGACTGTCCCTGGTCACCTGTCACTACACACAGACAAGGACTGTCCCTAGTCACCTGTCACTACAAGGAGACAAGGACTGTCCCTGGCCACCTGTCACTACACACAGACAAGGACTGTCCCTGGCCACCTGTCACTACACACACATGATGTCTGTCCCTGGCCACCTGTCACTACACACACATGATGTCTGTCCCTGGCCACCTGTCACTACACACAGACAAGGACTCTCCTGGCCACCTGTCACTACACACAGACAAGGACTGTCCCTGGCCACCTGTCACTACACACAGACAAGGACTGTCCCTGGCCACCTGTCTCTACACACAGACAAGGACTGTCCCTGGTCACCTGTCACTACACACAGACAAGGACTCTCCTGGCCACCTGTCTCTACACACAGACAAGGACTGTCCCTGGCCACCTGTCACTACACACAGACAAGGACTGTCCCTGGCCACCTGTCACTACACACAGACAAGGACTGTCCCTGGCCACCTGTCACTACACACACACAAGGATTGTCCCTGGCCACCTGTCACTACACACACATGATGTCTGTCCCTGGCCACCTGTCACTACACAGAGACAAGGACTGTCCCTGGCCACCTGTCTCTACACACAGACAAGGACTGTCCCTGGCCACCTGTCACTACACACACACGAGGATTGTCCCTGGCCACCTGTCACTACACACACACGAGGATTGTCCCTGGCCACCTATCACTACACACAGACAAGGACTGTCCCTGGCCACCTATCACTACACACAGACAAGGACTGTCCCTGGCCACCTATCACTACACACAGACAAGGACTGTCCCGGCCACCTGTCACTACACACAGACAAGGGCTGTCCCTGATCACCTGTCACTACACACAGACAAGGACTGTCCCTGGCCACCTATCACTACACACAGAAAAGGACTGTCCCTGATCACCTGTCACTACACACAGATAAGGACTGTCCCTGATCACCTGTCACTACACACAGACAAGGACTGTCCCGGCCACCTGTCACTACACACACACAAGGACTGTCCCTGGCCACCTGTCACTACACACAGACGAGGACTGTCCCTGATCACCTGTCACTACACACAGACGAGGACTGTCCCTGATCACCTGTCACTACACACAGACGAGGACTGTCCCTGGTCACCTGTCACTACACACACACGAGGACTGTCCCTGGCCACCTGTCACTACACACAGACGAGGACTGTCCCTGGTCACCTGTCTCTGCACACAGACAAGGACTGTCCCTGGCCACCTGTCTCTGCACACAGGTGAAGACTGTTCCTGGCCACCTGTCACTGCACACAGACGAGGACTGTTCCTGGTCACCTGTCTCTGCACACAGACGAGGACCGTCCCTGGCCACCTGTCACTACACACAGACAAGGACTTCCCCTGGCCACCTGTCACTATACACAGACAAGGACTTCCCCTGGCCACCTGTCACTATACACAGACAAGGTTGTCCCAGGGCACTTGTCACCACCACCTGCACGGACTGTCCCAGAACACTTGTCAACACCATCTGCACAACTATCCCAGGAAGCCTGTCACTGCACACAGATAAGGACTGTCCCAGGACACTTGTCACCATCTGCATGGATTGTCCCAGGATGCCTGTCACTGCCATCTATAAGGACTTTCCCAGGATGCCTGTCACTTCACACCTGTGTGGCTTTGTCATAGGAGAGCCTCATTTGGGGTGTCAGGCACCCAGGTGGAATCTCAGCCCACAGGCTCACCCTCAGCTGCAGTACATTATGTGGTTTCTTGGAGCCTCGGTTTCCTCTCTGTTAATGTGAAAACTCCTTTTTGAAATCTCCACAATCGTGATCATTCAATCCCTGGTAAGGGACCAGCACAGCTCCTGGCCCTGCTGATCAGCATGGCCCTGGGGGCTTCAGAGTGGAGGGGACAGGTCGGGGTGGTCATGAGGTCCTGGACCTGACCCCGCGTTCAGGAGGCTTTTCTCTGAGTCTCAAAGTGTCTGAGGTCCCTTCATTGCCGCCTGGACCTCTTTCTGGCTGATAATCCTCACACCACACAAAACATCATCCCAGTTAGGCTCCTGGTTCAGGAGGTTATTAGGGGAGACCATCCTTAGGTTCCTCTTGGCCTCTGAAGGGTGCGCCTCCGGATGTGGGGCATGCCTTGGAAGGTATCGGGTCACCGACCGGTAGTGTCTGGCCTCACCATCTTCCTTCCTGGGCCTGCCAGCCCAGCTGGATTGGGGTCAGCAAGGGAGAAGCTGTCCTGCCCGCTTGTCGGGGTGAGTCCCCCAGGTGAACAGATCACCACGCCTGGGAAGAGGGGCAGGACCCTTCTAGTTAGCGCTGCCGCAGGCTGGTCCCATGTTTCTGAGGTCCGTCCATGTTGTCACATGTGTCACTGCTCTCCTTCTTTTTAATGACTGAGATTCAGTGACTCAGATCTGCACATTTTGTGTGTCCATCATCAGTCAATGGACGCTGGGCCACTTCACCTTTGGTGAGAGTGGATGATCTGGAGTGAACCTTCCCAAGCACCTTCTTGGGTGGGTGTGTGTTTTCAGTTCTCTTGGGGTCACTCCTGGGACAGCATCTGCTGTGCTGAGCGGTCATCAGTTTAGGTCACTGTCCTCCAGGTTTCAAGGAATGAATTCACATGAAAAGCCTCCTGCCCTGGTCACCTGGCTTCCCTGTATCACGTCCCCGGGTCAGCTCACCCCTTCCACAGTGACCACACCCTGGCCTGGAGGTGGGGGTGGGGAGCATGCAGTTGTCCAAGTCACTGGCTGGCAGGACGCCCCGCCAGGAGCCTGAGGGTGGTTGGGACAGCAGGGCTCGTCTGCCTACAAGCTGTCCTTGTGTTTGGTTCTACAAACATTTACTGAATCTCCCTGGCACCTGCGTCCCAGGTCCTTGGCATGAACAAGATTCTGCACCTGTTCTCTGGTTTCATTCTCCCCACCCCCCCAAACTCAGAGGAAGTAGTTTGGGGCCACCATGTGTCAACCAGAGAGGCCCCCTCCAGGGACAGAGGCAGATTGCCAGTGACTTCAAGACCACACAGCCCTCCCCCTAAATGTTCATCCTGACCCACCTGCCTTGCTGTGTCCCCAGCACCCCAGGGACTGGAGGGTCCCTCTGCCTGTGTGTCCTGCCCCACATCCACGTGGCTCCCACCATCCTGCTCCAACCCACCTAGAAGTCCCCATCCCCACCCCCACCTGTGTCTCCACAGCCCTCAGCGCCCCCTCTTCTTTGCACATTACCACGTTTCCTCCCCAGAAGGTCAGTCTGTGAGGGCAAGACTTCTGTCTGTTGGCCCTGCTGCCTCAGAGCCCAGGCAGGCACCTGACACACAGGAGGCCCAGGGCAGGCAGGAACATGTGTCACCTGTGAGCACCCCATCTCCAGGCAGTGATGCCAGGGTCACGGCTGCAGGGACGCCCTCGCTAGGTGCTGGGAGAGTGCTGTTTGAACAGCAGGGCCCGCCTGCCTGCAAGCTGTCGCTGTATTTGGTTCCACAAACAGCTATCTCATCTGCTCTCCAGCCCTGGAGTCGGGTCGTGCATCCTGCCTTCGTGGGGGCACGGAGGGATGGACAGCCAGGGTCCTGCCTATGTGAGGGCATGTAGGGAGGCAGCCGGGGTCGTGCCCTCATGGGAGCACAGAGGAGGTGGCCAGGGTTCTGCGGGGCCGTTTGCTGAAACCTGACCCTGCTCACTTGCAAACAAAAGCTCCTTGAGGGCCCACTCCATGGGCAGCTCGGAGACAGGAGAGGGCACAGCCCTGACTGCCATGGCCAGGACACCCCAAACTCCACGGCACAGACCACCAGGTGCCGGCTCTCAGATTCTGCCCCTCCATCTGGCTGCCCAGGACTGGGAACTCCTCGTGCATAAGGAGCCCGTGTGGTGGGGCCGGAGCCCTGGTCCTGCAGGAAGAATTATGGAAGGCTTCAGGGTGGAGGGGTCAGGACAGGCCCCTGGGAAAGGAGACCCCACAGAACTGGTCTGGGGCAGAGGAGGGGAGGGCAGTGGAGGTCACCCTGGGTCACCTTTGCTTCAGTCTCCCCAGTTGAGGCGTTTCTCCCACCCCTGTGGAGCCACTAAGAAATTAGGTGTTTCCTTCCCAGCATGCCAGGGAAACCGAGGCTTTGGGGTCACCACTGAGCCTGGACGGAACCAGGTTGGCACCTGGTGGTATGCCCATCCCCCATCAGCTGACACAGCTGCTGTCCCCCTGGGCATCCCAGCTGTCACCTCACGGGGGGGGCCAGGGGACCAGGTAGGGAGGTCCCTGGAGAAGGATAGGTGGACCTGCCCCTCCCCCAGCCTGTCTGGACACAGGGCAGAATTTGAATACCCAGGCGCTGGTGAGGGTATGTGAAATAATCATTTTCCATTTTTCTGCACATCAGAAGACCATATAGCTCTCGATGTATGGCAGAAATTCGGCTCCTCGCTCTTCCTCTGAGCTCCCTGCTGGTGGGGGTGGGGTGGGACTGATGGAAGCCACACGACTCCCAGCTGCACAGGGCCTGGGGGGCCTGCGTTCTGACTCCAGAGGCACTGGCCACCCCCCACACCGCTCACATCTGCCCATGGGTGCCCCTCCCAGGATGACCCTCCTTTCCAACTGTTGTTTTCTTCCTGGATGAAGCCCAGGAGGCTGACCCCAGGGTAGGGGTCACTGCTGCCTGGCACAGCGCATGCCCAGCGGCTGTGAGGCACCGGCTCAGAGCTGGGTGACACTTAGATGAGATACTGTTGATGAGAACGTAGTTGGTTTAGGCGCTTGTTCCTTTGACAGATAGCGACTGAGGGCCTGCCATGTGTCGGCTGCTATTCTGGAATCCAGCAGATGGACCCGCCCTCGTGTGGCTGCTACTCTGTATGGGGAGAGATGGACAATAAATGAAGGAAACAAGGAATGGGCAGGGCCTGGGTCTGGGAGGTGGGGCCTGTCTTTGCCAGATGCAGCTTTTCTGAGTAGGTGACATTGAGCTGAGGCCTGGAAGGGAGGCAGCCAAGGGGCCACCAGGGCACAGCTCTCTAGCATAGGGGACAGCCAGTGCAAAGGCCCTGGGGCAGGAGCATGCCTAGCACATTTGCGGGCCAGCAAGGTGGCCTTGCAGGTGGAGAGGAGAAGCACAAGGGAGGAGGGCAAGGGCATGGAGGATGGCCTGGGAGCTGCCTGTGGGCATTGAGGGCTTCAGCTAGTGGAGGTGGTGGCATAAATACTAAGGCATGAAAATGTCGTGCATTTCCTGTGCACCGGGGGTTTGCACTGAAGACTCATAGAGCTGATCCAGCAGGCATCCTGGCTTCCCCTGGGGGTCTGCCTGATGCCTCCTCACGACTGCACGGCAGTGGCCAGTTTGTCCCTGGGGGAGATCACCGCCCGGAGCTGTGCCTTTGTCGCCAGCAGCCAAAGCCTTTGTGCGGGAGCCCAGGGTGAGGGACCCAAAACCGGTCCTGCCGTTCTGCCGGCTATTATGTGGTTCCACCACTGGTGGGCTTGGCTCTCACTCCATCCTCCTGATTGAGCTGACCGCCGGCGCTCCAGCTCCATCTGTCCCGAGGCCTGGGGGGTCCCTCATGCGGGAGGAGAGGAAGGAGATTCGCTTGTTCCCTGAACCCTGTGCTGCCTGGAGAGGGTCAGAAGATGGACATTTCAGAGACTAGGAGGCCCCATGGGCATCCTGAGGGGTTTGGCAACCAAGGGGGTGGAGCTGGAATAGCCCACAACTGAGCCTGGTTGCCGCTCGGGTCAAGCCTGCTGGCTCCCTGGAAGCTTGCTGTGCTGGAGAGTTGCAAGTCTGAACTGCCTGAGCTCACACACCTGCACCGCCGTGGGGTATCCCCAAAGAGGAGCAAACGAGTCCCGCACACCCTTCCCCACTACTGGGCACACAGAGGCCGCCCATAGCCTGTGGGTGTGGTTGGGGTGAGGCCTCTGGACATGGAGAGGTTTTCCATCCAAGGCACCAGGACCTCCTTAGTCGTTCTGTTTTACAATAAATGTCCCTGTGAAAATGTTCACACTGACCGGGCAAAAGGTGTCATGTGACTTTGGGCATTCCCCGCGGCCTCTGAAGCCACCATGGTCTCCCCATTTCTATGCCTTGGGAAGATTCCCCCCAGGGGAACATGGGAGATGAGGGTGCAGCCCTGGATGAAATGCTGTAGACTCCACGTGTGCCCCAGGGCTCAGGACAGGCCTGACCGAGCCTCCCTGGGTCACAGAGGAAACCCCAGGGGCCAGCAGTGGCCTCGGTTTTCCCTCCCGTCAAATGGGGAGATGGCCTTGGAGCTTTCTCAGAGACAAGAGGGGAGACTCCAGGCAGAGCAGGAGGACGCCACGCCCCTCTGCCGAAAACCCCCAAGGCTGTTTTGACTCAGCAGGTCCCCACCCCCAGATCTCCTTGGGATTCTGGGAGACCATGTGGTGGAATGAGTCAAAACATCCAGAAGGTTCCGCCGGGGAGGGAGGCATGGAGCCGGCTTCCCGCTCGCCTCCCCCAGAGCAGCTGCCACCGCGGCTGCACCAGCGTTGGCCCATCTGCCTGCCTTGGGCCGTCCAAGGCGGGGAGGAGGGGCTGGAAGCAGACCCTCTGTCCACCAGGGACACAGCCTGTTCTCCGGGTCAGGGCTGAGGGCTGGTGGGTGAGGCTGCCGCTGTGTGATTCCACCGCTGTGTGACCCCGGGCTGGCTCCCACTCTCTCTGTGCCCCTCAGAAGCAGCACAGTGATTCCCCCTTGGGGCTGGTGTTGCATGTGGACACTCTGAACCTTGGACTTGATTGACCAGTGAGCTGGCTGGTGGTTTCTGGTTTCTGTGGGACAGCCCCTTGTTATAACTGCCGCACACGGCCTTTGTCACCTCTGAGGAGGTGGGTCCTCCATTCGCACAGAGAGGAGGTCACTGAGGTTTAAACTCCGAGGTGCAGCCCTCCCTGGGCAGATATGGCCTCCGGGGTGCAGAGTCCCTGCCCTTGGCTCTGGTCATCGTGTGTCCTTGCCACAGACCTGGGTTGGGGGCTGTACCCAAGGATTCCTGGGCCCTTTTCCTGTGGCCACCACCATTCTGAACTCCTGACCGGTGAGTCTGGGCTCCTCCCCACAGCTTGGCGGGCCCTCTGAACCACACAGGGGCTGCCAAGGAGCCTTGGAGCTGGCTTTGCTCCTGGCTGCTCCTCAGTGAGCCCCAGGTGTGGAGACGTGGTCAGGTGGGCCAGCACGCGGCTCCCCACACCAGACCCAGCTGCCCAGCATGCTGCAGAAGCTACTATTAGACATGTCTTATGGCTGAAAGTGGCTAAAAGGCCCCAGAGAGAATGGCCCAGAATCTGGATGACTGATGGATGTTGAAAGGGACCCCCACCGGGCAAGGCTGAGGTGCAGGCTCCCCAACAGCTTGCAGGGCAGGCCCTGACCCACGCTGGCCTTGGCCTCTAGCAGCTCAGGAGACTACCCAGCTACATGCTGGTGTTCAGCCTGGTGGGTTGCCTGGAAGGAGAGGCAGGAGGGGAGCGGTGGGCAGAGAGGCTGGCAGGAAAGCCCCAGTATGCTCATGCCAGTGCTGCGAGGCAGGGTGAGCGTCCCCCCTCTTCCAGGGGAAAATGCTGAGACCAAGCCAAGTGGAGGGACTCGCTCACAGCCTATGGCCAGAAACTGGGCAATGCCCAACTCAAACCTGGAGGCCATGCCTGCCCCTGGTTGCTTGTCTGGGAGACTGGAAATCTGGAGGGGTGGGCTGGGTCTGGGCAGCAGGGTGAGTTCACGCCAGACCTGTGCATGTCTGCACGATGGGGTCAGACCCACAGCCCTGCCCTTTCCAGCCATGCGACACGCAGTTACTGAACCTGTGAGTTGTTCCACCTGTAACATGGGTGTAATAACATGTTTTACATTTCGCTGTTAGTATTAAATAACAGAAAAGCTTCATGGGGCTGTTAGAAGGATTAAATGAGTTAATAAACTGTGGATCACTTGGTACTTGCTGTTCCCCAGCCCTGCTCCAAGGTTGGGACAGGATTCCGGGTGGGGACTGTGAGTTGGGACCTGGCCTGGAAGGGGTTGGCCCCTGGACTCTGGCCTGTCCAACTGTGGACTGTTGACCCATGTCTCAGAGAAGACTGGTGCAGGCAGCCCCCTGAGCAGGTGCCCACAGGCAGTAGGAGAGGCAGACTGTTCTCTGTTCTGGAGCACTGTTTGTGAACGTGGACTGGATCCTGGTACCTCCCTATTACTCCATATGTGATGCGACTGGCAGACATGGCGAATCAATCTGCACACTCCAATGGCTGTAGCAGACATCACCAATCAATGTCAGGCACACCTTTCCCTTTGAGCCCAGCTCAGGCAGTGGCATCATTCTCACAGAGATGCTCTGCTGCCTACCTCTGATGGGCCAAGTGGAAACCCACCAACCACACCAGCTGGGCAACTGTGAGGGTCAGCCAGCTCTGACCACCTCTGCTTCTGTAAGCCGTGTAACCTGGGAGGGGGTGGGGAGAGCGTCTGTGGGAAGTGGGGGAGGGGGCACCCCAGGGCCCAGCAGCTCCAGCCCCTGGAGACAGCATGACTCCCTAGCTTGGCCTTGGTGATATTAACAGTGCAGTAAACACATCCTGGAAGTAGGGCTCCTGCTGGGTTCAAGTCCAGCCCGTCATGAAGGCTGGTGTAACCAGGTGACACCTCAGAGGGGCCTCTCCCAAGCCAACCCCGTGTATAGGAATAATGACACCTCCTCTGTGAGCGCCCCTGGATAAGGTCACCTTGGAGACTTATGTTCGGGCGCCTCCTGCCTGCCTGCCCTGGGCCGGGTTCAGGGAAGCAAGCAGGAGAGGGGAGAGAAATTACAAACCATGGTGAAGGCTACGGACAAGGAGAGCGGGTGATGGGTTGGCGAGGGGTGCTCCGGGGGTGGCTCCCAGTCCTGGTGCTCAGGGTGCCACCAGGCAGCATTTGTCAGAGCAGTATTGCCCTCCCCCAGCCCCAGGCAGGCCTTCCTGGAGGGGGTGCAGGCCGCCATCTCCAGCTGCCCCCTCTCCCCCAACAGATATGGCCAAGGCATGACGGACCCCCTTAAGGCCCTTCCTTCCTCTCCAGTGATGGGAGGGGAGTGGCTGGAGGAGGTGAGAGTGGGAAGGGGGAGGGCAGAAGGGCCTGCAGGAGGGGGCTACTCATTCCCTAGAATGAGCTGGGAGCCCCGGCCGGCCCCCATCCAGGGCCCTTGGAGGAGGTGCCCACCCGGCAGCCCCAGATCAGGGAATCCCGGCTGGCACCGCGCCACCACCTCCCTGCCACCCTCATCCACCAGGAGCCAGACACAGTCCGGATCCTTGCCAACTGGGGGGAGGGCGTGCACTCGGCTTCGCCTACTCCCAGCCATCCTTTCTGCTGCCTGCGTGTAATTAACAGAGTAATTAAAAACAGGATGAGTTAATTGGTATTCATTTATGTGGCAGATGTTTTTAATTGAGGCAGGAAACAATTTACCTGTTTACATAAACAATGGCAAAAGCAGGCTTGTAAAACACATTTTTTAAAATATTTTCCTCCCCCTTCCTAAAAAGAAGAATTGAAATCACTCGGTCTCCCCTGTGCCTCCGTGTGAGAGCGGTAGGCCCCGCCCGGGAGGTGCGTGCCAAGAGGAAACATCTGCTTAAAAGGTTTGCTTCCAGAGGACTCTGTTTGCCTTATATCCAGAGGAAGGAGGTTGTTCCCAGGTTGTGGGGACACCAGCTTAGAGGGATGCCTCTCCAGGGGGTTGCTGTGGTGTCATCCCCAGGGCCTAAGGGGGCTCTGACCTCCTGGGTGGGTGGGCCAAGGCCAGGGAGACCACCCAGCAGGATGGGAGGCAGGGCTGGGAAATAGCAGGGGACCCTGTCCAGCCAAGCCAGGGGCTCCTCTGGGCAGGGAGGGGGGCTTCCTTTCCACCTGCATTTGTGGCAGCTCCATGTTCCTCCATCACATGGCCAGCTTGGGGACTGTGGTGTCCGGCCAGCAGCCCCTGTCTTCCCGGAGTCCAACCCTTTGTCCATTTTAGGGGGTGTCCCTGGGTGGAAGAGCAGAGTCAGCCTCTTAGAGGGCTCCAAGGAGGACCTCCAAGAAGCGAGTGCTCAGGGTGACTCCTGTCTATAGATTGGCACTCATTTGGCACTTGCTGTATGCCTGGCTGCTGTGTATGCTGGTTATTACTCTCCAGCTCCTGTTAACCCTGGGGGTGGGGCTCATCTCCCCATTTGACAGGTGAGGAGCCCGAGGCCGGACTGAGCACACAGCTTCCAGGTCTCGTCGGAAAAACTCGCAGCTTGTGGAGCTGACGGGTATGCGCCGTGGCTGCCCCTTCCTTGCGAGTATACATACCGAGGGTTATATTCACACGGAAATATCTAGAGGGGTCCATAGACCCGTCAACAGTGGTTACCATGGGTGGGGGCTGGGTGGTTGGGAGCATGCCTTTCCCATGTGACTAAAACCCTAAGCTGGGCCAGCTGCCATGCTCACCACGGGACACGTCGCTGACTCTGAAAGTAGGAGATAGTGGGGTTCCAGGAGTTGTGTGAGGTGACGCGGGTGAAGCACATGGCCCGTGGAACTCAACAAACGTACAGATAGCTCTCTGCAGTGAAAACGGGCAGACCCCAGAGGTCTGGGACCCCAGAGGCTCCTGGCCTCCCCTACAGGGGAAGGTCTGGGCCATGCCATTGGGGTGACATACGATTGGAATTTCTGGAACATTTCGATGGTTCCTGGGAATATGGATTGTTTGGAATCCTGGGAGAAGGGCCCTGGGAAGATGGCACCCCGAGCTTGGAACCCAGAGCTCCAGCACCCAGGACACTAGAGAGGCTGGGGCTTAGTGTTCTCCTTCCACGCTGCCAGGCCTCTCTGGCATGGCTGTGGTTCAGTCATAAGAGTAACCGCAGGTATCTGAGGTGAGCAGCAGACAGAGTTGCCACAGCCAGAGGTGCCAGTGGTATTCTCAGGAGCTTCCAGCCTGCACCAGTGCTGTGTGACCTCAGGTGCAGACCTCAACCTCTCTGAACATCTGGGAAGGGAGGCAGTGATAGTCTCCCCAGTGTTGTGAGCTTTGAATACAATTATGACAATGACATAAATGTAAACATCCCTACAGCCTCCCCTCCCACTTTTACCGCGTTCTCTGCCAAAAGAAGCGCAAGTTTTTCAGGGGCCCCAGCCTCACCCATGAAGACAGAGGCAAGAGGATGGGAGGGTCTGGGGCCCTGCAGCGATGAAGTCTCTCCTGGGCCAGTCTTGGTCCCTGGGTATGCGGGTTGGGAGGGCCCTGGGCAGGGCCTTCCATGTCCAGGAACTGAGAGCGTAGAAGAGGGGTTGGGTGTCTCTGGGCATCTCGCCAGATCCACGGGGGTCCCGCAGTGGGCACCAAGACACACCACGTCGGGCTGACACTCATCACAGCTGAGCCAAACCAGCTCTCAGGTCATCCTTATGAAAGCGGGGAGTGAGAGTCGGAGATGCCCCTGGTCCCCTGAGCAAAGCCTGCCCAGACCACCTACTCAGCTCCAACCTCAAACCTGCTCCAGCTGGTGCCTCTCACCACTTGGGGTCCCTCCAGCTTGGGGGCAGCATCCTGCATTGATGTCTCCCATCATGGGTCATCAGGGCCTTCACAGGCCGTGTGTACCGAGGGTAGCGGTTCTGTGGCTTGCGGCTGGCGGGAGGATCATCTCGCTCTCAGGGATGCGCTCGGAGGGGCATGCGTGTGGGATGAACCACCAGCCCTAAATACTGCTTAGTGTTCACAGGGGCAGCGCAATGAGTTTATATTTTGGCAACATTCCTCTGGGGAGTTGAAGGTGACATGCAGCCAGTCTGCATGCTTTCCAACAATGAAAATGCTCTGGGACTCAGGTCAGCCTTCCGTGGCGCCCCGATGCCAGCAGGGGAACCCCTAACCATGCGGCCTGGGTCTCCAGAGCCCCCAGCCTCCCCGGTCACTGCCCACCTTCGTGCACAGAGTTCCCGCTGCCCCGACTTCCCCAAGCTGTGCCTCTGCTAGACACCCTTCCTGCTTCAGGCGTGCACACAAGTGCAGGTTCTCCTCCTCTCAGGAGGCTCCCTGATTCCCGAGCACCCGATCCAGATGTGTGAGCGCTGATGCGGGACTTTCTGCTTCATGCGAATCTGAGCACTGATTGGCCTCAGAGGCGTCCTGGCCGAGCAGTTCCTTGAGTTTTGTCAGTTCCTTCTTGAAAACAAGTGATCTGGACAAGTGTATCTGTTAAGTGAAACTTTGTAGTTGTCTGTCTTGGTCAGAGTTGGGGTGGGCACAGTGCTGGTGGGCAGCAGGCAGTTTAACAATAAATCAGGAATTACTTTAAAAGTGCTGCTGGTACAAGAGGCAGGCCGAGAGGAGGGGGTCCTGCTGCCCCTCCCCAAGGGCAGTTTCTTCTTCCTTCTAGAGACAGTCTGTACATATTGGATCATCTTGTATTCCAGGGGCTCCTGCGGTCTTTTTGGGGGTCGCACCCCTCCCCCAGGAAATGCGCTTGCCCACACTCTGCCCCATGTTGCCACAACCCCTCGGGGGACATGTCTTCTGTTCAGACTAAGTGTAGGTGGTCCTTGGCTCTAGGAGGAGCTCCCCCCAACCCCCATCTGCTGGGGCACTTCCTGGGGTCTCAGGGTCCCCCACCCCTCACGTCCCTGCCAGGTGTGTATGTGAGCAAAGCAGAGAGCTGGCTTAACAGGCGCTGGCCTGATCCTGACAGTGACGTCGGCCCGAGTGTACAGTTGAGGAGACTCAGAGGAGGAAGCCTGGCCAAGGCCACCCAAGTGATGAGGCCGCGGCTTGACTCAGGCCTGCCAGACCCCAAAGCTGGGCTTTCCCCACTACTACTCGACTTCATGGGCTGGCCTGTGTACCCACCACTGAGCTCCAGGAGGGGGCTCTGTGTCATGCTTTGGTCAGGATGTCACCCCCCCAACTCATCCACCTACCCATCCGCCATCCACCCACCTCCGCTCAGCCATGCGTGACTCTCTCTGTCCACATGCCCACACCCCTCAAGCCCACCCAGGGTCCACCGTGTTTCTTGTCACAGCCCATTCACACTCGCTGGGTGTGCCAGCCTGCAGCTGAGCCACGCCCTCTTGGTGGCAGGTGTGCATGGGGGGACAGGAGAGGGCCCCAGAGTGCTGGGCCCAGGTGCTGGGAGAGGGGGGGCCTCCCCTCCACTGGCACCCCCCAACACACACACACACGGCAGGCGGCCCAGATGGCGGGTGCCCCCCCGCCAGCTCTCGGGAGCCGCTCTTGGCAGCGTAGCCCCAGCAGCTGGGTGAGGAATGTGCTCCCTCCGAGCGCCAGCCGCGGGGCGAGCAGGGGACATCTGGATCACGTTTGCGGCCGGCAGAGAGCAGGGAGGGTTTCCATTCCAGCCGCTAAGCGAGCTCCACCCTCCCCACCTCGGAACTCTGCTC
This sequence comes from Bubalus kerabau, assembly GCF_029407905.1. Lineage (NCBI taxonomy): Eukaryota > Metazoa > Chordata > Mammalia > Artiodactyla > Bovidae > Bubalus > Bubalus kerabau. The sequence goes on along the minus strand of NC_073640.1, from coordinate 17,211,265 downwards.
AGCACCAGGGCATCCCGGACCCAGCTCCATGACCATCCCAGCTCATCTGAGAAGGAAGTCCCACCCCTGCCCCACTTGTTTGGAGCGTCTGTACGTGGCTGAAGCTCTGGGCTTCTCGGCCCAACCAAACCCTCAGACCCCTTCTGCAAACACAGGCACAGGCATAATGGCTCTGACCGGCCTTCTACCAGGAGCTGTGGTCACCTTTCATTTCTTGTCATTTTCTGCACGTATGTTCGTTTGCAAGATGGAGTTACATGTGTTTCTACTTCTTTTGATTTTTCTTTATTTGAAGTACAACACATCACACAGAAAAGCGTTGTGTGCATGAAGGTTCAGAGTGTGCAGGTTAACAGACAGCGTTCCCTGACCTGCCCCAGGCCCTGAGCCCCTCTCCCGGGTCACTGCCGGTCGTGGGCCCACCACCTTGACTGTAATGCCTGTAAGTGGAGGCACGTGGCCCATCCTCTCTGGGGTCTGGTGTCATTCACTCAGCCACGTGTTGGTGACATTTGACAAATTTGTGTGTGGGGTTGTGTGTGTGCTTTTTCCTTGCTGTGTAGTATTCTGCTGTGTGGATCTGCCCCTTGACCTCCTGATGGACCTCTGTGACAGTGGCCAGTGAGTATTCTTATCCTTTGCTGCCAATGCTGGGCTCTCTGCTTTTCTGTTGATTCCCTGCCTCAGAGCAAACCACTGAGCCATGGGTGCACGATATTTCAGGCTGGTGGGTGCTGAAAAGTGGTTTCCAAAGTGAAGGTACCCACCACGTGATTTCAGGCTCTGTAGGGTCCCACTGGGTGGCTCATCTGGGCAGTCTCGGCAGGGCTTGCTCTTGGGTTGAGGTCGGCAGCTCTGCTGAGCGTGGCCGGGCCCTCACACTCCTGGATCCCTAGCTGGGGCAGCTGGGCCAACTCGCCCAAGTGAGCTTTCCCATTCAGCAGGCTCAGCAGGACAGCCAGAGGTACTGACTGCCTCATGTCCAGCTCAGAGCTGACTGCCATCATCCTGCCTCATCCTAATGGCCAGAGCAAGTCCCTGGCCAGCCCGGATCCAAGGGCAAGGAATTGAGCCCATTTCTGAGTGGGAAGCAGAGAAGGCAATGGCACCCCACTCCAGTACTCTTGCCTGGAAAATCCCATGGACGGAGGAGCCTGGAAGGCCACAGTCCATGGGGTTGCTGAGGGTCGGACACGACTGAGCGACTTCACTTTCACTTTTCACTTTCACGCATTGGAGAAGGAAATGGCAACCCACTCCAGTGTTCTTGCCTGGAGAATCCCAGGGATGGCAGAGCCTGGTGGGCTGCCGTCTATGGGGTTGCACAGAGTCAGACACTATTGAAGTGACTTAGCAGCAGCAGCAGCAGCTGGGCAGGAAGAGCTGCAGTCACATTAGAAGGGGTGTGTATAGTTGGGGAGGAGAACTGAGGCCATTTTGTGATGCATCCACCCCCAGGTGGAGGATATCTTAATCCGCCATAACCGAACTTTACTGATGATGGGTAGGCTCAGAGTAGCTCCTTGGTCCCCACGCCCTACACATGGGGGAGCTGCCCACTGAGGCCACCGGGCAGGGGGCAGCTCCTGACCCAAGCTCTGCCCAGGCTCCCGCCACAGCCTCCAAGGCAACAGGCCAGGGTCCCAGATGGCACAAGGGCAGGCGGGGCCTCTCTGGGTTTCTTACAGGCCGGTCAGCACACCTGCATGCAGCGTCTCGCTGACCACCAGGTGTCGGCGCTGGTCTGGACTTCACAGTGCACAGAGAGACAAGGCCCGTGTCCTCGGAGAGACAGGACCCACACAGACCGCGATGGCAGGTGCTGACAAGTGCTCCCCAAGAAATTAAGTGGGTGATGCAGTGAGAAGGGCAGGGGTCCTCTGAGGGGGGACATTTGGGCTCGATCCTGAGTGAGGAGGGAACAGCCTTGTGGAGCACAGGGAGCATCCCAGCAGTTGGAGACGCCCCAAGCCCGCCCGGGAGAGTCTAGCCGGGCCTCCCAGACTGGAAGCACAGTCAGGTCAGGAGAGGATGGGCCCCTTCTGAGGGGACCCTGGGCTGGAGGATGGTGGTGAGACTGGGTCTGGCTCACTTTCACCGCACCTCCGTGGCATCTCGATGGTAGGGATCTTCCTGTCCAGGAGGGTGGCTCCCTCCCAGCACTGGCGGGATTCGTGATCCCCTGCTGGTACAGGGGGCAGCCCAGCCACCGCGATGTCCCCTCTGGGGCTGCAAGGGTCCTCCCTGTGCAGCAGGACATCCTCTTGTGGACCCTCCCGGCCACCCTTCTGGCCAGGCTCTGAGGGTCCACAGTGATGACCCTGCCTGAGCCCAGCAGTGGGTCAACCAGAATGCTGGACACGCATGGGAGCTGCCACGTGACAGCTGTGTGACCCAGGCTTGCATCTTGTGAGCCTCAGTTCCCTGTCTATAACCCGGGTCTTACTTGTCTGGGCTTTATCAGAATGAGGAGGTCTCAGCACCCAGGCATATACACCACTCCCGGCAGAAGGCAGCCCATCTCAATCAGAGCTGGGCCCCGCTCAGCACCCAGGTCTTTCAGAGGAGCCTCTCGCTGGCTTGTCCCATCCCTCTGTGCCTCTGCAGGGGCTCTGCTCTTGTCCCCATCTCACAGGTGACAAAACTGAGTCCTGGGTAGAAAAGTCAGTGACATTCAGGCCAAGAGGCTGAGATAGGGTGGAGGGAGGCCAGTCAGAACCTCTCTGTCATAGGCACCATGGTGACCTTTCCCCTTCTGGTCCTTTGTCTAAGACTACCCCCATCACCTGCCCCCAACCTTGAGAAGCAGGAGTTACGGGCCCATTTTATCAGTGGATAAACTGAGGCTTGGGCCATGCTGGGGTGATTTCCCCAGTTCACAGTCTGTCACAGAGCAGGTTTCCTTGCTTTTGGTCCAGTGATGTTGCCACGGCAACCAGCATCCTTGGTGTTGTCACCCACAGGCCCAGGGGATCATGGGGTCCCTGGGGGAAGGAGGACCAGGGTGGCCTAGCACTGTGTAGCGGGAAGGGTCACAGCATTAACAGGCAGAGGAACAGCAGCCCGGTCAGACCCCAGGACTGGGAAGGGCTGGGCAGAGGATCCAGGGGACGTGGCTAGAGCACTCGTGGGGGTGGGAGGGCCGCCCGGACCAAGGGAGGGAAACACTAATCCTTGTGTGTATTATCACTGATTCATCAGGCGGCGGAGGCTGTGATTGAAACCAGATGTGGGCAGTGGTCCAAGTTCCAGCGCCTGGAATTCGTTAGGGCTGTGGCCCCCCTGAAAATTCTCATTGCTTTGCAGAGCATTGGGGATCAAAGACAAGCCATCCCTGACCTTGGCCTTGGAGGGAGAGGGAGGGGTCAGCCTCCTGGTCAGACCCACCCATCTTGATGTAGGGGGTCAACCCCATGTCCTCAGGGCTCCCTGAGTCCCTCTGCCTCAGCCTGGGAGCCCTGTCCGTCCCTTCTGAGTCATGGCTGCTTCCTGGGGTGCATGCCTGGTTTTTCCCTCCATCCCCAACACACCCACTGGGAGACTCCAGGAGAGTCCGTGCCCCTCCTCGCCCCAGGAATTTGGCCCTTGGTTGGGGAGATTGCCTGGCTTGCTCCAGATCCCCAGGGTCCAGGAGTACAAGTCCCCATCTACCCTCCAAGAAGCCTTGAGGGGAAGGGAGGGTATTCTGGGGGCAAGAGCTCCCCAAGCAGCGATATGGAGGCTCAGATGCCCCCCCAGAAATATCTGCCCCCGCCCTTCTGCTAGCCCCTGTGTGTGCTGGCAGTGGGCCTGTCCCACCTTGCCCAGGCCCTGCAGTGGCTGGTGTGCAGTGGTCAGTGGCTCAGAGGAGGTGAATCTGTCACCGGGAGTAGGGGTGGAGGCAGTGTAGAGAGGTACTTGGGCTGGGCTGGCCTTCAGGAAAGACTTGCTGCACTACCCACATCTGCTGTGTTGCTCATGACTTCCAAGGTTGGCCCAACAGTTACACGGCCAGAAACCTGCTTGGGATGACATGAGAAGAGCAGTGTCCACCCCTCATGTGGACGCAGGAGGATCCCATTGATGCTCAGAGCTCAGGAGGGCCATCTGCGAGCCAGGGGAGCCGGCTCCTGCCTCCACGTGCTGTCACTGCCAGGGGACCACGCCCATGCTGGAGCACACTGCGCTGGGGTCCCAGGGCCCCACAGGGTCCACCCCTGACATGTGGGGGTGTCTTCCAGCGGGTCCTGCCCAGGAGGGATGCCCTGAAGCACCCTCCCTGAGTGCTGTGAGGCCTGAATCCCCTCAGACACACCCACCTTCTGTCTTTTCCATAAGTGTGGCATTGGGCTTCTGGAGGTTCGGGAGCTGTTGTAGTTAGGAGGGGGCTCTGGGGCTCATGGTGGTGCTGTGATAGAAGGTCTTGGAAGAAAGAGTGGGAGAAAAGAGGAAATCTGTAGTCAGGGCTCTGCAGCCTCACCGAGCTGCGGCCTTGGAGGAAGCCTGACCTCTGCCCCCTCGATCTCCTCACTGCTTCAGTGGGCAGCCACGCCCACCTGGCCTGGGGCTTGGACCCATGGAGGAGCCTGGAAGGTGCTGGCTCTGGAGGCCATTGTGGAGGACACGGGATGAGGCTGTGTGAGGCCCCGAGTGCCACACAGGGAGCTGGGACACTGTGGGAGCCACGGTGGTCTCCGGACCCTGGAGGCCCATTGCTCTCTGCAACTCTGAGTGTCGGGGTCCCCATCTGTAAACCCAGTGGTAGTGGCGTCTTCCTCCAGGACCAGAGAGGGCTGCCAGCGGAGTCCCCGATCGTGGTCAGGATCCTGGAAGCCCAGGTGCGGCCTTCACAGAGGGGCACCTCCCACGGGCAGCTGTACCCTGCCCCGGGCAGAGTGTCTGCGGGCCGGGACGCCGTGATCCTCCCGGGAGAGTCTGGCCTGAGCAGGACAGAGTGTGCCTGGAGGCGCCGGGGACAGGTGGTGCCTGCCCTCGCTCCCGACACCTGACACCAGCCCGCTGCTGTCCCACCCCCGGACCTTTGGAGGACGGGGACGGGGCTCCAGGGGACACCTGACCTGACCGGGGAGGTTCCCTCCAGTCCCTGGCCGATGTACAGGGCAGAGGAATCGGGGCTGTCCTCAGTGAAAGAGTGCCTGTGGAGCTGGGAGGCGGGACTGTCCTGCCATCCATGGGCCATCTCCCTTCTTGGTCCTGACTCCACAGCGTTTATGCAGCACCTGCTATGTGCCTGGCCCTGCCCTGCACACTGTTTCACTGAGGAAGACAGTCACATTCAGACAAAGACGTGGGAGGTGAGGGCAGGGAGGGGACGGCCAGTCACAAAAGTCCCTGAGGGCACCCAGGACGCCCGCCAAGAGGCAGGGGCCACCCGGTAATGGTTTCAGGTGATGTGTCTTAGGGGCCAGCTCGCCCCTCTGCCTCCAGAAAAGTCCAGCGTTCTGCCCACCTTGGTAGGAGTTTCCGGACCTCGGCCTGCTCCCCAGCACGGGGCGGAGGCCAGGACGTCAGGGCCTGGGCCGCTGGTGCTCTGTCCTCGTCCCCACCTGCAGCTGCGGAGGCTGCGGCCGGGCAGTGTGCCCAGGGGCCGGGGAGCAGGGCCCCTCCTTGGGGTGCAGGGCTCCTTGCCAAGCCTCCACGGGCCTGGGAAACCCTGCCTGCCTGCGGGTCAGTGCCAGGAACAGGGTCTGGGCATGTCACAGGTCACAGCCCGAGACTCCGCAGAGAGTGGCCTCTGGGCCCTGGGCTTCCTTGTTGGCCGCCTAGCAGGCTAGGGGCTGTGTGGGGTGCACAGGTCGAGGCCGGGCTCACAGTCAGGGCCCTGCCCCTGGAGCAGGGTTACCTGTTGGTACTAGGCCTACCTACCCACTTCCTGCCACTTCTGTGAGGGTCAGATGAGGTGACGGAAGAGTCAGACCACGAGAGGCCAAAGCGAGCCCTGATTCCGCAACAGCACCAGTGGGGGATGGGCTGTGTTGATGCTAAGGGCCCCCTCCCATGGAGGGTTCTAGAACCCCAGGGCTGGGAGCGCGGGGCTGTGGCCAGTTCTCAGCCGGGCAGGGCGGGCTGGGAACACAGGCGGACAGGGACAATGATGGATGGGGTGGCTTGTTCCGGCACATTCCGTGTTCTTTCCCACCGGCTCCGCCCGGCCCCGGAGAGCGGCTTCCTCTGTCGATGGGTTAGTGACATTTAGTGGGAACTGGAGCCACTGTCTGGGAAACACGCAGGGTCCCCAGGGGCCTGGGGAGCACCGCCCGGGTCTGGGAATGTTCTCGAGGGCTTGGAGCCGGGGCCAGTGGTGGGGCTGCGACCAAGTAGGCTGTCCCCTCTCACCCTCTGGCTCCTGCACTGCAGCCAGACATCAGGACACCAGGGGGACCCCCACCCTCCAGGATTGAGGGATGGACAGTTCAAAGAGGAGCGAATGAGGGAGCAGCAGGCCTCGGGTGGGTAGGACTCTGGGGCCACCTCCAGCCCCCTGTCGGCTGTGTGAGCTCGGCGGGTCACCCATCCTCTCTGTGCCTCAGTTTCCTGTGTGTCAGATGGAGCAGAGCCGGGCTGCCTGCCATGTTGTGGGAGGGTCAGACTCCCGGCTGGGCCCCCGGCACACTCCTGCCCCCTGAGCACACGGGGAGGGGACCACAGGGGAGGGGCCAGCACCCCGAGAGTTCCCCCCACCACACACCAGCATAAGGGCTGCTGTTCTGGCAAGGCACTATGCAGGCTCCAGGTGAGCTGACAGGGACCCTGGTCAGGGAGAAGCCCAGATGTGTCTTCTCCAATTCTGCCCCATCTCCCACTTTTTTCTCCATGGGGTCCTGTGGACGCCATGGCCCCTGACTGCTGATGGGGCCAGCGGAGGCCCAGGGATGCCAAGGCTGCTCCAATTTCCCCCCTCCCCCGGAACATCTAGGAAGAGCCCAGGGAGTTGGGAAGATGGTCCTCGCACTTAACCTGCTGCAAAGCTGGGGCACCCAGGGCATCACCCACTGACTCAGAGCAGCAAACCCACCCCAGCCTCAAACCCCAGGCAGCCACCCTTTCTGTGTCTGATCAGCCCACATGATGTTCCCCAGGGAGCATGAGGTGGCTACAGAACTTTCTAATCTCCCAGGTGGTGGTGGGGCCTGGTGCTTGAGGCACCCCTGGAGAGCCCCGGGCTCAGGCCCTGCTGTCTCTCAGGCTCTGAGACCCTGAACACTTGTCCTCCCCGAGCCTCAGTTTCCCCATCCACAAATGGGCCTGATGGGGGCCCCTGTGGAGACGCATTGAGTCCTCCCTCAGGGCGTGGCATTCCGGGTCACAGTCGTCCCTGGGACCCTCAGCGGGCACACTGATGTGCGTGGGACACATGCCAAGCCCTCGCCTGGGGAGCTGTTATTTATATGTTAATCTTATAAAAGTGAAAGAACTTAAAGCTAGACATAGGTTCAGCTGCCAGGGCCCCCTCACTGACCTGCTAAGTCAGAGCTCCCTAAAAGGGGGCTTGTGCAGGGGATATCCTGATTTTGGGTGGGGGCATCTGTGGGACTGAGGGTCCCCAATGACTTCAGAATCAGGAGTGGGGAAACAGACCCAGAGTGGGTATGGGGGGACCATTCGAGCCGGGGGGGTGTCCCACAGACGTGTCTAATGTCTCTCACAGGCAGGCACAGGGACTGATGGTGCTTTCTGGGGAGGGCATGAGGGTGCAATGAGAGGTTGCATGGACGTGCAGGGCACAGGACCCAGCTCCCCCGGGGCTGGGACACCTGGGAGTGGACCCCGGAGGGTGGAGGACCTGAGAATGGGGGAGGGGAGAGAGCGGCCCCACACGGCCAGCTCAGGCTTCTGGGTGGAGTCTGGACCTCACCGGGAGCTGTGCCCAGCCGACCATGCTGGCACCCTCAGGAGTCTTCATGGTAGTGGGAGCTGCCCCCCTCCTGGCCCTCAGCACCCCTCAGTGGGCCCCTCCCCAGCCCCCACGACCTGGCCAGCTCCTGCTCACGCTGGTTTGTGAGCTCAGGGTCCCCCCCCTGGGTGGCCCTACAGGGCGGCCAGACATGCAGTCAGGTTGTACCAGAACCCTTGGGGGTCATGGGCCTTGGAAGGAGCTAGGGGCTGGTCAGGAGGCTGGCACTCAGGAGACTGAGGCTGCCCATCTGGCAGCTTGTTAGCCATGTGCCCTCAGACCATGCAGACTGGCAGACGGGCAGGCTTGGCCTCCACACGCAGGCAGGGCTGCAGAGGTGCAGAGAGGGCAGTAATTAATAACAGCAATTAACAGCTGCCACCATGATGGTGCGACCATGGTGGGTGCCCTGCCCTCCGCTAAGCACACTTCTCCATCTCATTTGACCCATGTTGCACCCCGGGAGGTGGGTGACAAGTGTGCCCATGTAGACATGAGGAGCCCAGCTTAGAGGCGGCCGCTCGTCTGGAGGGTGGGCCTCTAGCCCCCTCACACCCTACTGTCCTCGCTTGGCCAGCCCCGAGGAGGCAAGTGTCCAGGGTAAGCTATGGTTGCATCCACAGCCCCCCGGGTCGGTCCACCTTGGGGCTGGGGCAGCCAGGACCCTTGACCTGCCCCTTCCAGGCGCTGAGCAGGGAGCCCCCTCCTCTCAGAGGGCTGCCCAGCAGTGACCTCACTCTTGAGTCCTCCCCTGGCCTCTGGCATGTGCACGGGCAGCCTTCTGGAAGTGCCAGCCCAGCCAGAGACCCTGGGCCTGGGGGGCGGCGGTCAGTAAGCAGGGTCGTCTCCGAGGGGATCACGTTCCAGGGGAGCCAAAGACCTTCACACGGGGCACCTCTCCTGAGGACGTGAGGTCAGAGCTGAAGACCCAGGAGGGAAGGGGAGGTGGGGGGAGGTGGGGGCTCGGAACCACAGCTCTGGGTGTAGGGGTGGGTGAGGAGATGGGTGTGGTGGGAGGAGGGCTGGGTGTAGGCCCCGGGGAGCCCCATGTGCAGTGGAAGCTGCTGAGGGTTCAGGTGGCAGAGGCAATGCCTGTGCACACCCTCACGGGCTCCCTACTACCCGCCAGCTTTGTCTGGATTCTTTGCACGACTAGATAGAGGCCCGTGCGCTCTGTTCCTTGGAGTCGTCACACCAGACTAGATAGAGGCCCGTGCGCTCTGTTCCTTGGAGTCGTCACACCACCCTTACTCTTCCCTGAGGGCTTCCGGCACGCTCTGCTTTGGATCTAGGCCAAGGCCAACCTCAAGAGCAGGGTTCTAGCACTTGCATTGCTTCATAAACTGTTCTTGATTGCATTGAGAGCTCACCATCATCCATTACAGAGGAGTAGAAAGGCTCAGAGAGGTGAAGTGACTTGCCCTACATCACACAGCCAGCAGGCAATAGAGCCAGACTCAAACAAGATTCAACATATGTGAGGCTTCCTGCACCCGTGGCCCCACTGTGGGCAGCCCAGGGACCCAAGGCCCAGCGTGGGAGGTGGGGATGCACCCCCACTAACCTGCAGCCTTCATCCACCTGGGTTTGATTCCTCTCCTGCAAGGAGAGTTCGCATTGATGCAAATCAGTCCTTGAAACTCTGAGGACTTGCATGCCCTGCAGGGACGCACCCATACATGCTGTGTGCCCTTAGCAGATGGCTGCACCTCTCTGTGCCTGTAAAACAGGGCTGGAAGCAGCATTCCCCACGCTGGGTTTCCTGAGGATAACAGGAGCCATGACTCATCTGCCAAGTGCAGGCATGTCTCCTCCATAGGTAGGCAGCCTGGAGCTTCGCCCTCAGGGTCCGTGGACACCTGAGGGATGGGTGAGAGGCTCCATGAGACACAGGCACACTCGGTCCACCCCTCCCCTGAGCCAGGGTCTCTGGTCTGCTTCACCTGTGACACTCCAGCGAAGCCCCAGTGTGGAAGGGCTTGGAGAGGTCGAAACAGGCCATGTCCCCAGCGTCCCAGCCTGGCGTCCTGAGTACCCTCCCTGGACAGCCTGCTGGCAGGACCGCCTGCCCCAGGGTGGCCTGGTCAGATGAAGGGCTGGCCAGGACAGGCAGGACTGCACCCCACAGGGGTGGCCCAGGGCCTGTGGCGCTGGCCATGTTTGCCTTCTTTGGTTGTCACTGGGGACTGGCCACCGGCCCTGCAGCCAGGCATGGTGTTGACAGGCCCACGCAGCTGCAGCGCACGTGTGCCCGGCCGTCAGCTCTTGACAGGCGGCGGCGGGGGGCAGGGCGCCTGGCGGGGGGGGACAGCTGAGGGCACAGCAGGTGCTGTGCGGCCCGGTGGCTGCCGATGACCGGCTGCTTCCCCCTCTGTGGGGCCAGTGAGGAGGGTGCTTTCTGCTCCGACCCCAGGGGCCCCGGGGTGCTGCGGGCGTCTCCTTCCGGTATGGAGGACGTGGGCGCAATGAAGGAGGTCTGCTCAGTCTGGGACACAAACATTTTATTGTCGCATCACTGTCCATGGAGGCGGGCGGCCCAGATCACATGGGGCCCCTGGGAGGAGGAGGGGAAGAAGTGAATGGGTTGACAGGTGTCCAGCCCAGCCCCGTCACCCCCTGGCTCCCGGTGAGACCCCATCAGGGTTAGCAGGATGGGCAGTGGCGGGGGTGAAGGGCGGGCAGCACAGGCTTGGCCAGTTTGTAATGGGCGGGGATGCCCACCTGTAGTCCCAGCCGCCCTCCCAGGTCTCTGTGGTCGCCTGATGCTGGCTGACGCTGAGCTGGGGTGGGAGTGGGTAGGGGTGGGGGGCGGCCCAGAGGCTCGCCCCCTCCCCCAGCTGAGAATACCTAGGCAGCTGCTGCCTCGGGATCGTGTGGACAGTCAGTCACCCAGAGTCCTTTTCCCAGGGCCTGCTCTGTGGGCCCAGGGGCTCGGGGGCATGTCAGGCCAGGGTCTCTCCCTGTCTCCACCCTGTCTCCACACCCCTGACTCCTAGCAGAGCATCAGAATCTTTGACACAGCGGGATTCTGTGGAATCTTTGACACAGCGTCCGGGGCAGGACCTGCTGCTCTGTGGACCACACTTGGATGGCCAGGCCTAGAATGGCCTGAAACTGAATATGTCCTTGGCCTGGCTGGTCCCCAGGGGTTGCCTGGGCCAGGAAATGGTGAAAATACAGGTTCCCGCCTCCCAGTCTTCTCCCCGGGGAAGACCCCCAGACGTGCCTTTTAGCCTCTGCTCTAGAATGGATAATGCTAGGGTGTCTCTGAGCGGCGGTTCCCCTGGGATCCTATTAGGAATGCAGAGTCTCAGGCCGGCCCCGCACCTGCAAAATCAGAAATGGGGGTGGGGAAGTCATCCACACAGGCCCTCCAGGAGCTTCTAATTGAGGAAGTGGGGGCACCACAGCCTCAGGGGGTGCCCCCCAACTCCCTGGTCTGCAGTTGAGAAAACCCAAGCTCCCCAGGGCCACCCCCACAATGAGAACCCCAGGCCTGTTCTAGCTTTCCGGGTTCTTGAAGCTATGCCCTCCAGCACCTGAAATGGGCTGACCCATCCTGCTGTCTGATCCCAGGTGGGTGGGATGCCAGCCACCTGTGAGCACACCTAGGGCTTCTCCAGGGCGGGCTGTGGGCAGAGTGTCCCCCGCCCAGGCTCCAGCTGCTCGAGGCCTTGCCCAGAAACCAGGTGGGCCTGGGCTGTGCCAACCCCTCTACCCCTCGGCCTGACTAACCTGCTCTCTGTCTCTTTCTCCCGTCCCCCACCCCCGGTGGCGCCCACAGCAGACAGGAAGGAGAAGGCCACCGCGATGCCCGACTCCCCGGCCGAGGTGAAGACGCAGCCCCGGGCCACGCCCCCCAGCATGCCGCCCCCACCGCCTGCCGCATCCCAGGGGGCCACGCGACACCCCTCCTTCACGCCCCACACAAGTGAGTAACCCCAGGGTTGGGTCTCAAGGGGGCACTGGGGTGAGTCACCTCTGGGGGATCCCTCGAGTCGTTTGAGGTCCGACCTTTCACCTGGACCTGTAAACGCCCCCTTGTTGGGCCTTTGAGAGGGAGGATCTCATTATGGTTCAGACCCCAGCTCTTCTACTTGGTAGCTGTATGGCTTTGGGCAAAGTTCTTAACCTCTCTGGGCCTGGCGTTTCTCACTGGGAAAGCAGGGCTGGCCGTGGCCCTGCCTCACGGAGCTGCTGTGAGGATGAGTGAGTTAATAGTTCTCAGCGGGGTGGGCACACAGTGAACCTTCCATCAAGGTTAGCTGCTATACCGGTGCTCAGAGAGGGACGAGGACTTCTCTGTGGTCACACAGCAGGCTACTTGCATGTGGGCGAATCCTGTTTGGCCTGCACCCCCTGAAGGGGCAATTGGAGGCATCTCTGGCCTTGGAAGAGCTCTAAGGCTGGTCCTTAGCCAGGTGTGTGGGTGGGCCAGGAACTGGGTCCGCAGGGCCTTAGCTGCCAGCAACATGATAGGCAGACCATACCCCAAGGTGGTGCCTCACTGGCACTGGGCCATGGTTGAGCATCTTGGTGCACACAGCAGGTATAGGTGGGCTTGCGGAGTCCACAGCCACCCCCGAAGCCCTGGGCCTTTGAGTCGGAGCAGTTGGGAAGGAGACCCCCAGCTTGTGCTTGTGTGGGGGACAGTGTTCCCTGTCCCTAAGACCAGGGGCTCAGCAATATGTCCTAAGTGTTTCTGGGTGTTCCGCGTGCCTTCCCACCCACACATTCAGAGGACAGAAAGCCCTACACTGGGGCTCCCTTCCCTAGGCTTTGGACCCAAATGAAGCCCCTCCCTGGAGCAGGAACCTCAGTTCCTCAGCCTGGTGGCCCCTGGCCGCCCCCAGGTTCCTCAGGCCCCACCCCGCTCACTGGGGTCCATGTCTCTTCCCAAAGCCCAGGCCCTGGCCTGGCTCCATCTGTTCCTGTTGTGAATGGTGCTGGTCCTGCCATCAGAGGCTGGGCAGAGGCCCCCATCTGGACGAGGGGTCCAGCTAGGTCCCTTGCTGCAGGATGCTGGTCTCTGCTGGTAAACAGGAAAATGCCACCTGCTCCCAGGTGCGGCCAGCTGAACACAGGACGGTCTGGCACAAACAGTTCCAGCACCTCTCCCCAGTGGGGTCAGTCTGAGCCAGGGGCCCCACACGTGATGGACACTGGGATGAACCCGTGTCCCCACACTTGCCTCCTGCCTCAAGACGGGGCCCTGCCATCCACCCCTGGGTGCCCGGCCTGCACTGGCCACACAGGAGGGGCCAGAGGTGGCCGGACTTTGCTCACTCACTGTTCTCACCTGGGGACTCTGGCCATCCGGTCACCCCTCCCTCTTCTCCGGAAGAGTCAGTCCTCACCTCGGGCTGAACTGTGGGCCGATCTCTGTCTACTGACTACAGCTGCCCTGTCCAGCCTCACTGGTAGAGAGGGGAGGCTCCGGCCTGGCTGAGTTTCACCTGCATCCATGCAGCCCAGGGTGTCCGTGCAGCCCAGGCGGGAAAAGGAATTTTCCTGATGGGGCAGCAGCAGGTCCCCCTGGGATGATGACGCCCCACTCTGTTGTCCGGTTCCAAGCGGGAGAGACCAGTGGACCCTTGGAGGGTCTGGCCAAGGGCTCCGAGCCAGGGTCTCCGATCCTCATGGGCGTGGCTCTGTGGCCTGCTTTTCTTCTCAGTCCAGGAGCCCATGTTCCGGAAGGCGCTGGTCTGGGAACCAGATGTTCCAGGTTGTGGATGTGGCTGGGATGGGATGCCACTGGGCTTGGTGAACAGATGTGCGGTGGCAGGCCTGTGTGTGGCTTGGGGTCCATCCCCTTTGGCCGGGGTCCTGGCTCTGTTCAGAACATGGAGATTGTGAGAGAACGGGTCTTTCTTCTCTAAGCTGACACCTAGTTCCCTCTGGCCGCTGGGAGCTTTTGTCTGAGTGTCAGGCTGCCTCTGGGGTGGCCTCAGGTTTGTTCCCTAACCCTCGGAATTCCCTGAAAGCAGGGTGTTAACGTGAGGTTAACATCTCATCTCATCTGTGCACCTTGCTGGTGGTGCCCAGCGTAGACGGATCCTCTGCACTCCCCGTAGATTCCTGCCAAGAACCTCCCCCGCTGCCCCAGGACCGACCTGCAAGCCAAGCTGACCAGGGACTGACTGGGAGCCACAGCTTGAGGGCTGTGGTTTTTTCTTGCCCGGTGACTGCCCTGGGCACAAATTTATTTTGGAGTTGAAGCTGTGGCGTGGCCACAGGAAGGTGGCAGGAGTGCCAAGAGAACTCTGGAGAGGGATGTGAGGAGCCGTTCTGCAGCTGGGAGGACCCTTAGGGGGAAACACTCCATCTTGCCCTTACCCCCTGCGACAGGGGGCACACTCTCTGTTTTTGGTGGTACGGCTTTTCTCCTTGTGGCTTTTGTCCACTGACCTCAGCTCAGACAAATCAAATCTCTCTTCCTGTTTGGTGCTTCCACCCTTCACGGCAGCTCGGATCTGGCCTTTGTTTTGGAACCACTATTGGCTTGTCTGTCGATGGAAACCCCAAGCCCCTCAGCTTGGGCTCCAGGTCCCTGAGGATGGTGGCAAGTGGGATCACCAGGCACCTTCCAGAAACAGATGTTTAAGAGCCAGGGAGTCCCCTCATGCCCACGAGGAACCAGAATTCTGGTTGAGCCCCAGAAGTTCCCACCAAAAGTGGCCCCAAGAGATCCCTGACCCCCCTATTTCACAGACGAGGAAGCTGAGGCCCAAAGAAGGGAGTGGACTGGCCCTAGGTGATGACAGAGGCCCAACCCCCAAAACGCTGTCGAGAGGCAGGGGAGGGGCTGGCTGCAGACACCCCCCCAGGCAGGGTCCGGAGCCCAGCCTCCTTCCTCACAGCGTGTTTTTCTTATTTTGCTTACAGATCGAGAAGACGGGCCTGCGATGTCTCTGCCCCATGGCCGTTTTCATGGCTGCTTAAAATGGTCTATGGTCTGTCTCTGTAAGTAAAATAACAAAAACCACTGGTCTCCCAGAGGTCCTTGCCCAGTGCCCACCGCCCTGTCTGCGCCCCCTGCATCTGCCATACTGGGCCTGCCTCCCCTAGGGAACAAGGGCCCAGGGGCAAACCAGGAGGACTGAGCAGTGGGGTCTGCAGCCCACAGACCGGGTTCACACCCAGCCCTGCCGCCCACACACTGTGACCTTGGGCAGGTGGATGGCCTCTCTGAGCCCCCATCTCCCTGACTCAGAACTGGGCGAATCAGGCGGGTCCCAGAGTTGCAGGATGGTCGAATGCCAGTAGCAAGTCTGCAGCCTCTCCCAGGGTGGACCCCGCTCTTACCCTTCCAGGCACTCTGTCCTCGGGCAGGGAACCCCACCTGTAGAAAAGGAGTCATGAGCCCAGCGCTGAGGCAATGACATGGAGCCCCAGGGTGCTGCTGGTCACGTCATGGGAGAGTCCCTGGCACATACAGGGTGCTCCACGGGTATTGGTCACCAGTGGACATTCCCATCACAGAGCTTGGGCTGCAGCTGGTGCCATAGGGGAGGCTCGTGCAGGGTGATGCTGGGAGTGTATCAGCCTGCACGTGCAGCGATGTAAGCCCAGGTGTGTGGCCTCGTTTGGGGCCCGGCGCGTCCATGGAGCTGCGGTACTGCCAGGCCTGGGTGCTTTGTGTGGCCAGGAGGATGGTGCCCGAAGGAGGGCGGGGGGCTGGCGGGAGGGGCTGTTTTCGATGCCTCATCCTAAGCTCTCCGTCACCCTGCCCAGGCTCCGGGCCTGGGGGAGCCGTGGGGGTGCTGCTCCATGCCCCCAAAAACCTCGGCCGGGACACGTGTGGTCTATCTTAGTAACACACCTGTTGTGGGAATGAAAGCACTTGTGGCCGGGGGTTATTTTCGGCGTCTCTTTAGCAAGCTGCTGAGACTGCCCGGCAGCCCGGGAGGGAACTCGGAGAGCGAGGGCAGGCCAGCCGCGGGAGGACCAGGCACCGAGGGCCAGAGGGTAAGGGCACCACAGAGAGGCTGGGCCAGGGGCCGCCGGGGGGGTGCCCAGGTGGCGGGGCCAGCCACAGGTCTTTGAAGCCCCTGGAAGGCCAGACCCCAAGTGACAGCCCAACTCTGCTGTGACTGACCAGGAGGCCCTGCTGCGGTGAGGTCCCCATGCAGCAGGCCACCCCCAGTCTGTCTGGGTGACCGCCAGTGGCTGTCATCAGTCCCAGTCGGGGTGTGTGTGTGTGTGTGTGTGTTGGTGTCCACCAAGGGGATCAGTGGAGCTCCGAGGTGACAGAGAAAAGTAGCACAACTGTGGGGTCTTCTGGTCCCCGGATCCTGGGACACGCCTCGGAGAGGGTGAGGGACGGGGCCCTTCTTGTCTGTGTCTGGAGCTTACCCCTCCCCGGGCAAGAGGGATCCCCGGAATGAGGCACATTGTCCTCAGGGTTGTCCCCGAGCCAGGGTGTCACCTGTGGGTTCTAGAAAGGGCTCCTAGGGTCCCCCAGCCCATCAGGGGCAAACAGAGTTCAACCCGTACTGCGTCTCCAGGGGAGGGGGCAGCAGCACTGAGGGCCAAGTGGAAGTGGGGCCGAGGAGCAGAGCAGGCCCCCCGCCTACAGCCAGCCCTCCCCAGGACATTCAGGGGGCACGTCTGTTTTGGTGCTGAACCTGGCCTTCAATCAGTGGTTCCCAGACGTCTGTCAAGTGGGGGCCAGTTCTGGATGAGCGATCACCCAGCACGTGAAAGCAGTCAGGTCAAGCATTTCCAGCCCCTTCTGGTGGGAGAAGGATGACCTGTGTTCTACAAACAGGGGCATGAGACAGAGGAGGCCAGGAACCGTCCTCCCGGCCCCGAGACCCCACCTCTGGCTTGGGCCAAGGGCCATTTGCAGATGAAGAAACTGAGGCCAGGACCAAGTCTCACCACCACAGCACATCTGGGCTGGTTCGGGACGTCCACTCCTGACCAGGGCACTTGGGGGGCAGGGCTATGTCAGCCTGCTGCTGAGGAGTGGCATGGTGCCGGGGCACCTGAGGGCAAAAGGCAACCTTATACACCGCATTCAGGGTGCAGGGACCGTGAGGCCCACCGTCTGTGGATTAAGGGGTGGTCCCTGACCTGCTGCTCAGTGAGGGGAGGAGGGTGTTTGCAGGTGTCGCTGCAGGCAAGGGGTCATGGAAGCTGGAGATGTGGGCAGAGCCAATCAGACAGCAGACTCGGGGTTGACAGGGTGGGCCAGTTCCGGCGCCCGGGGGGGCTGGAGACAGCGCGAACTCTGTCCCCTGGGCCTGCAGGGGCGGATGGAGCCGGTAACCGGGACCTGGAGAGCCAAGCCCTGGGAGAGCCGAGGCCCGGGGCAGAGGGGCAGGCGTGTGGCCCCACCTCACGTGCTCCCGCCCTTCCAGGCTGGCAAGGCCAAGACAGTCCGCAGAGGTCACCCCCAGAGCCAGGGCAGGATGGCAGGGCTGTGTGGTCTGGAGAGGCAAATCGACACTCCCGCCATCCAAGGTGGCCAAGTAAACAATGATTGTAGGTGGTTGTTCTGGAGGGGCCACTTCCCAGAGCCCAGCCCAGCAACATCCCAATCGTGAAGGAAAGGGTTCCTGCTCTCTCATCACCAGGGGATGCTGGAGCCTCAAAGAAATGCAGCCCTGAGGGAGCAGCGGCTCTGAGCACCCCCAGAATCCCCACCATGAGGTGTGAGCGCACGGCCTCTGCACAGACCCAGCCAGACAAGGCCCGGGGAGGGTTGGGGATGGGGTAGGGGCAGGGCCAGCCTGGGAACCACAGCAGAGCTAGTGAGAGGTATGCGTGTGCACATATACGTGTGCTGTGTAGGCGCGCACACATGTGCACTCTGTGGGCATGTGTGTGTGTGTGTACCATGCGGGTGCATGTGTACTGTGTTGGTGCATGTGTGTGCACCATGTGGGTGCGTGTGCACCATGTTGGTGCATGCGTGTGTGCTGTGCAGGTGCGTGCATGTGTGCTCCATGCTGACATGCACGTGTTCACTGTGCAGGTGTGCACAGGTGTGTGCTGTGTGTGGGCGTGCATGCGTGTGTGCTGTGGGGCTGCACTGCATTATGCCTATGTGCACACACAGGTGTACACGTGTGCAAGTGTGTATGGGGGTGTATGCTTGTGGTGTCTGTGTGCCTGTGTGTGAACATACATACATCTTTGTGCATGTAGGGTGTGCAGTATGTCCACGTGCACTTACATGTATGTGTGTGTGTGGTGCATATAGGCCTGTGTGCAAGCATGTGTGTTGTGTGTACATGTATGTATATGTATACGAGCATGAGTGCACGTGTATTTGGTATGTTGTAAGAGTGTGTGTGCAAAGATGCTAAGGGAGGGAGGGCATGGGGAATGAAGGGCATGTGTAAAGGGGAGGGTCACGTAGGAAGGAGCTGGCGGGCAAGCATACACAGGCCAAGAGTGTGAACTTGAAGGAGCAGATTGCAGAGGTGTGAGTGACCACTGAGTTTATGAGCTGCACCGCAGGACTCCCAGAGGTGTCCATGTCCAGAGCCCCCTCCCCTGTCATCAAGGACCCTGGAAGTCCTCTACCCCTGACCTCTGTGCAGGCTCTGAGGCCAGGAAGCAGGTTGCATGTGGCCAGGCACGGGAGGACTCCCTGCCCCTGGGGACAGGCTCCCCTGAGCTTATGGTCCTGCCCCAGGACCACTTCACAGCACCCCAGTGTCTGTCACCCTGGGACCCACTGTGCTGCTCCCGGAGGTCTGCACAAGCTCATCTAAGACCCCTCGGGTCACTGGCCTGTCCTCCACACACAGCAGGGCCCATGGGCACACATGTCTGCCGTGCAGCAGCCCCTGCCAGCATCCAGCCCAGCTTGTCCTGGGGTCCGGGCTCCCCTGGCCCACCCTGGGGCCCTCATGCAGGCAGTGGGGCCTGTGTAGGCACTGGGACACAGCCTGGGGCCATCATGGCAGGTGTGAGGGTCACTGACCTTCAGGGGAATGAGAAGATGGGCCAGCAGATACTGATGGAAGGGAAGCCCCTCCACCTGTTCACAGGAGATGCATGGGTGCCAGGCAGTGGGAGGGCCCAGGTGTCTTCGGGTATGGAGGGCCTGACTACACAGCCCAGAGCAAGGCCAAAGGACAGCTGAGCGGGGGCACATCTGGAGGGTGGCCACGCTCGGCTCCTCCCTGCACCGCAGCCCCAGTCTGCATGTATGTAAAGGGTGTCTGTGGAGTCCATGGCACTCTGCTGCATCCTCACCCCCTTCCCCCGCAGTGATGAATGGCAGCAGCCACTCGCCCACAGCCATCAGTGGCACCCCGTCCACGCCCAACGGCTTCAGCAATGGCCCGGCCACCTCATGCACAGCCGCACTATCCACGCAGCAGCTGCCCCCAGCCTGCGGAGCCCGGCAGCTCAGCAAGCTCAAGCGCTTCCTGGCCACCCTGCAGCAGTTCGGCAGCGACATCTCCCCAGAGATTGGGGAGCGCGTGCGCACGCTGGTGCTGGGGCTCGTGGTGAGTCGGGTGGGGACGCGGTGGCCCCAGGCCGGGCCAGCCTCGGCCTCTGCCTTCCCCTCCCCAGGCTGAAGCCAAGCGTCTTCTTCCCCAGAACTCTACGCTGACCATTGAGGAGTTCCACTCCAAGCTCCAGGAGGCCACCAACTTCCCACTGAGGCCATTTGTCATCCCTTTCCTGAAGGTAGGGACCAAATCTCCTCCCCACCCTGAGGCCCCAGGAGGCCTGAGTCTGGCCTCAGCCAGCTTAGATCAGCCCCACCCTCAAAACTCTAATCCCCCAACCCCCCGGGGAGAGCAGTGCTAACCCGTTGGCTGATTGCTTCAAACCTGCTGCTGGGCTGGAGCCGTCCTCCCCTGACCCCAGGCTCTGACATACAGCTCCCAGGACCAGTCCTGCGGTTAGTGGCCAGGACACTCAGCCTCTCAACAGCTATGTTCTGAGCAACTGCTGTGTGCTAGCCAACCTGTCATAGATTCTGTGGAGCTGCGGGCAGGGGGCATTTCAATGAAGGAGGAGAACGGGGAGCAGAACCTTCCAGGGAGCAGGGAGCATGCCTGCAAAGGCCCTGAGGCAGGGGTAGGCCTGCAAAGGCCCTGAGGTGGGGGATGGGTGTGTGTGTGTGCCTGCTGTGTTGCGATCCTGTGCCTGGAACAGAGTGAGGGGATCGGGACAGTGGACAGACTGCGGGCTCGTAAGTGAGCAGACAGATGGGTAAGACTGGGTGTCAGTTGGGAAGCCACCTGATGTGGTCATCAGGGAAGATGAACAGTGGCCCAGGGCCTCTTGGCAGGAGCAGTTGATGTTGGGTTGGTGGCAGCTACACCAGGGCATGTGAGCAATGCATGCTTCTGGGCCCCCACCCAGAACCCCCGAGTCAGAATCTGCATTGAACAAAGCATCGAGCAAAGCTTCTGCACAAAACCAGGAGGAGTGTGTGTGCAGACAGCATTAGACCCAAGTCTGCCCTGCAGGACTTCTCAGGGCCCTCACTCCCCTGTGAGCACCGCACATCCCCCAGAGTGGATAGAGACAAGGTGCTCCCCAAACGTATTTGACCACAGGCGCCTCTGCTCTCTCACCTGCCCGGGTCAGGTTCCACAGCGCACTTGGGAAGTGTCCGCCCTGAGTGTGGCTGACATCCCCGCCTTGGGCTCTTGTTTCCTGGGCCACAGTGATGCTCACAGCCGTGAGTTCATCCCTTCATATGCGCTGTGCCCTGGTGGGGCCTGCCTTCCAGGGGACAGGCCAGAGCAGATGTGCTCAAGTTCAAGCCCTGATCCTGCCACTTAGCCCCTGTGGTCCTGGGCCCGGCGAGTCCCACTAATGGAGTGCCTCCGTGTCTGTGGTTGGAACTTGGGAGCCATTCTTGGGCTGTTGAGAAGGTGGTAGGGAGCAATTGGGCAAAGAATCTGACATGTGCTCCATTTATCTGGGGATTTCAGGGGTTCCACAGACAGGTGTCCCCTGCAAGACTCTTCTGCAGCTGCCCCCACCGAGCCCCCAGGAGCCCTCAGGGGGTGACACGGACGCTGCCACTGTGCCCAGTTAAGGGGCAGGGAAACTGAGGCCCCCGCCTGTGGAGGGGTACCAGGATCCATTGACTCCAAGCCCCCCGGCCCGCATAGGGTGTGCCCCAGGCCCGCACCTTGCTCCGAGGGGACCCCACATCACGCCCCCACATCCGCTGCCTCCACTCGCCTTCCTGTCCTCCGCCCACACCCTGCTGAGCTCACGCTGAGCTGGGCCCAGGCTTCCCCATCTGGCAGTCGTTTGCATTCATCAGGAGCCCTTCCCGCTCCTCCTTTCAACTTACTGCTGACTCCTCGCTCCCCATCTTTGGGGACACTGTGTGCCTGCTTCTGTCAGATCAGATATTTACAGCAGATGTCGCCCCCCGTGTCAGCTGCCCACATTTATCCCGGAGCAGGGAAAACACGACACATCCCCACTCTCACCCAACCAGGCCCGCAGCCCCCTGCCCCTTGAGCTCGGCCACCCCCTGCCTCCTCTCAGGGACACATCCAACCTGGCACCGCCTGCCTCAGTGTCCCCTCTGCCCACAGCACAGCCATGGGGCTGTCAGGACTCTGGTGCCCTGACTGCCCTCCCAGTAACGGGCAACTGGGGTGAGGGACGTGTTGGCCACACTGAATGCCCATGGCCCTGCCCAGGGCCCTAGACCAAGGTGCTGTCAGGGACAGAGTCTACTCGCCTGCCTGACATGGGGCTTCTGGGTAGATCAGGCCTGTTCCCTGGTCTTGTGGACAAGGCAGCAGCCAGAGCCCTGCCCAGGGAGTGCCCCTCCCCTGGCCCCCATTCACTGTAGGACACCGGCCTCTTCAGAATGCAGAGCGCTGCGGGGAGCTGCAGGGTGTGCCGGCCTGCTGTGGGGGGGGCTCAGTTTTCCCGCCTGTGACCTGGAGCAGCACAGACAGTGCCTTCCAGTGAATTGATGGCCCTCCAGACCCACCATGGCGCACCTGCATGGTGGCCCCCCAGGCCATTTCCCAGGAAAGAGGCAGGAGCTGCATCTGGTCCACCAGGCTCACAACCAGCTCTGCCCTTGGGTAACTGAAACCCCCATTTCCCAGTTCCCTCCCGGGTCCCTGGGGTGTGACCACCCACCTCCCCAGGTGGGACTGGTCTTAACTCACACAAGGAATGGGAGGAGCCACAGCTTCTCGCAGCTCCAGCTGCAGGTGAGGCAGGAGTCAGAGAAGTTAAGTGACCTGCCCACAGTCACACAGCACAGCCAGGGTGGGCTGACAGAGGGCCCCCAGTCATGCAGGCCGTGTGTGCAGTGAGGACGATGGAAACATCATAAACCCTCGTTACATGAGAGACACCTGCTCCACTGCCACCGTCGTCCTCCAGCCTGAGTTCCCCTCTGGGAAGAGGGCAGGGTGGAGCCTTTAATCCAGGGGCAGAGCAGCGTTCACATCTCAGTGGTGAGGCATCCCGGGCATCCTGAGTCCTGGAGACAGCACTCAGGCTGCTGTCTTGGAGGGACATGAGGCTCCCCAATCTACCCATTTCTTCCAGCCTGGGGTCCCTGTTCCCCCAGCCCAGGGCCCCAGGAGCCCTGCATCCTCGCCTGAGCCTGACACTATGCGTGGCTGTGTGGTGGGCTTTCCAGAAGCCGGGAGATGCCACCCACCCAGCCGGCCCTCTGCCCAGGGCCCCCGCTCCCAGCTGGCCCCAGCCGGCCAGGAATCCAGATGTTTCCATGGGTGGCGGGAGGCCAGCAGCCAGCCGTGCTGTCCCCGCCCTGCTGTGCCGGGAGAGGAGCGGGAGGGAGGAGGTTTGGCGTCTTCCGATCTCCCGGGACCTCCTTTCCCAGCTCATGCTCCTAACGTGTTCAACAGATGGCGGGCTGGCCCTTGTTCAGCTATCCAAATAGAAAAACAGGCCTGGCAGCCGGTGCTGCTTCACAAAAACGCATCGGCTGCTTGATCCGTCCGGGTGGATGGCGGGCGGGGGCTGGGGAGGCGGAGGTGGGAGGGGCCACGAGGCAGCTTGGAAACACCATGAGGAAGTTGAGGAACTGCATTTATTTATAAATACTCAGAACTCTGGCTGTCCCCAGCGGCCTGCCGCTGGCCCCCATCCAGCCTGCACCCCTCACCCAGTGGTGGTTCTGGGAAGACCACAGAGCCCCCTGCGGCCCAGCTGGCAGGCCCAGAGCCTGGTGAGGGCGGAGGCTGGTGGGCACAGCGGTCACGTCCGGTTGTCACAGGCCAAATCTGCATTTGAATCCTGTACCCACCCCACACACACCATGCCCTCCTGTGCTGTGGTGCCGTAACCCACAAATGTGGAGCCAAGTGGTTGTGTCCGGATCCCCCCTCCCCCGGGAGGTGACCACATGTCACCTCAGTGATGTGGGCACACAGAGCCTTCATTCCAGGCCGGGCTGGGGACCCACAGGAAGTGGGAAGGCAGGGGCCAGCCATCTGGGGCAGGCGTGCTGGAGTCCTGCTACTCCATGGTGCAAGTCGAGTTGGGGGCTATCCCTCTGCTCTGAGCCTCACCCCCTCCTCCGAGAGGGGTTCACCCAAGATCTGCTCCCACGGGTACAGGCAGTGGGTCCTGAGGAGGAGCCCTCTTCACCTTCTCCTGATGCCGGAGCAGAAGGGAGTTTTGTGATTGGAAAAAAAACCCAAATCCCCTGGGGGCATGGTCTTGCCCTCATTCCCAAGCTGTAGCAGAGGAATTCGAGGCCCAGAGAGGTCGTGCATCTTGCCCAAAGTCACACAGCAAGGCTGGCCATTGGCCTCCCTGCCTCACATCTGAGCATCCTCATGCCCTGACCTCAGCCGGCAGCCAATCCAAGCCGGTCCCACCCTCCCCGCAGGCTAACCTGCCCCTGCTGCAGCGGGAGCTCCTGCACTGCGCCCGTCTGGCCAAGCAGAGCCCTGCACAGTACCTGGCCCAGCACGAGCAAGCCCTGCTGGATGCTGACGCCTCTTCCCCTGTCGACTCCTCGGAGCTCCTGCTGGAGGTTAACGACAACGGCAAGAGGAGGACCCCCGACAGGTACCTAGGGGCGCAACAGGCAGCGCCCTCCCCTTCTGACTCCTGAGAGCTACCCTCCTGCCAAGGCTCAGCGGGCACCCACTGCCAGGGCTGAGAACGCAGGTGGAAACCGTGTTGTGTTCGTGGCCGCAGCCACTGGGCTGGTCAAGTTCAGCCTTAACTGCACAGGCTGATCACTGGGAGGCCATGCTGTCCGGCCGTGGCGAGGCCTCCTGAGGACTCAGATGCCCCTCACCCCACCCCGGGAGGACAAGGGAGGAGGCAGGAGAGAGTCTACCTGGCAGGAGTTCCCTGCAAGTATGCCTGAGTGTCCAATGGCCCGAGGTCCCCAGATGCCTGGGCTGACACCCACTGCTGGGTCACAGCGCGGGTGTGTGTCCTGCTGCCAGGGAAGGCTCTCTACCTGCTCTCTCCAAGAAGACCCAGGCACCCTGACTCCCAAGTCCCAGGAGCCCGCACTCCTGAGAAGGAGGGGAGAGGGGGCGCCAGGCCCCTAGCGGTCAGGTCTGTCTCCTGCTCGCTCACTCTGTCCATGCCCCTGCCTCCCTCTCTCTCCTCGGTCCGTGGCTCGTGGTCCCTTGACCACTGTCCCCACCTGCTCTCTGGACCAGGACCAAAGAGAATGGGTCAGACCGGGACCCACTGCACCCAGACCACCTCAGCAAACGGCCATGCACCCTGAGCCCCGCCCAGCGCTACAGCCCCAGCAACGGGCTGCCCCACCCGCCGCCGCCCCCACACTACCGCCTGGAGGACATGGCCATGGCCCATCACTTCCGGGACTCCTACCGCCACCTTGACCCCCGGGAGCTGCGGGAGCGCCATCGGCAGCTGGGTGAGTGGTGTGGGCAGGGGCGGCCAGGGTGGCTGTGTGTACCTGCAGGCAGGTGCCGCCTGGACACATCTGTCTGGAAGGATGGACGTGAAAATACGGTGCAGAGGAAGGGTCTGTGCCCCACTCCAGCTGGGCTGCGCCCGTAAGCCTGAGGGACAGTCATCTTTCAAGACTCTGTCCTGGGGGGCAACCCAACATCCCCCAGGCCTGGGAAGACCCCTCCCCATGGAGGGAGGGGCACCATGGCTGCAGAGGTACCTGTCCTGGGGGACTTAGAGCCTCTCGGGGTGCATGGTAACCAGGAAACACCTGGCACGTGGGGGTCCCCAAGTCATAGGATCTGTGGCCTCGCCTCCAAGGCCTGGGTGCCCCAAGGGAACATGAAGGCACCGCTGATCACACACAGCCAGTTCTGCCCTCTAACGGGACGGGCATCAACACCAAAACACCAGATCCGTAGGGAGTGGTCCCTGAGCAGAGGAAGGAGATGAGAGAGACTGGGCACTGGGGCCACACCCCTAGGGTTAGGACTGCCTGGTCCTCTGAGCTCTGAGATTCCCTAGGTGTGCCCCTGGGCAAGTCACGGCCCCCCCTACCCCCGCACACCTGCAGCCTCTCTGCTGATTGGTCTATGAGCAGCCCTGCCCTTGGGACATGAGGGGTTAATAGAGGGCTGGGTCCAGAGTGGGTGCCATAGGGCCCAGCTGTGCTGGCAGCAGGGTGACAGCTCTTGGTGGAAGTCTGATTGGCACTGTATGCTTTACTGGGCTCCAGAAGGCAGCACCCCCAACATGTTCTGATACACCTGTGTGATGTGTTAGCCTGCCCACATCACAGATGGGCAGACTGAGGCCCGGAGGGATAATGGACATGCTCAAAGTCGTCTAGCAATGATGACTGGCCTTCTGAGCCTCCTCTGTGCTGGTCAAAGAGATGAATAAGACCAGCCTGCAAAGGCTACCCCTGAGACGGAGGCCCGGCACACTAGGGCCAGAGGGCCCCGAGGCAGGGTCAGCAGAGGCCTTACCCCTTATCAGGCCGTCTCCCCTCCTCCTCCCTACGGGAGCTGTCAGGGCCTGGGCCCAGGCAGCAGGTGACAGCGTCTGGCTCCCCACGGCTGGGTCAGGCAGGTGCTAATTCCCATCCGCTTCTGCTAACGCAAAAATAAACGCCAGCTGTCAGGCAGATCTCAGCCACTATTTTGGTTGGGGCGTTGGCGCAGGCCCCAGCTCTGCAGGCAGCAGGGCAGGGCGGTGGGTGGACAGCGTCCTGTGGCTACCACCTCCCACCTCAGCTGCAATTTGAGGAGGCATTTCAGGTTTGGGGACCAAGAAAGGCCTAAGTAGACCCCAGCCCAGGAAGCATGGAGCATACTGGGTCACAGTGAGGGTGATCGTGTTTGGTATTTCAAGCAGTATAAGAGGAGAAGCTGTGAGAACGCCAGATGCTGCCCTTCTGGCATGAATTTCTCAGCTCATGGTTGTTTTGTTTCTGACTATGGGGTGGGGGCATCCCATTGTTTCAGTCCCTGGAGCTGTACCAGCCAGTGGCTAAGAGCACAGCCCCAGCACCAGTCGACCTTGCTTGACCTTGGTCAACATGTCCCCTTAACCAGCCTCAGTTTCATCATCTGTTAAGTGGAAATAACGGCAGGAACCCCTCCCCCAGAGGATGAAACAGGGATGAATGGGTAAAGCTCTAAGTACAGAGCCCTCCTCCATCCACACCAGGGACTCTCCCCTCCCACTAGGGAGGCAGGGAGGCTGGGAAACTGAGGCCGCAGGTAAGACAAGGGGCCTAGGCCCCATGGGGAATGAGTGCCAGGGCTTTTGACTTTTCCAAGCCCCACTGTTTCCCAGGAGACCACACTTGGAGCTGCTCATTTGAGGCCCAGCAGATTAAGCCATGCATCCCTCTTACCAAGCGGGAGCTCAGCTCAGGAGCTCAACCCATGGAGGGGAACAGGCCTTGCCAGCCCTGCCCTGTGGACTGACACAGTCTGCTGGGTGATTGAGAATAAACAAGGAAGCACCTGTGATTACTAAACAACCAGAGATATATAGGGCTCAAGGAAATCTGGGAGCCCAAGGCTGCTGAGGAGGAAGGAGCCTGCCACCTGGGCTTTGGAGGGTGCATAGGAGTTCAGCTAGCTCAGAAAAAGCAGTAAAGTGTGAGTTGAAGCCAGGCAGCCACAAGGAGACCCTGAGCAGTGGAGACACCCCTTAAGTGAGGTCCACAGACACTTCTCTGGCAGCAGGGGGCAGAAAGAGAGAGTGGCTGGATTTGGGGGAGGAGAAGGAGTAGTCAAAGCGAGAGATGGGGACACCGGTTTCTTCCTCTCAAGCATGAGTAGAGGAGAGGCCTGTTCCTGACCCACCCCACCCAGGGCGGTGGGCAGAGAGAGGGTCAGAGCCCTGGGTTCCCTTCCTCACCTCCCCACTTTCCCTAGGAGGGCACAGCCCTGACCAGGACCTGGGGTGGGGGCGTGAGCAGGGGCGTGGCTTGATTAGCAGGGGCGGGGCCTGAGCTTCCCTTCCCTCCTCAGCAATGCACGGATCCCGGCCTGAGGAAGTGATTGACCACAGGCTCACAGAGCGCGAGTGGGCGGAAGAGTGGAAGCACCTCAATAACGTGAGTGTCCAGGCTCAGGCCACGGGGTGCCACAGCCACTCCCAGGCGCTCTGCCCAACCTGCAGGGGCTACAGGGGCAGGCCGCTGTGCCCACACCTCTGCTTCCCCTGCACTCCTGGCCAGCCCTCAGAACACTCCCCCCTGGGCCGCCATGCACTGTCTCCCTTGACCATAAGAGTTGGACCTCTTCAACACCATTTTCAGGTCATACCTGCCCCGCGTCCTTTTGGGGAGGGGAGCCCAAGAAAAGGGCGGTCCCCAGAGCAGCGCTGACCCCTCTGCTCCACGGGGCAGACCGCGACTCCAGGGCTGCAAGGAGAGCTCCAGCTCTGGGTCCTGGACAGTCTCCCCACCAGTGGGAGCCCTGGGTGCCTCCCCAGTCCTTATCCAGGTGCTCAGGGATCTTTCGCAGCAGCAGAAATGGGTTTTCCAGCCAATGCGTCAAGAGCCGTGGGCAGGTCACACAGTCGGGTGGACCGGGCCGGAGTGTGGGGCAGTGTCCCAGCTGTCCTTCTCTGCGCGCGGCTTACTCACCTTGGGTGCCCACAGCTCCTGAACTGCATCATGGACATGGCCGAGAAGACGCGGCGGTCGCTGACCGTGCTGCGCCGCTGCCAGGAGGCTGACCGCGAGGAGCTCAACCACTGGATCCGGCGCTGCAGCGACGCGGCAGAGGACAGCAAGAAGGGCCCTGGGCCGACTGCCCGGCCCCTCGGCAGCTCCGTGGGCACAGAGGGTGCTCAGCTAGGTGTGCTGGGGGGCATGTGTGGGGCCGAAGCAGGGGGATCAGGGGCCAGGCCATCACTGGTCATGGCCCTGCAGGGAAATAGCACCTAAATCGCCCTACCTGAAAACGAAGGGTCTTCTGCTGCACAGACACTGCCTGACCTGCAGGGAGGCCCAGTTCTTGGTTCCGATGGGACAGGGTCTCGGCAATGGGAGGACCCCGGGGGCCTGATGACCGTGGAACCTGAGAGAGGCCATCTCGGCCCAGCTCCCAGTCAAATCCAAGGCCCATTGCCCCCAACAGTCTCCCTTCATGACATTGCCCTGTTCCCGCCTCCACCAGCTGCAGAGACAGGGTTTCCCCCTTGTGTACCTCAGGGACCCCCAAGATCACTCCCACACCCTGCCCCCAGGGCCCAAGAGGGCGTGGCCCTGTCTTGTGTGTGACGCTGGTGCCCCTGTGTTTCAGACGTCCACCGGGAGTTCATGCCTCGGACCCTGTCCGGCTACATGCCCGAGGAGATTTGGAGGAAGGCGGGTGAGTGTGGATGGCCTGGAGCCCCAGACTCCCGCCCTCCCCGTATGCTGGAGGGGCCCAGCAGGGCCTTCACAGGCCTGCTGACCCACTCTCCACCCTCTAGGGTGTGGCACTCTGCACACAGTAGAGGGCAGGCTTTGGAGATTCCCCCACAACCATGCCTGCCTGCCCGCTCCAGGGTTGTGGGCAGGGGAGACCCAGCTGGGCTGGCACACGAGACGAACAGCCCGAGGTGTCCTTTTCAGAGGAGGCGGTGAACGAGGTGAAGCGGCAGGCAATGTCAGAGCTGCAGAAAGCCGTGTCTGATGCTGAGCGCAAGGCCCACGAGCTCATCAGCACAGAGCGGGCCAAGATGGAGCGGGCCCTGGCCGAGGCACGGCGGCAGGCATCTGAGGATGCCCTCACTGTGGTCAACCAGCAGGAGGACTCCAGCGAGGTAGGGCCACCCCCCACCCCTGCCCCCAGTTCGGGGCGCCACCCCAGCTCCACCACCTCCCAGCCACGTGACCTTGTGCAGCTCCAGGGCCTCTTGACCCCACGTGGCCTGGTGAGCTGGATCCTGTGGGTGTTCCCATTGTACAGATGTGGAAACTGAGGCCTCCAGAGAGAGTCTGGCTCGCCCCAGGTCACTGCCCAGGAAGTGGCAGGACTGTTGTTCAAACCCAGGCTGGCTGACACCAAAGCCCACGATCTCTCTGACCCCTGAAAGCAGAAGGGTGCACGAGTCACCGTCCTGGCACCTGTGTGTCTGGGGGCTGGACTGGTCCAGAGGGATGGGTGGGAACCCTGGGTGACCAAGTACATTCTCTGTTTGTCTGAGAATGGCTCAGAAGGCAGAGAGGTGAAGAGAAGGGTGCAGCCCTCTTCAGGGGCCCCTGGACTCTCTTCAAGGAGGGCACTTCTCCAAAATCCCCTGGGCCTGTCTGTGCTGGGCCGGCCCTGAGAGGGAATGAGGAGATGACTCCCGGTCAGGTGGTGCCCATGTGCATCTCTTTTCCACTGCACTCTCAGCTGGAGCAGAAAGACCTGACGGTCTGAGAGGCCAAGGGAGTGGGGACGCAGGAGGATGGCCTGTGCTGCTTCAGGCCATGGACGTGCATGCGGGGGACGGTGGGTGTCAGGGAAGCCCGTAAGCAGGGTCGTCCGTCCGGGCAGTCCTGGAGGGAGTGAGCCTGCAGGAATGCAGGGAGCAGCGAGGGTGGGAGCTGGGGGCACACCTGCAGAGGGTGGCCAGCAGGAGGCTCAGGAGGCTGCCTGGGCACATGGTCCTTCCTCCTAGGGTGGCTTGGCTTCCCCACCCCACAGCCCACGCTGCTGCCTCTGGCCTTTCGAAAGTAGAATCCCTGCCCACCTTCTGCTCACGTGGGTGGCTGGGGTCATTGCTTGTTCCAAAAAAAAGCAGAGGCCCAGTGGTAGGGAAAGGACTTCAGCAGTTGTGGGCACTCACTGCCCCTTTACTCTGCCCAGACTGTGACATTCTGGTATCAAAGCCCTGTCAGTGCTAGGAGGGATTCCTGAAAGATCCCCTTTGGAAGGGGCCATGGCACACCATGAACCTGTCTGGGGTGGGCTGGGGTGGTGGGAGCCTGTCCCCCAAGAGTGGCCCAGCCAAGGGGCCTTGTCTGCAGAGGGTCACCTGCGAGCCTGGGAGTGGAGTTTTTTTCTCTTCTTGCTCGGTGATGCCTTGGCTGGGTTTGAGCTGGTGTGTTTGGAGCGTGTGCCTGGCCTGCAGCTGGGTGGGTGCTTGGGGGAAACGGGGCAAGCCCGGGCCACCCTGATCATCCCCCCTCACCTCCAGAGCTGCTGGAATTGTGGGCGCAAGGCCAGCGAGACGTGCAGCGGTTGCAACGCGGCCCGCTACTGCGGCTCCTTCTGCCAGCACAAGGACTGGGAGAAGCACCACCATGTGTGCGGACAGAGCCTGCAGGGCCCCGCGGCCGCTGTGGCCGAGCCCGTGCCCGGACAGTCCGACACCGCCACAGGCCTGGGCCCCTGCCTGCCCCCGGCCGCTGCCAGCCCCAGCGAGGCGGGCTCCACTGGGCCTTCCCGCCCCGCCTCCCCTGGCCCACCTGGCCCCCTGGACGCAGCGCCCCGCTGACCCTCCAGGACCTGATGTCCATGAAACTGCCCAGCCCCGCCCGGCCCGCAGGACGCGCACCCAGCCCTGGGAGCCGACCATGGGAGTCACCGCTGCTGCTGCTTCTCTCCAAAAGAAAACAGAACCAACAAGACTGCATCCACACGACTTCCTCAGCTACCTGACGAGCACACCTCGACCTCTTCCGAATCCTCAGAAGCCCCCAGCTGAACTTTAGGCGGCCGATGGATGCTGGCCAGAGGTGACTGGCTCGTCCAAAACCGCCTCTCCCTCCTTGTCTCGCTCTCTGTCTTGTTTTTATCTCTTTATGACTTTCACATACTTTCTCTTCAATGAAAAAATCGAATTGTTTGGTGGCTTATATTTTCATTGAAGAATTTTGGGGGACTTTGTGGCAAGAGAGCTACTCAGAAATGGACAAAGAAAACTGGGGTTTTCTCCCCTTGCCTGATTCAAAAGGGAAAAGGAAAACTGTTCTTTCATAGCCGGAGATCCGAGCCGCCAGTTCACGGAAACCGCCCCAGGGGTGTGTGGCCAGTGCGGTGAGGCTGGTGAGAAAGATGTCAGACTCAAGTCGTAATTTTTCATTTCAGATTTTTTTCTCCTTTAATGTCAAATTCTTTGGCTTTAAGTAGAAATCCAAAAAGTTTTTTTAAAAAAAGAAAAAAAAAAGGTAAAGGAAGCATGCTGCAGTCCATGGAGTCGCAAAGAGTCGGAGACGACTGAGCGACGGAAATGAACTGAACTGAAAGGAAGCATACCTGTAAACTACCTTGCCAGCTAGCTAGCCAAGGACGCCGGACACACCTCTGCTCCAAAGGAAATCCAAAAAACATACACAAGAAGTCAAAATCCAAAATTTTGTTGTCACTGCCAAAGGATGTTTTTCACTGTTTTCCTCCACGCCTGGGCTTGTTCCAATGTCCGTCTTTTCTCTTGCTTTGATTCTGTTTGGGGGGCGATGGGGTATTGGGGTTTGGAGTGTTTTGTCCAACAGGAAGCAACTTCTTTCTTTTCAACTCCATGGCAGCGCCTCCGCTGGGGCCACGTGGGGTGGGCAGTGAGGCCCTCGGCACCCACACGTGTGTGTAAGCGTGTGTGTGCATGTGCACTGGGGCACACCCAGCATGTATCTGCACACGCTCAGGAAGGGTATCTTGTCCGTCCTCACACCCTCTGTGAATTTCCATCACATTTCATCCTTTCCACTTGTGAAAAAAGTGCTAATATGTCCTTCCGAGAAAGAATATAATTCTGAGACAAAACTGTGACAATCTTTCGGGTTGATTCTCGACTGCTTTTCTGAGCGTGAGGAGACAGCCACCACGCCTTCCACTGCTGCTCCTCCTCGTCCTCCTCTACCTCTGCTGCCCGCTACACGAGCCTGCCGCCCAGCCCGTTTCTCCATCCCAGCCCCCGTGTTTCCTGCAGCCAGCCCCTCTCTTCTCTTCACACTTTTGCAGAAAAAGGAAAAAAAAAAAAACCCACAAAGAAAAGCAATTTGCCCTCCCTGCACCTTCTGGAGACTTGACCAGCTGTATATAACCCTGCATTTTTGTCCAGCTCTTCCTCAGGGGATGGTCTCTCTGAAGTCCCCGCCCCATGCCTCACCCTGACCCCCATCCCACTTGCTCCCCCAGCGATCTCAAGGAGGAAATAAAGGAATAAGGAAATTCTGATCTGTACTCAGTGGGAGAACAAAGAGCAGACACGGTCTCTGATCGGGATTTTACTGCATGGCTGTAAGAAGTTCCAGGACTGGAGTGCAATAGTGACCAGCTACTGAAACCCAGAGCCCAGGGGCCTGCCGAGAGGCAAGAAGTCAATGGTATATGATAATGTGAATGTATATAGTCCTTGCAGAGGTCCAAATGATGATATTCATGATGATGATAATAAAGAAGAGATGTTTGCCAAATAAAAAATTAAGAGAAACCATGGAAGTATGTAAAGAATAGGAACTAGGTTTTCAGAGAAATCCGAACTGTGGTCCGCCAGGCAGCGATGTGTGTGTTGATCACTGTTACTTTCCAGAGTTGTGAGAACTTATCCTTTGAGTACTGAGAGGAAGGACTCCATCCGATCGCCACAGACCAGGTGCTGTTCAAACCCCACCTGGCAGGAGCCCTAACTCTGACCGCCCAGCTAGACCTCTCACCCTCCAGGAAGCCTGTGAGCTGCGCAGGGCTGCCAGCCTCTCAGAGGCTTGCTTCTGTGGGTTTCAGAAGAGCAGGGGCTGTGTGGGCTTCAGGCTCTCATGAGGCACCTGTCACGTGTGCAGTCTGCTCTCTTACACGCGCTGAACCTGTTGAAATGGCAGTTTCGCACATGCTATGATGTAGGCCCACCTTCCCTTGGCCTCTGTTCCTATGAGGTTGCAGGTAGGCAGGAGCGGGTGGTGCCCAGGGCAGCCCGGGGTCTGGTTGGGGGGTCCGAGGCCCTGACGTCAGGACTACTGCAGCCCCGCAGGTGGGCTTGGCTGGCCTCTGCTCCTCTTCAAGGACAGGCAGGCACACCAGGGGTGGTGGCACATTGGCCAGATGGTGGCCTCAGTCCAGACCAGCCTGCGGGACCAGACCACAGGCTGAGGGTCTGAGCTGGGGTGGCCCCTCCCACCCCAGTGGCTGGGAAGAGGTTGCTGCAAGCCCGCCGGGGAAGGCTCTCTTCCTGGTGTGGCCCCCACACCCGTATCTCATACACTAAGACCTGCTGCTGGCCAGGGCTGCAGAAGCCTTGTGTGAGGGGCCGGCCACAGGCTGACAGATGGAGCCCCTGCCAGCAGCGAGTGGCCGCAGGGTCAGAGGGTGGTGGCCGGGTGGGCAGCACAGTTGAAGGCTGAGGCCCAGAGCGGGAGGGAGGGGGCGTCCCAGTGGGTGCCGTGTCAGCAGATCCCAAAGGTGTGGGCCGGGTCACACAGGCAGGCCTCCTCCGTGCCCTGGGAGCCTGTTTCTGTTAGTCGCTGTGTTCAGGCCCTGCTTGAAGAGGCAAACTCAGAATGAATAGCCCTGGTGGGAGGGGGACTGGGGGTCCGTGTTTTCCCACAGTTTGCATCTACAGCAGCTAACTTTCTTAAGCCAAGAGGACGTCTGGACAGAAGGGGTCCCCCTCCTCTCTGTGCCCCAAGGCCGTCCTGCCCTGCTACCCCTGGGCTCTCCGGTGGTTGGTGCGTGTGCAGGGATCTCTTCCCAGGAGGCCCAGGTTGGACACACTGGTGACCCCAAAGCTCTGTGGGATGCGGCTGCTGGCAGAGTCTCCCTCCCCGCAAGTCAGACCGAAACAGCAGCTTTACCCCCATTCTGAGGCCAAAGCGAGGACAGGAGGGCAGAGAGAGGCGGGCGGCAGCCACAGCTGCCAGGGAGGATGGCAAGGCCAGGGTGGATGGCAAGGCCAGGGTGGCAGATGCTGGCCCGGGCCCCCTGACTCCCGTGTGGAAAGCCCCTGGTGTGAGGCCCTTTGACCTTGCCCACCCCCTGTGCTCTCTGGCCGTTCTCCTAGGATGTGTCACTGTCCCCAGGTGGTGTCTGGGGGTATTCTGTTGGCAAAGACCAGTGCCCCCCCGTTCCCTGTGTAGGCAGGTTGGCACACCCCAGACCCCGTCGGAATCAGGAGGCTTCCTGTCCCCATGGCCCACCAGGACCAAAGGAAAGCCTTAGGTGCTACAGGGCAGAGAGGAGAGCTGGAGAAAGCCTCAGGGCCAGGAGGGTACGGGCCGTAGGACAGAGGAGCCGGCCTTCTGGGAAGGGGCCAGGAGAGGGGCCTTCTGGTTTCATCCCAATGACATTGTGGAGAGAGGTCAGGACCGGCCCTGACTCCCTCCTGTTTGCCAGTTCTTCCAATATATCCTCAAAAGGACACCAGAGTCCAGGCCCTGGCACCACTCACCTTGCCTGACCCAGTTCTATAGCACATGTGTCTGCCCATTGTTTTGCCCATCTCTTCAGGCTATCTGTAAATTATCTATTGATCCTTTTATCAGTTCATCCCTCCGGCCAATCTGGTCACCTCTCTGGCCATCCAGTCTCTCACCCATCCGTCCATCCATCTGTCCATCTGTCCATTACTCTTTGTCACCTGAGACCCCATTCATCCTTCCACCATCCGCCCGTCTGCATGCCATGCATGTGTCTCCATCTAACCCACACAACCACGCCTCAGTCCATCCCCAGCCAGGACCTAGTGTAGCACCAACACCCTCAGTGACCCAAAGCCACCTTGGCCATCCCCTCCCAGTGCCCCTCCCATGGATCCAGGCCTGCTCCAGGGACAGACCAGGTTCCACTACAGGCATCGTGGGCAGATTGGACCGACACTGTAGCAACAGCTCTGGCCAGTCTGGCCCCGCCTGGCAAGTGTGGTGGCTTTGGGCCAGGAGAGGTGCTGGAGGTGGCCCACACAGCTGCTCAGGGGCCCTGTGATCAGGGCTGTCCGTCAGGGAGTCACATTCCCTGACAAGACTTGGACACTGCAGGGGGCGGTGCCTGCTGCTTTCCTTGTCACCAGGGTCACTGCCCGGAGGCGTCCCCAGGAAGGGAGGGAGACAGAGCCCCAAGTGATTGGCACCAGACACCAGGGCTCCCGGAGCCCCTTCTCTGGGTGCTCATTGTTGGCTCCACCTTTCCCCCTTGCCTGTCTTCCATCTGGGGGTCCCAGAGCTAGGAGTGAGCCCCTCAGAGCTGGAGAGTGGAGAAGGCGCCCCGCCCAGGCTGATGAGGCTGGTGTTCCCAGGACCCTGGAGGCCTAGTGCAGCACCCATCCCATCTCTCCCTGGCCCCTGCGGCCCCATACCTGCCTCCAGGCCCCCACAGCCCGCAGGTGTCTTCCAGTCCCCCTTCCGCCCACCAGATTTGTCCTGTGGCCGAGGAGGAGGCGGAGGAGTCGAGGGGCCTGGACGCCCCACACAGAGGAGGCCTGGGGAGCTGGCTGTCTGGAGCAACCCATACAGTCCGAAGTGTTCCAGAAAACTCCGTCTGCCTGCTTCCTTTTCTTTTCATTTCAATTAAGTCGGCCCCTTGGGGCGCCTCACCAGAGACCCCTACAGCAGTAATGCAACATCAGGGATTCAGCAGGAGCCTGACCTTAAACATCTGAATGCAGGGCTAGGGGCCCAGCCAGGCCAGCCTCCGTGGGTGAGGGGCTCAGGCAGTGGGAGCCCAGCCAGGCATAGCCACACACAGCCTGGTGGGGAAGGACTGACTGTCCACTTCCTCTTCTTTTTATGTCACGCTATGTTTTAATTCTCTCAAAGGGGTCAGGCTGTCTTCCTCAGTCCTGGGCAGGGTCCTGGCAGCCGCCCTCCCATGCCCCCCATCTCTCTGTTTGAGGCCCCGTGGGTTCTGTGTCATGGAATAAAGCCACCATTCACCAACACAGGCTCCGCGTCTCCTTGAGTGTCTGGCAACTCCATCTACACCCATTTCACACAGATTTGTGTGGGGGCCTTCTTGGGGCCAGGCAAGAGGGACAAGACCCTGACCCATGAGGATGGGCGAACATGTGACACAGGGTGGGAGTGTCCGTAAGACGGGGCAGATGACTTGCCTCCTGAGTTCTGGCCAAGGGCTGGGGGGGGACAGTGCACGCTCAAAGGTGTGTCCTCGAGGTGGTTAGGACGACCTTGACTTCAAGGCTTCAAGAGCCCGAACACCCCTCCCTGTGGCCGTGTGGGCACCATCCACAAGCTCTGAGGGTGGACGCCAAGGGAAGGGACACCTTGACCCCAAAGAGCCGGGGTGTCCCTGCCGTAGTGTCCCGGCTCACAGGGCAGGTCCTGCCCAGAGCGGGTGTCCTGGGCTAGGGCTCCGGGCTCCAGGGCGGTCCTAGGAGGAGGCTGTTATTAATACTCCAGCCCAGCCTGGAACATGGTGTATTCTGAACGGCGTCACTGGAAAGGCCAGCGCGGGGGCGAGCCTGTCCCCACGCCAGGCGGCTGGCGGCAGCCCCAGCGGGCCTGGTGCGTCAGCAGTGCCGGCACAGAGGGGATGACTGCAATTTTCCATTGCAGAGATCTGAGTTCAGAGGAGCCTGCCGGGCCTTGGCTTGGACACAGCCGCCATGCTGTCGCTCAGCCATGTGGAGGTAGAGGGAGGCGCCCGGGCCAGAGCCCCTCCATGGAGTCTCAGCCCGCAAGTGAGGGGAGCTGACTGCCCTGAGCTACGAGAGAGACCTGCGGCAGCCGCACTTCTGTCCTCGTCCACCACCCTCAGGCCGGGGCCAAGTCCTCAGTGCTGCCCTTGAGGCACTCTGGCCAGCCGGGGTTGGGGAGACCTGGGGACGCGTGCCTGACACAGGACCAGCAGAGGCCTGGGCACTGTGGCCACAGAGGGAGCAATCAGGAGGGCTTCCTGGAAGCAGCAACACAGTGGCAATAGTGCCCCGGGGACCTCAGACATGCAAATGCATAAAACCATGTGAAGCCAAGGGGAGAAGAGCTGTCGCAGGCAGGAGGGCTGGGAGCTAGCAGGCCATGCCTATAGGCTGATAGCCAGCTCAGGCCGGCTCCTTTCCCTCCAGGGCCCGGGGGGTGGAGGAGGGATGATGCAGGCTTAGTTCAGCTTCCCCAGAGGTGAGAACAGAGCCAAGAGGAGAAAGGCAGCCACCGCGGGCCCCACAGCACATGCCTCATCCTCCCACCAGTGGCCCCCCAAGGTCCACAGGCTTCAGCTCTCCCGTCCCCCAGCTCCGCATCCCAGGGAAGAGACCCCATCTGGTCCAAGGGGACCTACCAGCTACGGCCTAGAGGGTGCAATATGGGCTGGGTGAGCAAACACTCAGGAGGATGCCATACCAGGGCGAGAAAGAGGCCAGAGCAGCTGCTGGGAGGGGAGACCGGAAACCAGGGCACCCAGGGACACAGGTCTGCAGCCGTCCTTGAGGAGAGTGCGGGGAAGAGGCCAGGATTTGACAAGCTGCCGTCAAGCCCCCGGTATCCAGGCCTGATCTCCACAGGCCTGCAGTTTTGTCAAGGGTTCCCACCTAAGAGCTAGGGTTGAGGGGGGAGGGTCCGTGGGGGATCCAGGGGGGGTCAAGAGGAGGGATGTCTCTCCTCTGGCCCAGTACCCCGCTCTGCAAGACCTCTGACCCCGTGGCACCCAACCCCCACCCCCAGACCTTTGTTCAAGCTGTTCCCTCCACCCAGGCCACACTCGCCTCGGCTCTGCCTGACCCAATCTGTGAAGGCTGGCTCAAATGCCACCTTCTCCGGTAAGCCTACTCTGACCCCCATGCCCTTTTCGCTTCTGCACACTCGGATAACTTGCTTGTGCCTGTGTCATCCTGACGGTGGTCGACCACTGGAGGCATGACACAGCAAGGCGTGTAGACAACAACCCCATAGACAACCCCATGGACAACAACTCCTGCATCCTGGTAGGTGAGGCTGAGCTGTGGGGGGATGGACCTCCCAGCCCCACCCCCCACCTAAGCTGCACCCTCTCCATCTCAAGTGTCCCAGAGGGGCCGCCCCGCGAGGAAGAAAGGCCTGGGACGGGGGTCTGGCCTCTGATCCCTCAGGGCCTAGAAGCCAGAGGGGAGGCTTGGCCCCAGCTAGGAGACCGCTGAAGCCTCTAGTGAGAACACCTGGCCTGGGAGGGCGGGCTTAAAACCCAGGAGGGTGAGGGTAGGTGCTGGCATGGAGCGAGCCCGGAAGCCTGGCCTGCCCCATACCCCTGCTGCCATGTGGCCCTTCCTCAGCCGCACCCTCTTCCCTCCCCCTACTGAGGCCTGGCTCCAGAGGGCTTCCTCAGACCCTGAGGCCCAGGGCTGGGGGGCCTGGAGCCCAGCCGAGAAGACCCATCTGGACCCGGGGGCTGGGGGGGAGGAGGAGGAGACAGGGGAAGCTGAGGAAGACGATGAGGAAGATGCCGGCTTCCTGCTGTCTCTCTTGGAGAGGAAGGGCCTGGCTGAGTGCCCAGTGCCTGACCAGGTAACCACTGAGCAGAACGCCTGGGGGAAGCCAGTGGGATCTTGGGAACCGGGAGAACCCGGTGCCTGGGGCCGGGGGATAGACCACTGCAGCTCTGCCTCCAGGGGTCAGAAGGCCACTGTCCCCCGCCTGGAGGAGGGTGTAGGGACACCCGCCACACACAAGCTGGAGAGGCTCTGTGTGTTGGGGTGTCAAAAAGGGGCTTTCTGCAGGCCCGGGTCCTCACGGCTTCCCTCGCCCCTCCGGGGAGCCCCAGCATGACCTGAAGACAGGCAGGCCCATCCCCTCTGTCCTTGCTCCAGGGATGCCTGGGGGCCGTCCCACCTCGAGGCTCAGCCTGGGCCATGTGCTGGCAGGAGCTGGAGGCCATCAAACTGAAGCTGTGGGCCATGGAGCAGGCCCAGGGGCCGGAGCTGCCCAGGGTGCAGGACCTGGATGAAGGAGAGGAAGCCGCCGGGGCCCTGCTGGCCAGGCAGCTACTGAGTCCCGAGACAGGTAGGAGCCGGAAGGCCAGGCTGACCGCTGTCCTGGGCCATGGGGCTGAGTCCTCGGTTGCATGGCTCTGAGCACCCCTTTCCTGGTA
This sequence comes from Bubalus kerabau, assembly GCF_029407905.1. Lineage (NCBI taxonomy): Eukaryota > Metazoa > Chordata > Mammalia > Artiodactyla > Bovidae > Bubalus > Bubalus kerabau. Next base: position 17,172,028 of record NC_073640.1, on the reverse strand, counting down.
AATTGGGATGACTGCAAACTCCCAGGGAGAGGCCGGGGTTTCCATGAGGTCCAGCCTGGCAGTGGGGCCTTCTGGATAAGCCCCAAGAGGTGGTCTTCCCCAAGAGCCCCCGAGAGATGCGGGTGCACCTCTTCTTGGAGGAGTGAGGACTGAGCCACCCAGGTGGGGCGCCTGCCCTTCGCAGCTGCCAGGAGCCCCCTGCCCAGGACAAACCCCTGGTCCTGAAGCCCCTCTCTCCACAGACAGCCCCCTGGAGAAGGCAGAGGCTGACCACAGATCCGTCTACGTGGGCAATGTGAGTGAGGGGAGGAAGGCAACTGCAGCCCCTTCCTGGCTGAGAGGATTAAAGGAAGGGCGAAGGGCTGCATTTCAGGGGCAGACTCCAAAGCCACACAGGCCTGCAAGGGAGAAACAGGAGGGGCGTCTGATGAAGGGGCATCCCCAAGAGGGAGCGGAGACCCTCTGTGGCCTGGGTTGGGGGTCCGATGAGGGGGCATCCCCAAGAGGGAGTGTGGACCCTTTGTGGTCAGACCCACTGTAGCCTGGGATTCAGGGTTTCCACATGCAGTCTCCCGGTGAGCAGATCACTGGCAACGAATTCCACTGGGAAAAGCCACACAACCCCCGCCTAGGCCAGCGAACTTGGGGAGCGTTCCTCTGGGTATCCAGTCCCCTCCTCCAACAGGGGTGGAGGACAGAGGCCCAAGCTACTACCCCCCACCCCGGGGCCCAATCAACCCCTCTCTACCAAGAAAACGTGCTGCAGGAGCCCCTGGGAGGGGGAGGCCAGTGCACGAGGCCCCCCACCATGGCCCATGCCTGGCAGGTGGACTATGGGGGCACGGCCCAGGAGCTGGAGGCCTATTTCAACCACTGTGGGGAGATCCACCGGGTCACCATCCTGTGTGACAAGTTCTCTGGACACCCCAAGGGGTCAGTGTGGGGCCTTGGGGAGGGGACCTTGAGGAAGGGTCCGGTGCCTGGGGAGAACAGCTGTGCCTGGGTAAGCATTGCCCTCACTGGCCCCTGCTCCATCCCAGCTATGCCTACATAGAGTTTGCCACAGAGAGCTCGGCCCAGGCTGCCGTAGAGCTGGACAAGAGCATCTTTCGAGGCCGGGTCATCAAGGTGTGTGTCACTGCAAGGCGAGGGGGTGGGGGTGGGGCGAGTGGCAAGGACACACAGCTGCCCCAGCCTGGCCCTTTGCCAGTCTCTGGTGTTTGGGCACATCTGCTGGACTGCTGGGGGAGGCTTCCTTTCTGATCCAGACCCCACCTGCAGGGGGAGATACTGGCTTGACTGAGGCTGTAGCGGTACTGTTGTGGCCTAAGTGGGGATCTTCAGACGATTGGGACTAGGCTAGGGTCTGATGCCTCAGGCAGCCTCATGCCCTGGGGCCGCCAGGGCCTGGTGGGTGCTGGGGCCTATGTTCACCTGCTTAAGAGCCTTAAGCAGGGAAACCCAGGAAGGCAGCTTTAGCCTTCCTCTCGGCTACGGGTGGGGAGGAGGATATGAGAACAGAGGTCTTAGGCGGACTTGGCCTTTGTTTCCAGGTGCTGCCCAAAAGGACCAATTTACCAGGGATCAGTTCCACGGACCGCGGGGGCCTTCGAGGACACGCAGGCGCCAGAGTGGGATCCTTCCCCCACGGCGGCCTCCAAGGCGGGGCCCGTTTCAGGCCACGAGGGCGGAGCCGGTGGGCGGGGCCCTGGGAGGGCGATAACCTACTGGGGCAGGGCGGGGCTCGGTGGGCGGAGCTCTGGAGGCCGCTCACCTCCCATTCTCCTTCCCGCAGGGGACGCGGAAGATTCTCACCGTGGTTTTCTCCATATTGAAGTGAGGACCGGATTTTGAGAGTGGGGTTTGCCGCTGGGTCAGGAATCAACAGCGGTGCTCCTAAGAATAACTTCCCCGCCCCCTTCATTCCTCTGGAGAACTGCCGGACCCTACCGAGGCCACCGTGCACGGAGCAGGGCACAGGGTGGGCCTGGCGCGGATGCCAGTCGGGGCTGTGGAGGGCATGGGACGAAGCTGTGGGCAGGTGAGGTCCGGGCACCACGGGGTCAGCGCCGGCTTGACTTAATCAGGGATGTTCCACTAACGCCTTTTATAGAAAAGTAGAAATATGTATCTTATTGGTAAAGCATAAATTATTAAACTTGAATATTTTTTAAAAGCACATGGCAAGAGTGTCCCCTTTAATTCGCCTCACTTGGACGCTGTTTCCTCAGGTGCAGAGAAAGCAGTTGATGGGTGTCTCAGTCTGAGACACACGCTAACAGCCAACGGGCAGCCTCCTCACACCGTAGCGGCAAGCTGTCGTGTGTCTTCACCCCAGGTCTGGTGGCCTCTGGGACACGTGCTCGCCCCATGACGAGGGGCAGAGGGATGGTGCACCTGGCACAGGCCCAGCCCTGGTGAGACCTGAATGCAGAGGTTTCCATGCTGGACCCCTGCCTGTGCCCCGCATCACCACCCCCACCCCCAGACAGATGCCCCACTCTCTCCCTGAAGGGGCAGTGTGCGCTGATCACGCTCAGCTCAGAGCTGAGGAAGGAAGCTGTGGGTCTGGGCTGCAGACACACTCGGTCACGGCCTTAAGTAACTAAAAAACCTCTCTGTGGGCTTCTCTAAAGCAACCCTCTTTGCCTTGTAATCTTTCAGTTATCAGCTCAAGTTTCGAACACAGCTCCTCTGGGGCTCCAAGCCCCAAAGGTCCCCAGTCCCTGGTGTCCTCTTTACAGCACCAGTGAAGACAGCATTCTCTCGGGAGGGCCAGTAGGCCTCTACTCTCCATCCACCTGTCCATCAGGCCAGGTTCACATTCCCCTGCTGATCTGGGGTCAGCAATGGTCCTTATAGAGGAGTGAATGACAAACCTCCCCCCACATATGTCTGCATCGTAATCTCCGGTGCTTGTAGATGTGATCTTATTTGGAAAAGGGGTCTTTGCAGATGCAACTAAGCATCAGCTGGGTGGCCCTAAACCCAGTGACACAAACTGGGTATGAGACACACGGAGAAAGCAATGTGGAGACAGCAGAAGTTGCAGTGATGTGTCCATAAACCAAGGAGCCATGATGGCCATCATCAGAAGCTGGAGAGGCTGAAAAGACCCTCCCTCAGAGCCTCTGGAGAAGGCAATGGCACCCCACTCCAGTACTCTTGCCTGGAAAATCCCATGGACGCAGGAGCCTGGTAGGCTGCAGTTCATGGGGTCGCTAAGAGTCAGACATGACTGAGCGACTTCCCTTTCACTTTTCACTTTCATGCATTGGAGAAGGAAATGGCAACCCACTCCAGTGTTCTTGCCTTGAGAATCCCAGGGGTGGGGGAGCCTGGTGGGCTGCCGTCTATGGGGTCGCACAGAGTCAGACACGACTGAAGCGACTTAGCAGCAGAGCCTCCAGGATGAACCAGCCCTGCCGACCCCTCGGTTTCTAACCCTGCCCCCCAGAACCGTGTGAGAGAATTAGATTCTATTTCTACACACGCACCAGCATGCTCATGCATACACACCACTGCCCACTCCTGGAGATGGGTGGGAGGGGCTGAGTGGCAGGGCTCTTGCCAGGACCATGTGCACTTAGGGGGCTGCAGGAGAGACAGGCTGCCTGCACCACACCCTGGAGCTGAACTTCGTGAAGCACCAGCTCCTGCTGCTCCACACTTGAGGTCGGTACCCTCCTTGGCAAGCAGGCTACACACTGTCACTGGGCACACTGCTTTTCTTTTTAGAAAACGTGTATTTCTTTGGCTGTGCTGGGTCTCAGTTGTGTCATGTGGGATATGTTAGTTGCAACTTGCAGGATCTTTAGTTATCACCAACTCTCAGTTGCAGTGTGTGGGATCTAGCTCCCTGACCAGGTATTGAACCACAGCCCCCTGCAGTGGGAGTGTGGAGCCTTAGCCACTGGGACGACCAGGGAAGTCCCTGCATGTTACTTTTCTGTAAGTACCTGCTGACAGGCCATCTACCCCAAAGAACTGGTCCCTTTTCAGAAGTACCTTCTTAATCCCTTCTGTATGGCCACTTCAAGGAGAATGGACCCGGGAGGCCCTCCTTTCCCTTGGATTTCAGGTCTGAGCAGCCCACATGGGCGGCCAGGGCTCCGACCCACACTTCCTTAGCTGTGCCCAGAGGAAGCCAAGACACGCAGCATCCTCTTGGTCCATCTGGCCTGGCACAGAAGGGAGAAGGAATCCTGATGGGGAGGGAAGACCAACTTCAACAGAAATCACTGGTGGAACAGCCAAGGGCTGAGTAGGGGCTGCATCTGACAGGGCTCAGCCCCTGGAGGGAGGATGGGCCTGAGGGAAGACCAACTTCAACAGAAATCACTGGTGGAACAGCCAAGGACTGAGTAGGGGCTGCATCTGACAGGGCTCAGCCCCTGGAGGGAGGATGGGCCTGGGGCAGCTGGGGACGAACAGGCAGGCGGGCTCTGTTGAGGCCAGCCTCATGGTACAAAGAAAAAAAAGTTAAGGTGAAAGTGCTATCTGAGAGTTCTGCTGGCAAAGGCAAGCAGATTACTTCTAACCCTTATTTTCTCAGGCTGAAAATGGAAATGCATGTGAAAACCCTTAAATATAAAGCAATTTATGGGTTGGTCTGGCTCCACCCAAAGAAAAACCCAAATAGCAGTAGCTTCAACCAAGATAGGGGTTTTATTTTTTAATTAAAAAAAAAATGCTGAACATTCAGGACTGGTATGTCAGCAAAGACCCAGACACTGCCTAGTTTTCTGCTCCCCGTCTTTAGAGGATGAATCTTGTCTGCATGCTCTCAAGATAGTTTCCTAAGCTTCAGCCATCACATCCAAGTTCCAGGATAGAAGGGGAAAAGTGAAGGTACTGCCAGCTAAATCCCTCTTTTAAGTATCTTTCCTGCAAGTGCCTCCCAACACCATCCACTTACACGCCACAATGACCTACCCATGTGAGGACAAGAAGTATATTTTGTCTGACCAATTGTCCCCAATAACACTAGGGACCTATTAGTAAAGAAACAAGACAGAATGGATGTCAGCTTAGCAAACTGCAATCCCTGCTTTGGTCATTTCCTCAGGCAGGAGAGATTACTAGTAACAGCTCAACCAGAGATCTGAGGATGGACTGGGGAGAAAGCCCACGTGCAGATGGCTGCATCAGCCCCATACCTGCTGATCACACTTCTTGGCCCTCGTCTAGGTCCTATGATTCCACCTGTGTGTGTGTGTGTGTGTGTGTGTGTGTGTGTGTGGAGGGTGGTGGTGGTGGGGAACCTGGGACTTGTGTCTTTCATACACACTCTGAGCTGATTTTTTTTATTTCTGTAATTATAAAAAAATCTCATCTGTGCTAGTAAACCCAAAGATAAGCGGAGCAGAATGCACCCCAGATCTAGCCCTGGGCTGCCAACACTCACAGATCACAGCTTCCCCACTCCCAGTGAGTCTAAACTACCTTTCTCCTGGCCAAAGACCTCCTCCAGAGTGACTAAGGAGGCAGAAGGGGACTCTCAGAGTTTGCTCATTTGATGCCCACCAGCAGTTGGAGAAGGCAATGGCAACCCACTCCAGTACTCTTGCCTGGAAAATCTCAAGGGCAGAGGAGCCTGGTGGGCTGCAGTCCATGGGGTCGCTGGGAGTTGGACGTGACTGAGCGACTTCACTTTCACTTTTCACTTTCATGCATTGGAGAAGGAAATGGCAACCCACTCCAGTGTTTTTGCCTGGAGAATCCCAGGGATGGCGGAGCCTGGTGGGCTGCCGTCTATGGGGTTGCACAGAGTTGGACACGACTGAAGCAACTTAGCAGCAGTTGATGAGATGCTAGCTACACCTTCCAGGGTGGAGCAAAACCAAAAAGGGGAAGCCCCACCCCCAAGGGAAGGTGTACAGGACATCCCACGTGCCCCTCTAATTGGGCTCTGGGCACAGGAGGCTGACCCCTCCAGACAAGCCCACCTTCTCAGTCACTGGGGGGTGCAGCCAGGGCATTGATGCAGCAGGGTGGCCGGTCTACAGGTCTTCTGCCCCTCCCTTCACAGCCTCCAAGCTCCAGGAGCTCTTGCCACCAGGCATTCCCTGCCCCTTCGTGCCTAGTGGGGACAAGAGTTCCTGTTCCATCTGGTCCTTGATCAGCTCTGTCCTCTGTAAAGTCCCACGTAAACTCTTTTTTTGGGGTGTAGTACATCGATTGCAGGATCTTAGTTCCCCCACCAGGGATCAAACCTGGGCTCCCTGCAGTGGAAGCTCAGAGTCCTAATCACTGGACGGCTAGGGGAGTCCCTAAACTCTCTTTAATTCAAGCCTCTGCTGTCTCAGAAGGAAAAACCCAAAGCTGATCTCACGAGACCTTTAGTCAACATGCCCCAAGCATGAGGCCTGCCCCCAGCGACCCCCAGGAGAGGCAAGTGAGATGAACAGACATCTGGACAATGTGGTTATGTACAGAACCCTTCCTTCCAGCCAGGGGCTGCAGAGCTCTGCTCAGCAGACCTGGATCATCATGGAGGTCACCATGCCATCGAAGGCCCTGGAGAGAGAAATGGACCAATCAAAGAGGCAGACCTACGCCCGCCCTCCATCCCCGGCTGGCAGAGACATCAGTCTCCCAGGTCCGGGTAAGTGAAGCTGGCTGAGGCCCATGTGTGCATCCTCCCACACTGGGTGGTGAGAATCTGAGTCTTCTGCCTCACTCCTGCGCGACTTTCCACAGAGCTGCCCTGGCTGGGTCTCCAGTCAGGGGTGGGAACCCGGATGACCCAAGATACAGTGTCACCACTGAGGGGAGGTGCCACAGGAAGGGTCTGGCTGGAGTCACCTGTTGGGAATGCAGGGAATTCCCAGGAGCAGTTCTGGAGCACATACGCGTGAACGCTTCTTTGGGAAACATCTTTTTTGACATTCCAGTGTTTTGTCTGTGTTTAACTGAAGGCTATTTGGAAGATACCTGTAATCGAATTTTCTAATCATCCAAGTTCAATGTCAAAGACAAAATCAGCACTGGCAAGAGAACCTTTCTGCCAGAAGGCTCCTGTCCATATGCCTGGGCCCTCACTGGGATCTGGGGAGGTGCCCCAGTACCTGCTGGGCGCACCTGGAAAACCAGATGGACAAGCTCTGCCCCCGCCCTGCTCCCCAACTCCCCTTCCGTTTCACGTGTTGGAGATCCTTGTAAGCATTTCCAAACCCTGTTTGGAAAAACAGGGTTCTGCCATTTCAGAACAGCTGCCTTAGAGGCACAGTGCCTGTTGCTTAAAAAGGCCTTCCCTCTCTCCATCCCTCTCAGAATTGCTGCCTCTCAGCAGGGCAGGGGTTACCAGAGAAGGTGCCACGCCCACCTGGACTGAATGCGGTCCCCCGGGTTATAGAAGGGGTTGCACATCACGTCTGTGTAGGAGTTGTGCAGCTTCCGGAACATCTGAAACAAGAAGCAACATGTTTACTTCACATGGACGCACAGCTGCTGCCACGCTGAGGGCTTCTCAGCATTTCTAAAGAAACAGGGAAAATCAAGTCACTAGTCCCCACACTCACACTGCGGATCTCGTTGTCTCTGAGCGCCGTGTTGGAGGAATCCACCACCATGACAAACTTCACCTTGGAGTTGGTCACGTAGCCATATCTGCACAGCTGGTTAGGGAATTTGCTCTTAACACAGGGACTCATCACTGCAGAGTCTGTGAGTGCAGGGCCATCTGCACATGTCTCCCAGCTCCTCAGCTGCTCTGAAGGTGCATGACAACCTGCATCACAGCACCAGCCCTGGCCTGAGCCTGTCTTGCAGTGCCAGGAGGACACAGGGCCATGCCAGATGTGACCGAACACTTCCTTATACAGCTTCCGGTGTTTGCTGGAGGAGCAGAGGGCAGGCAACTAAGGCCTGTCACAACTCAAGTCCTGGGGCAACCTGCCCGAACCCTGGGGCACCTTGCCCTCTCTCTGCATCAATTCCTGGCCCCAGAGAGTTAACTGCAAAACCAGAGGTTGCACAAATGAGGTGCAGTCAGCCTAAGGTACCCACACCTCAAAAGGCTACTTTGTCTTGTAGACCAGTGGCTCCCAGGCAGTGACACTGGGCAAGGTCATTACTATGAAATACTTGTTGGAATGTCTTTGAACTCCATGGGTTTTGGAATAATATGTCCTGAGGACTGGTCAAGATCTTACAGTGACAGGTGGGGCTGAGCCTGAAAAAGAGATTAGTGAACGATGACCCCTGGCTCAGGAGGTGGTGGCCCCGCTGGGACGGCACAGGAAGGTGTCCTCGCAGGCATGATGCTAGAGAGTCCCCAGTCCCTCCACAAACCCCAGGGACAAGTGAGGACTGTCACAATTCTCCAGGCAACTCAAGCCTGGCTGTTCCCACATCATCCTCCTAACTAAAGGAAAAGGGTATGAGGTCGTAATTGGCCTCAAGCTGCTCTAATTCCCCATTGATCAAAAGCCCACATCTTTTTTCCTTTCCAAGTGACGTTATAAGATGCTTTTCAAAGGGACCTGATGCTACAGTGCACTCTGAGACTGCAGAAAATCCTCAGACTTGAAGTCGCTGGCAGACACAAGGATACACCTTGTAGTCTTCTGTAGGGTAGAGCAGGCCCAGGTAGAGCTCCCTCTGGTCCACCAGGGCCTTCCCCATGGCAGAGATCTTCTCATCCACCACGTCCAGGGATGTGTGCACCATGTAGTGGAACTTGAGCTCATTCTCCGTGGGGATGCTGCGGATGTAAAGAGGATAATTCTGCAAGAAAAGGATGATGGTGGCTGAAGTGACAAGGATCCACCCTGGTTGCACTGGCCCAGAAAACAAGGCCCCACCCTAGTGGGTGCCCTTCTCCTAACCCCATGATACTGGCTGTTTCCCAACATGCCAACTCCTGCAACTGTCACCTGGGCAGAGGCGCTGGCAGACTCATTTTAGATTCTTCAAGGGTCAGCTCAGACCTCCATCTCTGCAGAGCCATTTTGGAGCAACCTGACCCTGGGGTTAGAACTGGACACGGAACAACAGACTGGTTCCAAATAGGAAAAGGAGTACATCAAGGCTGTATACTGTCACCCTGCTTATTTAACTTATATGCAGAGTGCATCATGAGAAACGCTGGGCTGGAAGAAGCACAAGATGGAATCAAGATTGCCAGGAGAAATATCAATAACCTCAGATATGCAGATGACACCACCCTTATGGCAGAAAGTGAAGAGGAACTAAAAAGCCTCTTGATCAAAGTGAAAGAGGAGAGTGAAAAAGTTGGCTTAAAGCTCAACATTCAGAAAACGAAGATCATGGCATCTGGTCCCATCACTTCATGGGAAATAGATGGGGAAACAGTGTCAGACTTTATTTTTGGGGGCTCCAAAATCACTGCAGATGGTGACTGCAGCCATGAAACTAAAAGACGCTTACTCCTTGAAAGAAAAGTTATGACCAGCCTAGATAGCACATTGAAGAGCAGAGACATTACTTTGCCAACAAAGGTTCGTCTAGTCAAGGCTATGGTTTTTCCAGTGGTCATGTGTGGATGAAAGAGTTGGACTGTGAAGAAAGCTGAGCACCGAAGAATTGATGCTTGTGAACTGTGGTGTTGGAGAAGACTCTTGAGAGTCACTTGGACTGCAAGGAGATCCAACCAGTCCACTCTAAAGGAGATCAGCCCTGGGTGTTCTTTGGAAGGCATGATGCTAAAGCTGAAACTCCAGTACTTTGGCCACCTCATGCGAAGAGTTGACTCATTGGAAAAGACTCTGATGCTGGGAGGGATTGGGGGCAGAAGGAAAAGGGGACGACAGAGGATGAGATAGCTGGATGGCATCACCGACTCGATGGACGTGAGTTTGAGTGAACTCTGGGAGTTGGTGATGGACGGGGAGGCCTGGCGTGCTGCGATTCATGGGGCTGCAAAGAGTCGGACACGACTGAGCCACTGAACTGAACTGAACTGAACTGACCCTGGAGTTTAAACAGCATCTTTCCAGGCTGCCACAGGGCTGGTGCTGCACAAATATAGTGTGCACAACACTGCCCCTACCCTGACTGATAGGGATGACATCGGGTGAAGGAGACAGTCCACAAACCCACCGACAAATAACGCAGCACGTGCTAACACAGAACCCAGCGTAACAAGAGCTTCACGGGAGAACTGCCTCAGAAGGCTTGTCTTAACCAAAGGTTGTGAGGCTACCAAGGTTCCCTGCAGTATACTGGGGCGGGTGGTTGGCCACGCAGCTCAATCGTAGGATTTAGAAAGAGCTTTCTAGAGAAAGTGAAATCTATGGTGGCCAGTGGAGGGAACGCGAGTGGAGGAGGGCGGGGTGGGGTTTCAGGTCCAAAGGCCCAGTGAGAGAGCACAGCCTGGCAGGGGAGCTGCAAGTAATTCCGTCGGTTGGAGTGGAGGATGTCACTGGTATGGGAGGAAGATTATTCAGACGTGATTCCAATGAGAAGCCACTGTTGAGATTTTAGGCAGGGGTGTGTCACGGTACATTTGTGGCTGCGGAGCGGAGAAAAGCGAGTCAGTCGTGTGGGGTGGAAGGTAAGCGATGGCCCGGCCAGTGGAAGCGCGCGGCGGAGCACGACGAACCGAAGTGGACGGCTAGACTCCGGAGCAGGAAACCACACAGCCCGCCGACGATGGCTGGGCGGAGCAGGGGCCGGGACAGAAGAGGAGGACCCGGTCTGTGACGCTCCGGCAGCGGCAGGTGTAGGTCTGCGCGGCGCCTACCCCGGGCCCGCCCCGGCCACCTAGGCTCGGCAAAGTCCCGGCGCCCACCCTCTGGAGTCCCCGAGGCAGGGAAGGAGGGAAGGCGGAGAAAGAGGGTGACGGTGGAGCGGGCTTTGTAGCCCGCATACGCACCTCCTTGGCGATCACCGCTACACACACCGCCATCTTGGGAGCCCGACCGGCCGCGTCACATGACGACGACACCGGTCACGAGGCCGGCCAGGCCCCGCCCCTTTCGCCAGTCTTTCAGTCGGCCGCGACCCCGCCTTTCCTGTCACTCAGCCGGCCTTGCCCCACCTCTTCTGGTATTCAGTGGGCCTGACCCCGCCCTACCCCCCCCCTTCTAGTGTAAGAGCCTTGACCCCGCCCCTCCTGTCACTCAGACATCGTGGCATCGCCCCATCGCCAGGCCGGAAGGACAGCTCGCTTCGCCTGCCAGGTTCCTGCAGCTTCCGGGGTCCGTGGCACTTGGCCTGGTTGCCATGGCGGCGGTTGCTGTGGCGACCAGGTGGTGGCTGCTTCTGGTCCTAAGCGCCGCGGAGCTGGGGGTCGTGCGCGCCCTTCAGCCCCCCAACATCCTGCTCTTGCTCATGGACGACGTGAGTGTCCGCGCGAGCCGGGCTCCGGGAAGGGCTGCTGCGCTCGGCGCGAGGTCGGGGGCAGGGGAAGGGCGGCCAGCGGTGTGGGGGTCATGCCTGGTTCTGCCGTCCGCAGCGTGGCTCTTGAGTGAAGCTGAAGTGAGGTGGGCGTTTGCGGGCCGGACCAGGAGAAGACCTTTCTGCCCTGTGCCTCCACTGCCCCATCCCTGCCCCACACCGTGCAGGAAGGTCTGAGCGGCAGCCCAGACCAACTGTGGTGCTGGCCACGTGAGGACCAGGTCTCCAGGACCTCTGCTCACCTGTTGCCCTCCAATTCTCCGGGCGTTGGTAGCAGAAAAAGAGTGCAGAGCTGACTGAGACTCCGGCCTGCCTGCTCTGAAAGTCCCTTCTGCTGTCTTTGCCCTACTGGACCAGAGTTCCTTGATCTGGCTGCTCTGCCTCTGCTGGGATTTCTGGCCAAAGGTCAGGTCTTTGTGGGGTGGTAAAGAACTGAACCAGAGGAATGTCCCCCGTTGAGCATGTGTGTGGCCCTAGGTCACCCTGGTCACCCTGGTGAGCCAACTCTGGGGATAAACCGAGCTGTTCCCAGCTTCTTTATGACTTGGTCCCCATCCTCCTTCCCAAGAAAGCCAGGAATGTATTTTGGGTGAGTGAAATGGAGGTTCCCACACACATTTAGTGTCAGAAGAGTTGCGAGTAAAAATATCTCAAAGTTCCCCCAAAAGGCCAGCAAAGACTCCCAGTAGTCTTTGGACTGAGGCCACGAGCCTCACATTGCTGCTCTACGCTCCTGGCTTGTCAGAATTGCAAGGTTCTGTGTGTGTAAAACCCTCAGATTTCAAACATTTACTATAAGAAAAAAACGTAAAATATATCTCATGCAACATTTTTTATTATCAAAGTAATTCTTTGGAATGGGTAGCTTATCCCTTCTCCTGTGGATCTTCCCAACCCAGGAATCAAACCACGATCTCCTGCACTGCAGGCGGATCCTTTACCAGCTGAGCTACCAGGGAATCCCTAATTCTTTATTACAAAAAGCTAACAGTGTTCAGATAAGCTAGAAAAGATCGCAGAGCCACCAATATGTAGAGGCTCCTCTCAGAGGTGAGATAGAATGTGTTTCAGTTCAGTCACAGCTGCTCAGACACCTTGGCTCCCGAAGGGGCCCCAAAGCTCCTCTCTTTGGGAGCCCGTCTGATGGCTGGTTAGGAAACTTTGCTTCATAACCAATACGTGGGTCTTGGAAATGCTTGCTGTGTCAGGGTCAGCCTTCTCAGAGCTGAGGCTCCCAGGCAGGAAGGCTGTTTAAGTACTTAAATCATCGAGGCTGAACCAAGCTGAGCCCTTAGCCTCTCCCACTTCTGCCTCTCCTCTCCCCAAGGTGACGGTTCATTAGGAAAGACTGACGCTGCAGGCTTGTTGAGATGGTCGTTTCCTGGATTTATGGAGCTAAAAAAAAAACCTGGAAACTTCCCTGGTCGTCCAGTGGCTAAGATTCTGTACTATCAATGCAGGAGGCCTGGGGCTCAATCTCTGGTTAGAGAACTAGATCCCACTTGCCGCAACTAAGAGTTCACATGCCACAGTGAAGATTGAAGATCCTGGGTGTGGCAACTAAGACCTGGCACAGCCAAATAAATAGTTTTTTTTTTTTTAAGAGTTCAAATTCTGCAACAGAGATGGACGGTCCCATGTACAGCAACTAAGGCCCTGCTCAGCTAAAGCAACAAAACAAAACCTGTGCCCACACCTAGTGTTTCTCTTTGCTTGTTACTGGGGCTGCTGGGTGATAGGCCTAGCGGGTGGCTTCCTGGTCTCTCTTGCATTCTTTGAGTGGTGGAGGGGGACCGATGCTGGGCACATCTTACTCAAGGGGGCTGACCGGGGGACTGTCCACCTGGGTGCCCAGGGTGGGCCCCAGGAACCAGGAACAGCAGGCCAAAAGACCCTGGTGCCCCCACCTCTCCTGTGTCATCTCCTCCTGTGACTCTGGCAGCTGAAGCCCGGAGAAGTTGGGGAGACCTCTGTCCTGGTCAGTGAATGTTAGAAAACAGACTCAAAGCAACTTGAGGATTAGTGGGGAGCACGGCTCTCCAGACCAGACAGGCTTCAGGCCCCCCACAGTGCTGTGTCCTCACCCGGCCTCACCCCTACAGTCATCAGGCCTGGGGGTGCCCCCCAGCAGGTCCTCAGACCCGGCGCAGGCCCAGTAGGCATCAGCTCGTGGAAATTCTTAGAAGATGCTGAGTAGCTTTTTTCAGTGGTTCTGGCTCACCTCCATTCTCTGTGGCTGGTGGGCCGGGGCACAGAGCTCTCTCTAGCCCACCTGGACCCTAGCACCGTGTGTGTCTCTGTTCTTTACTCGTAAAACAGGACTAAGGAGGCCCCCATGACTCCTGGGAGGTGTGAGGCCGGGCTGTACAAACACCGGCTCTGGGTCCCCACAGTGTCCTGAATCTCCAGGGCCTCCTCCCAAGTGTGTTGATGTGGACACACACATGCGCGTGCACGTGATCATTCCTCATAGCCACGTGTGGCCCCTGTACTGCCCAGAAGCCCTGAATGTCCCACTAAGGAAAGCAAGGCGGAGGGCAGGAGGGGAACCACAGGGCCAGGGTCCGGTTGCCTTCTGCACAGGTGCAGGCAGGCTGATACATCTGTGTTCCAGATACGGTTACGTTCACAGGTTCTGAATGGAAAGAAACTTGAGGGGGGCCTCTGTTCATCCCGGTACTAGGTGGACAGCCCACGTTCTGTCCACTGTTGATCAGTGACGGACTCGGGCATTTTCTTAGGGCTGTCGGGAGTCCTGCTGTGGACATCTGCCCCGTGTCTGGGTGCCGGCCGGCTTGGTTCTCCGGGTGGCAAGCTCAGGAGGGACCACAGGTCTCGGGGCCTCACTGGGTTGGCTCTGTGGGCCCTCACCGCTGTTTTCAAATCTGAGTTTGCCCCGAGGAGTAGGACGGCCTCCATGTCTGTGTGGAGGGCAGAGGACTCTTGATGCTGGTGCCCTGTGAGCACATGGGCTGGCATCTGCACCGGGGAAGCGGCAGACTGTGTCCTGGCCGCAGTTGGGGCACCAGGAGCGGCTCCAGCTGTGTTCTCACCCGACCTCCACATGCTCCTTCCTGCAGATGGGGTGGGGTGACCTGGGGGTGTATGGAGAACCTTCCAGAGAGACCCCGAATTTGGACCGGATGGCCGCGGAGGGGATGCTCTTCCCGAACTTCTACACGGCCAACCCCCTGTGCTCCCCGTGTAAGTCAGGGCTGGCTCAGGCCACTGGGGCGTGGGGGCCGGGGGCACACATGGAGCAGGGAGACAGCAGTGAAGTGAGGCGGGGTGGGGGGACCTGCAGACCGGAGGTGGGATACAGGGGGCAGGCATGGGACGGGGCAGGGGTGTGGAGGGGCATCCATCCAGGCGTCCATCGAACCCTGATGCTGGGGAGCTCCCAGGATCCACCCCCTGGAGGACACAGGGCCACCAGAGCTGTCAGAGGTCACCAAGGGCTTGGAGCCTGTGGGGACCTTGGCAGCAGCTGTTCATTCACGGAGCTGAGTTCAGCGGCTCATTCAGGGAAAGCGCTGGGCTGGGGAAGTGGTTGTCAGCCAGAGGTGTGGGGGCCCTACAGGTGAGGAGAATCTCTGATCTCAGGATGAGAAGTAATCCTGGTGGGGCTGGCCATGACCCACAGGCTGTCCCAGGAGCTGGAGAGCACGAGGCGGGAGGCTGTGCGCCCACCCGGCTCTCTAGGGGCTTCCGGGACTCAGGCACTGCAGGGCCAGCCTCAGGCTGGACGTGTGACACATGTTTCTGCTGTGTCCCTTCTGTGTAGCCAGGGCAGCTCTGCTCACCGGACGTCTGCCCATCCGCAGCGGCTTCTATACCACCAATGGGCACGCCAGGAACGGTAGGCTCCAGGGCGGGCTCCCTGACCTGGTGGGGTTTCTCATGGTCCTTGGAGGAGGGTGTGTTCCAGAGACCCCGGGGTGGGCCCTCTCCTGAGGCCCAGACCCCCTTTGGGGGCACATTTGCCCGTCCCACCCCGGTAACAGTGCTGACAGTGAGGTATAGCTGGAAGACCCGAAAAGTGCCCGGGCGATGCCACCCCCACCAGGGCTCTGCCCCTCGATCCTCACGGTGCGTGGCCTCCCTTGCGTGCAGCTCACGGGCTGTGTTGCTCTGCAGCCTACACTCCACAGGAGATAGTGGGGGGCATCCCGGACTCGGAGCTCCTGCTGCCGGCACTGCTGAAGGGAGCCGGCTATGCCAGCAAGATCGTGGGCAAGTGGTGAGTCCCACACCCCGCCAGCCAGCTCCGTGACGAGGCTGGGGTGTTGGCTGCACAGCACCACCAAAGCAGCCCCATTATTGCACACACATGCCATCACGGAGGACACGTCAGGAGGCTCTGTCTCATGGTGAAACCAGGAAGCAGGCAGGGGTGGAAGGTCATGTGATTGGGTCATCGGGGTGATGATTAGAGGGCTGTGAGGTGTCTCCTCTCCTGCTCCCCGGGGACACCACTATGCATGGCCCTGGAGGTTGATGCAGAGGTCGGATGTCCTCTCTTCCCTCTCCTGATTGTTGGACCCCTCAGAGACCAGGCCTGTCTTCCTACAGGAAGCCTCCCTTGCTTTTCCAGACCTGATTGTGTCTCCTTTGCTGCGGCTGTGCTTCAGACCCTCTCCCCTTCAGCCCCCTGGCACGCACTTCTCAAGCACCTCATCTGCACCTCTTGGGGGCCCCTGCTCCACCCGGTTGTTATGGCGGCAGGGGGATCTGCAGAAGCCAGGAGAGGAGACTCAGCGAGTCGGGGAGTCTGGAAGCTTCAGGAGCACTTCCTCACTCCTGAGACCAGGCGGAAGCCGTCCTGCTGAGTTGATGAGCTGGGAGAGGGTGGTGGCTGCAGCGCGAAGCCGAAGAGGGCACGAGGGTTGTAGAAGCCTGCATGGCTCCGGAAGAGACGGGAAGGCCTGGGGAGACAGTGGCTGGGCCGCGCCAGGGCTGTACCCACAGAGGGGAAGTGCCTGTGATTGGTGCTCCCTGCCCAGCCTGGCAGCTCCACCCTGGTCCAGCGGTCTTCTGTTCATGGTCCGTGACTCCGTGCTGCCCCAGCTGGAAGCGGAACCTGTCCCCACGAGCTCTGGAGGCAGGCGGACTCTGGGGCAGGAAAGGGCATGGCAGGGCCTAGAGAAGCAGCCAGCGTGGACTCAGGGAGGTGGACGGGCTGGGGTCAGGATGGCCCTGGCCAGGATGAGGATGGGCTCTGAGACCTGCAGACAGTGCTGACCCCACAGCTGCTCTGGGACCAGCTCTTTGAATCAACAGCTTCACACGAGCTGGACCTTCATGGGTGTTTCTGTTCCGTGAAGGCCGTTTGGGCTGAAGGACTCAGGCCCAGCCCTGCTGTGTAGCTGCGGCCCAGAGAGGAAGCACCTCTAAAGAGAGCTCAGGGCAGAGCTGGTGCGGTGTCCCCTACCCTGCTCCGCACAAGGGCTGCAGAGGCTGGCAGCCGTCCCTCAGAGGCAGAGTGGGTCAGGACCCACAGTGGGGGATCGAGAGGTTTGCCTATAGGCACCCAGACTCCGCTGCTGGCCAGCTCAGCTCTGGCCCTGTCCTGCCCTGGTGCCCTGGCCACATCCATCCTGGCCGAGTGACCAAGCAGTGCGGCGAGCTCATGGTCACCTGGGGTTGGCCTGTGCCAGCGACCCTGCAGACGTGACTCTAGGAGACCTGTCCACTTCCCAGGGTGGGGGCACCTTGCCCGGACGCTGCTTTCCTAAGCCATACCTTCTCAAGAGTCTCTGGCAGAAGGACCTGACGTGGGAAGGGGCCCCTGGGTGGGACCAGGGGGTGGGTCCAAACACAGCCTCAGGAAACAGCTGGGCTGTCACCCTGCAGGCATCTCGCCATGTTCTTTTGTTGTCTCCACTGGCTCCTGCCCAGGCATTGAGCACAATCACCAGACCTGGTCCAGGCAGCCCCAGGGTGTGCTCCCCTCTGCTGTTCCTGGGTGGCCAAGGTGGGAGGTGCTGTGGCCTCCAGACTCAGTGCGCCCTGGGCTGGCAGGACCTCGTCTCCTGAGCCTTTCTCCAAAGGCGAGGGTGGTTGCTCTGCGGAGCTCCCTGAAGTGCCCTGGGTTCCTGTCTCCAGG
Source organism: Bubalus kerabau (assembly GCF_029407905.1). Classification (NCBI taxonomy): domain Eukaryota; kingdom Metazoa; phylum Chordata; class Mammalia; order Artiodactyla; family Bovidae; genus Bubalus; species Bubalus kerabau. The sequence goes on along the minus strand of NC_073640.1, from coordinate 17,154,558 downwards.
CACCTGGGCCACCGACCTCAGTTCCACCCCCTGAAGCACGGATTCGATGAGTGGTTTGGATCCCCCAACTGTCACTTTGGACCTTACGACAACAAGGCGAGGCCCAACATTCCCGTGTACCGGGATCAGGAGATGGTCGGCAGGTATTGAGTCCTGGGCTCCACTCCACCAACTCCTGCACACGCCCAGACTTGTCCTGTGAGCCATGGCTGATAAGCACCCCACCTCAGGGGGCTTCTAACAGTCTCAGGAAATGTGCTGAGAGCCCCAGACACTTTATTCAGCTTCTAGGGTTCAGGCCCGACCCCTGAAGCGGCCAGGGGGCTGTGTTCCAAATGGTCAGCCTCATTCTAATCCACTGTCCAGGGGCCATCAGCTGCAGGACCACCTGTTCTGACCATCGGGCGGCTGTGGGGCAGGGTTTGGGTTAACTTCCCTTTCTTTGTTCCTTTTTATTATTTGTATTTTGCTGGAGCTTATTACATGTCAGTGCACCACAGAGCTGGGTAGCTCACCCAGCACCACCCCCCTGCACCCCAGAGAAAGGCCCTGTGCCCTCCACAGCCCCGGGGACCCACCCCTTCCTCTCCCAGTCCTGCCTGTCCGCCGGGCAGGGGCGCAGCCTCAGCCCTACCCCAACCTGGTCCCCCAGGACCTGGGACCTTCCAGGCTCTGACTTCCTCCAGGAGATAAGGGAGGGGGCTTCCCTGCAGTGAAGGCTGATCTTTGTTTGGGTCTGTACTGTTTTCAGATTTTATGAAGAATTTCCAATTAACCTGAAGACCGGAGAAGCCAACCTCACCCAGATCTATCTGCAGGTGACGGCTGCCAGTGCCGTGCAGGCTCTGGGCCCGGGAGGGTGTGGTCTTGGGCAGGACGACAGGGCTGGGTGGGCTCCGGGCTGGGGAGTGGGGTGGTCTCTGGTGGGGATGATGGGGCTGGGTGGGCTCCGGGCCAGGGAGTGGGGTGGTCTCTGGTGGGGATGACCGTCATCCTTCTCCTTAGGAGGCACTGGAGTTCATTCAGAGGCAGCAGGCAGCCCACCGCCCCTTCTTTCTCTACTGGGCTGTCGACGCTACACATGCGCCCATTTACGCCTCCAAGCCTTTCCTGGGCACCAGCCAGCGAGGGCGGTGAGCCCTTTGCCCCAGAGACCTGGACCCCCAGGGCGGGAGTGGTGGGGGGGTGGTCAGCCATGTCTGATCACCTGCAGGGCAGAGTCAGAGTGACCATCAGCTGTGGGTGATGAAGCATCTGTGCCTCTTCCAGGGGGTGGACGGAGGGCTTGGCACTACCCCGATTCCACCTGAGACTGACCCCTGTGCCCCTTCCCCTCCATCCCTGAGGTTAGGCTCCGACCACCCTTGGGTCCTGATGCCGCTGGCCCCCACTGATCGCCCCATCCTTCCCGCAGGTATGGGGATGCCATCCGTGAGCTGGACGATAGCGTCGGGAGGATCCTGCGTCTCCTCCGGGACCTGAGCATCGCAGAGAACACCTTTGTTTTCTTCACGTCTGACAATGGTGCCGCCCTTATTTCTGCGCCCAGACAAGGTAGGTGCCCCAGCAGATGGGGTCCACTTGGGGCCCCTCAGTTCCTGGCCCACTGCAGGCCTGCTCGGAACCCTGGCCTCCAGGCTGCTCAGGTCTGAGGCTTTTCCACATCGTGGAGGGAGGTGGTTATACCTGGCTTTTCACGGTCCCATAAGGCTTTCACACCCCTGTGGTGACGTGTCTCTAAAAACACTGGGGGCCCCAGGAGGGCCTGAGTCATTCAGTTCTGTAAGGAAGGCCCCAGAGAGCAGGAAACCCTCCGGGGCTGGGCCTGCATGGGGAGGTCCTGGGACACCCTGCAGCTGTGAGTCCTGGGCAGACAGGGGCCCGGGGGTGTTCAGTGACAGGACCAGAGCAACTGGTTGAGAAGGAGGAGAGGGAGGACAATACGGTGATGACCCGTGTACTCACCTGCAGCTGGAGAAACACAAGGAACAGCCCTCGTCAGCCACTGGCCAGTGACCCTTGCTGGCCCTGTGCCGACCAGCAAGGTGGGCTTTGGGCTTCAGGGAAGGGATGAGCCACTGGGTCGCTGCTGAACGTTGTGCTGCTGCGTTCATCTCCCTGTCCCCCGGGTCCCCAGGGGGCAGGAACCCTCCCTCTGTCATGGGCACTGTTAGCCAGAGCCGGGCTGACTGCCCTCTGCCCAGAGATTCAAGGACCGCCTGCTCAGAGTGGCGCATGTCAGAAAGATGGGGTCTGCTCCCCTAGAGCCCCCCGCACAGGAACTGCTTGTGCACGTTGGCGTTTAAGGGTCCAGCACCTGCCAGGCTTGGGGTTCTAACTGTCTCACATTTCACGTCTCAGCAATGGTCTACATGCTCTGTGCATCTGTGGTCGCTGTCCACAGGGGCACAACCTTACAACCACAGCTCTAGGTCACAGCTATCTCCAGGCATTCCGACCTTGAACTTGAGGCCTGAACCCCAGGGTTGGTCCTTTGTCTCCAAGGTGGCCTTGGTGGTTCAGCACCTCTGAAGGGCAGGGCAGGGAGCCAGGCGGACAGTCATGTCCCAAGGTCGAGTGCCCGGCAGGGCGTGTGTGACCCTGGGGACTCAGGCACATGGGCTGATGGGCAGCTGTCTCCCCAGGTGGCAGCAACGGGCCCTTTCTGTGCGGGAAGCAGACCACATTTGAAGGTGGGATGCGGGAGCCTGCGATCGCCTGGTGGCCCGGACGCATCCCTGCCGGCCAGGTGAGTCAGCGGGCCTCATGCCAGGCCTGTGGTCATCCTGGGGCAAGAAGGCTCTGTCCCCTCCTGGCCTTCTCCCTGTGCTCACCAGGACACACATATGTGTCATCAGTCAGGGACTGCCTCTGTTCTCCGTGTGGGATGTAACTGCATGTGTGTGTGTGTGTGTGTGTGTGCGCGCGCACGCGTGTATGTGTGCATCTCACTGTGCGCATCTGGGCAGCACAGAACCATGTGCATTGCAGGTGAGCCACCAGCTGGGCAGCATCATGGACCTCTTCACCACCAGCCTGTCCCTCGCAGGCCTGGAGCCGCCCAGGGACAGGGCCATCGATGGCCTGGATCTCCTCCCCGCCATGCTGCAGGGCCGCCTGACAGATAGGTAGATGTCCTTGCTCAGAGGGAGGTGAGATCCAGGGGACTTGGGCGTGAGATGCGTGGTGGGGCCAAGAGGCCTTGCTCCTTCCCGCGGTGTCCCTCACCACCCTCTGCTCATGTCCAGCTCCTCCTGGGCGCTGTCCAGTCATTTTCTCCAGCTCAAGACCAGCTACTGTTGTGCTCAAACAAAATCAGTTCTCCTGGGTGCTGTGAACAAGTGCAGTTTCTAAAGTGTGAACAGCATAGCTGGAGCAGGTTTACAGCTGGGAGCGGACAGCTTGCTCCCTTTTTTCTGTCTTAAAACCTGCCACGAGAGCTTGTTACCGCAGGGTTAGGGATTGGGGGGTGCCGGCCATCATGGCCCTCCCTGCCAGGCCACCTGCCAAGCCCAGGCACCACCCCCTCACTCCGCTGCCAGCCTCCCCAGAACCAAAGATCATGGGCCTGCTGGGGGACCTCCCCTGAAGCCCAGGGACCGTTTCTCCTGACCCTGCCGGTCCCCCGACAGGCCGATATTCTATTACCGTGGCAACACGCTGATGGCAGTGACGCTCGGCCAGTACAAGGCCCACTTCTGGACCTGGACTAATTCCTGGGAGGAGTTCAAACAGGTGAGAAGTCTCAGCCCCATGGAGCCATCTTGGGGAGGGCTCCGTGCCCCTGGCCCGGGAGCCACCTGAGGGTGTCCTGGGTCAGGTACTGGGTGCCAGACTGAGGGAGAAGGGCTGTGCCATGCTTGTCCCCACCAAGTCCATGACCTCCCCTTGTAGGGTGTCTGATGCCTAGGGGTTGAGGCAGGAGGGAGGGTCTGTGTGTCCATGTGACCTTCTGCATTTATGGACTAAACCCACAAGGTCAGCTCAAGGGCACAACTCTGCTCCCTCTCTCCCTCCTTCCACCCTGCCCTCCAGAAGCCAGCGCTGTGCTGGGCGGGCCTCCCCGCACCCCTCTCTGCCTGGCTGGGCTGCGGTGGTGGCGCTCAGCTACAATGCCCCAGGGGCAAGGCCTCCCTCCCGTGAGCAGTCGTAAGAAAAAAATCCAGTGCTAATTAGTGGGCTCTTAATTAAATAGCTTATTTGATTTGCATCCAAATTATAATTTGTGTCTTCTGTCTAGACTTAGATTCTTCTCCATTAACTGCTCAGCTTTTTTACACTGAACATAGTTGTTTCTCCCACCATTAAATCCGTTTTTGTTCTCCAGCTGGGCTGCTCCCAGAAGGTCAGAGAGTCACCCACTTGGGAACCACCTGGGTGTCCATTCTCGCCGCCCTCAGCAGCTTAGACGGACTTTGGGGTCTATAGCTTGGTGCAGACAATGGAATTTCCCAGGCTCCTCGGCTCCTGCTTTACTGAACAGCAGAATACTTGCTGACTGGCTGGCCAGGAGAGACCCATGGGTATTGGGAGGATCGCCTGTCAGAAGGAGCAGGGAGCACCACTGTGTCCCCAGCCCTGGTCAGGATTAACGTACCCAGCCAGGGCTCCATTCCAGATCCTGTAAACGATGTCCAATGATGGCTGGAGACCTCTGTCCAGCTGCTTATAGGGCCCTGGGGTCCAGTTCTTCCGGAGGGTTGCCCTGGCCTCATCTGACTCACCCAGGATAGCAGCAGGCAGTTCCCTGAACTAAGTCAGGGAGCCCCGGGGGGCATCTTCCAGCCTGGGGGCCTCGCTGGCACAGGAACCCCATCTCACACGAGCATCAAAGGCTGAACCCAAGGGCAGAGGCCACCCGGAGGGCATGGAGCAGGGCTGGACCCTAAGCCTGGTGGAGCAGATGCTCCAACTCCTGTTAAAGGCAGGCGTCGGGATCACCTGTATTTCCTCTGGCTTCAGGTCCGTAGTCCCTCCTCCTCAGCCAGCCAAGGGGTCTTGGACAAATGCTGGTCGCCATGTGCCTCATCACTACAAGGCTCACAGGGTGGGTGTGAGAAGCTTTGCTCTAGAAATTAGAATGTGGACTAAAGTATTTTAAAGAGACTCACCCCTCCCCACAGAAAAGTACTGAAACCCTAGGGGATGGTGCTCAGGGCAGGTGGTGCAGCTCTGGGTGTGGTAAGGCTCCGTCTGCGGTTCCTGCTGGGCTCACCGGCTGCTGCCGTCCTGTGACCTGCTCTGCCTCAAGGAGCCCCGTAGATCGAACATTCACTTGCACCCCCCCACCTTTCATTTCAGGGCATTGATTTCTGTCCCGGGCAGAACGTCTCAGGGGTCACCACCCACTCACAGGAGGAGCACACGAAGCTGCCCCTCATCTTCCACCTGGGCCGAGACCCCGGAGAGAGGTTCCCCCTCAGGTGAGCCGGGGGCTTGTGGGGCCCAGGACGCTTGCACAGGTGGGGAGACTGAGGTTGGAGGTTACAACTGGGCTGAGGCAGCCTGGGAGTGAGTGTGGAGCTGAGACCTGGCAAGAGCAGACCACAGGCCCTGTGCCTACAGGGCCCCGGCAGTCTGACTGCCCCCTGGGGCCACCCAGAGGTCAAGGCCAGTGAGTCACTGGCCCTGCTCTCTTGCACCCCATAGTTTTCCATCTACTGGGCTTTCCCCTGAGTCACCTCCCAGCACCTGCTTGTTGCTCCCGATGTTTGTTCCAGCCAGGCCATGGCAGAGGTGGGGCACATGATCCCACCCCCGGCAGCCCCGAGGCCTTTAGCCCGCCTCACAGATGAGTAGTATGGGCCTCCAGGTCTCCAGGTGGGGTGGGAGAGACATCGTTTGACCCACCCTGGATGGCAGACGTGTGTGTGTGTGTGTGTGTGTGTGTGTGAGAGAGAGAGGGAGATGCGTGACTTCCAATACAAGTGTCTATTAGACGGCGGCGGCAGCAGCAGCGAGCCTTGCCCCTGGCTGTGAGCGGGCCAGATGGTGTCTCCTGAAATTCGAGGTCCCAAGGAACATACCTGCCACTGTGCCCCCAGGAGACCCCACCATCACTGTCAGGGTCACTGGCCCAAGAAGAGGGTCCAGCGTGGATACCAGGCTCCCCTGGTGGGGAGACCACATGACTTGCATGGGGTGACTTGGGGGACAGAGCTCTGGGCAAGAAGCCCTTGGAGCTGCCACCTGTCTGGGAAGTGTGCAGGGCTGAGCACGAGGTCTCCCAGGCGTCTCCCCCGATGCCGTCACACAGGATCCTGGGGAGACTAGCTGGTGGGACGAGTTTAGCCAACAGAGCAGGATGCTGAGGGCCCAGGAGCCACGTGGGCTCGGTCCAATCCGCCAGGACCAGTTGCTCCAAGAAAAAGGAGCCTGGGCCAGAGGATTAAAAGGGACCCCAAGAGAGGAAAGAGCCCCCCGGTTCTGGGCAGTGCTCCAGGGCTTCCAGCTGAGGAGCAGGTTGAAGAGTCGCAGCCACTGTCCTGGGCCCCTGGCTCTGCCTGAACCCTCATTTGCTGGACGGTTCCCTGAGTGCCCACCTCAGGGTGGGCAGGCAGGACAAGGGGGGACCACAGCCCCAACCTGTCTTCCTGGCAGGTTGCCATATGGTGGCACCTGGAGCAGGGCTGTCCCCTCAGTCTCCCCACACCCTGGTCTACCTGAGCGGGCTGCCAGGCTCGCTCTGCCCTTCCCCCACCTCGTGACCTGGTGCTGTTTGCCTGCAGCGTTGCCAGCATCGAGTACCTGGACGCCCTTCGCCGGATCACCCCGGTTGTCCAGCAGCACCAGGAGGCCTTGGTCCCCGGACAGCCCCAGCTCAATGTGTGCAACCGGGCAGTCATGGTGAGTGGTCTGTACGTGGACTGTGGGGGCGGCTCAGGGCCGCGTGCATGCTGAGCTGTCTGCCTCAGACATGAGCCCCGCTTCCCTCCTGACGCTCTGGCTCCAACCTCACAGGAGTGGCAGGGGGTCTCTTGGCCTCTCTGCAGGAGCAAGATGAGCCAAACCTGTGTGGGATGTGGGTGTGGACCGGCTGGGTGGATGGCCTGGGGTGCGGCCAGCCTGTGAGCCCCGCTCCTCACTCACCCCCACCAAACCCTGCTGGAGTTGTGAGGATGGATGTGCAGCCCGAGCTGCTGCCTTGAGCTGGGTGGAGGAGCGGGGACGAGAACTAAAGGACATTGGATGTATTCCCTGGGGGTGAGGAGTACCGGGGGCAGCTGTCCTTGAGGGTGGCCTGGTCACTGTGGTCCACATCCAGGGCTCACAGGGAAAGATTCGGGGCAGGGGCCAGCAGGGCCTCCCTGTCCCTTAGAAGGACACCAGGCTGGCATTCTGGCCCCTGGACTCAGCAATGGAGCAGAAGGGCCCCGTCTTGGGACCACCGAGGTCCCTCAGGTCCCGTGGCTGAGAGACCTCCACCCAGGGAAGAGCCCCCGGTGCCCCCTCCAAACCCGTCTTGTCGTCTTGGATGTGGTGCTATCCCCACCCCAGCACACCATCTCCTGTGGGCTGGGTCGCCAGGTGGCTCAGAGAATGACAGTACAGCAGATGGGGAGGGGCCAACCTGACGGGCACTGCCGTCACCTCCTGGGCGTGGCAGGAACTGCCACGGCTCCCAGGTGAGTGAACAGTGGGGGTTGGGCTCAGACTCTGAAGCGAGCACTGCCACAAGAGGTTCAGCGGCTTACACACATGTGGGCAGCTACATGTGCGCGCCAGTGTGCAAAGCACTCCCCAGCCTCCATGCTTTGGTCCACCCAGCTCCTCTGGACCAGCGTGTAGACTCTGGATCATGTCCTCCGCTCTCAGGACAAGAGCAACTCGCAGCCCGTCTCCCTAGGGCCTCAACAGACACCCTCCCTGACCCCCAGGTGCACAGGCTGGGCCCAGAATCTGCGTTTGCGTGCACCCAACCCCTTTCTCTGCCCTGCCTCAAAGGTTGGGAACTGCTCCCTTTCCTAAACCTGGCTCTGCCAGGTGGCCGTGCATCCAGAGGGCCACCTGATGGTGTTCAGGGCAGGGGAGACTTGAGCCGTGGTTCTCACAGGCACTGATGCTCCAATTCAGACTTAAGGTCTGAGGGGGGCGAAAGTGGGTGGAGTGACTCTGGGGAGGGCACACTTCCTGTGTCGGGGGACCCAGCAAAGCCACGAAGGCTCCTTCTCAGGGATGTGAGTGTCCTGTTGCCAGGAAATCATGGCCACACAAAGCAAGTCTGTGCACAAAGGTGCAGCTGGGCAAGCCTGCAGAGGCACCAAGGCCACCACCTACATAGCTTATGGGGAGGGAGGAGTCTGTCCCACCCCCTCCACCACCACCTGGGGGCCTGCAGAGGCCATGGTGCTGGGCAGTTAGCAGACTGTCCCCTTCAGTGACAAGCAGGCCCTGCTAATACCGGGTTGCCACAGGGCAGTGTCTCCTGTGCCAGCCTCAGGCGCAGAGCTTCCAGGCCAGGTGGAGATGAGACAGGTGGTTCCACACTGTGGCATCCATCTATTGGGGTGGGGCAGGTCACAGGCCTGGGCAGGGCATGAGTCTGGACAGTACCTAGTCTGGAAGTGCTTGGAGTAACTGCATGTCCTCTTTCTGAACTTTCATTACCTAGAACTGGGCGCCCCCAGGCTGTGAAAAGTTAGGGAAGTGCCTGACACCCCCGGAGTCTGTCCCGGAGAAGTGCTCCTGGCCCCACTAGCGACAGCCTGGGTTCAGGCCAGGCCCAAGCCCCGGCCTAGGAAGGCTCTGGCCTCAGGGCCCTCGGCTAGAAGAGCACCAACTCCCTCTGCCCTGCCAGCCTGCCAGACGGACGTCACCTGTAGCCAGCAGCGGTACTTGCCCAAGCCCAGCCCTGGAGTCTCTCGCCAGCTGTCCTGGCCCGCCTGACTGCTGCCTGAGGCCTACAGCAGCCCCTGAACTGGAGGCTACTCGCCTCGTGTTCCCACCCTGCTCCAGCTACCTCATGGCCGCCTCGTCTAGGGCCTGAGTTCTGTCCCCAGACCCAGAGGCTGAGATGCAGCCCCTCGAGGACTGTGGTCCTGGTGTTGAGCCTGCGTTCCCATCCTGTTGCCCCTTGGCGCTGTGCACAGGGCCTCCCCCAGCACCTCCCCCGTGTACCCCACCCCCATGGTGCAGGGGTGTGGTGTGAACATGATGGGGGTGGCCAAGGGCCTTTCTGACCCAGAGCCTCCCTAGTCCAGTGGGGACTGCTGATGCCAGCACCTCCCTTAGACATCTTAGACACTGGGGTTTGTCCGTGCCTCAGAGGTTCCCTGCCTGCCCTCCTTTTGTGGAGTCCAGGGTGGCAAAGCTTGAAGATGAGCCTGAGCCAGCCTGTGCATAGCTTCCAGGGGACCCACCCTAAGGGCCTGTGGGCTACTCCCATGGTGTGGTTTCCGCTCTGCAGGCTGCCCTGCCAACTCTACTGTTAAGACTTGGGGAATGGTGAAGAAAACGGGTTTAGAATAAAGTAACAGGCATTTAGCTTTTTTAAAAAACAAATTCTATTTAGGGAAGGTGGCCCCCTGGGTGCCATGGTTGGGGCTGGAATGGGCCAAATGCCTGGGCTTCCACCTCTGGCTCGCCCCCTCTCTCAGCCCTGAGTCTTCTGAACTGCTCCTCTTCAGGCCCTGCTCCGAACCCCTTCTTGCTCCAGTCCTCAGGCACCGGGGACTGGGGGGGAGGCGGGGGTCCTGGGGGGAAGGCCCCCTCGTATGGTGCTGCCGGAGCTCAGCCGAGACCCGCTGGGAGGGAAGGAGAGTGGGCAAGGCCGGTCGGTGCGCGCCACCCAAGGCCTGGGGTCCCGGCCACAGCTGTGCCGAAGACCTGCGGGCACTCTCGGCTCGGCCGAAACTGGGCGAGTATTTCCCCGAAACTCTGGTTGGGCCTGCGTAAACGCTGTACTTCATCAACCCAGCCTCACATCTGGGCCCTGCGCGAACGTCCTCGAGGCGGGGACGCCTGTGTTCTGGGCACCAGAAACAAGAGAGCGTCTTAAAACCGACCGTACTTAAGACTCGATGAAATACGGTACCTCCTGCGGGAGGAGGTGGCCCCGCTCCTTGGGGTCTCGCCCCGCCCCCTCTCCCGCGCCGGCGCCGAGCTGCTGAGCCCGCCCCTGGCGTCCGGCCCCGCCCCCTGGGCTCCGCTCCCACTCCGCGCAGGCGCGGAGCTGCCGAGCCGGCCCCTCGTGCCCGCGACACGCGCGGAAGTGGCGATGGCGGATCCTGAGCTGCAGCTCGTGGCGCGGCGCATCCGCAGTTTCCCCGACTTCCCCATCCCGGGCGTGCTGTTCAGGTAACGGGCGGCGGGAGGGACTGACGGGTCCGCGCGGCCAGGGCTGTTGGGACGCGGTGGCCTCTGCGTGGGTCCGGCAGTCACCAGGCCTGTCCTCGCATGCCAGGGACATCTCGCCCGTCCTGAAGGACCCCACCTCTTTCCGCGCCTCCATCAGCCTCCTGGCGAATCACCTGAAAAAGGCCCACGGCGGCAGGATCGACTACATCGCGGGCAAGTGGAGCGGCGGGCGTTCCCTGGGTCCCCGGACCCTCCCCGAGGCTGCGCGTGTCCGCCACCAGGGCGCGGTGTCGAGGGTCCTTTACTCTGGGCAGGGCAGGCTTCCGGAGGTCGGCCGCATTCTGCTTAGGGGAGGGCTTTGACGAGGGGGGGACCTGCCAGACGCCCCCAATGAAGTAAGAACAGACCCGTTGCCCTACGCCCACTTAACAATCCAAAGTGGGGCAATAGGCCCCTTCAGCCTGGGAACGGCTTCTTCAGTGGCTGCCGGCGGCGGGCTGAGGACTGGCACCCCAGTTTCCTGCCCCAGCCCTGGACAGATGGGGCTCCCAGGCTGATTGCCCAGGGCCAAACATGCTTGCTTGTTCTTGTACTGCTGCCTATAGAGCGCCTGCCTTGTGCCAGGCCTTGTACCCAGTGGAGGGTTTTAGGAAAACCCAGAAGATCCGAGGGAGAAGGCAATGGCAACCCATGGGTGGAGGAGCCTGGTAGGCTGCAGTCTATGGGGTTGGGAAGAGTCGGACATGATTGAGCAACTTCACTTTCACTTTCACTCACTGGAGAAGGAAATGGCAACCCACTCCAGTGTTCTTGCCTGGAGGATCCCAGGGACGGGGGAGCCTGGTGGGCTGCCGTCTATGGGGTCACAGAGTCGGACACGACTGAAGTGACAGCAGCAGCAGCAGCAGATCCGAGAAGACCCTGTCAGGTCATGTGTCTCCTTGAGAGCCCCAAGTCTAACCCTCACTTGATTCCTGAATACCCTGAGGGGCCAACTGCTGGGCCCTGGAACTGGGAGGGGCTCCGGCTAGCAGAGGTGGAGTCTTTCCTCCAGAAGCCTCCCTCCCTAGCCAAAACTCCCAGGTGGGGAGGAGACCCTGAGCTCCCCCAGAAGGGCTCAGTCCATCCCTGAGGTGGCCGGTGCAGTCACAGCCTCTCCTTCTGGACTTGAAGTTCCTAGGGCAGAAGCTGAGCCATCTGCAAAGGGCATTTCAGGTACCGCCAGCCGGTGGTGAGCAGCTAACTTTGGAGAGAGGTCAGGTGACTTACCTCAGGCCACATGGCTATTTACACGGCTGTATGGAGTGGCCCCTGCCCAGCTCCTGACCTCTTGCTCTCCAGCACACAGCAGTCCTGGGGTGATAGGGGAATCTGTCAACGTCCCCGAAGTGGATGGGTGTTGTTAGCCTTTCACCTGGAGCCCACGAGGCCATGTGTCCTGGGTCACGATGGTTACGTGTCACTGTCCAGCCCTAACTACGGGGACTGCAATGCTGCTGTAGCACACGGCTTTCCCCAACACCCCAGGTCTCGCCAACAGGCCTAGACTCACGCGGTTTCCTGTTTGGTCCATCCCTGGCCCAGGAGCTGGGCTTGGGCTGCATTCTCATCCGCAAGCGAGGGAAGCTGCCAGGCCCCACCGTGTGTGCCTCATATACGTTGGAATACGGGAAGGTGAGAAGGCTGGGGGGTGTCTCCGTGGACTGTGCATTCCCAAAAGGAAAGCCATGGACTCCAGTGGAGCCACTGGTTGGAGTGGACATGGGAGCTCAGAGAGGCTGAGGAGCTAGGCCAGGTTGACACAGCCAGGAGATAGGGTGGGTTAGAACTGGGCCTAGGAGGTGGCCCTTATTAGTTCCCCAGCTCTGTATACCAAGGCCGTTTTTTGGGGACACTTGTAGGTCACATGTCCACTTTCCTTTGCAGGCTGAACTGGAGATCCAGAGAGATGCCCTGAAACCAGGGCAGAAGGTGGTGGTTGTGGACGACCTGCTTGCCACTGGTGGTGAGGGTCTTTCCCAGCAGAGTGGGCCTGGTGTCCGGGTGGGAACAGGCTTCAGCTCTAGTCTCCTAGGGGCTGTCTCCATGGTCCCTTTCTTCCCCCACCAGGAACCATGTGCGCAGCCTGTGAGCTGCTGGGCCAGCTGCAGGCTGAGGTGCTGGAGTGTGTAAGCCTGGTGGAGCTGACCTCACTGAAGGGCAGGGAGAAGCTGGGGGCTGTGCCCTTCTTCTCCCTCCTGCAGTACGAGTGACCCCAGCCCCAAGCCACCTGGAAGAAGAGAGGACCAGCATGGGCAGATGCAGCAACCCCCACTGGCCACCAGGGGGCACTGGCTGCTCACCTGGACTTGCTCTGTGTCTGTGGCTGAGTGACTTTCTTCAGGGTGGGGCTGCCCCTGAAACCCTGTTGAGGCTCTGGAAGCCCCGTGGCCAGGAGCTGCCAGCTGGTTGATAATGGAATGAGAATAAACAACTTTCTAGAGCAGAGTTCCTTTCCAGCGACTGGGTGAAACGGCCCAGTAAGCAGGCTGGGCACTTTCTGATGTTAGCGTTTGGTGGTTCTCAAGCCCTGTGAGCTGTCTGCACGCACAGGGGCACCCCAACTTGCCTTCCCCTGTTGCTGTAACTCATCACACAAACATGCTGACTTCCAACAACTTTATCTGACAGTCTAGAGACCAAATACAAGATCCAGGGCGTGGGTGGGCACAGCTGCTTCCTCCTGGAGGCTGCAGGGAGACTCAATCTCAGATTCTGCATAGGCCTCCCTCTGTGGGGAACATGTGTGATACCGGGTCCTCCAGGAGCCCCTGTGGGCCCCCGAGAGGGTAACTCTGGCCGTCACACTACCTTCCCCCACCCCCCCCTTTTCCCTGCATCCTGTATACAAGGCAGGAGGCCTCCACCAGAGACCCTCTAGCTCAGCAGCCTGAGCCCAGGCCAGCCTGGCCCTCATGAGACTCAGGACAGGGAGAACAAAGTGCATCATTTTCCGAAAGGGAGTAAGACACAGGCCCGGCACATGTCCACTGGGCTCACAGTGTCTCCTCTGCACGGGCCAGGCGGGCCAGCTGCTCCATGACACCTGCCAGGTCGGCGACCTTGTCCAGCTTGACGTAGGTGTCCGTGCGGATGCGGTGGAGGCTGAGCCAGTCAGGCAGCAGCTCAGAGAGGAGCTGCAGGTGCTTCTCCATCTCCCCTGCAGAGAGAGGGGAACATGAGGCTGGGTGCCAGGACCCTGTCAAGCCTCCCATAACAAGACAGGAGAAGATGCCACAGTGACCCTGCAGCCTCGCCCAGCAGCTTGTGCTCCCACGGAGACCCCACCATGGGCTGCCCTGCCTTGAGGGACCAGAGGCCTTGAGAGAACAGGCAAGTCCCGTGGGGCCTCAGGAGGTAACCCCAAGGGTACGGTGCCCACCCTCACTCTGCACTCACCAGGGCTCATGGCTGCTCGGTAGCTGCCCACCATCCTGGCACAGGCCACCTCCATGGTAAGTGCTGGCTTGCGCTCCGACACAAACACGCCGCGCAGCACCCGAGCCAGCTCGGGCAGCCGCTCGAGCCGCTGCAGCCGCTGCTCCTGCTCCGGGCGCCGTGTCATCTGTGCCAGCTGCTTCTGCGCCTCCTTGGCCCGGATCTGAGGTGGGCATGGGTGCTCAGGGGCCTATCCCTCTCTCTCACACACACTGCACACCCACCCACCATATAGACGCTGAACACTCACTCGCTCCAGCAGGGCCTGGGACACCCCTTTCAGGGCAGAAGGTGGGGCAGCAGGTGGAGTGGCTGGCGGGGTGGCTGGCTGTGCCAGGCTGGGGGACCTGGGGCTGCTAGGCTCAGCTGTGCGCTGGGCCAGGTCACTCAGGGCCTTCTCCATCTGGGACAAGTAAGAAGGGAGAGGTCAGGAGAAGCCTCCCCCGTCCAGCTGCAGGGGAGCCCCCAGGAGCCCTGTATCCAGCCCAGGTTCATTCCAGCACATCCAGGGCCCATGCTCGCCTGCCCAGGGCAGTGCCTGCTGGTGGGTGGTGCTCCACAGTGGGAAGGGCACGTCCGCCCACTCTGAGGCCCGTGGCCAAAGGTGGAGCCTGTCACACACCAACATGGGGGTCAGGCTGTTCCACCCCAGCCTTACCCTGGGTGACATCAGGCTACGGGCACGGGCCAGGACCTCCTGGGCGGTGGTCAGCTTCTCCACAGCGGGCGGCTGGGGCAGCTCAGCTGGCTCGATGTCAGGCACCCCATCCACATTGAAGCGGGGGTGCCAGCGTGTCAGCTGGTCCTCTGGCACCTCCATGGGGGGGTTCAGGGAGGCCAGGAAGGCCTATGTGAGAAGGGGGGCAGCTGGTGACCCTGGGCACATCTGCCCAGTTCCTGTCCCAGCTAAACAATGGGCAAGTTACTTCACCTCTGAGCTGCAGGGGCTCAGCTGGGCTGGGGGCAAAGCAAAGAGCACCCAGAAGCATCTCTGGGACTCTTCCCAAGCCTCCGGGGGCCAGAGGCTGCAGCCCTGAGTTCCCAGTTTGCCCAGCCCTACAGCCACCCATGTGTAGAAGACAGCCAGGGAGAACAGTTAGAAGAACTCTAGGATTCAGCCTTGGGAGGAGCCCATTGCCTGTGGATCCGATGTGACCGCAATAGCAGGGACAACTAAGCACTGAAGCTGGGGCACCTGCTCACCCTGTGATGCTCCCGGACTCGGGCCACCAGGTTCTGGCTGAAGACCTGGCGCCGCTGCAGCAGGCGCGATGCTGTGAGCTGGGGGGCTGCACTGCCAGCCTCTGCAGGAAGAATCAGGGCCTGAGCCCAGGGGCCAGGCCTACCCAGTCACCCAGCCCACACATGCGGGTCTCAGATGAGGCCCAGTGCCTGCCACCTCACACCCATGCTCAAAGCGGGCAGCGTCCCAGTCAGGAACCTGAGGCCTGGTACACTCACGCTGGTCCAGCAGCGGCTCGATGGTGAGCTGGTAATCGGACCTTTTGATGCCATCCTTGAAAGTGGGGACGAAGCGCTCCTGGCGGAAGTGGTAGGAGCCGGGGTACACAGTTTTGATCTGGCCCACATTGCGCTCCTCAAAGCGTCTGTGGGATGAGGGTGCAGAGGTCAGAAAGCCGGGGCCAGAGGGCACACAGACTTCAAGGGCAGGACGAGGCCCTGGCCCACCCCGCTCACTTGTGCATCATGTCCTGGACACCCTGCTTGACTTTGGCGAAGGTCACAGTCTCGGAGCGGTTGTAGAGCATGCCCACGATGGTGTCCATGCTGCGAAACATCTCGGCCAGCACCTGGTACTTGTAGGGCAGCACAAGGCCCGGGAGCCCCGGCTGGGCCAAGGCATGGAATCGCTGGTAGGCTGGCATCTGCTCTCCACTGCCAGGGAGGGAGCAGGGCTGTGAGAGAAGCACCAGACCCACCCCCTCCATCGCTCAACGGCAGGCAGAATGGCGGGGGAGATCCCAGAGCTGCCCCAGGATACACTATACTCCAGTTTACAAAGCCCCAACATGCCTCCCTGGAACGACGAAGTGACAGAGACAAAAGCATGGCTTCAAACCCAGCTGTCACCCAGGGAGGTCCGCGACCACCTCCAGCCCTGGCTTCCTTGCCTCTAAGAGGCATATGATAACCACATGACCTGGGGGGTGGAAGACAGACATGCAGCCGGGCAAAAGGTACCCAGTAACTGGCCCCTCTGACAGAGGCTGAGACCTGTGGACTATGCTGACCCCCTTGGAAGGAGCAATCCTGTCCCCCTACACCCAGCTCAGCCCAGCTTCATCAGGCCTCCCATCAGCTTACCCTTTCCTGGGGTGCCTACCCACTCAGGACTCACCATGGCCCCTCCAGGCGTCCCTCATCCTCTGGCGCGCTGGGTTCCCCAGCATCCTTCTGTGCACTTGCTTTCAGCTCCTGGACCCGTGCCCCCAGCTCCTGTGCCCGCTGCAGGCACGACTTGAGCTCAGATAGGGTGACCTTTGAAGGGACCTGTGAACACAGGGTTCGTCAGCCCGCCTGTCAGCCCACTCTAGTCCACCTCCCCTCCCCTCGGTCCAGCCTCCTCACCTTGTTCTCCCGGGCTGCCAAGCAGGGTCGCCCACCAGCTGAGCGGGCAGCCTTCTTTGTCTCCTTGCTCTGGGGAGAAGGGTGCTCTGGGGAGCCAGGGGCAGCCGGGGAACTGCGGCCAGAGACCTGATGGGAAGGACCCCAAAGGTGATGAAACCACAAGACCCTGGGGTGCACCGTCTCCCAGAAAGCGTCTCTCCAGTCCCCTCGATTAACCAGGAGACGCCCACTCACAGCCAGGTCGAGTCATCCAGGCCCGACCCCTGGCCAGTCTTGCAGACGACCCTGGTGTTAACCAGCCCGCTGGCTCTCTTCCAACATCGGTCAGACCCGGCAGGCATCCCCGCATCTCGGACGTCCTCTGGAAGGGAGGACCCCGCCTACCAGGTGCACGTGACCTGGCCTAGCCCCTCCTCCCACTGGGGGTGGATCTTGGTTCACCCCGGGCTTCCAGGCCCCCTGTCGGTGCCCTCCTCCAGGGCAGGTCTCTCCAGCAGCCCCGCCTCCTTCCCGCCCTGCACCAATCCCCTCTCCACGGGTTCCCTCCCGTCTGTCCGTCACCCCGGCCTCAGTTTCCCCCTCCCCTCCGCGCCCCGCGCTCTCACCGCGTCAGCCGGCAGCTTCAGCCTCTTGCGCGCGGGCGGCACACGCTCGTCGCGCGTGGGCTCGGCAGGCGGGCGGGCGCGTTTGCGGCTGCTGCCGGGACCCGGAGCCGCGGCGCAGGGCGCGGACTTGGCGGGGCTCGGGGTGCGCCACGCCGGCTTGGCGCGCGGCAGCCTGGCGCTGTCCCCGGGACGGCGGCGTGCAAAGAAGTCGGTGAGGCGGCGCTGCGCCATGGCGGGAGCGGCGGGATCTGGAGCAGCAGGAGCACCGTGGTGGGCCGGCGGACGGAAGTGGAACCGCGCTTCCCGCGGATTTTCGCGCCGCGCCCTGGCTCCGCCCCTGCCATGGGCGGGACCATCGGCACCTCGGCCAGGGAGTTGGCGCGAAATGGACGCTCCCGGGCGCATGCGCGCTGGTTCTCCCGCGCCGCTCTGGCTCGGACTGCGCCTGCCGCGCATGCGCCACTGGGAGGGCTGGGGACTTTGGCTGTCCCCCTGCTATCTTCCAGGCCGTGGCGGGGTCTGCGCGAGTGGGCGCCAAGCCAGTGTTGTCCTGGCAAAGAGGGAAATGGTACGCTGCTTCCAGCGGAAATTTAAGCTAATACGGTGCAGTAGAGCTGGCGTCAGGCTGCTCGGAACTGGAGGGCGCTGTTCATGTGGGAGGCGCATCCTGGGCCAGGCCTGAGGCTCTGTGTGTGGACCCGGACGCTGAGGCAGGGGGGGTGCGCCTCTCCGACCGAAACCAATGAATTGCACACTTCTTTAAGGGTGAACGTGATTATCGGGCTATCTGGCAGGTTCCGTATCTGTGGAATTCCCATCATAGAAGAATGCAGTTAGCCCGGTCCTGAAGTCTGACCGCAGGTCTGGGAGGAAACTAAATCACAAGGGTTGTCTTTGGGAGGGGGTGAAAACTGAGACTAGACTGGCGTTTTACTTTGCCATCTTTGCCAAGGTTTGTGTAAAGGGTGTAAATTGTGCCTTTAGAAAAGTTAAAGGAACAGAAACATCTGTCGGGCTGCTGTTTGCAAAATGACAAGAGTGAGAAAGTTGGGAGCCGCCGAGACAGGTGGATATAGAAGCATCGTTTCCCGTATGTAATAAAGGGTGTCCGCAACTAGATCCGTAGTTTGTTAACAGACAGGAGCAAGCTATTCGTGGGCCGAGGCTATAAGGCTACATTTTGCTACAGTTTTGTTTTGGTGTGTGTATTCGTGTCACCTAGTAAAATTTTTTTATTTTACTTTATTGAAATACAGTTGCTTTACAGTGTTGAGTTAATGTCTGCTGTATAGCACGGTGATATTTTACACACACACACACACACACACATATATATATATACACACCCTGGAGAGTAGGCATTTGGGGGTGACTTTAACCCTGGGGCCAGTTACTTCTCAAGAGAACTGCCCACCCACCTGCAGTGATGGAGTGTGTCAGCCCTCCCCCACATGGCCCTCTGGTCTGAGGGGCAGCTGAGCCAATCAGAACCTTTTCTGGGACCCAGGACTCTGGAGTTGGAATCCCCTCTGTCTTCTCTGGTGGCAAAAAGTGAGATGGAGGAGGACCGCCACCTTCACCATGTGTGTAGAGACAGAGTAAGGGCCTTGTGGCCCCAGAGAAGAACTAACTCAGATTGTTATTAATACTTTTCATTTTGATCTCTTGTGAGGCCCACGTTTTTATGAGATAGCCTCAATTCCTTCCCACACATCCGCCTCTTTTGCTTAAAGTGCCTGGGTGGATTTCTATTTCTCCCAACCCAAGGAGTCTTGGGGCTTCCCAGGTGGTGCAGTGGTAAAGACTCCACCTGCCAATGCAGGAGATGCGGGTTCAGTCCCTGTGTTGGGAAGATCCCCTTCTGTGACAAGGTTCCTCTGACATGTCAGGTTAGTTTGTAGGTGTGGAATGCTCAGAGAGGACAGTCTGGCTGAAATGCTTGTACAGGAGAGAGACCAAATGGCAGAGGGGCCAGGGTCCTTGTCTGTGGATGTTTACCCTGCAGAAACTTGGAGATCTGGGACTGTGCCTTTAGTCATTTGGTCAACCAGTGTTTACTGAGTGACGAAGGACCACAAGGAGAAGGGACTCAGGCATTGAATATTAATGACCAAAGTGTGTGTGATTACCACGTGCCGGGTCTAGTCCTGAGAGCTTTATATATACTGCTACATCTGATGCACACAGCTACCTAGGACATAGATTCTATAGATATGCCCATTTCATGGATATGAAGACTGAGATCAGAGAGGCTGAGCCACTTGTTTCAGGTTACAGACCCTGCAAGAGACCGAACTGAAATTCAAACCCATGCCCCCACTGCTGGCCAGCCCACCCATCTGAGGTGAGCCAGAGCCTGTGCCCACCCAGGTGACCCCCATCCCTGACTGGAGTGACTTAGTTTGGTCCCTCCACCAGCTCCTTGAGAGGCCTGTGGGCTTAATCTCTGTCAGCCAGGCCTGTTCTGGATCTACATACAGGAACATCACTAGTTGTGGGCTGACCTAAACTTTCAACCTGGAGGTTGGCCAAGGGGACTGTCATGGTCTCCAGTTTGCTTTTCCTGCAGAATTCCTCAGCCCAGGGTTTGGTCTCATCAGGCCACAAGCTGAAGTTTACAGACTCCGGCAATCTGGTGCTTCACTCCTGTCACTGTGCCCTGGTCCCAGACAGCATCCCCAATGTGAGGCTGGATTTTCTTCATATGCTTTGACCAAAACAGCTCATCACAGCAAACTGGATGTGGAGCAGCTGTAAGAATCCAGCCACCTCCTATTCAACCAGACTTTAAAGTGACTGACAAAAAGCAAAAGAATGCCATTCTTCCACTAACATTTTTTGTCTTGGGAAGTACAACTCATTTTCATTTTTTTAAAGTGTGGGTCCATCACTGTTATTTTTAATGATTTAATACATAGGCTTTTAAAGCCTCTTTTAGTATAGCAAATATTGATAGCTATAACCCACATCAACAAAAGCCCCTAGAGGGTCCTCAGTAATTTTTAGGGATGTACAGCTGGGGTCTGAATGGGTGAAGGATCTCCAGTCAAACAGCCCAAGTAGAATCTGGCTATGTGACTCCACACAGGTGGCTGCATCACCCGAGCCACAGTCTTCTCATCTGTAACAAGGGATGGTAATACTACTTGGCCCATGAGGGTTAGTGTGGGTGAAGTGCCCAGCACAGTGCTCGAACCACAGCCAGTTCAAGCAGATGGGGCTTGCCATCATTACCATCATTACTATCACCACCATCACTTTAGCCACACTGCAAAATACGAAGAGTTGCAGTAGGTTCCGAGTTTGGACTACAGCCATGTCTGACCTCCCTAGGATCCACCCAACCCCACTGCTGCTCCTGCCAGTCTTGCCACCTTAGTACCTGCGTCTCTGATCCCTAGTGCTGTACCTTGGCACCATTTACACGTCACAGCAATTACCCGGGGTATGTAGCCACTTATGGATTTTACACAGTTTCAGAAAACAAAACTAGCTGGCCTCTGCTGAGGTGTGCTGTGTGCAGGCCCTGGCCCCTGTGACTGGAATGCCTTATCTGTCTCACCCTACAAGTGGTCTCCCATTTTGGGTGAAGAAACCGACTCTCGCGGCACACAGAGCAGGTACACTGGGGAGCTGTGTCTGTATTCCTACCTCTGCCTCTCAGTCTGCTGCTCTTCTGCAGTCAGAGACTTGTGGTGGAATTCAGGCTTCTGGGGACTCCCATGGACCTGGCCAAAAGCCCCCACTGGCAGCCACCAGGGGGCATTTAGTGGTCTTGGCTTGTCACACAAGGTCCGTGGCCACGTATGGAGGCGGTTTTTCACCTTCAGTGAAGACATTTGGATCTCAGCCAGGATCCATCTGCACTTCGCTCACTGTCCACCAGGCAACCTTGGGCTCCATAACAGGATGGGACAAAGTGGAAGCCACTGGCTCCAGGGTGAGTGACCCAGGAAGTCTCCCCTTCCCCCCTCCCCAGGCCTGAGTCTCCTCGTCCATACCAGGGGGACCTAAAAGGAACCTGGTGTCAGCAGGCTACTGTGAGAATCATGGAAAAGGGAACTGAGCCTGAGACTCTCACGTGATGATGACAGATACTGTCACCAGCCCTCTTAGTTTCAGAGCAGCTCGGGGTGGGGGTGGGGGACTGTCTTGCTCCAATGTCAGTGTCTGCCACAGTGCTGTCCAAAACTAATGTAGCTAGAACCACAAGTGTAGTTTAAATTTTTTAGTAGCTGCATTAAAAAAGTATAAAGGATAAGGTGACAGTTGTGAGATAAATTACCCATATTTCCAACATGTTATTTCAACAAGTCAATATAAAATTTACTATTACCATCATCATCACGAAGTACTCATCACTAGTACCAATCATATGAAGTGAAGCCTGTATTTTACACTGACTGCTGCTGCTCCTGCTAAGTCGCTTCAGTCGTGTCCGACTCTGTGCGACCCCATAGACGGCAGCCCACCAGGCTCCCCCACCCCTGGGATTCTCCAGGCAAGAACACTGGAGTGGGTTGCCATTTCCTTCTCCAATGTGTGAAAGTGAAAAGTGAAAGTGAAGTCGCTCAGTCGTGTCCGACTCTTAGCGACCCCATGGACTGCAGCCCACCAGGCTCCTCCTTCCATGGGATTCTCCAGGCAAGAGTGCTGGAGTGGGTGCCGTTGCCTTCTCAGATTTCACACTGACAGCACATCTCAATTTGGAGCATGCTAAACTGTCATGGAAATACTCGATCTTTATTTTGAAATCATGAAATTGGAAGAGTGGAATCACGTGCCCAAGTTATTCTAAGTAGACTTAAATTTTTCCAATAAGGGCAAAAAGAGTTAAAATTAGCTAAAGGCAAATGCAAGAGCAGGCCAGAGGCCCCCCACTGCGCACCGGCCTGTGGAGCCAGGAGCAGGCAGAAGCGGTGTGGACGACCAGGGACCTGACACAAAGAACAGACGGTGCGAGAGCCCTGCGACGCAAGAAGAGGCGGCCGAAGGTGAGGGCCAATCCTGGGTGCAGCCCTCGAGTGGACGCGCACCACCCGGGGCATGAGAGCGACGCACCCTGGAGCTGCCAATCTCGCAGGCCCGGGACTAGTGGGGGCTAGGCTAGGGGCCTGCTTGTCCGTCACGTAGCGTTGCCCACCCAGGCGGTGGGGAACCACGTGATGGGCGGGGCGAGCCCTCAGGGGCGTGGCTGCCTCCAGGAGAGTTCCTGGAGTTGTCGCTGGACAGAGTACCTCAGTCGCGGCGTCGGCCGCCAGGGGGCGCCAGGCTACCTGGTCACCACAGCCCCAGGGTCCTGTCACGCTCCAGCTTGCCTGCCCTGACCACCCCGAGTCCTGTCGCCTGCTGCCCTCCCGGCGCACCGTTTGCCCACAGGGTGGCCCCACGTGGCGAGACGTCCTAAACCTGCGTGAACAACCTGAGACAACAGAGACGTTCCTGAGACCGAGGGGCTTGTCTCCGGAAGCCAGATGACTCCAGCGTCTGCCCAGCGGGGTTCCTTCCCTCCCCCGGAGGGTGGCGGTGGGCACCCCTCCTGAGGTAGCCGCGGCCCGTGGACTACCCCCGAGGCGCTGTAAACGTCCCTCTGACGCCCTGACGGCCTGCCGCCCGTGAGCAGGGGGGTGTCCGGCCTCTGAGGGCTCAAGTCCGGCCGAGTGGAAGGTGAGCTGGTGCTGAGAACTGGGGCTGGAGTGAGGCCGCCGTTCGTCCAGCATTCGCGGAATGCCGACTGTGCTCGGAGTACCGAGCACAGGGGACCTCGGGGAGCCGCCAGTGCAGAAACATACCTTGAACAAGTATATAAAGGGGAACAGGACCCAGCCGAGGTGGACTGGGTGCAGTGACACCCAGGGGGTCGCCGCCGTGGGCTCTGACTGGGCTAGGGGCCCCCGGAGCCCAGGCAGTGAGGGCGATCTGCTGGTGGGAGGGGGCGGGCTTGGCCTCAGAGGGCATCTGGTCTCTCCTGAGGGCAGTGGAAGCCGCATGCTGGCAGGATTTTCAGACACTGTCCTGGCTGGGCAGGAAGCCTGGGTAGACTGACGCCAGGCAGGGGTTGCTGCAGGCACCTGGGCACAAGCCCCTGGCTTTGGATGAGAGGAGTGGGCAGGTCCAAGATCAGGCCACAGGCCGACTCTCCCACACGATGCTGTGTGCCCTTGTGCGGGTGAGCGCACCGCCCAGGAGGGCATTCTGTGTGTCCGCAGGGCCAGCATACAGGTTGCTGCCTCTAGGGCAGTGCTCAGGTGCGAGAACTGATTGGTCACCAGCATGGGGCAAAGCTGGCACATCCAAGGACTGGATGAGGAGGGCCCAGCCCACGACTTTGGGAGTTGAAGGCAGGACAGACAGTGTGGCCAGGACAGGTGTGACCACCAGCCCACAGAGGACGCAGAATACTGTGATCAAGTTCGAACTTTCTCCAAGGCTGGTGGGGAGGAAAGCGGCAGGCAGATCCGTGTTAACAATAGACCAGTCCACTGCTGGGCAGAGGATGTTGTAGGGTGAGAGGCCTGGAGGAGGCTGCGGCAGCCTGGCTACTGAGATCGGACAGTGTCGGAAGGGAGGAGGGGTGAGTGTGACCCAGCAGGACCACGAGCTGACCTGCTCACCTGGTGATGCCCACCTTGTCCTGCCAGGCTCGGGTTGGAGTGCCTGGTCGCTGAGGCTGCTGCATCCTGGGCAGCATCTGCCTGCTGCTCTGCCCAGGGGCGGGAGGAGCTGCCCTGGGACACCCTGGTGGTTTGCCCTGGGTTCCTTCAGCATGTTGCTGGGGCAATGGAAGCTCAGAACACCACCATCTCCCCAAAAACCAGGGTGAAGAAGATGCAGAAGTGATGAGAGACACTGTCGTCTGCCTATCACGCCTTACTCGGTGTAGCCTGAGTGGGATCTGAGGGGGCAGGGGTCCTCTGCTCAGAGAGGCCCTGGAGTCCTCAAAGCCAGCCCGAGCCTCTGCTGCATCTGGGACCCGGCAGAGGGGGACAGGTCAGTTTGGACTGTCCTTGGGCCTGGCAACCCCTTCTCTGAGCTCAGTTTCTTCAGGTGTTAGAAACAAACACGTGTGTTACTCTCTTTTTGAAGATTTATTTATTTATTCAGCTGTGCCAGGTCTTAGTTGTGACCTGTGGAATCTTTAGTTGGGACATGTGGGATCTAGTTCCCAGACCAGAGTTGAACACGGGCCCCCTGCATTGGGAGCATGGACTCTTAGCCATTGGACCACCAGGGAGTCCCCAGTTTTCTTTAGAACCACGGGTGAAATGTTGACTCCAGGCCCCCAGGTGCTAATCGATGAAGGGGTGACAGGCCATCTCACTCTTGCCCACAGTCACCTGCCTCCTCTGTTCCCTCACTCACCTGCTTTGTGCAAGTTTGGTGCTGGACATTTTTCACAGCATCCCTACCCTCATAATCCCAAGAAATATCTGATGGTGGAAATGACCCCAGTTCACGTGGAGGGCTGTGCTTCAACCTTGTCTCCGCCCCTGGCCACCCCCTCTCCTTTGCCAGTGCCCCCTGCTGTGGGCATAGTCCCCCTCCACTGCCCTCCCTGGCAGAGCGGGGGGCTGGGCAGAGCCGTGAGTCTCAGCCATGCCTGTCACCTCTGTGAGGCCCCTCAGCCTACTGTCCCTGTTGACCTGTCAGCCACAGGATGCTGGGCGCTGGCCCGGTTTGTTGCTGCAGCTGGGAAGTATCTGCCGCCTGGGGCCGGGCCATCAGCACCACAAGGCCATTCTGGCCTGGTCCCTCTGTCATCCTGTCCAGCTGGAGTCGTTTGGCTGCTGAGATGGGGGTAGGGAAACCACTGACCAACTTCTGAACGTTGGCTTCACATGGAAAACGCAGTTACTCAGCAGGCCACCTTTCCCACAGTGTGGGTTTAGTGCCCACGCCATTCCTGGTGATGGCTCGTGAAGAGCTTGCGGCCACAGGCCCCATAGGCATGTTTCTGTGTTGTAGGCGCCGATTTCCAGCCTCTGGACTCAGCTGGCCCGTGCGGTCAGCGGTCAGATTCCAGACCAGCTGGGAGCATTGAGTGCAGAACCAAGCACCAGTGTTGACTGTGGTCCAGTCATGTCCTGAGCATGGACAGGGCCAAGGGCTAGGCCTTCGTGGGCAGATGGATGGGAGGGGGCTCTGGGGGGACGTGTCCTGAAGAAAGAGCCTGGCCTGGGATCCACTGACAGGAACACGACTTGGGCTTATTCTCTGCTGGATCGATTCCTGGTCTTGTTTCCAGGAAAGGGGGTCTGGGGAGACTCAGTGGGAATGTACTCGGGGAAATTAAAAAATAATCCCCAATCTCATCAAGTCTCTGGGCAGGAATCAGGAAGACAGCATCCGGAAGAAACAGACAACTTGGTAGCCTCTAGGGAGGCTCCTTGGAGAAGGCAATGGCACCCCACTCCAGTACTCTTGCCTGGAAAATCCCATGGGCGGAGGAGCCTGGTAGGCTGCAGTCCATGGGGTCACTAAGAATCGAACATGACTGAGCAACTTCACTTTCACTTTTCACTTTCATTCATTGGAGAAGGAAGTGGCAACCCACTCCAGTGTTCTTGCCTGGAGAATCCCAGGGACGGGGGAGCCTGGTGGGCTGCTGTCTATGGGGTCGCACAGAGTCGGACACAACTGAAGTGACTTAGCAGCAGCAGCAGCAGGGAGGCTCCTGGTGGAGGAAGCCTCAGTGTAGGCTACAGGAAAACCTTAGCTACATGCAAATCCCCCACATTAATTTTTTAAAGTGGGCAAAATCCATAACACGAGATGAATTATTTTAAGCATGCAATTGAGTGGCATTAAGTACATTCATGGTGTTGTGTAATTGCCACCACTATTTCCTGAACTTCCTCATCATCCCAAAAGGAAGAACCATACCTGTTAAGTAATAACTCCCCACTCCCTCCTCCTCTCAGCCCCAGGAACCCTTAATCTAGCTTCTGCTTTTATGAATTTGTCTATTTTAGATCTAAGTGGGACTGTGTAATACTTGTCCGTTTGTATCTGACTTCTTTCACTGAGCAGAATGTTCCCAGAGTTTATCCAGGTTGTAGTAGCAATAGGACTTTCCTTTTTATGGCCAAATAATGTTTCATTGTGTGGAGGGATCACATTTGGTTTACTCATTCATCTGTTCATGAGTATCTGGGTTCTTTCAGAAATAATTTGTAAGTATAGAGACAGGTAAGGATAACTGTGATCTCCTTGGGGAAAATTAGGTCTGAATGATGAAATCCCCTCTGATGACGCTCTTGCCCTGGCCCTTCCTCTCTCCGTGGGGGACCTGACAGTTCTGCTCTTTCACGACTAAAGTACTATTTTTTTAATTTAATTTTTATTTTATGTTGGAGTGTAGTTGATTTACAATGTTGTGTTAGTTTCAGGTATACAGTTGCCAGTTGTACATACATACACTCATTCTTTTCCATGTTCTTTTCCCATATAGGTTATTACAGAATTTTGAGTAGAGTTCCCTCTCCTGTACAGTCAGTCCCTGTTGTTTATCTGTTTTACATACAGCAGTGTGTATACGTTAATCCCAAACTCCTCAAATTTATCCCTCCTACTCTTGTTTCCCCTTTGGTAACCGTGAGTTTGTTTTCAAAGTCTGTGAGTCTGTTTCTTCAAATAGTCTTTGTAAATAAGTAAATAAGTTGTCACTTATTTAAATAAGTCACTGGTATTTTTTAGTGATACCATATGATATTTCGGAGAAGGCAATGGCACCCCACTCCAGTGCTCTTGCCTGGAAAATCCCATGGACGGAGGAGCCTGGTAGGCTGCAGTCCATGGGGTCGCTAAGAGTCGGACATGACTGAGCGACTTCACTTTCCCTTTTCACTTTCATGCATTGGAGAAGGAAATGGCAACCCACTCCAGTGTTCTTGCCTAGAGAATCCCAGGGGTGGGGGAGCCTGGTGGGCTGCCGTCTCTGGGGTCCCACAGAGTCAGACACAACTGAATCGACTTAGCAGCTTAGCAGCATATGATATTTGTCTTTTTCTGTCTTAGTATGATAATCTCTAGGTCCATTCATGTTGCTGCAAATGGCATTATTTCACTCTTTTTATGGCTGAGTAGTATTCCACTGTATATATGGACCACATCTTCTTTATCCATTTCTCTGTTGATGGACACTTAGGTTGCTTCCATGTCTTGGCTGTTGTGAATAGTGCTGCAGTGAACATTGGGGTGCCTGTGTCTTTTTGAATTGTGGTTTTCTCTGGACATACGCCCAAGAGTGAGATTGCTAGATCATATGGTAGCTCTATTTTTAGATTTTAAGGAACCTTAATACTGTTCTCCATAGTGGTTAAATTTCTGTTTTAATTAACAAATGTGGTAGGATGCCAAGCCATGAGGTGGTGGGGCAGAAATGGCTTTGGACTTGGAATCAGGAACCCTCAAGGCCTGGCCTGGCCTTTGGCAGCAGACGTCCCCCTGTCAGGCCCCTGCGTCCTCCTCTGCAAAGAATTAGAATCTGTGTTACTGAACAGCCAGGATTCCCCCCACCTGATACTTGGCAAGTTGGCAGGTGGGAAAGTTCTTCTGCTGAGGATCTGTCCCCACTGTGCTCATATAGAATTTATTATGTGAATAGATGATACATGTGTGCAGCAAACACACACACACACACACACACACACACACAAAAGGGCATTTCAGCAACCTTTGTTCCTCCTGCTGCTGCTGCTAAGTCGCTTCAGTCGTGTCTGACTCTGTGCGACCCCATAGCCCGCAGCCCACCAGGCTCCCCCACCCCTGGGATTCTCCAGGCAAGAACACTGGAGTGGGTTGCCATTTCCTTCTCCAACGCATGAAAGTGAAAAGTGAAAGGGAAGTCGCTCAGTCGTGTCCGACTCTTAGTGACCCCATGGACTGCAGCCTACCAGGCTCCTCTGTCCATGGGATTTTTCCAGGCAAGAGTACTGGAGTGGGGTGCCATCGCCTTCTCCGCTGTTCCTCCTATCTGATAGTATCCCCCAAAGCTTGGTTAAGGCTTGTGTGCCTCCCAGAGAGTGGAATATCTGCAGCAGGCTGGATCCAAGGGGGGCTGCTTTCCCCAGTTGTAACACTGTATCTTATGGATTGTTCCATATTGATACACAGAGAGTTGCTTGGGTCTCTAACTGCTTTGAAGCCTCCACTGCAGGATACACTGTGATTTCTTTAAGGGCTCCTAACTTGGCCGGAACAGTTAGTTTTTTTCCAATCTTGCTGCTCACAATTCTTGGAAGCATACCTTGTGCTCCTTTGCAGGGAGAGTTCTCGCTGTGTTCTGGAACCGGACTGGAAGGTGGGAAGCGCTGTGAACCAGGTCCCTGAAGCCGTAGTGGGTCTGGGGGCTTGCTCGCCCAGGGCTCTCCTCCCCTCGTCTTCATTTTCTGAGTCCTGCTTCTCTCTCAGGCTTTGCTCTTGGGACAGAGTCTAGAACCTTGTACCCCAGGCGTTAGACGGACTCAGCTTAAGGAAGTGATTTTTAAGCTTTTTGTTGTTTTCGCATTTAAACCCTTTATGCAGACAAGGCCCTGTGTCCCATGTCCTGAGAGGGGCCCTCGGCTGCCCCGGTCATGCCAAGGGCAGGCCAGGCAGAGGACAGGGTGCGGGGAGCCCTGACCCTGATGCTGAGTCTGTTCTGCCCATTTCTCTGGGTGAGCCCCGCTCCCTCTGCCCCCTTCTCTCCAGCCCATACCCCAGGAAAGAAGGATGATGGAGGGTCACCTAGGGGACTGATGGTGACCCCTCAGGGGGGTGTGTCACTTCACATCACTTTTACATGGCTTCGTCTGAAGTCTTCACAGTTTTGCAGCTGAGCCCCCACCCCATCTCACGGATGTCCCCTGAGGCTTGGGGAGGTGGGTGGCCTCCTGGGCAGAAGGCCGGCACCCAGGGGAGCCGCTGTGGGCTGTCCTGCAGTTTTCTCTGTTGATGCTGGTGCTGCTCAGAGACGCTGGCCATGTCCTTGCCAAGGGATGACTCCGGTGGCCAGGTTCCAGCCATCTCTAGAGGCTGGGAATAGGTAGCATTTACAAGCAGTCCTGGGACTCTCAGTTAGCTCAACCCCATGTCCCCAGACTCCTTTGGTTTCTGACCTGGGGAGGAACCCTGAGGCTAAAGTCTCAAGGGGTCCAGAAAAAGTCCGGGGTCAGACATGACTCCAGGAACGAGCAAGCAGAGAGGCAAGGAGAAACACAATCAGCACTGAAATCCTAGCTTTCGTGAAAGTCCACTGAAATTTTCTGACTTGAAGAGTGAGAGGGTCTGGGCCTGTGTTGGAGCTGGTCAGGCAGCGCCAGCTTCCTCAGGTGTCCTTGGGCCCTGAGTCCTGCCACCTCCGTGCGCTCTGCCTTGCACACTGGGCGCCTCTTTTTTTCTCCTTTCCCAGCCCAACTCAAGGTGGAGAAGGCCAAACTGGGGTGGCCAAGTGAAGTGCCCAGTGCAGCCTGGATTCAGATCCTGGCCTGTTGACCCAAGGGAAGTTCTCATTTCCTTCCTATGGCAGGGCCCGTGGTGGTGCTGGTGGCAGGCGGAGGCGCCGGTGGAAGCCTCCCAGCCACTCCACGGTCCCAGGGGGCGCTGCGGGCCGGGGGAGCAAGGTTTCGGCTGCTCCTGCCACGCGGGGCGCACTTGCGAGTGGGGTGCTGTCCGAGAAGCCCGGGGCTATGGCACCTTTACCGAGCGCTCCGGGCTGCGACGGCAGGGGAGGAAGCTGTCCCCGCCCGCACCCACGCGACTCCGAAAGGCCCCGCCAAGGCTACTGAGGGTGGGGGATCTTCTAGGGAAGTGCGCCGAGCGGGGGTCTCCGGCCCCTACTGGCCACCCCGTACCGTGAGGGCCAGTGCCGGGCGCGGGCCGCGTGGAGCCACAGAGTGGGTGCCGGGGCGCGCCGGGCAGTCGGGGAGGCGCGGGGGCGGGCACGCCGGGAGGGCGGAGGCCGAGCTTATAAAGGCCCACGGGCTGGCCGAGGGAGGAGGGAGCCGCCGAGCCGCGTCCCGCCCTGCTCGGCCTCCGCGAGCCGCCGAGAGAGTCGCGAGCCGCCGAGAGAGTCGCGAGCCGCGCGCGGCGCTTTGCCGCGGGGCAGGGCTGACACAGGAGCGAGCGCGGACCCCGGCCGTCGGCACCGGCGGGGCGCTGCGGACCCCGGCCCTGGGAGGAGGAGCAGGAGGAAGCGGAGGCGCTCAGGTCCCTGCTGACCAGCCGGGGTCCTGGCCGCGGCGCGCGGCACGTGCGGCCACCCGCCCTGTGCGCCATGCGCCGGCCGGGGCTCCCCGGCACCGCCCCTTAGCGCCGCGCCGGCCGAGCGACCCTGGCCGGCCCCCGGACCCCTCGGGCATGGAGCCGCACGTGCTCGGCGCCGTCCTGTACTGGCTGCTGCTGCCCTTCGCGCTTCTGGCCGGTGAGTGGGGGCGTGCGTGGAGGGCTCTGGACTGGGACAGGGTCTGCGTCCCCGCTCCCGGCATTCCGGCCGGGCCACCCGGCGAGAATGGTCGGGCCAAGGATGGTGGGCGGGCGGGCGCGGAGATTCCCCGGGACGGTCGGCCCTGGGCGCCCGCATTCCAGAAGCATGAGAGCGCCGGGCCCGCCGGGAAGGCCGGGGCCCCGTCCGAGCGCCAGGCTGGGAGGGCGGCGGCGGGGTGGCGGGCAGATGGCACTCTGGCGCCCACGAAGGCCGGCGGCGAGCGCCCCCCGGAGAGGGCGGCGGGTGCCTCGGCCCGCGGCGCTGGGGATAGGGACACGGGGACAGGGGTAGGAATGTCGGCCCTCATGGGAGGGGCTGGGGCGTCGGTGAGTGGGGCACGAATCTCTTTTTCTCTTTCGTGTTAAAAAAAAAAAAAGCGCAAACTTGCATCACGACTTCCTGACCAATCTGGGAGAAGGCGGGCTTCCTGCCTGGAGCTGTTTAATCTGGAGCCTCTGGAGCAGAACTAACGTCGTTGTGCCCTGGGCTCGGCCCCCCTCACTCTTCCCCTTCCCGTCCCCACCCCCGGCCGGACTAGGGCAGGCCCTTGCTCTGGAAAAAATAGTTCGGGTTCCTCCCTGCCTTCCCGGTGCCTGGGCTCCTCCGCTGGGCTCTAGAGCTGTGGGAGGGACTGGGGGTGGCTCTGATCTGGGCTGGGGGAGAGGGTGCCTCCAGAAGACTCTGGTCTTGGTGCCAGAGCTGAGGTCCCCACCCTGGCATCAGTGTCTCCAGCTTGAGCTGTCATCTGCACCCCTTCCGGAAAGCTCTAGCTGTGGTTCTTGTTCAAGGCCCCTCCCCTCTGCACCCCTCCTGGCCTCCCTGTGCCCAGGGCAGAGTGCCGGAGCCTCCTTTCACCCTTCACACGCCAGCCCTCTGTCCCCAGCTCCCTCCTCTGGGGCTGCCTCTACTGGGTGTGAGCTGAAGAGTGGTCTGATTAATTCGGAGAAACAGGGAATGGTTTGCACTGTGAGTCTGCCTGTTGGGTGGAAATCCGTCAGACCGTGGTGGGTGTTGGTGGTTTTACTCTGAAAGCCTTTGCAGAGCCTCTTAAATCTCTCCAGGTGGACTCTGCCCGCTTCTGTCATAGGTGGGTGTGGGCTCCAGTGGGCCAGGAATATGGGGGCCCGGAGCAGCCGGCACCAACTCCCACACAGACTGTGTTTTGATTTGTAGCAGAGAAAGGTGGTGAAACTTGGGAAAAATTTCAGGACAGGAATCAATGAAAACCATTGAGGTCAGGGAGGAGGGTCTGAGTCAGCCTTGTGTGGACAGAACAGCCCAGGATGTGCTGGGAAGAGCGCAGGGTCAGCCGGCCTGTCTTTCTCCTCTCGCCTCGGGAAAGCACACGTTACCAAGCCAGGAGAAGAGACCCAGCTGGAGGTTGGGCTCAAAAGCCCGTAACCTTCTCACTGCAGGCTCGCCTCTGACGGCCCGCAGCACACCTGCAGCCTCCTTAGACTCCGAAGACACGAGGGGAATCGGGTTGGCCTGTGCGAGAGGGGCCTCCCTCCTGAAGGGCATGCCTCCCCCCACGGTGCAGTCTCCTTGTTCAGGGTCAGCAGACTTCTCTGATGAGCTGGATAGTAAATATTTTCACATCATCAACTCTTCTGATATTTTTTCCAGCCATTAAAAAATGTAAACACCACTCCTAGCTTGTGGGCTGCAGCAAAACAAGTGGTGGAGCCAGGCTCAGACTGAGAGCTGAGGTTTGTTGACCCCAAGAATTAATCTGTGTTCTTCGGGCCCTTGGCTGCAACTCAAGTGGGTGATGGAGTAGGGGGGAGGGTAGGTCTCTAGTTCTCTGGATGCGGGGTGGAGCTACTCAGGGTTCCCACCTGGGGTGTATTGGAGTCTCCTGGGAGCTTTTCACATCCTGATGACTAATTTTTTGTGTCCTTGGCTCAGTTTTTCTATAAACCTGAAACTGTCCCCCAAAATAAAGTCCATTAATTAAAACCCAGATACCCAGGCCATACCCCGCACGGATTCTGTGTCTGGGTGTAGGACTTGGACTTCCATGTTTTTTCTTGAGCTTCAGGCGAGGGTGATATAGAGCTGGCCGAGAGCCCTGCCCAGTGACACCTGAGAGGGTGGAAGCCAGAGGCCAGCTCTTGGGGCCGGGTAGCTCCCGAGGGATCTTGCTGTGCTGCTTGCTGGAGGCGGGATGGTCACCCTGCTGCCTTCTGAGCACCCCTCGCTCTGTGATGAGCTTTGGTAGAAATGGTTAGTTCAGCAGTGTTTTCAAAGTGAGTGGTGGATGCTGGATGAGGCCATCTGAGGCTTTGGGTTATCCTAGGGCACCTCTCGCCTCCCAAAATCCCACTTCCACTTCCTTAGAACATCAGAGGCTCCCCAGTCCCCCATCCCAGGACTGCCTTCATCATTTCACCTGTTGTCCCTGCAGCCCTGCGGGGGTCGGGACCCAGAGCCGAAAGCTTCTAGAGAGACGTCAGGACAGAACCTTTGTGACTTCCCCGGGAACGGCCCCGCCCCCAACTCTTGACCTAACGGGGCAGGGGCAGCCTTAAGGTAGCACTGTAGCAGCGAGGCAGGTGGTGAGAAGGTGGTAACTGTATCACTGACCGGCAGACACGTGCAGGGCGGCAACATGGCTTCCTCCTGTGGAATGGGGCTCCGGCCTCTCAGGCACGCCCACCGCACGCCACGTCACCTGCCAGCCTGTCACTGCTGTGTCACTGTTTAGAATGGGGACGCTTCCTCCTCTACATAGGGTATTCACCATCACTGTTTCAACACTGCCGTGAGAAAGGCAATGGGAAGGCAGTCCTAAGACAGGGGCCCCTGTTAGGAATGCAGCCCCGAGAGTCCACCTCAGCTCCCGGGCTGCCAGGCTCTTGGAGCCAGCAGCAAGCCCAGGCTGTCCGGTTCAGAGACCCCCCCAGAGCTAGGGGTGGGTCTTGCTCTCCTCTGCCATCTTAGGGAGGAGACTCGGCCTTGGCAGCCCCTACCTGCTCCCAGGACTAATTATGTTGCAGGACTCTGGTGTCTGGCTGATGGGCCCCGAGAAATCAGTGTGATCAGGGAGGGGCCGGGGTCAGCCCGGGAGCTGAGAATGGCCACCCCACCGGCATCTGTACCAGTGGGAAGAGTCCTGCAGAGGAAGTGCTGATGGAGCGGCGGGGAACGTTTTGGGTCCTGGCTTTGAGGCTGCTTCCTGGGCGGTGTCACTCCTCTAACACTTTCAGTGCTCAGAGATGGAGAGGGAAAGGGGCCCTCTGCTCTGTGTGCAGCCGCAGGGGACTGCCTTCTGTGGCGGGGCCACCGCAAGGGTTGAGGGTATCCCCTGGGCCTGCCCCTTATCTTTAGGGCCCAGTGTGAGCTGCCTCTTACAGGAAGCCACTCTTGACCACCCTCGTCCGATGAAGTATTGGTCTTTTCTGTGTTTTCTATTTTTAGAAATATATAAACTTAAAAAAAAAAAACTTAGTCTTTTATTTGCCCAAGGCCAGCTGTTGCAGGCACTGAGGCCCCAAGACTTCCAGAAGGGATGGTGGGGGTGAGCCATCCTGCCCCCTGGTGCTGCCTGCCCCATTCTGCTTCCTGCAGGAGATGGGAGAATAGATAAAGTGTACACTTGTGCCACCAAGTATCTCCTCAATTTTGTGTGTGTGTCAGTAGCTCAGTCGTGTCCGACTCTGTGACCGCATGGACTGTAGCCCGCCCAGCTCCTCTGTCCAAGGGATTCTCCAGGCAAGAGTGCTGGAGTGGGTTGCCATTTCCTTCTCCTAGACATTTTTTATGTAGACTCTTTTGTGTGTAGACTTCTCCCTTCTGGGTACCAAAGCAGTTTTCCTTCCTCCTTGGGGTACAGGCTCCAGGTGTTATAGAAGCAGGTGAGAAGGCTGCCCTGAGTGCCGCCAGGAGGTAGGTCAGTGCCCTCTGTGTGAGCTCCTCCCACTCTTGACCTTTGAACCCTCTGAGTTGAGCTTGCTCTCTGGATGAGGATGGGGGGGTGGGGGGGGCTTGGGGGATGAGAACACAAGCGGGTTTTCCTTCCCAGGGCAAGTGAGTTGCGTACCTGTTGGCAGGTGTTACCTGTAGAAAAGCCCAGGGTGGGCAGCCTCAGGGAGGCTAGGGGCTGGCTTTGCGGGATGAGCTCAAGGTGGTGCCAGCCTCTGCCTTGCTTTGACTTGCCAGGCCCTCACCCCTTTCTCTGGGCCTCAGTTTCCTCACCTGTAAACAAGACAGTAAAAGCTTGAAGGCCAATGCCAGGTCTCTGATCTCTTGGCCTCTGGATGGGGCCGGGCGGGGCAGCCCTCCCTTGCACAGTGCTGGGGGTACTGAGTGGGTCCGCGACACACAGGGCTGCCCACTGGCCACAGGTGGTTTCCAGGGCAGGAGGTGTGGTATCCAGGGCCAGCCCAGCTACCCTGCCTGACACGTGCCTGCCCAGATTCCTGTGCTCACGTGGAACCTGTTCCCAAGTTCATTCAAGCATCGTCTCACCAGGTCTCCTGAGACGGAGCTCCGGGCAGCCTCCTAGGCTCTGGCCTGCCTAGGGCCCATGGCGGTGGGATGGGAGGAGCTGGGCCTGCTCTCCTCTGTAACTGGGCCAAGGTTTCCTTGGGTATAAAGGGAGGTATGGATCCCCCCAGCTTCCGGCACCTTGGTTCTGTAAGGGCCTTTGCCGTGTTTGTTCACGCTGTGCTGAGTCCAGATGGGAGAGAAACATGGTGCCATCAGTGACGCCGTCCCCGGGGGTGTCCCCTAGTAAATGCCATACAGATCGAGGTCCGGGCTGGAGGGGGCTGGGGGGCGCAGGAGGGGTGGGCACCGGGCAAGACCAGTCTGCCGGAGGGAGAGAGGTTATCCGCCATGCTGGGCAGGGGGCAGAAAGGCAGATCCAAGGTGCCAAGCCAGTGCAGCCAGGGTCAGGCCGTCTGTGGAAGGAGGTCAGTGAATGGCCTCCAGATGGGGGCTCCAGTCCCCCAGGTGGCCAGTCGGAGGGTTGAGGTGGGGTGGAGAGGAAGGGGCAGGGCCCAGTGGACAGTCAGGCAGGAGGGACTTGATCCCCACCCCCCCCCACGTTTTGATCTGTATTAATTGTTCACTACAAAAGTAACGTATGAATACTTGTCTTAAAATAGCCAAGAGTTAAATCAGATAAGAGTAAGTTTCTTCTTCTTTAATCCTTTCTTCTCCCTTTTGTCCAAAGAAAGGCCCTGGTCGGTGGTGAGGGCCTGAGGTTGCTGTGTCCCCCTCCTGAGGTTAGGTGGCTCCAGCATTTAGAGCCCTGGCAGTGCCCTGTGGCTGGGGTTCTGTGGGTGCCCGGGGTCGCCAGCCTCTGCCCTGGGGAGGACCCTGCGAGGCTGAGGCCCGGCACTCGGGCAGCCCTGGAAAGCCACCAGCATGTGATGGGCAGTGCTGGCCCAGACCAGCCGCCCTGGGCACCTCAGGCCGACATGCGTGGCCTCCCCCTTCCATGCACCGTCTCGGGCCTTTGCCGAGTGGGGCGGGTCGATTTTTCTGGTGTGTTTTAATCACATAATTATAGGGAGTATTTTTAGTTCTCTGTAACGGCCGGCTGTTTACCAGGCTCCGACCTGCGCTGTTTGTCTCCCAGAGTATATATAGTTGGGCCTCCTCTCCTTCCCTGGGGTCAGGCTAAAGCGGGACCGTGGCCACCTCAGCCGCCTCCTGTGGTTTCCTTTGCCAGTGAACAGGCAGCTGAACCGGGCCCCGTAGTTTCCGCAGAGCGGGAGGGGCCTGGGGGCTTCTGTCCTCGAGAGCAGGTGGGGGTCTGTCCCGAGTTCGGAACCGCTGACCGCGCGGTGGGCTGTGAGGGATGCGCCTCTTGGGCCCTGTCCAGGCTCGGCTGTGACCGTGGCGGTGCCCAGGTGTACCGGCGGCCGTTCCCTGGCTCTCCCCACCTCCCCTGCCCTTCGGTGGCCTCTGGTGGATCCTCTGAGGGAAAACAAAAGAACAGAACTGCTATGTGCACAGATTCCTTGGGCCCGCATGAGCAGCCAAAGGCCTGTGATTGTGGCCAGGATCACGGCCCAGTCTGGAGGGACCAACCAAGAGAGCACACGGCCTGGGCTCCTAGGCAGGGGCCTCGGAGCAGAAGCCTCACCAGCCTCAGGCCTGAGTCTCAGTCTCTCTCACCTCCTGGAGCCACCAGGCCTGTGACCTGTCGGCTGGGCCCTGTCACACCCCAGCTTCCCCTTGGGGCTCAGGCTCCTGTTCTGCCTTCATTCCCGCTCCCCCCAGTCCCTCCCCTTCATTCACCCCCATCCCTCCCCCTCATTCACCATCCTCCCAATTCCATCCTCTCATTCACTTGATTCATATTTATGGTTAAAACACTGAAACAACACATCATTACAACAGCATTAAAGGGTGCTTTTCAAAGGGAAGCACGCTCTCCTATTCCACTCCCCCTCTCAGCTGCCTCATCTTCCCCTTTTGCTCCTCCCTGTCAATGGCCAGGGCTCATAGTGACCACGGGGTGCTCCCAGGAGTCCTCAGAGGCTGTGCAGCATGTACCTGGCTCCCCTGCTGGGGGAGTATCCCTAGGTTGCTTCATGGGGGAACGAGTCAGTCTCATGGCAGAGACCCTGGCGGGCTCCCATGGGCCCGGGGGCAGCTGGGACAAGGTTTGCACAAGTTGCCTTTGTGATGTTGCAGGGCAGGTCCCCAGGCCCCTAACCGTCATGTGCCTGTGTGGGCAGCCGGCGCTGACCATCTCCTCCAGTCATGTTGGCACACAGCTCTGCATCATGTCTCTGCCTCAGTGTCCACTCACCCCCAACCCCAACCCTGCAGCCTCCATCCACGTCCACTGGCATCACAGCCTCTGCTTGGACACTCGGGGGCCCCAGGCTCCCAGCTCTGCTCCCAGATGCGTCCCATGGCAAGGTGACCTTCCCAGTCATTCGAGAACTGCCTGCTGCCCACCATGCCGTCTCTGCTGCATTCACCTGGCACGGGGCCCCCCAGCTTTCTAGTCTTCTCTCAGAATGAGTCTCCACTCATTTTTCTACTCCTGAGGGTGGGCAGTAGTGGCCCCGTGTCACAGATGAGCACCCAGGGCCAGAGTTCTGGCCGTGACGCCCCTGCCTCCCGGGAGCCGCCTGCCCCGGCGTCTGTCAGCACATGGGAGGCTCCTCGGTTCCTTCCTCTGGCTGCACCTCTTTGCCTGCAGAACTTCCATCTGGCCCACCAACTCCCCGAACCTGTCCTCACCCTGGAATCTGCCAGCTGTCCGCCTGCCACCACCTCCCACGGCTGCCCCTCTGGCCCCCCCGACACTCACTCGGCCCAGATTTAGGAGTCTCTGGGGTCCCCACAGAGCCCCCAGGGGAGGACGGCACAGCCCACGCATCAAGCTCTCCATGGGGACAGCTGGAGCTCGGGGTGGAGGGCAGGCCTCACAGTTGAAGCTGGGTTAACAGTCGAGTGCAGCCACGTACCACCTTCCCCAAGGACTTGGAAAACGTTTCCACCTCTTGCGCTGCCCCCTCCCAGCCCCGCCCCCAACTTGGTTTTGCCTGCTCTGGGGTCCATGCTTGAGGGACCCCTGGGGGCATGTACTGCTGTGCCTGCTGTCTCCTCAGTACTGAGTTTGGGTGATTGTGACCACGTGGCGGTGGTCCCTTCTGGCGCTGGCTTGTCCCCTGAAAGTACTGCCACATTTGCTTATCCCATCACCCATCCCTCCTGGCAAGTAGGTGTAGGCTGCGAGCGGGTGCATCTCCACGGACACACTCACGTGTTTCATTCACTCCTGGGCATCGGTTGCCGGGTCATGGGCCTCGATTGTCCACTGCAAGTAGGCTCTGATCTGTCCTCCTGGTTGTCATTTGGGGATGTTCCAGGGCGCCCCACACGTGGTGTTGGCCTCTGATTCCAGCTGGTCTGTGGGCGTGAGGTGGCATCTCCTGATACTTCAGGCTGCGTTACTTTGATGCCAATGATGCTAATCACCTTGGTATCTTCTCTGGCATGTGTCCCTAAGAATCTTTCACCCATTAAAAAAAATGGATTGTTTATCTTCTTATTTCTGACTTGGGGGGTTCTTTGTGGACATGAGACTGTAAGCTCTTTATCACCCTTCTGTACTGCGTATGGTTTTCCCTGCCTGTGGCTTACAATCCTGATTGTCATCTTTATGGTGTCCGGTTAAGAGCTAATCGTCATCTTTATGGTGTCCGGTTAAGGGCAAGTGTTTTTAGCTCAAAGTCCCGTGAACTCAGATGTTACTGGCTGGGACATCCTCTCCTGCTCCCCCGAGCTGGTGGTGGGGTCTCTGAGTGTTCCCTGGTGGGTGGGCCCCCCACTCACTGGGCCAGGCCTTCCCGCTTCCGCTGCATCCTGCCCTTGCCCTTCCTGCACCCTCCGCTTGCCCTCCCATCCCACCCGCCTCTGCTGCCCACCCAGGGCTCTGCCGGCTCTCAGACCTCCTCCGGGGCCTCTGTCCTGCCACGGCAGGCTCTTGTCCTGGTGTTAGTCCTGCCACTGGGACCCTCACTCTGCCTGTCATGACGTGTGACCTCCCACAGCCGCTGGTTGCATGAAGTGGGTTCATTTCAAGTGCTGCAGAGATGGTCTTGGCCTCCTGACCTCCATTACTGTGGTCCCCATGGACACGGTGACCAGCTCTTGTTCACTGGCTTTCCCTCCTGATTGTTCCCCACCCCCCAGCATAAGCCCCCCCAGAGTCGGACCCCCGAGTCCAAGGACAGGACAGCCTTGCTGTTGGATGCACACTCTGGGGTGTGAGTCTCATGTGAGCCTCTGGGGAGGTGGTTGGTCCCCGGGGCCTGTCCACATCCAGGGTGGCCGGCACCCTGCTTCCTGCCCGCTCCTGTCTCCTCTGGGCCCTGCCCAGCTTGGCACACGCTTAGCCTGTCTCTCCACCCTGTGCGGAGGTGCCCTCACGGTTCATCTCCACCCTTGCTGTCGGGGTGGTGCCCATTTGTCCCTGGGCGCTTGTTTCCTTGTCACTGTTGCTGTGGCCTGGCCAGGGTGGGCCCGTGCCCAGCCCTGCGAGTGGGAAGTGGTTGAGGCAGAGGCCCTGTGGGCTCTGAGCCCTGCCTGCTCCAGGAGTGTTCTGCTGCTTATCAGTGGTGCAGACCTTCCCTGCTGGGGAGAATTGGCCTGTCAGGCCCTAATCTCTGGAGGTCAGGGGCAGGGGGCACTGGCAGGGGTGTGGGTGACCTAGAGACAGGGTCTTGACACCCTGTGGGGGCCCCTGAGTGGTCCCAGAGGGGGCCCTGGGGTGGGCAACCCACAGGTGACCCCAGCAAGGGCCTCTCTTGCCTCCGAAACCTCGTCCTGACAAACGGGCAGATGTGACCTCAGGAAGCGGGAGTAGCTCTGAAAGCAAAGTGCTGGGGCATCTTCTGGCCTGGAGGCAGCTCTGGGGTGGGGGGAGGGCCTGGGCCCTGGATCCTCTGTCCCGGTGTTCCCTGCTGCCCTGGGGGCTGCACCCTGGCTCTGTGGGGCCGTCAGCAGCTGCCCCATCAGACTCCGGTCCTTAGGAACTGGGGCCTCCAGTGGGGGGGTGGCTTCTGTTTCGGGGTTGCAGGTGGAGTCTCCAGCTCGGGGAGGGGGGGTCCTCTGTCCAGGCTTTCGCTGAATGAACGAAACCTGGGCTACACAGGGAAGGAGAAGCCTGTGCTCCACTCCCCGGGGGGTGCACCTCCCACCTCACCCCCACGCGGCCCCTTTGCCCTCACCATCGCCTCCCTCACACCATGAAGACTAGAAGGGTGATGACACCAGGAGGGCAGTGCCCACCCCACCTCATCTGCTCCCTTCCTCGCGAAAGTGAGGCATGAAAGGCTGGAGGCCAAGAGTTGTTGGGGAGGAGGGTGCCCACACTGAATGGAGGAGCCCTCTGACCCTCAGGGGCCTGGAAGGCACACAAGGCAGACAGAGAAGGAATGGCTGCCTCTGGAGGCGGCTCCCGGAAGCTTCTGGGCTGGACAGGCTGTGTCACATTCCAGAGCCTGAGACACTTCCAGGTGTTTGGGGGGTGTGTGGAGGGGGGGCAGGGGGAGCCCACTCATGTCTTCAGGAAGTGAAGGGTGCCTACAGGGGCTGGGCCATGGGCCGGGGCACTGGGACTTGGGAGATGAAGGGGCCCCGGGGATGGTGCTGCTGCAGAGGGGCGGGCTGGGAGCAGGTGCGCCCTCGCAGGGGCGACCTGAGGCCATGGCCCGGGGCGCCAGTGCCACCCCTCAAGTGAGGAGGCAGCAGGCCCTGGAGCCACGGAGGGGGATGGAGCCGAGGCTGTTCTGTCTCTCCTGTCTGCGGGCAAGGGGCCTCAGGCTGTGAGCGAGGCCACCAGGAGTTAGGCATCCAGCACCTGTCTGCTTGTTCCTTGTAACCTGAAGCTGCTTTCCTCTCTGCCCTGCATTCTCTCCGGTGGCTCCTGTGATGGCCAGGCCACCACAGTCCACTGGGCTCTCCGTGTGGGAAAGGGCATATCGTCGGCTTCCTCACTTGCCGCCTGGCACGGGGTCCTGGAGTCACATTACTTCTTCCTCATTCTGACCACAGACCTGGATTGTCAGGTCTGGAGACACAGATGCTGGACCCAGAGGTAGCGGATGGTTGTGCCAGCACCCTGCTTGGAATCCAACTCCCGCCGGGATGGTCCCGGGGCTCCGGGGGTGTTTATGAACAGGTGTTTGGATGTCATCACCCCGTGTCACTCCTGCTCATCGGTGCCCTGCCCGGTCCTGTTCTGCGTGCGGAGCGTGGGGGCCCGCCAGGCCTGTCCTGGGACCTCAGGCAGTCCCCGCCTGGCCCTGAGCGCTGTCACAGGTGCCGCTGGGCCGGGACTCAGACCCCAGTGAGTGTGGCCGCAGTGTGCCCAGCACCTGCCGGCGGGACTTCAGCACCCGTGCTTTGAGGCCGCACGTTCCTCCCTCTGCCTGCTGGTTGGCGGGTACCTTCAGAGCAGAGGAGTGGGGTGGAAAGGCTCCCGGGACAAGCTCCTGTCACCTTTCCGCTCCCAGTCTCCAGCTGGGCCAAGCCCTGGCTCTGCTGCTGGGCGCCCTGGGGAAAGTGACGCAGCCTGTCTGGGCTTTGCACGCCTCACCTAGAAGCAGGACACACTGGGTTGTGGGGAGGCCGTCTGGAGCGGAGCCAGGGTGCGGAGCCTGCTCTGCGCCAGGCTCCCACGTCTCTGCGCCTGCTTGTCGTAACCTCTAGCTGTGAGACTAACACCTACCCTGCTTGGCCCCGCGGCCCTCGGGGTGACCTGCCAGGTGACGTGGGTGGAAATATTCAGTTGAGTCGCTGAGTGCGAGGCTGCCGTGCTGCCGTGCCCACACCCCCAGGCGCCTCTCAGGAAGCCTGGCCGCCCAGCGCTTTAATCAAGGTGCCCTGAGCCTCAGGACATGCGGCGGTCTCACCAGGGGGGAATCTGGGGCAGAGTTGCTGGTGACATCCTGGCTGAGGCGAGGGCGGTGGGGTGAGGACACCTCACTCAGGCAAGCGCAGTGGAACCAGCTGGGTCTGAATAAGTCACGGCGGCCAGGCACTCCCCTGGGACAGCAGCTTGGACACCACGTGGCCGGCCCTGGGCTGCTGGCGGAGGCCGGGAGGGAATGGAGGATGTTGCCTGGAGCCCAGGCCTGGGTAGGGGTGCCAGGGGCTCCTGGGGCTGTGGTAGCTGGCCATGTTTCCTGGCGCCCCCCCCCCCCACCCCCACAAGAGTCTGTCTGCCTCGGCCTGACTCTGAGGGAGCAGAAGAGAGTCTTGCAGCCCAGAGAAGCTGAGCTGGTTTCCAGTCCCAAACTGGATCCTCAGAACCAGAAGTCAGCGGGGCTGTGACCCATCCAGGGGGATGGGTGTGTGGTTGGCATCAGGGTGCACAAGGACGGGAAGTCCTGGGGTCAGGTTCCTGCCCAGGCTTCCCAGGGATTCGTCTGATGAGGGTGCGAGGATGGAATCGCATACTCAGCTGGCAAAGGGAGTGAGAAGGCTCCCCGCTTGTGGGCATGTCTGTACGGGGGACCTCTCAGGCCTCGGGAGCCCCTCTGGGTGGAGAGACATTCTGCGGGGCATTGGGAGCGGGTTTCTGTGGGCCTCCTCCAGTTTTCTGGCCTTCCTGGTCTCTCGCCACTGGCTGCAGCAGCTGGATGGGACATAGACCATGTGGCCTGTCCCTGTGTAGCGAGTACCCCACGGGGACCCAACAGCAGCCAGGTCTGGAGGTGGCCTCCTCCCTGTGATGACTGGAGCCTGCATGTTCCCGAAGGCTTGGCACTGACCCTTAGGAGAAGGTGGGCCTGGGAGGGAGTCCAGGGTCAGGTGGCAGTGGTGGGAGGTGACCTGAGGCTGGGTTCTGGGCCCAGGGCCCCTGGGCTCTGGGCAGGTGGACCAAGCACAGGCCAGGCTTCTGGCGGGCATTAGCGAGCTCTCTCCCTGCTGCTAGAGAACCACCAGCTGATAACCACCCATGAGCCAGCCTCTAGGATGGATGGTCTTGGTGTCCCCACCTCACAGCCCCCCAGCCCAGGCTACTGGACTCCTGAGCCAGAGTCCTGTGGCCACGAGGCTGCCCCACCTGGGAGCTTGTTCTCGTAGCTCAGGGCGTCCTCATCTTTCATGACCCGTCCATTGTGGGTGGCAGCCCTGTGGTGACCATTGTCTGTGTGCTGACCAGCCAAGGCCCTCTGGAGCAGGGCCAGCTGAGACTAGGGGGAAGTAGACAGGAGCTGGCCTGCCCCTCACTGCCAAAGAAGGTCTGTCAATCCCGGCCTCCCTGGGGAGTCAGGGGTGCTAGATGGGGGCTCTGACCCTGGGTGTGGGGCTGGTCGGGGCAGGGGGTGGGCACTGGCTCCACCTCATGCCTTATGGGGGCCTATCCATCAGGTCCCTGGGGACCCCCGCGGATGTCTGCTGCTTGCTTTGCTGTCAGGAATTAGATTAGTTTTCCATAAAAACAGGATGTGGTGGGTGAGAGGCAGTGTTCGATCTTTTTTGTCACGCCTCTTTTTCCAGGAACTGAATGTATGGCTTTGGCCAGGACTGCCCTGTCCCCACCCACCGCCTCCCCCTGGGGTGCAGGGACAGTGCTCTCTGCTCTTAAGTGGTTGCTTCTTCTGTCTGGGGAGCTGACTCCATCATCAGGATCCAGCAGGGACACTCCCACCATGTGGTCCGAGAGCCGGGCAAGTTGGAGGGGGACACCTCTCAGCCACTGATGCTGGACAGGGGGAGATGGCCTGGCCTTGGCCTCTCGC
This sequence comes from Bubalus kerabau, assembly GCF_029407905.1. Classification (NCBI taxonomy): domain Eukaryota; kingdom Metazoa; phylum Chordata; class Mammalia; order Artiodactyla; family Bovidae; genus Bubalus; species Bubalus kerabau. The sequence goes on along the minus strand of NC_073640.1, from coordinate 17,110,900 downwards.
CTGACAGCACAGACCCCTGGGGGTTTCAGCCTCAGTCTGGAGGGTCCATTGTCCACAAGAGGTGGTGAAGAGCTCAGCCAGGGGTTGGGCAGGCCCTCTGTGCATGGGGAAGGGTGTGAATCTCACGGCTAGTTCAGGGAAGAGCCCAGGGGTGGTGGAGCTGTGGGCACAGCTTGGAGGGGCTGGGGGCACAGTAGAGAGTATGGACTTGTCTGTAGGTAACAGGAGCTACACAGAGAAGCTTGTGGAGTAGTCCTCGTCCCAAGAGGACCTCCGCAAGAGGGCTGCTGCTTCCCGCTGCGGAGAGGCTGCCCAGTACGCAGTGAGAGGCCCGGCTTGGTCACTCACTGGCCCAGTGACCATGGTCACTTGTGACCCGCAGGACCTCCCTCCTCCATAAGCAGACATCAGTGGGCTTGTCTTGGCGCCCTGGGTGAGCACTGATAGCATCGCACTTGCAGAATCTGAGAACTTGGAGCCCAGGGGCAGGGGTTTCCAGCAAAGCTGATCGCTGCCCCTGACCCCCTCCCTTCCCCAGCCCCTTCTCCACAGGCTCAGAATTCATGCCTCAGGAAGTTTCAGTGCAGATTTAAAAGGGGAGAAAGCCCCAGACCGGCTCAACCTTTGTCGGGCAGGCTGGCAGGGTCCTCTGGGTTCTGGTTTTCTGGGCAACAGGAGGGGAGGGGCTGAGACAGGCCCCTGGGAGCCTGGGTGAGGGTGGCCCACCCTCCATAGTGGGCCTGGGGCTTGGCCAGGGGGCCCTGCATGCCCAGGGCTCTTTTGTTCTTTCTGGCTCAACACACAGCAGCTGCAGGCCCAGATGCCCCCTTGGAAACCACCCCAGATGGAATTCCAGAGCCCAGAAGTGCCTCTTTCCTGGAAGGATATCCTGAAATTCATGCGCGTTTTTTTCTCAGGGAGGGGAGAGGAGGCCTGGGGAGATGAGCAAAGGACACTCGGGCTGAGGGTGACGACCGAGGGTGACGTGTGACCTGGAGGGACGTGCTCTGGCAGGAGGACTGTGTGACAGCCAGACCGCAGGAACGGGAGGAGTGGAACTCACTTGTTTGTTATTTCTGTGCTTCTCCGCATCTAAAAAACTTCTGAAAGGGAAGGAAAGGAAAGTGAATGTCCTGTGAGCTGGTCAGCACCCTTTCCTGCCCAGGGGAAGAGATCGCCCACTCCTGGCCTGATGGAACCAGGGTTCAGGCCTGGGGAGGCCCTGCCCCCAGCCATCCTGCCCTTGGGGGTGGGTGCACAGAGTAGCGTGGGCTGCGTCTCTGCCCCAGGGGCTGGTGTCCTGGGGGAGGAGCCAGGCTGAGCCACCCTGCCCAGGCTGGTTGTTAGGACTAGATGGTATTGGTTTCTCCCTCAGTGACTCTGAGCTTGTTACAGTCCCAGAGCCCAAGTGGGGCCCCGACACCCTTTCTGCCCCAGCCCTGCAGCCACCAGGGCCCAGACCTCAGAGACGGGCAGGTCAGCCAGTGGCTCACAGTGCAGAATCCCCGAGAGCCGGTGGATCAGTCAGGGTTCTCCAGAGAAAGAGAGCCAGTAAGAGAGGGATAGAGTGGTGTGGTGTCTTACAGAAGAGGCATATACATACACTCATGAGGGAGAGAAGGATTTGTGTTAAAGAATTGGCTTGCACAATTGTGAGACAAGTCTGAAATTTGCAGGGAGCCCAGCAGGCTGGAAATTCGAACAAGCCTTGGTGTTGCAGTCTGGCGTCCAGACTCTGAAGGGGCTGGAGAATTCCTTCTTCCCTGGGGGTCTCAGGCTTTACTATGAGGAAGTATCCACCGTCCTCCAGCTTCTGATGGTCACGGGATGAAGCACCTCACAGGCCTGAGGCCTGTTGCAGAAGCCCTCAGCCAGTCTGCCTCTCTAGGAAAAGAAGTCTGCGTGAGCTGGTTGGCATGTGATGTCTCTGGTCACACCTCCAGGCTCTCAGGCCATCCCCTGACCTTAGCACCCTCACCCGAGTGAAGAGGGTGGCCAGGTTCTCCAGCTGCTCCCTGCTGTTGGCACCCACTCAGTCACACACTTGTGGGGTACCTTCTGGGGTCAGCACCATGCTGGGGCAGGCACCTCCTCAAAAGCAGGATGGTCGTGGGGCAGAGGGCCATGAATGTCCCCTTTCATCTCCTGATCTCACACACACACACACACACACACACACACAGGGCCTCCTCCCTAAATGCCCAGGCATGCCCCAGTGTGGACAGCAGCGCTATTTACAACTGTCAGACCACGGAGACAACCTAAATGTCCGATGACAGATGAATGGATGAAGAAGATGCAGTGCGTGTATGTACAGTGGAGTACTGCTTATCCATAAAGAGGAATGGAACTGGGTCATTTACAGAGATGTGGATGACCTAGAGTCTGTCATACAGAGCAAAGTAGGTCAGAGAAAGACAAATGTATATGAACGCATAATGTGTAATCTCGAAAGATGGTACTGATGAACCTGTTTGCAACACAGGAATAGAGACACAGATGTAGAGAATGGACCTGTAGACGCAGCAGGGAAGGGGCAGGTGAGCTGAACTGGGGGAGTAGCATTACCATATATACACCACCATGTGTAAAACAGACAGCTGGTGGGAAGCTGCTGTGTAGCCCAGGGAGCTCAGCTTGGTGCTCTGTGGTGACCTAGAGGGGTGGGAGGAAGGCCCCTGAGGGACGGGATTATGTATTGGTGGTGTTCAGTTGCTAAGTCATCTCTGACTCTTTGTGACCCCATGGACTGCAGCACGCCAGGCTTCCCTGTCCTTCACCATCTCTCAGAATTTGGTCAAACTCATGTCCTTTGAGTCAGTAAGGCCATCCAACCATCTCATCCTCTGTCACCCCCTTCTCCTCCTGCCTTCAGTCTTTTCCAGCGTCAGGGTCTTTTCCAATGAGTCGGCTCTTCATATAAGGTGGCCAAAGTATTGGCGCTTCAGCATCAGTCCTTCCAGTGAATATTCAAGGTTGATTTCTTTTAAGATTGACTAGTTTGATCTCCTTTCAGTCCAAGGAACTCTCAAGAATTTTCTCCAGCACCACAATTTGAAAGCATCAGTTCTTCGGCACTCAGCCTTCTTTATGGTCCAACTCTCACATCCATATATGACTATTGGAAAAACCATAGCTTTGACTATATGGACCTTTGTTGGCAAATGATGTCTTTGCTTTTTAATATGCTGTCTATATTTGTCACAGTTTTTCTTCCAAGGAGCAAGTGTCTTTTAGTTTCATGGCTGCAGTCACCATCTGCAGTGATTTTGGAGCCCAAGAAGATAAAATCTGCCACTGTTTCCATTGTTTCCCCATCTGTTTGCCATGAAGTGATGGGATTGCCATTTATCTGAGTTTTCTGAATGTTGAGTTTTAAGCCAGCTTTTTTACTCTTTTACCTTCATCAGGAGGCTCTTTAGTTCCTCTTCACTTTCTGCCATTAGGATGGTATCATCTGCATATCTGAGGTTATTGAAATTTCTCCTGGAAATCTTGATTCCAGCTTGTGACTCATCCAGCCCAGGATTTCGCATGATGTACTCTGGGTAAAGTTAAACGAGCAGGGTGACAATATACAGCCTTGACGTACTCCTTTCCCAATTTGGAACCAGTCTGTTTTCCTGTGTCTGATTCTAACGGTTGCTTCTTGACCTGCATACGGATTTCTCAGGAGGCAGGTAAAGTGGTTTGGTATTCTCATCTCTTTAAGAATTTTCCACATTTTGTTGTGATCCACTCCTGCTTATTTAACTTATATGCAGAGTACTGCTGCTGCTGCTAAGTCACTTCAGTCGTATCTGACTCTGTGTGACCCCATAGATGGCAGCCCACCAGGCTCCTCCCCCGATGGGATTTTCCAGGCAAGAGTACTTATATGCAGAGTACATCATACAAAGTGCTGGGCTGGATGAAGCACAAGCTGGAATCAAGATTGTCGGGAGAAATATCAGTAACTTCAGATATGCAGATGACACCACCCTTATGACAGGAAGCGAAGAGGAACTAAAGAACCTCCTGATGAAAGTGAAAGAGGAGAGTGAAAAAGTTGGCTTAAAACTCAACATTTCAGAAAACCAAGATCATGGCTTCCAGTCCCATCGCTTCATGCAAATAGATGGGGAAACAATGCAAACAGTGAGAGACTGTTTTCTTGGACTCCAAAATCACTGCAGATGGTGACTGCAGCCATGAAATTAAAAGACGCTTGCTCCTTGGAAGAAAAACTGTGACAAACCGGCAAAGGTCTGTATAGTCAAAGTTATGGTTTTTCCAGTAGTCACTTATGGATGTGAGAGTTAGACCATAATGAAAGCTGAGCATTGAAGAATTGATGCATTTGAACTGTGGTGTTGGACAAGACTCCTGAAAGTCTCTTGGACTGCAAGGAGATCAAACCAGTCAATCAGTCCTGAATATTCATTGGAAGAACTGATGTTAAACCGAAGCTCCAATACTTTGGCCACCTGATGCGAAGAACTGACTCATTAGAAAAGACCCTGATGCTGGGAAAGATTGAAAACAGGAGGAGAAGGGGACTATAGAGGGATGAGACAGTTGGATGGCATCACCGACTTGATGGACATGAGTTTGAGCAAGCTCTGGGAGTTGGTGATGGACAGGGAAGCCTGAGGTGCTGCAGTCCATGGGGTCCAGAGTCAGACATGACTGAGCAACTGAACTGAACTGACATAGCCAAAGACTTCAGCATAGTCAATGAGGCAGAAGTTGATGTTTTCCTGGAATTCTCTTGCTTTTTCTATGATCCAGTGGATGTTGGCAATTTGATCTCTGGTTCCTCTGCCTTTTCTAAATCCAGCTTATGCATCTGAAAGTTCTCAGTTCACATACTGTTGAAGCCTAGCTTGAAGGATTTTGAGCATTACCTTACTGGCATGTGAAATGAGCACATTTGTATGGTAGTCTGAACATTCTTTGGCATTGTCCTTCTTTAGGATTGAAATTAAAATTGATGTTTTCCAGTCCTGTGGCCACTGCTGAGTTTTCCAAATTTGCTGGCATATTGACTGATGCACTTTTAACAGCATCATGTTTTAGGATTTTAAATAGGTCAGCTGGAATTCCATCACCTCCACTAGCTTTGTTTGTAGGAATGCTTCCTAAGGCCCACTTGACTTTACACTCCAGGCTGTCTGACTCTAGGTGAGTGACCACACCATTGTGGTTATCCAGGTCATTAAGACCTTTTTTGTACAGTTCTTCTGTGTATTCTTGCCACCCCTTCTTAATCTCTTCTGCTTCTGTTAGCTCCTTACTATTTCTGTCCTTTATTGTGCCCATCTTTGCATGAAATGTTCCTTTGGTATCTCCAGTTTTCTTGAAGAGATCTCTAGTCTTTCCCATTCTATTGTTTTCCTGTTTCTTTGCATTGTTCACTTAAGAAGGCTTTCTTATCTCTTGCTGTTCTCTGGAACTCTGCATTCAGTTGGGTATATCTTTCCTTTTCTCCTTTGCCTTTCACTTCTCTTCTTTTCTCAGCCATTTGTAAGGCCTCCTCAGACAACCATTTTGCCTTCTTCATTTCTTTTTCTTTGGGATGGTTTTGGTCACTGCCTCCTGTACAGTGTTACCAACCTCCATCCATAGTTCTTCAGGCACCATATCAGATCTAATCCCTTGAATCTATTCATCACTTCCACTGTATAATCATAAGGAATTTGATTTAGGTCAAACCTGAATGGCCTAGTGGTTTTCCCTGCTTTCTTCAGTGTAAGGCACTCATGATATGAGTCAGCTCCAGGTCTTATTTTGTCCAACTGTATAAGAGCTTTTCCATCTTCGACTGCAAAGAATATAATCAATTTGATTCCAGTATTGACCGTCTGGTGATTTCCATGTGTAGAGTTGTCTCTTGTGTTGTTGGAAGATGGTGTTTGATTATGTATATGTATAGCTGATTCACGTGGTTGTACAGTAGAAACCAATATGTCATACAGCAGCTTTATCCCAATTTAAAATATAAACTGGTTGAAAATAAATAAATGCCCAGGCAAGGACACTGTTCTCCCCCAGGTCCCACCTCATGGGGAGGGCAGGGCTCTGAAGGCACTTGTGGACCCTCTCTTGCTGGCCAGCCTGCCTCCCTCAGCCAGTGAGCCCGCCCCCACCTGCCAGCCGAGGCGGCTGGGTGGCATTCCTCACTAGATGCCAGGAAGGGCCCTGGAGAGTGGGGGGACTGTGACCGGGCTCTGGGGCTGTTTGCACTAGCCAGACCGGAGAGGCTGAGGGACTGGGGTGCTGAATCACAGGGCGGGCGCTCTGAGTCAGCACCTCAGCCTTCAGAGGCCTCAGCCCCGGCTGCTGAGGCCAGCCTCACAGTGGACGTCGCCTCCACTTGCGGGAGATGAAGGACTCAGGGAGGCAGCTTGTTCTCCTGGGGGTACTTGGGGGGCACTGTTTGCCAAGATGCCACAGGTCAGGCTAGGCTGTAGCAGGGGGTGCCACAAGTAACCGTTTGTTGGGAGAACCACGCACCTGCTTCTTTCCATGTCTGGGTAACCTTCTGTCTGCAGGCAAGTCCCGCAGGGCCATGTCACAACATGCAGGGCTGGGCAAGCTGGGCCTCGCTGCCAGATCCACAGGGGATGCGATGGGGTGGCCTGGGAATCCACTGGGAGGACCACGGCTCTGTAGGACGGGTTCTGCCACATCTGGTCACAGTGAAGAACTTTGGGGAGGATCTGGGCCGCTGGCTGGAGAGCCCTGGGAGCCCTGTCTGTGCAGGAGGCCCGGGTCCAGGGCCTGCCCACCCCGGAGGGGAGGCTCTGTCCAGACTCGTGTGAGCAGCACCTCCTGTGGCTTCACGTCTCCTCCCCATTCTCCCCGCATTCTCCATGACCTTGTGACCTGTTCACATTGCTCGGGGATGGGAGGCCCTGGCTGAGGCTGTGGGAGGCATGCTGGTGGCTGAGGCTACCTCAGGCCCCAGTGCCGACATGCCTCAGTGCTGGCTCAGGAGGGTCCCCTATATGGCACTGCCCTTCCTCACCCCGCTCCTGGCACTGTGGACAGGGCATCTCAAGGGGACCCCATGCCGGGCCCACCCCCGTAGGAACCCCATCATATCAATTGGCTTGAGGTTTGGGGTGGGGTGGGAGTGCCTGGGTCGTGAGCATCCTTGTTTACGCAGAGCTGAGCACCTGGGCTGCTGTCTGTCACCACGGCCACTTCTGTCTGCATCCGCCAGGCAGGCACCTTGTTGCAGGGGGCACATGGGCGCTCTGGTTGTTGGGGGCTGCTTGTCCATCCCCTGTGAGCTGATACACGGGGTTTGGGGTGCTCCTGGGGGCATGGAACGACAGACTGGTTCCAAATAGGACAAGGAGTTCGTCAAGGCTGTATATTGTCATCCTGTTTATTTAACTTATATGCAGAGTACATCATGAGAAACGCTGGACTGGAAGAAACACAAGCTGGAATCAAGATTGCTGGGAGAAATATCAATAACCTCAGATATGCAGATGACACCACCCTTATGGCAGAAAGTGAAGAGGAACTCAAAAGCCTCTTGATGAAAGTGAAAGTCGAGAGTGAAAAAGTTGGTTTAAAGCTCAACATTCAGAAAACGAAGATCATGGCATCCGGTCCCACCACTTCATGGGAAATAGATGGGGAAACAGTGTCAGACTTTATTTTTGGGGGCTCCAAAATCACTGCAGATGGTGACTGCAGCCATGAAACTAAAAGACGCTTACTCCTTGGAAGAAAAGTTATGACCAACCTAGATAGCATATTCAAAAGCAGAGACATTACTTTGCCAGCAAAGGTTCGTCTAGTCAAGGCTATGGTTTTTCCTGTGGTCATGTATGGATGTGAGAGTTGGACTGTGAAGAAGGCTGAGCGCCGAAGAATTGATGCTTTTGAACTGTGGTGTTGGAGAAGACTCTTGAGAGTCCCTTGGAGTGCAAGGAGATCCAACCAGTCCATTCTGAAGGAGATCAGCCCTGGGATTTCTTTGGAAGGAATGATGCTGAAGCTGAAACTGCAGTACTTTGGCCACCTCGTGCGAAGAGTTGATTCATTGGAAAACACCCTGATGCTGGGAGGGATTGGGGGCGGGAGGAGAAGGGGACGACAGAGGATGAGATGGCTGGATGGCATCACTGACTCGATGGACCTGAGTCTCAGTGAACTCCGGGAGTTGGTGATGGACAGGGAGGCCTGGCGTGCTGTGATTCATGGGGTCGCAAAGAGCTGGACACGACTGAGCGACTGATCTGATCTGATCTGATCTGGGGGGCTGGGGACAAGGTCTGGGGGAGAGCAGGTGGAACCTGGCTGAGTGAGGCTGGTGCCTGGAGGAGGTGGTCAGAACTTGATCACAGGAAAAGCAGCGGGCTGTGGGAGGCCCTAAGGTCTAAATGTGGACCCTGCCAGGCCTCAGCTTCTGCTCCTGACTAATGGCCAGCAGGAGCCCCTTGCTGGCACAGAGCCTGGAGTTGGGGGTGGCAGTGTGCAATGGAGTGCAGTGGGGTGTACTCCCCTCAGTCTGGGGGTGCAGCTCAGCTGGAAGCCCCTTTCCTTGAGGCTGGAGAGGGTCCTGCCTGTTCCTGGGGAGTCCAGGAGGGCAGGAGCCATGCCCAGAGCCGACCCGCATGGAGAGGCCGGCGGACCCTGTCTGCCCTTGTGGAGGGTGGGTTCCTCTTGCTGGGTGCTGGCCTTGGGGACACGGCTGACCGTTACCTGCTCACTGTGGCTCTCCGTGAAGCCCCAGCAGTGACCCATGTGTCTGCCAGGCCCTGGGCACCAGGCGCTGGGGAGGGCCGCATGGTCAAGCCGCATCCGGGCAGGGGTGGGAGGGGCGTGTCTGTCCTCCCTTAGTCCCACCTGCAGAGACTGAGATAAGTGCTGTCTCCTCCTGCCCCGGGGAGGCTGGGGGCCCGGCAGGGGTTCTCTGTCCCTCCCTGTGGAATGTGGTTCCCACCCCTGGCTTGGAATCCAGCCTCTCCATTGTGGAGGGGTAGCTGGGGTGGGAACCCTGACCCTTCCGGGCCACAGCGAATACCTGAAGCTCCAGACACAGGCCTGAGGGGCAGCTGTTTTTCGGGGCAGCAGTGCGGCCCTGGTCTGGGGAGGCCGGCTCATTCCCAGCAGTGCTTGAGGGTCTTCAGGGAAGGCTGAGCTCTGGGGGAAGGGGTCTGAGCAGCCTTGGTGGGGGACAGGTGCCAAAGTTCCCCTCCCCCATGTCTCCCTGGCAGATCATGGGCTGCGGGCGGCTCTCCTTTGAATTAGGAGGGCTGTGAACAGCCCCGAAGCCCATGCCTGACCCCAGGAGCAGCTCTCTCAGCACCCCTGGCCCCCGCCATGTCCCCTGGCCTGGGCTGCGCTGTTTGGAAGTTTGGTCATCATGCTTCCTGGAGCCTGTGCTGTGGGGAAGGGGCGGCCACCTGTGTGCACTCAGGCAAGTTGTGAAACCTGGTTTCCTGGACACCGAGCTCATTAAACCTGGACGCGGTAGTGGTTAAACCCTCCACCTGCCCTGGGCGCCCAGGCTGCTGGCAGGGCTCCAAGTAGGTAGCCGTGTCCCTTGGCCTCTCCTGTCCCCTGACTCCGTCCTGCACCCCTACGAGCCTGCGGCCGTGTCTGTGGCCTCCTTTTGCCTGTGGCCTCAGCTTCTACTGTGGAGGGAAGGGGACTCCTGTGAAGGTCACTGAGGCTCCAGGGCATTGTGGGCCCATCCTCCTTGGTCCCTGAGCTGGAGGAGGCTACCCTGCACTGCCTTCGTCCCTCCTGCCATGCAGTGTACCCCCGCCACCCCAAGGGTGGCCATGGAGGGAGCCTCTGGACGCCTGTGTGCGACCCTCAGGTGGGTGGGCTCCAGTGGAGGTAGTACCCTAGTGGGATGGGGTCTCAGGTAGGTGAGCTCTGGTGGAGGTGGTAACCCAGTGGGACAGGGTCTCGGGTGAGCTTCAGCGGAGGTGGTACCCCAGTGGGACGGGGTCTCAGGTGGGCACGAGCTAGATGGAGCATGGGGTAGGCAGCAGGCAGTGGAGGAAGTGCAGCTGAAGAGCCAGGTGTCTTGGCCACAGGCGGGTCTGGGCAGCAGGGCCTTCACTCCCCTCTCCCCCAGCCGCCTGCACGCCCTCTGAGGGGCCCTGAGGTGCCACCCACACTGCCTGTGCTGGCCCCGGGCTCCTGTCCCCTGAGGTAGGGGGCACTGGGGGGCCCTCAGCCCATCTCCTCGCCCTCTTCTTCAGAAAGTCGGGTCTGATCTGAGTCTTGGTCTTCTCTGGGTTGGGGCCTGGTTGGTGTGGGTGGGAGTGGTGGCAGGTGCAGCAACTGAGTGCCGTGGGCGCTGCCGTGGGCGCTGCAAGGCCTGGCTGCCCATGCGGCCCCACAGATGGCAGGGGACGGCTGGTCCCACTATGTCTATCTCCCCTCTTCTGTCTTCCTCTTCCTCCCTCGCCCCACCCACCGGCCCCTGGCTGAAGTGAGTAGGGAAGTGTTTATGGGTTTCTCCTCCAGGCCAAATAAGGCAGGGTGAACAAGCTGGCGGGAGATGCAGCAGGCTGGGGGAGGGCAGGCTCGGATGGGACCCCTGCCCTGGCTGCTGCTGTGGCCTGGCAGCAGGCCCCTGGGGACTCTGAGCCTCTGGGCCCCGCCCGGCCCTGCCCAGAAGAGCTGGCAGAGAGGTGGCCCAAGGGTGCCCGTTGTTAGGTCAGGAGACCCCGGGCCTAGTCCTGCCACCGCCTGGGGACTCCAGTGACGCACATCCTCCCCAGCCTCCCGCCCCGTCTGTGACCAGGAAGCCTGGGTCTGCGGACCCACGGCTCTGTGGTGTGTCCCGCAGTCTCACCCTCTTGGTCACACTGCCAACAAGCCCAGTAACACACCCCGAGGAGGAAACTCCGGGGCAAGCAAGGTCCCTCCTGTGCAGGTAAACACTGGTTCCGCTGGCATGGCTCTTCTGGGCAATTGTGATGTTTACACGTGCGTGTGTCTGTTCTCACTTAAGTTTTACACAAGGAGTGGTGGTGGGCGTGGCTGCCAGCTGCGGCCTCCATCCTGCATGATGCCTTGGGGATTGGCTAGTTCTCTCTGCTGCCCGTCTGGCGCTGTCCCCATGGCAGCAGCCCCTCCGGGTGATTATAAGCCCTCCAACCCCACCCAGCGGCTGGGGAGACAGTGGCCTGGAGCGGCCTGTCTCCTGCAGGACTAGGTCTCCTCCATTCGTTTCTCAAGGAAGAATTTCATGGTCTGGGGTCCAGGTTCTGGGCTCCTGAGCCACCTTACACCAGAAGTGATCCCCAAGCGGAGGCCCACAGCTCTTCTCCCCTTGACCTCGAGCAGGACCAGTGGGGAGAGTAGGAAGGGCCAGGGAGCTGCAGCTGCCCCGGACTCTGGGCCCCCCGCCCGTGCATCCTCTTCCCTGTTTCTCTGGGTGCCATGGTGCTGGCTGCCCTGGAAGGGGCCTGGTGTCCCTAGCCTGGTGGAGGGTATGGCAGCTCTTCCCGGGGCCTGGTTTCCCACGTCGGGCCTTCTGGCTGCGTCCCCTGTCCACAGCTGACCCCACAGGTCTGCCAGTCCTGGTCCAGCCCTCCTGCCCCATCTGTCCACTGCCGGCTGTCCTCCAGAGCTGGTTCAGCAGGTCCTAATGCCTGGCCTGGAAGTGACCCTCACCCACCCGCTTCTACACCCTGGGCCACCTAGACCCACACCACTTCCCCGGCGGGAGTGTCAGCCGCTGTGCCGGGGACTTGTTTTGTCTCCCTATCTGCGAAGAGGAGGTGCCAGGACAGTCATGGTGGTGGCCGCTGTGCGTCCCCCGCTCCTGGCCTCTGCGCTCTCCCGAAGTCTCTCCCAGTTCCTCCGTCCTTCCAGCTTGGATGCTGATGCAGGTCTGACATGACCTCTGAGCCTCCTCCTGCCATCTCTGCTGGCCCCTGGGGTCACCCACCTGTGCCACCCTGTGTGTGGGTCCCACCAGCCAGGTGATATGGTGCTCAGGCCTCCCTGCAGATGGGCTGAAAGACCCCTCGGAGGGTAACGATGAGGACCTCAAGGGCATGGGCAGAGCTGCAGCCCCCACCCCTTCACAGGCAGGGAAATCAGGGCTGGGCGTGGGAGCAGAGGATGGGGCCTCACTGTCCACATGTCTCCCATCTGGTGGGGGGGCACACGCAAGCCAGACTCGGGGTTGTGTCATGGCACCACGTGCAGGCCTGGGATCTCTAGAGTCCAGCCCCCAGCAAGGGACCCCGTCTCCCTGCAGGCCAGGCTGTGGGGTCCAGCTCTGCATGCAGTGTCCGGGTGTCTGTACCCTCCACACCGCCTCCCTTCCTGGCCAGGCACCAGCCAGACCAGAACTCCGTCTCTCCCCCCAGGCCTCACTTGCCTCACCTGCAGGACAGGGGCAGGGAGGCTCTGAAGGGTTAAGCATGTGGGGAGGGGTTGCAGGGCCTTTCCTGCCGGCACAGCCCTGCAGGCACAGCCCTCCCCCACCCCATTGTTCCTGCTCAGGAAAAGGCATATCTCCCCCATGAGGTCACCAGCCACCGGCAGCTCTCTTGGGGAGGTGGGAGCTGCCTGGGCAGAGCAGCCTGTACCCCATCTCAGAATGTCCCCACTGCCTCCCCAGCTGAGCATCTTCCTTCTCTGTGGGAGCTGGGACCGATGCAAAACTCTTGAGTCTTAGTTGGCCTTCAAGACCAAAAGCTGTGCCTCCTCCTCCAGGCAGCCTGCTCAGATGCCCTGAGTCTCCTGGTCCTGCAGAGTCACAGTGAGTCCATGTCCTTGGCATTTAGACCAGTGACTCCAAGGGCGGGTATGCAGCCAGGAGTCTACACCAAAGTCCTGGTCTCCCATCCGAACACCCTTGCCCCCAGGCACCTGATTTCTTTCTCTGAACAAGGGAGCATGCGAGAGCCACCCTGGCTTCCCCCAAGAGGCCAGTTTGCCTCTAGTCTCTGTGTCCAGGCCCGCCCTCTGTCACTCTTGCTCTGCTAGCCTCTCGCCCCAGGCCCTGATAACAGGAAGGGAAGGTGGTCTGGGAATGTGACCTCAGCCTCTCTCATCCTGGCCCAGGGCTGCCCTGCTGGGGCTGGAGGCCAGTGGGCCCACAAACCCTGGGCTACGTTCCCAGCTCACGTCCCCTGGGTCAAGTCCAGGGCTTGTCCAGGCACCAACTGCCTGTGGTGCCAGTTTCCTGGTCGGGGGACCGTCTCTCAGCCTGTCTCTGCGGGGCCAGCAGCCGGGCTGTACTCCTGGACACCCCAGGGTCTCTGTTTCCTCATCTGTGTTGGCAGTGCATGCATGCATGTTAAGTCACTTCAGTTGTGTCTGACTCTTTGCGACCCTATGAACTGGCCAGGCACCTCTGTCCATGGGATTCTCCAGGCAAGAATACTGGAGTGGGTTGCCGTGCCCTCCTCCAGGGGATCTTTCTGATCAGGGATGGAAGCCGCATCTCTTACATCTCCTGCATTGGCAGGAGGGTTCTTCACCACTAGCACCACCTGGGACACTCTCTTTCTCTAGCTCTCTGCCGTATCCTTATGGAGACAGGACTCCCGTTGGGCCGACAGCTCTGCGTCTAATGAATGAATGACTGAGGGGTCCTTGTTCCCCCTCTCCAGGGCAGGCCCTATGTGGACTCTGGTGCCTGGCAACCATCTCAGGGTAGGGCAGTGCCCGGCAGCACCCACATGGGGTGACTGTATCCGTCCTGTCTTCCCATGCCCTCCCTTCTGACCCTTCGTCTCTGATTTCCTGCTTTTGGCAGAAGGAGCTTCTAGATTCTTTTCCTTCTGCTTGGGCTGGGGAAGGGGCAGAGGCCCAGCTCCGCATGCCTTGTAGCCCCACTGGTGGCAGAGGAGGGGGCTTGGGTGGCTCCTGCCCTTCTGGTTCTGGTCTGAGATCCTTCACTGATTTCTGGGACCATGTATTCTTTTATTTTGGTAAAATACACATAAAATGAAGCTCACCATCCTAACCATGTAACTGATTTAGTTACTTGACCGCACCGTGCAGCATGCAGAGTCTTAGTTCCCCAAGCAGGGATGGAACCCCTGTGCCCTGGGAGTGTGGAGTCTTGACCAGTGGACCACCAGAGAAGTCCCCTCCTTAACCATTTTCAAGTGGATGGTTCGGTGGCATTAATTGCATTCTCAGCATTGTGCAGCCAGCACCACCACCTCCAGAACCTTGCGTCTTCCAGGCTGCAGCCCGCATCATGAAACTCTGACTCCGTCTCTCCCCACACCATCCCTCCAGCTCAGGGTTGGTGTCAGAACCAGGAGCTCCCCAGGGCTGCACTGAGCTAGCCTCCCTATCACGGGCCTGTGCGCACTGTCAAAGGGGCTCAAGTGCTTGTCCAGCGCTGTTCTCCCTGGCGGATCAGAACAGGAACACCTCAGTACAGAGACCAGCAGGATGCACCCTTAGGAGCAAATTTACCTGGTCAGATGCGTGGACATCACCTGGCTGGTGCTGTGGGTGCAGGGGGCAGAGCCCAGAGGGTAAAAGTGCGGCCCTGGAAAACAGAACGGAACGTTAGAAGCCTTTGCCATAAATGCTCTTCCCTGGTCTTCTCAGGCCAAATCAGATTGATTTTTTGTTTGTTTTTTATGCAACTGTGTAATTGTGAGCAGTTTTAGGCTTTGATTGAGCCGGTCGCTATGGCTAGTATACCTCATGGAAAGAGGCAGCTTCATGTCAGGGTGCTCCGTGGAGCAGGAGAGCATGGTGGTGTCCAGAAAGGAAGACTGCTGATCAGAGTTCAGGGTCGCAGCTCTTCCCGTATGGTTCTCCAGGTTACCTTGATGCTGGGGTGGTTGGAGGGCTTGGGGACTGAACACCCAACCTGGCCCTGTTGACTGCTCTGGGGAGATGGTGTGGCCAGGTTCAGGTCAGCTTGTCTTGGCCCAGGACGTCCAGAGGGCTGTTAAGCGGAGGTCCAGCTATTGCTGGGTTCACGGTCCCCACCTGGGAGCCTGAGGGGTGAGAGTGGAAGTGGAATAGCACCCCCCAGGAGGCCAGTCTGAGCAGGGGGGTTACCCTTGTGCCACTCTGCTCAGTCACGATGACAGGGCCATGACGCTGGACCGTCTAGGGATGAGATTGGGTCTGTGGTGGGTACTGGCACCCGTATCTGTCCACTCTGTCCTGGGCTGGTGGGGGTGGTGGTGGGCAGGGCCAGGTCACTGGGGCCACTTGCTGGCCGTGGATTGAGGAGTGGAATGGGCAGAGGTGGCTCCAGGCCAGGGGCCGCTTTCAGGGATACCAGTACCCTCTGGGCTGGTAGCCTGGCTTTCCTGGCCCAGCTCCCTCTCAGGCCCCTGGGAAAGGCTGAGAGGGCTGGTTTCTGGGTGATGAGCCCCGAGCTGGGACACTTGGCATTTCCCCAGCCTCCCCAATCCCAGCATCTGCTGCACTCTGTCAGGATGGCATTGGGGAGGCTTCCGGGAGTGAGTTGTGGATGCATGCATGGCTTGAAGGGGTCATGCCGTGGTTCCCCTGGGAGACGTGATGGGGGACATGGCCACGGCCCCAGGGGGTGCACGAGGGTGTCCAGGAAGTGGAAGTCGGGCAGGAGGGAGGAGATTTAGAGAGCTAGACCCCTAAGTCAGCCGTGCTGTATGTTGCCTGGGGACGTAAAGTCTTACAAAGGAGAGAAAACAAGTGGGGAGGTTGTCAAAACTTCCGTGTTGGCCCTGGGGGCGGGGGGCAGCTCTGCAGGGTGAGTCCTGCTACACGTGCAGCATGAGGGCCCCCTGCTCAGTGTAAACAGAGCCTGACGTAGGTCAGACACGGGGCTCCCAGGGCAGGTGACTCGTCCTGCACCGAGTGTGGTCTCTCACATGTGGAGGGAGGTGGGCAGCCTCCTGGGGTGACAAGCACCGTACCTGTGGCGGGGAGGCTCGGGGCAGCAGCTGGGGTGTGGGGCTGGCTGTCCTCCCTTGCCGAGCAGCCCTGATGACTGTCCCGTCTCCTCCGCAGCCTGCCTGTTCCGGGTCAACGCGCTCTCCCTGGTCTACCTGCTGTTCCTGCTGCTGCTGCCCTGGTTCCCGGGCCCCTCCCGGCACAGCATCCGAGGTAAGGGCGGGTGGGGCTCGGTGGGGGTGGGGGTGTGGATTCAGGGGTCTCAGAGCTCTTTCTCCAGATGCCCGGGGCAGGGGAGAGTTGGGCCATGGCTGAACCGGGCAGCGGTTATGTTCTCTGTGGTTGAAGAGCCACTGGTAAAGGATGAGTGGTCCTAGGTTCATTTTTCATGGTGGACCCTTGGCTGTTTCAGATCTCTGTTGTGACCTCATATTGCAGGGCCGATGCCGTGTTCCTCCGGCCATGGGCTGGGCCACCTTCCTGCCAGGTCCCTCCCCTGACTCCCACCCGGTCCCAGCACTGACCTTGCAGCCCATCTGACCTGAGTGGCTCTGGCCAACCCTTAAGTCCAGCCACCTCACCAGCGCCCCTGCCCCACTGTGTACTCAGGCTCCATCCATGTGTGCTTGGTGCTCTCTGGGGCGGTGCTTTCCTCTGACCACCTTGTTGTCAGGGTAACTGGGTGCCCGGCGGTCCCCACCTAGTTCTGAGCTCCTGGAGGGTGGCCTCTGAGTCCACCAGGCGGACAAGATGTGTGGGAAAGCCTGTCAGGGTGCCTTTGCCCCCAGGGCAGTCTGCATAGTGGGGCCAAGAGAACCGGCTTATCTGAGAGGGGCTGAGAGCGGAGAGGATCCCCGAGTAGGAGGGCGCCCTGCCGCCTGTCCTGTGGAGCACAGACAGGTCCCTGTGAAGGGGGATGCAGACCTGCAGGCCGACAGCACGGGGCGCGTGGTTGAGGAGCCCCTTCAGGCCGGAGTCCCACCAGCCACTCTTGGGGTGCTTCCGGGTCAGTTTTTGTCCTGGCTTTTCAGTAAGGACAGGTGCTGTGGATGGCTCTGTGCCCCATGGGCAGGGAGGCCCTTAGGTTTCCCAGGGTGAAGAGAGATGCCCAGGCTTAAAAGAGGGTTCCCAGGGAGCACATTGTCAGTGGTGTGACCCCCATCCCATTCCGGACAGAGGTCATGGAAGAATAGCCTGGCAGGGATCACCAAGACCGCCGCAGGGAGCCAGGCCCACACCTGCTGCCCCTGGGAGGTACTGGCGGCAGGCTGGCCGCCCAGGGCCTCAGGTGTGTCCTGTGGCTGCAGAGACCACCTCACACCCAGCAGCCACCCGCAGGTCCCTGCTCACAGTCTGGGAGTCAGAGTCCAGCATGGGCTTCTTGGAGTGAAAACCCAGGTGTCACCGGGCTGGTCCCTCCTGGGGGATCTGGGGAGAATCTGGTTCCTGTTTCCAGTTCCTCAGCTCGGCGCCCCTTCCCCATCATCCAGGTTGGCAATGGCCAATTGAACATCACCCCCCATCACTCTGATTGGGCCCTCCTGCCCCGTCTCCATGGTTGGGACCCTGGAGTAAGACTGGGCCTGCCCTGGGTGGGGGTGGTCAGGAGCTGCCCTTGTTTAAGGTTAGCTGCTTGGCACTCCTGGTTCCCCTTTGCTGCATCAGGAAATGTTCACAGGGTCCCAGGATTGGGGCATGGGTCCTCCTAGAGGGGTGTCAACCTGCCTCCCACAGGGTCACAGGTCCCCCTCCCCGGCCTGTGGTGTCTGGTCAGACTCTCTGCTCCCGTGGGCACTGGTATGGGGGGCCCCTGACCTTGGAGTGCAGGGAGAATTCAGGGAGGGGTCCCACACAGGTGTAGGGCTGGGAGCCACGGGGGACCCCAGGCCACAACCCTGTATGGCTGGCTGTCCCAGCCCTTCCCCAATCCGCAGCTCAGGCCAACCTGGGAAGACTGGGCAGTCAAGGCCCTCCCCTCCTCTCCGTGGACCCCGTTCCCAGGGTCTCAGCTCTGAGCTGTTTGTTCCATTGTATTTCATGCCCTGCAGTGATGGGGAACACTTTCTTCTAATTGGCGCTGGGAGAAGCACAGGCTCTCAGCCAGGGCAGGAGTCCAGGGTGGGGAAGGGTTAGGGCGCTGGGAAGACTCGCCTGCCTGACCTCCCTCTGTCCATCTGTCTGGCCTCAGAGGCCCTTCAGGGTCAGAGAGGCTGCTGGGTTTTTCCGGGTGGGAGAGAGGAAAATGTGAGGCCCATCCATGCCTGAGTGCCTGGCCACAGGGTCATGGTCGTGTTGCAGCTGGGCCTTGGCGCCAGCTCTGGGTGGAAGGTCTGAGGCTGCCCGGGTCCCCTGTGGGTGCTGATTCCTGGCTGTATTCTCACGTGGGTGTCAGCTTGACCCCAGCTCCCTGTGCTGGGCAGAGGGGTGTCCACTTCAGTGCATCCTCAGGAAACTTCCAGCACTTCCTCAGTCACTTTGCTGCCACTGTGGGCCACGTGCCCCAGCAGAGCACAGCCTCAGCAGAAGCTTCAGGGAAACCTGAGGGTCAGCTCCTGTGACCTGATTAACAGGGACTTAAGGAGCCAGGCCCTGCAACTGCTGTCCAGAGAGGGTGACTTCCCTGGAGCCCTGGGCTCTGCTCTGACTTGGGGGCCGTGGACAGGAGGGCCTGGCGGGCAGACCTCGTTCACGTCGCAGAACGGCACCCCAGGAGGACCCAGTGCTCTTTGGAAGAGGTGATGAGAGGCTCTGTTGTCCTCCGGAGACCTGTGCCCTCCTGCCTGTGGGCGGACAACGTGCCAGGTGTGGCATAGCAGATTCCCAGGGCTTCGAGCTCAGGCTCTGACCTTCTCTGGCCCTGTCCCTCCATGCCCCCCAGCTCTGGACCATCCTCCCTGTGATAGGGCCTCAGATGAGTAGGGGACTCCCCTTCCCTCAGCACCCTTCACCCAGTTCATGTTGGGAGGGTGAGGTCGACCAGCAGCTCACCATGGTGCTAGAGCTGGGTCCAGGTGGGCACCACACTCACAGGGGTCCCAGGCTGCCCCAGAACAGGGTCATGGGAGTGGGGCTGTCCTGGAGTGTTTGCGTACTGAGCGGTCAGATCAGGGAGGTTTGGGGCTTGAGCCCCAGTGCCTACTCTGGTCAAATGCTCTCTGCACCCCCTACAAGCTCCCTCTCCTCCACGCCTGAAGCCCCAGCCTCCCAGCCCCATTTCCTGCTTCTCCAGAGATTCTGGCCTGAGTGGCACCCTGGATCCTTCGGAAGGAAACACTTCTGTGTGACCCCTCCTCTGCACGACAGAGGTGGGGGTCGCCTGCCCACCAAGGCAGGGCACCATCCTTCCACCACGCTCCCTGTGCCCTGCAGGCCTCACAAGACCAAACGAGTGACCCCAGATCAAGGGGAGAGGCAGGCAGGGCTTCCAGCAACTGCAGTGGGTGGCCCAGGACCCACACACACCGCCCCACCCTCTCAGGATCCCCACACCAGCCTGACTGCCCTCCACCCTCTGAAGTTAGAGCTGCCTCCCGGCCTCACCCAACACTGCTGTCAGCCATCCCGCTACCCTCTCATCCTCCATCCATCATTCCATTTATCCACCCATCCTCCCACCCACCCATTCACTTGTATATCCATCTTCCACCTGTTGATCCATCCTTCCATCCATTCACCCACTGCTCTATCCATCCATCCATCCATTCCCATCCATTAACCTCTCTGTCCTCCTATCTATCCATCCATCTTTCCCACCATCCTTCTTCCCATTCATCCATCTCTCCATCCTCCCATCAATTCCTCATTTACCCATCCATCCATCTTCTCATACATCCAATCCATTCATCTGTCCATAATCACAGCTGCCCATCCATTTATCCAATTTCCCATCCTCTGTCTTCTCATTGACCTTCTGCCATCCATCCCTTCTCTAATCTATTCATTCATCCATCTATCCATCTCCCATCCATTCCCGTGATACATCCTCTCATCCATCCAGTGTATCCTCTTCTCCATCCAGCCATCATCCATCCCTCCGTCTGTCCCTCCATCTGTCCCCCATCCATCATGTGAATTCCTGGGGTACAGTCGCCTCTGGGAATCTGAGGCTTTGTTCTGTGGGCAGGTTTGATAAGTCCTGTGGTTGAGTGTCAGACAGGGTCTTCCCTGCATGGTGCATGCTTTCAGCCCACATTGAGGGTGAGGCAGTACCATGCTGCCAGGGTCAAGTAGCAACACAGATGTTTGCTGGATATGTGACCAGACCTGAAGGTGGCCTCCGGCCTGAGGGGACCTTTCCTTCTGGTGCTGGCTCTGACCCCCATGTCCCATGCCCCAAGTAGGGGGAGAGACTCAAGCACTGGCAGGCTGGGTGTGCTGTGCTCCACTGATTCCTTGTTGTATGGCTATGGGCAAGTGACTTCACCTCCCTGCGCCCATTTCTTTGTAAAGTGAGGTCACGATAGCTCAGGACCATGGGGCAGCTGTGAGTGATCAGTGGGATGGTGTAGGAGGGGTGTGCTGCCTGAGCTCTCTGCTGACAGACCCTGGGTCCATGATAGGCTGGTGGACACAGCCTGACTCAGGGCTGAAAGCCAGGGCTGACTGGCCTTCACTGGTCTCCGCCTCCCCGTACTCCCACAGGCTCAGCTGCGTGCTGGCCTTACCCCTGCCCACTCTGCCTGCAGGTCACACTGGCCGCCTCCTCCGAGCCCTGCTGGGCTTCAGCCTCCTCTTCTTGGCAGCCCACGTCACCTTCCAGATATGCCTGCATACTGTGCCCCGCCTGGACCAGCTTCTGGAGCCAAACTGTGAGTCACTAGGGGGCCTGGGGGGATGCTTGAGGGCAGCAGGCCTGGGGGAGAGCCAATGGTCTCCCTGAGCTACCAGAGGGCCTGGGCAGGGTTAGGGAGCCTCACATTCTTCAGCAAGGTCAGCCAGCCTCAGGGGCCACCCTGCCTCACCCAGGCTTTGTCTACCTCTGAGTGTCTATCCACTATTTATATCCAGTGCAAATGGGCCCAGGTTAACTGCCCCAGTAACAGGTGGCCATGGGGCTGGGCTGAACACCGGCAACATCAAACTGAGCCTGGCGTCTGGCTCACCGGACAGCCCTGGTCTTCTCAGGCCCCACCTGCTCACATCTTCCTCCTGAGCCATTGGAGGCATAGAGGCTAGGCTGGGGGGACAGGGGTGCCAGCAGACCAGGTGAGCTGCCCGCCCACCATCCTGCACCCTTTCAACCTGTGGACAGAATCTCCAGCTGGCACCCAGCCCTCCCACCTCCACTGACTCCAGCACCCCAGTGTGCAGATGACAGAGCCCTGGGGTCCCATCCCCATTGCTTGGAGGAGGGCTTTCCCACCTCCATGTCCCGCCTGGATCGTGGAGGGCAGGATGTCCCACCTGGCTTCCCATTTTCATTCTGTGAAGATCGTGTGTCTCCTGCAGCTTAGAGACTGGAAGTCAGGTGCCTTGAGGGCTCTCTGGTCCTGGTGGCTCTGAGACCAGGCTTCCCATGTGTGCCCCCTCCGGCTCCCAAGGAGCAGTCAGCCTCTTGGCAACGAGACGGTTTCTTGGCACCCACCTGCCTGACCTGGTTCCCCCACCTCTCTCTGCAGGCAGCACCTGGGACACCATCACCTGGGACACCATCTCCCGGCTCATTGGGGTCACGAGGTGAGAGTCCTCAGTCTCCCTCAGGGATTTCCTGGGCCTGAGGTGGGGGCCTCCAGCTCCTGGGGTGCCCCCACTGGCCCCAGCCCCACTAAGCCTACCATGGGCTCTCCCTGCCCTCTACAGGCTGGACCTGAAGGACATTCCCAATGCCATCCGCCTGGTGGCCCCTGACCTGGGCATCCTAGTAGTCTCCTCCCTGTGCCTTGGGGTCTGCAGGCGCCTCACGAGGACAGCCCGGCACAGCCAGCACGTCCAGGAGCCGGTGAGGGCTATGGGGCACCCCAGGTCCCAGCCGTTTGAGGACTGTTGTACGTCCTCTTTCTTTCTTTCTTTTCTTTTCTTAAACAAACGTGGACATTTTAGTTGTAAAAGCCTGTATGTGCCCACCGTGGAGAGACGTGACAGCAGCGGAGAGGTCAAGTGTGTGTCCCGTGGGGCACTGGCATCGCAGCGTACGGTCCCAGAACGTGTGGGGGCTGCAGGCAGCATCTGCCCCAAGAGCTGCTCCTGAGGAGTGTCGTCAGGGATGCAGGCCACAGGGAATCAGTGGTGCTGGGAGGCCGTGTGTGTGGCCGTCAAGGAGCATCTGGGGACTGACGGATGGACAGACAGACAGATGTTTGAGGAGCACCACCCACAGCAAGGGCATCGATGGGCTTGTGGACAAGGCAGAGGCTGTGTAGGCAGGAGGCCTAGAGCAGGGCCCTGCATCAGAGTCCCACCCTGGGTCTTTCCTCCATGTCCTCTGGTTGAAGGCTTAGCTCTCCTGTCCCTGCATGAGGGCTGTAGTCTTGAGCCCCATTTGGGTCCCACACTCAGCCTCAGCCTCTGTCAGTAGGACCTGGTTTCCAGGGCTGGGTCAGGTCTGTGATATCCAGGGTCCCTGCCCAGGAGGCGGTGGGGGACACAGGCTCACACCCTTAGCCCCAGTGTCCTCTGGTCAGGCTGCTGATGCTAGTGGAAATGAGGGCCTCAGTCCCCAGAGAGGGGGCCCTTCCTGTCACAGACTGGGGTGGGGCTCAGCCTGCAACTGACTGCCCATCCCCTGAGTCCTGGGGGACAAGGCTGGCACCCCCATTTCACAGGGGACATGGGGCCTGGAGGTCAAGCGGCTCTTCCAGGTACTTGTGGGGGTCGAATGGGGGCTGGGGCAGCCCCCTGACTGGCTGGCTCCCTCCATCCCTATGGCGTGTGGCACTGGCAGGCACAGGGCAGCCTCTGGTTTCCTCGTTAGCAGAGCCAGGGCTTCCAGGAACAGCTCTGACGGGAAGGAGCTAGCTGATTCCCCATGCCTGGGTCAGAGGGAGGGGCCAGCCCCCCACTCCACCCTGCCCATCGCCCCTCGGACCTCAGAGCAAGGCATCACAGGCACCCAGCATTTAAGGTCTGAGCCAGAAGCAGGCACAGCACCCCTTGCGGACGACCCCACCTGGCAGGGCCATAGTACATGTGTCTGCGTGCATGCGCCCATCCCAACTTGGCACACGTGTATCCATGGCTGCCCTGCATTTCAGATGGGCTGCGGTGGGGGGTGCGGCCTGGGGGACTGGCCAGGGCAGGCTGGACGCTGCTAGCGGCCCCCAGCACCTGTCCTTTCGCCCAGCAGCTGCTTCTGTTCTTCCCACACCCAGAAGCGGTCATTTTCCACGGCAGCTTTCCCAGAGCTGGGGCCAGGCTGTGGGCGGAGTGAGCTCAGGCCTGGCTGCTGTGCCTTCTAGGGCTGACCCCCCACCCCCATTTCCCGACATAACGGGGGGTATGTCCCTGGGTACCACTCTGACCCCAAGGCTGGGCCTCCTGCCCTGCCCTGTCCCCTCCACACTAACAGATATGGCCCAGCAGCACTCCCTGGGGCCTGCCCAGCTCCCCACCTACGTTTGACAGGCAGAAGACAGATTCAGAGAGGTTAGGGGGCTTGCCGAGGCTGCCCAGTTGGGAGATGTGGAGCTGGGGTGTGACCAGGGCTCCTGGCTCCCCCACGCTCTCAGCCTGGAAACCGAGGGCTGCCTTGGCCAGGACAGGTGAGGCACAGGCCAGCGCCCACATCTCAGGTGGAGACCCAGGGCCTGGGCTTCTGACACAGAGGCTGTTCTTTCTGCCTCCCTCAGGCTCCCCAATTCCAGGAAAGAGTCTGTTCTGGGAAATTTTGAGGCAGGGCCAAGGAGACAGACCCTGGTGGGTCTCCGTGCCTGCGGACAGGTGAGGCCAGTAGGGCTGGCCAGGGACACCCAGGAGGCCCACCTCACTCTCCAGATGCCCCATGGGCAGCAGAATGAGAGCAGGCTGTCCCCTGGCGCAGTCTCCCCTGACAGTGTGATCTGAGTCCCCCCACCCCCAAGCCTCCATTGCCGTTCTTATAAGGAAGGTGCTGTGGGCCAGGAGTAGGGTGTGGAGCTGCTCTGTGACCATAGAATGAGGAGCACCTGTGGTCCTGGCATGCGTCCACTGGGGACACCCACTGGGGCGCTCTCAGGCCAGGGGCCTGGGGCACAGATGCATGAGCCTGTGGGCTGCCCTGTCCTCGGGGCCCCTGGAGCAGGTGGGAGATAAAGAAGACCCACCTGAGGGGCACCTGGGTCATCTGAGCGCCAGGCCTTGGCAGGAAGGTGTCACTGCTGCAGTGGGCCACGTCCAGGAAGGCCTCCAGGGCTGCGAGGCCATGGGAAGGTGGTGGGCAGACCAGGCATGGAGGGCAGCACTGGTGCACACAGGCTAGTGGCCCTGTGACCTCAGAGGGCCAGCAGTGGGTGTTGAAGGGGGGCCAGGGAGATGGCCACAGGGGTGGGCTCCTCCCTCCTCCCTCTCCGTCCCCCCTCCTCCCTTTCCCTCCTCCCCCTCCTCCCTTTCCCTCCTCCCTCTCCCTCCCTGCCCCCTCCTCCCTCTCCCTCCCTGCCCCCTCCTCCCCCCCTTCTTTCTTTCCCCCTCCCGCTCTCTACTCCCTCCTCCCTCCTCCCCCTCCCCCACCATGTGCCTGACCTCTGCTCTTCCCATGACCTTGGCAGGACGATGACAGTGAGGAACTGGACACTGGCTCCCTGGGGGAGCTGCGGGAAGCCCCTGAACTGTCCCCCACGCGGAGATCTCGGCTGGCCGCCCGGTTCCGGATCACAGCGCACTGGCTGCTCGTGGCAGCTGGGCGGACTCTGGCCATCATGCTGCTCGCACTGGCAGGTACTCACTGGGCAGGGGGCTGGGACCCCACCTCTGACCATCACGCTGGGAGGGGTCTCAGCAGCCAAGCTCCCCACTGACCAGTGAGATGGTGGTCACACCACCCCAGCCAGGAGTGACCCTGTGTGCCCCTGCCTGGCCCGCAGGCATTGCCCACCCCTCAGCCTTCTCCAGTGTCTACTTCCTGCTCTTCCTGGCCATTGGCACCTGGTGGGCCTGTCACTTTCCCATCAGCCCGTTGGGCTTCAACACACTCTGCGTCATGGTGAGCTGCGTTGGCACCGGCCATCTCATCTGCCTCTATTGCTACCAGACACCTCTCGCCCAGGCCACTCTCCCACCTGCCGGCATCTGGGCCAGGTGAGGGCTCACCCCAGGCACCGCCCTGCCCTCGCCCCAGCCCTGCCCACCCGGCACCCATGACCCCCTCACCGCAGTCACCAACACGCCTTCTCTGGGCAGGGTGTTTGGTCTCAAGGACTTTGTGGCCCCCACCAACTGCTCCAGCCCCAACGTACTGGTCATCAATGCTGACCACGACTGGCCCGTGTACGTGAGCCCCAGCATCCTGCTGCTGCTCTGCTACACGGTGACCTCACTCTTGAAGCTCCATGCCCACCAGCCTGCGGACCAGGTGAGCACCCAGGCCAGCACCCTGTGTCCCCCACCCCCTTGGGCCAGGGCAAGGGGGCTGAGCCTCACCTCTGGTCTCCACAGAGGAAGGAGGCGGCCGGGGACGATGACACACGGGAGGTGGAGTTGACCGAGGTGGACCAGTGGCCCCAGGGTCAGGCCAGAGTTGTGGCCATCAAGGAGGAAGGGGCTGCCCAGGTGAGCAGTCAGGACTGAGAGGTGGGGCCGGCACCCCTCTGCCCACGGGCTTGGCTTACGGGCTTGGCTTGTCTACAGCACACAATGCCTACTCCCACAACACCAGACCCCGAGGACAACTGCATCATACACGACCTCACTGGCCACAGCGCCGTCCAGCAGCGGACCTGTAAGTATATGTAGCCGTGCAGTGCTGCCCCCTGGCGGCCTTGCCGTATTGGCCTCTCTAGCTGCACCCTTCTTTGGGGCTGCCCACGGACCTTCATGGCTTGGGTGGTAAAGAATCCGCCTGCAATGCGGGAGACCTGGGTTCGATCCCTGGGGTGGGAAGATCCCCCGGAGAAGGGAAAGGCTACCCATTCCAGTATTCTGGCCTGGAGAATTCCATGGACTGTATAGTCCATGGGGTCAAAAAGAGCCGGACACGACTGAGCG
This sequence comes from Bubalus kerabau, assembly GCF_029407905.1. Taxonomy (NCBI): domain Eukaryota; kingdom Metazoa; phylum Chordata; class Mammalia; order Artiodactyla; family Bovidae; genus Bubalus; species Bubalus kerabau. The sequence goes on along the minus strand of NC_073640.1, from coordinate 17,084,947 downwards.
ACTTTCACTCACTTACTCACGGACCCAAGACCCTGCAGGGATCTCCCTTGCCTGTCCTCCTGCCTTTCAGTCCCAGAGTTATTCACTGCTTTGTCTTGGGCTGGCTCTGTGTCTCCAGGGCAGGTCTGGGCGTTTTTCCTGGGTGCTTTTTCTTTCTTTTCTTTTGCCCTAAGCCTCGATTTCCATCTTACGAAGGGGATGAAGTTGCTGGCCTCGGGGGATGTGGGCACTCACAGAGCTGGAGGGACTGAGGCCATCTTGTCCACCCTGTCCCTCTAGAGTCTTGGAAACCAAAGCTGGGAGGGGGGTGAGAATGGGCCAGGGTCCCACGACACATTGGGAACAGGGTCAGACAGGAGCCTGGACCCTTTTCTGCCGCCAGAGCCCCTGTGAGACTGTGCTGAGCATGGCTCCCCCAGCCCCCACTCCAGACTGCAGCTCCAGCACTGTCTGCACTTGGGGGCTGAGTCAGGTATGGGTGAGGGGCTCTGCCCTATTGATTTCGGAGCCTCCCCAGCAGGCGTCCTGCTTCACCTGTGACCCCTACCCTCACCCTAGCATGCCCCCGGCTGGCTGAGCCAAAGGAGACGTCTCCGCTGCACGGCCTGGGCCACCTCATCATGGACCAGAGCTACGTGTGTGCCCTCATCGCCATGATGGTAAGGGCACTGGCCCGGACCAGCCGAGGGCTGGGCCTTCCCACGGGCTCTCACGGCATTCCAGGAGAGGATGGTGGCCTGGTGCCTTGTCGCCAGAAGTGGGTGGGACTGTGGCCTGCCTGCTGGGCCACAAGCCGTCCAGGCCAGCCACCAGCTGCGTGGTTGTGTGTGCACGTTTGTGCGGTGGGTGTGTGGGTGGGCCAGCAGGGCGGGTTTGCTTTCCTCTTGGCCTGGGGAGCGTGCGTGCAGCCCTGCCCCGCCCGGCCCACAGGTGTGGAGCATCACCTACCACAGCTGGCTGACCTTCGTGCTGCTGCTCTGGGCCTGCCTCATCTGGACGGTGCGCAGCCGCCACCAGCTGGCCATGCTCTGCTCGCCCTTCATCCTGCTCTATGGGCTGGCGCTCTGCTGCCTGCGTTACGTGTGGGCCATGGACCTGCAGCCCGAGCTGCCCACCGCCCTGGGCCCCGTCAGCCTGCGCCAGCTGGGGCTGGAGCACACCCGCTACCCCTGCCTGGACCTGGGCGCCATGGTGAGTCTGCCCAGCCCTCACCCGGCTCCCAGTGTGGTGGGCGTGCTGCAGCCCAGGGCCTGCGTCTGGGTGTCACCAGGACCCCCTGGCCAAGCCCAGCATAGTTGCTCAATCGGTGTTTGTCGAGTGAATGTGTGACGACCTCACGTTGCTGGGGGCACCATCCTATCTGCCTGAGACAGGCTCTGTGAGCACTGCATGTGGTCCCAGGTCCCAGTGAGTTTCTGTGCGCTCATGGTGCCCCTTGTGAGACAGGTCACTGCACCTGGGCATCCATGCCACCGGTGGCCACGTGAGGGGTGTGGGTTACAGCTCACCATGTGAGTCCACTGGCATGCAAGCATGCAAACACATGTGAGCCTGTGTTCACCTGTGGGTCTGTGTGCACACAAGATCATGTGTGAGTAGGAGCCACTGTGTGGGAGTGTGTGTGCATTTGTTTGTGAACTCGTGCCTGCGAGGAAGATGGCAGGTTGGGGGACACCTTCCCGCTCTAGTGTCGCCTCTGGCTCCCCTGCCTGGGCCCCTCAGTGATGCCGCCCCCGTCTCCCCAGCTGCTGTGCACCCTGACCTTCTGGCTCCTGCTGCGCCAGTTTGTGAAGGAGAAGCTGCTGAGGAGGGCACGGGCCCCTGTGGCGCTGACAGAGGTCACCGTGGCCGCCACGGGTGAGCGGGCGGGAGGGCTGAGTGACTGGGGGGCAGCTCCTTCCCACCTGCCTGGTTCTGATGCCGTTGCCCCACCCGCTGCAGAGCCCACGCGGACGCAGATGCTGCTGCGGAGCCTGGGGGAGCTGGTCAGGGGCATCTACGCCAAGTACTGGATCTACGTGTGTGCAGGCATGTTCATCGTGGTCAGCTTCGCTGGCCGCCTGGTGGTCTACAAGATCGTCTACATGTTGCTCTTCCTGCTCTGTCTCATCCTCTTCCAGGTGTGGGGGCACGGGGCACAGAGAGGTGGAGGTGGGGGCACAGGGGGGCACGGAGTCGGGGGGTTGGGCCTCACAGCCGGCTTCACTGCGCCCGCTGGCCGGCAGGTCTACTACAGCCTGTGGCGGAAGCTGCTCAAGGCGTTCTGGTGGCTGGTGGTGGCCTACACCATGCTGGTGCTGGTGGCCGTCTACACCTTCCAGTTCCAGGACTTCCCGGCCTACTGGCGCAACCTGACGGGCCTCACCGATGAGCAGTGAGTCTGGGATGGGGCTGGGGGCGGCGGGATGCTGCCATGGGGGTCATGCAACCATGCTGACCCCTACCCCACCTCCCCACCCAGGCTGGGGGACTTGGGCCTGGAGCAGTTCAGCGTGTCCGAGCTCTTCTCCAGCATCCTGGTCCCCGGCTTCTTCCTGCTCGCCTGCATCCTGCAGCTGCACTACTTCCACCGGCCCTTCATGCAGCTCACTGACCCCGAGCACCGGCCCCTACCTGGCGCCTGCACCCCACGCTGGGTTCCCGGGTAGGCCTGCCCCCTGGGGCTGGGGGTCTGCAGAGGCTGATGGTGTTGGGCAGGAGACCTGGAATGGGGGTAGGGCCTCAGCTGTCACCTTCAGGTACCCCAATGGGGTCACAGGGGTCAGGAGGTCAGCAGGCCCCATGCTCCCACCTGGTGGCTGCAGCACCCACAGCCGGGGTCCCAGAGCTGGGGAGGGGGAGGCAGGAGAGGAAGGGGCTGCAGGGCCGCCTGAGGAGCGCGGGTGGGAAGGACACTCCGGGGCCCTGTCCTAGGCGGGACGCGGTGAGCCGGACCCCCCTGCTGCAGCAGGAGGAAGAGGAGGAGGTACCCAGGGACGACGGGCTGGGCACGGCCAGCCCCCACCAGGTCACGCAGGTCCCAGAGGGTAAGTTCAAGGTGCCCAGACTTGAGGCCCGGAGCCCCACCTGCACGGGACAGAATGGCCCAGGCCCCTCCTCCTCACTGTCCCCCCAACCCCCCCAGCCAGCAAGTGGGGCCTGGTGGCTGAGCGGCTGCTGGACCTGGCCACCGGCTTCTCGGACGTCATCACCCGCGTGCAGGTGCTGGTGCGGCGCCTGCTGGAGCTGCACGTCTTCAAGCTGGTGGCCCTGTACACCGTGTGGGTGGCCCTGAAGGAGGTGAGTGTGGACATTCTCGCACACCCGCCTGGGCCCCCCGGGTGCTGTGAGGGGCGGCAAGGGGCCTGTGGGGAGGGCGCTGATCCGGCTGCCGCCACCCATAGGTGTCGGTGCTGAATTTCCTGCTGGTCGTGCTCTGGGCCTTCGCCCTGCCCTACCCACGTTTCCGGCCCATGGCCTCGTGCCTGGCCACCGTGTGGACCTGCATCATCATCGTGTGCAAGATGCTGTACCAGCTCAAGGTGGTCAACCCCCACGAGTACGCCAGCAATTGCACGGAGGTACGTGTCACAGTGGAAGGGCGGGCGCAGAGGGCCTGGGTGGGGGTCCATCCCTGGGGTCAGCATGCAGTGCCCTCCGCTCCTCTCCCAGCCCTTCCCCAACAGTACGAACCTGCAGAAGACAGAGATCCGCCAGTCCTTGCTGTATCGCGGGCCTGTTGACCCTGCCAACTGGTTTGGGGTGCGGAAGGGCTTCCCCAACCTGGGCTACATCCAGGTGAGTGCAGCAGGCAGGTGGGCCGGGTAGGGGGTGCTGTGGGGCAGGTGGGGCCTGACTGCCCTTGCCCCTCAGAACCATCTGCAGATCCTGCTGCTGCTGGTGTTTGAGGCCATGGTGTACCGGAGCCAGGACTACCACCGCCGCCGGCACCAGCTGGCCCCACTGCCTGCCCAGGCTGTCTGCGCCGAGGGCACCCGCCAGCGGCTGGACCACGACCTGCCCAGCTGCCTCAAGTACTACGTGAACTTCTTCTTCTACAAATTTGGGCTGGAGGTGAGGTGGGGGTCAACCCTTGCCCCTTCCATGGGGTTGGGCTCAGCCGCAGGGGGCCTTGCCACCCTCTGTGGGGCCTTTGCTGAGCAAAGGCTAGAGGGGATGGGGGAGGGTGCAGACCAAGGGGGCCGGGGGCCCCAGCTGGAGGTGGGCTTGGGCTTGGGCTCAACTCTGTCGTGGGGCCCCCACCTTGATTCCCCCAGCATGGAGACGTGTTTAGCCTCTCTGCTTGTCCAGGAGAGTGGCCTGGGCCGCTGCCCGCATCCTGGGCACAACACCCTCTGCCCCCCAAGGCCACCCAGAGGCAGAGCCAGGAGGACCCCCCACCCCCGCCGCCGGCTCACTGTCCTCACCCTGGCCACCCCTTTGCTCTCTGCCACCCCCAGGTCTGCTTCCTGGCAGCCGTGAACGTGATCGGGCAGCGCATGAACTTCATGGTCATCCTGCACGGCTGCTGGCTGGTGGCCATCCTTACCCGCCGACGCCGGGAGGCCATCGCCCGCCTCTGGCCCAATTACTGCCTGTTCCTGGCGCTCTTCCTGCTGTACCAGTACCTGCTGTGCCTGGGCGTCCCCCCCGCCCTGTGCATTGGTGAGTGGGCCGCTGGCAGGGCACACACTGGGTGCCCTGGCTGCTGGTGTGGCGTCAGGCCCCTCGCACCTGCACCCCCTCCCCCTCCGTGGGCTCTGTGGGCTGCAGCCGTGCCAGCTCTAGCGGGCAGTGCTGGCCCCTCATTCACTGGTCTCCCTGAATCCGTTGTTTTCTTTTTGCCAAGAATTTTATTTTGAAAAGTTTCAAATGATCAGAGAGGTTGAGAGTTTGAAAAATAGTCCGGGGAGCAGACATGTGCTCCTCTTGGCTAGTGGGGGCTGTCTGGAGTCCATGTCCAGTATGCCCAGGGTGGAGGCCTCTGTGTGCAGGGCAGTGACCACGCTCGGCTGCCCATCCCTGGACGACACCTTGGTCTGGTGCGCCATCCAGGGTCAGCAGCCGCATCCTCAAGGCCGTGTCCCTGGTGGCTGCTGGCTCTGAGCAGGACCTGACGGGAGCGCTTGGCCATCTCCTTCCTTCACCTTTCTGTTGTGACCTTTCTGGGGTCAGGCCACGGGCTGGCAGAAAGCCCTGATCTTGGAATTGTGGGCTATGCCCCAGGCTTAGAGGCTGGTGAACACGTGGGCAGGAACGGCCCACAGCGGGGGGAGTGAGCGGCCATCAGCCCTGCATGCTGAGGGGCTGGTGCGCGGTCTTGTGTGTGTACATCCACACCTGCAGACTCCCTGCTGCGGGCAAGTCTGCATGCGGTGGACATCGGTTCTGACTTCCGTTACTCCTGGCGCACCTGTTAGTTGTCCTCTCTGTGAGAGGAGCTGGGGTTTCTCCCCCTCCTGCTGTTTCCTGTGGTCTGCAGGTACAGGGGTTTCTCTGGACGCCTTGTAATGTCCTGTGCTCCCTTTCACATTCGGAGCATCTCGGCGGTGCCTGGAGCCCCCAGGCAGGCCCTTCCTCCCTCAGTGTCTGTGGAAGGCAGATCCCTGGCCCGTGAAATGCTGCTTTTGGTTGACAGTCTGTGAGTTTTGACAGAGAGCAGCAGAAGCAGAACAGAGCTTGTAAACATGCTTCACGTAGTTGTGAAGCGTCAGCCTCTGACTCGACCTGGTGCAGCGACCCAAGTTAAGAACCAGAAGAGGTGCAGGAGATGTCGGGGATGAGGTGCTACAGAGGTCTGCTTGTTCACCAGTGTGCAGGTGTCTGTGGGGCCGTGGTTTCTGTTTCTCTCGGGTGATCACCCCAGGTAGTCCTGCCAGTTCCCCTCTGCTCCGGTACTGGGTGTCCACACTGTTTTAGCCATTCTGACAGGTGTGCAGTGAAGCCTCATTTGGGTCTATCTGGGCTGTGGCCCACACGCAGGGCTCCGGCCCCACCCCCGTCAACCCCTGTGCCCCACCCACATCCCCCTGCCCACCCAGGGCGTCTGGAGCGCATGTCTGTGAGAACTGGGCTCCCTGGGCCTGTGTGCAAGAGGGTGTGTATGAGCGACTCCTGGGGTTGCTGGGGTTGGAGGTGGGTTGGGACAGTGGGTGACCACACCCTCTGCCTACAGACTACCCGTGGCGCTGGAGCCGGGCCGTCCCCATGAACTCCGCGCTCATCAAGTGGCTGTACCTGCCTGACTTCTTCAGCACCCCCAATGCCACCAACCTCATCAGTGAGTCCCCAGCCCCTCACACACGCGCCACTGCCAGCCATGCTGAGACCTTGCAGATGCCCATGGGATGGTCAGCGGGTGGGCACCAACCCTCATCTCCAGCCAGCAAGGGGCCCATTGTCTAGGCCTCACCAGGCAGTCCAGTCCTGCCATTCCCTGTGGGGTCTGTGTTCCATGAATGTACCCCGTCCCACAGGCCCATCTCACATGTACACAGTCCACCACACAGACACATGTCTGCTCACTGGTGTGGGCACAGGTGTGCATGCAGGAGTGGACACGGGTGGACACGGGTGTGGAGACTGATGCCACATGGCACACAGTCAGGCTCGCGTTGGCCTATTTCCTGATGCGTGTGTGTGTGTATGTAGATCTACGTGTACACACAGAAAATGCACACAGGCATGTTCTCTGACACCCGTGTGCACATCCACACGGTGTGTAGATGCTGGCGTAAATACGCATGGCCGTTTCTGCCCAGCTGCCCACACACCCCATCACCCCAGGATAAGGGCCGAGCTGGCAGGAAATGGACTGCACTTCCCGGGCGTGACAGTGGCCTCCCATTTGCCCACAGGTGACTTCCTGCTGCTGCTCTGCGCCTCCCAGCAGTGGCAGGTGTTCTCAGCCGAGCGCACGGAGGAGTGGCGGCACATGGCTGGCGTCAATACTGACCGCCTGGAGCCCCTGCGGGGGGAGCCCAACCCCGTGCCCAACTTCATCCACTGCAGGTGGGGGTCTTAGAGGCTGTGGGACTCCTGGGGCTGTGGTCCCGGGCTGCTGGGGAAGTGGTGGTGACCTGGGTCCATGGTGACATCCACTCCGCAGGTCCTACCTCGACATGCTGAAGGTGGCTGTCTTCCGCTACCTCTTCTGGCTGGTGCTGGTGGTGGTGTTCATCACGGGGGCCACGCGCATCAGCGTCTTTGGGCTGGGCTACCTACTGGCCTGCTTCTACCTGCTGCTCTTCGGCACCAGCCTTCAGCAGAAGGACACGCGTGCCCGCCTCGTGCTGTGGGACTGCCTCATCCTTTACAATGTCACTGTCATCGTCTCCAAGAACATGCTTTCTGTGAGCCCGGCCCCGCCCCGCCCCGCCCCGCCCCGCCCCGCCCCATCTCGCCTGGCCCCGCCCCACCCCCTGGCTCCGCCTCACCCTGCCACCCAGACTGACCCTCCTCCACCCGCAGCTCCTGTCCTGCGTCTTCGTGGAGCAGATGCAGAGCAGCTTCTGCTGGGTCATCCAGCTCTTCAGCCTCGTATGCACCGTCAAGGGCTACTACGACCGTGAGTGGGCGAAGCAGGCGGCCGGGGCTCCGGGGGTGCTCCGGGATAGCCGGCGTACAGGACCCTGACCTGAACCGTGTCTGTCCACAGCCAAGGAGATGCTGGGCCGCGACCAGGACTGCCTGCTGCCCGTGGAGGAGGCGGGCGTCCTGTGGGACAGCGTCTGCTTCCTGTTTCTGCTGCTGCAGCGCAGGGTGTTCCTCAGCTACTACTTCCTGCACGTTCAGGCCGAGCTCCGCGCCACCGCCCTGCAGGCCTCCAGGTGTGCCGCCCCTCTGTGACTTGACTTGTCACCTAGAGGGAGAACCAAGGAGACAGACCCCCTGGGACCTTCTCAGGACCTTGGCGATGCGCGGTCTCGCCCCCCTCTTGGTTGTTGGCTGGACTGAGGTTGCGTCCCCACTGGGAGGCCTTCCTCCCCAGCCCTGCGCTTTGGCTGCTCCTGTCCTCCCTCCCTGTGATACTGGAGGTTCTAGGAGGGTCTCCCTCTCCCCACAGCAGGACAAAGAGGGGTGTGGGCGGGTAGGACCTGAGCCCAACTGGGCCAGGCCGTAGCTAATACGCAGCTTTGCTGCCCTACAGGGGCTTTGCCCTCTACAATGCTGCCAATCTCAAGACCATTGAGCTCCACCGCAGGGCAGAGGAGAAGTCGCTGGCCCAGCTGAAAAGACAGTAGGTGCCATGTGGGCAAGGCCAGGGCTTTCTCTACTTGCCCAATGCTGAGCCACCTCCCCTTCTGCAGGATGGAGCGGATCCGGGCCAAGCAAGAGAAGCACAGGCAGGGCCGGGCCAACCGAGGCTGCCTTCAGGGCTCCCCGGACCCTGGCCAAGAGCCAGGTGAGTGTGGACAGAGCCTCGGTGCACACATTCCATGTGTCCACGCCCGCTGGAGCCATGTCCATGCTGTGTGACGTCCCACGGGCTTCTGGCCCATCCACCCTGTGCTGTGTGGTCACTCTGTCCCTGCAGGCCACATGGCCGGACCATGACTATCTGTCTGCGCTTGTGGGCTGTCCTCCACCCACCGTGGCACTTCATGTAGCCCCTTCATTGCCCAGGGGCTCCGAGTCTGTGTCTGCTGAGGGGCCGCCTGCGCCCCTTCCCACTGGCTCATGCGCACCCTGCCCCTCCACAGGGCCCGGCAGTCCAGGGGGCTCCTCCCCGCCACAACAGCAGTGGTGGCGGCCCTGGCTGGACCACGCCACAGGTACTGCTCCCACCTGGCCTTCCCTGACTTCCCTTTCAGAGTCGCTGTACGCTAGGCAGGCTTCCCTCTTGCCCTGCACTGACCTGGCCGGCACCTCCCAGGAGCCCTGCTCTCAGGCTTCACACTGAGCCTCTGGGTCATCAGGGGCCACGTCCCCACAACAGGCTCTGTGTGTCTTCTGCTTTCTAACTCTTGGACTCAGAAGTATGAGTCTTGGCTGCTGGCTGGCAGTGTCCCTCCTTCCCAGTCCTGCCCGCTCGTGTTCCTCTTGTCCAGTCTGATCTCGTCCCCCCCTGCTCTTGTGTCCTGTGCATGTGCTGCTGTCCCCCGGCCTGCCACTCCCTGGTTCTTGCCCGTGGCCGTCCCTCTGGGGAGGGTGGCTTGCGGGCCTTTGCCCCAGGGTCACGGGCTGCTGAGGGTCCCAAGCTGGCCAGAATAGCCAGGCTGTTACTGGACCCATCCCAAACCAAGGAGATGAACTTGAGGGTCTGGCGGGAGAAGGGAGGGTGGCTGGTTCTCAGTGCCCCCCTTTCCCGCAGTTATCCACTCCGGGGACTACTTCCTGTTCGAGTCGGACAGTGAGGAGGAGGAGGAAGCCCAGCCCGAGGACCCCAGGCCATCGTCACAGAGCGCCTTTCAGGTGAGCATGTGGGCCTGACATTCCCTAGGCCTAGGGCACCTACCCAGCCCATTCAGACCTCCTGCACTCACATATCGGGGGGAAGGCAGGATCGAGGGGTATAGGTCATGGGCAGCTGTGTGCCCCTCTGCCCACCTCCCCTGGCCCTGACTGACCACCCTGGTCTCTTGAGAAGGCTCACTGTTTGCTAGACACATCCTTCCTGTCCACCTTTGGGCTCCTGTTCTCAGCATGGGGACTGGCACTGAATGGCAGCCAGGATGTGCTGGGTGGCTCATGTACCACCCCCGTCTTCCCACCACAGCCCCCCAGGGATCTGATGGCCCCCACTCTGGCCTCCTGACCCCAGGCTGCTCCTGGACGGGAGGCGGAGGTGGGTAAATGGGATCCCATGGCAGGGGTGGAGGGGTGCTAACCCAGGGCCCTGCCTGCAGATGGCGTACCAGGCGTGGGTGACCAACGCACAGACGGTGCTTCGGCAGCAGCGGCAGCAGAGGGCCGAGCAGCTGCGCACAGGTGAGTCCGGTTATGGGCAGGTTGTGGGGTGGTGGGGAGGCAAAGCACTGATCAGATCCCCTGTGCCTAGGAGGCGACCCAAGCCAGGAAGCAGGGCCGGCAGAGGGCTTGGAGGACGAGGTGACCGGTGAGTTGGCGGCCAAGGGCTGGGGTCAGGGAGCGGGGGTCAGCCGCTGACCGCTCCTTTATGCCCTCCTGCCCAACCCTCACCGCAGGCCGCAGCCATGTGATGCAGCGAGTGCTGAGCGCCGTGCAGTTCCTGTGGGTGCTGGGCCAGGCGCTGGTGGACGGGCTGACGCGCTGGCTGCACGACTTCACGCGGCACCACCGCTCCATAAGCGACGTACTGCGCGCAGAGCGCTACCTGCTCACGCGGGAGCTGCTCCGGGTGAGCGGGCTGCCCCGGCCCCGCCGTGCCACTCCCCCGGGTCCGCCCCCTACGCCGACGCCCCGCCCACCACCACCACATGCCCCGCCCACCACCACATGCCCCGCCCCTACACAGACGCCTGCCACGCCCCCCCATTTGCCCAAGTCGGTTGACCTGAGACCCTGGCTGCCCTGCAGGGCGGAGAGGTGCGCCGGGACGTGCTGGACCAGCTGTACGCCAGCGAAGCCGAGGCAGCCCGTGATGCGCTGAGCACAGCATCGAGGTAGGAGCGGGGGCGGGCGGCTCAGGACAGTGGGGACCCACCTCACACGGCCTGTCCAGCCCCAGCGCCTGAGCTGCTGCACAGGGGGCGGTAGCCGGCCGGGCCCTTGTCCACCAGAGACCCAGAGGCCCTCCAGACTGCCCCCAGAGCCTGGGCAGAGCTCAGGCCGCCTTGTGAGCTGCCTTCTCCCGCAGCGGGCTGGGGGTGGAGGAGCCGCTGAGCAGCGTGACCGAGGACACCAGCAGTCCCCTGAGCACTGGGTACAATACCCGCAGCAGCAGCGAAGAGGTCGTCACCGAGCCTGGGGCTTCTCTGCGCAGCTCTGGGGAGCTTCCCGCTGGCGGCCGCGCCCGAATGCGCACGGCCAGCGAGCTGCTGGTGGACAGGTGAGCAGGGAGGGGTGTACAGCGGGTGGCCCCCGAGGCTCCAAGCCGGTGCCGGTGCTGGTGCCGTCCAGGCCTCTGCGCCAGGCCTGAGCCTGGTCCCCCGCAGGCGCATGCACATTCCGGAGCTGGAGGAGGCGGAGCACTTCGCGGCGGGGCGGGGCCGGGCGCTTCGGCTGCTGGAGGCCCTGTACCAGTGCGTGGCTGCCCACTCGGAGCTGCTGTGCTACTTCGTGATCGTCCTCAACCACATGGTCACTGCCTCAGCCACCTCCCTTGTGCTGCCCGTGCTGGTCTTCCTGTGGGCCATGCTCTCCATCCCGCGGCCCAGCAAGCGCTTCTGGATGACGGCCATCGTCTTCACGGAGGTGGGCGTCGCTGGAGGGGTGGGGGTGGGGGAGGGTGCGGGCGCCACGCTGACCTCTCACCCCTGCAGGTCACGGTGGTCGCCAAGTACCTGTTCCAGTTTGGCTTCTTCCCGTGGAACAGCCACGCTGTGCTGCGGCGCTATGAAAACAAGCCCTACTTCCCGCCGCGCATCCTGGGCCTGGAGAAGAGCGACAGCTACGTCAAGTATGACCTGCTGCAGCTCATGGCGCTATTCTTCCACCGCGCACAGCTGCTGGTGAGTACTCATACACAAACCTGCACACGTAAGTCCACACACACACACACACACACACACACATGCACACACACAGCCAGTTTGTTTCAGGAAGCAGGCGGGACATAGTGGGGCCCAGGGTGGGCCTGGCCATCTCACCCAGCCCAGTGTGGCCATGCCAGCCTCACCAGCCTGCCTCACTCCACAGTGCTATGGCCTCTGGGACCATGAGGAACCCCCATTGTCCAAGGAGCACGATAGGGGCAGTGCAAAGGAGAAGGGGGCTGAGGAGGAGCCAGCCCTGCCTGCACCCCAGGAGGAGCCAGGAGGGGCGGCCAGGCCCCCTGCTGAGGACAACGTCCAGGCGGAAGTGAAGGGTGGGCCCCTAGAGCCCGGCGGCAAGAGGCGCATCAGCCTCCGTTTGAGGAGGAGGAGGAAGGAGAGCACGGAAACCAGAGGACAGGCCATTGGTATGAGGGCCCACCCGGCAGAGCCACTCACACCCCACAGCCCTCACACCCTCTGCTGGTGACCCTGGGGAGGTCCCTGCACTCGGTTTGATTTGTACAAAGTGGGCTGGTTGCACTGGCAGCCCCTTCGGGGTTCCCTGGGATGGTCAGGAGTCTGAGCTGGGCCAGCCGATGCTGTGCAGGCTCCACCATCAGTGGCGGTTGCTCCTCACAGAAGGCGAGGAAGAGGAGGAGGAGGCAGCAGTGGCGGTGGCGGCGGCGGGGGCAGGGACCTTGCGGAGAGAGAAGAGGCGGAGTCGCCCCCGGGAAAGAGTGAGGGTGCTGGGGGTCCGGCTGCAGAGCTTCTGCCTGTCCCTGTGAGTGCCCTGCTGGGAGCGCCCAGGTGCGGGTGGGAAGAGCAGGGCCTGGACTGAGCCCGCCCGCCCGCAGGGCCCAGAGCATGTACTGGCCCGTGCGGCGCTTCTTCCAGGACATCCTGCACACGAAGTACCGGGCCGCCACTGACGTCTACGCGCTCATGTTCTTGGCCGACGTCATCGACTTCATCATCATCATCTTCGGATTCTGGGCCTTTGGGGTGAGCTGGGTCTCCGCCCTGGTGAGCCCAGGCCCCGCGGCCTCCCCAGCACCTCTGACCTCTGCTCTCCCGGCCACAGAAGCACTCGGCAGCCACGGACATCACGTCCTCCTTGTCAGATGACCAGGTGCCCGAGGCCTTCCTGGTTATGCTGCTGATCCAGTTTAGCACCATGGTCATCGACCGCGCCCTCTACCTGCGCAAGACCGTGCTTGGCAAGCTGGCCTTCCAGGTCGTCCTGGTGCTGGCCGTCCACCTCTGGATGTTCTTCATCCTGCCCGCTGTCACTGAGCGGTGCGTGCCAGGGCGCAGGCCTCGCCCAGACACAGGCTTTGTGGTGCCTGGTGGAGGCAGGGTTGGGGGCGTGGGCACCCTTACCTCTGACCTGGCCTCCCGGTCCCATCCAGGATGTTCAGCCAGAACGCGGTGGCCCAGCTGTGGTACTTTGTGAAATGCATCTACTTCGCTCTGTCCGCCTACCAGATCCGCTGTGGCTACCCCACCCGCATCCTCGGCAACTTCCTCACCAAGAAGTACAACCACCTCAATCTCTTCCTCTTCCAGGGGTGAGTGTGGCCAGCCTGGGGTGCTGGTCTGGGGGTAGGGGGCATCGTCCCTCCAGCCCTCCTGATGGTGCCCCCGGCCTTGGGCAGGTTCCGGCTGGTGCCATTCCTGGTGGAGCTGCGGGCAGTGATGGACTGGGTGTGGACGGACACCACACTGTCCCTGTCTAACTGGATGTGCGTGGAGGACATCTATGCCAATATCTTCATCATCAAGTGCAGCCGAGAGACTGAGAAGGTGCCGGGGCCCTAGGGGGCACTGGCCACTCACCCCCACTGGGGTCCCACCTGGGGTTCACTGCCCACACAGCAGAAGTCCAGACAGCACTGTCCTAAAATCCTCCTGGTGGCCAGAAAGGGCTCCTCCCAGGGGACGGTGACTGAGGCTGCCTCAGGGGTGGCTCAACCACAGAGGGGCCAGAGCCAACACTGAGCAGGAGAGGCCTGGCCTCTGGGCCCTGGCTCACTGTTGTGGGTCACAGTGTGAGCACTGACCTGTTAACTGGGCTTTTGTGCTTTCTCATCAGTTTTATTGATAACATTCACACATCACCAGGTGGATGGTTTCTAGTATATTCAAATCTCCACAAATATCAGAACAGTTAAGACCACACTCATCATCCAGAAACCCCAGCCCCACAAGCAGTTGGCCCCCGGCCCCCATCCACCCCCTACATGGGTCTGCCTGTTCCTGTCAAACCAGCTGCATGGACCCACAACACATGGCCTTCCACAACTGGCTTCTCGCAGCGCAGTGTGGTCCAAGCTTATCCATGCAGCTGTACCAGTTTCTTCTCAAGGCTAAGTAGTAGTCCGTTGTGGTTAAGACTTGTATATGTCCTAAAAAAAAAAAAGCCTCCACGGCCTTTCACATCTCCTGGGTGTGCGCTTAGGAAAGAACCCTGTGTCTCTGGGGGCCCCTGCCGAGCCCTGTGGCTGTAGCATGGCAGGGACGCCAGCCTGCTTGCCCCACGCCCTGGCAGGGAGGTGTCGCACTGTGCTTCTCCTTGTTTCACCTGGTGACTTGTTTCCCATCAAGCATCTTTCCCTGTGCTTGTTGGTCACCTGTGTATCATTGTCTTTGGAGAGACCGTCTGTCCAGGTTTCTCTCTGGTTCTTACTTGGGTGGTTTTTGGTCATTGTGAGGGTTCCTTATGCATTCCGGAAGTTAGACCCTTATCAGGTAGATCTGCCCTGAAAGCATCTACTGCTTTAGGTCTCCCATGAGTTCATCTTTGTCAAGGATGTGGGTGACCAGTGCCCTCTGTGGCAAAGGCTTTCCTTCCCCACAGCCTCAAGGTGAGGGTCTGGTTCTGGCTTTGGGCTCTACTCCCTGGTCAGCTGTCTTCACCGCTATGGCTTCAGTTTCAATGTATAGTCAAGGCTTGACTTTGTGGAGTCACAGGGGAGCCTGAGACCACGGGGCCAGGCGGGTGACCTGTGTTTACCCCCCACCCCCAGAAATACCCGCAGCCCAAGGGGCAGAAGAAGAAAAAGATTGTCAAGTACGGCATGGGCGGCCTCATCATCCTGTTCCTTGTGGCCATCATCTGGTTCCCGCTGCTCTTCATGTCCCTGGTGCGCTCTGTGGTCGGTGTCGTCAACCAGCCCATCGACGTCACCGTCACCCTCAAGCTGGGTGGCTATGAGGTGAGCATCATAAGGGGGCCTGGCTTCAAGTGGCTGCTGGTGGCGGGGCTGGGGGGGCCTCTCCGGGCGCCAGGTCACCATGTCCCCACTGCCAGCCCCTGTTCACCATGAGCGCCCAGCAGCCATCCATCGTGCCCTTCACACACAACGCCTATGAGGAGCTGTCCAAGCAGTTTGACCCCCACCCAGTGAGTGGCCCCCCCGTGCATCGGCCTGTGGTGGGAGGGAGGGTCTGGCTGCTCCCCACTGAGATGCTGCCCTGCACCCAGCTGGCCATGCAGTTCATCAGCCAGTACAGCCCCGAGGATATCGTCACGGTGCACATCGAGGGGAGCTCCGGGGCACTGTGGCGCATCAGCCCGCCAAGCCGGGCGCAGATGAAGCGGGAGCTGTATAATGGAACGGCTGACATCACCCTGCGCTTCACCTGGAACTTCCAGAGGTGTGTCCTGGGGGGGGCACCCCACCCTTCACCTGGAACTTCAGAAGGGCATCCTGGGCAGAGGGCAACCTCAAAGGGTCACACACCCCACCAGGTCACACTGTGCCCCTGCTGTAGGGACCTGGCCAAGGGCGGCAGCGTGGAGTACACCAACGAGAAGCACACCCTGGACCTGGCCCCCAACAGCACCGCCCGGCGGCAGCTGGCCAGCCTGCTGGAAGGCACCTCGGACCAGTCCGTGTGAGTGGGTGGGGGGGCCGGGCGTGGAGGCCACAGGAGGGCTGGACCAGGCCTGACTTACCACTTCTCCCCACAGGGTCATCCCCCACCTCTTCCCTAAGTACATCCGTGCCCCCAGTGGGCCTGAAGCCAACCCCGTGAAGCAGCTGCAGCCCAGTGAGTGGGGCAGGGATTCTGGGTGGGGGTGCTGGCTGTGGCCGTGGCCCTGGACAGATGGGGGCCCTGACACCTCCCGGTTCCCACCTAGACGAGGAGGCTGACTACCTTGGCGTGCGTATCCAGCTGCGCAGGGAGCGTGTGGGCACAGGGGCAGCTGGCTTCCTCGAGTGGTGGGTCATTGAGCTACAGGACTGCCAGGCCAACTGCAACCTACTGCCCATGGTCATCTTCAGTGACAAGGTCAGCCCGCCCAGCCTGGGCTTCCTGGCCGGCTACGGGTGAGTGTGGCGGTGCTGGGGGGCAGGTTGGAGAGGGGTGCAGGCCAGCGGCAGCCCCGAGGCTCACTTGCCCACCCACCTGCCCCCAGCATCATGGGGCTGTATGTGTCCATCGTGCTGGTCATCGGCAAGTTCGTGCGCGGCTTCTTCAGCGAGATCTCGCACTCCATCATGTTTGAGGAGCTGCCGTGCGTGGACCGCATCCTCAAGCTATGCCAGGACATCTTCCTGGTGCGGGAGACGCGGGAGCTGGAGCTGGAGGAGGAGCTCTATGCCAAGCTCATCTTCCTGTACCGCTCACCCGAGACCATGATCAAGTGGACGCGCGACAAGGAATAGAGCCACCATGGGTGGAGTCGAGGCCCCGGCCTGATGCTGCTGTCACAGGAAGCCGCGGCCCGCTCGGTGCAGGACTGCTGGCCCTTCCCGTTGTCCCCCACCCCCACGCGTACTGTAGTTTTCTAATTAAAACGTTTTTATTTATACAAAGGGGCAATCACATGCCGACTGCCCAGCCTTGCCTGCCTTCTTGCCCCCGGGGGGGGTCTCCTGTCCCAGGCGCTGGTCCGCGAGCTCAGCTCTCACCAGTCCCAGCCTCGTCTTCACTGTCCACCAGCAGGTACTCCTGGACCTCCTGCTCGGCTGTGGCCCTGGGGGAACCGCATGGTAGAAACCGAAACCCAGAAGGACCCCTCCTATGCTCCCTTCCCCAGCAGAACAGGCAGTACCTCTGGCTGCGGAGCTGGGCCTCGGACAGGATATAGGGTGGCAAGAGCTCCAAAGAGGGCTGCAACAGAGTCAGCATGGGCAAGGGGCTGAAAGGCACAAGGCTGGCCAGTGCCCACCTGTCCCTCACCCGGGAGAGAGGTGGCCGCTCACCAAGTCCTTCATGTTCACTCGGCAGCCATAGCACAGCTGCTCCATGACCTGGGCCCGGGGGTCCTCCCTGCAGAGCACGCTGGACTAAGCACCTGGCCTGGCCCTCAGTGAGGACCCCAGGGTGCACCCACACTGTGCAACCCCAAGGTGCCAACCACAGCAGGGTGGGGGGCACGACAGGTCGAGGCGGGGACTCACCTCCTGCAGCAGCTGGGGGCCCCACCAATTCCAGCACAGCAGCAGGGCCCGGCAGCCACCCCAGCCTGTGTGACAGGGGTCTGCATCTGGGGGAGATGTGAGGTCTGAGCCCCAAAAGCCGTTGCGCTGTCTGCAAACACAGAGGAGCTGAGGGGACCTCGGGGGCCACAAAACCCCAAGAGCGCTCACGGGTGGCCCGCCCCAGCACCGCACAGGGTGAGGACAGACCAGCAGTGTCGACGTCCAGCGTGCACATGCAGAGCAGGCAGCGGGGGCCGGCGGCACAGCCGTCCCTGGGGGCCTTGACCAGCTTCTCGCTTGTCCTGGGGTGGGGACAGGGCTCTAAGACACTGCTGGCCGGGGGCTCCACCCTGCCAGTGCCCCCACCCCCAGTGCCCACACGCACCCACCTGTACACGGTGCTGACTGTGGAGGGGAACTGGGCCTGCAGCCTGAGGATGAAGGCCTCCATCAGCCGGTGGATGCTGGCCTTCTCGGGTGCCTGGGGCAATGAGACAAGGGGGCAGCTGTGGGAGGGGCCCCACCTCAGAGGAGCGTGGACCCCGGACTTCACAGCATCAGCCCTGAGAGTCTGCTGTGCAGCAAACCAGGCGCCCCACTTCTAGAGCGCCCCCCCGTTCAATCAGGCACCCTGACAAGAGCCCGTCCTGCCCCTCACCCCACCCCCACAAAGCCCCACTCCGGGAGCACAGGGATGCCCCATGCGGGCTCCACTACGGCAAGGGGCGTGCACGCTGCCCACCTTGGTGTCCAGGGCCGGCGTGCAGACGGAGGGCACGGCAAACAGGTGGTTGTAGAAGGCAACCTCCTTCAGCGTGTGCTCGCGCATGGGCCGTACCACCACCACGTCGCCATGTCGCTCGTCTGAGAAGCCCTGGGGGTGGTGAGGGGGACCAGTGTTCTTCACTATACTCGGCTGTCCCTGCCCACTGGGGGGTCCTGAGCTCTCCCTGCCTCCTGGGTGACCCCTGGGCAGCTTGCAGGCGCACCGTGTCCCAGGCAAGGAAGGCCCCTCTCCCCAGTGCCAGGCTGGTCATGAGCTTGATGGCCAGGCGGGTGCAGCTGTCCCCCATCATGACCTTGGAGTAGCCGTGGTTCCGGGCCACGTGGAGAATCAAGTGGGTCCTGTGGATCAAGGCGGGAGGTCTCAGGAGCCCAGGGTGACAGGCCCAGAACTCAGGGGGCAGGGCGAGGCGGACTCACCGCAGGGTCTGCAGAAGCTCCTCCTTGGCCGTCAGCGTCTTCACTGAGTCAAACAACCTGGACAGTGCCTGGGTCTGGGCGGCTGTGGGTGGCCCAGCGGGGCTCTGGGGGTCCTGGGCACAGTGCTGGCTCTGCCGCTCCACCCCGCCGGTGCCCAGTGCATGCTGCTGCTGCAGGAAGCTGTCCACGGCTGCCTTGTAGGCTCCCTCCGTCCCCGCTGGCTCCTGGGCAGAGCAGCGCAGTGCAGAGGGCGGCAGGCTGAACACCTGCAGGAGGCCAGAGCTGTGAGGCCCACCCCACGTGGGGGAAGCAGACCGTGCCCCTCAGGCACCCAGTGCTCGCCCCCAGGCCCTCGAACAGGGACGGCCCGCCCACCTCCTCCAAGGCCACAGCGTGCCATGGGAAGCCAGTGGTCTGCAGGGCCAGCTTCACCTCCGCCAGAGTTCTTGCTCTGTCCTCGGGGCTCTGGCCACAGGCGGCTCCCTCTGAGACCCGCAGGCAGAAAAAGAGAGTCAGGCTTCAAGAGATGCGGACAGTGGTCAGGACCAACAGCCCTGTGGGGGCAGCAGTCTCTGAATGCTGACCTGTCTCCTCGGGGGGCATTTTCAGAGTGGCTGGTGAGTTCTCTGAGGATGGGGTGGAGGCCGGAAGGGCAGGTCCCCTCAGGCAATGAACTTGCCCTTCTCACTCAGTACCCTGGACCCCGTGGTGGACACTCAGCAGACGTTCCTGCCCAACCCTGGATGGTCTGAGACTTAGGACGGCAGCAGTGCTGTCTGCCGAACACGCTCACTGTCTCCAGAGAAACGCCCCAGGAGGGCTTCCTGTGGGCACAGTGCCAGCAGTCAGCAGGCCCATCTGAACACCAGGGCCCAGGAGGAGACGTACCATCAACGTAGACAACCCCTGGCACGAAACGCAGCCTCTTGGCAGAATCTCGACTCAGGCCCTGGGGGGACGTGACAGGGCCTCAGCTCCAAGGCCAGAAGCAACCGGGCACTTTGCTGCAGACTCTGCTCCTGCCAGACCAAGGGCCCCAGGAAAGGGCAGCAGTGTCCCCTGTGCTGTGCCAGACTCCACGCAGGCCCACAGGGTGGAGGCACAGCCCAGCGCGCTTCAGAGTGGCACTCCCTGGGGTACCTCTGTCCCCCCTCCAAGCAAAACCCGCTCTCAAAGCCTGTCTGTGCCTCCTGGCAACACCCGAGAAGCCCCTGCCAAGCCCATCAGACCACTCAGGGCAAGAGACCATGACAGCAAGGCGTCTCTGGTCACGGGGAGGAGCACCACCGGGCAAGGGTGGGGAGGGGGCTGGTCTCACACCCTCTGGCCAGGTTGAGGGGACCAGGAGGCAAGGGCAGAAAACCAAGCGCAGAAGTGCCACCTTCAGGAAGCCCTGGTACAGGCCACACCACTGTCCCTTAGAGGGTGCACAGGGGTACAGGTATGTGCCACGCGGGTCAAGGCCTCCCAAGCACCCCAGGGCTACCAGAAGTCCCACTGCCTCCAGTGCCCAAAGTAGGCCTGTGGATGGGCCAAAACACAGCCCCCATGCTCCTTGTCTCTCCACTGAACCCCCGAGACCCTGCCCCTGCCTCTCCAAGCCCCCCTTAAACTGCTCAAGGAAGCCACCCTGACCCCCCCCCCCAAGCCCTTAGGTCCCTGGGGCACCTGCTCTTGCTTTACTGTCTTGTTCTGACACCCTCCCTGGACCAGGGGAACGCCCCTGGACGCCTTGAGGGGTGCTTTGCCCTGGTGCCACCCTGGTGCCTTGTGCTATCAAGCAAAGGGACAGGGCACTAAACCCAGACATGGCTGGGCACTCCCCATACCACTCCAGGGCCGGCGTCCACGTGCCCACATCTAAGAGCCCGGAGCATCCTGGCTGGGAAGAGGACCTTTCTCTCCAGCCCCAAGAAAGAGTCCCTTGGTGTCAGCCCCCAACACTGGATCCTGGCTAGGCGTGGCAGGAGGATGGTGTGGAGACATACCTCAAGGACCTGCCAGACCATGGAGCTGGACGAAGGCCCCCCAGACCATGCCAAGAGCACCTGCGGAAGAAGGAACATCACTGGGGGCACCGCACCTCCAACACGGCCCCCTACTCCACCCACGGATGTCTCCAGACGTGAGTCCCCCAGGAGTCCGGGTATGCGCCCATGGGAGGGGCTGGCACGATGTGGCTGGGACGGGCCGCCTGCGAGGGGGGCGCCACAGCCTACCTTCTCTCCTGGGAAGATCAGCCTGTTCTTCCCCAGCATGGCTCTGAACTTGTGGACGTACAACGCCTTGAAACAGTCCCTGCAACACAGACACTGGCAGCCGCGGCAACACAGCCCAGGCCACCCACCAACACCTCGCAGGCTGACAGCCTGAGAGTCCACCAGGTTACACTTTCTTTTAGCAACTTTCACCCTTAAAGCAATGTCTTGACATTAAAAGCTGCACCCAAAGATGGGTGAGGGTAGAAATGAAAAAAAAAAAAAAAAAAAATGCAAGTAAAGAAATGAAAAAGGAAGAGAAAGAGACAGAAAGGGAGAAGGGGAAAGAAGGGAGGAAAGAGAAAAAAGAGAGACAAGCAGAGAGAAAGCAAGCTCCCTCCCCAGCAACCCAGAAGGCAGGCAGGTGGAGCAGAGGGGCCCAAGCAGAGGGGCCCAAGCAGAGGGACCTGAGCGGAGGGGAGCAGCGCTGCCGCAGACAGCGGCCAAGCCTGGGGCTGTGCCCGCAGCATTCACCTCTTGCTGGTCAGACGATCTAGTGTCACAACAGCCCCCCAACACAGAGCAGGCCCTGCTTATGAACAGCTGACCAAACACCCCATGGAGGCTTTGTGGACAGTAACTCAACAGCAGAACACTGAGGCTCCAGGGACTCCAGGGGATCTGCCACGGGGTGGCTCCTGGAAGGTCAGGGCCCTGGGAGGTTCCTTGGGCAGACACGGACGCTCACAGTGGCAGAGAGGACCCTGCAGCTGCCACAGCCGTGCCCCCCACAGCACCATGAGGCCCCAGAAACCACGCTCTCCCTCTGGTCAGGCAAGGCAAGGGCTTCCTACATGCTGACCTTCTCCACCAATGAGGAACTTGCTCAAAACCCAGACTGCCAAAATCTGCAACCTGGAAGATCAGCCTATCACCTCTTTCCATACTAAGTGAGCAGGGGAGGGGAGCCCTGGGCCCAGAAGGAGTCGCTGTGGCCTCTCTCCTCTTCATCGGGGAGCTCTCCAAGCAGACTGGAGAGACCGTCATTTCCAGATGCTCTTATGTGGTTAAAGCAGTGACTTTTGTATCTAAAACATATTTCCTGACAGCACACAGCAAATCTACTCAGCCCCGCAAAAATGGGCAACCGTGAGAAAGTTTGGGAGAAAATAACTTATTCCATCCCTCTGGCTTCTTTTTCAGAAACTTAATAAGTAGAGTCTGATACTTTGGGAGACCAATTTAAAAATGTGAGCTGGTCAAATAATTCAACGTGTTTGTTTGCCATGCATGTCACGTCACCTAAATTTCATAAAGCAGGTGACGAGCCTGACCCCTGTGGACCTAGCGACCCCGTGAACATGACCAGACACTGAAAGTTATGATTCATGGCCAACGTGACAGGGCCACAGACAGCTTCAGATCAGACAGAACATGCTAAGCCTCTCTGGGACCAGCCCCTGCTCCTGTCCAGAGGTCCCCCCCACGGATTGCCCCAGGTGGTCCAGTGGCTAAGAGTCTGTGCTCCCAATGCAGGGGCCTGGGTCCATCCCTGGTCAAGAAACTAGATCCCACATGTCTCAACTAAGACCTGATGGAGCCAAATAAAACAAAAAATCCCCAGAGATGCCCCCACAGCTGGGAGGTTAGAACTCCCCCTTTCATCGCTCTCTTACAAGTAATACAGGCAACACACAGAGCGCCTGCCAGAGAGCCCAGGGTGCTCCAAGCTGCCCCTGAATACGTTCCAGCTGCCCTGAGGAGCTCTTCTCGCCTGCACCACACTCCTCTTCACCTTCGCTCCCAACTCTCTCTGTAAGCGCCACTCGGACCTTCCTGCCTCCTGATGCACACCTGGGAGAACGGCACTCACACAAGAACCGACACCCACAGCCATACACACACACTCACCCACCCCTGGACATTAGGAGTAAAATGCTTTCAAAAGCAAGAAATAAAGCCACAGAAATGGAGGCAGTCCTGGTTACTGAGACTGTGTGTGCCGGGTCACCTCCCACCTCCAGACCTCACCTGCAGAAGGCGTCTCCAGCCCGGATCACCACCACAGGCAGGCCTTCCTTGCACTTCACACACTTCTGATCCCCAGTTCTGAGGCATTGGGAGAAGAGAGACCAGGACACTGATTACATGCGCTCAGGGGCTTGAGGGAGGCGGCAGCCGGTTTCTCATCCCAAGCTGTTGTACCACAGAGGCCATGGTGGGGGTCGGGGTTGCGGGGGAAGGAGCCTGCACCTCACAGACCGGACCTAGTATCTTCTCCAGACTACCCCTCTGAGGAAATATCAGGGCCCTAAGGGGATTTCAGTTCGTCAAAGCCAGCTCAGTGGGCTCTGTCTCTTAGGGCTGGCACGAGAAAAGAGACAGCTAGCTCTGGGAGGCGCTGGAGGGGAGAACTGGAACCAGACTGCAGAAGCGGCCGGCAGGTCGACTTTCCTCGCCAAGTAAGGACAGCTTAGTCAGAGGCGGAACCATTCCACTGGCTACAAAAATTAGAGGTCCGAGGGCGCCAAGTGTTCACCACGGGCTTGCCAGGCACTCCCCGGATGCTGAGGAGCGAGTTCCACCCCACACCAGAGATTCCTGGACTCCCAGGACCCGCCCTGGGCGGTCTCCGGGCTTCCCGGAGCGTGGCCCCCGAGACTGAGCGCAAAGCGCGTACGGGATGGCCCTCGGGGCAGGGCTCGCCGCCTGCCGGAGGATCGGAAAGGAAGTGGCGGGTGCAGCTGCCCAACTTTTACCCAAGCCGTGGCGGCGGCGGCCCTTTGGGGGCGGACTCCCGGTACTCCTCAGACACCTCGCACATGGCTGCGCCGTGTCGCTTAGCAGACAGCTTCGACGGCAGAGGCGGGGCGCATCCTGATACGTCACCTAGGCGCCGCCGCGAGGGGAGGTCGCTCTCTATGACGTCAACACGACGCCGGCGCAGCCGTGACGCTAGAGCCGGGGGCGGGCGCTCCTTCTGACGTCAACTCGGCGACTGCGCGGCCGTGACGCGCAGGCCGAGCCGGGACAGGGGCGGAGGCGGCGGCTGCGGCGGGCCGGGCCCCGGGATGGCGATGTTCCGCAGCCTGGTGGGCTCGGCTCAGCAGCGACAGCCGCCGGGCGGGCCCGCTGGCGGCGACAGCGCCCTGGAGGCGCAGTACAGCTGCCCCATCTGCCTGGAAGTCTACCACCGGCCCGTGGCCATCGGCAGCTGCGGCCACACGTGAGTGCGCTGGCCTCCGGGAGGCCGCGGGGTCGGGCGCCGCCGCGGGGAGGTCTGAGGCCACCCCAGCGCAGTCCCAGCGCGCGAGGACTTGCGGGGCGAGGGGTTCCACGCGCAGCACCGTTTCTGCCCTCTGGGCACGTCCATCCGCCTCAGCCCAGCGTCCTGCCCGCCCGCCCCGGGCGCTCGACCCCGATCGCCCCGGGCGCTCGACCCCGATCACCCCGTCGGCTGACAGGGCCGACCTGCAGCTCTGCCCGGTCTCGTGTGCCAGGAGCCGCTGACGGCCTCGGCGGGCCTCCCTGGGAACTCAAAGGGCAGCGGGTGCGACCTCTGTGCCGGTCGCCTTCCATCTGGTCTAGTGGAGACTGGGGTGGGCAATTGTAAATAAATGCTTTGTGGCTTTTGCTGTCAACTATTTTTTGGATCCGCTGTCAGCTTGTCGTGACTGCAGAGGAGAGGAGTTCCCTAAAGTTTGGACAAAGGCTTTCTTGGAGTCTGGTGCTGTTTTGTTTTGATGGAGAACTTGGATCACATGGGTCACTGAGCAGCCAGGCAGGCTGGCCCTCGGTGGACCAGATGCCACACACCTTGCTAGGGTTTCAAGCTGCGTCAGGGCCAGTTGTTTCAGGAACACAAACCTGAGGATGTAGCTCTTCTCCCAGCAGAGAGCTGCACTCCTGTCTTCTGGGAGCTGCCAGCCTGATTGGGAGGGGCCTGAGATCAGAGTGTGTGGTCTCCAACTCTCCAGAAGGCTGAATAACACAGCTCTTGAGTGAAAATAGCAGGGTGGGAGAGGGGACAGGAGGGCTTGGCTGCCCGCAGAGCTGCTGAGGAGGTGGGGCCGAGGTGCACCCAGGATAGTAGGAGGCCCCAGAACATTTTGCAAACAAAGGCAGCTGGCCTAGGAGGTTCTTGATGCAAAGAGGGAACTGGAACTGCTAGGTGTGTATGCTGTGTATCCTCGGGCTGCAGGACGGTGTCAGGTGTCGGGAAGCCTACACACACACACACACACTCTCACACTGCAGGCGGCATAGACACCCACCTGCGCACCCTGGGGGAGCAATGCTGACGAGTCCTTAAGGCGCTGCACCTCACTTTTTCATGCCATTTGTGACATTTTGGCAGGGGCAGCCTTTGAACAGCACCTCTCTCATCAACACACACCAGTGGGTGTTGTCACAGTGTGTTCAGCTTCTTCCAGCCAATCGTTGAGAGAGCTGCAGAGCTTGTCTTGGGGCCCAATTTTAGAAAGCCTTTCCTGGGCTTAGGATTTCTATCAACACTCACCCAGCCCTAGACACAAGCCTTTTTTCCCAAATAATATTTTTTAGAATACAGAACTCCACAGACTGCTGTGAAAGCATATTCTTCTCTAATACCCTCTCCCCACACTTTTCTCGGCAGAATCAGACCCCTCTGCTCCTGTTCCTGAGGCTGGTCCTGCAGCAGCCTCTTCTTTAGCTTCTGCCTTGGAAATATTTCCTTCCTGACCCTACTGCTGATGTAAACTTCCTGGCTGGTTATCTCTGCTGCCTACTTTCTATAAGTTTATTGTCCGATGTTTTGAAGGTGTGTGTGCAAACGAACAGGAAAAGGCAATGGCACCCCACTCCAGTACTCTTGCCTGGAAAATCCCATGGACGGAGGAGCCTGGTAGGCTGCAGTCCATGGGGTCGTGAAGAGTTGGACACTACTGAGCGACTTCACTTTCACTTTTCACTTTCATGCATTGGAGAAGGAAATGGCAACCCACTCCAGTGTTCTTGCCTGGAGAATCCCAGGGACGGGGGAGCCTGGTGGGCTGCCGTGTATGGGGTCGCACAGAGTCGGACACAACTGAAGTGACTTAGCAGCAGCAGCAGCAGCGCAAACGAACATGAAAGATTTAAAGACACACCTTTCCTTTTAAAAAGTCTTCTGGTGGTCTGGTTATCTGCCTCACCCCACAGCTACCTAACTAAGCAGTTTCCTTCCACAAAACAGGTTTTCTGGAGGTGACAGCAGCCCTGCCTGGGCCTGGACTCCTGCTCTAGCACCCGACAGAAGGGGCAGGTCATAGGGAGGGCTTTCCAGCAGGAGCCCAGAGGCAAGGGAGCTCCTCGGTGGAGACTGTGAAAGCGCTCCCAGGAAGTCCCCAGATGAGCCAGTAATCTGTCACACTCAGGGGATGCCCTGGGCAGTAAGCCGCATCTGGAACCAGAAGCCACCTCCTGTTTCTAACGCTCTGACAAAGCCTCCCCTAGTGCCAGTGTATTGGGGCCAGAGTTCTGCCTGGGCTGCCTCCAGCCACTGTGCCTCTTCTGTCGCCCTCTCTGGTCAGTGCCGTCACATTGTCCCCCGCTTAAGTGTCCCCACGTGCAGTCTGTTAATGAACAGAAGTTGTAGAAAAACTGGCACACTTAGGCATCAGGACATGTGTAAGGAATGGTGGTAACAGACATTTTCTGAGTCCTCCCTGCTTGCAGAGGCCTGGGAGACAGGTGCTGTTACTCTTCCAGCACAAGGAAAAGGAGATCGGGGCAGCCAAGGGCAATCCCCAGGTGTTCAGCAAAGCCGAGGTTGGAGCTCAGGCTACTGGGCCAGGCCAGCCTCTCACCCTGTCACTGAGGCCCCTTCTGTGGCCACAGCCCCCAGCACCCGTGGTCCAGTGCCTGCAGAGACCCGGGACTGCTGAGCATTTACCAGCCTGGGGCGGGCTTCTCTGCTCAGTTTGCAAGGCCTCTGTCCACAGGCTCAGTGGCCTCTCAGGGTCCCAGGTGGCTCCCCTGTGTCTGTGCAGGGGTTCACCAGTGGCAGCAGCACTCGAGCGATGGGCCCACGCAGAAGAGGCTCCGGCCAGCTGATGGGCCGCCCCCCCCACCCCCTAACCAGGCCTCCGTGCACCTGCGAGGGTAGGGGCCGTGCTGCACCTCCTTCTGCCCCCGGCTCCTTAGGGAGTAAGACAGGAGCTGGCAGTGTGGCGGGCGGGTCAGGCGGGGCTCATCCTGTTTCTGGAACCGCAGCTTCCCTGCCTCCCCTCCCCACCAGGCGCCCCTCTCCCGACCCGAGGCCGGTTTGTCCTGAGTACACCCTCAGCCTGGCGCTCTGCAAGCTTCCTCCAGCTGCTTGTGGCTCAGGGGACACATCCCTCACTGAAAGCACACAGAGGTGGCTGCACGGAAGCCAGCATGCAGGAGAAGGGCCTCTGGATCGCCTGAGGTGCCTCTTCCTGAGAAGAGGTGAAAGTCTGAGGCAGAAGGACGGGGACCCTGCGCTCAGCTGGGCCCCTAGAAATGCCCGTAGCCCCACCTGCCTGACCCGTGGGGAACAGTACAAACCCCAATGCCCAGCAGGGTTTGTGCGGGCCACCAAGCTGCCACCTTTCTCGCGGGGCTGAGCCTGTGGGCTGTGGATGAGGCTCCAGTCTCTGCTGAGCAGACCCCTCAGCACTTCCTACAAGGCCAGACCAAGCTGGTCCTGAGATCAGGCTCTTAGTCCCTCTTGTCCCCCAGCTGAGAATGTTTGACCTGCGGCGTGTGCTCTTCCACAGCACAGGGCTGGTTGTGAACACAAGCTGCTGTGGCCAAGCACCTGAGGGTGTAGGACATGGCACCTCCAGAGACGTGGCTAAGAGCTCAGAGCCGAGAGGAGACTGGGCACCTGGGCACAGCCCCTCTGCCACCCTGCCTCCTCTGCTCAGGGCCTGAGCCCTGCTTGCCTGGGGACAGGGCATGTCCCAAGACTGGTGATGCTCCCTGGCCAGCCTTGGCCCTGCTCCGTCCAGTGAGTGCTGGGCCCTGGGGCCCTGTGGTTTCCTCTCAGCACTAGTGATTTTACCCCCAGACTTAGTGGGTGGAGGGCCTTCTGAATCTCCCACGCTGTCCTGGAGCCCCCAAGGTGTTGTCGTCACCCGTGGCAGTGAGATGGGCAGGGTGGGCCCTGGCCCTCCCGCAGCCAGTGCTCTTGCTGGGACCAAGTCTGGGAGCCAGCACAGGACAGGGGGTCACGGCTGCAGCTCAGGAGCCCATGACGGGGCAGGGACAGGGTCATCTTTCAGCCAGACAGTGCCCACTCTGCCCGCAGACCCCGCACAGAAGCACCTGCTGACGTAGGGGCGCGCAGCCCTCAGGCCCGTGTCCCCCCTGCAGGTTTTGTGGGGAGTGCCTCCAGCCCTGCCTGCAGGTGCCGTCCCCGCTGTGCCCGCTGTGCCGCCTGCCCTTTGACCCCAAGAAGGTGGACAAGGCTGCTCACGTGGAGAAGCAGCTCGCGTCCTACAAGGCACCCTGCCGAGGCTGCAGTAAGAAGGTATTGGCTGGGCTCCTGGCGGGTGCTCGGGGGAACCAGGCACAGGCCACCCTCTGGTCCTGTTGAGCAACCTGCCATTCCGCTCACTTCCCGAGCGTGGCCCAGGCTCTGGGCTGTGGCCGATGCGGGGATGGGGGCTGAGCTGAGCCCAGCCTAGACGCAGCCTAACACCCCAGTGACCCTCGCGCTGCAGGCGGTGACTGAGGCAGGCCCAGGCCCACCGTCCCTCCAGCACCCTAGCCCCCCCAGCCCGCCTGACACCTGCTGTTCCTGCAGGCAGGCGTACCAGCTCTCAAGGGACCCAGCCTGGGAGCAGAACGTGAAGTGAGGTTTTCAGATTCCGCCATTGCTCAGGTTAACAGGTTAACTCTCCTGAGTTACCACAGTAGGAAGCGGCCCTGGTTGCTCTGTCCTCAGGGTCACAGGTCTGAATGTCCAGGGGCCTCCTTCAGGCTTTCGCGCCCCTCCCTCCCAGCCCAGGAGCAGCGTGAGGTGCCCCCACACTCGGTCTGTGTCATGGTTCTTTCCACACAGGCGGGATTAGAGGGGCAGGCCTCGCACAGTGTCCCTAGCCCTGGGCAGAGGGAGGCCAGGCCGGTGTCAGGAGGCCCTCCCCCTGTACTGCAGGCTCTGGGTGGGCGCTCCTGGAGGTTCCTGTTTGTGCCACCTGGGAGGGCTGCCCGGGCCTCTTTCTCCCCGCTCATTCCTGCCTGCCCCGGGCAGCCAGTGTGCCCCTGCCCTGCCCTGTTGAGCCGGTTCCGCCTCTGGCCGGAGCGCGCAACCTGGTGATTGAGAAGGCTGTGTCACATTAGCTTTTTGCTTCTTAGTAAGGAGTTTTCAGCACATCTGACTGCCTAGAATTTTGTCTGCTGGCTCCCGTTATGAGGGGTAACTTATCACAAGTAAATACCCTCCCATGGGACTTCCCTGGTGGTCCAGTGGCTAAGACTCCACGCTCCTGATGCAGGGGCCCGAGTTCGGCCCCTGGTCAGGAAACTAGATCCTACAAGGCTCGGCTGACGATCCCAAGTGGGGCAACTAAGACCCAGAGCAGCCAAATCAATCAATCAGTTAAACGAACAACCCTCCCATGCCTCCCAGCTCCCCAGGGGCCCCGTCAGGGCTGCTCCCTGGAGGCCCCCTGCCCCCTGCATGACCACAGCGTGAGCTGTGAGCACCTGCTTCGGGGTGCAGCTCTGCAGCCCTGGGTGCATCGGCCTCCTTCTCCAGCCATGGTGCTGGCCGGGGTGTCAGGAGCCAGGGCCTCAGCCCCCGCCCCCTGACCCTCCCCTCTCTCTTCCCAGGTGACGCTGGCCAAGATGAGAGTGCACGTGTCCTCCTGCGTGAAGGTCCAGGAGCAGATGGCCAACTGTCCCAAGTTCGTCCCCGTGGTGCCCACGTCCCAGCCCATCCCCAGGTAGGCCCTGCGCAAGTCATCCTCTGGGGCAGTTTCTGGCCTACGTCACAGGGTGGGCAGCGTGGCTCCACCCTGAGGAGGTGGGAGGGCTCTGAAGGGCCTCAACCCCTGCAGGTGGGGACCCAGGAGGGCCTGGCCCGGCCCACCTGTCACCTCCTAGTGGGAGCGCCAGTCCTTAGGCTGGGGCCAGACAGACACCACTCTGGGCAGGCAGCCACGTCGAGGAAGGAGAGACTGGGAGTTACCAGGTGGGAGGTCCTGGTGGAACGTGCAGAGGACAGGGGCTCCACAACCACAGGGCCCACAGTGCCGGGGAGGGTGAGCCGGCTGGGCCGGAGGAAGAGGGGCAGCGCCACTCACCCCTCACCCCCACCCCAGCGCCGTCCCCAATAGGTCCACCTTCGCTTGCCCTTACTGTGGCGCCCGCAACCTGGACCAGCAGGAGCTGGTGAAGCACTGCGTGGACAACCACCGCAGCGACCCCAACCGCGTGGTAAGCTGCCTGCGCCCGGGACCCTGCTCTCCACACGCATGGCCTCCCAGGCCCCGTGGGCTCACCCCCACCCCCGGCTCTGTCCCAGGTATGTCCCATCTGCTCGGCCATGCCCTGGGGTGACCCCAGCTACAAGAGCGCCAACTTCCTGCAACACCTGCTCCACAGGCACAAGTTCTCCTACGACACCTTCGTGGTGGGTGACCCGCCTTCCCCCTGCCCTCCCCAGTGCTGGTGGTGGCTGGGTCTGCAGGGCCACCAGAGGCCTGGGGACTCTGGGCTGTGCAGAGTGGGCCCCTCACCCACAGGCCAACCAGCTCTCCTCACTCGGGGGGTCCTCTGGGGGAGGCGCCATTGCAGGGGCACCGTCTTCCGAGTTTGCACTGAGGCCTGGGGACACAGACCCTCCTTGGGGACAGGCCCCTCCAGTGCACGCTGGGAAAGAGCCACATCCCGCCTGCAGATGCTCCCCTCCTGTGCGCCCCCAGGTCTGCTCTTCCCGTCCCCTGCCAGCCTGCAGGCACCCGGCCTTGTAGGCTCCCGCCTCCGCTCTGCCCGCACCTGGTCCTGATGGTAGAAATATGGGGGTACTGGTTTCCCCCACCCTGCCATCCTTGAATCTGGGGGGAAAGGACAGCTTTCGTTCCTCGCGTCCACCGCGCACAGTCTGTCCAGCCCTCCGTCACTGAGTGTAGTGTCCTCAGGGCAGCCAGATCATCCCCCACTAGTTGCCACAAGGTGCCCAGGACCCATGACCGTGAGGCTGAACAGCGGCAGGGCGGAGGGACTGCACTCAGGTCTGTCTGAGGTGACCGGGTGGGGGTGGCCCTGAGAGACCACGGCGTCCCGCCCAGCTCCGCCCCGTCTTCCAGGACTACAGCATCGACGAGGAGGCCGCCTTCCAGGCCGCCCTGGCCCTGTCTCTCTCCGAGAACTGACGGTGCCACCACCGGCTGAGCCTTCCCACCTCCAAGGACAGAGCCCGCCAGCTCCTGCGCCCAGACCCGCCTGGGAAGGCGCCTCGAGGGCCGGGCAGAACCGCATTGCTGCCAGAGGAGAGGCCACGTCCCCACCACCTGCGCTCCTACTGAGCGCCGCTGGCTCCTCGGTGCTCGGGCTGAGCACGTGGCCTCGTGGGGTGGCGAGTGCGGCCCCTGTCCGTGTCTCAAAGCCATGCTGTCCTCCCTGCCGAGAGGACCCTTCAGGCCCCGCCACCCAGCAGGGACACGCAGGGGCCCGGCCCAGCACCTGGCAACGCTTCCCCCTCGCGCGCTCGGTACTGGCTTTTGTGATACCTAGAGGTTCTGCACTTTTCTATATTATCCGGTGTGATGACCTTTTCATGTTTTCTAGAGCAAAGACAGAGCAGTTACCCTTCATATTGCAATATCTGTGTTTGACTAGGAACAATAGTATTTTTATGGAACATTTACAAAATTATATTTTTTAAAAAAAACAATAAAAAATGAACGGTTGTGGGATAGGTGGGGGAAGGAAGGGAGAGACAGGACAATGGCTGTGCATGGGGACCAAGGTGACCACCTGCCCAGGTCACCTCGCCGTTGCCCAGGGGCCCTGTGATAACAGCCAGAAGAAATTCCAATGTCTGGCCACTTGCGGAGGCAGCCGGGCCTGCTCCTGGCCTCCCGCCTGGGTCCTGGCCTCAGCCCCGCAGTCACTGTTCTGAAGCTGACAGCCTCCCGGCCCAGGCAGGGCCACCCCCAAGGGTGGCAGAACGCGGGGCCGGGGCAGTGGCTGGTCAGGCCGGAAAATGCTCACTGGCACCTTTGTTTGGTTCCTGGCGTAAATTATTGCTGTCTTAAAAAAAAAAAAAAAAATTTAAATAAAACGTTTCAAAGCATCTCAAGTGGCCTGACCAGTGCGTTTCTTTCAGCAAACATTAACTAACAGCAGAGGGCCACAGTGGGGTCAGGAGGCCATCCTCTGCTGCAGGCCTGCGGTCATGTGTCCTTCCCAAGGAGTTCCACCTCTGAGGCTCCCACAGCCTCCCCAGGCAGCCTGCTAGGCTGTGCCCTCAGCATGTGCCCTCACTCCAGCCCAGGAGCCAGCCCTCCTCTCAGACATCCATCCAGGGACGGTGGTCTCAGGCCAACATCAATGCCAGGAGCCCCCTGCTGTTTCCAAGTCACCACAGGCCTTTAAAACACAACGAGAACCCCGTGTGGTCAGGGTCCTGGTGCGCTGCCGAGCTGTCCCTGCCTGCCTCCCCTACCTGTGCCCTGGACCTTGCCCCTCAGGAGAAGGTGAGGCTCCCATTGACCGTGGCAGGGCTGACAAGCAGAGGCCTCCACGAGAGGACCGTCCTGCCTGGGGCACAGTTAGCCGCTATAGAAAGCCTTCCTCAGGAGCCACCAGCACCCCGCCCCCCACTGGCCACAGATGCCACCTGCCAGCCGGTCCTTCCTGCTGCCTTCCAGAAGAGGCTGTGACATGATCCGGGGGCCACCCAGGCCCAGCATCAGCTTCCCCAGGGCTGGAGGGAAGGGAAGCGTGTGGCTGAAGTCCCCCTCCTGCAGGAGGCTGAGGGGCTGGGATTCAGGCCCCCGTGTGCAGATAGGGGAGCCTCGGGGTGGCCCTGGCAGGTCACCCAGGGCCTGGAGCCAGCGGGGACAGCGTGGGGACCACCTGGCTCCTGAAGCCAGGTGCAGACGCTGCCCCACGTCCTCCCCCCACCAGCCCAGCGCCTCACTCCACCACGACCCTCCTCTGCCCCCAGCAGTCATCACTGCTGACCCCTCCGGGGCTGGCCACCCTGCCCCCATCCAGGACCTGTCGCTTCCTCCCCCTGCCACCCCGGAGCTGCCAGCACGTCATGTCTGGGACACGTGTGGTTCTGGGGTCATTGGGCCAGTGTCCCAGCCCCAGTTCAGCCTCCAGCCCTGGGAGCGGGGCTGGCGGCAGCTACGTTCTCCCCTCTTGGACACAGCCAGGCTGGTCAGCCACCCACAGGCCACCTGGGGAGGATGGAGCTGTTCTCACGTGCCCGTCACAACCCCTGGTGCCCAGAGAGTCCCAGGGGCAGCCCTGGGGCAGCCTCAGCAGGTCCTGACCTCACAGTGCCCTCGAGGAGGCGATGCCCAGGTGTCTGTCCCCGAGTCTCGCCCTGTAGAGGCCTTGCACCCACCATGTCAGCATTCGACCAAGGGCTCCTGGCCACAGCAGGCTGGCAGTCCTCGGGGGTGATGTCCAGGCTGCAACGCCTCCTTCTGGACTCTGACATACCTGAGCACCATGCGTCTGCCCACGAAATGTACTCCCTGGAAGGAGCCTCGAACTCCCTCATGACAAGGCAGCGCAGACTAACGGGCCCAAAGACACCTCCACTCCGTGGGCCTAATAACACATCCCCAGCAGCGTGTGATCAGCACCAGCCGGCAGCAAGCTTCCATGCCCAGAACCCATGATGAGCCCTGTTCTCCAGCCCAGCCAGCTGCCAGGGCCAGGACCCCACCCGGAGGAGCTGCCCTCACAATCAGAGAAGAGAGCCACGCCCCGTGGCCCTCCGGCCTCTCCCACAAGCCGCTGGGAACGAGGGCCCAGACGGGGAAGGGGCCCTGAGAGGGTGCTGTGGGGCCCAGAGTTGGGAATTTGGCTGTGCATCAGCAGACACTCCCCTGCAAACCCCGGCCCACCTGCGGAAGCCCGACCACAGTGACACCCGGAACAGCTCCTGCAGCATTGCTTGTGTGCACGCCAGAGTGCAGGCCTGCACACCCCCGAGCACTGATGCATGCATACCTATACATCCCTCCTCAGCCCCGCATCACCTGCAAGGCTCAGCGCCTGGTGATACACCCACTGTGGGTCACTGCTGTGGGTGAAGGTCAGGGTCCCCTCCCAGAAACCCCATGTCACACAGCACGTGAACCCCTCCCCCCATTTAAGAACCAGTATCACCTCTAACAACCAGACCTCTAGAGGGATCCTGCAGCTGTCAGCAGCTGTGAGCCCCTTCTGGGGGTGACCACACACACACTGGCCACCAGCCTGAGCCACAGCACTGTGTCCATGACTTTGGGCCCAGCCACAAGGACGCTCCAAGGCAGGCTGTCACAGCCACGCCCTCATGACAAATACACCACACACCCACACAGGGGCCACGCCACCAGGGCAAGTACCCCGAGTCCTGGGACAGCCGAGCCCCAGCTGCAAGGCCAGGTTCTGAGTGCCATTCTGAGCCCCAGAGCCAGGCCCACTGCGGGGCCAGGTCCCTTCACCCAGGTGTCTACACTTGAGAGATCCCTGGGGAGGGGCATGCCTGGACCACACCTGACACTTTTCCATCTAATCTGACAGGTACCGCTGAGCCCCAACCACAGACCCAACCTTGCCCAGACGCTGTGGGGGAGGGTGAGAGCATCCCACCTGTCCAGCCCTTGGGCTGCATCTAACAGGGATGGGCTTTACACCTTGGGCCAGGAAGCCCAGTTAGTAGAAAATCCAGGCTTAACAGAATACAGGTGCACAAGCCCAGAGCCACATTGTAAAGCACAGAAAAGAACAAAACATACCTGTAAAAGAAAGAGAACACCAATGTAGGAGGAATTGTAAAATCTTACCTGGCCTCTGCTGGCTCAGTGTCTGATAGAGGCAAGCAGGCATGTGACCACAAGCAGACATCACCAAGTGTCAAGGGCAGACCCTGGGGTCCCTGCACGTCCTGCTCTGATGGGGAGCACCATTCCAGGAGGCTGGGGGGAGTGGGCTTCCGACAGTGTAGCATGGGGCCTAGCTGTAAGGCAAGGTGGTCATACTGAAGACAGAGGACACAGAGCAGGATGAGGGGGCACTGCCACCGACCTCCCAGGGCTGCCCGGGTGCGAACAGGGCAGACACTCGGGTTTTCCTCTGTGAGTCCTACTCCAGCCTGGCCCGGACACAACCCTGTGAGTCACAGCCGAACAGGGAGTCTGTGTGACCACAGGAGGGCAGTTCTGAGCAGTAGGCATGGACCTCAAACTTCCCTTTGGGTCACTGCTCATGGCAGCCCTCGGAAAGGAGCACCCCACCCCAGAGGTGATCTAGGGTCCTCGAAATCCCTGGGGTGTTTCCTGGATGAGATCAGCTGGTTCTCCATGGGAGTGTGCGAGTCCCTCTGGGGACTAAAGTCAACCTGGGGTGGCCACACAGTGGCTTACTGGGCAAGGAAGGACGGTGTGGGTGCAGGGCTGGTCCGGGTATCTGCAAGTGTTATCTACGTCTGGGAAGAAGAAAAGGAAGGGAAGGTACACATGGAAAGCTTGAGGCCACGGGAGAAACACACAAGCAGAAGGCAGCCACATGTTCTCTGAAATGCATGCGAGTGGCAACCGGTGGTAAGCCAGGTGATGGGAGAGACAGACATCTTCTCCCATCTGTGCCCCACCTGTCTGTTCTTCCATGAGCCCTAACCAAGCAACAGACACCCTGAATGAGGCCGGAAGTGCCGGCCCCAGTCCCAGTCCCACTGTAGCCTACCTCGGCACGTTTTCTTTTCTGCAAAACTGAAGGCATATAAGACCCGGTGTGACTCAGACCTCCCTCCCCATGTCTCTCTGAGGCTCCTCTGTGGACTCCTCACCACCTCCACTCACCCCCAGGCTCCTGGCTGGCAAAGCATCAGGCTGCACGTGGCGCCTGTGCCTCTCAAGGCAGGCCTGATGCACAGCCAGGGAAGTGCCTGGTGGTTCTCAGGGGCCTGGCAATGTGTTCCTCCACTCCCGCCAGAGAGGGACCCCTGAACTCATAAAATGTCCACATCAGAAGGTACCAGACATGCAGGCATGGCCGGCTGTTGGTGGCACTGAAAACTCCAAAAGACACAGAAGGTGAGGCTGCCTGGGTCACACAGACTAGGCTGCGGCAGCGGGTGCATGCACACTGCCCTCTCACACCACTTCCCACAACTGCTTGTCTGAACCCTAGGAATTCCGGAATGTCAGGTGGTGTCCTTTCTCCCACCAAATGAGCCTTCTGGAGCCAACTGCTAAAGTACTGTCTCTTTTGGGTCCCCTCCCACTGGGAGAGGGCCACTCTCCCCAAGGCCGGTCGAGCCCCTGGTCACCACTCTAGCGGGTCAGCAGGGTCAGCTCTGCAGTTCAGGGCTGGCGCTCATCAAACCTACCTTTGCGGGTTTGCGCAGGAGGCGGGGCGGGCTTTTAACTGGCTGGAGCAGGTTCTCCAAAGCTGGACTCTGCTCACGCTCCCACCACAGGGTGGACTGAGCCCAGCTCGGCTTCCGCCCAGCCCTGACCTCCTCCTTTCAGTCCACGGCGAGTGGGCGCGCCAGGTCTCGGGGTCGGCGTGACTCATGGCGCGCGCCAGGGAAGTCCCGTGGGCTGGACACGCAGCCACGCGCTCCCTCCCCCGCGGCCCGCGCACCTGTCCTGGGCGTGGCCCGAGGCCCCGCCCCGCGGCCCCGCTCCGGCCCGGCCGCGCCGCGCGCTGGTTGGCCGAGGCGGTGCGCTATGCTAATAAGCTGACCCTCCAGGCACCTGCGGGACGCGCAGCCCTCGGGCGCCGGCGGACGCTCAGCGCCACCCGCGCGAGGGCACCATGCCGCGCTCCTTCCTCGTGAAGACTCACTCCAGCCACAGGGTCCCCAACTACGGGCAGCTGGAGACGCAGAGAGGTAGGGGCTGCTCGCTTCCCTGCCCCGCCCAGGGCTCGACTCCCGCTGGGCAAGAGGGGAGACGCCTCGCCCCCGCCCGCCCAAGCCCCCCGGGGAGCCGGGACACCTGTCCCAGGTGGGAGGAGGGACCACGGGGCTGAAGGTAGGAAGGTGTCACGCGGGAGCCTTGTGCACTTCAGGGACCTCGGCCTCGCGTCAGGCAGAGTGGGTGAGGATTCTCTGTCCACTTAGATAAGTTTCCAGGCCCCTAGTCACTTTGAGGCTCTTCGCTATGGCTTGGCATGTTCATCCTAGCAAAAGGACCCCAGGGCCATCTTCCTGGGACAAGATATTTGAGACAGCCCCACAGATATTGCGGAGAGAGACGACGTGACCCCAGGCTGCTCTCCAAAGGCCCCCAGAGCATCCTGGCTTGGGTGGTGAGCAGAGGGAACGGGAAGAGTGACCCAGGGGGCCCGTGGTGCCAAGCCCCAGCTCGCCCAGTAGGTTGCTGGGCCCCCTCCAATGCCTCCTCACCCCTCCTGGGGGTCTCCTTCCTTCCCACCTCCCCTCACCCTAGAGAAGGTTGCCCAGGGTAGGTTGGACTAAGGGAGGACAGTCCTCACCCTGGTGGGGAAACGGGCGTCCAGCAACCAGGCCTGTGCACTCATCCCCACTCCCTTTAGGGTCAGGACACATGGAGGTGCCAGGGCAAAGGCCTCTCCAGAGTGGTCAGAGCTGCCCCCAGCTCCACAGCTTCTTGGGGTGAAGACCCTCTGGGGTACTGCTGTCTCAGAGCGGGGTGGAGGGACATTGTGGAGACTAGAGCACAGAATCGGTGCCCACTCAGGACTGGCAGCAGGGAGACAGTCCAGGCTGGGGGAGGGGGGCGGGTGCTGCCACCAGTGGGCAGAGTCTAGGACTGGGATTCTCAACTTCACATTTAGAAATCCAGTTGAGTCACCACCAGCAATTTTATAAAATAAAAAAGAACAGAAACCATCAGAGTACAATGCAGATGGTAAAGGAAACTTTTCTTTTGGATATACATGTATGACAGGACACATAATTCACATGGGTCATGGCTTTACAGGCTGAAAAACCATTGTCTAGAGTCCAGTGTCACAGGCACCCCACTCTACATCTGTGCAGACCCCACAGTCGCCCAAGGCCCAGTGACTGATGGTCAGGGAGCAGCTTCGGGCCACCAGTGTTCTGCTCCCTACCCCTCTCCCTCAGCCTTGAGCACCAGCTTCCTGAGGCCAAATGGCTGTGGTGACCCTCTTTCTGTCAGGCAGTTACCCTAGCATAGACCGGAGATGCTGGATTTGGGGTCCCCCATTCTTCACTTTCAGAGAAGGCAATGGCACCCCACTCCAGTACTCTTGCCTGGAGAATCCCATGGACAGAGGAAGGCTCCTCTGTAGGCTGCAGTCCATGGTGTCGCTGAGGGTCGGACACAACTGAGCGACTTCACTTTCACTTTTCACTTCCATGCATTGGAGAAGGAAATGGCAACCCACTCCAGTGTTCTTGCCTGGAGAATCCCAGGGACGGGGGAGCCTGGTGGGCTGCCGTCTATGGGGTCGCACGGAGTCGGAAACGATTGAAGAGACTTAGCAGCAGCAGCAGCAGCAGCATTCTTCACTTTTCAGTAAGTGCCCTTTTGGGCCTCCCCAGGGAACCCCTGAAGCCAGAAGGGAATTTAAAAGTCTATTCTCCCAGGAATCTGAGGTACAGGATGAATAAAACAATCTAGCTAACCCAGGACATATGGGGAAACATTTAAAGTATTAGCAGAGGTACTCCTCTGTGGTCCAGTGACTAAGACTCTGTGCTCCCAATGCATGGGGCCTGGGTTCAATCCCTGGTCAGGGAACTAGATCCCACATGCCACAACTAAGACCCAGCGCAGCCAAAGTAATTAATTAACTAAAAAGAAAAGTATTAACAGAAGCATGCAGTCACAAGCACCCAGCAGATGGCTGCCTCTCCCCTGCCCTCCCAGTGGGGTCAACACTGGCCCCCAGATAGGGTTTGGCTCCATGGTGGCACCTGGGGCCTGGGTAGTAGCTGAGCCTCAGAGACTTAAGGTGACTCTCTTCCTATACAAGGGCCCTTAGACTGTCTGGGCACCCCAGTGCTGTCTCCAGAAATTCCTTGGACTTCATCCCTTAGCTAGTCACTGTCCAGCCTCCACTTCTGGAAGGACAGGAAACTGGTGTGTTGATGTTATCACTGGGAAGACTGCAGTGGAAAACAGTGAAGTCAGGAGAGGGCGGAGGAGGGGAAAACTTCCTTCACTTATCCATTTCTCTGCATCCTCGTCAACACATCTAATTGCCTATTTTTAATTCTAGCCATCCTAGGTGGATATGATGTGGCACCTCACTATGGCTTTAACCTGCATCTCCCTGCAGGCTAAGGGCATTGAGCATCTTTTCCGGTGCTTACTGGTTGTGTGTATGTCTTCCTTGGAAAAATGTCTATTCAGATTCTTTACCCATTTAAAAATTGGATTATTTGTTGTTTCATTGTTGAGTGCAAAGTTTCCCTATATGTTCTCGGCTCTAATTCCTTATCAGATATCTGATTTGCAAATATTTTCCCCATTCTATGGTCTGTCTTTCTCAACCCAGAGCAATAGTGCGGACACAGAAATGGGGCCAGAGATTTATTTTGACACATGAAATAAGAAATAGATTGAGAGCTGTTTGGAGATTTGATCTTTGGGGAAGTGCAGAACTGAACTCTTACTTGCCTAACTTGTTTACTCTGGGGGCTTTTGCCCCCGGGTCAAGCATGAGGCATGCTGGCCCACAGCCTGAGGGCAGGCCAACCCAGAAGGCAGTGGACACCAGCTGGAACAGCCTGTTTTGACCTGGGAGCATCGCAGGAGGCTGTGTGCACCCGTGTTGCGATGGGCAAGCGGGGGTCGGAGGTGACTGGAGGCCAATTAGCTATTTTACACACATCGGCCTGCTGCCAAGTGCTGTGAATTAATGCTGTGTGGGAGCCCGCAGGACAGAGCTCTGAGCTGGCCCTGAGCTGGGGCAGGGGCTCAGATACAGGGCCTGTCCTGCCCAGGGGGTCAGGGGGCCTCCCTTGGCCCCTGAGGGCTGCTCTGGGACCCTGTGAGATGTTTCTCTGTCCTTGTTTTTAAAGAGGAGCTGAGATTCCTGCTCTGACCCAGTGGCCCACACTTCTGTCTGGTGAGGACCTCCTTTGCACAGGGCTGCCGAAGGCCTGGTCATGGGATTGGGCCAAGAAGGCGGGTTGGAGCACTCTCAGCACTGGGACTCAGACTTCACCGTGCCCTGTCTTCCTGCCCTGCTTCTAGATACCAATGGTGCCTGTGCGGCCTGTGGGGGGCTGGTGGTGCCTTTCGTCTTCCCAGACAAGGCAGCCCCGTCCACATCTGGCGACCCTCCCCAGCCCTGGGACTTCACCTCCGTCGTCGCCCACGTCTCCCTGCCCCTCCCCACGTTCCTGTGTAATGAGGAAGCTGGCAGGGCCTCGGGGCCAGGCCCCCTGGAAGTCAGCCTGGAGGACCCCTGGGCTGGCCGGGCCCCCAGCGCACCTCTCAGAGACAGCGTGAACCACCTCAACCTGCCCCCGCTGCTGGCTCTGCCCATGCGCTGGCCCTCGATCCTGAACGCAGATGGGGCCCAGGCTCCGGGCTGCTGCCTGCAGGGGGCCGAGCGGGCCCCCTGCACCCCGGGGGGCTTCCCCTGCCACAAGCCCTTCCACGCGCAGGCCGCCCTGGCCGGGCATCAGCAGCTGCACTGCCACCTGCAGGCCCAGCGCTGCTTCACCTGCAAGTTCTGTGACAAGGAGTACGGCAGCCTGGGTGCCCTCAAGATGCACATCCGCACGCACACGCTGCCCTGCCTCTGCGCCATCTGCGGCAAGGCCTTCTCCAGGCCCTGGCTGCTCCAGGGCCACCTCCGGACCCACACAGGTAGACGCGGGCCCCCAAGGAGCCAGCTGGGGGCGGGGTGAGGCCTGGCTCTCAAAGTGGGAGGTGCAGGGAGAGGGGTGGTTTAATAAGCAAGAGGACAGATGCACACACACTGCTTCTACTTCCTGGTGTCCTGAGGCTGCGGCTCAAAGGCCCACACCCCCAGACTCACAGGTACCCAGGTTTAGGACACACAGGCATCCTTTTGGGGACATTCCTGTCTCCAGTATCAACTCATACACCTGGTGGGATGCACAGGGCGTCTGCAGGGCCTGACTTCTCACATTCCGTGGCCTTTCCAGATTCTGGAGGAGAAGGAAAGGAGAGGAGCCAGAAGGGCCTGGCTTGGGCAGGAGGACCCCAGGGGGTTGCAGTCTGTCTGAGGGACAGAGATGGGGCTGGGAGTTACTCTGGAGCAAACCCATCGTTGGGTGAGAGGGTGGCCACGGAGTGCCAAGTGCTGCAGAAGAGGGGCAGATGGGAGGGGAATGTGGGGCAGGGAGCCACGTCTTCACTCTGTCCATTATAAACTAAACAGCCCAGAAAGACTGCAAGGGCCCAGCCTTGCCCTGCCCTCGGGGACTCTTCATCTCGAGTCCTGGGCTTTGTGAAGCACTCGGTGATTGAGAGACAGGCACGGAGAGGCAGCTCCGGGCCTTACAACACATTTTCCATAACTGGACCCTCCCTTACCCTTGGTCACAGCCCTGTGAGTCGTACTGAGTGAGGGACAGGAAGGAGGGTTTCATAGGAGCCTTTCTTCAGGCTGGAAATCCATCCGGTTTTCCCTGACCACTCACTGAGGATGTCCCCCTCCGGGCGCCCGATCACACCATCAGGGGTCAGCGCCCTGTTCTGGGAACACAAGGGCCGGGCAGCGGGAACGTGATGCTCTGGGCCCCGCAGGACTCTCCACACAGGCAGAGCTGAACAGAGGACTCTCACTGACCTTCCTTTTACACCTGTTGGGTCGGCCTAACAGAAGGTCCCAGCAGAAGGACTCTGTCCAAATCCCCGCTTGCCCTGACTGGAGGCGGCCTGGAGGACACGGGTGCACTCCAGGGCCTGTGTGCTGCCCGCGCATGGCCACCCTCACTCACGGCTTGGGGGGAGGTGGGGGCGGGCACAGCTGCCAGAAGGCTCGCAGTGCCTTTCCCGCCCAGGGCTGGTGGCAGGGGCCCCGGGGAGCTCCAGCAGAAGAGCCATCTCACCAAAGTCTGTGTTTTAGCTGCTGAGGTCTTGCCCAGGTTACTGGGCATGTGACCCCTCGGCTGAGGGCAGGCGTGGATAGGACACCCCCATCAGTTATCCAGAGGGAGGGGGCGATGGGGAGGAAGGCGTTGGAGTCCCTGTTGGGGGCTGAGCGAGCCTCTGGATGGGGCAGTTATTCACTCACAAGGTGGGGGCTTCCCCCTCAGTGTTCTGACTGCTGCAAGCGGGTCCCTCACCGGTGTCCCCTCCGCTCCCCTAGGTGAGAAGCCCTACACCTGCCCTCACTGCAGCAGGGCCTTCGCCGACCGTTCCAACCTGCGGGCCCACCTACAGACACACTCGGATACCAAGAAGTATCGGTGTAAGCGCTGCGCCAAGACCTTCTCCCGCATGGCGCTCCTGGCGCGGCATGAGGAGGCTGGCTGCTGCACCCCCTGAGAGGGGAGGGGTGTCCTTGAGGAGCCTGGCACCCTCCCCTGCCCAGGTGAGGGGCTTCTCTCCAGGGAAGACGCTCATCCTGATGAGAACCTCCGTGCTCAGCCGACACAGGCGACCCCTGAGCAAGGCTGACGAGACCGGGGCTACCCTGGGTGCCCTCCGCTCCCGACTGACAGGTTGACCTGGGCCAAGCACATCCCTGGGGGCCACCCGCGGGCAGAGCTACCTCGAGGCTCACCTCCACTTGCCTGGAGGTGGGCCAAGCTGTCTCATGTCACGTGTGCACAGGCGCACACTCACGACACGCATCCCCCTGCCTCCTCACTAGGCTGTCCTGAGGAGGGAGCAGCAGGAGGCCCCGAGGCGGGTGGATTCAGGGTGATAAAGAGCCTGCACTCCCGAAGCGCTGGCCTCTGAGGCTCGCCCAGTCCCCCAGGTCCACGGAAGAGGCTGAGCTCTGACAGGCTGCTGCAGCTGCAGGGCACCTGGATGATCCGGGCTTCTGGCCCGAGTAGGGGAAACCGAGGGGCAAGGGCCTTGAGCTGTGCGGTCCTTCCGGGCTGGCAGCCCCAGGTGAGCAGGGCACCTTCCCTTGGAAGGACGCAGGGACAGTTCAGCGCAGATGAGGGACGGGGTGAGGGTGTGAGAGAGCACCTGAGGCCAGCTGTCTGCGGTGGGCGTTTATCTTCTCAAAGCCTAACTCGGAGGACAGTCCATGATGTGCCTGCAGCATCTCTACTGACCACCATGGACACAGCTTCACTGTAGCCCACTGCCCGCGGCCCAAGCCCGTCACTCAGCGTCCAGCCTCCTTCCTGCGCACGCCCTCCTAAGGCTGCAGCGCCCTCCTGAGGCTGCAGCACCCTCAAACCAGTGAACAGCCCATCTTTGATCCCACCCAGAACACAGCTTCCCCAGCTGACTCAGATGCTGAGACCCCATTTCCTTGTCATGGGCAGTCACCTGCTGGGCTGGCCCAGCTTCTTGGCAGCGTGTCTGAGTCGTCTGTGCCGGACCCTGCAGGGTGGCGTTCAGGAACTGGGAAGGAAGCCTGAGTCTGGCGGAGATGGGTTGAGTCCTTGACACCAGGAGGGGACGCCTGTTTCACTCTGCAGGAGGGCTGGTCCGGGCCAAGGGAAAGAGTTAGGCACCTCAGTCCCGCTCCCAGAGTGAAGTCATATGGCAAGTGGCAGAAGCCCCCGCTCTCAGCCTTGAGCCACTGGACCTGCTGACCCCTTTCCCATGTCCTGTGTGACAGGACCACACCGTCCCCGGCTCTGCACACACAGACCCCAAGGGACACGTCAGGGGGCAAACAGGCCCCGGGTGGCTGGTTTGATCCGGCCGTCAGAAGGGACCTGGGGACATGCCAGAGGAAACCGGACCTTGGGCTTCTTTGGACCAAGGGTGACCCTGATGAAACTAACCACCCAGGAGAGCCCCTGATCCAGCCTGAACCAGACTGCATCTGCTGACAACACAGACCCTGAGGAGGAAGCCACACTCGCGTTCCCAGGCCCGCTGCTCCCCTCACAGGAGTCAGCCTCCCTCGAGGACAGATGGCAGGAACCGGACGTTTCCCTTGAAGGAAATGTGCCCTTTGCTGGGGTGGCTGTTACAAACCCACAGAGTGGGGCCCTCAGACCACAGAGAATGACTCCCCCACAGGCCTGGAGGCCGGAAGTCTGAGGCTGAGGTGCCCGCCAGGCTGGTCCCTTCTGGGGCCCCAGGCCTCTCTTAGCTCCTGTTTTGCTGGCTCCTCTGACATTCTGTGGCTCATGGAAGCATCACCCCCATCTCTGCCTCCATCTCCCCGCGTGTGTGTGTCT
The DNA here is from genome assembly GCF_029407905.1 of Bubalus kerabau. Lineage (NCBI taxonomy): Eukaryota > Metazoa > Chordata > Mammalia > Artiodactyla > Bovidae > Bubalus > Bubalus kerabau. Next base: position 17,041,044 of record NC_073640.1, on the reverse strand, counting down.
GTCTCTGTGTCCAGATTTCCCCTTTTTATAAGGACACCCGTCAGACTGGGCGAGGACCCACCCTGATGATCTCCTCTTGACAACATCCGCAAAGACCCGGTTTCCAAATGAGGCCTCGTTCTGAGGTTCCTTGGGGTCAGGACCTCAGTATATGAATGGGGGCACTGTTCACCCTGTAACAGCTGATGACAACACACATTTGCCCAGAGATGCCTGGTGGGTCCCTGTTACCCTCAGGCACGAAGGGTCGAGGCGGCAGCCATCTCACAAGAAACACCTCGCCAAAGGCAGCATGAGCCCACCCCCGCAGCCCCCTCTGGAGTTTGCTGGTGCCTGACCCCACCTCCTCTCTGCTGTCCTGGTCAGGGCCCCACTGCAGGTGAGAAGGGGCCTCTGGCCTAAAGGGACACCCCACCCCCACCCCGCACCATCTCCTGAAGTGCCCGGGCCGCTGCTGGGTGGGGTGGGCAGCCCAGGGCTCGGGAGCCTCTGCTGGTTCCTGGCAAAGGCTGAGCTCCAACTGCACTTGTGTTTGTGTCCGACCACCGCACTGGACGGCTTTTTTAAAATGGCATCCAGATGCCTGAAGGAAGCTATATTGTAAATTGTGTTCTATTTCTGAGCACCAATATCTAAATGAAGCCGATGCACCTGTTGGGGATGGAGGAAGGGAATTTCACAAGCCTAAAATAAAGTCCCATGTTTGCCCTTCTGTGCTGGCCCATGGAAAATGCTCTTATATTTATATCTGGGCTGGCGGAGGGTGGGTTGGCAGGCAGGGTGAAGACAGGCCCAGGCACCTGCCAAGGAGCCAACGTGGAATGAATGGGGGAGACATTCCCCTGCGAGCAGGGTGGCCGCAGTCAGCACACCGCGTCCCTGCCATGGGGCCACGTCCCTGCTGGCCACTCAGGCCTCACAGCTTCCCACCTGTCTGTTCCTCGTGGTTCTGCCTGGTCAGCAGCAGCACTGACCCAGGACACTCGCTTAGTGTTCGGGTTTCTGGAGCCCACTCCCAACACCCACAGGTGGGAATCAAGAAGGGGTCCAACCCTCACTCACGCTTGACCCCATGTGAGGTGGGGCACTGCTATCTGGGTCTCCTGCCCTGCAACTACAGGCTTGCTTTTCTCTACCCAGATTTTTATGTGTCACACTTTCTCTGTTCTCCCATCAGAAGGCCTTTTGATCACACTGCTCCACGCACACTGTCAGTGCCTCTCTCCAGGGCAGGAGACTGGGTTGGGGGACAGGAGCCCCAGGACCTGAGGAATAGGAAGCAGGTGTTTTGGAGGCGGTGGGCTAAGTCTGGGCAAAAGCAGGAGCCTAAGAAACCTGCAGGATTCTGGACAAGAGAATTGGGGTGGGGGGGCGGCATCTGCACCATATGAAAAGTGCTCCCGGGAGGCGCATGAGGGGCAGCAGACAAAAAACCCCTGGGGCTGCCTTCTGACTGGGACGCTCGCGCCCGGCTCATGGCTCAGGTCCCAGGACAGGTGTGGGAGGGATGCCCAGCCTCCTGGGGGCCCAGCTGCCCCCTACTCCCTGTTGAGACCTCTCTCCTGAATCTGCAGACGCACTAGGGAGCCCAGAGGCTTCCATAAATATCGGGTTGGCCCAGAATATTCCGGGGGTTCTCTGGAAGTTTGAAAATAGCCCACTGGTTACTATCTATACTCAGAGAGCCCACTCCTGGCCTCCACTTGGTGGCTAAGTATAGCTCCCTGGCAAAGTTCAGTGGAACAAAAGTTTCCAGCCTCCATCACCTTGCAGATGGTGGAGCATTCCAGGGAGAGCACCATGGCAGCCAAGACCGAGAGGTGCTAGGGAGAGGCTAGGACCTGGGCGCGGCGGGCGGCACCCCCTCCCCAAGTTGGGGGTCTGCAGGCCTCCGCCGGCAAATGCAGAGTCCTTGCCAGGTGAGCAGTGAGGCGTGTTGGCTCCAGCCTCGTGGCTCTGCTGAGCTTCACTCTACTGCGACGCCTCGGTGTCTGTGAGAAAGTAGGTGAGCTTCTGCTGCAGAACTCAGGAGGGGCCGGGGGACATGGCAGCCAAGGAGACACGAAACGCCAAAAATACAACACAACTGCTCATTCTAGGGACCCTCCACCCTTAACCTCTCCCAGATGCTGTGTCAATTCTTGACCACCAAGTTCTAGCTCCAGTGCGCCTCTCCTCCCAGCTGCCTCCGCTTGGCCCATTGAGCTGCTGGAGAGGTGGTCTGGCAGCTGCCCAAGCATCCATCCCCAGGTGCCCGCAGAGCACTGGGCAGAGCTGGAGGACAGGAGAGCAGAGGGCAAGAGTGGAGGGGGCTCCCATGAGGGTCCATCCTTGGGTATCATGTAGAACAGACGACGGTTCTCCCATGGGTCAGTCAGAGCCTCCGACTGGGTTTCACAGCCCGCTCTCCCCAGGATGACCCCTCCCACGCCTCCACCCCTCAGGGCTGCTCTTTTGTCCCCCATAAGGATGGCCTGGAACTAGTGCTCAGGAAGATGCAGAATCACTCCAGTTCTTGCTTGCAGCTCAAACACCTGCCACCTGTCCCCCACCTTGGGAACAGGCCTGGGGCCCAGGACACAGTCACACCTGCGCTTCAGAAATGGGAGGCTGCAGGAAGGTGGGTCATGGAGCCCAGGGGCTCTTCCTTGAGTGCTGCAGGGCAGCCTCTGAGATGCAGCGGCTTGGGACCCCAGTCAGAAAGAGCCCGAGACTGAGGACAGTCAGCTGACCCCGCTGGGCATTGGGGAGGCACGGCCAGCCAGCCGCTCAGCTCTGGTCACCTCAGGGGTCATCTACCTCCTTCTTTTGCAGAACTTAACCCACACTCCTACACCAGCAGTTCTTCAGGTGGTCAGCAGACCAGGGGCTGCACTGGGGAGGGGGCGCTGGTTACGGCCACCACACCCGTGGACAGTGCAGAAGCTGGGGGGCCACACTGCCAGAGGCTCCACACACACCAGGGCACCACAGTTCACCACCACCTACCCACACAAAGCACATCAGCTTCAGGACATCTTCCGTCCCCGAGTCCTGGTCCCTCTGAGCTTCTGAGTGAAGAACTACACTTGCTAGTGACAAGCATTTGTGCTTTCAAGAAAAAAATGGCAATTTTGGAAACGTCTGTCTTCCCTAAAAGCTTGGCAGTTTCCCAAGTTTAAGGACTTTTCGGATGAGAGTTTTTGATACTATAAAATGAAACTCGTCGGCATTTGGAAGCTCTGCTTAGTCAGTGAAGCAGTATTTTCCAAATGACCAATGTAGATGCCACAAAGCCCTGCCTGCACCAAAGACAAAGCAGCAGACAGACCAGCAGAGCTCGGGAAGCTCACTGCCCAGTGCCAGGATCAGAATGCCCCTGCAGGAGATCTCGTCCTTTCCAACCAGAGCCATGTTGTCTAAAAGCGGTTACAGTACAGCCCACCCATCAGGCAAAGTGTTACAAGGAGGATGTTCATGGGGCCAAAGGCAGAGACGTGCAGAAACGCCAAACATTGCCACTCTCATTACAGCTTTGTCTCAGAAAATAGCTATTGTTCACAAAATGTTAAGGTGTGATGGGTTTATTGTGATTATTTTTAATAAACAATAAACAAAATCTTTAAGAAACTTAGCACATTTAACTTCTGAAGCAGGTAAAAATAAATGGGAGCCCCCCCACATTCACTCTTTGGGGTCCTCGATCATCTGTGAGGGTCCCTGAGATGCACAGCGTGGCAACCCCTGTCCCTTGTGTGACCCTGGCATGTGAATGTGAGCTCTTGGGGCTGGAGCAGCAGGTGGGCAGCCCCAGGAGGAGCTGGGCGGTGGGCCCATCGCTCCAGGGGAGACACTGGCTGGTCACGTGGGGGTGACTCTGCCTAGATGCTTTCTGCTTTATTCACTGACTCTGGGAACAACTCTGAGGCCATGTGACTTCCTCACCCCTGTATTCACCTTCCTGACCCCACAGTCACCCAATTCCACCTCCCAAGCCTTTCTCAGACCAGCATCTTCACCTCGACCCTCATAGCCTTCACCACAGTCCACATTCTCACAATCTCAGGCTGACAGCGGAAGAATCTTCCTGGCCCCCAGGTCCATCTTCCATCCAGCCTCCACCCTGCATGCCGGTGCAGCTCCACCACCCACTCACCCAGCGCTGCTCCAACCTCAGACAGGCTGTCTGTCCTGCAGCCTCAGATGGCCTGTCTGTCCTGCAGCCTCGAGTTCAAGCCTGACATCCTCGGCAGCACATATGAAGCCACTGTCCCCCATGATCTCTGCCGCGCAGTGGCAGCCTGCATATCCATGCCTGACCTCCACCAGATCCTGGACAGACACCTGACAACCATCAAGAGAAGGAGGGAATAAACGGAACAAGGCGACCTCGACATAACCAGACTTTCCTCCCCTTTTAATCCAGCTATCAGGGCTTTTCCCAGCCTTGGAGAGGGGTCTGCTCTTTTTAGCACAAATGAAATACCATCATCAGCCCCAGGAGGCCTGCAAAGCAGTCTCCTGGTTTATCCAGGCCACAAGAATCAAGCCCCAGATCTATTTACAGGGGTGGCTGGGGTGCTGGAGCACACGTGCGGGCGTCTGAAAGCAGGTGAGCTGGGTGCACGTGTCCCTGGATGAAGGGAATAGTTTCCACAGTCGGTGGCTCTGGCGGGAAGGCAGGAGTGTGGGCAGATGCCAGCTGCCTGTCCCGGCTGGCCAGGCGTCCCCACCTCGTGCATACAGTATGTGATGCCATGTCTGGAGCTCTTGCTTGGGGGAGCTGGAAGTGACGGACTCCGTGTAACTTACTCCTGATTTAACCAAATGAACAGTTTTTCTGAAGGGCGACTGGACTTACCTGAGAGCTTCTTTGGGGACGAAGAGTGACCAGCAGTTGCTGCAGATGCACGTGGCGCGGCACTGACATGACCTCTCTCGTGTTTTTGTCCCCTATAAGGGAGGGTGCTAGCACAGAGAGCCTGAAGCAGCTTGCCCGGAGTCACACAGCAGGCCTGTGGCAGAGCTGGGATTTCCAGCTCCAGGGTCCTGGCTCCTAAACCACACTGCTGTTCAGTAAGCAATTTTGAATTTCCTTTTACTTGGAAATCAGAAATAACACACTAGATCAGAATGGCAGATACTGTTTTTAACCCGGGGCCACGGTGTGGGGTGAGATGGTCAGAAGGGGCTGGGAGGATGTGCAGGGAGGGGAGCTCTGGAAGCCATGTGGGCAGGGACCCTCGTGCCTGGCTGGGGGACGAGGAAGGGCTTGCAGATGGAAGCAGGCCGGAAGGAAGCCACTCAGAGCTGACCAGAGTTTGGAAAACAAGACAGAGAGGCAGAGGAAAAAGAGGAGAGGGAGGTCGGAGTGATGGGTCCGTGTGTGCGTGTGTGTGTGTGTGTGCGCGCGTGTGTGTTAGTCGCTCAGTCGTATCTGACTCTTTTCAGCCCCATGAACTGTAGCCCACTAGGCTTCTCTGTCCATGCAATTCTCCAGGCAAGAACACTGGAGTGGATTGCCATTCTCTTCTCCAGAGGATTTTCCTGATCCAGGGATCCAACCCTGGTTTCCTGCATTGCAGGCAGATTCTTTACCGTTTGAGCTACAGGGAAGTCATAATTCACAGGAACACTTTGTAATTAAAGAGGGTGATGGGTCCATAGAAGAGCTTGAAAAGATCCTGAGGCAGGTGACTGTGGGCTGCTCACAGCAGGCATGGGGCTAAAGGGTACGCAAGGAAGTGGCCCGCGGTACCATGCGCACAACGGAGGCTCCCTGTAGACATGGTCAGCCCTCGGCTCTGGGCCAGTCCACCCAGAGCCTTTCCTCTGGATGGGAATGTCCCCAGGGACTCACAGAAAGACCCAAAGCTGAGCATAGAATGTGATCGGGGATGATTATGTTTGCAAGCAGGGTCAGTGAGCCATGGCCCAGAGGCCAAACCCAGCTCTTCCCACCTACTTCTGGACAGCCCATGAGCTGAGGATGGTTGTGTCCAAAAAAAGCAGAAGACACAGCAGCATTATTCACAGTGGTTAACAGGTGGATGAATAAAGCATGGTCCATCTGTACAAAGGGACACTCCTTAGCAATAAAACGGGAGGAAATCGTGATACACACCACATGGGGGTGTCCCGAGGACATGATGCTCAGTGACATAAACCAGAAACAAAAAGGCATGTGCTGTACAATTCCACTGATACAGGGACCTAAAGGAGTCACAGTCAGAGAGACAGCAAGTAGATGGTGGCTGTGGGGGGCTGGGGAAGGAGGGGTAGAGGGAGGGAGGCGTTTAGTGGGAAGAGAGTCTCAGCTTGAGAAGGTGAGGGAGTTCTGGAAGCAGACGGAAGTGATGGCCATACCACAACATGAATGCTCCTAAAGCATCTGAACTGTACACTTAAAAATGGTTACAATGGAAATTTTTAAAAATTCTGTTAAAAAAAGAATTACCAAACAATCAAAAGATTTTGTGGCCAGAAAATATTCTGAGTATCATGCCTCCATGTCTCTGTCACGACCCATGGAGACCTGCTTGCTGTGCGGGCACAGAGTACAAGTCCTGGGTCTTTAGAGATCACCAAGTTCAAGGCCTTAATCCCCAAGGCCAAGATGCTAAGTCCTGAGGAGTTTAGGAGATGATGAAAAGGACAAGAAATGAGATGGGGGGGTGAAGTCTGGGGCTCTGGGCCCTTCTCACTCTGAACAGGTGCTCCCAACCACTGCACAGGAGGGTTTGGCCGCCTGCTGGCTCCCAGCTTGGCCTGAAGAAGAGATGGACTTCCTCCTGGAGGGATGGCGCGCTCCTGTTCAGTCCGCTCCCCTCTGCCTGCGTCCCCAGAACGTCCCTCCCACCTTCCACTGGCACACCGCCCCCCTTGCGTCACTCCTTGGTGCTCCAGCCACCTCAGCTCCCACTGCCGACTCCTCTTACACACACGCCGCAGCCCATGCTGTGGACCTTACCCGCGTTACCACACGGTGGAGTCTCCCTGCACCTCTGCACCGCCACCTCTTCTGTAAGTGTCAGATTACCCCCGCCCCCACGGTAATCTCCCAGCAGAGAAGACTCCCTCCCTTATTGTCTTGCACAGCCATGCTCTGTGGTGTTTCACCCCCAGATTCCAAAAAAAAACCTCGCTGCTGAGGGTCTCCAGGGTGGACTGAATTGAAATGAAAGGGCAATAAAGAAAACTCTACACATCATCTTTTCAAGTCACCTCTTGTCCATTAAGTCCCTGGAGGGAGCATTGCTCTGATGTAGGAAACACTTCTCTGTGGCTTGCAAAGTTATGTACACACGGGGTTGGTCTGACTGCAGAGCCCCTGTGTGTCCTGGGCTCTTTGTTACTTATGGTGTGGCCCTCGACCAGCAAGCTTCTGCCCTGAACACCCGGGACACTGGCTACATAGGCAGTCTTCCAGACCTCCTGACTCAGAATCAGCATTTCAACACGCTCCCTGCGTGACTGGTATTCATACTAATGTTTGAGCAACGCCACACCACGCACTGTCTTAACAACACTGAGAAATCACTGCAAATCAAAGGAAATCTGGGACTGCACATCAAAACCACAAGGAGACACGGCTTCACACCTCACGGCCGTTAGGGAGTCTGCGCAAAAAAGGAAGGAAGGGAAAGAACAAGTGTCAGTGAGGACACAGGAAATGGAAGCCGGGGACTTTGGTGGGGAGGTAACATGGTGCAGCAGCGTGGAAAAAAACTGGAGGTTCCTCAGAAAATTAAACACAGAACTACCGCATGACTCAGAAACTCTACCTCTGGGTGTGTACCCCAAAGAACCAAATAAGAGGAACTATAATAAGAGATAGTGGACACCCACGTTCACAGCAGCGTTACCCGCCAACAGCCAAGGGGTGGAAGCAACACAAATACCCACAACAGATGACTGGATAAACAACACGTGGTCCATCCATACAATGGAATATTACTCAGCCTTAAAAAGCAGGGAAGTTCTGGCATCTGCTACAACATGGATGAACCTTGAGGACATTATACGCAGTGAAATAAGCCAGACACAGGATTCCACTTACATGGGTCCCTGGTGCAGACAGATTCAGACACAGAGAGTAGAAGACTAGCTGCCAGGGGCTGGAGGAGGAGATTCACACTCAGTTTACTGAGCATAGAGTCTCAGTTTGGGAAGAGGAAAAAGTTCTGGAGACAGACCTGGGGATGACTGCACATTGATGTCAGTGCACTTACTGCCACTGAACTGCACACTTGAAAATGGTTAAGGACTTCCCTGGTGGGTCCAGGGGTAAGACTCTGTGCTCTCAAGGCAGGGGACTTGGGTTCAATCCCTGGTCAGGGAACTAGATCCCACATGTTGCAACTAAGACCCAGTGCAGCCAAATTTTTTTTTTAAAGGAAAAGGTTAAGAAGGTAAATTTTATGTTATATATTTTACATTTAAAAAATGCTTTGAACTAAGACAGGAAGTCTGAGGAAGACTGTGAGAAACGCTCCAGGCTCCGTTCTTGTCCTGCAGCCTTGACACTTCAGGCTGACTCCCGGAGGTGTCCAGGCACCTACCACATCTCCATGAAACACATTTTAATGGAGCAAATCAGAACACGTGCCCATCTGTAAAAGCTTCTGTCCTTTGGTTTATCACTCTCACCATGGCAGAACAGGCATTAACCCACATCTAGTTAACAAAAAGCCCTAGAAATAGAGGCCCTGTGATGAGCTTATCTTCTACATGCTTGAAGGCTGACTGTTCGGAAGAGCAGGGGCTGATGGTGTCAGCCTGGGGTCTATGCCCAGCCCTCTTTCAGGGGGCTTGTTTGTTCAAGGTTCCCCACTACACAAATGCACAGTCAGGCACTTACACCTATGTGTTCAACTGTGAGCATGGTTCACACGATCATAACACTGAGAACATTACCTGTATGGGGGAGGATGGGTTGTGGTGGGGATAGAAAACAATTCCTCATTTCTGCTTGGTGACAATCAAAAGATGCCATTGAAAATGAAAATAAAGGAAGGAGAAAAAGAAAGAGGGAAACAAGTAGGCTGTTTAGAAACATGGAGGAAGGGGCTTCCCTGTGGTTGAGAATCTGTCTGTCAATGCAGGGGACGCGTGTTCAATCGCTGGTCCAAGAAGACCCCACATGCCACGGGGCAACTAAGCCCATGTGCCACAACTACTGAGCTGGCACTCTAGGGCCCATGCTTCACAAGAGAAGCCATTGCAATGAGAAGCCCATGCACCGCAACTAGAGAGCAGCCCTCGCCAGATGCAACTAGAGAAAGCCCACATGCAGCAATGAAGACCCAGTGCAGCCAGAACAGTCAATCAATTAAGAAAGAAAAGTAACACGGAGGAAAATAACAGATGTAAAAGTGGCTGCCTTTGGACTTCCCTGGCAGTCCAGTGCAGGGGACACAGTGTCCCTTCCATCCCTGGTCTGGGAAGATCCCACCACGGGGCAACTAGATCCGTGCTCCGCAACAAGAGAAGCCACCAAAATAAGAAGCCTGCACACCGCGACCAAGAGTGGCCCCTGCTCGCCGCAACTAGAGAAAGCCCGCGCCCAGCAATGGAGACCCAGTGCAGCAAAAATAAGTTAAAAAATAAAGTGGCTGCCGAACCTGGGGGTAAGCATAGAAGAGTGTCTGGTAATTCTCTCTTTAAATCAAGTACATATAATACTGTCTTTGTCTTCGTTTGTTCAGGATGCTGTAACAAACAATACCACAGACTTGGGGCCTTAAACAACCACCTCTGAGTTCTCAGAGTTTGGAAACTGGAAGTATGAGAGATCAAGGTGCTGGCAGGCTTGGTGTCTGACGAGAGCCGCTTCCTGGATCATGATGGTACCCTCACCTGGAGAAAGGGTGAGGAGCTCTGTGGGATCTGTTATGAGGGCCCCACCCCCATAACCTCATCACTCCCAGAGGCCCCCTCCTAACGCCATCATACTGGGGGCTAGGTTTCAACATATGAACGTGGGGTGACACATTTCACTCTATAGTCAATACTTAAATTATAAACAATAAAATGAAGTCCCCCAGGTGAAGTCCCCCAGAGTGGGACACCTGGCACAGCACTTGGTGCAAAACAGATGGCATCATGAACGTGTGAGATGTCCCTTCATCACTGCCACACACTGTACAAATCACTGATATTCATAGGCGACCTTGCTTCTATAGCTCAGAGAATACACTGTGACCACTGTCCAGAGAAATGCAGCAACAGCTCTTCAAAGGAAGTTTTAATGGGTCTGCATGAAACAAAACAGTGATTCCAAGAAAAATGTAACAACCATCAGAAACACAACTGAAAACAGTGAGATACCATTTTTCACGGGTCAGGTTGACGGGGAGCTGCTGTGCTGGAGAACGTTCCAGATCCCTTACTTTGGCGGCTGGGGTCAATGGAACTTCCAGAGGGAACTTGCCAAGAGCTATCAGCTTTACTTCAGGTACATCCTGCTAGGCCCAGCAATTCGAATTTCAGGGATTTATCCTAAAAAAGGACTCAACATTTGCGCAAGAAAGCTGCTTGTGTCCAAAAACTGGTAACAACTTCATTGTCAACCAACAGGGGACCAGTTGGACAAGTTATGGCAAATGGAGATCTTCAGGATGGTCTCCAAAAAACACCTAATCAGAAGAAAGCTATTTGCTGATACTTGTAGGAACAGAACTGGGTGGGGGGCTGCGCTCCTATCTTCACTGAAAACCGAATCATTTTAAAGCCAAAAATAAATTTTTACAAACGGAAGGGGGAAACTGGGAGTTGTTGTGTAAGGAATAGAATTTGACCTTAGGAAAACGAAAAAGTTCTAGAGTTGGAGAGTGGTGATGGTTGCCCAACAATGTGAAGGTACTTAATGCCACAGAATTGCAAGCTTCAAAGTGGTTAAAATGGTACATTTTACACCAATACGAGTCATTATAAATGTGGCAACCCACTTCAACAGGGAAGTCTGGCGTGCTGCAGTCCATGGGGTCGCAGAGAGTCGGACACGACTGAGCAACTGAACTTTAACCCTGGAAAGGGAATCCCGGCTGGTACGGAGCTTTAGGTAGGGCTGGAAAGTACCTATTCCGAAGAAGTTCCTGCCTTAGCAGCCCCTCACCCAGGAACTGGTTGGTGAGGGGTCGAGAGCCTGTGGGAACCCCGGGCAGCCGGGCTGAGGAAAACTCGGGCGACGGAATCTCAGGGCGGCCGGGTGAGGGGAATTTCGGGCGGCTGGGTGAGGGAAACCCAGGGCGGCGAGGCGTGGGGGACCTCGGGCGGCGGAGCGCCTGTCTGACGGCGCTGACAGCAGCATTCACCCAGAGTCTTCACCTGGAAACCTCCGCGCAGGTTGGGGAACGGCACCGCCAGGCGCCTGCGCAGAGCTCGCGCCTGCGCGGACTTCGCTTGAGTGTGCGGGGCGGGGGGCGGAGGCGAACCAATCCCTGCGCCTGCGCAGAGTCAGACCGCGTCTTCGGGCCAGCGGGGGCGGGCTCAGGGTCGCCAGCCTATCTTCCGATGCCACTCATTGGCTGAGAGGTGGAACATGGGCCAGGCCCACCTTTGATTGGGCGACACGCGAGCAGGTGGGGCGTTGAGGACCAATCGCCGGTCCCGCTGCGGCGCGGGTGTGGAAGGCCGGCTGCCGTGGGTTGGGGTCCCTCTGTTCTTCGGCCATGGCCTCAGAGAAGCCGATCGTGGTGGTGACTTGCACCGCGCCCGTCAACATCGCTGTCGTCAAGTACTGTGAGTGGTGGGCTCGTGAGGCGCAGGATGTAGGGGCCCTGCGGACAGGGAAACTGAGGCTGGGAGGGGTTTGTTTGGGCGGTGGACCGGGTCCCCGGCCAGCGGCAGGTGGGCTGGGCCCTCGTGTGGACGTGGTTGTGGGTACGCGTGCAGATGTGGGCACCCTCCCGCGGTGCGATCGCGGAGCTGGGCACCACGTGCAGCCAGGAGACCTGGGGACGTGTTTCATACAGGATGTCGGTCCCCGTTGGGGCTTGATTCCCACGGCCACGCCCACCCTGCCACCTCCACCTGCTCTCGGTGTCTGTCTTGTTCAGGTCTCAAGAATGCTCCCGGGATTGGCTCCTCTCCCTCACTAGTTTCTGGAGAGTCACCCGCGTGAATCTTGGAGTTCCCCAGGGGGGAGGGGCCGCAATTTGCTTGGCAATATGCCTTTGCAAGGCAACTGGGCTGTTTCCAGTTGGGATCAATTATGGGAAAACCTGCTGTAAACTTTTATGTACAGGTTTTTGTGTCAATGTAAGTTTTCATTCTTCTGGATAAATGCCCCGGGAGTACACTTGCTAGGTCATAGAGTGGTTGCATGTTTGGTTTTTTAAAGAAACAAACTTCCCATTTGGCTGTACCATTTTTCATTCCTGCCAACCACATATAACCGTATGGGTGATCCAGCTTTCTGGCACACGTTGTTCTCACCAGCTGTTATTTTGGCCATTCTGATGGTGACATCCCACTATGGCTTTAGCCTGTTTCTTCTGCTGCTCGGTGATGTTGAACAGCGTTCCGTGTGCTCATTTCCTCTCCGTGAGCCTTAGGTGAAATCTCTTTTCAGGACTTTCGTCCACATTCTAACTGAACTGTCTGCTTTTTACCATTGAGTTTTGAGAGTTCGTTTTGTATTTTAGATAATAATCCTTGCTACATACAAGGTTTGCAAATATTTTCTCCCACCGTGTAGCTTCTCTTTTCATCCTCCTAACAGAGCCTTTCAAAGGGTTGAAGTTGTTAGATGGTGGTGGGGGCCAATGTGTCATCTTCTCCATCCTTGGTAGCAAGTCAGAGACATCTTGATTCTAGCCCTTCATCCTGAGGAGTGTTTACTATGTTTTTTCCTAAAAGTTTTAGGCTTTTACATTTTAAGTTGAAGTCTGATCTATTTTGAGTACTTTTGTTCAAGACATGAGACTGAGGCGTGGCTGTGTTGGGCCATGGATGTCCAATCACCCAGCGGCATTTTCAGAAGAGGCTGCACACCTCCTCCAAGGAACTGCTTTTGCACTTTTGTCAGCAAGCAACTGGACATGTTTATGGGGGATCGTTCTGGGTTCTCCTGGGTTACCTACCAGGATTCGTTCTCCTCATGTCCTGTAACTGTCCGCCACCCCAAGGACGAAGGTGGGGACCCTTTCGTCCCCACCTGTGCCTAACAGTGGATCTGAGATTTTGGACTTTCTGGAAGGTTTTCCATATTTGCTGTGATATGCAGGAGTGGAAGAGCTCAGCAGAAGTGGGGGTAATTCCAGAGTGTCTCCAGGGGTATAAGCAGGGAGATTTAAGAAATTTTCAGTAAATGGGGCTTCTTCTGTTTGGGAGGGAAAGGGGACAGACTTAAATCAGAGCATTCAGCACCCAGCAGGCACTCCAAGAATACTTGCTGAATGAGTGAAAAACAAAACAGAAGCAGTGAAGCAAGGGGATGGACTGGCCTCCAGCTCTGCTCTCAGGAGCTAAGTGAAGTGGGGATCAATCGACGAGGGATTCCTGGAGGCAGGGGCACAACAGGAGGGGGACTTAGATTGTGCAGTGAAAGAGCAAGATCCAGGCAACTTGGGGATCTATGAGGTGGCGGTGGCAGTGGGGAGGGGCAGGGCACTGGTGGGCGAGAGCAACAGGGTGCTGGTACACTGGGCTGGGACACTGACTGGCTTTGCGGCGGGCCGTCTGTTCCAGGGGGAAAGCGAGATGAGGAACTGATCCTGCCCATCAATTCCTCTCTGAGCGTCACATTGCACCAGGATCAGGTGAGCATGGGTTGATGCTACACATCAAAAAAATATTTACAAAACCCCTGTTTACAGATGGTAGCAGTACATCTCCAGCCAACGAACGCCATCCATCCCATCGCCCACTGTGAGGTGTGCTCAGCACACGGGCACGTACATGCTGAGCCCTCCTAGGAGGTCCCTGCCCTGCATTCTCTGCTGGGAGATGGGCGTGTGGGCCCTGCCCTGTGTAGTGGACACCCACAGGGCATCCCCACCACTTGAACCTGGCCTGCCTTGGCCTCCACCTCCACGTCCCTGTTCTCTAGCAAAGCCACTGCCCTGAGCCGGTGACTAAGAAGGACCAGGGGAGGAAAGGCCCCACAGAGAGGGGGGCTTGGCCGGTACCCACCACTGAGGTGCCCTGAACTTTCTTTCCCAGTTGAAAACCACCACGACGGCCGCCATCAGCAGGGACTTCACAGAGGACCGGATTTGGCTGAATGGCCGGGAGGAGGATATGGGGCACCCTCGCCTCCAGGCCTGCCTGACGGAGAGTGAGTAGGGTCCTTGCCCCTACCCCTGTGCCGCTTCCTCGCGCTGGGTGGGTCTGAGCACACAGAAGGCGCTGCCGTCACCTGCCCCCTCCCCACCTCACATCTCAGGGGCCGCCGATGCTTGTCAGCCTGGCCAGGTCTGGGCCTGGGGTCTCCCGAGAAGGGGGAGGTCTGTGTAAGGAGCTCGGGCAGAGGCCAGTCCCCCTGTGCTAACCCAGGCGTCATCTCCCATCCTCGCAGTCCGCCGCCTGGCCCGTAAGCGGAGGAGCGACGGCCATGAAGACCCACTGCCTGTCAGCCTCAGCTACAAGGTTCACGTGGCCTCGGAGAACAACTTCCCCACAGCTGCAGGCCTGGCCTCCTCGGCTGCAGGCTATGCCTGCTTAGGTGGGTGCCCCAGGACAGGTCCCAGTGCTTGCCCTGCACGCGAGGCCACGGCCTCAGCCATGTCGCACCTCTGAATGCTGAGATATTCTGGGGGCTCTGAAGGGAGGACCTGCCACATGACAAAATCCCCCTCAAACTGGCTTAAACTAAGTGGGGGTGATTTCTTGGCTTACGTAGCAGAACCCCAGGGCTGTGGCTCCAGGCTCCAGGCTCTCAGACGGCCTATTAGGAGCCCATCTTGCTCCTTCGGAACCCCTGCTCTGCCCTGCCCTCCTGTGGCTCACTCTCTAGCAGGGCCCACCACCCCCAAGCTGGGGGCAAAGCCGGTCACCACAGCAGTGGGTGGTTGGGTCACATCCTCCACGTAGCCCTGAGACCAGTGAACCAGGGCAGACAGCTTGCCTTGTGGACACCCTAGGGCCGCATCCCGGCATCATGCCCTTAAGAAGTCCTGGCCTACGCCCAGCACTGCCAGCAGCCCCAGGCCTCCTGGTCCCCAGAGGGCTCCTCCTCCCAGCAGCTCATGTACCCTGAGAGCCCTCTGTGGAGGCTAAGCCTGTGAGCACATGGGTGCTGAATGCCAGCCACGGAGCTGAGGGCCGAGGCTCCATCCCCCAGGTGCCCCCCTTCTCTGTCACTGAACACAGACCACCCCCCCCACCCCCAGCCTATCTGAGCCTCCCTCACCTCCACCTGCAGCCTACGCCCTGGCCCGGGTCTATGGGGTGGACAGCGATCTGTCGGAAGTGGCCCGCAGGGGCTCAGGCAGCGCCTGTCGCAGCCTGTATGGTGGCTTTGTGGAGTGGCAGATGGGGGAGCGCCCCGATGGGAAGGACAGCGTCGCCCGTCAGGTGGCCCCCGAGTCACACTGGCCAGAGCTCCGAGTCCTGATCCTCGTGGTGAGTGGGGGGCCCAGCTGGGGTCGAGAGGGCCTTCCCAGGCTCCCTGGGCCGCGGGCATGGTGAAAGCCTCACTCCCTCGCCGCAGGTGAGCGCCGAGAGGAAGCCGATGGGCAGCACGGCAGGCATGCAGACCAGCGTGGAGACCAGTGCCCTGCTCAAGGTGAGGCCAGTGGGCAGCTGGGCGGGCGGCTCCTCAGGGGTGCTCGGAAACGAGGCTCCGCGGCTCCATGCAGCTCATGGGCTGGCCATCTGCCTTGCAGTTCCGGGCAGAGGCACTGGTGCCGCCGCGCATGGCCGAGATGACCCGCTGCATCAGGGAGCGCAACTTCCAGGCCTTTGGCCAGCTGACCATGAAGGACAGCAACCAGTTCCACGCCACCTGCCTGGACACCTTCCCGCCCATCTCCTACCTCAGTGACACATCCCGGCACATCATCCAGCTGGTGCACCGCTTCAACGCTCACCACGGGCAGACCAAGGCAGGTGTGGGGCTGGGCGCCCCAGGCGGGCTTCACGGAGCCTGCTTTGCTGGGGGCTGCGTCTCCATCTCACTCTCATTGGTGGCACAGCCCCCATGTTGGAAAAACTCCACTCCCCTTCCTGAGTGGGTGGCCTTTGGGTCCTGGAAGCTGGTCTGAGCCCATCTGACTGCCCGTTTCCAGGTGGCGTACACTTTTGATGCGGGTCCCAATGCTGTGGTCTTCACCCTGGATGACACTGTGGCTGAGTTTGTGGCTGCCGTGAGGCACAGCTTCCCCCCTGAGTCGAACGGAGACAAGTGAGTTGCAGGCCCCCATCCAGGAGGCCATGGCGGGCAGCAGCCATGAGGACCACAGGCAGTGTCTCCACATGCATCCCCATGTGGCTGTGGATGCTCGTCCACTTGGCCCAGCCCCAGGGGCACGTACGTGCCTGTCTCCAGCAGCCCCTGTGATGACGGGGGTATCTGGATTTCTCCCTCCCAGCTGTTTAAGGGGCCCTGTTCTCAGTGTGGGGACACTTGACCCACTAGGGATGTGAGAAGCATGTGTGGGTTCTTTTTATCTGTCGCCCTAAGGAGGCAATGAGGCTTCTGGTGGGTGGAGCTGAATACTGCTCCCATACTGCGTAGGATGGGCCCCACAATCGAGGACGTGGGGGCTCTGGACTCATCGCCCTGGTTACGCGGGGGTGGTTTGTGGGATTAAGCTTGAACTGAGGCCGTTTCTTAAGCTGTGTCCCCACGGGGCATGGCAGCATGGTGGGCCAGGGCGAAGGGCAGTACCCCTCAGAGACAGCTAGGCCTTGGCTTTCTCACTCCGTGTGTGCCTGTACCCACCATTTAACCACCTCAAGGTGTGCAGCCCAGTGGTGTTAAGAACAGGCTGAGCACCCTTGTTCATCAGCCCCAAAGGCCCCAACCCCGCTGGCAATCACGACCCCCAGCAGTCCTGCATCTGCCAGTGCTGCACACGTCCCACCCCTGCCATCCTTGGACTGCAGTCCAGCCCTGCCTTCTTCCCCCAGGTTTCTGAAGGGGCTGCCCGTGGAGCCCGTCCTGCTCTCAGATGAGCTTAAAGCTGCGCTGGGTATGGACCCCGTCCCCGGCAGCATCAGATACATCATTGCCACCCAGGTGAGTCCTGGCTGCACACTGCACGTGCCCTGCAGGCTTGCCCCAGGGCATCCACAGGAGGGCCAGTGAGGTAGCCGTGACCCTGCTCCTTGGTTTCACAGCACCTAGTGTTCCCCTCAGTCACTCACAGAGGATATTTAAGGACTGATGGATGCCTGTGGTGTGCAGGGGTGGGGCTGGACTGTAGGGTACCCTCCAGAGCAGGTCAGGGTCCCATTTGACTCCCAGACCTGTGACCTATGCTTCCCAGGCCTTGGCCTCTGCCAACCGCCCTGGACTTGCTGTCCACTCCACGTCTTCCCAGAGGGACTGAGCCTCTGCCTGAGGATTGGGCCCTGGGCCCAGCATCACCAGGGTGTCTGACTTGCCCTCATTTCCTCGAAGGGCAGGTGCACTCTGTCCCTCCCTGATGATAATTTCTTAACCCCACAGGTGGGACCCGGGCCTCAGGTCCTGGATGACCCTGGCGCTCATCTCCTGGGTCCTGATGGTCTGCCAAAGCCAGCTGCCTGAGCACCTCTTTGATGGGGCCCGGCCGCCGCTGGGAGAAGGGGCCGCTTTGCTGGGACTGGGAGCCGGGTGTGGTGGTCAACAGGCCACGCTTTTTGGGATTTGTGGGTGACTGCCTGCTCTGGGCCGGGCCATGTGCTGTGGCTGAATTGGGCAATGGAATGACGCCTGCAACCACCCAGGTGATCAGGGGCAGCCCCCCCAAGTGCCTCACCTTTCCCTGACCTGTACCCAGTGCTTGCTGAGATGGGGACCTGGACCCCGATCCAAGACTAGGGGACTGAGCCGGCAGGGAGCTGCTGGTGTATCGATCATGAAGGGCTCTCGGGCCCTGGACTCATGGCCACCCCACTGCCACAGAAGGTGATGGCATGTCGGGGTACCCCTCAGAGCTGGAAGCCGGGTCACCGTGCAGGGGATGACCTCAGGACAGCTCCATGAGGTGCTCCCCCAACTCTGAGCCCAGGCCTCTGAGCAGGTGCAGTGTTGTGTCTGCGGGACAGGGGAGCAGTGCCAAGGCCAGAGTAAAGGCAGTTCGAGGACTCCACCTGGCCTGGTGTGCTTTCTGCAGCCCTTACCCAGGGGGCTGGGTGGCCATTGTAGGGGGCAGGGCTGGGGCCTCCCTGCCATGGGTGGGATGCTCAGCACAGGCCACAGCCACACAGTGCTGGATGGATGTGGTCACTAAGGCCGACAGGCTGGGGAAATTATTCGGGTTTGGCTTTAAGCTCGGTCCATGTCCCCCTTCCAAGTGAGTTCCATTCTTCTCCACTGTCCTAACCCAGCGGGGGTAGTAGGGGGAAGTAGCTTCTGAGCCCTCTGACCTTGACCCTAAAAGGGAGTCCAAGGAGGGAGGTGACAAAGGACAGGGCCCAGCACTACTGGGTTTTCCCAGAAGCTTCCCATACTCACCCGCCCTTCCCCTCAAGTTAGTCCAGGGTTACCAGTGGGGCCAAGGCCACCACACCTGCACTAGCCCAGGGCCGGATGCGGCCCGCCTCCCAGGAGGCTCCCCACGAGGTCAGGGGCTGGCCTGAAGCCCTGCTTCCCCTCCAGGAGTCCAGCTTCCCCTCCAGGAGTCCACCGAGGCCGGGCTGGCTGGGCCTGCAGGGGAGGAAGACCTGAGGTCCCGTGGAGGGAGTGCGGGGCAACGCTCCTGGGGCCCCATCTACCGCCGGCCTGTCACCTGGGGAACCGGGTTGGGGCGGAGCCAGCGGCGGGGCGGGGCGGCGCCGGAACTTGGGGAACTTGGGCGGGGCGGGAGGCTTGCTGAGCTCTGGGGCCGCGGGGTCTGAAGAGTCCGAGCCGCGTTCGAGCCGATCTGCCGCCATGGGGCAGATCGAGTGGGCCATGTGGGCCAACGAGCAGGCGCTGGCGTCCGGCCTGAGTGAGTGGGGGGCGCTCGCACTTTGGGCGGGGGCTGCAGAGGGGCTGCTGAGCCTGGGGGCGGAGCGCCGCGGCAGTGCAAGGGGGCGCTGGGGCTGGGGAAGTAGGGGCCTGGAGACCCCAGGCTGCGAGAGGTAAAGGGGGAAGGGTAGGCTGGAGAAGGGACAGGAGCAGGGGTCCTGAGGAGCCACAGACACCCGGCTGGAGCCTGGGGTTGGGGCCCGGGCCCGGAGGCTCCAGTGGGCGACCTGCAGCGCCGGTGGGAAGGGGCTGGGGGCCTCTGTTGGGAGCAGGCTACAGCCGCCAAGAGGAGCCTTGGGGCTGGGGAGGGGGATTCGGGGCCCTCCTGCCCCTGCACCCCATGCACACCCACACCCCCATCCTCTGCCCTCCTCCTCCCCCGCCCCCACACACGCACAAAAGAGGAAGTTCAGTCTGGGGAAGAAGCGCTTGCCCCCGTGGTTTCCGGAGAACTCACCGCCCAGCAGGGCTGGGAAAATCCAGCATGACCCACCCCTGCCTGGAGCGACCCTCCTGCCCTCGGATGGAAGCTCCCTCCCCTAAGGCTCCTGGGCTGCGGAGGTGGGCTCCTCCTGCCTCCTGGCCAAGGGCTTGGTCCATGGAACTGGGTGACCGCTCTGTCTCCCGGGGCGCAGCCCTGAGTCTGCTCAGAAGGACATTGCACAAGGCAGCTGGGGACGACCCATGTGACCCCTCCCACCCAGCTCCCAGGGCCTGCTTCTGGGTAGGAAGGCGGCCGTCCCCCCTGCTTCCCTGTGCTCAACCGAGGTACGCACTTGGACTCAACTTCTCAGGAGAGGGTGGGGCCTGAGGCTTGAGGAAGCCGCCCGTGGCTCCGCCCCTCCCAGGAAGGCCCCGCCCCCAGTGGGAGTGGGCGGGCGAGAGGACCCAGGGATAAAGTGGTGAAGGTCTCATCCACCACATCTCACCTGGGACCCACCCTGAGGCCCCCACCACCAACCTGGGGACTGAAGGAAGGAGCCTGTGAAGCTGGGCTGGGGGTGGGGAGGGAGTACTTTAAGGTCACATTTTGGGGGGTGGGCAACTTTGAGGTGCCAGGCAGGGCAGCCCCCTTCTGGCTTCTAGATAGCGGAGAACGCAGTGCGTCAGTATGTGGCTCTCCTTGCTTCTGCCCAGAGCTGTCTTCTCCCCCTGCTCTCCACCCCTCCCCATCACCACCGCAATGACTGCTGCTCGTCTTCCTTCACAACCTTCTGGCTCTAAATTCCTCCTCTTGCTAACTCCTGACTCAGTACCAACTACAGGCCCCATGAGCATCTCAGCCCACTGGCCCTTTATGTTGTAGAGAATCACATCTGATCAGATCACGGTCCCTCTATCTCCCACCACTCTGCCCCTGCCCTTCTGGCCTCGGGGGCCCACCACCCTGGTGTTTGCCAGAGGGCTGGCTCCCCCCACTTCACCTCTCTGCCCACATCCACCTGCTCAGAGAAGTTTCCCGAGCTCCCAGCCTGACAGCCACGCCACCCACCTCATTCTCCATGATCTGAAGTGTCTGTCCCCATTGAGAGACCCCAGCCCCCTCTGAGAGCTGAGGCTACCGCTAATGACGCAGGCTCAGGCCAGGGAAACTGCATGCCCAGGTTGAGTGGACGAGCCACTGCCTGAACACAGGAGCAATGGCTCTTCCCTCCTCCAGCACAGCAAGTGTGAACATGACACCAGCAGAAGAAGGCCAGGGTTCAGGGGCTGAAGGGAGGGGCGGGGGGTCAGAGCTTTTACCCTTTACCTCGTGGGACTCTGAGGCCAGACCGAGAAAGGCTGCTTGAACTAGAAACAGACCAAAAGATCGTCCCCTCCAAGGAGTTGTGTTATCTGCCACCACAGCCTGGACGAAGAAAGCCACAAGGAAGACAAAACCGCTGGAAACTCAGGCCTGTGCTACATACGGGGCAGGGGCTGCCCTCTCCCACTGTGCTGCAGGGACCACCAGCGAAGTTCAGGTCATCAGAAAGGAGTGCTGAAGGGCGTGCTCCAGCGAGGGCGAAGCTGGATCCAGAGGGAAGATGGCTATGCCACTGTGAAGACACTGACTGTAAATAATTAATAATTGTGGCTAATTTGGGGTGAGATTAAAGATAAACCTTCTAAAGTCCACATTTAGTTCAGGAAGAGGAATTTTAAAATTACAGTTTGATCAAGTCAGTAGAAGGCAGGAGAAGCAACAAGAAAAGCTTGTTCAAGAGGAAACCCAAGTAAGATAACAAAGTAGGTTATCTGCAATCACAGTCAATAAAATGTGTCAAATTCACTATCAGATTGCTTAAAGGGTGAAGAATTTAACTCTATCAGCTGATTCATAAAAGCCCAACACTGGAAGCAACTGACATGTCCCAAAGGCTGCTGCTGCTGCTGCTAAGTCGCTTCAGTCGTGTTCGACTCTGTGCGACCCCAGAGACGGCAGCCCACCAGGCCCCCCGTCCCTGGGATTCTCCAGGCGAGAACACTGGAGTGGGTTGCCATTTCCTTCTCCAAAGCATGAAAGTGAAAAGTGAAAGGGAAGTCGCTCAGTTGTGTCCGACTCTTAGCGACCCCATGGACTGCAGCCCACCAGGCTTCTCCATCCATGGGATTTTCCAGGCAAGAGTACTGCAGGAGAATGCATAAATAAATTGTGGGAAACTACCTGATGAGACAAACAGCGAGCTGGAGCTCTGTGCAAACCACCCCAGGAAGGGCCTGGACCAACCTTCTGTCAGCAAAAGAAGAGCCCCCAGGAAACCTGGGGTGGGGGAGAATCTTGATATGGGTGGAGGTCACATGATGGGGGTCACACGTGTTAAAAGTCTGTGCACTTTAGGTAATTGTGATACCTCAGTAAGTGACTGGAACCCTGAGAATGGGTGGCCGTGACGGAGTGACAAGTGTGAGTGTACATCACGCCTCTGAGCGGTACGCTGAAGCTACCGCTGTAGAAGAAAATCACTGGGGAGGAACGGGGGCGATGCACATGCTCACGGCAGGTGGGCTGTGATCAGGTGCACACAGGGCCGGAGAGACCAGGCCCACCGACCCGGCATCACACAGAGCACACGAACAGGACCAGCCCACACACCCAAGGCCAGGAGAGAGGGTCCACGCAGCTGGTACAAAGTCAGCCTTAAATGGTTGGTGGTCCTTAAATGCACTGAGCAAGCGCTCAGGGTGCCACAGCTCACAGGCCTCGGGGGTGTGTCCAGGCTGGAGCCAGGCCCTGCCTCCCTCTCAGCAGCTCCTCAGCCCCCTCCCTGCCTCAAATGCTGCTCTTGGGAATGGGTCCCAACGCCCATGCCTACAGCCACCCCCATCATCTACCAAGGTCTCCCCTGCCTGGGTCCCCTTCCTGGGCTAACGGGGGCGGATAGGGCAGCTCTGTGGTGGACTGGTGGCCCCCCTTGGGGAGGGGTCCCTGGGGAGGTGGCCAGAGCCCCTGCAGGGATGGGGTATGGCACTTACTAACCTCCTTCTCCTCTGCCCACAGTCCTTATCACCGGGGGCATCGTGGCCACGGCCGGTCAGTTCACCCAGTGGTACCTGGGCGCCTACTCCATGTATCCTCTTGCTGCAGACCCAGGTCGGGGTTGGGGCCAGAGAGGCTGCTGCCCCTTGAAGGCAGGAGGGGCTCCGAGCAGGGAGGTGACAGAGTCTGGGGACCTGGGCCCTGACAAGGGAGGGAGGTGTCCGCGGCACCTGAGGGCTGACACTGAGGCCCGAGAATGCTCGGGGTCCCTCCACATTCCCTTCTATCAGTCACCCTCCCCAGCTGGCCGGGCCTGTCCACCAGGGGACCGAGCCCCACTTGTCCCGGCCAGTCCAGCTGTTACAAGCCCTCCAGATGCCAAGGCAGGCATGGGGGAGGGAGGCTGCCCTGTTGGAATCCTGTGGACCTCAGGCAGTGGCCACACCTCTCTGTTCTCTCATCAAAAGAGCCAACTCCCTGGGGCCTCTCAGGCTTGATCTGGGCTGTTCTTTAACCTCCGCTTCAGAGCAGCGGGCGTATTGGTCTGCCTGCTGGAGTACCCTCGAGGGAAGAGGAGCAAGGGCTCCACCATGGAGAGGTGGTGAGTTTCCTACCGGGCTCCGGGCACCACCCCCCCCCCCCACCAGCTGTCACTACGAGGAGCCTGTCACTCCTGTCTCTCCGAGGCTCAGCACTGGCCCACTCAGGGTCTGCCCTGCCACTGAGCCTGAGACCCCCTCCCCTCCCCGGGACGAAGAACCGGGTGGTCTGAGAGGCTGGGGCAGGTGGAGGGTGACATGGCCTGTCTCCCCCTCCCGCCCAGTGGACAGAAGTACCTGACCAGAGTGGTGAAGCTGTTTGGGCCCCTCACCAGGAACTACTACATCCGGGCCTTCTTGCACCTCGGGTGAGCCTGCACCCACTTGGGACCCCCCAGCACCACCGGCAGAGGACTGCTGGGGTCGATCAGGCCCCTCCCAGCCCAGAACCCGTTCCAAACAAAAACCCAGGTCCCAGGCTCTGCCAAGGGTTCCCCAAACCTGTATCTGCCATTAACACTTCACCCTAGCCTATAGCTTAACTCAGGGATAATCGGTGCCCCGGGGTTGATGGCTCAGCTGCCCCCGGTGAGTGTTGGAGAAACCGCCATGCTGCCGAGACCTCTTCCCAGGGTGGTGGCTGGGGGCCAAGAGCCCTGTCCCAAGACTTGGGCAGAGAACAGCTCGGGGTGAAGTTAGAAGTCCAGCCGTAGCACTGGGCCTCCCCTCCGTTCAGGGTCCTGCGATCCTGTGCTGTCTGACCCGGGCCGGGGGCGGGGGAACTGCGGACCCCCTCTGACCATCCTCTGTCTCCCCTGTCGCTTCTGACTGCCCTCCACCCCTACTCCAGGCTGGCGGTACCTGCTGGCTTCCTGCTCGCCACCATCCTGGGGACAGCCTGCTTGGCCATTGCAAGCGGCATCTATCTGCTGGTGGGTAGCATCCTTGCAGTCAGCCTCAGCCTCATGGCTGGTCCTGCAAGCCAAGCCCGTGTCCTGGCTTATGTTGTGGGGACAGTGACACTGTGGCTTCCATGTGTGGCCCATCTAATGTGCTAGCCACTCCCCTACATCCTCCTGTAACCCATGCCACAGAGCCTCGACAGGGGAGGGGGGAACCCCACTTTACAGACAAGCGGCAAAAGCTCAGAGAGGGGACGTGGCTGGCCTGCCGGGCCCTGCTTGGAGTGGGATCCATTGCTCAAAGTTTTCTATCCAGTTCAGGGTGCTGCCAGGAGCACTTCCCTGGGACTCATGAGCCTGGTTGGTGCCATAAGCCACGCGGTGCTGGGTTTGCCTGGAGTCCAGGTTATGCAAAAGGCCCCTTAAGGCCATCTTTATAGCAGGGTGGGGAGGCTGGGAGGTGGGGAGGAGGGGGCGGGGAGCTACGACAGTGGAGTGGGGAGGGACGGATGAGGATCCCTGCCAGGCACAGGTTGCTGAACGCCCACTGTTCGCATGCTGCCTGCCGCTGTCAGCCCACAGGCATGGGTTCCAACCCAGACACAGCCTCCAGCCTCCCAGAGTCAGTTTTGACTTGATTGCTCTACTAATTCCAACCCCGGACGCCCCCCTCGTACGTCGCAGCTGAGTCCTGTGCCGCTTGTTCCGATCTTTCCCCCATTTTTTCTGTTCGGGTACCGTGTGTGTGCTTTCATTGTGAACCCTTTGTAGGTTTTAGCTTTTGAGGATACTTCCTCTCTGTTAGGGATCCTTGGATTCTTCACTGAGCAGAACACAAGTTTGTCGTCTAAGTTGTTTTTCTACTTTATGGTTTGTGCTTTTCTGCCCCTGCTGCCTGTCTGCTGTATTTCCCTGCATTATCTTCCTTTAATTTTCTAGCTTTAGCTTCTGGGATAGAGTGTTCTAGTCTTTAACTTAGGAGGTGTGATTATAGAACCTCTTTTCATTCTTATACTTCATAAATTATATGTCGTCACCTTTTTTTTTAATCAACTATTATGGGATACAAAGTTAGAGATACACATTTCTAGGTCCACTTGGCTTGTGGCCGTGGGGCAGGCCCAGGATTCTGCATTTCGGCAACTTCCCTGGGCTGCAATCTCCCCCCTTGACATGCCTGGGCCCCTGGCCTCCCACACTGTGCCTGCCACCACCCCCCCACCCCCACCCAGAGCTGCTGGCCTCAGTTCAGCATCATGCCCCTTAGGCCTGGGCTCCTGTCCTGCTCCCAGCCCTTAGTCCCTGGGAGGAAGCCTGGTCTTGGGCTGTGCGCCTGGCAGTGGCCTCCAGGGGTCATTCAGAAGCCCCAGGGTTCCACTGTCCCCCTCTTGAGTTGAGGTGTCTCCTGGCTGGTGAGACAGCTGGGTTCTGACCATGTAGCCTCAGGCCTGGCTCATAACCTGACTGAGCTACAGCCCCTCAGGTCTTGCTGAGCTCAGTCCTGTCCTGGACCCTGGCGGGGGTAGGGGAGCGCAGGGACTGGGTGAGGGGGCGGCCCAGGAGGACCCACGCCCAGCCTGTGTGTCCTGCAGGCGGCCATCCGTGGGGAGCAGTGGAGCCCCATTGAGCCCAAGCCCAAGGAGCGGCCGCAGATTGGGGGCACCATCAAGCAGCCACCCAGCAACCCTCCACCCCGGCCCCCGGCTGAGGCCCGCAAGAAGCCGAGTGAGGAGGCGGCGGGGGTCCCCACGGGTGGCCCCCAGGAAAACCCCATGCCAGTGAACGACGAGGTCGTGTGACCAGAACCTCAAGCCGCTCTGGCCCGCTGAAGCTTTGAAGGTCCTTCCTCCTGTGGGCAGGCCAGTGGGTGGGTGGGGGTGTGTGGTGCCCAGCCAGGGGTGCCCCCTTTCCTGCAGCCTCCTTGGGGTTCTTTGACAGCAGGTCTCGGTGCCTCGCCTGTTCCATGAATCATGTACCTGGAATTCCCTGTGTTTGTGTTTCTGCTCTGGAAATGAATGTCTCGGGTCTGGGGGGAGGGCCTGTGTCCTCCCAGATCCCCTATCTGCCAGGGCTCACCTGCTGGAGCACCCCTCGGACCACACTGGGGTTGATGTGCCACAGGCAAGATGCCCGCGCAAGAACTTCCGCCCACTCTGGGTTGCCAAAACTGTTACCAAACCAAATGCAGGTTCTCTTACCCCCGTGCAGCAAAGCGAACCTACTGACTTGGGTCATGGTGAAGGAAAGGGCAGCGTTATCACAGGCGCTGAGCCAGGAGGCCAAGCGGCTCACACTCAGAATACCCCCAGCCCCCTCATGGCTTTCAGGGAAAGGTTTTTAAGGACAGTGAGGGAGGGTGGCGGGTAATCAACAGACAAGAGACCCAAATTTGGTTCCACAACACACACACACACACCACGCATGTCCCCTGCTTACTCCAACACACCACACACACACCATACAAGCCACGGCAGGGGCCTCAAAGCTCATCAGCTCACACCCAGCCTGGGAGGCCCTTCCTTCCTGGATACTCAGTCCCCCAAAGTCTGGGAAAATCCTTCAGTCACTGGCCTCCTGCTCTCACAGTTTCAGAACCGGGGTCTCTGGGACCTCTGGCCCGGAGGGCACCCTGCCCATCAACCAACACTCTGTCTTCAGCATAAATCCAGCAGGCTCACTGTTCCCCACCCCCTGGCCACTCCCAGCACTACCTGGGCCTGCCCAGTGCCCGGCTCAGAGCCCAGAGACACACAGGGCAGACCCCACCCTACCCCCAGCCCCACTGCTCTGGACCCCATCACCCTGCCCACTGGCCTCCAGCCACCCTGATCTCCCAGACACAGCCTCTGCACGGTCCGCTCCCTCTGCCTGGAGCACAGGGCCCTGGGTGGCCAGCCGGGTCCTCCTCAGGTGGCTTCCACTGCAGTCTCTCTCTTCCTGATGTGTTCACAACCAACAGGCCAAGCGCTTTGCCGCGGGTCCTGCAGCTGTGAGTCACCCGCAGGGCAGGCAGGGGGCTGAGCGTTTTGTCACTGCTCCATTCCCAGTGCTGGGCACATGGTCGAAACTCAGGGCGTAAGTGCTGACTGAAGACTCCTTCCAGGCTCAAGACATAGTCACCTCCTCCAGGAAGCCTTCTCTGAGACCCTCCTGCCTTCCTGGGCCTTACACACAGTAGGTGTCAGTCATTGGGTGAAAACGGCAGGGGGTGCGGACAACCGTCCTGCAGCCCTGCGGCTCAGCATCAGCCCTCGGAGCTGAGGTGTATCACAGGTAGCAGGGAGACTGAGACTCTAAAGGGGGGTCGTGACTGAGCCAGGATGCTGAGGCTGTGCACTCAGCCTCTAAACTCTGCCTGGAATGTGCTCTGATCCAGGATATCCTGCCATGAGTGGGCGGGCAGTTCCTCGGTAACTGATGGGGCACCTGAGCTGGTAAGCCTGGCTGCCCCTCTCTAGCAGGTCACCTACAGTGCACAGAAGCCTTAGGGGGGTGTCTAGAGTTTTCTGGGCCCCTGTTAGGGCTGGGGGAGCATGACTCAGCCAAGTTAAAGACATGTCCCCCTGAGTTGACCACTTGCCCTGAAGTTACCCTGAGGACACCTGTCTGTGGGGCAGGGAGGTGGTCCCCAGGGACCACAGCCATGTCTGTGAATAGAGGGCTGGGCTTTGGGAGTGTGGCCCATCACCAGGCCCGGGAGCCACTGCTCATCTATCAGGGCACACTTGGGCTCTTCTGTTGAAACCTACCCCGCCCTGGGTGCACCTGGGATCATGCACAGATCTTTCTAGGAAACACCACACCAGTGGCTGCCCCTGGCGGGCAGTGATCAGTGACTACCCCTTGGGCCCCAGATGGGTATAGAGGGCCTGGCGGGGGTGAAAGTGAGAGAGGGGCTTCACCCACTGCCCTCTGTGCCATCCAGGTCTGTGTTCTGGGGGCGGTTTATCAAGTAAACAACTTAGATTCACATGGAAAATGAAAAGCTGTTTTAGAAACACAGGGGTACTTGTTCCTCCCAAGGGGCTGGGGTGAGGGCCGCCCAGGGGCCTGGAGGTGGAGGCAGCCATCAGAACACAGTTTCCCTTTTCTGTAGGTGTTTTAACAAGTCCTAGAACAGTGAAAATGTTCCTTCTAGCCTGGATGTTTCTGTGAAAGGGTAAACTGTGAATTTCGAGGTGGGGGCTGCCGGGCGCAGGCCCC
The DNA here is from genome assembly GCF_029407905.1 of Bubalus kerabau. NCBI lineage: Eukaryota > Metazoa > Chordata > Mammalia > Artiodactyla > Bovidae > Bubalus > Bubalus kerabau. The sequence goes on along the minus strand of NC_073640.1, from coordinate 17,012,859 downwards.
CGCCCCGCTCCTCACCCAGCCTTTACTGGAGCCAGCCCTTCCTGGAGGCTCGTACCTGCCCAAGACCCCAGGGGCACATAAATAACCAATAAATACACATAAATAGGAGGGCCTCCCTGGAGGCCAGTTCAGGAGCCAAGCGGCATTCACCGGGCCGACCTGGGCAGGACGCAGGTGCAGCCCACAGGCACGCGGATGAACTCAGCATGGAAGGTGAAGGCCCCAGGCGTGGGCACCCCCGTGGCATCCCGGGAGCAGGGCCTGCGGCGTAGCACCAGGAGGCTCTGGACCAGCGGCACTGAGTTGAGTGCGGCCGTCTCGCGGCCCGTCTTGGCGCTGATACAGCCCCGGCACAGGCACTCGGCGAAGGCCAGCTTCTGTGGGTAGCGGCTCTCGTCCGTGTCCACACTGCGGGGACAAGTGGGGTGTCAGAGAGCCTGGAGGGTGCCTCCCTCCCTCCCCACGCTCCCCTACCCAGCCATATGCACTCAGGGCCCAGGGCCTGCGGTGTGGGGCACTGAGAGCACATGGCACACAGCTGGTGCCCAATGAGTGCGGGTGTGCACGTGCCCCATGGCCTCCCAGAGCATGGAAGCCTGCTCTCTTCCCACCTGTCCCAGTCTCACCCCTGCAAGGACTCAGATAGGGGGCCCAAAATAACCCAGGGGACCCTGGTGTCCCAGGTCTGGGCTGCGATTGAGACATGAGGCGAGGACTGGCTCACGTGGAGCCTTACCCTTGCCCTCATGGACCTGGAACTGCCGGCCGGAGGTCACGGGGAGAGCGCCCAGGCCCCAGGAGCCCGCCCTCACCGGTATCTCCAGGGAGAGATGGAGCGCTGGTGGACGTCAGCTTCCAGCACCTCCCCCGGCTGCAGCACGGGGCACTGAGTCCCGGCCGGGGCCCCCGCGTGCCTCCTCCTGCGGCCTACCGCCTCCAGGCTGGACACCAGGGCCACTGGCAACGCCTGCTCCCACTTGGCAGCTCGGGCCAGCAGGTGTGGGGGGGCGTGGCCCAGGGGCAGCTCCTCGGAGGAGTAGCAGCGCAGGGTGCCAGGGCTGTGGGGGTGGGTGTGGGCCCCCACCAGCAGTGAGGGGCTGTGGCGAGCCAGGCTGGCGGGAAGCCAGAGCAGAAGCAGGAGGCCAGGGAGGAGCTGGTGGAACAAGCGGTGGGTGGTCAGGGGTGGTCAGGGATGGGACCCTCCACTGCCACCCGTGGGCTCTGCTCCCGGTGGAAGGATGGGGTAGGGGAGGTGTAGCCTCCCTCTATGGCTGATGGAACAGGAGGTCCGGAGGGGCCAGCCTCTCAGCCCAAGCTCTCCAGCGAACCTGGGATCCAGGATCCTGGCTCACTTTGACCCTGAGATCTGATGGGTTTCCTGGACCCTACCCCCGACATCCTCAGCCTGGGGGGTCAGTGAACCACCAGCCCTTCAGGGTGCAGGTGGGGGTACGGGGAGAGGAGCATCTTACCATTGCAGCAGGGGCTGGGCTCTGGGCTCCCGGCTCCAGCACGTCCTTGGTGGTTGACCTGGCGGCGGCTGGCCTGTGGCGCCCTTTATACCTGGGGCCACACCTGGGGAAAATCCGGGCGCCGCTTCCTCCTCGGGAAGTGCCTGGCCGTGCTTCCTCCTTCCCTCCCTGCGACCGTCCCCTCCCCTCCTCCTCCTCCATCCTCCGCCACCACCCCCATCTCTCCCCCGTCCCTCCCCTGCACCCCCCAGGGGGACCCTGCCTCGGGCAGAGCACTTGCAAATGTGGCTGAGAATGAAGGGTCTTGCCTGACACTCTTGAACCTTCTGTAAGCTCGAGTCCTAGCCACTTGTATGTTTCTGCGGTTTGGACCTGGTGCCCGGGGGGCGGGGGGCTCCTGCATTTTGTGCTGCTGTCCAGTCCCCCACCAGGCTTGATTCTCTCATCCATTCTTCTTGCCAAGAGGGAGGTTCCAGAAGGGACAGGGGCCGGTGAGCGTCTTCAGGTTTCTCTGTTGGGCTTTTGTGGCTTTATCAACAAAGTTTAAGTCCAAGCGTGAGGGGGTGATGATGCCCTGGAACCTTTAAGATGCAGGGTGCCCTAGGAAGGTTTCTAAGGAGGCCCCAGGAGCCCACCTGTAGCAACTCTGTGCAGCTGGCTGGGGGTGCTGGTGTGGGGGGCTTCGTTATCCTGAAAAGGAGCCAGTTTGGAGCCAGATTCTGCAAAGTTTTGAGTGCTAGGTTTGGATGCCATCCTGGGAGGGCCCATCTGCCCTGATTTCTCGAATCTGTACCACATGTCCAGCTGAAGAGGGCCTCGCCGTGGAGGATGGGGTCAGCTCTCCTGGTTTCCCACCTGCCCGCAGGAGGCAAAACGCACACCATCAAGGCACCAGTCTGAGTTTGGAGGCCCAGACTCAGTGGATAGAAAGACCCCTGAGACAGCACTGGGAGAGGCAGGGTAACACCTGGGCCCTCTCAGGGCCTCTACTGGGCAGTGCGTGACTCTGGGCCTCCAGTCCACCCTCCCTCCACGCCTTGATCTGGAGTAAACCTTTCCGAAGCAGGCGCTGCATCATAGCTGTTCTCCTGGCTTCTTCCGGATGAATGGATGGACACATTGAGTCCCCAGGCTGTTCCTGCCTACCACGCCCCTGCCCATGGCCACCCACCTTCTGCTGATACACCTCCTGCAGTGGGGAGCTCACCACCTGTATTTGTCACAAGTGGGGGCCTTAAGAGAAGTGTCTTTTCTCAGGTTTGGAGGCCGGAAGCCCCAGGTCAGTGTAGGCAGGGCCTCTCTCCCAGCCCTGGTGGCTCCTGTGGTCCTCGGAGGTCCCGCGGGTGCCTCTCTCCCCAGGTCTCTCTCCTCCACAGCTTTCACACTCTCCAAATCCAGGATGATATCATCAAGATCTGACCTTGACCATGGCTACAGAGACCGTTTCCTCAGATAAAGGCACACTCCTCACGGGCACTGGGGCTATTAGGACCCTGACATGACTGAAGCAACTTAGCAGCAGCAGCAGCAGCAGCATGGTTTTAGGGGAACAACAGAGCCCCTTATACCTTCCCCTGGGCCAGATGCTCAGGTTGAGAAAGACCCCGCTTTCCTACAGCACACTCGGACCTCAGAAATTCCAGTCCCTTCTGCCTGGGCCCCACAAGTGAGGGGAAGTGGTACCTGTGCCTGGCAACAGCCCCTGGGGAGAAGCTGCCTGCAGACTGGGGAGGTGGCCCCAGCAGTGGCCTTGCCTTTGTGTGGCTGGGATTCCCACACAGGATCTTTGGAAGTGAAAGGCTGTAGAACTCGCTCACGCAGTGGTCCCTACGCCGAGGGCTGAGCTCTGGCATTTTCTGTGTCTTTTTGAACAGCTGAGCGAGTGGGCGAGTCAGGGACAAGTCTTGAGGCCAGGCCATGTGCCTCCCTCACTGTTGCCCTGAGCTGTTCTGTGGGCATTGGCGGGCTGATTGGGGTTGGGATCAGGGTCTGGGGCATCAGCCGGAAAGACAGGGCGGGGCCCAGCAGTGCCTCATTCCTGCGGGTGGCTGAGGCAAGCACACCAGTACCAGGTTGGGCAAGACTGGAAAGGGAGCTGCAGGAGGAAGGCCAGAAGGCTGTTGTGGAGGAGGTGTCCTGGATGGCTCCACCCCCAGACCATTAAACCACACCCACCATATCCCTGTCCCCAGACTGCACCCATAGGGCCATGCTCCCAAGTCCCTGCCTGGAGAGATGCAGAAAAGGGATGGAGCGGGGACAGAGTGGGAAATGGAGGTATGGGAGGAGGGATGGAAGAAGATAGGCACAGAGATCCAAGGAGACTCGGACAGATGCAGACACTGCGGACAGAAGGCAGTGGAGAGAGAAGGCAGATCCAGGGCAGGAGACACATGGACAGACTCATCAGGGACAGTCCCTCCGTCCCTGCCCATGACTCGGAGCCCTGAGAGAGAAAAAGGCAGATCCAGGGCAGGAGACACATGGATAGACTCAGCAGGGACAGTCCCTCCGTCCCTGCCCATGACTCGGCGCCCTTGCAGCCCTGGCTGGACAGGAGCAGCCCAAGTGGGCCTGAGCTGGGGAAGTGGCCTGCAGGATGGGTTTGCTCTAGGTTCTTGCAACTCCAGGCTCAAAGTTCTCCCTCATCTTATGGGGAGACCTAGGGGCAGACCTCAGTACCGTCTGTAAAGCGGGGGTGGCAATCCCCTCCCCCTTCCCTCCTGTAGCATGGGCTTCTCGACCACTGGGCCCAGGCAGCACTGCCCACGGTGAGTCTATGCCACAGTCCAGTTTTCTTGTGCTCCCCAAACTTTGCACTGTCAGGAGCAATCTCTTTGCCTTGTCCTAGTCCTTGGCCCTTCAGGGGCTGGCTGACCAGGGTGGGGGTCCCTGCTCGTATACCCAGGGCTTGTGCCTCCTTTCAGCCCAACTCCTCCTGCCAATGGAGGCGGACTGCCGTCATCTGGGGTGTACAAGCCTGGGGGCTGGGGTGCTGGACAGTTGGCACAGGGCGGGAGGGGGTGTCCAAGTCAGCAGATGACAGCAGGCTCGTGGGGCGGCAGGCAGGTGTGACCCCCATCATGAGAAACCCGAGGGAACTTCACTGTCACTGAACTGAGCTGCCCCATTAGCTCAATATGTTCACTCATACGTTGGAGACTATACTTCACATTTGAGTTAGAAAAATTATAAACTAAAAACATGGTGTCTTCCTTTTCTCACCCTTTCAAGAAAAGGGGAGAAGGCCTCATCTGAAGCTGGTAGTGGGACCCGTGGGGTGGCCTGGTGGGCAGAGGTCCTGAGGGCTGCTGCTCCTCATGGGTGGGGCCCGCTCACCAGCCAGGGGCGGGGAGGTGTAACTGAGACCCGACCCCTTCCCTGGAGAAGAGGAGAGTTAACATGAGAAAACTCAGAAGGCTGGGGTTTCAGTTTACCCTCCAGAGGGCCAGCTCGAGGATGGCACTCGAGCAGTGGACAAGGGAGGGGTCGGAGCTGTGAGAGGAAGTGTGGGGCACAGCTGGGTCAGAGTTCCAGGAACAGGAAATAGTGTGTGCAAAGGCCCTGGGGTGGGAGGAATGCCAGTGGGCAGGGAAGGCTCGGGTCAGGTCGGGGTCTGACGTGTAGGAGGAGGCTGGAGGGGCGGGGCCTGCCGCGGAGGAGGAGGAGGGGAGGAGGAGGGCTGGAGGAGGGGCGGGAAGCAGAGCTTGGGCTTGAGGGAACAGGTCGCGGCTCTTATCTTCTAAGGTGAACAGCCTGGCCGCACGTTCCCCGGAGGGCAGAGATGCTGAGAACCCATTACACCACGGAGCCTCCCTTTTCCCAGATGCTTGGCCTGGAATGTTCTTTCCACTAGATCTGTGGTGGAGCTGGCTCAGGTGTGATCTCAGCCCTCCTGGGACAGGTCCTGCTCCCAGGTGGCAGAGGGCAAGCTGCGTTTAAACCCAGCCCCGGTCCAGGGACCCAAGGCCACAGGTCCAGCCCAGGCATGAAAGGTCGGGTCAGGCCAGCCCCTCGGCTGAGTGCAGAGACCTGCCTGGGGGCTCACTTGTGGACTCCTGGCTTCAGAGGTCATCACTGCCTGGCTAGCTGGTGGGGCCCAGCACCTGGGGCCCAGCGTGCAGGGCCAGGCTGTCAACCTGAGGTGCCCTGCATTCCAGCCCCATGTCCTCGAAGGCCGCCCACTTGGAGAATGGGGAGTTCCCTCTGCACCTGGCTTTGACCTGATGGCAAACCAGATAAGACCTGAAGAATTACCCAGACACACGCCATGATGAGGCCGGTGGTGCAAGAGGCCTCACGTGTGCTGTGCTGCGGGGCCGGCGCTGCAGACAGGCCACTGGAGGCCCCGCGGCACTGGCTCCCGCCCAGCTCTCCTGTCCCACATTTGAAGGGCCATGCAGCCTTGGGGCAGAGGACCTGGTCACTGCATGCAGCTCCAGGGTCACGATCCCAGGCCAGAGCCCTAGGTGGCTCCTCCTGACGCCCCCACAGTGAGGTTCTGAGAGGTGAGTTGTCTGCCAGGACTCACGGGACTTGCTTTAAAGGTAGTCTTCCGAGGGCAAAGGCCCTGATACAGGTCTGGGCAAGGGCACTCCCAGGCCCCTGGCACCACTCTGCAAAGTCAACCCACAAGGGAGGGTCTCCCTCCAGTGGTCCTGGTCCCCTGGGAGGGGAGCAGGGGCTGAGCAGGGCGTGGCGGCGTTCCTGCCCTGCATTGGGACGGTAGCATGGCCCCGCTGGGACGTCTCACGCACAGACACCTGCACGTCCGCGTGGGGTCCAACCTCGTGTGAGGCACTCGGTGGAGAACTGGCTTGTAGGCTGGAGTAATCTCTGGTCCAGGGCCCACCGGGAAGGTGGCCTCCGGTCTAGGCAGAGATGGCGGCCCTCAGAAAGCCCTGCCAGGCCAGCCACCGCAAGGAAACCAGGTGAGCATGCTGCGGGGCCGGACTAGCAGCTCCAGGGGCATATCAGCGGTCTCCTTCAGCCAGCGATGCCCAGTGGGCATCACCAAGGGGAGGATGCAGGGGGGCTGGGCACAGGCAAACATCACCACCAGGGCAACACAGCTGTTTATCAAAATATTTTATTTTAGGAGACCCCTCAAAAAAAGACCCTCCACATCTGACAGATGCCCAACAATACCCTTGGCCTTTTTTTTTTTTTTTCAGTCTTTTCTGTGTTTTTCTTTTTTTCCTTTTTAAATCAACTAAAACAATTTGATGCTTAAAATAAAAGATAGGAGTATTTCCCAATCAGACTTTAGTCAAGAATATATATATTTTTGATCCTGGGGACGGCGGGGTGGGGAAGACGCTCGGCAGCACTCAAGTGTTCCTGGTTACAGGAGGAGGGTGGAGCTGGGGACGCCTGCCTGAGCGGAGGGAGGACTCGTAACTGACATAAAATCGGAGCTGGTCCTCGGTGCCGCTGTGCCCTCGCCCACCTGGCTCGAAGGACTTCTGCTCTGGGAAGGGGTTGGTTCAGTCTGGGATTCAGCGTCATCTTCATTACATGTGTGGCTTCTTTTCCAGCTGAGAAACTTTTTTTTTCTTTTTTAATTTTTAAAAAGAATCACAGCCAAAATAAGACATAAACTGCAAAATCCAAAATGGCTGCGCTTACCCTATTTATAAAAACAGGTGAGTCCCTGCCTCGGGGAGCAGAGCCCGGGCTACACCTTCCCGGGGATCTTGGCCCGCTTGCGGGCGATGGCGTCCTCCACAGCCTTGAGCTGCTTCAGCAGCTCCTCCCGCCGTGACAGCGTGCTGGCCTTCCCTGACTTGGTGCCCGCAGTGGCGGTGGTGCTGGTGTCCGAGGCTTTGCCAGGCACGCTGGTGACCTTGCTGGAGCTCTTGGACTGGGGTGACAGCGGGCGCTTCCTGCAGGGGTGGGGAGGCCATCAGAGAGGGCTGCTCTCTGAGAGCCTCCTGCCAGGGGCCTGGGTCCCAGGAGCTGTACCTGCTAGACAGAAGGCACCCCCTCCCCAGCGGACGAGGCCCCCACCACAGACGAGCGTCCAGGGTCCAGCTTGGGTTCTGGCCACAGTCAGCATGGCCCCCCGTGCTCCTCCCATGCCCTGATCGCGGAGCACACCTGGGAGGTGGAAGGCACAGTACCGGGGCTCGCCTGGAGCCCACCGACCTGGTCCTCCCACTCTGGTCCTCGCCCTGTGCCAAGGTAGAACCCACGCTGCTGATCCTGACTTCAAGCAGCGCTATGGGCCAAGGGCTGGGGGTGTGGGGCTGTGTCTGTGCCCCTCCTGCCCGGCCCCTCCACCCAAACCCAGGGTGCTGGTGCGCAGGGACTCGGCCTGCTTCCAGGGAAAAGGTGAGCCCCACTCCTGCTTCTTGAGCTGAGTGGGAGGGAGGGAAGAGCTGCTGCCAACTGGCTCCTGGTCCTCTGGCTGCAAGCGACATGCTCCTGGGCTGCTCTGCACTCTAGGACCTGCTGGTGGCCCAGGGTGAAGACATGGGCCGGCATAATGTTCCCAGCAAATCTGAGCCTGCCCTTAGCTAGTCCTGACGGCTCAGGCCTCCGCCTGGGAAGGAAGCTCGGCTCGCTCTCTCTGTGGCCAAGAACCCGATGTGCTGTGCCCAGGGTTGGGGGAGGGGGGTTTGTGGGGAGACACTCACCTGTCTGTCGGGGCCGAGGGGGCCTTGGAATTCTGGCCCCTCTGCCGCTCTGGCTTCGGGGAACTGACTCTCCCACCTGACTTCCGGTCCCGAGAACCTGAGTGACAGGGGACAACATAAGACCAGGGTCCCAGCTCCATGTGGGCCCAGCTGTGCAGGGGCTAGCGGGCACAGGCAGGGAAGCAGCAGCCTCTCTCTGGCCCCCAGTGACCCCATGCCGGAGGGCGGCGGCCGTTCAGCTCAGCTTCCGCGTTCTCAAAAGCGCCCAGGTCTAATTTGGGTTTTGGTTTCCTGAGCCACCATCAGCGTAGTTCAAAACAAGGAGCTCCCAGTATGCAAGGCCGAGCAGACCAAACCCGCCTGCGCTGACCTGGAAGAAACTCACAGTGCAGGTCTTCAAGTGGAACAAAAACACACGGCTGCTTACAGACCGCAGTAAGATCAAGGACAGAAACGCTGGCTGCCCTGAGTGTGGGGCCCGAGTGAGGGCGCACAGAGGGGTCCCACCACTCAAGAGGCATGTGGGCGGCCTGGGCGGGGGTGTGTGTTTCAGGGGTGCACCGTGTCCTCCTCCTGCTCCTGGTGGGGTATGCTGGGCCCTCTCCTTCTATTTTAGGGGGGAAGATGCTCTGGCAACACCTGGGGTTTCACTTTACTAGTGGAGCAAGCCAGGAAGAGGCTCTGCCTGGGCCAGTGGCTCTCTCTTCAACCGGGCCGAGCAGCATGGGGGCGGCCAGGCACGCCCTGCAGCACTGAGATGCCGCCCCCTCCACATGTTCATGGCCTCACAAGCCCAGGTGGGGTTTCGTAGGTTGAGCAACTTGTGTGATCACAAGAGACGACCCCAGCCATAAGGAGGTTGGGGAAAACACATCACAAAAAAACAGTGCTACGCCTGCTAGCTTCTGCTTCTGAAAATATATTTTCCATAAAAAAATCTTACTTGTGTTAAAACACAGTATCATATTACTGTTAGAGTATTATGGTTTTCACTTCTAAAACTAAATGCTGACGGATGCAGACCACCCGGTCAGAAGCCCCCTGGGGGCTTCAACACTTCTCAGGGCACAGGAAGTGCGGCTCCAGAGGCAGAGACTCACCTCGGTCCGGGGAGAGGTTGGCGCGCTTGGCTGGCGGTGGGCTCTGCCTGTCCTTGTCTGAGGGCTCGTAGCGCTTCCTGCTCCCCTTGTCAGTGGCCTGGAATGACGGGTGTGCAGTCAGGACCAGGGCCTGAGTGGACGCAGGCAGCCACCTGCTCTCCACTCCCGCGGGCCCTCCTTGGGGGCCCCTGCGCCACATGGCCCCAAGTGAGGCAGGGCCCATGGTCTCCGGGTCTCCACGCCAGGGATGGGATTCAGCCCTCCAGTCACCTGGGCACTGTGGATGCCAACTCAGAGAGGCCATGTCTGTTCTGCCCCCCGACCCATGTCCCAGGGTTGTCCTGTGGTAATTAGCTCATCTCTCACCATCAACCCCCTGCCCACGCGGCACTGCCCATGAGGCTGTCCATCAGGGCATCACGAGCCAGGCAGTGTGGAAAGCCGCTAGCTGGCCCAGCCATGGGTCCTGGGGTCCCAACAGCACTGCCCACAGCCCCACCTTGTTCAGCAGCGTCAACTTGATCTCCTTGTGGGCAATGAATGTGGCTGCTGGGGGCTGGCCTGGTGGCGCCTGCTGGGGGGTGGTGGGCTGCTGGGAGGACCTGCCGCCCGCAGGGGTTCTTGAGGGTTTAGGCGGCTGTGTGGACGAATCCCGTTTCCGCTTATCCACTTTCACACCGTCCTCCTTCTTAGATTTTCCTGCCAACGAAAAACGCCCTCTCAGCCTCTCTTCCAGTGAGGCAGCTGCCTGCATGCTGTCTTGGGGAGGTGTCATCAACAGACAGCGGATGACCAGCCCACACCACCTCTCCTCTCTGGACCCCAAGGCCCAGCACACCTTGTGGGCACCTACCTTTCTCCTTCTTGGTCTGGGCTGGGGTGGGGGACCGCGAGCTAGCCGAGGACACAGGGCTGGCCAGGTCTGCGTACATGTCATCCGAGTCCACGCTGTGCGCTGAGCTGCTGCTTGATGTGGCACTGGACACCGAGGACACACTGCTCACGCTCAGCGATCTGCACACACAAACACGTCTGTGCCCACACAGCCCCGAACCCCAAGGGAGGCGAACCCACCAGCCTGACTCTTTAGGGGCTCTGGACAGTTTACAGGTGCCACCCGGTGAGGGGACGCCTACATGGCCGGGGCCAGGCCCTTGTGCTCATGGTGACCATTCTGTTAGCTGGGCAGGGATGCACGACTGGGTGTGACCCACACACAACAGAGGGCAAGGAAGGGATGCAGGACGAGCAGACGCTGCGTCAAAGATGCCCCGAGGGGCTGGCTCAGGAGGCTTGAGACATGGATGGTCTCCTCGGTCCAGTCCCGTCACAACCCAGGCTATACGAGGGCTCCACTCTCTGAGAAAACCGCCCGCCCCATGTCCTGAGCTCCAGCGGGGAAGGCAAAAGGCAGCCTTTTGTACGTAGTATTTTTGGCAGTGCTGGGTCTTCGCTGCCGCTCAAGGGCTTTTTCTAGTGGTGCACAGGTTCAGTTGCCCCGTGTCCCCTATGCTGGCGGGTGGGTTCCTAACCACTGAACCACCAGGGAAGCCCAGAGCCCAGCCTTCTTGAAAGTTAGGTCTTTAATAGACTGCAGACCTACTCGGAGAGATTCAGGCAAATGTGTATGCCACATGCTGCCTACAAGTGAAACAGAAAATTGAATTCAAGGAATCTCAGGGCTAATCTGATACCATCTTCTTTTTAAACTAAATGGCAGAATTCTCTTCTGCTTGTTCCTGTCTCAGGTTTTTTCAATAGGCCGTCCCCCAGCTGCCTCGGCCTGCTCGTCCTTGCTGGAGCTCTGCGGAGCCGGGGGCCAGCCCGAGGGAGGGGCCGCGCGCACCGAGGTGGCCTCCGCGGGGTTTCCTGGGCCCCGACCGCAGGCAGAGGCTGCGGGATGGGGTGGGGGCAGGAGAGGTGGGACAGCGACCTGGATCTGGAGCTGGAGCCGCTGTAGCTGCTGCCGCTGCCGCTGCCGCTGACCGTGCGCCTGCAACACAACCACGAGGCCCTGGCTCACGCTTCTGGGGCCTCAACACACGGCGCCCCAAAGCCGGGGCTCACCGGCCTGAGACCAACACTCCACCAGGGACTGGCCACCGAAATCAGGTGGGGCTCGGATTTCTTCTATAGAGGACTCCCTCTCAAAGTGAGTCAAACCACACCCCACCAGCTCCCACTCCCCCGCCACCACCAGGAGGGGACTCCGCCGTCAAGCTCCCGGGACACCAAGGCTGGGAGACGTGCCGAGTCCCTGGGAGCACCCCTCCCCCAGCTCTGGAAGGCGGGACACTCACCTCCTGGGGGGGCTCCTGGCCTGCCGCTCCCTCCTCCTGGCTTCCCGAGGGTCTCCGCCGGGCTTGGTGGGCTCGGGGGCAGTGGTGGTTTTGGGGGCCTGCGGTAGGGCTGGAGGAGGGGCTGGCTTCTTTAGCAGCTTCTCTCTGTCATGTGGGACACAGCGAGCTCAGACCCGGCTGGGCAGGCCTCAGCCCTGCTGGCCAACCTCGGGGAGCGGGTATCACACACACACTTCCCCTGCCCCCTGCCCTGAGGCGCTGTTTCCTGCAGACCCCACCCCACACCAAGCATCACCCTGCCTCTTCCTCAAAGGCAGAAGGAGGAAGATGGGGGCCATTGGGAGAGCTCTGGAGGAGAGCCCATGAGCCAGGCCACACTCCTTCAGTAATGGCACCCTGACCCCTGCCCTGCATGGCGGGGGTGGCAGCCCTCGGGGAAGGCTGGGTGTGCTCGTGTGTGGGGACCTTAGGCAGGCAGGAAAATGGCCCCAAAGCAGTTCTTCATTGTTGCATGGGGAAGATACCCTGCCAGTGTTGAGCGCCTTGAACACGTGTGGGCGAAGCTGCCGCTGGGACACAGCATCTGGGTTACGGGCAGCTGCCCAGCACGGTTGGCAGGACTGCCCACACACAGCCCCACCTGTGAGGCTTGGGGCCGGGCCCGGCACTGCGCTGGGGTCTCGCGGCCGATGGCACCGGGGAGGTAGCTGCAGTGTCTGGGATGGAAGCTGTACCCCAACACCATTCACTTTTTAACAGGGGGCTGCCCGAGGCCCCAGAGCTGACCCTGCTCAGGAGGAAGCCCTGCAGCAGGGTTGGGGCAGACCCGTGCAGGGACAGCCAGTGTCAGGGGGCAGTGCTCCCTGACCCTGCATGCCAGCTGCCATGCAGTTTGTATGCCAAGTTCCAGACGCTTCTAACCCCTCCCTTCGACACGTCTGTTGAGAAGGACCAATGGCAGGAGCAGTGAAGAAGGTAAAGGATGACAGGGAGCCTGGCAGGGCCATGTCCCCAATGGAGAAGAAATGTGGCCCATGGCCTGAGGTCCAGAAATCGAAAGGCCAGGCCTGCCCCTCTTCCCCAGGGCCCGTTGGCAGCACTCACCCTGCTTTCGTGGGAGGCGGAGCTGGCTCCCCCTTGGCTCTGCCAGGTCTGTGTGGGGAGGGCGTCGGGGATGGCGATGGGGACGAGGAGAAGGACCGGGACCTGCTGGGGAGCAGAGGTGTGAGGAGGGCACCCCACTGTCCATGCCCCAAAGGGCAACTACTCAGCCTGGGGTGGCTCGTGCTCATTTCCTGAAATGCACCTCTGGTGAAAGATGCTGGGGGCAGACAGCACCCCATCAGCTGTCATGGGGGAGCTGGCGGGGACGCTGCCGAGCACGGGCTCTCAGACACAGCCTGGGGGAAGGGTCAGCTGTGAAGAAAGTGTCCCTGACGCTGTGAGAACAGCTCAGACACAGGGCTCTGTCGTGGGTCCAGCATCACCCACTGCTCACACGGGGCTGGCTGTGGGTGAGCCCCACACCCTGGGATCACCAGAACCCCCAGGTTCCTCAGCTGGGTTCTACACTTCTCCCCACAGCTCACCTGGACCGGCTGCCTGAGAATGAGCTGTGCCTGGAGGACCGGCTGGAGTAGGAGCTGTAGGACGAGGAGCGGGACCGGGAGCGGGACGAGCCGGAGCCGGAATAGGACGACGACCGTGAGGAGGACCTGGCCCGGGGAGAGCAGAGGTGAGGCGTCTTCCCCTGCCCCGCTAGCGTAGATGCGCCCCCAGTCCCATAGACATGCGCCCTCTCACACAGACGCGCCCCCGCTCCCACAGACATGCCCCCTCTCACACAGACGCGCCCCCGCTCATGCAGACACACCACCTAGGGGCACCTCGTGGACGCTCTGCAGTCCAGCCCCCTTCTCATGGGAGAGGTGCTCAGAAACCAAGATCTAGGTGCTGGGTATGCTCACTGTGAAGACTGACACAGCTCCCAGGCCCTTGGGCACAGAGCCAGGACATGTCCCCATGAGTGCTGATGAGCGAGTCTGACCCAGGCAGACACACACGTGTGTATCTGTGTGTCCACCAGGGCAGGTAGTGGAAATGCTGAGTCCACAGACACCTCCAGCCTCCTCCCTCTTCAGGGAGTGCCCCCACTCTCACCGCCCACGGTGTCCTCATTTGTGCAGACCTGGTGCACACACACATCTCAGAGCTGCCGACCTGAGCTCGCAGGAGACGGGTGAACTGACTGGACACCGGGTCAGGCTGCTCTTGGCTCTTCCGCCAGCAGTGCCTCTTCCCTTGCTGACCCTTGCCCAGGCCTGTGCTCCGCTCTGGGCTGCCTGCACCCTGGCTCACCTCACTGTTTATTCTGGGGTTCATGGAGGTCTCACCTCAGTGCTAAGTGTCAGTCCTGTTAGCTGGTGATGCTCCAGAACCCGGCCTTGCTGAGAAGACACACACTCAGTCCTGCTGACCTCCCTTACCTGGAGGAATTGGAAGCAGAGGCCGACGAGGCTGATGTTTTTCGACGCCGTCGAGCGCGGCTAGGGGAGACCGACACCCCGAGTTTCTTCTTTGGAGACTTGGACCGGCGCCAGGGGTCCTTCCACTCGTCGGCTCTCTTCACCTGGGGTCCTGTGGACGCAGTCTCCTTCTTTGGTGGTTCAGCTTGACGGCTGAAATCACAGAGGGGGTTAATAGGTCTGGGGCCACCTCCCACCAGATAACTCTACCATTTGGTGAAAGAAACTGTGTTGGGGGAGAGACCGGGACCTACGGGCCCACTCCAGGGATGCCACACACAAGGCAGCAGGCGCTCTGTCGACGGGAGACCTCCCCAGAACCGGACACGCAGGGCTCTCTCCACGAGCACTGCCTCACAGGCCACAGGGGAGCTGGCCACCCAGCAGCGCCCCTCAGAATCCCCACCCTGCCCACCGCACAGGCGCTGGGCAGGGCGGGAGGAAGGGGCCCGTGCGTGTGCGCCCTAGAGACAGGCGCACGGTGGCAGCACCGTCAGCACTTAGGATGCTAACGTGACTGAAGAAATCCTGGTTTTCAAGTGAGTTAGAAACTCTGTAAATATAAACCTCAGCCCTGGATACTTCCTTTGTTCTCAGGCAGGGCAAGTCAACAACGTCAGAACCACCCGCCCCCACCACAGGTCACCACCAGTCGGAAACGCACACAGCCGAGCCTGGCAGGACAGTGGATCAGCTGAGTCCTGAGCGCATGAACAGGGCTGGGGGCCGGGCGGCAGCTCGGCAGGGCAACACCCAGAGCACAGGGTCCCAGACCAACAGCAGTTCAATACCAAGGTACCTGCTGGCCTTGTGACACATCGATCAGATAAAAATCACAGAGAGTGAAACAGGGCAATAACCCCCGTCATCCGGCTCTCCTGGCACAGCCGTTCCCGGCATGTCTGAGTGTCCCCTCTGCCTGTGTTCATTCCCCACCAAGGACCCTGCAGCTACAGCCAGGGCTGCTCGGAGACTGCCCCGCCTGGAGTGGACCTCCCAGGCCATGGACAGCAGTGCTTCACTGTCAGGTGTTACATAACCTGGGCGCTTCTCTACTGTTAGCTATTTCTGTGTTTAAAAACACAAACAATAAAGTCACCCTTTCTATTAAGTCTTTATGAACACCTTGTCTTTTTGAGGGTAAATTTTTAAGATGTGGAATCAGGGGGCCACAAGAGGCAACCTTTTAACAGGTTCTTGCTAAGTTATCAAATATTTTCCCTGGAAGTGAAAGCATTTCACACTGGGCTCAGCATGGTGCTTGCCCCACACTCCCTGCCTGAGCGACACTGGGGTCCCGTGTCACCAGGAGCACCACCGTGCCCAGAGAGGAGCACACCTGACTCCTGAGAGCTCTGCGCACAGAGCGCTTCCGGGAGGCCACTGGGGGTTTGGCCATGCCCGTGCTTGGCCAGTCTTCCAGGAAGCTCCTGGGGTATGACGATGGGAACTCCCTGCTGTCAGGTATTTCCCCAGGCTACCGGCTTCCGCTCACTGGCGCTGCTGACACTTGTTCCAAGTGTTAACAGCTTCGTTCAGGCTCCCAGAGCCCTCTCCACCTGAGCCAGGCTGGCTTCTAGCTGACTGAGAGGCACTGTCTTTCTTCTTTAACCCCTCTCCTGCTCCTGCAGTGTGGTGTGCTGGCTGCCATGCTCTGTGCGGGCCGGGGTGGGGGTGTGTGTGGATATTGTGAGCCTGGCGCTTTCCCGCCCACAGGCAGGGAACCTGCTTTCCCTCCAGAAGGTGTGGGTGATGCCATCTCCAGGCACAGATTCTTCTTCAGAGGGGCTGTGCTCCCCCATTCATCTGCCTTTTCTTATTCCAGAATCTGATCTGCACACAGGACCACCGCATCATGACAATTCCAGACATGCTAATTCTCAGAGGCTTCTGGCGCGTCCTGCCCATTTACCTAGAGCACACCTGCAGCAGCACTGTCAGCCCTGCCTGACCCGCGGGGCTGGATCAGAACCGTGTCGGACATATGAACGGGGTCCTGACGTGTATCCCCACTTTCCATGAGTGCTAGCAAAACATCAGTTTTATTCACACAACATAAATCAATCACCGCCTGCTGATATCTTCAGAATTTTTCAACTGGTCTATCCACCAATGCCATGCCAACTATCTGCTAAGAGCCCCCACCAGGAACAACATCCAGCATTTAAAACCACCCTAAGGACACTGAACGGAGGCATAAAACCCTGTAACTCGGCCCCCACATGCTGAGCCACTGCCCGCTGGCTCCAAGCGTGTCCTCCTGGAAGTGTGTCCAGGAAGGAAGTGTCACCCACGTGCTGACTCGTGCCAGTCCCAGGTCATCCCAGGCTGCTTTCACCTTTACACTTCCTGTGCTGTTCTCATTCTGAAAAGACAACAGCAAAGGAAACACCTTGGTCACTGGTATTTTCATGAGTCATCAAAATGGCCCAGCTCTGTCAACCTGTGGCTCTTCCAATACAAGGAGAGAGAAACAGCTGGGCACCGAAGGCGTGTGTGATTCACACTGGAGCCGTGTAAGTACTAAGGGCTATGCGTCAGCAACAGGGAAGCAGAAGAATGCTGGACCCTCTCCCCTCGCAGAACACAGCACCCATGGCCAGACAGGTGGCCGCGCAGCCCCCCAACCTCTGAAAGGCAAGGCTTCCTCACTCTGGCTGCAGTAAGATGGTCTGGCTATCTTATGAGCGCCAGAACCAGACCTGGAAGCATCCCTTGAGCTCCACATTCTCTGGCTAGTGTCATGGACTGGCCAGAGCTGGCCTTGCATTGACTGAGCCGAAGGCCCATGCCACTTTCCTTTAGCTCGACAACGAGCCCAGGACACACGGGAACCCATTCTCCAAGTCCGCCCGTGTTCCTCAAAATGTGGGAAACTGGGCTCCTGATTTTAATTAGTATGAAGAAAACTATTTTTATTTCTTACTTAGTTTCTACAGTGACTCACCAGGACAAATTACCTGGTGTGTTACGTGTTAAGGGTGTAAAATTTCCTTTAAAAATGTATTTCAGTTTAAAAGGTGGAAGTTTTTTTTTTAATCCCATGAAGGTTTTTTGACCACAGCACGCAATTTGTGGGGTCTTAGTTCCCTAGCCAGGGACTGAACGTGGGTGCTCGGTGGTGAGAGCATGGACTCTTAACCACTGGGCTACCAAGGAATTCCTGGGAAATATCTTAAAATATGAATCAATAGTGTAGGTGGTACCTGGATACAGAAAATCATGCAGGTGGAACACCTGTGGGACAGGGAGGGCACTTTGCAGACCAAAGTGGGACGTGAATGAGCCAGCTGGGCCCCAAATCGCCTCCCCCGACTGGGGTCTCAAACCAGGGAGAAGTGGTTTCAGACCTGGGTACAAACTATAAACAATCATTTTAAAGACAGATGTTTTGGGAAGAAGGACTGGATGAACAATCAAGAGAGTTCATTCACAATACTGACTGGGGAAGCTGTCCCTAGACTACTGCGGAAGGGCAGGGGCACCAGGCAGGCCTGCGCCCAGTCAGGCTTTGGGGAGCAGGGACAGAGCATGGGGCCGAGTTAGCGCCCGACATGCAGCCACGGCCTGGGCTGTCCTGCTCTCTGACAACACCAAGAAGAGCGGAAAGAGACCTGGGGAACCAGGCAGCCGCAACAGCAACTACATGGGAACACAGGACGGCAGGCACACCGGGCTCTTCCCACAGGCCACCCGCCCACAGGAAGCCGGGGCCACACGGGAGGAAACCTGCGTGCCCTGGGACAGCTGGGAGGAGGACGGCCGTCAGCCATGCTGGCACTGAAAGCTGACAGAACAGATTCGGCATTTGCATAAGCCCTCTGAACAGAAAGGAGGAAACACCTTCCCGTAATCTCTGAGCAGCCCTCCCCCTGGCCAAAGCCACAAGCAGTCTTATCTGCCAGGCTCCTGAGCCTTTATTAAGGCCACATGAGAGGGACACTGAGGAGCAAAGGTCACGAGAAAGGGCCTGAGTCCCCTCGAGACACCAGGGCAGAGGTGTGAGGCACGGCGGCCACAGTCGGGGTGCCTGAAAACCCTTGAGCAGCGGCCTAGCTTGAGGTCAAAGACAAGAAAAGATAAAAAGGAGGAAGGTTCTCTTTTAAGATGGAAGGGTGACGAGCTCAGAGAGACGCGCAGACAGAGAATGGGCAGCACGTCAGTGGGTTTACCCACTGCACTCGCTCACGCCTCCCGCGGGCCCTTCCCCATGAGTTGCTCACCTCCAAACTCTGGACAAGGTCACCCTGGGTCCCCGTGGACGTGGAGCCGTCTCCCAGGATGGTCCCCAGGATGCCACGAGCCTGAACAAACTGCCCAGCAGCCTCCTCCAGGCCAGCAGCTCCCAGGGACCTATGCACAGACGAGCAGGGAGCAAACAGGCCCCCCGACTCCCCCCACAGGGGCCTGGGACGGTGAAGGCAGTTCCCAGGGAGGGGCATCTGGGACCACAGACCCGTCGCTTTATTCCTCAGACTTGAAAACAAATTTTGACTCCACCGCAAGGTTGGACTTTTAATTTCTGGGTGGGGCCTTGAAGACTTTGTTTCCACAGCAAGGCCCATCATTCCCAAGCCCACTAATGCTGAGGAGCAGCATTAGTCTGGGGTGGCCCCGAGGCCCAGCGCGCTCCCACCGTGGAGGGCAGTCATAGCCTGACTGCTCTTCTGACCTCATGCATTGACGCAGTTCCCACCAAGGCCGCTTGTACGCACTCGGGTCAGAACTTGAGAGAGACCACAAGTCTCTCCATTTTTAGGCAGACTCTGTAACTCTGTGCGTCAGTCAAGAAGTTAGAACACAGGATCCACACAGATCCACTTTTCCTCGAGAATGCCCTGGGCATAACTTTCCCAGAGGAGGAAGCAACCCATGACTGGGAAAGACTGGAATGAGATGAGAAAGATAAACAAGGTTCCTTAGCTCCCAGGGAGTGTGTCTCCTGCTAGCAGAAAGTCCAAGCTGGGATCAAACTCCTTAAGTGCAAGGATGGAGCCAGTGTGGAACGGGAGGCCCCTGTGGCCTGGCCAACACAGCAGCTGTCTGGGTGTGAGAGCCTGGAACCCTCGGTGTTATTTAGCAAAGGCGGGTAACACCACCATGGGATCCCATGAATTCCACAAATAAGACAAATGGTACTGAAGCCACGTGGAGCTGCCACGGCAAGAGGTGAGGTGCTCGAGGAAACAGGCAGGGAAAAGCCACCTAAAGCAGAGGGGGACCTGATGTGTCCCACGGAAGTCAGAGGAGACCTGAGTGGCCATCACCCTCGGCCAAGCACCAGTCTGAGCCAGACGGAGCGCGTGGGCCGTGGCTTGGTCAACTGAATAGTAACCTCCATGCTCCCAGGGCCTTAAGACTCCCGGGTGGGCGCACTTGAGCAGGTCACCTCCCTGGCATCCAGGTGACAGTCGCCAGGCCGCGAGGAGTGTGAAGAAGTGGGAACAGCACTGCCTCATGAAGAACCCTGGTCCCTAGGCGATGAGAAGCTGGCCATTTCAACCCCAAAGGACCCCGAACCTCTCACTGCACTCGAATGCTCAGTAAACAGCTTTGAAAATAACAGGCAGTCTGGGCGAGTCCTCGGGAAGGTCCCGGTTACTATTTGTGTCTGGAATGACATTCATCCACCTGTCTGAGAACATCCTCCTTTCTGCGGCGCCCTACCCACAGAACACGCCTGTCGGCCTGGCTGGGAGAAGGTTTCATGGTAGTGCTCCTCCGTCACAGCGATCCTCTCACAGAACTGGCTACAGGCTCTGCTCTAAAAACAGCCCAGTTATAGAAGTGGGCAAGATGCCTGGAAAGGCCCAATCACGAAGGTGAGCCTCAATGAAGGCGGGGGTGCCGACTCCAAACGAGCAACACGGGGGCTGGCCTGGAGGCCTGCAGAAGCGCCAACAGGCGGTCCCTGTGGCAGCCGCTCCACAGGAGGCAGCTCGGGCAGGTGAGGCGGGGGGTGAGGGGGACGCGGCCCGGCAGAGCCAGGACCCACCCTGCTGTGTGCTGCCAGCCCCCTTCCGGCCACGAGCTGGGTTTTGGGAGCTCTCACTGGTCGTGGATATGAGGGAAGATCCAGCGCCACACCCAATGGCATCCTCTTCTCCCACGTGTGGAAACTTCCC
The DNA here is from genome assembly GCF_029407905.1 of Bubalus kerabau. Classification (NCBI taxonomy): domain Eukaryota; kingdom Metazoa; phylum Chordata; class Mammalia; order Artiodactyla; family Bovidae; genus Bubalus; species Bubalus kerabau. Next base: position 16,992,699 of record NC_073640.1, on the reverse strand, counting down.
CGACAGACGCCGCCCCGTCCAGAGCCCGCACGCGGCAGCAAAAGCTATGCCTTTTCCTCTCTCAGGTGTGTGCCGCTGCGTGCTCAGTCACGCCCAACTCTCTGTGGCCCCATGAGCTGTAGCCCACCAGGCTCCTCTGTCTATGGGATCTCCAGGCAAGAATACCGGAGTGGCGTGCCATTTCCTCCTCCAAGGGATCTTCCCAACCCAGGGGTCAAACCCGCACCTCGTGTGTCTCCTGCATGGGCAGGCAGATTCTTTACCACTGGGCAAGCTGGGAAGCCACCACGTTCTCTACATCCAGCTGCTGACGAAAAACTGCCAACCTGTTAAAGGCTAAGCAAACAAACTCTTCCATAAAAGGGAGGTCATGTAAAGGAATTACGGCAGGGAGCCTGGCCACCTCCTGACACAGTGGTCACACCAGCTTGGGCTGATCAAAGGAAAGGAAACAGGAGACTGTGTTGGAAATTCTGCTCTGGTGAAACCCCACCCTTCAGGCTGGTGGCAGGGCTGGCGGGGCCCCAGCCAGGGTGATCAAAGATGAAATTCAAGACTTCCAAGACCAGTGAGCCGGGCTGAACTGAGGCCAAGCGATGGAATGTGCCCCTCTACTGAGGGCAGTAGGGGGTCCGCAGGAGAAGAACTGAGCCCAAAGAAGGGAAGTGAACCAGGTCAGAGGCCGGCAGCAGAGCACACCAGCCCATGACAAAGGCTGCCTCTGATTTGAGGAGGAATTCACTAAGTTCCCTGAACCCTGACCCTCTAGTTCAGCTGTGCTGTCGCTGAGCCCTTCCTCATAGGAGACCCTGTCGCTGTGCAGACATCAGATCTGGCGGTTGCTCTCAGTGCTCCACTGCTGGGGGCCAGGCCAAGACTTGCCACTGCCTTCAAGAAACCCTCCTTGTGGGTCTGATGTCCCTAGACTTCCCCATGGAGAGTGAACACAGGCATCTGTCCATGAGCTGCAGGTGGTCTCTGACTTATGATGGCTAGACTTTCACAACAGTGGAAAGCGGCATGCCTTCAGGAGAAGCTGCGCTTTGAATTTTGCATTTTGATCTTTCCTGGGCAGTGAGCCACAGCTCCTCCTCATGGTCACCCCCATGCCCACAGGGCAGACGAGCTCTTTTGGAACCAGGAAACCCTTTAGCTTTCCACCTTAGTACAACTTTCCATAAGTCTCATGAAAGATTCCACACTTTACACTGTTCAGTAGATCAGATGCATTTTTAACCTACAATGGGTCTTTCGAGACAAGACTCTTCCTAAGTTGGGTAGGCCCTGGGGTCACAAACAGACTAACTCCTGGCGCCCCCCTGTGCCGGGCCCTGAGACTGCAGTGCCCTGTCAGGGTTCCACTCTACAAAGACCACAGACGACAATAGGTAAGCAAGTACTATGAAGTCAGAAGGAGATAAGAGGTGTTAGAACAATAAATAAAGCAGGAATGGGGGTGGGGTGGGGGCAGACCTCTTTGAGTAGCAGGTAAAGCCCAGAGGCAGGGGAATGGCAGAGCAAAGATTGAGGTGAGCCTGGCCAGAGGAGGCAGAGGCTGGCCAGCGGTGTGGACAGAAGGCAGTGTCTACCAAAAAGGGGCTTCAAAGGGCCCCACAACAGAAAAATTAAAGAAAGAACTCTTTCAATACATCTAAAATATGATTTACTCTGAATGTTCTGGAAGTATATCACTTTGCCCAACATTAGGAAAAAACAGCAAATTCAGGGAGGTCAGTTCACTGTCACCTGAAGAACGAGAATAGAACCCACACTTAACAAAAGACGAGAATGAAAGACTATATGGTCCTGACGTTTACTTTCAGAAACACAGGACAGGACTCTGTTCAATGGCAAGGACAAGAATCAGGGATAAGAGTCTGGCTTTTCCACCAAAAACTGTTAGAACTAATGAACGAGATTCAGTGCAAATGCAGGATACAAAATCAATGTACAAAAACCAGTTGTGTTTTTATATACTAACAACTACATAAAAAATAAATAATCCTATTTATAATAGAAAATAATAAAATACTTAGAAATAAATCATAAGACACTGATGAAAGGAACTGAAGAAGACACAAACACTGAAACACACACCATGCTCATTAAATCAGAAAAATATGGTTACAACGTCTGTGCCACCCACACCAATCTACAGATCCAGTGCTGCTGCTGCTGCTGCTGCTAAGTCGCTTCAGTTGTGTCCGACTCTGCGACCCCAGAGATGGCAGCCCACCAGGCTCCCCCGTCCCTGGGATTCTCCAGGCAAGAACACTGGAGTGGGTTGCTATTTCCTTCTCCAATGCATGCAAGTGAAAAGTGAAAGTGAAGTTGCTCAGTCGTGTCGGACTCCTAGCAACCCCACGGACTGCAGCCTACCAGGCTCCTCCGTCCATGGATTTTCCAGGCAAGAGTACTGGAGTGGGGTGCCACTGCCTTCTCCACAGATCCAGTGCAGTCCTAACCAAAGTTCCAATGGCATTTTTCATACAACAGAAAAAACAACCCTAGAGTCTTGTACGGCACCACAAAGGACTTGAAATAGCCAAAGCAATCCTGAGAAAGAACAGAGCAGGAGGCACCGCACCTCCTGATTAAAGCTGTGCTAAAAGCTGTGGTAATCAAAGCAGTGTGGCACCGGTGTCAAAACAGAAGCACAGACGTAAGCAGGAAGCAGAGGCCAGAAACAAAGCCCTTTATATCCAGGCAACTATTATTTGCCAAGGGAGCTAAAAGCACTCAATGGGGAAAACTGGACAGTCACATGCAAAAGAATGAAATTAGACCCTATCTTAAACCACTAATAAAAGCTACCTTGAAATGGATTAAAAAAGATGTGAGATGGGAAACCACACAACTCTTAGAAGAAAACAGAGGGCAAAAGCTTCATGATATGGGTCTTAGCAATGTTAGATATATGACGTCTAAAGCACAAACAGCAAATGCAAAAATAAACCTGCGGGACTGCATCTAACTAGAAAGCTTCTGCACAACCAAAGGAGCGGTCCAGACAGAGCGGGGAGGCCAGCCCTCCACCTGGGTGCGCAGCCCGGCTCCGCAGAGCGCCGCACGGGGGCTGCCGCCCCTCCCGCAGCCCTCCCGCTCCCAGGCGCCGGAAGGCTCGGTTCCTACCTGGGTGGCTGCGGGGAGCGGGCCTTGGGCTTCTCCTTGTCCTTCTCGCGCTCCTTGTCGCGGTCTCGGTGCTGCCTGTCCTTTTCGTCCCGCTTGGCGCGCTCGCGCTCCCACTCCTCCTTCCGCCGCTGCCGCTCCTTGTCCCGCTCGCGCTCCCGCTCGCGCTCGCGCTCCCGCTGGCGCCGCTCCCGCTCCCGGTCCCGCTCGCGCTCGCGCTCCCGCTCGCGCTGTCTGTTCTCCCGCTCCCGTTCTCGCTCTCTTTCCTTCGTGGAAAAGCCAAACACACCCAGACGCGGGATCAGACCCTCAGAAGGGGAGGCGTGGGCAGGACGCGAGAGCAGGTGGAGGAGACCGAACACCTGGGTGGGGGTCTCGTTTCTGCGCCAGAAATGGACTTGAGGCCACATGGGGGGCCCGCAGAGCAGGCTCTCCAGCATCAGCACCAGGTCTGTGGGCCTGGCAGGCCTCCTGGACCTCAGCTCCTGTCTTGAGAGGTAGACACCAAGGTTGTGCACAGGCAGCCCAGCCTGGGGCTCAGGGGACCCAAGCAGGCCCCGCACCCTCTGAGGCTGCCCTGGCTGGTGGGAGGCACCCACAGCCCTGTGGCCCGGCCCCAGTGAGTGAGGAGTCTGCTCTAACCACCGGGGGAAGGGGCACAGCAGGGCAAGCAGCCAGGTCCTCTTCTCGCACAGGCTCACCATCTGATGGGGTCCCCAACCAGTCACTCCCCTTTGGCCCTAAAAACTCAGGACTGTCACTTAAGTTGTGGTACAGAAACCGCTAACCTGCTTCTAATGACCTCTTCCAAGCGGCAGCTTCGCGTCAGAGGCACAGGGTCAGGGTCTCAGAGGGTGAAGCACCTATATTCATAAACCTACCACATCTAGGGAAGTGCCGACAGGAATGGCCACGACCCACCAAGGGTGGTCCTGAGCCTGAGAGAGGCACACCCCCTGCTGCTGGCATTGCTCACCCACCCCGCGGCTCCGGTGAAAACAGAGCCAGAGCACAGACCAGCTCAGGGAAGGAGCTGTTCAAGTCACCACACGGTCAGTTCACGGAGCAGAATACGTTCTGCACAGATGGTCAACTGGGACTTGAAATCAGTACGCCATGCTCATGCAATTCAGCCCATATAAAGCCCTATAAATGAAAACGGGGTGATTGAAAGGGTCCACCAGTGAAGTTCCAACCTACATACCCGGTAGTTATGGTACGGCTCGGCCTCTGTGTACTGCACCCGAAAGTTCTCATACTGCCCGCCACGCCAGAAGCGCTCTATCTCGTAGTCGTAGTAAGGGTCTGCGTAAGGCTCAAGTCTGAAAAAGAGCAAGTAAAGTCAAGCTTATCACTTAGGAACATTAATGCAAATACATTACATAAAATATTTGCCAAGATTTAGACACATTAAAAAAAAGAGAGAGAGACTGCAAGGCTGAGTCAATATTAGAAACTGAATATACTAAACAAAATCACAGACCTACAGAGAAATCAAAGGATAACACCTACAGATGGTGAAAACGTTTGTGACAAAAACCCAACCCCTTCCCGATGAGAGGAGGAAATGACACTTTCTTAATGTGATAGATACTGATGTTTATACATTGAAGAATTAAAGCCAGCACCTTATTCACTGGAAACAGGGGGGTGTTCCCGTTAAGATCCCAATGGGCAAGGAAGGCCAGTGCCTCTGAGACAACCCAGTGTGCTGGGGGCACCACTGCAACCAGACTCCAGGAGCCCCCAAGCCACCTCAATGTGCAAATTAAATGACACCACATGTGAAAGCCATGACATGATGGTGAAGCCAATTCAAGCGGCAAGAAGAGCCCAGTAAGGCACATAGATAATTCTAGACAATAGCCAGTGAGGAGGGTAGAGAAAACCCCATTTAACCAGCAAGAAAGAAGGAGACATACTGAGGAACAAGGTAACAATACATTTAACCAGAAACACGCAGAACCTACTTGAGGAAAACTTCAACACTCTCGACAGACACAAAAGCACAGGTGAATAAGATCACATCCCTCATCTTCGCAAAGGAAAACTGACCATCACCAAGAAGTCAGTTAATTTACAAATCCCTTCGTTAATTTATAAATTTAGGGCAATCTCAGTAAAAATGCTGACAAGGTTCTTCATGTGGGTAGACAACCGATCCTCAGGTTCACATGGACACAAGACATGCAAGACCAGCCAAGAAACCCTGGGAAGGATAAGATACACCCTCTGTGTGATTTCCCTGGTGTCCAAGGGTTAGTACACCACGCTTCCCCTGCAGCGGGTAACGGGTTCAATCCCTGGTCGGGGAACTAAGATTCCTCATGCCACGTGGCACAGCCAAAAATTAGGGGGGAAAAAAAGACACCCTCTGAGACCTCACAACATCACAGATGGGCCAGGTCATGAAGAAACAGACCCAAGGAATAAAACAGGAGGTCTCGGCGCAGACTCTGGTGTGGGTGACAGAGGCGGACCTTCAACCATGGGGATAGGATGCTCCTATACCCTGGAAGAGGAGGGCCCTCCTCACACACTGACCCAGAGGACCTGCACGGGGCCTGGAGCCCAGGAGTGTGTGTGTGTGTGTGTGCACGCATATACATGTGCGTGTGTGAGAAGGGGATGGTCACCCAACAGCAGCTGGGCCCTCAAGCTTCTTTCAGGGATTTCTTGGCTCCAGACTAACCCTTCCCGTTGGGTAAACTGGTAGGAGAAACAGAGGTGCCCAGAGCTCAGAGAGGCCCACGGCCCCCTCCAGCCTGCACTGCCTCCACAAAGCCTCCAGTGGCTACTTTCTAGGGCATCTCCCCCCATACTCCTGGGGCCCTAGTGGGGTGAACCCGGGGCTGTGCTGCTAGGTGACAGCCCTGTTCACTCCCAACAACCAGACAGCTTCCTCACCCTCCAGCCTCAGGCCTAGATGGGGGGCTGTGGCGGTGACTGTGGAAACACAGAGCTGATCCCACAGCCTTTCTCTGTGCCCGACTGTTGTTTTAGCCGGAAACCAGGGCTGTGCTTTCCAGTAGGAAGGCCCCTCGCACGGTGTTGCTGTGAGACCAGGGAGCTGCTGAAGCCACCTGCTGGGGAGAGACCTGGCCCGCCCTGCCTGAAGCTGAGCAGGCTGAGTACGGAGTAGGTGCTGGGGCCCGGGTTGTATGGGGGCACCACACAGCTCCTCAAGGGCTGATGGGGATCTCAGCCGCATGTGCTTCTGCAATCCATTTAAAAAGCCCATGATAAAACGTCTGGAAGCAACAATGAAGAAACCTGCCACACTCCTGGGTTTTGGGACGAATTTCACAGCTTCTCCTGGTTCCTAGGGAGCCTGGGGGAAGGTGGGAGAGACCTGGGTGGGGCCCAGGGGCTTTAGGAACAGCTGTAAACCCCCTCAGAGTTCACAGGAACCCCAATGGATGTGAGCCCTCTACAGTCCCAAGGCCCTGGCATGGCACTCAAACATATCCTCCCAGAAGAAAAACAAGGAAAGTCAGCTGCAAACTGTCTGCAGCACCTCAAGAAGGCCATTCTCAGCCCAGGGGTGTGGACAGGACCCCAGCCCCTGGGAACCTCTGTGCTGCTGCTCCCCAGAGCCTGGGCCCCACCTGGCCGGGGACACTGAGCTCTCAACGGGGGAAGCAGAGGCAGAACCACTCCTTACGCTGTGTCTCTGACATCTCTCGTGATCCGATAGTTCCAGTCTCGGAAAACTTCATTTTCTTTGTCAAACTCTCGCTCATCTTCACCAATGGTCACTGTAAACCTTTTCTCTTCAAAATCAGGCTCCTGTTCTTTTCGAATGGTTGCTTTTTTCAAAACCTACCATTGTAAAAAGAGAAGCCAACACCGTTACTGCTAAGGAAACACAGGGTGTCCTATCCTGACTGACCCCTGATGCCTGGGCTGGCATGCCAGAGGAGCATGACCAAGCGCCCAGTAGGGATCTGCTGAAGCTCTGTGCTGGGAGGCACACGGGACCCCACAAGGGCCCCATCCCTGGAGGCCCAGCACACCCTGCACTCAGCTCACCTATGTCTGACTTCCTGCTCCTAGTCCTGGCCTTGAACTGGGGGCTCCAGACATGCACTCAGTGAGGGGGCAAGGGAAGGTTCTCTAGGCAGGAGAGGCACCCAGAGTGGGGCAGAGCTGGGGGAGTGGGGAGGAGCTGGGAGGGGGCGGGAACGGCTCTGCTTTAGCTGGTCATTTCCCTGAAGGGAAGGGCCAGAGCCAAGAGGGGTAAGCCTGGGCACCGGGAGCCAGGTACCAGGTACCAGGTGTGGCTGAGCATGAGGGAGAAGGGGGAGGTGGGTGAACACTGTGCTTCCCCAGGAAAGATGGCTTCTCCAGATACAGAGGCCATAGGAGAAGTGGCACGGCCCCCTGGCCTCTGGATGACCTAGCAGCCTCGGAGAGACAGAAATGCTGGCTTTGTGCAAGGACCACCACTAGTACTTTTCTTTGCAGGCTTTCCACTGGTCTGTTACCTCCTTTGCATGCCGGAGTCCTCGTTCCCAGGCACTCTCTGTGGGGGGTTCTGGAGGGGGTGGAGGCAAAATTTCATCTACTACAGGCCCGCCCTATAAAAACAGTAAGCAAAAAGTTACAACAGCAAGCAAAACTTAGAAATGCGGGAGCAAAAATACCAAGTGAAACCCCAGCAGGTCCTGCCTGCTCTCCTCTCTCACTCTCCCTCCCTTGACCGGCTGCCCCAAGTCTATGGTGGCCTCTAGCTGGGGACAACCAGGGGGTTGGAAGGCAGCTCTGGCCTCCGTGGCAGCCTAGAAATGTCTTACACACAAGATGTATTCATGTCTTTGAGCTGGAACATCACAAACAGAGTTTAGATGTGATCTGCCAGCAAGGAATGGTGTTCACGGTGTTCACATACCCATGGGTTGGCAGGCATCAGGGGGTGCGGTCCGAGCGGCGGGGCCCCATTGGGTGGGAAGGGCTCGGCCTTGGTGATGAGGGAGTAGTTGCCCTTGTCGTTGACTCCGGGGTGTATGAACCTGCAGTTCATGCCCCAGGTGCAGTTCCCTGTGGAAACAAGAGGCAGGTCAGGGGGGCCTGGCCCATGTGCACAGCTCAGCTCCCCCTGCTCCACTGGTGACCGGCACAACACCCAGGCAGCGGGCCGAGCGCAGCCCTGTCCATCCCACGAGACCATGCACGCAGGCCTGGACAGTCTGGGCCGCCCTGTGAGCAGCACCTAAGGGCTCACACAGGACCCTGCCCCCACAGTCACCATGAGAGCAGCTCATCTCCCCTAAACAGAGACACCCAGAGCATCCCGGTAATCGGGGTGGCCCTGCCTCGGGGTTCACAGCTCAGGACATACACACCCGAAGGTGCACTGACAGGGTTGTGATTCTGACTCAAGAGAACCCCATACTGAAACAGAAATCATTGAGAAGTATGAGAGCGATCAGAATTCTGCCAGTTTATGCCAGGGTGATCTTTACCAGCTCTGTACATCTGCATTTCTCCTAACAAGCCACTGCAGGCTATTTCTGGTACTTAAAAAAATGGGTTAGAGAGAGAACACATAGACAACTAGAATAAGTGGGGTGTTTATACTTTACAACAAAGAACTAAAAGGGTTGACTTTTAGCATTATTCAGCAACAGAACACTAAGATTCAGGAAAACCACTTAACTTTTCAGGACAGAGAAGAAGACTACATTTTAAATTTAATTAGTGAGTGAATGGGTTTTTTTAATTTAATTTTTTGAATAGGTAATATGTGCACAGGCTTAAAAAATAAATATGGCATACAATATCTAAGTGGTTTTAGAAAACATTTTCATTGGTTAGCACGTAGTTAAACTGTAAGCCATCTTTTAATATATATTCACTCCTAAACAAAATATTTCATTTGAATATTTCTGTCAAAAAAGTTTTTCCTTATATCATGTAAATTAAAGAAAAATAATCATTTGATATTTAAGGAAACACTAAATTTTACCTTTTAAACATTATGAGCATTTCAATTTGTATTAAAACCAACATAATAACATAGGGCTCTAAATTAAATAAGGAATAAAGTATGCTTAAAAAAATTGCTTCTCTGGGAATGCAAAAATAACCAACTAAGTTTATAATTTCTAAAAGTGTTTGAGAGATCACATGCAAGGCAGAGACTGGGAAACACACTACAGGGGTTTCAAAACCCCAGAGACTCAGACAGTTTTAAATAAAAAAGAATATGCAGTCATACATCTAAATAAAGAATTCCAAAATATCCACTTATTCATCGCCTGACTCTCATAAACTCCCATCACAGTTCACACTGCTCATGCAGTTACAAAGTAACAAAAAAATTGCAAGCACAGAAAAATATTAACAAAATAAACCACAGCATTTCTATAATATTTAAAATCTAAAATAATCTAATATATGGGTGGGGGTAAATGAGTATGTCATTCTTTGTTCTTTTTGTATTTGAATTTTCAAAACAAAACAAAAATATCACCCCTGACCTACTAACAAAAAAGCTCTTTGGTTCCTCAGGTTTTAAGGGCAGGGAGGAGGAGCCGGTGAATGAGCAGAGAGAGGAGTTGAGACTGCCTGTGTCTGGGCCCAGGGCCTCCAAAGAGAAGGAGGCGGCTGCTCCAGGAAGTGTGGGCGGGCTACATACATGCAAGGGCAGGCGTCCCGCGGCTGCAGGCAGGAAGAGCGGCAAGAACAGTGCAATCCCACCAGCCTTTTGAAAAGTGAATTTTCAATTATGCAGAAAGAAGTCTGTAAGGATACACCCTAACTGTATCGGGATAACTGTTTTGACTCTCTGTCAGCACACATTACTTTCATAATTTAAGAAAGCAATTTGTTTGGGGAAAAAATTCTCCAGGAAATGGAAGCAAAAATAGATTTACAGGTTTAAAAACTCTCTTCTGCTTCTAAATGACATTTCAGTACCAGAAAATTTATGTGGATTGTGAATGTATGATGAAACAGGATTACAGTTCGGTAAGGGGTCTGCACAGACAGGGACAGGAGCCCAAAGGGAACAAGCAGAGGACTTGGCTACAATCCAAGTGGTGCCGCCAAAGAAAAGAAAAGAAAAAAAAGGACACAGTGTAGTGGTGGGTGGGAGGGTCACAGGAATACATGTCAACAAAGGTGCCTGTCAGTCACACACACACACACACACACACACACACACACACACACACACACACAGCCTGCCTCAGTCTTAGCAGACACCAAAGACCCAAACACAGATGACAGAAAGCACGCCCCACACAGCAGACCCAGGAGCCCCTGTTGGTCAGAAACACCACCAGACCTTAAAAGTTCTGACTGCTAGTCTGACCAAAGGGCAGTGAGGTGCCTCTGCGGGCATTTCTAACCAGCATGGCACCCCACCTGTGGTGCCTCCCACAACAGCGGAGATGATTTCACTCTCTCTCTCTGGCTTCCACACAAAATGCTTTCTTCACACTAGAATTTTAAACAAAGACTTTCTTATTTATAAATAAGACAGTGGTCTTATTTAGATATTCCTCGGTCCCATTTCCTGTTAATTTGAACAACTCAGAATAACTAATAAAAATAGAGATTGTCAAAATAAGTTTAAAGTGCTTCATGGTTTTTTAAAAAAATACTTCTTGAAAACAGAATATATAAAAATCTAATAAGGAAAAACCCAAGTTCTACAAATGTTTCCTCTAAAAGGCATAAAACTCAATGAACACAAACTTAATGTAAGAACCCAGAAGTCAGTGCGCCCCTCTTCACAGAACTGTGACAAAGACAGACAACCAGGTCATCTGTGCTGAGCTGCTTCGACTTCTTCAGGAATAGTCATTATTCATTATGGTAGTTGAAAGAATAAAAATAGTTTCTGGGCTGCTTCTTTATAAACGACAGACTTGAAACCAGTGGTTTGTGTAACTTTTCGGTCTCAGGATCCCAAAGAGTCTCCATAATGATTTTATTTATTGATATTAAAACTGAGAAAATTTAAAGACATAAAATATAACCTATGTAATTTATGTTGACAATATTTGTTAACATAAAGGTTTTATCAACATATTTTGAGGAAACTTAGCCTGCTCTGGGGGTGGCTCAGGGGAAGAGTTGCAGCCGCTGGGAGACCCTGAGGCCCCTCCAGACTCTGCGTGCCCTCAGAGGCTTTGGCCAGGAACTCCCCCACCCCTGCCACTGAACTTCTCTGACTCCTGGGGGCGTCCACCTTGAACTGTGAATGGCTTTCTACCCAGGTATGACTTTGTGACATCACACAACAGTCGCTTGGAAAAGTCATCAAATCCTGCAAAGCTGTCAAGTTTCCTAACACTGATTTTTCACTTGAGAGCCTGACCTTATCAGCAGCCACTGTCCTGGCCTTCTCAGTGTCCTGGAGGCAACAGGACTGGGCTCATGGCCACACCTGGCAAGCCCTCCCTGGAGTCACCCCTCAAGCTTCAGGGGCAGCGAAGGAGCTCTGTGAGTGCTTGCAGTTTTGTTAGAAAAGCAAAAAGACACACACTGAGGGGTTGTGGTGGCGCGAAGGAAATATTCTACACCTGGACTTTGGTGCTGGCTGCACAACTTGCTAAACTAATAAGAATCATTCAACTGGACACTTAAAGTAGATGGATTTTATGGCAGGGCAATTATACCTCAATAAAGTTATTTACGAAAAGACCTAAACTCAAACTTATCATGGACGCTGTTTCACAGCATGTGCAGCACGTGGCCCCTACCAAGTGGTGCACTCAGTCTCACTGAGGCTCTGACTTCAGGGGCCCCTAGGTCGCAAGAACATACCTGGAGACCTCCTGCCTTAAACACCAGAGGATACAGGGGTTAACAAATGGGCAGTAAGCACTTCTCCAAAGAAGATTCACAAATGGCCAAAAAGCACTTGAAGAGATGCTCCGCATCACTTATCAGAGAGAAATGCAAATCAGAACCCAGGGGAGACACCCCACCACACCCATGTGTGACACTCACTATCGCAAAACCAGAAAACGGGCGTCAACAAGGAGAGAGCTTAAGCCCCAGGCGACGTGGTGGGATGTGAAACAGTATAGCCACGTGCACAACAGTAGGGCAGTTTCTAAAACTTTAAAGACCTAACTACCACACGACCAGGCCATCCCACTTCTGGGGGTATACTCAAAAGACTTTTGAGAGGAGGGTGTCAAAGAGACGTCAGCACACCCATGTTCCAGCAGCATTATCACAACAGGTCCAACAAGGAAGCAACCGAGGTGTCCACTGATGGGCACCGGGTTAGCACAACGTGATCCACCCCCACCATGGACTGCTACTCCATCTTGAAGAGGAAGGCGATCCTGACACTGCTACAGCGCGGTGAACCTTGAGGACACTGTGCTGAGTGAAATGGGCCCGTCACAAAAGGACGAGACTGTACTTCTGTTAGGCACACGGGGTACTCAACTTCACGAGGACAAGGTGGGCAGAGGCCGAGGGCCGGGAGCTCGTGTCTAGCGCAGACAGTTGCAGGTTCCCATAATGAAAGGAGCTCTGGAGGCCCATGGTGGTGATGGCCTCAATGAAGGCCAATGAAATGGACACTTAAAAAACAGTTAAGATGGTAAATTTTATGTTGTGTTTTTTACCACAATTTTAACAAGAGGAAGAAGGTGGGGGTGGGGGTGGGGGCCGGAGCAGGAAGGAGCAGACACAGGAGGCCTGGTCTGCAGAACAGGCTGGGTGCTACTGACAGCCAAGTAATCAGAAAAGGACATTTGACAGAAAATGCTATTTATGCCTTTGTGGACACAACTTCATGTTTTGATGACTCAACCTAAGTAGGTAAGAGGTGAAAATATACCATAAACAAAGTACTGGTACTTTAAAATGTTTCAACTTGTATTCCTAAGTACACTGCTGTTGTCATTGGTTACAAATATCAATGTGTCCATTTGGGCAACTTCTGCTTCTGCTAAGTCGCTTCAGTCATATCCAACTCCGTGCGACCCCATAGACGGCAGCCCATCAGGCTCCTCCGTCCCTGGGATTCTCCAGGCAAGAACACTGGAGCGGGTTGCCATTTCCTTCTCCAATGCATGAAAGTGAAAAGTGAAAGTGAAGTTGCTCAGTCGTGTCTGACTCCCAGCGACCCCATGGACTGCAGCCCACCAGGCTCCTCCGTCCATGGGATTTTCCAGGCCAGAGTACTGGAGTGGGGTGCCATTGGGCAACTTAACAATCTGCAGATCCCAACCTGTAATAGAAATATACCTAACAAACATTGTTTAAGTATTTTCAAATTAAGATATAATTCGCATACTATAAAATACCTCTCTTTAAAGGGCACCATTCAGTGGGTTTTAGTATGTTCACAAAGTTGTGCAACCATTGCTACTACATAATTCTAGGACATTCCACCTCCCAAAATGAAACCCTGTACTCAGTGGCTGCCCCTCTCGCTCTGGCCTGGACAATAACCAGCCCATTTTCTGTCTCTATGGATCTGTCCACCCTGGACAGTTCCCATAAGCGGAATCATACAATATGGGCTGTTAGTGACCAGCAGTGTCCTCGGGTTCAACCATATTGCTTTTACTATTCCCTGGTATGGAAGGACCACATCCTGTTTATCCCTTCATGAGCTGATGGGCACTGGAGCTGTTTCTACTTTCTGCCTGTTTTGACTATGCTGCTATGAACATTTGTGTACAAGTCTCCGTGTGGCTCAGCACACACCAGGAGGGGAGCGGCTGGCTCAGACGCAGCCCTCTCCATCACACACTCTGAGCAGGCTGTGCCCAGGGTATAAGGTTCTGTTTCTCCACATCCTCACCAGACACAGCAAACTTTATTTTACAGTGACTCTTGCTATTGGAGAGAACCGAAAAGCATTCATCTCAACTTATAATCTTTTAAACTGCATACAAGCAAAAACGTTTACACCCACAATTTCTCCTAAGGACAGGCAAGAGATATGTCTCAAAACATCCAAAGAAGTATCTATCACATTATTCTATAGAATGTATAGAATATTTGGGGAAGGGTCACTATAAATTAAAAAGTATATTTCTGAAACAAGTTACTGAACGTGGCCAATTAAACTGCAAAAAACACTGCTTACCAGTAGCTTCTGACTTCTCTACCAAGAAAGGCCTGACACTTTGTGTGGGGGGTGTCACTCCCTGAAACCCCACCCGGGCACTCAGTGGGATCTGAGGCCCCTCCCCTGCTGTGCTGTGACCACCCCCGCCCGCAGACGTCCTTGGAGAGGGCACCCCCTCCAGCACACTGCGATGCTCCTCTGGGTACGACCACCAGCTTTGCTTTGTAGTGTGTGTGCTTCTGGAGCTAAATTCTGGCAAGTCCTTCAGCAGTGAGACACCAAGCACCTGACCAGAGCTTCTGTGCCCTCAAAGGTGGATGCTGCAGCCTCCTGCCCTGCTGCCACGGGGCCTCTGGCGGGTCCTGGCCGTGGTCAGACTTCTAACCACAGGGTCTGTGCACAGTGCTAACTGGAAATAATCGCAGCACATGCGTGTGCGTGCGTGTGTGTTAGGCTCCATGGGCTCCACGGATTTACTCCGGAAATTCCAGAGACAGACTGAAGTCTTTATGGCAAGAAAGTCTTTGGCTTAAGTTTACGTTTTCTGAAATACTGACACTTCAAATACCACAGGCTTTGAGAAGCTGTAAGCATTTACTTTCTAAAAGGTGCTGCACATTCATCTGCATCCTTAGGGTGGCTATGCTCCCATCCAGGGAATGGCGCACGTGGCTGCACAGCGGGGCCACCCCACAGCAGCAACGAGCAGCACAGAAACAGCACAGCCAAGAGGACGCGCTGACCAGGGCCCCGAGCGCTCCCAGGCGCTTGCATCCTTGGTCACCTTGGTATGAGGGAAGGGCTCGTTAGAGGCCACCGCAGGACGGGGCTCCACCGCCGCCCCCCATCCCGCCCCGCCCCCCGTGCAGGCGCACACGGCCCCTGCGAGCCTGCCCTCGGAGCCTCCCCCTACCCCTGGCGTCATGGCAGGATTCTGGATCCAGAAGAAAGGAGTCTGGCCTCCGGAGCAGGGGGACTGTGCGGTACTAGAGAGATGAATATCATATATTTTGTACCTTTAACCTGGCCTCTGAATGGTATGGAATTTGATATTGGTGGAGGAGTGGACAATGGTGTCACAACATCTGGAAAAGAAGTACAGGAAGCTCTCGTGAACGTTAGGCTGCACAGGTAGGCTGGTCAGTGCGCGAGGCGTCTAGGGCACAGCAAGCCTGGGCAGAAGACCTTCCTCCTGTGCAAGGGGCCGCTCCATCACAGCCACGCCGGACGGTGCTGTGCTGGAGCAGCCCCGACACACGCGTCCTGGGCTTGAGAGCCCCTTGTCACACCTTCTCTGTCACAGCCACTCAGCTCACTCCGTCCACTTTGCAGGAGCAAGGGGCCTTGCTGCCTTCAGAGGCCGACCCTTCTACAGGCTCCATTCCAGCCTCTGACACCTGGTAACAAGTGGGAACTCTCCTTACAGAGTTGGGAAATGTCACAGCTGGCGGCTGGGGCACGTGGCCTTAGAAAAAGGACCACTCAGACGAGGAGGGATGCTGTCTACAGTGGAGACACGGGTCTGTGCTGGGCGGATGGGCTGGAGCCCAGGGCGAAACAAGCAGGCTGGCTGCCCTCTGAGCAAGGCATGAGAGTGACCAGGAAAGGCCCACGGCTGAGAGCGAGGCTCTGCCACTGCCACCACCACAGACGGTCACCGCGGCCCTGAGAACAGCCCTGCCCAGGCTCAGGGCTAAACCACCACCTCTGTCCCGGGAATGGCCGAGGTCACACCAATGGGCCACACAGAGGCCCCTCACACAGACAATTACCTTTCATGAAGAATCGGCAGGTGGGACGAGGCCTCACCTTCCTGTCACTGGGGTCCTTCACCTCACCCTCCTCCAGGTCATCGTCCTGAAACAGAGACAGTGTCATCAAGACAAAGAAAGTGTCATCTTGACAAACAAGACAGACTCATCTGAATGAGGTGACGAGGCGGGAGGGACACCTACCAATGTGCACGGCACTCCCTAAACCAGAAAGGGTACAGCCACGCGACTCACGTGGCCACGTTCATACACACTTCCAAACCTGAGACTCTTCCTCATCGGGCGATGGGGATGATGAAAGCTCACCCAGACTGCCGCGTCACAGCGAACACCAAGAAACAACGTTCTGCGATGTATGTGACGTGTGACACAGGCCAGGCTGGCATCACAGTTCTCTTAATTAGCAATTCTGGGCAGGAAATGGCCACACTTCAGGTTTTTAATATTTTTTACACTTAAAATTTATAGGACAAAATATTTTGTGTCCTTTAAACTAGGCACTTTCTCTAATTTACAAGTCTAGGGCCGAGGAGGAGGTAATTTAGGCGACTCAGGTCAGCGAGCAGATCCACTTCAGCTTACACCTGGGCCTTCTCTTCCTGTTCTGGCCCAGAGTTCCTAACCTTGGTTTTATAATGCAGGAGGGTTTCAAGACCACAGTCAGGGTGGGTCTCTCCTCCAGGAATTTCAGAGAGCAACTTGGACCACTGCTCTGCACTCTCCCCAGCCCCCTACCTGTGCCCCTGATGGCCAGGGGCATCCCCAGCCCAGGATGGCCCCTAACCCAAACAGGGATCCAGCGCCTTGTTGATGTAGTTAAGATGCTAAGTCCAGGATAGAGCCCCTCCTGGTCCGCAGGCCCCAGCCCATTCCAGAGCGCCCTCGTGTGGTCAACACAAGGGAACCACAAGCAGGGCAGAGGCCTGGGAGACCCTCCTCTCATCTGGAGCACTGCCCTCGTCCAAACGACTGCCCGTCCCACTCAGCTTAGGGACTGCTTCTGGATGGGCACCCACACCCGTGACCCTCCGCACGCTCCCCACAGCTCTGTGACCGCGGTGAGTCCGGCCTGACCATGTTCTCGCCTCTCCACCCCCGCGGGTAACACACAGCCTGAGTCAGAGGCCCCACAGCCCCCAACCCCGGACACAGCCCCAGCTGCTGATCAGATGGCGCCATCCGCTTTTCTTTGCTGTTGCTCCAAGCGCAGCATCGGACTCACCGTAAACACTTTTCATTGAGTGAAGAAACACTGGAGACAAACCCTGGACTTAAGGTGACTTATTCCAAAGCTTAAATATTTGTGTAATTTCTGCCTTAAAAACACCAAGTTATTAAGAAGTATTTTGTAAAAAAAAAAAAAAAAAAAAAAAAAGAACAGATGCCTGAGAGCTCTCTTTCTTAAGAGAACCAGCAGAATGATTTCTTTTAGAGAAAGTAACAAGTTTTTTTAAAGGTCCTGAGAATTTATTCACCTAATAACTGAAAGTTTGTCTCCCCACCCCCGTCTCCCAGCCCTGTCCTCCTTCCTGCTTTCCTCAGGCATGGGGTCCTACACTACCACCTCATGTGCTGTCACGGGTCATACAGATGCTCACATCGGAGCTGAGAGCGGATTCTGTTTGTTCTCATCAGAAAAACAAAACTCTTTTGAGAGGTCAGAACTCATTCAACTTTTCTGTTTTGTTTGGAAATCAATGCACAGGAATTGAAATGATGAGCACAGAGCAACTGCTTTTAAAAAACCAAGATTCACAGCCAGTGCACTCGATCAGGTTAGAGATCTGTTTCTGCAGAGATGTTACTCTCAATATTCACAAGAGCAATCAGGAGCCAGCTGCCCAGCTCTGCCACTTCTCAGACGCCAGACAGACGAAAGCATCAATAAATCACCCAGCAGGAGAATATTCTCAATCATCAACTAACCATTCATTTAGCACAATGGCCTTTCGAGTGACGAACACAAGGAGTTCTGAGATCTTATAAAGGGTTTCAAGCAAATACAACTCAAAAAGGATGTCTCTAAAGCCAGCCCCCCAGTGCTCCCAGCACCAGGTCAGGGCTGTAACTGGCAGGAATTCCAGCGGGTAGCCCCTGATCCCGTGACCTAGAGCGGAACCAGCAGAGAGCAGGTGTCCCCAGAAGCAAACTGGTGGGTCTATAAACAGCTAAAAGGGCACCAACGACTAACTCAGGGAGCTTGCGCCAGGGCCCCGTACAGTTTACCAATCTGGGGAGAACCAGGCAACTCCTTGGGTTGAGTATGCATGGGCACAGGGCATGGGGTGGCATGGGTTCTCCTCCTGCTACCATGACCGTGGACTTGGCCCCCCAGCCCCAGCCCTGCCCTCCTCCCCACCCTTCCAGCACCCAGAGCTCCCACCCAGGCCTTAGGGGACACACGTGGTGGGTGATCAGCATCGTGACAAGAAAATCCCCTCAGAGGCAACACGTCAAATGTGAGCAAGGGGAGCACAGGTGACTTTTACCTTCTCCTTTGTGTGGGTTATTTTCCTTAAAACAAAACAAAACCACAAAGCCGGGGTATGACCTCAACAACAAAAAGAACTCATTTCCAACCCAGCACCTCCCCGGCCACAGCAGATAAGGAAGCATATGCAGGCACGTGCCCCAGGGCAGAGGCCCAGGGGCCGCCAGGCCAACCAGGGGCTCCTTGAACCCACAATTCTGCACCTGTATAGTGAGGTAGCAGTTCAGGTCTATAATCCTGCATGCACACCCTTTGGGGCCAGAGATGATGTTCTGG
Organism: Bubalus kerabau; assembly: GCF_029407905.1. Lineage (NCBI taxonomy): Eukaryota > Metazoa > Chordata > Mammalia > Artiodactyla > Bovidae > Bubalus > Bubalus kerabau. The sequence goes on along the minus strand of NC_073640.1, from coordinate 16,973,978 downwards.
TTTCCAATTGGTGATGGGATGTGGAGCAGCGCCTGTGAGGGGACCCAGGACCTGTGCACGAAGCAATAAACACAAACCACAAACAGGTTCCAGCATGTTGGGTGCTGGCTGGAGCGCAGCCTTCCTACCCCAGAGCTTCTGGGCTGCTGGGCTAAGCAAGCACAGTGGTCCAGCCCCCACTAGCCAAGCAGAGGGAGGCGGCAGGCCTGACTGAATCCCTTGGGGCCAGGCCTCCGCGGCTGCTTCTCTGCCTCCCACCAGAGGGCAGTGCTGCGAATGCCCCAGATTCCTAAGCCCCTAAATCCTTTGGTAGAAGATACCATATGTCCAGACATGAAAGGAGCAGGCAGATGTGAACATGAGAAAAGACAAAGCCCATATGCAAAGAAAAGGCTTCCAAGGTGTGTTCATCCCTGGCTGGGCCAAGAGCCGTCACCTCTGCCTGAGGAGCTGTGTGGACAGCTCACTCGGGGTGCGGGCCCTGTCCCGCCATCTCTGAGCAGCCACCCTACCAGTGCGAGAGTCACTGACCAGAGCAGGAAGGGAACAGAATACTCCGCCCCTTCCCAAGTAGATGGCACGCTCCAGGTGCCAAAGTTTTGTTAACCAGATGACATGCGAGACATAAAAACAGAACCAAGTCACAAAGTGCAGGAGACGATGGAAGGGCCAAAGATAGAAGGCCTGGAGTCTGCAAAGGCTCCCTTGAGGGAGGAGGCTCCGTGCAGGACCACGCAAGGCACACACGGCCGCTCGCGCCATCCAGCTGTCTGAGCTGCCAGCACAGGTGAGACCGCTGACTAAGTCAAGTTCACCCATGCTTCAGCTGTCCCTTGGCGGGGACCCTCGGCCCCCTCCACAAATAAGCTATATGCTATAAATAGCTGGCCCACAATCCTGTTTGCAAAATCCCTTCCCACTGTAGCAGGGAAGTGGCACTTCCAGAAGGGCACTGGTATCTGAAGGTAGCTCACCAAAGCACGTACAAGTCACTCAAGGCCTGACTTACAAACCACGTGGTTCAAACAAAAGAATGTCAAAGGTTCACTGTACAAACTGATGTCACTACCAAGGAAACTACCAAGAAAGTGGAAAAGCTGGGGAGAGGGAGCCTACTCCCGCCAAACCAACTGACCTGTCCCAGTGACCCAAAGCCTACAAAGGAAAAAAGCAGGTCAGTGTACCCCAACAGAGAAAAGCACTTCTCAGTTAAAAGAAGGGTAAATCACTTGTGTTCTCGGAGGTAAGGGTGCTAAAGAGCAACAGGAACACTCACAGTGATGACCCAGTCAGTTCAGACTGTGGAATCACAGCAAAGGCACCAAGCCTGACATGACAGTCAGGGGCAGAGCCTACAGAAAGAGCGTAACATCTAAGCAAGTGATCAAAGAATGGGGAGGAGCCTGGAATGCAGGCAGCTGGGCACGAGTGAACCAGAGGGGCTCCCATGAAGGCCCGAGTCTCCATTTGTAGCGCCCAGCCCTGTCCAGGCCTGCCTGTCTGGAGGGGCGACAGGCTCTGCTCGGCCTGGTCACACCCCTACGTGTCACAATGAACCCAGCACACTGCAGGGCCCGTGGGGGTGCCTGTGGACGGACACACCACCCTGTGGCTGAATGAAGCTGGGCCTGGGGCCGGCGGGGCTCTGGGGCCCTCTTTAGAGGCCAGGCAGGTACAAGCCAAACCAAACAACCATCTAGGGTCAAGTGGGCAAGAAAGTCAACCTGGATGTTTACTTCTCATGTTGTTTCTGAAGAAACCAGCTATCTCCAAACAACAGGTGTTTTCCTGGGCCAGCTCAGGTCAACGCCATGTCCTAGGCCACCACATCTAACTCAGTGCAGTGGGAGAGCCCCCAGGACCTGTGGGGAGATATCTGACCACATGTGAGCATGGAAAGGCTGAGAAGCCAATGAACTTCCCCTACGCACTATTCACAGCTGAAGCAAGAAGAGCTTGCACCTCGTCCTTTCTTAACGGGGGAGGACTGCCCAGACCCGCCGGCTGCACGTCCCGTCACTAGGAGCCCCACGTCCTAGGGCCAGGATGCTGACTCAGCTTTGCTTTTTGTAAACTGAGAGACCAAACTCATGGGCAACCTCAATCAATGATTTCATCTTCTGCCCCAAATGTCGTCCAAACTGATTAACTGGAGTCTCATGGCATCTTTTTCTCCTCTGGCAACCCTCTGGTTGAGAATTTTCCAAACTGCAAGGGAAGCACAGCTGGCAGAACCTAAGAAGGCTCACAGACAACGTCCCGACAACAGCCTTGTAAGTAAGTATAACACTGACAAGCAGTGCCTACTGGCTTAGGAGACCACCTGCTACGCTTAGTTGTGAGAAGACAAAAGATCTAAAATTCTAAGCTTGTAACTACACACATGAGCTTGTAACGCCCCACAAAGTTCTGTTCTCATGAAGTTCAAGAAGCAGTACCAGGCACAACCATGGCCCCAAGACGCGGCATATGTACTAGCTGCCGGAGAAGCCAGCGTGTCAGGCAAATCCAGCTCCCATACTTAACCAACAACCCCCTCCCTCGGCAATCCAGAGCATTTCTGGGAGCTATTCCTCACGCCTCTCCCCTCAGTGCCTCTCCCATGAGCAGAACCTCCTTCCTGGGATAGTAAAACTCAGGTCCTGTCAATCTGCTCTGTCCCTCTCTCCCTTCCTTTAGTAAAAGCATTTCTCAGCAGGACTTCAGGTTCTTCCCTCCCCAGAATTCAACCTCTTAAAAGATGGTGATGGAAGTTCTTGCATCAGGATTATCTGTCATAAAAGCCCAACTGCCCACAACTAAGACGATTATTACCAGATACCTTCTCCTTAACCCGAAAGGCCAGATTAATATAAATAAAGTTACAAGAATGTGATGGTCAAAAGTCAAAGTGCTCTGACACACAATCCCATTTTCTGCAGTCCTGAGGAGACACTTCCAAGGAAGCTTGGTCTAGCGGAGACCCTCAGCAGAGAACAAAGAGAAAAATGGCCAAAATAATAGACAAAACTGGAAGGAAGTTTCCTCAGTCTCAAGAATGTAACAGGAATTGAAATCCATAATGGTTCTAGTTGAACACTAACTCAAATAGTACTTAAAGACATACACACACACACACAAAAGGCAGAAAATGCTTTACAAAAAATAATCCCAAGTTTTAACACGATCCAACCAACAGCACCAGACAGATGAGTGAGGGTCTGTGGAACTTCTGCCAGCTGCCGACTCCAGGCCAGGCTCGTCTCCATGCCTTCAGTGCCCCCTCACCACCAGGGCAACGGCCCCAGTGCCAGCCCCCTGACCCCTCCTCAGGGCGCCCACCACGCCTACTCACATCGATCTCCCCGTCGTCGATCTCCCCGTCGTCATCCTCTTTCCTCTTCTCCTTGGCAGCTTCTGGGGGCTCCTTGTCTTCCATGGTGCGGACCCCCACCTTCCCCTCCTCCCCAGGAGCCCCCTCTCCGCGCTCCTCGTCATCCTCGGGCCCAGCCTTCTCAGCATCGTCCTCCTGCGCGCCGGGGGCTGGCTCCTCGGGCACCTCCTCATCGTAATCTAGCTCATGCTCATCCAGGTCCCTGGTGACTGACGAGGCCTCGTCCCTCAGGTCGCTGGCACAGTCCCCCTCGGCTCGAGGGGGGCTGGCCGGGCCCCTGCTCAGCTCCTGAGCCTCAGAGTCCCGGTCGTCCTCGTCGGAGTGACTCTCCTCGTCCTCCTGGCTCAGTCCCGGGGCCACGCTCTCCTCATCCTCCAAGTCGGAAGCCCTCCCACCCGCCGCGTCCAGATCCTGCTCAGACCCGCTTTCCCTCAGGATGTCATCGTCCGAGAGCCCCTGCTGCTCTTCTTCTTCGTCCTCCGGAGAGCGAGGGTCCCGGTCAGGGCTCTCGGCCACATCCATCAGTACCCACGGTTCTGCAAAAGAAAGAGAACACACTAAGAGCATCCAGCAGAAGGGCCAGTCAGTCTCGTGCGGGTCTCCTGGCCCCAGGAGGGCTCCTGATCTGCAGGAGGGCTAGGACCCATGGTTGCCCAGCTCCTCCACATCCCAGACTGCGCTCTGCAGACCAGCGGCACCAGGCACCACAGCCCAGGCCTCCATGGGGCCAGGCCGGGCTCGCTGAGCTGGGCGTCAGGAGCCCCACACTGGGAGCCACCGGGTGGCAAGAGCCCCAGCATGCCCCCATCCTCCCAGGACAACTCAAGCTTATCAGACAGTAAGCAGGAAGATGGGCACCACAAGCGATAGCTTTTTGGGCTCTTAAAGTAATTTCTTTTGAAATTCAGGAGGATGCACATTAGGAACAAGGTGGCAACACGCCTGACCACTGTGTGGAGCCCCCAGAGTCTGGAACACAAACCCGACTGCCTCGGACAGTCCCCGGGATGCAGGCTGTCTCTGCTCCTGTATGCGTCTCTCCAGGCCTAGCCCTGACTGCCAAGTCACAATCACTGGGGTTGATCCTTAAACCACAGGTCCTTCTGGAGCCACCAAGGGACACCAGAAGGCCTCCATGCACCCTGATTCTCAAGAAGTACCTTTCCAGGATGGGCATGCTGCAGGAAACAACTCTGGCAGAAAACCATACGTGTTTCAGTAGTTTCAAATATAAAAACACTGATTGTCATCCTAAAAGATTTCTTTTCTATTTTTACTATCTAGATTTAATTATAAACTGACTACTTCCTGGTTTTCCCACCCTAATGTGCAAAGACATAAAATTGTCCCATTTGTTCTAAACGCAGGCTGCATAAGCTGGAGTGAGAGAGTGTGTGTGTGTGCGTGTCCGTGTGTGTGTGTGTGAAATCAACACCAAATAGCCAACCAACACCACACAGCCTCCAAGCGAACACTGACCATCCACCAGGCCGAGGGTCACCATCAAGCTGGTGTGAAAGAGCAGGAACAGTGAAAGGTTTAATATTCACCTGAGTCTTCAAGACTTTTAATTTAAAACAATGTATGCCACAGTCATGTTACATGGTACCTTGATGAAACCTGAAAACACACATACCCATATTTGTATAATTATTTATGCATTTATATACAACCAAAATTTTAAAATATATCTTTTAAATGTACACCTTCAAAAGAAGAACGTGCGTTTAAAGATGCACATATCAAGAACTGGTATCTGAACCCATAGTTAAAAAAATTTTTTTTGCTGATAACGGAAATTATTAAAATTCAGCAAACATAAGGACAAATCACTTAAAATTCATCGTTTTATAAATAGTCAGCAGTGAAAGGAATTTACAAACCAATCCATTCAAAGTCACTTAAAAGTAAACAGCTTGCAAAATGATTCCCTTTGCAGCCTTCTAACGACACTGTCCAGAGATAGGCCGATTGAAGGAATTATTAATATTAAAAAGTCAGTCCTAAAGTGCTGTATTTTGCTGCCTCCCTGCACAGGGGAGAGCCTGTCACCACATACATCCCTCTGGCAGACCAGGGCAACCGGCAAGGTGAGAAAGCTACCAAGACAGGGCCCACATCCTCGCCTCCTTCAGACACAGCATTGGGCATACGGCAACCAGTCGGAGGCCAGTGGCAAACCAGCAGCCTCCCGCCCCACCTTAGCTGATGGTATCAATGAAATGTATGAGATTTTCCTTGGTGTACAACGTCCTATGCCTACCCTGGCATAGCTTTTACTACACCGTGCGTAAGAAACCTCTCCATAGAGAGGCAGGGACTCACTCCCCAGTTGCTCAGGCTGGCCCCCGGGACCCTGAGGCAGGCAGTCACATACAACTGGTCACTAAGCCTCAAATTCCGATTGTCACATCGTACAGTCTAACGGTAACCTCGGGAACCAAGTTGAGTGAACTCCGGGAGTTGGTGATGGACAGGGAGGCCTGGCATGCTGCAATTCATGGGGTCGCAGAGTCAGACACGACTGAACGACCGAACTGAACTGAACCAAAATTAAATGTCCTCTTAAACTAGCTTAAAACCCACATAACTGCTACTTGAGCCTTGCCGCATACTATCCTGTTCACTCCTGGCACTAAGGCTGCTTGCGAGTAACATGATAACAGACCATTCCTGGGGCCCAGGTGCCAAATGGTTCGATTGTCATGATTAGGTCCAACCAAATTGCTCTGTGCATTTTGGCAAACTTGGATTTAAATCCTAGGGTAAGAAATGGAAGAAAAAGAGCCCCTAGCTTCAAATATACAAACTCAAGCAAGTGGACCGTGTCTTTCCGGGACATGGGGATCAGTGTGGGCTTCTGAGTCAGAACCCGAATCCCTGCTCCACTGCCTCCCAGCCTTAGGGTCCTGGACGAATTACGTAAACTTGCCAGACTCTAGTTTCTTTATCTGAAATATGGGGAAACAGCATCCACTCTAGAAGTCACTGCAGCAGTGAGATGAGACAAAGCTGATGGCTTCCAACACCCGTGTCCAACACTCCCCATGAGACTGCCCAAGGGCCAGTCACCCAACACATATCACAGAACGGATTCAGCACGATCACGTCTTCACAACAACTCTGCGGCAAAATCAACAGCCACCCTACCTGCGGTGAGACTACTACTCTGCCAGGCACTGGACCTAGTCCCTCACGTCGACCTTTCAGACAAACAATGTTACCCCTCACAGAGAAAGAAACCGAGGTCACCTGGCCACTGAGTGCAGTCCAAGCTGCAGTCTCTACTCTGCTGCTCAGTCCTGGAGCTGGCCCGATGCAGAACAAGAGCTCCTGCTACCTGCCCTGGGACTAACTGCCACACATCACCATTGTTCTACAGGAAAACGGGACCTGAGCGCTAAATGACTCTACAAATTCTGTTCTGGAATATAGCCCTCACATCGACCGGGGACTTCCACTGACCCAGGAGATTTGTCTGCTGTTCTCTTCTCCCTTCTCAAGTTTTGTGCTGATCCATCTAGCTTCCTGTCCGAGCCCTTCTAGAACCCAAAAGACAGCTATTTACAGAGATGGAAAAGTTACTATATGGTCCATACAGACTATTAGGTAAAAAATAGTGATGATCATACGGAAATCGAACCTGTGACACCACTTATTTTAAATGTGTCTCAAGTTTGAAACTTAGGCACTTAAATCTAAAGGTAAACTTAACAAAAAAAATCCCCCAAAGGTGCACACTTGTATACCAACACCACAGGAAACGCTGCCTCAAACTAAAATCCCAAGGCTGCTGGATGGTGTGTGGAAAGAAGTCCTCGCAGAGCCTGAATGAGCCCCCCAGTTTGTATTATGGAAATCACTTCACCCTCTTCCCCAAGCACAGAGCTATCTTCCCTCCTCTCAAGGGCTGTTTTTAGCAAAAGGCCCTTTGTGCACCTGCTTCAATCCAGGTGGACAAGGGCTGTCAGCCTTCCACTGGCGGAGGCGAGGGCGGGGGGGAGGGCACGGATGGCTTTAAGAATCTGAGGAAGGGGATGGCTCCTCTCCCTAGAAAAACCTAGACATAAGCAATTTATCTCCCATTTCTGGGAGTTCAAAACCTCCCTAGACTGAGAACTACTGCCCTGAGTATGTTGTGCAGTATTCTATCAGGTACCCACACTCACCACGCTATACTGCCATTATCCGTTTGCAAAGTCTGTTGGGAGACATCCCCCCATGAAGGGCGTGAGTGGAAGGACTCAGACTCTCCTGGGTCCTCTGAACTCAGCAAATGGCTACCACACAACTTACTGTCTGAACCTGGGGGCACTGCTGACAACCACCACAGGCACGAGTCACAGCCTTCCTAGGCACACCAGGACATAGTCACCCGCAGGCGGCCCTGACACTCTCCTGGGGAAAGGAGACCCACTTTTTCTCTCCCTGTGGAATCTCCTGGGATTTTACAATCTGAGGCTACATCCAGGCGAACAGCTTGCAGAGGAAAACATACCAAAGAACTGACTTGCTTATCAGAAGCACCCTGAGTGACACCTTGTTGGGCAGGAGGGAAGTCCTGCTGGGGGTCAGAATGCAGTTTGTGTTCCAGGCCAACTCTGGGAGAGTTAACTGGTTCTCTGGGCATCAGTGTCCTATTCCAAGATTAATTCAATTTGGCAATTATCTGAGTAAGTGCTATGTGTCAGGAGCCAGGAAAACATGTGGTCTACTGAGTGTACATAGTGAAACACAGGGTCCTCTGGGCACGTCTTCACAACTCCCAGGCTCACAACTCTTACTTAGCGTGTTCTTCTCACACAATCACCCTATCGTTGGGCATTCTTGGCAAAATTTATAACTTTTTAGGCCTTTGATCCACGAGATAGTGAAACTGCTTGGAAAAGAGAATAACAGTGTCCATCACTGTGTCTCCACAGCGTAGTACACTGGCAGACGGAGACTGATAGATGCTTGTCGAATAAATCACAAAGTCTCCTTGGGTTGTAAATTACCTGTTGCATGCCAGAAACAAACTTGAAATAAGTGTCTACTTTTTAGAAGACTCTTCTGGAACGGAGACACAGAGTGGTGCTGCCTCATTTTCCAGCGGTCATTCTGGAAGGCTGCACCCTGACTCCAAGGGCACTGCTAAAGTACAGAACATTTGGGAACTTTTCTTTCCCAGAGAACTTTAGAACATGCAGAACAATCCCCAGGCACTCTCAGTGGCGGCAAATCTTCCCTCTCTCAAGGTGGGTCAGCAGGAAGCCATTCAAAGCCTGGTCTGGTTAAGTGAGGTGAGTTCCCAAGCTAGGTAAGATGATTTTGCGTCAAACATGTGGTGTGACTGTTGAACAAGACTGATTTTTCTCCTATGGCTTGCATATTTACTACCAAAACAGGACTTCTAAAGAGATTCTGGCAAAAGAGTACCAATGAAATACAAGTCTAACTTTCCAGGACAACAATTTTTAATAGAGCTGTCCCTATCTGAATGCCCAAGTTCTGGTACATCTGGTTAAAATTCATGTTCATAACTTCATGAATTTACAACATCCAAAGGAAGGATGTCAAGACTGGTGATAGACATCATCCCCAAACAGACTAAGCTTGAATCAAATGACTTCTCAGGGAGGAAGCACTCACCTTGAGATGATCTGTGAAAAAGGAAAACACCTCCTTTGCTCTCTGGAATGGTTTCACAAAGCTATCTTACCCACCAAAAACTGGAGAGAAATTCTAGCCTCCAGGACACTTGTGACTGGTTTCCAGAGCTGGGTGGGTTCCACACTTGTCCTCAGACTGTAACACCATCAGGCAACGATGCCCCTGCCTGGGAAGCGGGAATTGGCCTGGGTCCAGCTTCACCCTGAGAATCCCAACCTCTGCTCTGGGACAGGACCACTCCACAGGCAACACGAAGGAGAAAGGATGAAAGCCACTGCTATGCCCCCAAACGCACTCTTCTTCCATTCTCCCCAAATGGATCTAAAGACTGACCTGCTCTCACAGATGTAGAGCTGAACTCATATAAGATGATCAACCACTCTATCCGGCAAACTCAGCTGTCATCAAGTATTCAGGAAAACTTAAGTTTTAGCAGGAGTAAAACTGGAAGTTTTTAAGTCAGGTTCTCCCAGCAATGACCCGGCATCTAATGGGTTTTTAACCAAAGGGGCACAGGGAAGTTTATTCCAAAGAGTGGCGTGCATCTTGAGGCACAGTCAATAGATCCAACCTGTGCGCCTGGGAAGTCGAGGGAGCAAGTTCCAGGAGTATCCAGAGAGCTCAACGCTCCCGAACAGCCCATCCTCAGTCCGGAGGGCGAACTTGCGTGCCTCTTTCCGCACCCCCATCTTTGTGGGCGGAAAGCAGTGCCACGCGAATGTCCCGGAAGAGAAATGACAGCTTCGGGAGACCAACCCCACGACGGAGTGCGGAGGCAGCCGCCAGGCGCTCGAGCTTAGGGGGATTCAGGACCCCCGGCCAGCTCGCCCGGACCGAACCTGGATCGTGCCTAGCTCAGCGTCCTCTTCCCGGGGCCCGAGAGTCACGCTTCGGCCAGGGGCAGCCTGGAGTGCTCCCCGGAGGCAGAGGCGGCGAGGCTCCGGGCCTCGGCTCAGTACCTCCGCCACACTCCTTGCCCGGCCGCCTCGGCCTCCTTCTCCCGCCGGCCAGGCCTCCCAGCCACCACCACCACTTACCTCAGCTCGAGGGCAGAGAGGGGGCCACGGCTTCGCAGGGGTCGGGACGGCGCGGAGAAGGCGTCTCTCGGCCCTTCCGCTGCTCACAGGCTCCGGCTTCAGGCGCGACGAGGGCGGAACAAACGGGCTCCACTAGCCGCGGGGGCCGGCCATTGTGCGACGTCATCAGGCCGCGACGGTTATCTGCGGGCCGGCGGGCTTCCCTCGCTCGCCACGCCCCCCACCTGCTTCCTTCCGGCCTCCGCGCCCCCGCCCCCGCGCGGCCCCGCCCCCTCAGGGCGCGCCCGCCCGAACCAGTCACGGCGCAGGCGCGGCCGGGGCCCCGCCCCTGGGGCAGGTCTCAGAGCGCGCGCACCGCCCGTCGAGGTGCAAGGAAAGGTGTCCACGGCGCGTAGTCACGTGAAGTGCTGGCGCAGGTTCCCCCCGAGCGGTCTGCTGTTCCCGCTGGACCCGACCAGGCATAGGTGGGTCCTGCGACGTCCCGGCTCAGAGCTTACCTTCTCCAGTCCTGCTGAAGAGCCCCCAGCATAAAGTTAATCCTTTTCGGGAAATGAGTTTAAATAGCAAAACTTAGACTTTTAAAATTGCTTACTAGGGACTACATATCTCCTTCTGTGTTAAATATCAGTTCAACACAAAATTAATCGTTTTCGAAAAACTGAGTTTAAATGTCAAAGTTTAAACATTTTAGAAACTTTCTGTGGTACTAAATAGCTCTTGCTTTATCAAATATAATCAGTACAACACAAAATTTAATCATTTTTTTGATACTGAGTTTGGAGAAGAAAATTGTAACCCCCTCCAGTATTCTTGCCTGGAGAATCCCATGGAAGGAGAAGCCTGATAGGCTACAGTCCACGAGGTCGCAAAGAGTCGGACACGACTGAGAGACCTCACTTCAGTTTAAATGTCAAAGCTTTAAAGTTTTAAACTAATCCCCATGCTGTTAAAAAGTACAACAGGTCGAAGATCTAATCACTTATCAAGCCTTAATACCTAATCTAACTGATGTTGCAGCCTGTCCCTAGAGTAGAAATTTAAACCCATCAGTCTGCAACCCAACAGTCTGATCAGCACTAGGGAGGTGCCCGGTGTAAGACCTGTCCCCTCCCTAAGGTAAGGCACCCTTGTTGGAGCAACCTATCCTCTTAGCTTCCTTTTTCCACCCTCTGTGCCCATAAAGACCCAGTTCCCCTCAGTCAGTCTCTCCCATCAGGAAGCTTCCATAAGCCTCTTATCCTTATCCCTCAGAGGGCAAACAGAATGAAAACCACAATCACAGAAAACTAATAAAACTGATCAAATGGACCACAGCCTTGTCTAACACAATGAAGCTATGAGCCATGCTGTGTAGGGCCACCCAAGATGGACAGGTCATGGTGGAGAGCTCTGACAAAATGTGGTCCACTGGAGAAGGCAATGGCAAGCAACTTCAGAGTTCTTGCCTTGAGAACCCCATGAACGGTATGAAAAGGCAAAAAGATACGACGCTGAAAGATGAACTTCCCAGGTCCGTAGGTGCCCAATATGCTACTGGAGATCAGTGGCGAAATAACTTCAGAGAGAATGAAGAGATGGAGCCAAAGCAAAAACAACACACATTTGTGGATGTGACTGGTGATGGAAGTAAAGTCTAATGCCATAAAGAACAACATTACATAGGAACCTAGAACGTTAGGTCCATGAATCAAGGTAAACTGGAAGTGGTCAAACAGCAGATGGCAAGAGTGAACATCAACCTTTTAGGAATCAGTGAACTAAAATGGACAGAAATGGGTAAATTTAATTCAGATGACCATTGTATCTACTAATGTGGGCAAGAATCCATTAGAAGAAATGGAGTAGCCCTAATAGTCAACAAGAGAGTCCAAAATGCAGTACTTGGGTGCGATCTCAAAAACAACAGAAAGAACTCTGTTCGTTTCCAAGGCAAACCATTCAGTATCACAGTAATCCAAGTCCGTGCCCCAACCAGTAATGCTGAGAAGCTGAAGCTGAACGGTTCTATGAAGACCTACAAGATCTTTTAGAACTAACACCCAAAAAAGGTGTCCTTTTCATTATAAGGGACTGGAATGCAAAGTAGGAAGTCAAGAGCTACTTGGAGTAACAGGCAAATTTGGCCTATGAGTACAAAACGAAGTGGGGCAAAGGCTAACAGAGTTTTGCCAGGAGAATGTACTGGTCATAGCAAACACCCTCTTCCAACAACACAAGAGGCAACTCTACACATGGACATCACCAGACGATCAATACCAAAATCAGATTGATTATATTCTTTGCAGCCAAAGATGGAGAAGCTCTATACAGTCAGCAAAAACAAGACTGAGAGCTGACTCTGGCTCAGATCATGAACTCCTTTTGGCCAAATTCAGACTTGAAGAAAGTAGTGAAAACCACTAGACCATTCATGTAAGACCTAAATCAAATCCCTTACAATTATACAGTGGAAGTGACAAATAGATTCGAGAGATTAGATCTGATAGTGTGCCTGAAGAACTATGGACAGAGCTTCATGACATTGTACAGGAAGCAGTGATCAAGACCATCCCCAAGAAAAAGAAATGAAGAAAGGCAAAATGGTTGTCTGCAGAGGCCTTATGAATAGCTGAGAAAAGAAGAGAAGTGAAAGGCAAAGGAGAAAAGGAACGATACACCCATTTGAATGCAGAGTTCCAAAGAATAGCAAGGAGAGATAAGAAAGCCTTCCTCGGCGATCAATGCAAAAAAAATAGAGGAAAACAACAGAATGGGAAAGACTAGAGATCTCTTCAAGAAAATTAGAGATACCAAGGGAACATTTCTTGCAAAGATGGGCACAATAAAGGACAGAAATGGTGTGGACCTAACAGAAGAGATTAAGAAGAGGTGGGAAGAATACGCAAAAGAACTATACAAAAAAGATCTTCAGGACCCAGATAATTACAATGATGTGATCACTCACCTAGCGCCAGACAACCTGGAATGCAAAGTCAAGTGGGCTTTTGGAAGCATCGATAGGAACAAAGCTAGTGGAGGTGATGGAATTCCAGCTGAGCTATTTAAAATCCTAAAAGATGATGCTGTTAAAGTGCTTCACTCAATATGCCAGTAAATTTGGAAAACTCAGCAGTAGCCACAGGACTGGAAAAGGTCAGTTTTCATTCTAATCCCAAAGAAAGGCAATGCCAAAGAATGCTCAAAGTGAGTGAAGTCACTCAGTCATGTCTGACTCTTTGCGACCCCATGGACTGTAGCCTACCAGGCTCTTCCATCCATGGAATTTTCCAGGGAAGAGTACTGGAGTGGGTTGCCATTTCCTTCTCCAGGGGAATCTTCCTGACCCAGGGATTGAACCCAGGTCCCCTGCATTGCAGGCAGATGCTTTACTGTCTGAGCCACCAGGGAAGTTCCTCTAAGAATGCTCAAACTACCGCACAATTGCACTTATCTCACACACTAGCGAAGTAATGCTCAAAATTTTCCAAGCCAGGCTTCAACAGTACACGAACCGTGAACTTCCAGATGTTCAAGCTGGATTTAGAAAAACCGGAGGAACCAGAGATCAAATTGCCAACACCCATTGGATCATAGAAAAAGCAAGAGAGTTCAGAAAAACATCTACTTCTGCTTTACTGACTATGCGAAAGCCTTTGATGGTGTGCATCACAACAAACTGGAAAATTCTTAAAAGAGATGGGAATACCAGACCACCTTACCCGCCTCCTGAGAAATCTGTATATGGGTCAAGAAGCAACAGTTAAAACTGGACATGGAACAACAGACTGGTTCCAAATTGGGAAAGGAGTATGTCAAGGCTGTATATTGTCACCCTGCTTATTTAACTTATATGCAGAATACATCATGCGAAATGCCAGGCTGGATGAAGCACAAGCTGGAATCAAGATTTCTGGGAGAAATATCAATAACCTCAGATATGCAGATGATACCACCCTTATGGCAGAAACAGTAGAAGAACTAAAGAGCCTCTTGATGAAAGTGAAAGAGGTTAAAACTCAACATTCAGTAAGCTAAGATACTGGCATCTAGTCCCATCACTTCATGGCAAACAGATGGGGAAACAATGAAAACAGTGAGAGTCTTTATTGTGGGGGGCTCCAAAATTACTGCAGATGGTGACTGCAGTCATGAAATTAAAAGATGCTTGCTCCTTGGAAGAAAAGCTGTGACCAATATAGACAGTATATTAAAAAGAAGAGACATTACTTTGCCAACAAAGGTCCATCTAGTCAAAGCTATGGTTTTTCCAGTAGTCATGTATGGATGTGAGAGTTGGACTATAAAGAAAGCTGAGCACCAAAGAATTGATGCTTTTGAACTGTGGTGTTGGAGAAGACTCTTGAGAGTCCCTTGGACCACAAGGAGATCCAACCAGTCCATCCTAAAGGAGATCAGTCCTAGGTGTTCATTGGTAGTTCTGATGTTGAAGCTGAAACTCCAATACTTTGGCCATCTAATATGAAGAGCTGACTCATTGGAAAAGACGCCGATGCTGGGAAAGATTGAAGGCAGGAGGAGGAGGGGATGATAGAGGATGAGATGGTTGGTTGGCATCACTGACTTAATGGGCATGAGTTTGAGCAAGTTCTGGGAGTTGGTGATGAACAGAGAAGCCTGGCATGCTATAGTCCATGGGGTCAAAAAGAGTCAGACACAACTGAGTGACTGAACTGAACTGAACTGTGCCCATAAAAATCTCCATTTTGTACAGCTTCTAGAAGCCTTTCTGCTTGCTAAATGGGATGCTGCCTGATTCATAAATTGTTGAATAAAGCTAATTAGATCTTCAAATTTACTCAGTTGGATTTTTTAAACACTGATTTCTTTTTAAAAAATTAACTCAAGAAACAAAAAAATAGTAATCAGCTCAACACAAAAGTTAATAATTTTTTAGATACTGCATTTAAATATCAGAGCTTAAAATTTTATACCATTTCCATGGGAATCAACAACTCCGCATCTTAGTAAATGCAATCAGCTTAAAATGATGTTGCCTTTCCTTGATCAGAGGGACATTATGAGGCATTTGGAGCATTTTTACCAACTGACTTCACAGTCCCCTGGGCGGAGCCCCACCAAGCTTTCTGCAGAGCTTCAGACTCTCCCTGTTAGAATAGGAACCTGCACTTAGAAGGACTCTGGGCTTAGTCAAATGCTCTGCTGTCCTCGCCTTAAAATACTGTATCATTTTTGAAGAAAATCAAATCATTTTCACTTTGCAATGGGCCCTGCATGAATAAATAAGGGTAGGAAGAAACTGAGGTCATCAACATAGAGCTACCATACAACCTATGATGTCAATCCCAAAGAAATGAAACACAAAAACCTATTCACGAATCTTCCAGCAGTGTTATTCACAACAGTTCCAGAGTGGAAACAGCCTAGGTGTTCATCAACTGATGATGGGCCGAGAAATGTGGTCCAGGGAATTCCCTGCAGTCTGGTGGTTAGAACTCAGGGCTCTCACTGCTAAGAGCCTGGGTTCAATCCCTGGTCAGGTAACTAAGATCCCACAAGCCATGCAGTGTGGCCAAAAAAACAAAACCAAAAACAAAATGGCTATCCATACGGTAGAATACTACTCAGCAGTATAAAAGGGTGAAGTCTGTCTAAGAAGAGATACCACAGTCCAATGGTAAGAGGACACAAGAAAGTGGAAGGGAGCTCTTGCCAGAACCCAGATCTCAGATTTCCAGGCTCCAGAACTGTGAGAAATAGGTGCCTTGTTTAAGCCCCCCAGTTTGTGGGATCTGTTATGGTGTCCTGGGCTGACTAATACATTCCATTTACATGAACTATCCAGAAGAGGCAATCCACAGAGTCAGGAAATAGGTGAGAGGTTACCAGGGACTCAGGGAGATGGGCTGGGGAGTGATTGCTTAATGGGAACAAAGGTTCTTTCAGGGATGATAAAAATATTCGGGAGTCAGGTAGTGGTAATGGTTGTATAACTTCATGAATGTCTAAGAAATTACTGAGTTGTGCACTTTAAGAGGGTGGATTTTATGATGTATGAGTTATTCTTCAATAAAGCTATTATTTTTTTTTTTTTTAAAGAAAAGAAGGGACATAGTAGAGGAGGTGGGGGAAAACCCCAACTGGGAACCGAGAGGTAGTGGGAGAGGCTTGAAGCGGGGGACTCCTCATTGCTGAACCTCGAAGTGTCCTCCCATTTCTCCCCCCGCTCCTGTTTCCTGCTTTGTCACAGCCCCTGACTCCCAGCCTATCCCAGGCACTCAGAACCACCTTTCGAAATCTCGGGTTGGTTCCAGTCTCATCACTCCAGCTGGAGGTCTCTCCAGCAACTCCCCCTGCCCCCAGCATAACGCCCCTACACTGTACCCCCAGCCCCTACCTGCCCCACCGCCCGTGTGCTCACTTCTTTGCCCTGGACTCATCACATCTTTCTGTGCTCCTGGGTCTTTGCAGGACCACTCCTGCCACCTGGAACAGCCTTCCACCTTTCACCAGGCTCACTCCTTTCTCCAGGTCACACCTTCAATGGACCTCCTCCCAGGCCCCTGGCTGTCTTGGCAGCTGGGCCATTGAGCTCCTGGATCGCCCATAACCCCAAGTCAGGCACCATGTTACAACATCCAGAGTATGTGTGTATAGCAGGGGCGGGAGAGGGTGCATTTAGAAAGACTGAAAGTGGCCAAGGTGGGATCAGAGCCCAGGTCTCTGAGTCCAAATCCTGTGACCTTCAGGCCCCAGGTGAAGGATGCAGGCAGCGCTCTCCAGGCCTCAGCATTCCAAGTCTTCAAAGTGGGGCACTTCACACCTGCTGCTTCCCTCTCAGGATGAAGGAAGAGATGAGGTGCTAAGCATCTGTCCTTGTGTGGAGCACTGAATCACCGCCTGCCTGGTGCCCCGCATCTCACGAAACCCCTGGGAGGCAGCCCCCGCATTCTCTCCATTGTACAGTCAGGGAAATAGAAGCTGTACCATCGCAGAGCTGGGATTCGAGCCTGGGCAGCCTGATCACAAAACCCAAGTGGCCGTATCACGGTGCCCTGCTTGGGGCTGTTGGGTAAGAGAAATGTAAACTCTGTGGATTAATTATCTACTCCCAAAGAAGGTGAGGCTTTGCTCTTCCCGGCAGTTGGTTCCAGCAGGTCGCTGCCCAGGTGAGTTTGCTTCTCGGCGTCACCAGGGCTGATCTGCGCTCCCTGGAGAGGGCCTGAGCCCACCTCCCTCTCCGCAGGCTCCACCTGCAGCCTGGCTCTCCTAGGGCCATGCACTCTGGCTCTGCTCCCACCTGCCCTGCCTAGTGCCCTCCACTTGTCCCCGAGGTTTTCCCCAGGGTCGGAGCTTCCCCTCGAGCCTCCAAGGGTGTGTCCCACCTCCTCAGTTCAGCAAGCTGTGCCCAACACCAGGGTGGGCGCGGGGCTCATTCAGTCCTCTCCCTTGGCTCAGAGTTCATCCCCTTGCTGCCGCTCCTCCCGCAAGTGCCTGCCTCCAAGTGCCTCAACGCAAGCGTGTGCATCCTTAAGAGTGTATCCAGGGGCATGGGTGAGCTCCCCACGAGGGGCACTGTCTGAAAACTGCAGTTGGGAAAGTGGATCTTCTGGAAGGATCCACCGGAGGTGGAAACCAGGAGGTCTTGCCTCTTCAAGTGGCCAAACCCCTGCTGGCTTCTGTGGCTGCCTCGTGCTGTCACCAGAGAGCACCCCAGCCAGACCCCAGCATTTGGGGTCTCGGCTGGGAGGGCCTCAGACTCTCAGACACTCACAAGCTCTCCATCCCCTGTACTGGTGCATGGTCACGTGGTGAGGGGCACGGGTGTGTGCAGGCTTGTGCACATGTGCACACACCCCCCATCTTCATCCAGACCCCATTCACATCACAGCCCCACTCAGGTGGAGTGAGAGGCTGAGGAAAGGTGGGCTCACCATCAGGTGTGCTGACCTCAGTGGGGACATTGTTCCTACAGGCTCCATTCCATCCTCTGAGGCACAGACTCCACCTGGCCTCCTTCCCTCACTGGAGACATCCAGGGGCAACCCTGAAACCCACTGAGGAGTGACCCCCTATCCCTGCCAGTCTCAGGAGATTTGCAGGCCCCAGGAGGTAGGGGGAAGAGCTCTGGGACCTTCCCTGCCTGAGGCTGTGGGCTTCTGTTGTCTCTGTGGCCCCAGGGCTACCCGCACTGCAGGGCCTGGGCAGAATGAATGAATGAAAATTGAACTAAGGGATAAAGGTCAGCTCAGTTCCCACTGGCAGGCCTTCATCAAGGGCCCCAGATTTCCTCCCACGGTGACGATCCGGGCATGGCACTTCTCACCGCAACACCCTCCTTCACCTTGTGTGTGTTAGTCCCTCAGTTGTGTCCGACTCTTTGTGACCCCATGGACTGGACCCGCCAGACTCCTCTGTCCATGAAATTCTCCAGGCAAGAATACTGGAGTGGGTAGCCATTCCCTTCTCCAGAGGATCTTCCCGACCCAGGGATTGAACCAGGGTCTCCCGCCTTGCAGGCTGATTCTTCACCAACTGAGTCACCAGGGAACCTGCAAGGCCAACAGAGCTCGGGTGAACCCGCAGGCCCCACTGTGGTCCTATCCTGAAGACCAGTAGGCTGTGGTGGCCAGGCTCCGGGAAAGCCCCAGGAGCCCACCAGCCCACCTGTGGGGACTCGTGGTCCCGAGCAGCCCCTTAGTCCGTTTGGTGCCCAGTGGGTGCAGAGGACCCAGCACAGAGCTGCCTTGTAGGGACCTGGCTCCTCTGCTGGTGCCACTGCGTCAAGAGCCCAAGGCCCCAGCCAGCCTGCCCATCCTCTCTGCCAGACACCGGGTGTGTGAGTACCAGCCCTGGACAGCCCCAGACAGCCCCGGCCCCAGATTTCACCACACTCAGAAGAGCATATGACAAGGAGACTGTAGTGTCAGCCCTGTGCTGGGGTGGCTGGCCCCCCAGCACCAGAGGACCAAGGCTGTATGTAGGGCCACTGCTGCGGTGGGGGCCAGGCTCTGTGTGAGCTCACTGCCTGAGTGTGACTTTTGCCTTTTAACACCAACCGGCCTCATGTCTTTATGCAAACTTCTATCTCTGCTTCCAGCTTCTTTTGCACAAACATGATGTCACCCCCCAGGAGCACTTCCCACCCGACCCCTTCCTCACCAGGCCTGGAGCCACCCACTCCTCTCTGTCCAGATTTCAGTAGACCCCATCACTCAAGACCCAGGCATGCCTCTCAGATATTCACTGATAACCAGACAGCATGGCCACCGGCCGGCCAGAAGGGCCTCTGATGTAGGGCCACACATTTACTCTTTGGATCCTGGGCTACAGGGACGTCTAGACAGTTCCAGCAGGTGTCGGCACGGCCAGGTGGAGGGCCTTGGGTATTGACAGAGGGTAGCTGAGGGGCCATGTTAATGTGTGCCAGTCAGATACGTGGTGTTTCTTTGGGGTCTCACCAGACACTGATCCCTCCCCTGGGCCCTGGAGCACCCCAGGGTGTGCTGTTGGTGACATCCTGAGCCTGGAACCCCTCAGCTGGATGTTCACACCACTTGCTAAGCCCCTGAGTCCAAGGACTCGAGGCTGACATTTTAAGAAGTGTTGCCTTCCTCCTTCCTCCTCCACCCTACTCTGGCCTTGGGACAAAATACAGGCAGGCAGCTCTTCATCCGGGCGTTTTGTCGCTTTTTCTAACTACAGAATCACCCGCATTCATCGGTGTAGGCGCCCAGGCACCGGGTGTTCCCTTTCTCCAGGCATTTCTGGAGTCACAGCACAGGCACAGTGGTGACCATCCACCCTGTGGTTGAGGACACCGACTTTGTAGAAGGAGAGATTTGGGCTCACACCTCAGCTCTGCCTTTGATCAGCTGCTTGGCTTTGAGCAGCCGACTTGCATCTGTGAGGTTCTGCTTTCTCTTTCGGAAAACAACAAAGAAGTTGTCAGCATGAAGGGACAGTTGTGAAGGTTACACAAGATGCCTAGGGCCATGCCACATGCTTGGCACATGCCAAGCTCCTGGTGGACAGCAGCTATTAGACACGAATACATTCTTCAAACAGGAGGGAATGCTTGCCTATTTTCAGCCTGCCCTCTAACTCGATGGAAAAGTGAAAGTGTTAGTCACTCACTCGTGTCCAACTCTTTGCGACCCCATAGAGTGTAGCCCACCAGGTTCCTCTTGTCCATGGAATTCTCCAGGCAAGAATTCTGGCGTGGGTAGCCATTCCCTTCTCTAGGGGATCTTCTGGATCCAGGGATCGAACCTGGGTCTCCGGTATTGCAGGAGGATTCTTTACCATCTGAGCCACCTGGGAAGCACCATTAACTCAATGGATCATGCGCCAGTTAGTTTTTCTCTAAGGCATCAGTTTTAACAGCCAGTTTTAATAGCATCAGGTCCTCACCACTCTGGACATCTAAGTTGTCAGTGAGTTCTCTTATTGTGAACAAGAATTCCATGACCACATTATACCTGGAGAAGCCACAGAGAGTTTCTGTGCTGCTGGGGAGGGAGTTGCTGGCTGCAGGACTCCTGGGACACACAGAGGGTATGGACACAGGAAACTGCAGAATGTGGTCTGTCCACAGGCAAGCTAATGGGTGAGCACTCAGGGCAAGTGAGGTGCTCTCTACGTAGGTGCTGGGTGGCGATGCCTCTGCCTCTGTTGTCTTTCCTGTCCAAAAGAGGAGCCGGACCCCCACACCAACGGGCAGGAGGAGTGGTATAGTGAGAGGGCCCCGCGTGAGGCTGAAGGCAGATTCTAGTCCAACCAGGTGATTTCAGCACCAGCCAGGAGGACAGCAGTCGAGAGCTCTCTCGGGAGGGAATTCCCTGGGAGGGCCAGTTTGGAGGAGGGGTGGGGGGGGTGGGCTGGGGGTGGTCCCAAGGAGAGGCAGGGGAATGGTCTGTGCACCAGGCACCGTGGAGCCCTCCGTGTGGCTTCCCAGCATTCCAAGAAGCCCCAGGGGGAGCTGGGGTGCCCCCTCCGGGGCAGGGGGACATGCCATCTCTTCCACCACCCTTTCCCAAAATGCACTCATCCAGGACTCATGTACAGGAGAGTTCACAGCAGTGGCATCTGTGATCCCCCAAACTAGAAATGACACAGAAGTCCACCAACAGTCCATCCTGTGTGGACACTTTGCAGCCCAGTCCTACAGTGAAGAGTCATACAGCACAGGGGAATGGATGAGCCGGACAGTCACAGTCAGGCAGATGCCCACCTGCCAGTGTTGGTGGAATGAGCAGGACACAGTCCGCTGTGCTGGTTACAGAAAGCACCTGACGGTCACAGCAGAGGACAGCAATCAGGATGTAAGCCAGGGCGGGGGTGGGGCTGGCAGGACGATGGTATCCACACGCCCATTTTGTTCATTCGATTGTCATTTTGTATTTTGAGCATATTTGTATGAGTATATTACACTCCAAAATCAAAATGTTAAAAAAAAAAAAAGAGATTAAGACACTTGGTGTTGTTGGACTTTGTGGGAGACACAATTCAAGGGCCTGGCTCCTGGATGCTGGACCTGGTGACCAGGAATGTGCATCCTTCCCAGGCTCCTCCTGGGTTCCTGGGGTGCAGGCTGCGACTCACAGCCCATGGATGGGCCTGGGGATGAAATCTGCACTTTAAACGCCTCAGAGGAGCCAGGCCCCTGGCCATTTGGGGGCCACAGCAGGATTCCTGTTCTCTGAGCCAGCTGAGGGGCCCCTTTGGGGTCTCTTCCTGAAAGCTAGCCAACAGAAGGTGTGCCAGCCATTGGGAACACAGCGGCAGCCCCAGCCCAGCAGGAAGCATGGGGTCCCTGCTCCCTGGAGCCCCCAGGCCCAAGCCCAGTCCCACTCCTTCACCTGAAACATTCACGCCCCAACCGCAGTCCCAGTCTCCCTGCAGGCACACGCTGCAGGAGGCACTCAGCTCTGTACCCCCTCCTCTCCAGATGGAAGTGGGAGCCCTCCAGGGAGTAAAGGACTGGTCCACCCCCACCCTCC
This sequence comes from Bubalus kerabau, assembly GCF_029407905.1. Classification (NCBI taxonomy): domain Eukaryota; kingdom Metazoa; phylum Chordata; class Mammalia; order Artiodactyla; family Bovidae; genus Bubalus; species Bubalus kerabau. Next base: position 16,951,956 of record NC_073640.1, on the reverse strand, counting down.
CCGGGTCTCTGCCTCATCCTGTGGGGCTCCGCCTCATCCTGTGGGGCTCCAGAGGCTCAGTGAGCTAATGGGGTCCTTCCCAGCCTGGCCAGCCTGTGCTCTGGGGGAAGCAGGGGTCCTGGGATTTCTTCTCAGGGGTCTCCCTGCTGGGGAAGCCACATCAGCTGGCTTCAGCCCTGTGAGGGGGGACTAGGGGGGATGACAGGGGGCGGGAGAAGTTGGCAGGGCCACGTGCATGTCTGTGAGCACCCAGCACATCTGCACAGCGCTGCAGCCTGCACAACAGAAGCCTGTGCCGCTGGACCACAGTACCGCCTCTCCCCTCCCTCTGTTCCCCTGGAGGAGGAGGAGGGGGAAGGCCCCGAGGATCCTTACCTGGTAAGTTCTCAGCGCTGCAAGTTTCTCCTGGGGGCTGACCTGGGCTTGGGGAAAGTGGTCCTGGCTGCCCGCCTGGGGGAATGTTCTTTGGAAGAAAGGCTTGTGTGCAGGGGAGGAAGAGACGGAGGTGGGGAGGTGGGTGATCCTGGGATGCCGAGGTGGCAGAGATGAGTGAGCCCCCATCTCTGGGGGCAGGCGGCCTTGCCCATGGGGGAAGAGGGGTTTCTGGGAGAGCTCTGGGTTCTCCTTGACCACCCCCCTCCCCCTGACCCAGGGCTGCTGGCCTCTGTCAGCTGGAGGGAAATTCAGCCTTTGGGATCGTGCTGGCCGCTAGGCTCCAGGGGCAAGATAGTCTCCTCCAGGTAAAGTGAAGGGAGGCTTGTGTTTAGGAGGGCGAGGGGCTTGGGCAGTGTGGCTCCATGTGTGGGGAGTGGCTGCAGGCGCCTGGGGGCACAGGCACGTGGCGATTTGTGTCTCTGAGCACCTGGGTGAATGAGCATGGACAGTGTGCGTCTGTAGTTGTAACACAGATGCCCGGGTTGTGGGCAAGCTGTGATGTGCATTTATGTACCCATGTGTGCATTTGGTCCCTGTGTTGTTGGTATGTGTGTGTGTGAAGTTGAGTGTGTGAGTGTGTACATGTGTGTGTGTTGGGCTCTGTCGGTGTGTGTTGGATGTGCTGTACAGGGCGATTTTGTTTCATGTGTGTTGTGTGTGTGTCTTGTGTGTGTGCCTGGGTTTCTGTGTGCTGCTGTGCAAGGAGGGCTCCATTCTGGTCCTGGGTCGCTCAGCCACCAGGGGCCCAGACGGGACTCTGAGGGAGCTGGCGGGGGCCCTTCTGGCAGTGACACCCGCAGGATTAAAGGGCGGAGGAGTGGGTGGTGTGTGGTGTGCGTGTGTAGGTGTGCGTGTGTAGGTGTGCTGTAGGGCTGTGTGGGCCCTGGGACCTCACCTGTTGGCCTGAGTCCCAGCCATGACTTCACTGCTCCATCACCCTGTGATGGGTGGAGTAGGGGGTGGCTGACTGGCATTTCCAGAGCTGGGGGAGCAGAGTCCATGTGTGGCCCCCGACGCCCTGGTGGGCCTGTCTCTTTCGTTCGGCACAGCGCCCTGGGATTGAGCTACTGTTAATGTCTCCAGGTGTGGAGACTGAGGCCCAGGGGAATTAAAGCCTTAACATTAACATTAGGAACAGACGTGGGACAGAGCCAGGCTCCAGGCCCAGAACTCTCTGTGTCTCCTGGTTTTGTGGGGATCTCACTGCATCCCTGAGAAGCAGTTTCACAGACGACCTGGCCGGGGCTTAGAGATGCCACGTGGCTTCCTGGTGGAAGGACTGTGGGCCGCCGAGCACCCAGGAGGCACTGAGTTGGGGTGCGACATGTGTCCTTCTGGGTTTAGTCTCCTCGCTGTCTCATGTCTTAAGCACGACTGTCTGTATTTATGCACCAGGAGACTGAGGCTGGCAGAGCCAGTGACTCGCTGACTACATTTACGGCAGAGACTGGAAGGAGCGTCCCTGTTGTGTCCTCTTGGCCAAGCAGTCACCTCATGCGTGCTGGGTCCCTGTGTGTCCCCGGGGCCGGGCTCTCAGGAGAGGCAGGTGTTTGTCCAGTGGCACGAGGCCCCAGCCAATAGCGTGGACACCTCCCGGAATCCCCCTGCTCCCCCAGCTCCTGAGAAGCCACCATGGAGAATGGGAGTGGGCCAGGCAGCCCCAGCACCATGTCCCTGGCTCCCAGTGAGGCTGTCCTGGGCCCTGCGTACAAGGTGGTCTCCGTCTTCCTGGTGCTCCCCGTGTGCGTGGTGGGCATCGTGGGCAATGCCATGGTGGTCCTGGTGGTGCTGACCACCCAGGACATGCACATGCCCACCAGCTGCTACCTGGTCAGCCTGGCCCTGGCAGACCTCACTGTGCTGGTGGCTGCAGGGCTGCCCAATGTCTCCGGGAGCTTGGCTGGGCAGTGGGTGTACGGCGGCTGCCTGGGCATCACCTATTTGCAGTATCTGGGCATCAATGCCTCCTCCTGCTCCATCCTGGTGTTCACGGTGGAGAGGTATATGCACCCCCAGTACCCGCCCCCGCCAACAGGTCAGGACTTCCTGGCTGTGATCCTTGGTAAACTGAGGCTGCTCTCCTTTAATGAAGGGGGTGCTGGGTGAGACCCTGGAGGAGCCCAGTGGAGGGGGGGCAGGTGCCTGGAAGTGGGTTTCTCATCTCACCTCGGCTGCTGACTTGCTTTGGGATGCCAAGGCAGCCTGGCACTCCTCGGGCACAGTGTTCCCCTTGGGAATGTGGGCGCTGGACCGGACAGTCTCCTGGGCCCGTTCCAGCTCTGCAGTTAACACCTGAGAGGCAATTCAGTGTCTCAGGAGGTAAATGCTGAAGCCCGCTGACTGGGTTCAGTATCAGCTCTGCTTCTTCCCAGCTGTGTGGCCTTTGGCATATTGGTCCAGAGACTCAGTGTCTCATCCAGGACCACACAGACTGGGGACAGAACCCAGGCCTCTGACTTACATACACTGGCCCAGTCCTGCCTCTTGCCCGCTGTGCCATCTGGGGTCACAGTGTCCTTGACCACTTAGCCCGAGACCTTTGGTGGTGAGCAGTAGGAAGCCTGCCGGAACTTGCACAGAGGTCAGGGTCTTTGCAGGGGCACCTCTGCCTCGTGGGCCTGGCCGGACCTTAAGGGGCTGTGTGTTCTGACTCGGGCCCACTCTCCCCTCTTTAGACTGGTGCCTTGTTCTGCCAGCCCCCGAGGCTGCCTCAACGTGGCCATTCCGCTCCCCAGATCTCCACAACCTCCCAGGTCCATAGTGAAAGGGCCAGTTAAACCATCACATCATATTCGGTTCCTTATCGGGGAATCTGATTGGCTGAGTGCGTCAGGTGTCCCTACTGCAGCCCAATAGCCCAGGAGGGCAGGTGGGTCACGGGACCACCCTGTGGCCTGGAGGTACATCGCCATCTGCCACCCAATGCAGGCACAGACCATGTGCACCACGGCACGGGCCAAGCGAGTCGTGGTGGGCATCTGGGGGACCACGTCTGTGTACTGCCTGCTCTGGTTCTTCCTGGTGGACCTGGATGCTGGTGGGTGCTGGGGCCTGCAGTGCGGCTACCCGGTGGCCTGCAGCCTGTACCTGCCCATCTACCTGCTGGACTTCACCGTCTTCTTCCTCACATCCCTACTGGCAGCCACAGTGTTCTATGGACTTATTGCAAGGATCTTGTTCCGGAGCGCCCTGGAGCACCTGCCACAGCTTGGGGACCAGCACGGGGACAGTGAGGCCCAGACGGAGGCAAGAGCCCTGGGGAGACAGCCCTGTGAGCCAGGCGGGGTGCGGGGGCCAGCTGCCACGAGGCCAGAGGCTTCCCTTCATCCAGGAAGCAGGTACGAGGTCTCCCCAGGCTGGGGGGTGGGTGGGGGCGGTTTGCACAGAGATAGGGAGTTTCAGCAAAGGGGTGAATGGACGGGGCTGGGGTGCTGGCTCCACCCCTGTTCACCCACTCACTCAGCAGGTGTCTCTGGGCACAGATTGTGTGCCCAGCAAGATTCTAGGTGCTGGAAGCTGGGGAGAACAGAACAAGATAAACATCCTGCCTTTGGGGCTCATGGTAAGACAAGTAAACACTTGTTCTGCAGAACTTGTTCCCTGCAGAGGGAGTTTAGGGGAAAGTTCAAAAAGGCCTTGCTGAGGTGACAACTGAATTAAGATCTGAGATTGGCAGCAGGGCAGACCAAGCAGATACCCAGGAAGTGGTTCAGGTGGGGAGAAACAGAGGGAGGCCCTGGTGCACGAATGGTCAGGAAGGATGGGGGGAGTGGGGTGGACACTCCGGGGGTCCTGGAAGCACTCAGCCCTGACTGGGGCAACTCTGGGGGTCCTGAGAGGAGGGACCACATCTCAGGGTTCAGGGGATCCGTACATGTTTGCAGCCCAAGACAGGCGTGTACAGGCTCCCATGTGTAACCACGACGGGCACGTGGAGAGGCTGAGGCGGGGGTGGGCTGAGCAGAGAGGGTTCCTGTGGATGAGCAGCTGAGACGTGAGATGGGGAGAAACAAAGGGGGAGACATAGAGACCAGGGGAGAGGGAGGCAGAGAGACAGACACAGAGAGGGAGACGGGGAGAGAGAGAGAGGGAGGGACTGGGAAAGAGACAGAGACAGAGACAGAGAGGGAGACACAGAGAGAGACAGACGAAAACAAACAGTGAGAGGGAGAGACAGAGAGAGACTGAGAGACAGAGATACACACACACAGAGACAGAGGGAGAGAGACATGAGGAGACAGAGGGAGAGACAGAGAGAAACGGAGAACCAGAGGCACTGAGTGGTCAAGGCCTGCCTGCACTCAGGCTGTAGCATGGCCCCAGCACAAAGCTACAAACACACAGGCGGCACACTTCCTGGGGCAAAAGAGTGATGACTTCATTGGGGTCCCTCACCCCCACCTCCCCACAGACCAATTCCTAAAGGACACTGCAATTCTCCTGATGCCACAAGTGGAGACAGAGGCTCAGAGAGGTGCAGGGGGCTGGCTGAGGTCACCCAGCTTAGGCTTGCTGGCCTCAGCACTCACACTCCCACCCTCTGCCCCCCGCACTCTGGAGGTAGCAGCATGCAGAGGCCAAGATAGAGCAGGCAAGGGGACCCCCTAGACCTCCTCTCAGCTCTGGGGTCCTCAGGAAGTTCTCTGCACGGATCAGTGATGGCTGTCCCTCTGTGTGGCCAGGACATATGCCGGTTCCCCTCCCACTGACCCTCCTCCCTCCCAGAGATGCCGTGCCCCTGGGCTGGCGGTGGGAAGTTGGAGCCCAGCACGTCCCTTTCCTCAGCCCGCCTGGCGTCTCACTCCTGAGCTGGAAGAACAGAATGGGGTGCAGACCGGGGACGTGACTGTGGCTGGCGGGCCAGCAGGACAGTGGCGTGCACAGACGGGCTGCAGGAGAAGCTGGCTCATGGTGCACATGCTGTGTGATCGCTCACTCGGAGCCTCTGCTTCCTCTTACTGTTTTTTTTTTTTTTTTTTGCCTCAAGGCTTGTGGGGTCTTAGCTCCCCAACCAGGGATTGAACCTGAGCCACAGCAGTGAAAGCCCCTGAGTTTTAACCACTGAACTGCTGGGGAATTCCCTTCCTCTTCCTCCAGGTGGAGGTGATACAGCACCACTGGGAGGCCGGCTGCAGGGAATGTAACCCGAGTGCCAGCAGCCACGGCGCCCACTTGGGCTTCCCTGAGGCACCACTCCAGGCATCCAGTCTTTATTTGCTGGGGGTCTGAGAGGTCTAGGGGGCGGGGTGCACCAGGGGGCACAGGGCAGTGAGCATTTACCACCCGAGGCGGGGCTATTCCATCAGTGTGTCGACCACTACAGCTTTGAATGCCGGCCCTGGGTTCCTGCACAGGAAATGTTTAGTGTAGAGCCCAGTGGGTATGCTGTAGTAATTTCAGTGATATTGCAATTACGTTCTCATCACACGCTCAGCAAACACATCCTGAGGCAGGAGCCCCAGCCTCAGCTCAGCCGCTGGCCCTGCTGGCCCCACGGTGTGAAGGGCAACAGTGGTTGCCCACCCGGCCCTCCCGCTCGCAGGTCACCAAGATGCTGGTGGTGGTCGTGCTGCTCTTTGCCGTCCTGTGGATGCCCTGCCGCACGCTGGTGCTGCTCAACTCCTTTGTGGCCCAGCCCTTCCTGGACCCTTGGGTGCTCCTCTTCTGTCACACCTGCATGTATGCCAACAGCGCCATCAACCCCATCATTTACAGCCTCATGTCCCAGAAGTTCCGGGCGGCCTTCTGGCAGCTATGCCAGTGTGGGCCACAGAGGTGCACGGCTGGCCTCAGCACCGCCAGCTACAGCATGGTCCGAGAGACCCCCCAGAAGGCGCAGACCAGTGGGAGTGAGGTCGTCGGCCCTCAGGCAGCTGAGCCCCCACTCCCGCAGCAGGTGCCTGGATTCAGCACGGTCTGAGGGCTGCCCTCCCCCTGCCCAGCCCCTCCCGCCTCCTTTGGTTTGCTCCCCTGCTGGATCCTGTCTGCTGATGGCTAGCAGGGCCAGGAGATGGGCAGACACCCCTTTGCCAATGGCTCCCTGAGCCTCCCGCCTCCTCCCCTGTGAGCTCTGTCCCTGGGCCACAGTGCGAGAGTGGGGCTGTCTTCGGTCAGGAACAGAGCAGAGTGCTGTTTCTTCTGGCCTGCTGCTGCTGCTGCTAAGTCGCTTCAGTTGTGTCCGACTCTGTGTGACCCCATAGACGGCAGCCCATCAAGCTCCCCCATCCCTGAGATTCTCCAGGCAAGAATACTGGAGTGGGTTGCCATTTCCTTCTCCAATGCATGAAAGTGAAAAGTGAAAGTGAAGTCGCTCAGTCGTGTCTGACTCCCAGCGACCCCATGGACTGCAGCCCACCAGGCTCCTCCGTCCATGGGATTTTCCAGGCAAGAGTACTGGAGTGGGGTGCCATTGCCTTCTCCGTCACTGAGCCATAAACAGGAAGCCTTCCTGTGCCCTCTTGCTCTGAGGCGTCCAAGCTCTGCCCTTGAGGAGCCCGCTTTGTTGACTACTGCCCTCTACATCCAGGGATGCAGGGGAGTTCACAGCGTGGGACAGCTTAGGCCCCAGGCTTCCTCCTCTCAGGCTCCATCACTTTTCTGGGTGGAACACTGCAGCCAAAGGCATTGACAATTCAGGTGGCAGGGGCCAGAAAGAGCCTTCCATCGGGGAGCTGGATGGGTTTCTGGACCAGCTGGTGGGACCGTCGCCTGGCCTGACTCTCAGAATCTCAGGCCTGTTTCCTCCCCACCACTTCCCTGCAGTTGCTCCATGTGGTAACTGGTTTCAAGGAATGCAGATCAACGATAGTCACCTCTGCTTTGACACCAAGAACCAGTGGAGCCTGGACTGAGGGCCACGTGTAGATGGCCAGGACCAAGGACCCTCGCACCAGCCCTCAGGTCAAGGACCCTGGAGGTGGCCTTCCCTGTACCACGTGATCTGGCCTTGTACCTGCCCTGTACCACGTGATTTGGCCAGGACCTGGCCTGTTTACCTGGCGGAAGGTGGCAGCTAAGCTGGATGAACTGATGCCCAGCCTTCTATTAGTGCACATAGCTGTCCACCCTGCTGATCCACCAATAAGGAGAGAGAGCTGGTGTGAGTGGGTGTGGCCATGGTCACATGACAACCCTGGTCTGGATTACTGCAGCCCCTAGTGAGCCACTGCTGGGCTGTGGTGCCATCCATGCCTGCTATCCCCCCACACCCCCTGGTGGTCCTTACTGATGGTTGAAGGCTCTGAGCCCTGGGCCAGCCCACCATCTGCAGCCCTTTTACCCCAGCAATGGCCCTGTCAAGGGGACCTCCAGTTGTGTCGGTTTTAATGTATGAGGAAACTGAGGCTGGGGAGACTTTCAGGGGGTCACCTGTCCCCCATGGGTGAGTCACTGAGCTCCTGCCAACAAAGCTCAATAGAACAAAGGCACAGCATCTTGAACCCAGCCCCATTCCCTCTGAGATTATTTACCTCTTGGCCATCGTGATGCTCATTAAAGCAGATTTTCCATGGATACTTGTTTGGGAGGAGGTCTGTGTGTCCAGAGGTGGCCTGGGTGTGACCTCCAGGATGGAAGGAGATAGGAGTGAGGGAGTACATTGGGCAGGGTGAAAGGGCATCCTGAAAGCTGGGGCCATGGTGGGACTCTGTCCCCAGAGAGAGCCGAGGGACAGATGGCGGCTGATGAGAAGATGGGGCCTCGCTGGAGGAAGGGTGCCCTCTCGCTGACCTTGTGGCTGAGCTCTGAGACAGAGGCTGCCTGGGTGTGAGCATCTCCCATGGCTGCAGAGGGCCTGCTGGGTCAAGGTCTTGGTGCTGGTCCTGACCTTTCTCCATACCCCTCCTGTCACCCTGCACACCTGAGCTGGGAGGCCCCGCCACATCTAAGACAGGGCTCAGTGAGGGTACCTGTCACCAGAGTTCTGGCCTTACCACTGTACCAGTCTCGCTGTCTGAACTGCTCCCTTTCTGTCTTTTTGTGGTGTAGGAACATCTCATTGACAGGGAGGTTAACTGTTTATTGTCTGCTACCCAGGACATACATGAAAGTCAGGAAATAAGTTAATTTAGGCACCTCACTTCCCTGCAGATGGGGAAAAGGAACTTGTGAAAGTCAGAGAGGACCCCAGGCTGCTGCCCCAACTCCCGGAGTGAGCTGTGCTCCTGGCTTAATTTGACATGCGGCTCTCTGGAGCTCTGTCGGGAGGTCCACGGGTCCCCAAACCTGGCATGCATCAGCCCCTCCCTCTGAAGCCCCTCACTGGCTCCAATTTTTATTTCCCAGTTTTCAGAATAACAGTTCCACCCCCAGAGAGTGTCAAAAAATACCAGAGCTGGGCTGGGGCCAGAGGTCTGCACACATGGAGTAGAGGGATCAGCTTCTCGGTGGGAGCAGTGCCCTGTCTGGGGAACAAAAGCTGAAAGCTCTGACAAGCCACTCCATGCTAAGGGATGTGCCGGGGTGGGGCACCTGGGCAGACGATAGTCCCAGCCCTTAGCTGTGATAGCGCCTGTGACAAGCAGCATCCCTAGTTAAGGGGCCAGGACCAGCACTGTGCTCTGCATGGATTTCGCACCCGAGGAGCTAAAAGCAAAGACACTTTGGTGTGTGGACACGGCACCAGTGGCTGTCTCCCAGCTAGGCCAGGAGGCCGCAGGGACACGTGTGAAGCTGGGCCTGCTGTGGCTCAGAACTCGAGCTGTCCCGGACGACGCAGAGGTGCTGTTGCCCCGTGGGAACAGATGCAGCAGTTGGAGGTTAGAGCATGTGCTTCTCTGGAACAGGCCCAGAAAACGGGCCTTGGAAAAGGGACTGTGCCAGGGTCCCAGGCCAGGTGTGCCACACAGAGCCCTCGGCGATTGGGACACAAGGTCTGTGCCATTCGGAGCTGTCTCGAGACTCTGCTCTCTGCTGAGCCCATGGGGCCCTCGGGATAAATGCCCAGGGGCTGCCGAGGGCACAGTGCCTGGGGCTGGCTCAGCTCCCTCTCCAGACCTGTGTGGACACCCACTCCCTCCCTCCAGCAGGGGCTGCTGTGGGCTCAGGGCAGTGCTGTGCTCCCCAGCTAGGCTGGGCCCAGGGGCCAGGGGTTCCCCTGGGAAATGCTGGAACAGCCAGGGTGTCTGGGTGAGGTCCCCTCTGAGCCTGTGCTCCCAGAAAACAGGGGCAGTTAAGAAGCTTCACAGGGGACTTTGCTAGAATCCAGTGATTAGACTCTGAGCTTCTAGTGTCGGGGGCACGGATTTGATTCCTGTTGGGGAAGATCCCATATGTCGTGTGACATGGCCAAAAAACCCCCCAAAACAAGAAGCCAGACGAATCTCTTGTTTTTTGAAACATTGGGAGACAGTTTGCTGCAAAGACTTCCCCGAATGATGTAGATGAAGTTGGTCCACCCTTCCTCAGGAGCCCCATGAGACCCCTAGATACTTCCCGGGTTACTTGTCACCAGGCCAGACTTTGCTCCTCCAGCTTCTGGTTCTTTGTCTCACGTTCAATAAGCTGAAATGAGACTGCGTGTTCCCCTGAAACTAGCAACAGAGAAAAACATTCTTCATTCAGCTGACTGAGAGTGCTCTTACGGCCAAACAGCTGGAGACCACCTGCCTGTCACCTGGAGACCACCTGCCTGTCACCTGCAGAACACCACCCTGTCACCTGCAGACCATTCATTTGACAGGAGACCACCCACCTGTCAGCTGCAGAACATGACCCTGTCACCTGGAGACCACCCACCTGTCACCTGCAGAACATGACCCTGTCACCTGGAGACCACCTGCCTGCCACCTGCAGAACTCCACCCTGTCACCTGGAGACCATCTGCCTGTCACCTGCAGAACCCCACCCTGTCACCTGGAGAACACCACCCTGTCACCTGGAGACCACCTTGTCACCTGCAGACCATTCATTTGATAGGAAACCACCTGCCTGTCACCTGCAGAACACCACCCTGTCACCTGGAGACTACCTGCCTGTCACCTGCAGAACACCACCTTGTCACCTGCAGACCATTCATTTGACAGGAGACCACCCACCTGTCACCTGCAGGACACCACCCTGTCACCTGGAGACCACCTGCCTGTCACCTGCAGAACACCACCCTGTCACCTGGAGACCACCTGCCTGCCACCTGGAGAACACCACCCTGTCACCTGGAGACCACCCTGTCACCTGCAGACCATACATTTGACAGAAGACCACCGGCCTGTCACCTGGAGACCTCTCATCTGACTGAAGACCAGCACCCTGTCACCTGTAGATCTGTCCCCCCGCCCCCCACACCCCCCCCCTCCCGGGTCTGCTCTCTGCATAAGACCCGCGGCAGAGCCACCTGCCAGGACCTCTGGCCCCTGGCCCCGGGAGCCTTGCCCTGGGTTGGGGTTAGGCCGCCAGCGGAGGCTGGGCAGGTCCTGTGTGTGTCTCTCTGAGCCCCCAGCCCCGCAGCGGCGAGTGCGTGGAGTTCGTGCGGCTCCACGTTCGCGCCCCCCTCCCCCTCCCCACCCCCCGCACCCCCCCCACCCCCCCCCACCCCCGCCAGCTATCCCGGCAGGCCCCACGCTCCCTGCGTCCGCCCGCGGGTCTCGGGCGCCTCTCGGCCTGCGCGGTGGCCGTCGGTGACCACAGGGCTGCTCGGAGCCAGCGGCTCTTAGGGGATGACCCAGGAACGCCTGAAGTCGCCGTCGTGCAGGTAAGACATATTTGCAGTTTCTTGAGCTTTGCGCGTGGACACGAAGGGCTTTTTGCAGTTTTTGAAGCCGCACGGGTCATTCTAGGGGAGCAACCCCCATGTAGCTGAGGAGACACTGTTCTCGGCTTCTGAGCAGGCAGCTCACCCTTTGGGGTGTCGCGTCATTGCAACCAGCCAGTCGGTGGCCCCCCAGCCCTCCCCCACGCCCCCCACCGAACCGGCAGGCCTGTGCCGAAACACGTGCCTTTGTGCTCCTTTAATTGCAGGCGGGGCGGGGCAGGGATAACGGGACACCCCTCCCCTGCTGGGTTCCAGAATGTTCTCAAGCCATGGGTGCAAAGTGTCAGCGCCTGCCTCCCACTGCTCACCCCATCACAGATGCACAGCACTTTGTCCTCCTCCGACTCCAGGCAGCTTCAGACCTGCTGCCCAAGACATCTGGAGCTGCCACTGGTCCTTCCGTGTGTCTTTGGGAGGCTCCTGTCCTCCTGAGCCTGCACCTCCCTCCTCCTCCTCCCTGTGAGGTCAGGGCCTCTCAGGTTCTCCCACCCCTACCTGACTGAGGAGCTGGGCCCCTGGCCTGGACCATAGGTGCCTGCCAGCTCTGCGCGAAGGGAGGAGAGATGGTGGCGGAGAATGGGTTCTAGGAGGAGTGGCCCCTCTGGGCCAGGCCGCTCTGCTTGGCCTGGGCTTCCAGGTGCTCTGTTCAGCTGGCCCAGAGAGGATGCTGATGCCAGGATCCTGGCCCAGACGGGATGTGGTGGCCGAGGAGGAGTTGTCTGGAGGTGTGGCAGTTGCCACCTGGTGCTGGGGGTGGCTGGGAGTGATGCCACCGAGGTAGTCCTCAGAGCGGGGGCGGGTGCTGAGGCCTTGCGTAACCTTTAACCCCTCCTGTGGCTGAGCAGGGGTGGAGTGTGCCAGTTGGGATCCTTGGAGCCTGGATTGAGCGCTGCTCCTAGCAGAGGAGGGCCTGGGGTCAGCAGGCAAGGGGAGAGGTATCTGTGGTCCACATGAGCCTCCCAGACTCCCTGAGGTGGCTCCCCAACTTAGAACTTGGGGGAATTGAGCCAGGGTCCTCTGGTGAGAACAGCCTGGAGCCTGGGATACCAAGGCCCACCTCCTCATTTTCTACTTGGAATGATCCTCACGCTGTCCCTGAGGGTGAAGGGGGTGAACTGTGCTTTGTCAGCCCTGAAGGGTGCCAGTTGTGGGGGCTCCACAGACCACTGTGGAAGGGTGCCAATTGTGGGGTTGTCACTGGGCTTTGGGGGTATGGGGGTGTTACCTGGGACTTGGCCATCTGAGAGCCCCAGTGGAGGGGCTCCGAGTCGGGGAAGTGGGGAGGGGGGCCTTAATAGTGGCTGAGGGGGCAGAGAACAGAGAGCTGGGCTGTGTGGAGGGGGGGACCAGGGTCGAGAACAGATTTCTGTCCTGCTACAGACAGAAGTGCCTGGAGGGGCCTTGCATCAACGTCACTAAACCTCCAATTTCTTCTTTGGCAAAACAGCTCACCCCCCTGATCTGGGTGGAAGGATGGTGAGGGATTAATGTAGCAGTCCCTGAAGTGTGATGTGTGGAATCCTAAAGGTCTGCCATTTCGAAACCACTCAGACACTGTTTGCCTTTGTTGTAAGGTGATCTTTGCTCCGGTGGCCGTGGCATGGGATGTGCTCATGGTCACCCTGTCCCCACAGTTCACACTGAGGCTGTTTTTGATGAGGCCATGACAGATGCTACTTTAGTAAATCTCAGCTCTTGAATTCTGCCTTTTTAATGGTTTTGGTGATGAAATGGGAGGAGTGGGTGTGGCTGTGAATGGTGTTCCATGGGGCCAAGTGTCCTCCAGGCCGTGACCAGGAGACCAGCTCAGGGTCTGGGGTGGTGATAAAGTCCAGGCTCTCGTGTGAAAATTAGAATTTTGCACAGCTTGACAGCTTTTCAAGGTTTGATGGCTTTCTGATGAAATTGGTGGGGATGGGTGGAAAGCTGTATCCGTGTTTGATGTTGTGTAATGAGGTGTGCCTCCAGTGAGCTCTCCCTTAGACTCCCTGAGCTTAGATTTTCTAAATGGCCCAATACAGGATGTTGAGATCATACCTGGGTAAAAGGAACAACCCTTTCAACGTGCATAAGAAGCCACTGGATTTTCCTGTAACAGGAGGAAGGGGTCAGGATGTGATAGAGTCCACCTGGAAGCTGGTCTTCAGGCCCTGCTGCATGATCTGACCAGGCCCTTTCCAGTCACACGTCTGTGTGGGTTAGATTTTCTTCGCCTCCTTCGACCAAAATAATATACTGACCCAGGTGAGAATCCCACTGCCTGCTCTTAAATAGCCAACAGTAAAGAGATTTGAGGGCTTCCCAGGTGACACAGTGGCAAAGAATTCCCCTGCCAATGCAGGAGACGCAGGAGACATGGTTTCAATCCCTGGGTCAGGAAGATCCCCTGGAGTAGGAAATGGCAACCCACTCCAGTATTCTTTTTTTTTTCCCCTAAACTTTTTATTTTCTATTGAGGTATAGCTAATTAACAACATTGTGATAGCTTCAGGTGAACAGTGAAGGGACTCAGCCATACATATACATATATCCATCCTCCCCCAAACTCACCTCCCATCCTGGCTGCCACATAACATTGAGCAGAGTTCCATGTGCTCTTCAGTAGGACCTTGTTGGTTATCCATTTTAAGCACAGCAGTGCGTACCTGTCCATCCCAAACTCCCTAACTATCCCTTCCCCCAATCCTTCTCCCCAGCAACCATAAGCTTGTTCTTTGAGTCTCTTTATGTTTTGTAGGTCCATTTATATAATTTCTTTTCAGATTCCACACATAAGGAATGTCATATCATATTTCTCCTTCTCTGACTTCACTCAGTATGACAGTCTCCAGGTCCATCCATGTTGCTATAAATGGCATTATTTCATTCTTTTTAATGGCTCAGTAATATTCCATTGTATATATGTACCATATCTTCTTTATCCATTCCTCTGTTGATGAACATTTAGGTTGCTTCCGTGTATTGGCTATCATAAACAGTGCTGCTCATGTTGGAGGGTCTCCGGTGGGAGCATGGGTTGGCAAAGGCTCACCGCATGGCAGTGGCAGCAGCAGTTCTGGAAGTCCCTCTTGGCATAATCCCTCTTGGAGGTCACAATTAACCTTGCCATAGAGCCTGTAGACCCCAGGGCTGGGTCGTCTCAGGCCAAGCAACTAACAAGGAAGGAGAGCAACCTCAGTCTAGTATTGCCTGGAAAATTCCATGGACAGAGGAGCCTGCTGGGCTACAGTCCTTAGGGTCGCAAAGAGTTGGGCTTGACTGAGCATGTATGCAGAGGTACTGACAGGTGACGAGATTTGCAAACACAATGTTCTTCTCTCTGAATTTTCTCCTTATTTAGGAAAATACTATTTTTCATAAAAACATTATTTCTGTTGATATGTAATGGGTTCAGTTAAGTTCTGTCGCTCAGTCATGTCTGACTCTTTGCGACCCCATGGACTGCAGCACACCAGGCTTCCCTGTCCATCACCAACTCCCAGAGCTTGCTCATACTCATGTCCATCGAGTCAGTGATGCCATCCAACCATCTCACCCTCTGTCATCTCCTTCTCCTCCTGCCTTCAGTCTTTCCCAGCATCAGGGTCTTTTCCAATGAGTCAGTTCTTCATATGAGGTGGCTAAAGTATTGGAGCTTCAGCATCAGTCCTTCCAATGAATATTCAGGACTGATTTCCTTTAGGCTTGACTGGTTTGATCTCCTTGCAGTCCAAGGGATTCTCAAGAGTCTTCTCCAACACCACACTTCAAAAGCATCAACTCTTCGGCGCTCAGCTTTCTTTGCGGTCTAACTCTCCCATCCATATATAACTACTGGAAAAACCATAGCTTTGACTAGATGGACCTTTGTTGGCAAAGTAACATCTCTGCATTTTAATCATGCTGTCTAGGTTTGTCATAGCTTTTCTTCCAAGGAGCAAGCGTCTTTTAATTTCATGGCTGCAGTCAACGTTCACAGTGATTTTGGAGCCCCCCCAAAATAAAGTCTCTCACTGTTTCCATTGTCTCCCCATCTATTTGGCACGGAGTGATGGGACCGGATGCCATGATCTTTGTTTTTTGAATGTTGAGTTTTAAGCCTACTTTTTCACATTCCTCTTTCACCTTCATCAAGAAGCTCTTTAGTTCTTCTTCCCTTTCTGCCATAAGGGTCATGTCATCTGAATATCTGAGGTTATTAATGTTTCTCCCAGCAGTCTTGATTCCAGCCTGTGCTTCATCCAGCCTGGCATTTCTCATGATGTACTCTGTATATAAGTTAAATAAGCAGGGTGACCATATACAGCCTTGATGTACTTCTTTCCCAATTTGGAGCCAGACCATTGTTCCATGTCCAGTTCTAACTGTTGCTTCTTGACCTGCATACAGGTTTCTCAGGAGGCAGGTAAGGTGGTCTGGTATTCCCATCTTGAAGAATTCTCCACAGTTTGTTGTGATGCAGACAGTCAAAGGCTTTGGTGTAGTCAATAAAGTAGAAGTAGATGTTTTAATTACTGTTATTTTAAAATAACATGAATATTTAAACATTCTAAGCTATATCTCATCTGGTAAATACCTATAGATACAGCATACATAGATCAAAGCTCCTTGGGGTCCTCAGTAATTTAAGAATGTAAATGGGGTCCTGAAATAAAGTTTTCAACTAACTTAGGCAGCAGATGCAGATTAACGTTGATCTTGTGGTTTAGTAGCTACATCATGTCCAACTCTTTTGCAATTCCATGGACTGTAGCCTGCCAGGCTCCTCTGTCCATGGGATTTCCAAGGCAAGAATACTGGAGTGGGTTGCCATTTCCTTCTCCAGGGGTTCTTCCTGACCCAGGTCTCCTGCATTGCAGGCGGATTCTTTGCCACTGAGCCACCAGGGTAGTACCTGGCAGATCTGTTCTTGATAAATGGTCATTTTCCTTCAGTTTACTTTTGGGTAAACTGAAGTTCCAAGAGGAAGGATTCACCTGTGACACAGGCAGGGCCAGGTGCCTGCCCGACTCCCAGCTGTGATGCTCCATCTGCCCACTGCACCCATCCTCCATGGCTCCCCTGCCTCCTCCCTCCTGCCCACTTCCCACTGGTGACTTCTGAGCAGGGGGCAGCTTGGAGCCCTCAGAACCCTCACTCAGAACCTCCGCGCCCCTCAGGAGGCCAGCATCAGTGAGCACCACGGAGGAGAGGGTCCCCTCTGGGACTGCTGAGGCAGGAGGAGCCCAGCCTGCCTTTAAAGGATCTGCATGCATGTCCCTGATCAGAAAATCACGGCAGGTGTTTAGTGGTAAGCAGTGGGTGCTCACTGTGGAAAACTATAGAGGTAGAAAAAGGTGAAAAGAGCTTCTTTTCACACACATAGTACCTTCAACTCCATCACCCGAGTGAGTTTCCACAGAGGCTGTAGCCAGTTTTGTCCTGGGAGAGTGGGGACGCGTGGAGGCTGTCCTGGGCCACACACATTGGCAGGTCCAGACCCGGGCTCTTTCCTCACCCCCACTAGCTGTCAGGAAACCCAGGCAGAGCTCATTGAACCACTCTGTCCACTGTAGATCTGTGTGACCCTATCTCGAGCAAGTCCATGCGCATCATTTTCCCAACAGCATTTGCTCACCTTATCTCTATGTCATATTTTGGTAATTCTTGGGATATTTCAAGATTTTTCATTATTATTATATTTATTATGGTGATCTGTGTTCAGTGACCCTTGGTATTACTCTTGCAAAAAGATTGCAACTGGCTGAAGGCTTAGAGGATAGTCAGCATGTTTTAGCTATAAAATATTTAATTAAGGTTTGCACACTGTTTTTATACATGATACTTCTGCATGCTTAACAGGCTATAGAATATGCACCGGGAAAGCAAAGAATTTGTACAATAAAGGACCCGCCTTGTTGTAATGCCTGCTTTATAGCCTGTGATGTTCTGGACTCAAACCTGCAGTATATCCGAGGTGTGCCTATGTAATTAGAATAAAATCTCCTCCGACCGAGAAAACTTCTCCACAGGGTAGAGCAGGGAGGATGAGCTCAGGATTGTGTAAGCCTGAAACCAGATCATGACACTTGTCTCACCACCTGGCCATCGCAGACAGGAGGGGCACTCACCCTTTTACGTAGCTGGGGAGAGTCAGCCCATTAGACACACGTTCCTGGGACAGACCAGCATCAGTCCTTACGTAGGAGGCCCTGACAGCACCATTGGTCACACACAGTTCACGCCAGCTCCCCCTGTAATTGGGGTTTGTGTTAGCTGATCGCCTTTATCTAAAGGGACAATAGATGTTCTGGCCTCTCACAGGTGCAGGGTTTCAGCCTAGAGCCAGGGACCTGTACCCTGCAGAATCTGGGGGCAGAAGGGGAGCCTATTCCTTGAGGATCACACTCCAGGAGACGGCTCCCAGGCCCTGGAGAAAGATGGTCCTGGGTTGTACACCTGCAACAGGCTTATGGAGCTGTTTATAGAGATGACATCCATTTCAGAGGAGGCAGAGAAAGAATTTACAGGTGTTCTAAATGCTCTAATGCAAGACAGGGGATAGTCCCATTCCCTTTTTGCAGCAGGAAGATTAATTGTTTTCCCTGTTTTAATCTGTTTGCTCTCACACAGCCTCCGAGGGGACCTGAGAAGGGTTAGGCAGTGATGCAGCGACTTGGGTCACAGCATGATTGGGAGCAGAGGGGTCGCAGAGAAACAGGGCGATGAGGTATGTGTAGGAGCGGGAGCATTAGGCCTGCGGGGGCCTGGCTGGTGTCAGCTGGCTGTCTGAGAGCACTGGCCCCCCTGGACTAGGGGCTGAGAGCCAAGGGTGCTGGTGGAGCTGGGGGGGGGTCACTGGTTTGTGTAGGGCTTGCAGCAGCATGGGTGGATCTAGATGTTATCATCCTAAGTGAAGTCAGTCAGCCAGAGAAAGACAAGTACCGTGTCACTTACGTGTAAAATCTAAAAAACAATACAAACGAATCCATGTACAGAACAGGAACAAACTCACAGATGTAGAAAACAAACTTATGGGACTTCCCTGATGGTCCAGTGGCTAAGACTTCGAGCTCCCAATGCAGGGGGCCTGGGTTTGATCCCTGGTCAGGGAACTAGATCCCGCATGTCTCATCTAAGACCTGATGCAGCCAAATAAATAAAAAAAAAAAAAAGAAAGAAAAGAAAACAAACTTAGGATTACCAAAGGGGCGGGGGGAAGGATAAATGAGGGTTTTAGGGTTAACAGTTACACATGACTGTATACAGGACAGATAAACGGTAAAGCTTTACTGTGTAGCAGGGCCCCCAGCCTCCAGGATCTAATGCCTGGTGATCTGAAGTGGAGCTGGTGTGATATTAGAAATAAAGTGCACAATAGATGTAATGAGCTCGAATCATCCCGAAACCATCCCCCACCCCGTCCGTGGAAAAACTGTCTTCGGTTCCCAGCACCAAAAAGGCTGGGGCCACTGCTATATAGCACAGAGAGCTACATTCAGTGTCTTATCAGCTCAGTTCAGTTCAGTCGCTCAGTCGTATCCGACCCTTTGCGACCCCATGAACTGTAGCATGCCAGGCATCCCTGTCCATCACCAACTCCCGGAGTTCACCCAAACTCATGTGCATCGAGTCGGTGATGCCATCCAACCATCTCATCCTCTGTCGCCACCTTCTCCTTTTGCCTTCAATCTTTCCCAGCATCAGGGTCTTTCCAGTGAGTTGACTCTTCGCATCAGGTGACCAAAGTATTGGAGCTTCAGCTTCAGCATCAGTCCTTCCAATGAGTATTTAGGGTTGATTTCCTTTAGGATTGACTAGTTTGATCTCCTTACTGTCCAGGGAACTTTCAAGAGTCTTCTTCAGCATCACAGTTTGAAAGCATGAATTCTTCAGCACTCAACCTTCTTTATGGCCCAACTCTCACATCTGTACATGGCTACTGGAAAACCCATAGCTTTGACTAGATGCAACTTTGTTGACAAAGTGATGTGTGTGTTTTTAATGTGCTATCTAGGTTTGTTGTAGCTTTTTTCCAAGGAGCAAGCATCTTTTAATTTCATGGCTGCAGTGATTTTGGAGCCCAAGAAAGTAAAATCTGCCACTGTTTCCATTTTTTCCCCATCTATTTGCCATGAAGTGATGGGACTGGATGCCATGATTTTTGTTTTCTGAATGTTGAGTTTTAAGCCAGCTTTTTCACTCTCCTCTTTCACCTTCATCAAGAGGCTCTTTAGTTCCTCTTCACTTTCTGCCATTAGGATGGTGTCATGTGCATATCTGAGGTTATTGATATATCTCCTGGCAATCTTGATTCCAGCTTGTGCTACATACAGCCTGGCATTTCACATGATGTGCTCTGCATGTAAGTTAAATAAGCAGGGTGACAGTATACAGCCTTGACATACTCCTTTCCCAATTTTGAACCGGTCCATTGTTTCATGTCCAGTTCTAATGGCTGCTTCTTGACCTGCATACAGGTTTCTCAGGAGTCAGGTAAGATGGTCTGGTATACCCATCTCTTGAAGAATTTTCCAGTTTGCTGTGATCCACACAGTCAAAGGCTTTAGTGTAGTCAATGAAGCAGAAGTAGATGTTTTTCTGGAATGCCCTTGCTTTCTCTGTGATCCAGTGGATGTCACAATTGAGCCCTTCTTTCGGATTGGGATGAAAACTGACCTTTTCCAGTCCTGTGGCCATTGCTGAGTTTTCCAAATTTGCTGGCACATTGAGTGCAGCACTTTAAGAGCATCATCGTTTAGAATTTTAAATACTTCAGCTTAAATTCCATCACCTCCACTAGCTTTGTTCCTATCGATGCTTCCTAAGGCCTACTTGACTTCACACTCCAGGGTGTCTGGCTCTTGGTGAGTGATCACACCATCGTGGTTATCTGGGTCATTAGGACTTTTTTGATACAGTTCTGTGTATTCTTGCCACCTCTTCTTAATCTCTTGTTCTTCTGTTAGGACCATACCATTTCTGTCCTTTATTGTGCCCATCTTTTCATGAAATGTTGCCTTGGATCTCCAATTTTCTTGAAGAGATCTCTAGTCTTTCCCATTCTACTGTTTTCCTCTATTTCTTTGCATTGATCACTGAGGAAGGCTTTCTTATTTCTCCTTGCTATTCTTTGGTACTCTGCACTCAGATGGTGTATCTTTCCTTTTCTTCTTTGCCTTTAGCTTCTCTTCTGTTCTCAGCTATTTGTAAGGTGTCCTCAGACAACCATTTTGCCTTGTTGCATTTCTTTTTCTTGGGGGTGGTCTTGATCACTGCCTCCTGTACAATGTCACAAACCTCTGTCCACAATTCTTCAGGTACTCTGTCTATCAGATCTAATCCCTTGAGTCTGTTTGTCTGTAGATTGTCTATAGATTATTATCTATACTTCCACTGTATAATTGTAAGGGTTTTGATTTAGGTGGCCTAGTGAATGGCCTGAATAGCCTAGTGGTTTTTCCTACTTTCTTCAATTTAAGCCTAAACTTTGTAACATGGAGTTCATGATCTGAGCCACAGTCAGCTCCCGGTCTTGTTTTTTGCTGACTGTATAGAGCTTCTCCATCTTCAGCTGCAAAGAATATGATCAATTGGATTTCTGTGTTGACCATCTGGTGATATCCATGTGTAGAGTCTTCTCTTGTGGTGTTGGAAGAGGGTGTTTGCTATGACCAGTACATTCTCTTGGCAAAACTCTGTTAGCCTTTGCCCGACTTCATTTTGTACTCCAAGGCTAAACTTGCCTGCTACTCCAGGTATCTCCTGATTTCCTACTTTTGCATTCCAGTCCCCTGTGATGAAAAGGACATCTTTTTTCAGTGTTAGTTCTAGAAGGTCTTATAGGTCTTCACAGAACCATTCAACTTCAGCTTCTTGAGCATTACTGGTTGGGGCATAGACTTGAATTACTGTGATGTTGAATGGTTTGCCTTGGAAACGAACAGAGATCATTCTGTCATTTTTGAGATTGCACCCAAGTACTGCATTTTGGACTCTTTCATTGACTCCTCCATGTCTTCTAAGGGATTCTTGCCCACAGTAACAGATACAGTGGTCATCTGAATTAAATTTGCCTATTCCTGTCCATTTTAGTTCACTGATTCCTAAAATACTGATGTTCACTCTTGCCAACTCCTTTTTGACCACTTCCAATTTACCTTGATTCATGGACCTAACATTCCAGGTTCGTATGCAATATTGGTTGGCTACTATCAGAAAACCAGATAAGTGTTGGCCAGGATGTAGAGAAACTGGAACTTTTGTGCACTGCTAGGAATATAAAATACTAAAAATAGCCACTGTGGAAAACAGTATGGTGGTTCCTCAAAAAAATTAAAAACCGAATCACCACATGATTCAGCAACTCTGCCTCTGCGTGTGTACCCAAAAGAATTGAACGCAGTGTCTTTAGATTTGCACACCCCTGTTCACAGCAGCATTGTTCACAACGGCCAGGGAGTGGAAGCAACACAAATACTCACTGACAGTGGATAAACAAAATGTGGTGTAACATGATGGGATATTATTCAGCTTTTAAAAGGAATGAGGTGCTGGCGGGATGCTACAACATGAATGAACCTTGAGGACGTTATTTATTTATTTTTATTTTTGGCTGTGCTGGGTCTTCATTGCTGTGCGGGCTTTTCTCCAGTTGTGGTGAGCCGGGGGCTCCTCTTTAGCAGCGGTGCGGGAGCTTCTCATTGCGGTCGCTCCTCTTACTGTGGAGCACGGGCTCTAGGCACGCAGTGGTTGCGGCGTGTGCACTCAGCAGTACTCGTGGCTCCCAGACTCGAGAGCACAGGCTTGGTAATTGTGGCGCTCAGTCTCAGTTACCCTGTAGCATGTGGGATCTTCCTGGACCAGGTATCGAACACATGTCCTCTGCATTGGCAGGTAAATTCTTTACCAGGAAAATTCTTTAGCCACCAGGAAAGCCCTTGAGGACATTATATTAAGAACAATAAGCCAGTCACAGAAGGACAAATCCTGTATGATTCACTCGGACGAGGTCCCTGGAGGTGTCAAATCCTTAAAGACAGAAGAGAGAAGAGTAGGGGACTTCCCTAGTGGTCCAGTGGTTAAGAATCCACCTTCCAATGCTGGGGAAGCAAGTTCGATCCCTGGTCGGGGAACTAAGATCCCACATACCGTGAGGTAAGTCCCCTGTGCCACAACTAGAGAGAAGCCTGGACATCTCAAGGAACGACCCTGCCTGCTGCAACTAAGACTCGATGCAGTCAAATACATAAATAAATATTTTTAAAAATGTAGATGGGCAGGTGCCAGGGGCTGGGGAAGTGGAAATGGAAAGTTGGGTGTTTTGATGGGGACTGAGTTTCAGTTTGAAGTGTTGCAAGAGTTCTGGAGACGATGGGATGATGGTTGCACAACATGTAAAGGTACTTAATGCTACAGAGTTGTGCATTTAAAAATGGATAAGCTGGTAAATTTTATGTTGTGTGCATGTTATCAAAGTGAAAAAAGTTTTTTCATGAAAAAAGGAAGCGTGGTCAGAGGTGCTCGGGAGGGCGGTGCATCACTTCCTCTGTTCTGAAACCAGGACTGGCCACCCTCAGCGTGCCGAGTGGCTCCGTGGGGCCATTCGCAGATGCTGGCTGTTCATGGGGACCTACTAGTCACTTCTGAGCCACATGTGCAGGGTGGAGATGGGGTGATGAATAAGACAGGGAGGGGCCCTCCTGGAGTTCCCACCCAGCGAAGCCCGAGTGCTGGGGCAGGGGCACAGAGAGGACGCTTGCAGATCTGGGGCTGAAAGGCTGATGACACTGAAATTCTGCTCACAGATTCTGTGTTCTGTGCACGATACTTCCACAAGAGGAGAAGCTCAGGGTTTGCAGGAGAAGGTGGAGGAAGTAGAGAGCCGGCCTGGAGTGGGGGTGGGGGGCGGCTGGCTGCAGCAGGTGCAGGAGAGAGAGACAGAGCGGGGAGTGGTGCCGGGTTGAGGGGACAGACCAGCCCGACGCAGGAGCCCTTCACTCGTGTGTGCGCCGTCTGCCCCAGTGCTGAATGGGATGAGCAAGCACAGGCACACCTGCCCAGGTGGAGCCCCTCTCGGCTGTGTTAGGGAGGCCTGTCCTGGACTGGGAGTGGGGATGGGTGGGTGGGGGCCAGCCGCAGACAGCTGCTGTGGGGTCTGTGGCCAGGACGCCAGGAGCCAGGTGTTCTCGGGGAGCTGGGACGGGACCAGCAGCCAAAATAAGGAAGAGATGGGAACAGGCCGAGTGCTGGGCCTCAGGACCTGGCCCCTGCAGGAGTCCAGCCCGTGGCTGTAAACTCACTGTGACCCCGGTTCCCTTCTCTCTCCCTGGACACACTAGCTGCAGACCACTCCTCGCTGCCCACCTCCCCCAGCATCTCCACCGTCGGCGGTACAGTCTAGTCTCCATCATGTCCCCACTCCAGGCCCCCAGCGCTCAGCCTGGCCCCCCAACTCCTGCTCTGGTCTCCCTCTACTGGGGACCCAGAGCCTGCCCCTCTCTCTCCCCTCCCCTCCTCTCTCTCTTTCCCCCTCCTTGGCCCTCTCTGGCTTGCCTCTCACCTTGAGGCTTCCTGCTTCTGGTCTCATCTGCCATCTTTCTCCACTGGGCCCAGGCTGGGGATCTGGTGGTCTCCTTCCTCTGAATGCCTGCACTGCCCCAAGACGATGCCCGCCTGGTCCCCCCGGGGCTCTCCCCACCTGGAGCCCTGTTGTGCAGCCAGGCGGGGCCTGGCCCCAGTCCTGCTGTGGGACCTCAGCAGGTCCCCTGGGCCATGGCTGAGCATGCGGTCCTAAGACAGGAAAGTCCCTGCCTCGTGCGTCATTGTGAGACTCACCAAGGATGCGAGTGTAAAGGTGCTTGTAAAGCAAGAGCTGTTCCCATGGGTGGGGCTGAGTGAGCCTGTCCTGGGTCAGGTGCTGCGGAGACAGAGCCTCTGGTGGCCAAGGGGCTTTCCAGGTGAGGGTCCGCTAAGGACTCTGAAGGGGGGAGATGGTCTTTGCGTGTCGGGCGAGCCCAGTGTCATCACAGGGTCCTGACAGGCAGAGGCAGCAGGTCAGAGAGGAGGGAAGGAGCTCTGAGCCAGGGACATGGCGCCTCGGAAAGCTGGGAGAGGCAGTGACGGGTTCTCCTGGAGCTTCCAGGAGGGACTAAGCCTGGTAACACCTGCATTTTCACCCCATCAGGTTGGTGCTGGACTGTGCTGGGATGGGTGTGTGCAGCTGTAAGCCCTGAGGTGTGTGGTCATTGGTCATGACAGCCATGTGGCACATATGCGGGGACAGAGTCCTGGCCTAACCTGGGCCTCCAGGTGACCCCTTCAGACACCCGCCCTCTCCAAGCTGGAAACGTCTTACATATGTGATGAGGCTGCCAGCATGAGATGGGGGTGGTGTCCTGCGGTGATGGAGTGGCCATGGCCAGCCCGGCCTGAGGCCTCTGGAAACACTGGAGCTTTCAATGAGGCCCTAGACCTACTAAAGACCCCCACCACCCAGCGCCTTTCCCCCACTTAAGGGAGTGGAGGAGACAGCTTCGAATGCCAGCGGGAGTCCCGGGGGTGCCCCCTCCCAGCACAGCATCCTGTCCCAGCTCTGCAAAGCCTGGGTCCTCCTGGCCTAACTGGAGCCTGCAGACCCATTTCCAGGGAAACCCGACTCCGGCTGCGTCCCTCTGCCCCAATCCCATCCCACTCAGTGGGGAAGGTCCTCTGCCCCACACAGCCCCCATCCCCCAGAAATGACCCTTCAGTTGAACATTGATAAGTTCTGCTTACAGCAGCTACAATGAGGTGTGTGTGGCTTTACTGGGAGACGAACGTGCCAATCCAAGTGCCCAGTTACCTTGCTCTTCATGGTAGGTTCCTGTGGACCTGAAAGGGAGAGACCTGAAAGGGAGGGACCTGAAAGCACCTCACCTGCCGTGCTTGACCTGTGGCTTCAGGAGAAAGTGGGAGTTCCCTGGTAGCCTCATGGTTAGGCTTCGGCACTTCCACTGCGGCAGGCCTAGGTTCGATTCCTGGTCAGGGAACCATCCCGCATGCTGTACAGCATGACCAGAATACAAATAAACAAAAAAGAAATATGCTTTAAAAAAGAAAAGCAAAGAAAGCATTTTAGGGACTTCCTAGTGGCCCAGTGGTTAAGAATATGCCTTGCAATGCAAGGGACTCAGGTTCGATCCCTGGTTTAAGATCCCACAGGATCCCACATGCCACAGGGTAACTAAGCCTGCCTGCCACAACTACCAGACCCGTGCATCTCAACTAGCAAAGCCTGCATGCCACAGCGAATATCCAGTGCAGCCAAATAAATAAAAAGCAGTTTAAAACAAGAAAGGAGTTAAGAAAACAGAGGAGATGCTATGGCTGACGACTCTTGGGGCCACTGGCCTCTGAAGGCCTTCCTTATTTGTGGTGCAGGGTCCAGAACTCCCTCCCCAACCATCCGCTGCCCCCAACCCTTGTCCCCCAGCTGTTGCTAAGTGCTAGGCTGGGAGTGTAGTCTTAATAAATGCAGGAGCCTCCTGCCTGACACAGGAGGTGAAATCCACTTATAAGTGATGATAATTCACAGGATTAAATTCAAGGGCCCCATGAGCTTCATGCAGCTGACAAAGTACCCCAGTCTGGGGGCTTAAAACACAGACATCTGTTCTCTCCTGTTATGGAGGTGACAAGTCTGGAATCAGGGTATTCAGAGGCCCCAGGGCAGGGTCCCTCCTTCCCTCTTCCGCTTCTGTGATTGTTGGTGTCCAGGGCTCCTGGCTGCATCCTTCCCATCTCTGCCTCCATGTCTCCCGGCCGCTGTGTCTCTGGTCTGTCCATGTCCTGAGCTCTTCTTACAAGGACACCAATCCCTGTATTGGATGCATGACCCACCTAACCTAGGATGAGCTCAGCTTAACCTTCAGACATCTGCAAAGGCCCTGTTTCCAAATAGGGCCTCATCTGCAGGGGCGGGCGAGGTGGAGGTCTGGTAGTGGGTGTATCTTCTGAGGGGACACAGTTCAGCCCACAGCAGGCCCCTGGTGAGGGGTTTCAGGGAAGGAGCGGTTACTGCGGTTGCTTTGTGGGATCCTTGGGAATGAGTGGGACTTGGGTGTGGGGAAGATGGGAGAAGGGCGCTCCCAGAGGGGACAGCATACGGGAAGGTACGGGGAAGAGAGGGGTGAGGCTCAGGTTTGTGGGGTGGGGGCAGGCGGGGACAGCTCCATCTGGGGGGAACGCTGCCGGCCAGGCGTCAGTCGATGGCCCCTGGGCAAGGTCACTGCTTCTTGGAGAGATGACACGGCCTGCCTCTCGCCCCAGGGCAGGTTGGGCTTTCCTGGGCATCATCTTAGGGACAGTGACAGGAGGCAGGTCAAACCACACAGCGGGCAGGGGGTGCACTTACAGAGCCCAGCTCTGCCAGCCGCACGAGTCAGAGCTGCCACCAGCTGCCATGAGCACGTTAACAACAAAGCAAGACAGAAGCCCCTCCCCGGATGCGGGTCCACAGAGCTCGCCAGTACACATGGCATGTTGACCAGGCTCTGGACACATGTGTGGCACTGATGGCCCCGGGGACATGCTGCGTGAACAGGTCCGGGTGCCCAAGGCTGGTGGGTGGGGTTCCACTCATAGGGAGCCCCCAGGACAGGCGTGTCCCTAGAGACGGGGAGCAGAGGAAAGGCTGCCAGGGTGGGCAGGTGGGGAAGAGTGGGGTGTGAGGGCTGGTGCAGAAGTTTCCTCGGGGGATGAAGCATCGTCTCAAAGTGGAAACGGGGATGTCTGCACAGGACACTACTGAAGTGTCAGATGCCACTAAAGGGTCCTGTGAGCACCACATCCATTCAAATAAAGGGGTGGGAGGCTAGCGGAGCCCAACAGACGCCGCTTGGTGACTTAACAACACGAGGTCCATTGCCGTTGACTCCTGTCCCCCTACCCTGTCCTGCCCTCAAGGGGTTTAGCAGCTCCAGCTCGTCTCACTGAGACCAAACTGGGATATTCTGGGATTCCAGTCTTAAGGAGGGGAGTGATATAAAGACCATCCCAAGTCAGTAGATGGCTCCCTGCAGGTCCGTCCTGGGCAGCCTCTCCGCTCTGAGCTGGGAGCCCGACTAGGGAAGAGGGCCACCTGGTGGTCAGCACTGGTCATTGGCCAGCTGCAGACCGGATGGCCTAGGCCACTGCTCCCTTGGGTCGCCTTCTGGCGTGGAGGGAGCGCTGGACAAGGAGTGGAGGCGCAGCGTTTTGGGGAGGAGCCCTAGTGGGGCTGCAGTAGTGTGAAGTTCCTTTGTCTTGCCTCACAGCAGAGTTCCCAGCTGACAACAACACCAGGAGGAGAGGACCAGCCTTCACGGGGTTGTTGGGGCTAGGCTGTCTGAGGGCCTGGGCTCTGACGTCTCAGCCCAGCCTGACCCTGCCTGGAATGCCCCGTGGCCTCCCAGGCATCAGACAGCTCCAGGAGTTCTTGTTCCTGTCTGAATGAGTGTTTGCCTGAAAACTAAATTTCTGACAGTCTGATGTGGATCCAAGTGACTTGCCACTTTGCTTTTTTGAATGAGCACTTTAAAAACCAGCACCAAAGTATTTTAGACACTACTATTAAAAGCAGCACAATGACTCCTTCTGTGAGGCCGACACTGATGGGATACCTATTTTTAGATTCAGAAATTGACTGCCTTTACTGCAGTTTGATATTTCCCAAGCTTTTTGTGCTGTTTGCCATACAAGTTGGCATGGATTCTGGCTAAAATCAGGGTCCCTACGCTGTGACTCAGAGCAGCAGGGGTCCTGCTGGGTGCTGCTAGTGACCCTGCGTTTAACCCCTTGATCCTCTGTTTCCTCTTCTGTAAAACGAAGTCAGGGCAGGAAGATTCAGACAGGAGCAGAGGTTCCGAAGATGTCATCTGGGACGGGTGCTCTTTGACAACGTTTCTAAGAGTCTGCAATCAAATGGAAAAAACTATAGCAAAATCAGGGGTTTCATGAAGTCAAACCTGCTTCCTGTAAAAGACTGCCTTTTGTTCTGAGATTATGTCCTCCTCTTGACTTTTTTTTTTAATGTTAGTTTTTATGAAATACGGAGATGATTAAACAGTAGTTTTAGAAAATGAATGTCAGTATCTGCGAAAGGAAAGGGGGAAGGAGGAAAGAAACAGAAGAGAAAGACTGGAGGTCATTGTTGACAGTTTTGGTTTGTGATTTTCCAAAGGCTGGGGCACCCTGCTCTGTGGGGGAGCCTTATCCTTTCCAGCCTCCAGCTCTGAGACCCACCAACGACCCCCTGGGACCAGCCATGTGCTGGGCTGGAAGCCCTGGGAGGGAGTCAGTGGTCCAGCCAGGTCGGAGGGGGTGGTCCATGTGCCAGGCTGGAGGCCCTGGGAAGGAGCTGGTGGCCAAGCTGTTGGTCCAGCCAGATCAGAGGGGGTGGTCCTGGTGGGCAGAGCAGGGACCCTCAGATTGGGCCACTCAGGGATCCATTGGCAAGTGATGCAGCCCTGAGCTTGGGGTGGAGTCAAGGAGGGTGCCTGGGGTTCCATGGGTGACACTGTGTGGGAGGAAGGGGGCAGTGGCCCCCCCTAGGTGACACAGGTCCCCAGCTGCTAGGGCTGGGGGCCTGGAGCCCTTTCTGCCTCCTGTGGGGTGAGCCCCAGCTCTGCTTCTGTCCTCTCAGGGAAAAGTGGCTCATCCCCCACTCTGCCTTCACCTGCTGGCTTCAGGGGCCTAGCCCCTCCTCTGCCTGCGCATGTGGGGCACGCTCACGCCACTTGGTCTGGCTTGGGTCCAGAAGAACTGTTAGCTCTGCCCTGGGGCTCCATGTGCTTTACTCCTGAGCACCCGCCGGGGCTCATCCTGGTCGTTGCCCGCTGTGGGCGAGCGCTTACCCCCCTGGGCTGGCCAGGGCACCGAGGGCCCTGGAGGCCTGCCTGTGGCCACATGTCTGGAAAGTACCAGGGTGGGATCCAGTCCAGGGGTCTGAGGCCAGAGCCCCATCATATCACTTTTAGATTCAGATGACCTTCAGCTTCTTCGTTTCAAAATGAACATAAAAACGTTGTAGGGGTGAGCGAAGGAATTGCAGAGGCATTTCTCCAGAGATGCAGGAATGGCCAGCAAGGACAGGAAAAGATGCTCAGCAGCATCAGCCACAGGGAAGTGAGCTGGCAGCCAGCCACTGCCCACACCTGGATAGAGGTCAGCTAAGCAGGAGGTCGGACGGTAGCGAGTGTCCATCCAAGAGGAGGAGGAGGAGGAAGCAGGCCCTCTCGTTCTGGGGGTGGGTGTCAAACGTGGAGCCCGGGCCGCAGGTCCCTCAAAAGCTTAGAGATCCAGTTGGCACTGACCCAGCATCCCTCACTCCGCCCAGAGACACGAAAGCACACGTCCACGTAAACGCAAGTGTGTGGATGTTCACAGCCACGCTGTTCACGCCGCTAAAAAGTGTGCTTCACTTAATGAATGAGCAGAGCACATCCATCCACATGGGGGATAGTCTACTTGGCCTTAAAGGCACTGAAGCGCTGACATAGGCTGAAGCCTGGGCGCACCTGAGAGAAGCTGGGTGGAAAAGGACACCCGTTGAGCGATTCCGTGTATGGCACGTGACCTATTTCTCAATAAAGCTGCTCAACAATCAGTTGTCCCCCTCACCCCCACCACCAGGGCTGTCCCAAGGTGACTGATCACAGTCCTTTGGGTGCGGGGCGGCCTGGGTGGTGCAGGGTGGGGGGCTCGGCCATCCCTTCGGAGGGTGGGGGAGGCAGCCAGCAAATCCTCAGCCTTGCAGGTGGGGGCCGCCCCCAGGCCCTAGGTGTGACCAGCAGCCCAGCCCCCTGCCAACTCCCAGGACACTGTGCCCTCCGCGTGGTCATCTCCAAGGAGAGATTCCCCCAGGTGTCCCCCTCGCTCGAATGGTGCAGGAAGGTGGGGGGCAGATTGCCTGGGGGGACTTGCAGGCAGGCTTGGCGCCCACTTAGGTGCAGGTGGGGGGCTGTGAACAGAGCCAGGGGGACAGATGACGTGGACACGCCGGCCTGGTTCCCGCCCTGCCGTCTCCCTCCACTTTCCATCTCTCTGTGGCTCTTCCTGTTTACCAAGCTCTGCTTTTCTCTCTCAGGCTGAAAAAAGGGGTGCCCCAGTCTCCCCTGGGGTCTCAGGGTTGATACCACGGTCACCGTCAGGGTTGCTGCAGAGCACATAAGCGGCTGAACTTGGAACCAGGAGGTCCAGACTGGGATCGGAGCCCACCTGGGGCCCAGCGTGAGAACAGGCCTGGGACACATGGCGACCATGGTCCTCAGACAGCTGACCCCTGGCCCGGCCTCAGCTTCCTTGCCTGCGGGGCACTTCCCTCAAGGGAAACCAGTGGAGCCTGGAGAGGGGAGGGGATTAATTGAACTGTTCTCAACCCCGTGGGGCCGGGTTGTGGGAAGGTGGCCATCCTGGCACTTCAGGAGCTCTGGGGAGGAGGGAGGCCAGTTTCCCCAGAGCCATTGGGCATCGGGTCAGACAGTGTCCTCCAAGTTCATGTCTGCCTGGAGCCTCCTGCTGAGCCCTTGCTTGGAAGAAGAACCTTTGCAGAAGTGATTAAAGTAAGGTTCACACCTTACCTTCAGCTGTCACCCTGGGTTAGGGTGGTCCTAGAAGAGACAGAAGCAGAGACACAGACACTGAGGGGAGAGGGCAGAGGCAGGGGTCTGAGGGGAGCGGCCACAGCCCGGGGCTCAGAGGGCTAAGCAGCACCCGCCTCGGGGCAAGTCGTCCTGGGGAGCAAGCAGAGGGCCTAAAGGCACTGGAAGACAGACCCTCCCCAGAGCCTCGGGAGGGGTGCCCGTGGTGGGGCGGAGTGGACCAAGGTGGGAAGCAGGCAGAGGCAGAGCGCCTCTCCCAGGCTGACTGTCTCTGGCCCCTCCTCACCTCCTGCGGCACCCTCGACCCGGGGGTGCAGAGTGCCTGTCCCTGGCTGCTGCACCTCCCAGAGCCCCGGGGCTCAGTCCTTGCAGGGAGCATGCATGCCCTGGCACAGCCGCCCCATCCCGGGGAGCAGAGTGCTTGACCACCATCCATCCAAGGACACCGCCCCCTCCAGACCCCTCCGTATCTCGCGTCCCAACAGGTGTCCTGCAGTTTCTCAAACGCCCGTCAACTCCTCAAGGCTCCAGAACTCAGTGCCTTAATACTTAGATGGTCTGGTCATTTCTCTCTCCAAGCAATTCCCGGGCGCTTACACAGGGCTCCTTTGCTCTGAGGAGGCAGACGGTCTGCCACCAATGGGCCCTTTATAGATGTCGGCGCTGGGCACAAGGGGCCCTTTGTGGGAGAGCACTTCTCCCTTCCCGGAGAGGTGATGTGGCAGCGGCGGGAAGACTGCAGCTGGGTGTGGTTTCCGTGCGGGTGTCCCCCTCCCTGGGCTGCGGTCCCTCGTCTATACAACGGGATGGTCCCGGGGCCCTGGGACTGAGGCTGCAAGTGTGCGGTCAGCATCCGTGGGGACAGACGGACGGATGCTCTGGAAGTAAGGCTGAGACGTGACGGGGCCCCTGCTCAGGAGACCCTCGGTGGTTTCGGGTCTCCTTGGGGTGCTGTGTCCCCCCTTCACAACAGTGTCCTGTTGTGAGCTTTCTGCCGTTTCAGTTGGGATGATTTGTACTCAGTGAATGCAGTTTCACCTCTCCGTATGTTATAAACCCTGAGACCTCCCTGTTAGTTTTGAGTTTGACTTTTAGAAAGTTTAAGGCCAGAAGGACAGGGTTCCTGAATCTCCGTGTGCTCCTCTCCTCCTGTGGACGCAGGTCCCACTGGTGTGGAGTCCCTGCAGCGCTGGGAACGTCACTCTCCACTTCTGTGTGTCTTCCAGTGACGCTTCCATCACCGTCCCTGAAGGATGTTCTTGCTGCGTGTAGAGTTCTGTGCTGACCGTGCTGTCTCCTGGCTCACTTTAAACACACCTTGTCTCTGCATTCTAGGGTAGGGCATTCGGTGGTCAGGCTCAGCGCCCGCCCTACATCTGGAGTCCACTTCCTCTGGTGAGCGCATCTTTTTGGTGGTTCTGTGAGACCCCCCATCACTGTTAGAGTCAGGTGGCCTCCGAAGACCAGCACCTTTCATCTCGCAACCTAGAAAATTCCCTTTCATTAAAATCACCACCAGTCTCTTCAAATAGTCTTTAAATATTGAGAAGCTGTCAAGCCGACAGTGATGGGCACAACTTCTGATTTCCACTTCAGAGCTCCAGTTTTAACCCTGGCAACAAATGCTCATGGGTTTTCCCCACAAGACAGGCTGATTGCTCCGTTTTTGGGAATCACATGCCCAGCATCCAGTCTTCCAGCCAACAGTGTTCCCTGGAATCATCAGGGGGTCCATCTTGGGGACTCTGTCCTCCAGGGTTCTCCTCGGAGCTACCAGCTCACTCTTCCTCTGTCCTCACACAGAATGTTGAGGAGACAGTGCTCAGCGGGTGAGATTTGATAGACTTAATGTTTTTTTACTGCTCCATCAGGGACATTCTTAGTTGAAACTGGTTTTTGTTGCTTTCTTGAGAGGTGGGGTGGGAGGCGCTAGGTCAGTCCTGAGGTTCACTTGTCACGGCCGCCTTGGCTTTCCTGCCACAACTCGTACAACTTTGGTGAGGAGGGCCCTGCTGGCCCTCTGGAAGGGGTGGGGGCGCCCGTGGGTTCCCTGGCGAACCCTCAGAGCTGCTAGTGTAAGAGCACAGGAGTGTGTGTGTGTCCTTGTTCCCTCCCAACTGTTGTCTGCTGGGTGGCAGGAGTGTCCTGAAAGGTGAGCTCAAGCTGCTCTGCTCCTGGCCCTGGGACTGAGCTCTGCCCACCGCAGGTTAGAGACGTAGCTCAGGGAACCCCTGGGGAGAGGGCTGAGCCCGGGCACGCCCAGGTCCAGACCTGACGCACAGGCTGTGGGTGGTGGTCCTTCTCAGGGTCCAGGGGCTTGCTCTTCTGCCTGCCTGGATCAGTCTGCCCTGCCGGCTGGCCCTGCTCCTTGTGCATCCTGTCCCCTTGGCGTGGCCTCTCCATCTCGAGGTCATTAGGTCAGCAGCACCTTGAGAAGCCCCTTCACCCTGGAGGGAAACAGGCAGAGGTTCTGGGGTTTAGGACGCAACAGCCTCGTAGGGAACAGGCTTCATTCCTCAGCATTCTTGGACAGAATGGCAGTCTCAGCTGTATTTCTTGCTGTGAGTCTGATCAGAGGGCTGATGATGGTAGAATTCTGAGAGCTGGACCCACTATAGGGAGGACCAGAATCAGGCTCCAGTAAGCAGCAGTGTCAGGCTGTAGTGGGGACCAGAGTCAAGCTTTAGTGAGGTAGAGTCAGGGTTTAGTGGAGACCATGGCACCCCACTCCAGTACTCTTGCCTGGAAAATCCCATGGACAGAGGAGCCTGGTAGGCTGCAGTCCGTGGGGTCGCTAGGAGTCGGACACGACTGAGCGACTTCACTTGCACTTTTCACTTTCAAGCATTGGAGAAGGAAATGGCAACCCACTCCAGTGTTCTTGCCTGGAGAATCCCAGGGACAGGGGAGCCTTGTGGGCTGCCATCTCTGGGGTCTCACAGAGTCAGACACGACTGAAGCGACTTAGCAGCAGCAGCAGGAGCAGTGTCAGGGTTTATGAAAAGTAAAGTTAAGGTTTGTGAAGAGTAAAGTTAGGCTTTATTAACGACCAGATTCAGACTGTAGTGAGCACCAGAGTTAGGCTATAGTGAGGGCCAGAGTCAGGTTTTAGTGGGGAACAGAGTCAGGCTATATTAAAAAGCAGCCTCAGGCTTAATTGAGTCCCAGATTCTGCCTTTAGTGAGGACTAGACTCAGGCTTTCATAATGAGCAGTGTCAGGCTTTGTGAGGACCACAGTCAGGCTATAGTGAGCAGCAGAGCGAGGCTGTAGTGAGCACCAGAGTCTGGTGCTAGTGAGAACCAGAATCAGGCTTTACTGGAAAAAAAAAAAGGTGGACCCGGGAGTCACGAAGGGGCTTCTGGAATTCTTGGGGGCCTCCTCAGACTGCGGGTGGAACCAGGGCCGTCAGGGGCTGCCACGGCCAGAGACGTGACACACAGCCTGACGGGGAGTCGGGCCTCGTTCAGTGTCTCCCACTGGCTTCCTTGCGTCCGAGTGGCAACGCCCCTGGTGGAGGACCGGGCGCTGTGTCTGCAGGGGAGGACCCCTCCCAAGCCTGTGTGGCTGGTGCCCTGGGGTTTGGCTCTGCGTCCTGAGGAGCCTTGTTGTGGAGCCCGGGGCCTCCTGGCAGCGGCCTTTGCTTAGATTCTCCCGGAGCTGGGTGGGGGTCCTGGGTAGGGACGGGTCACCCTCGTGTGTCTCTCCAGAATTTGGTCCTCAGTCTCTGGGGTCTTTTAAAGGCTCTGCATTTTGGAGCCCTTGGAAATACTGGCTGGTGGCCCCATCTCGGAGGTGATGAGCTGGTGTCATGACACCTAGTTGGACTTGTCCCTGGCCTACTGTGCAAAGTCCTGCACTATTTTGAATCTCCAGACATGTCTGAATCTCGAGTTTCTGTTTCTAAGTCCCTGTTGTCTCCCTCTGCAGGTGCCATGGTCAGCCTCCCCGGGAGGAGGCGGCCCCCACAACAGAGTAGCACAGGACCCTGGCCACCCCCTGCCCCCAAACACAGCATCTGGGCTGCCCATGTGGGCGTGCGCATGTGTGGGGAGGGGCTTGCGCACCTCCTGGGATTTTTAGAGGCACGGGGAGCCAGTGCTCAGGCTGATGCTGTTGGGCCTTTAGGTCTCATGCCGCTGTGCACCAGGGCAGGCCGGGGGGGACCCTGTGCACCGGGGGCAGGCGGGGGGACGCTGTCTGTCTCTCCCACAGGGTCAGGGCGGAGTGTGGCAGTGACAGCTGTGTGGCAGCAGAGGGGCCGCGGGCCCGGGTGCTCCCTGAGGGAGGGTCAGACCGCAAGCACATCAGAGAAGGGTCCCTTCTCTGGATGCTGCTGGGGACCTCCATCCAGGACTGCCACTGGGCGTGGTTCCAACCTGCAAGCCCCTAGTGAACAGGACCCCGCAGAATCCCAGTCACCTGCCCTTCTGAAGGGTGGAGGTCTGGGCCCGGCCCCTCCTCGCTGCGTCCTGCACCAGCAGAGAGGCCCCTCGGCAGGGCCGTCCCGCACCCATTGGGCTGATCAGAGAGGCGCGAAGACTGGTGCACCTGCCCTGCAGGCATTTCTCAAACTTGCCAGAGAACAATGTGCTGGCAGCTGATCAGTGCTGATTCCCAGGCCCTGGCCTGTTCAGCCAGTCAGGGGCTCCACCGGCTTGGGTGATGGGATATGGCCATCCTGGAGAAGAGTGCTCATGGGAACTAGGAGCTGTCCCAGAGAAACTCCCTCCTAAGTGGTCCCTGGGGCGGCTGGGAGGCCCGTGGTCCATGCTCTCAGCTGCTGCCGGTGTGAGCCAGGCGAGGGTAGGCCTGTGAGCGAGGCTGGGCAGGGGTCAGGGGAAGCCGGGTTGTGGATGGCGGCCGTGTGTGCACTAAGCTGTGGGGCTCCCCGCACCAGCTTGAGTATGGCCGGCCATGTCCCTCCTGAGGACAGCGGTGGGGGCGAGGCTGTACCTCCAGGGATACTGCTGGGGCTCTGCCTGGGGACTCCCACCTTCTCCCACGCACCCCGACACGCAGGGCCAAACCCTCCGGGCTGCTCCCGTGCCGGCCAGTCCCCTCTGTAGCTGCTTCCCCTTCTGTGGGGACCGTGCAGCTCCAGACTTGTGGCTGCGAGCTGTGCGCTGCCTGTTCTCCATTCCCTTTGTGCTGGGACTCACCGCCGCCGCCCACCCTTCAGGAGACAGGGCAGCCTGGCCAGCAGAGCTCCTGTCACCTGGCCTGCTGGCCCACGTAAATGAGTTGCTGCTGACCCCTAGTGCCAGAAACGTCCATAGGCAGTGATTCCTGGTGCCAGGCTGTCCCCAGAGGTGTGCAGGCAGCACTGGCCCCGGGGTGCCCAGGGCTGTGGAGAGCAACGACCTGGGTGAGGTTTGCACACACGACTCTGGGTGGGCGGCCCAGTTAGGAGGAGCTGAGGGTGGCCTGTGGCCTTGAATGTGGACAACACGCTGTGCATACTGTGTATGCAGTGTCGTCTGGTCAGATCGGGCCTCGGGGGTGAAACTGGCTCAATGTGGAGGGGTGCCCAAAGGTGGGAGAACAGGCGATGGACAGGCAAGGCCGGCTTTGTGGAGGCTGTGAGGTGGTGGGGAGTGCTCTTTTCCCTTCCGGTCCTTTCACTCCCCCAGCTTGTCTGATCACGTGCTCCTCCCCAAGGCCAGGTGCCCAAGAGGCAGTGGTCAAGGCAGGTCAGGCTGGTGGGGGCGGGGGAAGGAGGTAAGAAAATAAAACCAGGAGATCCCAAGAGTGACCGCCGTTCTGCGGAGAGGACCAGGTGTTAGGATGCAGGGTCAGGGAAGGTCTCTAAGCCGCATGACAGGAGCAGCCCTTCGCAGGAACAGATGGTGAGGAAGGGCTGGAGCAGCGTGAACAGGGCTTTGGGGGATGGCCTGGCGGCTACCTCTTTGCAGCAGGAGCCCCGAAGGCCTGAAGCCGGGTGTGCCGCCATCTGGTCTCCCAGCCACTCGTCCTGGCAGTGAGGGGCGGTGGGTGCTGGCCGGGGAAGTGGCCAGTCCATCAGATGGGGTTACGGCTGGAGGCACCTGTCCCTAGCAGCTGAAATGTTTGGAATTGGTGGCTGGGGGAGAGCCGAGGCAACCTGGGGGCCAGAACGGGCAGAGGTGGGTTTGGTGGAATCACAGTTGCTTCGACAGTGAGGTGTGAGTAGATGAGGGCGCCACTGCAGGTCTGTGCATGCGCAGGTGTGGGAAGAAGACGTAGGGGCGAGAATTCAGTCTTGGATGAGTCAGGGCCCTTGAGGGCCACGTAGTGGGTGCACAGGTCGGGCCAAGGGGCATGGCTGGGCTGGAGAGAGGTAGGGCCATGGGAACTCACGTGCCCGCCCATGAGGGTGAATGGAGAGCTGCGACTGGGGGTGGTGGCCCTGAGCCCTCACAGCTGGGGTTGTTTGGGAGCATCGTGGCTCCTGGAGACTGGTGTCCCTGGTGGCACTTGCGACTGTGGTGGCAAGTTCTCAGGGAGATGGGGGTGGCTCGAGGCAAGGTGTGGGCAATGGGGTGGTCCTAGGAGGCTGGGTGGGCTCAGCACTGGGGACCTTGGCTGGGCAGAGAGCTTGGCCTGGTCAGCAGTTCAGGCCTGGGGCGGGGTCGGAGGTCGGCTCTGGGCCCTCAGGACGGGCTCCAGGATCCTGCAGCGCACCGCACTCAATCTGTGGGCGTGGACCCTGAGGCCCTTTTCCAAGTGGTGCTGTCTTCCACTCGTGCAGTGAGGGGTGGGAGGGTGGAGGACGCTGACCCCATCCTCCCGCTTTGAGCATCTGTGCTCATCAGCACACAGGGACATTTACCCTGCCTGAGGTTTAATGGCCTCTGCCTCACGTGGTCCCACTCAGAGGTGGAGCCTCCAAAGTCGGTGCAAATGAGGTGCTGGGCCTCCCCTTCCCCAGCCTGGGAGGGCAGGGGTGGGATGGTCTTCATAAGGGGGACATCTGCCAGGAAGCTAGCTGGCTCCCCGGGGGCCCTGACCAGCAACTCTGGTCACACCCTAGTACTAAGGGTCAGCCAAGAGCAAGCGGGAGGGGGCTCTTCTTGTCCTGACACAGGTTCCTCGGTCTTCCACCACTGAGGACTGGGTGGGATGGAACTTGCCTTGGGCAGGAGAGTGAGTCTGGGTGTATGGCAGGAAGCCTTTCAGATATTTGGAGGAAGAAAAAGGCCTTTTTTTTTCTGGCAGTAGGCTACCAGGTCTGAGCAACTTCACTTTCACTTTTCACTTTCATGCATTGGAGAAGGAAATGGCAACCCACTCCAGTGTTCTTGCCTGGAGAATCCCAGGGATGGGGGATCCTGGTGGGCTGCCGTCTATGGGGTCGCACAGTCGGACACGACTGAAGCGACTTAGCAGCAGCAGCAACCAGGTATGTTGTATTTGAAAAAGACATTGTGTACCTCAAATCAAGGGACACCAGGCTGGAGGAAGCCCACGACACCCAGCTGCCAAGTGCCAAGACCACAGCTGGATGCCTTGCTTGGGTTTGGGCCAGGTCATGGTCA
Source organism: Bubalus kerabau (assembly GCF_029407905.1). Lineage (NCBI taxonomy): Eukaryota > Metazoa > Chordata > Mammalia > Artiodactyla > Bovidae > Bubalus > Bubalus kerabau. The sequence continues at coordinate 16,913,681 of NC_073640.1, read as the reverse complement.
GCCATGGTGCATGCAGCCCCCACAGCACCAGCAGGACAGACTGGGAGTGGGGTGGCCCCAACCTCGTGCCCACTGCAGGACCACAGGTGCCTGCTGCCTCCAGTCCAAGAGCTGGCTCTTCTCACGGAGCACTGTGGGCTTGGGGAATTGGCTGCCCATCTCCCTTCTGCCCCCATAGGCCTTGGCAAGCAAGGTGCTCCCATCCCTGGATGCCTCGGTGGCCTGTGACCAGACAGGTGGCATCCAGCGATCAGCATTGAGCAGGTGGAAGAGCTGTGAGCTGGCCAGGATGAAGCTCTTCTCTTTGGCATCTGGTGCCCAAAGGAGAGCTTCTGGCTGGATCTTGGAGGGCAGCAGTGGACCAGGAAGGCCAGCACCTGCTCTCCCCGTGCCCCAGGGGCCCGGAGCAGTGCCATCAGGCCCGACCCTGGGCGAGATCCAACTCTTAAGGCCACTAACCATGTGACTCTGGCCTGCAGTGGCCCGTGTGTACTCAGGGGTGGTGCTGGTCCTATGTGCGCCCACCCCGTAGGGCCCTCTGCTCAGAGAGAACTAGGCTGCTCCACCACTGTGCTCAGCAAACTGAACTTCTTTATTAAGTGCCAAGGTCCAGGCGGGCGCTGCCCCCTGCAGCCCCTCTGCCGAAGCCCGTGCGTGGTTTCCCCGGCCCCTGCAGGGCAGCAGCAGCCAGGCGCTCACTTCACGTGCTCGGCCGCGTGGGAGGAGCAGTAATACTTTTTGTGGGCGATGAAGGTGGACAGGCTGCTGAACCTGATGTTGCACAGGCGGCAGTACCTGTGGTTGCCGTTGGGCACAGGGGCCGGCGCTCCCTGGCTGGGGGTCTGCACACCCTTGTCCGAATGCGAGGGGGGCGTCGGCACCGCCTCCGGGGACGCGGCTGGGGGCGGGCCGGGCCGGGGGCTGCTGGCAGGCGGCTCCTGCAGGTCCTGGCCGTTGAGGCCATCGCGGGGAGCAGCGGGCGAGGGCGTCCGGGCCTCCGTGCCTGGGCCAACTAGGGGCTTGCCCAGCAGCAGGCCGTGCGCCAAGCGGAAGTGCTCGATGAGGTCGCCGCGCACCACGCCGTTCGGGGGGCAGTAGGGGCAGACGACGGCGGGCGGGTCCTCGGGGGCCGCACGCAGGCGGCGCGGAGCGGCGGGGCACGAGAACTTTTTGTGCGCCAGGTAGGCCTCGAGGCTGTGGAAGCTCACGCGGCAAGCCGTGCACTCGTGGTAATCGGCCAGGGCCGCCAGGCCAGGCGCAGGGCCGGGGGCGGCTGCTGGAGCCTGGCGTCGAGGCTTCTTACTTAGGTCGATAGGGCCTTCGGCCGCTTCCGGGCCACTTCCGCCTCCACTTCCGCTTCCGGGCCGCGGTGATGCGGGCGGCGTTGGGGCAGGTCCGGGTGGCGTAGGGGCGGAGCCTGGCGCGGAGGGAGGGGCGGGTCCGGTCAGGGGCGGGGCAGGTCCGGCTAAGGGCGGGGCAGGCCCGGCCGCGTGCAACTCATAGAGCTTGCGGCGCCTGCGCGTGCGCACTGGCGGCGCCGAGGGCGCAGGTGTCCCGGCTGGTGCTGGGCGGCGCGGCGGCGGGTCGTGGCGGGAGGCGCAGTAGTAACGCTTGTGCACCGTGTAGGTCTCGTGGCGGCTGAAGCGGATGTTGCAGGCCTCGCACAGCGTCCGGCGGGGGTCGTCGTCCTCATCCGCCCCGCTGCCCGGGCTAGGGCTGCCCTCGCTGCCCCGGCCGCTCGCGTCAGCGTCTGCCTCGGGCGTGGCTGCGCTCCCCGCCTCGTCCTCGCGTGCCCCGGGACCCGGCGACGAGCGTGGCGCCTCGGCCTCCGAGGATGGCGGGGCAGGGGGCACGCGAGGCGGGGCGGGGGCCGCCTTGGGCCGGCGGGCTGGGGACACGTCGTCGGGCGGCCGGCGGCCAGAGCAGTAGAGGCGCTTGTGCACGTAGAAGTTGTTCACGTTGTTGAAGGTGATGTCGCACTCGAAGCACGTGGCGCCCTTGGGGGCCCCCGCGAAGAGGCCTGCCGGCGCGCCCAACCCCGTACCCGCCTGCAGCCGGCTGTGCACCAGCTCGGACATCTTGGCCAGGATCTCGGAGGCCGGTGGCGCCGCGGGCAGGTGCGGCAGGAACAGTGCGCTGGGCCCTGGGCTGGAGCCGGGTGTGGGGCTGGAGAGCTCTGCTTTCACCCGTGCGGGGCCGGGGCTGGGTGGTGACGGCGTTCGTGAAGGGGCGAGAGGCCCTGGCTCTGCCTCGGGCTCCTCTGCTGCCTCCACCTTGATGCTCCTGGGGGCCGCTGGGGGCTCGCCGCCGCCCCCGTTCTGGGGAGCCGCTCTAGCCTCTCCGTTGGTGGCCTCGGCCAGGGCCTTCCTGTCCACTCCTGGTGAGGGGGTGGGCGCCAGGCCTAGGTCGGCAGAGGCCAGGGGGCCATGCAGTGCCGTGTGCTGCTGGAAGGCGGCCAGACTGTCTGTGGGGAGAGCCCAGAGGCCACCTGTCAGGGCTGGAGCAGGACCTGCCTGGGGCAGACCTGAAGTGGGGAGGGTGGGAAGGGGGAATGGGGCTGGGCAGACGTGGTACAGAACCGAGTCTGAAACCGCCACCCCTCTTCCTGGTTCCCAGGGGCTCACCTGCGGGGAGCTTGGCAGTGGGGTGGCCTGTCCCTGGTGAACAGATCTCAGCCTTAGAGCCTGGCTGGCAGACCATGTGGTTGGTCACCAGGTGGCTGTAGAGGATGTCCCTTGTGGTGGAGATGAAGCCGCAGCTGTGGCAGACTCCTGCAGGAGGGCCGTGGAGTCAGGGCCCTGGGCAGCTGGGCCCCACCAACCCTAACCACGGCCTCCATCCCCACCCTGCTTACCGGTCAGCGTGTCTGTGTGCACCTTGAGGTGCCGCTCACAGTTGGCCTTGGTGGTGAAGGCGGACAGGCAGATGAGACACACGAAGGGGCGCTCTCCTGGAACACAGGCCTGGTGAGGGAGCCTCACTGGCCAGAGACCCCTCGGCTCTTGCCTCCCAGGACCCTGGGGTCCGTGGGAGGCAGCAGGGAGTGGTAAAAAGGACCACCCAGGCACACCCGTGGCTGGCGTGCAACCCCAGGACAGGCACGGTGAGCCTGGGTGGGAGGACACCGTGGGGGGGTGGGCGGGTGGTGCTCACCACTATGGCTACGCATGTGGATCTCCAGGGAGCTGGCGCTGGGGCAGCTTTTGCGGCACTGGGGGAAGGGGCAGACCCGCTCGTTGGGGTAGGTCTCCTTGGGCTTCTCATCCGGGGTGGCCACGGCAGGGGAGCCGGCACCCTGGCGGCTGGCACAGTAGTAGAGGAGGTGGGCTTGCAGGTTCCGCTCGCTACGGTACCAGATGCCACAGTCTTTGCAGGGAAAGATGTCTTCTGAGGGGACGAGAAGGCAGGGGAGAGTCGGACCCAGCCTGAGGGGGTGCCCCGGCAGCAGTGTGGCCACCTCCCACCCAGGGCAGGCATGGCCCTCTGCAACATGAGGGCTGTGCCGCGGGGTCCTCCAGCTCAGGGGAGCGAGGCCTGTGACCTGGGCTGTGCCTTCTCAGGTGTCCCTTGGTGACGCTGTGTCCCCTTTCTGTGGATCTCCAGGATGCCATGGGGACACGTGGATGGGGTCCCCCAGGACAGCCCTGCACTGCTTTCCAACAGTGAGCTCCAGAAGGAGACGCTGGGGTCTCGTGGGTGCCCACGGAAGGAGTGTGGTCAGTGGGGATGACAGGACATGGGGGACGGCCTGGAGCCGGGTGCCCACGGAGGAGGAGGAGACAGGTGGGTGGGCATCCAGGTGCACGTGTCCCCAAGCGCTGGGGGCGGGTGGAGGCCAGGAGCTGCGGGGAACCAAGAGTGTCCAAGTCAAATACACCCCCCACCTGATGGCTCCGTGTGTTACTGGTCAGACTTTGCTGACTCACCACACTTAGCCGTGTGGGCTGCCTCTGCGTTTCTGGTTTATGGGAGTGTGGCCTGTGGGGGTAGACCTGCCAACTGGTGAGGGTTTCTCTGATGGGCGCTTCAGCAGCCCTCTGGTTCCCAGAGATCCTTGAGGAATGTCCTGTCGTTTCTGCCCTGCTCTGTGGCTGAACCCAGGGAGGGGGAGGCTTTGTTCTGTGTCCTGACCTTGATGTGGGGTGGAGGGGCCTGGGACCCCTTCTTGGGGTTTTAACTTGCGTGGGTTAGGATGTGCTCCTCGCCCCGCTGGTTGGCAGTTACTTTAGAAGTAGCGGCCTCTCCACCGCCCGTGGGTGCTGCCAAGCTTCCACCTTCTGCCGCCTCTAAACCAGCAGTCCCCAACCTGTTTGGCACCAGGGGCCAGCTTCATAGAAGACAGTTTTTCCAGACGGGCGTGGAGTGGGGATGGTTTTGGGATAATTTAAATGCATTACATTTATTGTGCACTTTATTTCTACTGTTAACATCAGCTCCATCTCACATCATCAGGCATTAGATCCCAGAGATTGGGGAGCCCTGCTCTAAGGAATTAAGTACCTGTCTGTGGGGTGAGGTCGTCCCCTCATGCCCAGTATCTGCAGTTTTTCTGGCCCCAACCTTCCCACTGTGTTACCGCTGGTTTTCAAGTTTCCCTTTTATTTGGGGGCCTCAGGGCAGCTCTGTTCTCTTACTAGCGGAGGCCTGGAGCTGGGATCCAGATCTCTAGGGCCAGCGGTGGGCTTTTGGTATCTGCAAGCTCAGTGCTGGGGGATGGGGGTCTGGCTGTGGCACGGGGAGGGGGTGGGAACCTTGGAGTCTCAGGTGAGCCCTAGCCCTGAAACAGCGAGGATGGTCACAGTCCCACTGACCCAAGGAGACCCGAGTCCTGGCTGGACGCAGCCCTGTGACCTGCACAGACACCTCGAGACAGGCATTAGCTCCACTCCTGTCACAGGTGAGAAAACTGAGGCTCCCAGTGCTGGAGTCTCAGGAATTAAACTGGGTCTGATTGACTTTGGAGCTCAGGGTCTGAGGGCCGTTCTAGACCACCAGCTGGAGACCCACTTGAGGCTGGGGTGGGGTTGGTGTAAACTTGATAGCGAGCCCACCATGGCCTCACAGATGAAACATCAAACTCAAGGGGAGGGAAACCGAGGCCCAGAGAGGCTGCCTCTGGGCTGGCTCGAGAGGAAGTCCTCCAGCACTGGGGCTCCTGGCAGGCTCCCCTTGAACAGAGGGGAGACAGGCCTTGCTAGGCAACGGATGCCATTTCCTGCCCTGGTGCAGTGGCCATCCTGGCCCCTTAGAGACCCTTCCATTCAGCCTCCCTCTTTCCTGAAACTTTGTTTAGATAAGACCCCTCTGTACTCACCACTGCCCTGAGCCCCCTGCAGGACCCGTTCTCCCTGGGGCGGTGGCCTTGCCCTGTCGAGTACAGTCCTTCCACACAGGCTCTGGGCACGGGCCTCCTGCCTGTGCTTGTCCCCCTCCCTTCTGGTGACACCCGCCTCACTTGGCTGCAACTGTTTGGGTCATGGTGTCCCTTCCAGTGCCCGCAGATCCTGTCTCTCCCTGGGGCCTCATCCCGCCCAGAGCTCCCCACTCTGACTACACCCTGAGTCCCAGCACCTGTCCACTTAGTGCCCAACAGGCTGCTGGCTGGGCCCTCCTCCCTGCCTGTGATGCCCTGGCCTCGCGCTGCTGCCTCCTCCCCCAGCGGGCCTTTGGGCTCCCACGCCTCTCCAGTCTGCCTCGGTCCCTCCACTGGCTGCAGGTCACCATCACATTTAACCTGCTTAAGAAAAAGGCTACTCTTCTCCACCTAACAGCCCTGCGGTTTTAGAACTACATTGGATCCCTGACTTAGCGACTGCACACACATTGCTGCCTGAAAGCCTTCTGCTGGGGTCATGTCTCAGAAGGGACCCCAGCCCTCACATGGGACCACCCTCGGAGTCTTGCTCTGGCCAAGGTCTTGCTGGGCCGTCCGCCTGGCTGCCCTCCCTGGTCTGCGGGTCTCCCAGGCACCCGGACTGAGGCAGCCCTGGCCAGTGCCCACGTCACAGCTTTTCTCCCATCGTGAACCTGCCCGTGGCTACCTGCCTTAGCCCTGGGAGTGGTGGTGGTTCCCTCAACACAGGCAGGTCCCTCCACTGCTTGGTCTGGCGTGGACATCAAACAAGGATTTGAGGAATAAGCAAGTCCAGACCCTCTGCTGGTCGTGGGGAGGGTCCCTCTGCTCCAGCTGGTCTTACCGGTGGCTTTGTCCTAGAGGACACAGCTGTGTCCCTCGCAACTGGGAGGTAGGGGTGGGGCCAGTACATAGTGGGTGAGGGCAGGGCTGCTGCTAGGCCCCCAGGGTGGGCGCATCAGAGACCCCCACCCCAGCCCCACGAGGCTGCTCCGATTGCTGGCCAAGTAGGGGCTGAAGAACCTGTGTGTGCCAGGCATGCCGGGTGAAAAGCCCCCTCACCCATGGGCTGCATCCTGGGGCTCCCCCCGAACCCCACTGCCAGGCCCCTGGAGCACATGCCCTCCTCTGGTCAGCTAACAGACCAGGTGACTGGTCCCTGCAGATCTTAAGCTGGGGACCCCTTGCAGTCTAGCGGGGGCCGGGTGGCAGTGGGTTACTCACTGTTGACGACCGCGGTTGCGAGGATGGATGCCATGCCAGCCTGCTGGGGCAGGAGCTGGATGTCGGGGTGGGAGGGGGCTGGGCTCTCGGGCTCTGCTGGCTCCTTCTTCACAGGGTGGCTGGGGTTGCTGGGGGGCTTGGCCACCAGGAGCACTTTCAGCTGTCCACCTGCTGGCACCGGCCTGGTGAGCCTGCACCAGAGGGCTTCATCTGTGGGGGAGGGCAGCTGTGACGCGGCAGCCCGCAGCTCCAGGCCACAACGGCCGTGCCTCTGCAAAGACCTCCCTCCACCTCCCCAGTCTTATGCTCCTGAGCGCCTCTGCGCGGCCCCATCTTAGACACCTGGGTTCCGCAGCTGGGCATGGGGACCAGAGAGAAGCCATACCAGGTGGGCAGCTGTGGCCAGCTGGTTTCCATGGTGCCCCCTGCCTCCTTGGGGCTCCTGAGTGGTCCCCTGGGGTGTGCCTGCTCTTTTGGGCCTCCCTGCACCAGCCTGTCTGAGTGGGAGGGCCCTTTTCCAGGAGAGAGGAGCCGAGCAGCCCGGAGGGCTGGGTAGCCACTCACCAAGCCCTGGAAAGGCCTCACAGCTTGGCCGGCACGGCTGTTTCCACAGCAGCCTGCAGGGGGCAGCCGCGGCTAACAGGACTCGGTCCAGCTCAGAGGCTGCCAGGAGCCTGCCTTCCCTAAGAGGCAAGGCCCCAGGCCACCTTATGAGAGCATTCAGCACCCCAGGGACCCTTGTCCTACCCGGGCAGATGCGCCCTGCTGACCAGGCCAGGCAGTGCTAACCAGGCCATTTCCCAGTCAGGTGTCCAGGCCCCTAGCTGGTCACCTGCTGCCAACCCAGGCCCTCCAGTGCTCTCTGGGCCCTTAAGAGTACCCTCAAGCAGGGAGGAGGGGTGGGGGTCCTCTGGAGAGGGGTACATGTGGCCATGTTAGCCAGATCCATGGGGTCACCACAGGGCAGAGGGAAAGCTCAGGTCCCTGGGTGCTCCTGGGGACCCCACATGGGGAGGGGCTTGGGTGGGTGTTGGAGCAGCAGCCCAGCCTGGTCCCCTCTTGCCCCCAGAACACTTAATTCATTGCACTCAGGCGATGGTGAGGGGGACACCCCCAGAACATTCTACCAAAGTGGAGCCCCTGTCGGGGAAGGAGGTGGGTTTACTGTGGTCAGCAGGCACATGGCCCTTCCAGGTGGCCACACTGGTGCATGACCCTTGCTCGGGTGTAGAACTTGTCACAAGTCTGTCCCCCCACCCACCCTGGGACCAGAGCCTCCATCTGTAATGGGAGGTCCCCTGCCTTGACGCCCAGATTGTCACACGCTGGGAAGGCTGATCTGGGCAGACCCAGGCAGGCAGGACCAGGACACCAGGGGTGCCAAAGGACCCAGCCTGCCCCCCTCCCTCGAGAGCCACTCCTGGACGGCACAGGAGGGGCATGGGGGCGAGTGCTTTCCTTGTCCTCACAAGACAGAGGCCCCACACGGACCGGCTGGCCCTTGCCAGACCCGGCAGCCCACCAGGCCTGGTTCCTCTGCTGCCCTGGTGGTCTCCCAAAGGTCCTGAGGGCAGTCCTGGCCTCACTGGGGGGCTGCTCCCCCATGCTCGGGCAGATGCCTGTCCAGCCCCAGACTGACATTGATCAGGGCATGGCAGCAGTGGCCCAGGCAGGCTGGTTTGCCTTTAAGGGCTGCCTCAGGAAAAGCACGACCCCCCTCCTCCGGAAGCTGTGAGGGAAGCACCAGGATACCAACCCTTCCGGTAGATCTCCGCGTTGGCCTCGGCCTCAGCCAGGGGCTGGGGCAGTGTCCTCAGCCAGCAGGCCTCGTCCTCCAGCAGCAGGGTCAGGGCCGGGCTCTGGGGGCAGGAAGAGGGGTCAGCAAGCACTCAGTCATGCTCCCGGACACAGCAGAGAAAGAGGTAGACCAGGAGCGTTCCTCAGGGACCACGTGGGCAGAAGCCTGAGAGTCCACCCCATGGGTGTGCCAAGCACCGTGCTGGCAACAGGCACACCGCAGGGAGCCAGCGCCTTCCACGGGTCAGGCGCTGGGTTCACTGGGGAGCTGAGGCCCAGAGAGGTTGAGCAGCTCACCCAAGGTTGCACAGACAGACCGCCATTCGCTCCAGCCGCCCCCTCCCGAGTGGACTGCTACCCCAGGCGCAGGCTGCTGGTGCGAGTGAGCAGGGGACTGGCCTGGAAGAGACGGCATCATCCCTGTCTTCCCTCCCAGCCCTGGGGCACGCCGGTGCACCTCTGTCCAGTCCATTCTGGGGCTGGTAGGTGGCGGACATGTGAGGAACCTCTGCCTGGGCCCAGCAGCCCCACAAGGTCCCCGGGCAGCAAGACGTCCCCCTGCCTTGCTGGCTGAGCTCCCAGCGTCCCCGCGGCTCCCAGAGCATGGTCAGCCCCTCGCCCCCACCTTGCTGGTAGCACCCTCCTCCCACCTCACAGGTGAGGGAAGGGAAGGGAGGCAGCTCACTCCCCCAGTGGCCTGGCCTGAGAGTCCGGCCTTTGAAGTGCCCAGCGGGAAGCAATGCAGTACAGACCTCGCCCTGCTTGGCCCCAGGAGGTTGGAGTGACCACTGCCGCCCGTCAGGCTGCAGCCCCAGGGCTGGGTGGGTTCTGGACTGCTCCTCTCCAGTGGGACGGCCAAGCTCAGCCCCTGGGCGCCGTGTGCAAACTGTGCTGAGCTAACTCTAAGAATGTGTTATCTGCTGCCCACTGGATGGGGACGTTTGTGCACCCTGAGGCACCTGTGGCAGTTGGCCAGGATGCTATGTGGTGGGATGTCTGGGGCAAGTAGCACTTGGAGGGATCCTCTGATGGGTTGTGGGCACCACCATGCCTGGTCCTAGCCCATGGCTTTACTAGGCTTTGCCTGCAGGGACCACATGGGTTCCAGAGCTGGGTACCGGGGTGCAGTCCAGACTCCCTGACTGGGAGACTTGGGAGGGCACTGGCCCTCAATGCACAGCGGCCTCACCTCACTCCTCTGCGCCATGCCCTCATCCTGTGTTGGGCTCAGGCAGCCCGGCCAGTGGACTAGCTGCAAGGCTCAGTCGTGGAACAGTCGAGTGGAGAATAGTCAGCCGGTGGGTCACAGGAGTGGAGCTGGCCAGCGCCATGCCCACACTGCCTGGGCCCCAGCGTCTCTGCAGACAGCGATGCCTGGAGCCTGCATGCCCCCTCGACCGACCTTGTGCTGCGCCTTCTCTTGGGGTGGGTCACATCCCTCTGTGTGACTTGGTTTCCCCTGGGGTACCGGGTAGTCACCGTTGGTGTGGAGCCCCCCTCACTTTGGACAGTGCCTGCCTGGCAAGTGAAGAACAGGAGCACGGCCATCCTTGCTCATCCATTCCCTCTGGCTGGCAGGACACAGCGGGCAGGGGCTGTGCCTCTGGGCCCAGGAGGCCACCAGGCCGTCAACCGCCAGATGTCAGCTAGAGGCGACGGGTGCCACCAAGGAGCTGGCTTTTGAGGGCCAGCCGCAGAGCCAGGGGTCTCCCCGCTGGGAGGTTTTTGCTGCCCATAGCTGGGGACAGGCTGGGGCCAAAGCAGAGCGGGCGCAGCAGCGAGTGGCCAGCGGCTCCCGCATCCTGGCTGGCCCGACCTGGGCTGGCAGCTTGCAGAGGCGGGGGCCTCTCCGAGTCTCTAATGAATATTAATGAGTGGAGGAGGGAGAAAAAAATTAATCTGCCTGATCCTCTGATGGGTGCTGCGGTAACGATATGAAATCTAATTATTCGTCCCAATATTTCTAAACCCTCAAACTGAGACTGACAGCCTCCCGGTCGGTTTAGTGCTTATCACTCCCGGGAGCGGCGTGTTCGCGGCATGATAAAAGCACAGCCCTGCTGACGCTGCAGAACCCCCGATTCTCCACGTCCGTCCACGCGGAGGGCAGGAGGCAGCGCCATGTTCCTGGGGGCTCTGTGCCTCCTGCCAGAAGCGGCCCCTTGCCTGGTGGCTGCCCTGGACTGGCTGGGCGCCCATGAGGGTGGTCGAGGGGCAGGGGACATGGGGACCCCATGCCTGAATCCCAAGAGGGAGAGGGGCCAGGAGATCCAGGGTTAGGACCCTTCCCTCTCATTCCCTTGGCCCTTAATACTCTGGGGGAGCCTGGCCCCCACTTACATGGGCAAGGCTGAGCCCATCACCCCTGGCCTGCCCTCCTGCGCTTGGACCCTAGGGGTGCAGGCACCAGCACCCCGCCACAGTTTCAGGGAAGGGAGCATGCCTCCACCCACCGTGTCCCGGGAGCTGCAGCCTGCCCCCGACCCAGCCCTGGGTGGTGAGGACAGATTTCAGTCTCTGCCCTCCCTGCTGTGAAGGGCCGGACACGGTTCGAGCTGCCCTAGTCTATCTTTTCTTCTCCCCCTCTGCCCCCACCCTAATTCCAGGCAGCCTTGGGACACAGCCCTTTTCTCTGGTGGTTGAAGGTCCTGTGGGCAGCAGGGTGTGAGCCTGGCCCTTCTGCCAAAACTATCAGAGACGTGCTGCCTCCCCTCCCTGGGCTCCCCCAGGCTCACTGCTGGGTTTGGGTCTAGCTCGCTCTGGACAGGCTAGGTCCAGAGCGAGCAAGAAGCTTGGTTTCCCACCCTGCCTTAGCTGTGGGGGTTGCTTGGTCCCTTCCTGACTAGGCCTCCCCACCCAGCCCCGGGATAGCAGGTGGCCCCTTTAAATTCTCTGGGTGCATCTGAGAACCCTCCTTGTTCCCCCAACAAAGAGGTCAGTGTCTGGGTTCTGTGCCCACTGATAACCATCAGAAACCCTATCTCTACCGCATCCGCTGTGACAGCCATATCTCAGGCTGTTCCCAAACCTGCCTTGCGTCCGTGAAGCAGCGTCCAGGGGCGGCGGGGTCCTGGCTCAGGGAGCCGGACGGCCCGCGGAAGGCCTCCCAGGGCACTGCAGGTAGGCTCGTGGGAGGTCGGTCGCAGGCTGTGGTGGGCTCTGATCAGGCTGCACCCCTGTCCTGTCAGTCTGTCCCACTCACGTTGCCAGAGGCGTCCCCACCCAGGGGGCGGCTCAGGTGTGTCAGGCGAGAGAAGCCCAAGGGACCCACCGTGTGCCATGCCCAGGCTGGGCATCTTCCCTTAAGGATCATTCCCTATGGCAACCGCAGGAAGCGGGGCCTCACCAGGAGGGCCGTGGTCTGGTGCACTGCAGCACCCCACCCTCTGGCCAGGGCTCGTCCTGCTGAAAGTTTGGCTCTGCCCGGCCATGACCACTGATGACAGCCTTTGGGGGAGGTCCTGTGGGGAGAGCCGCTCAGGGCCTGTGGTGCCCGAAGGCCCAGCCCCATCTGCGTGGAGCCAGCTGACCTCATGTCAGCCTCACGGGCAGGGGCTGCCTGCCCAGACCTGCTGCTCCTCCAGAGGGTCCCTCCTGTCTCTCACTGACGTCACGGTGGCCTTGCAGATAAAGTGGATGAGCTCTGGGAGGGCAGCTGGACAGACAGATGGATGGGTCAGGTTAGTGCAGGCCTGCTGGTTCGCTCATCCAGCCACCATCCATCTCCCCTTTCACGTGTTTACATAGCTACCTATCCATCCACCCACCCACCCACCCACCCACCCACCCATCTTCTGCCTGCCCACAGATTCACCCACCTGTCCATCCACCTTCTAACTGCCCGTCCATCTTCCATTTATCCATCCATTATCCATTCATCCATCCACCATCCACCTGTCCATTCATCCGGTACACAACCTTCCATCTGACATCTACCTGTGCACGCATCCATCCATTTATCCGTCCAGTGTCCACTCACCCTTCCATCCATCCTCGTCCATCTACTATCCTTCCTCTATTATCCATCCACCTTCTGCCCATACATGCAGCACTTAACCTTCTGTCCAGCATCTATCTGCCTGTACACACATCCATCCAGTTATCTAGCCAGTATCCACTCACCCTCCCATCCATCCACCAACACCCTTCCATCCACCTCTGCCCATCATTCTACCATCCAGGTCATCTGTTGGGAGAAGGCAATGGCACCCCACTCCAGTACTGTTGCCCGGAAAATCCCATGGATGGAGGAGCCTGGTGGGCTGCAGTCCATGGGGTCGCTAAGAGTTGGATACGACTGAGTGACTTCTTTCACTTTCCACTTTCACGCATTGGAGAAGGAAATGGCAACCCACTCCAGTGTTCTTGCCTGGAGAATCCCAGGGATGGGGGAGCCTGGTAGGCTGCAGTCCATGGGGTCGCACAGAGTCGGACACGACTGAAGCAACTTAGCAGCAGCAGCAGCAGCAGGTCATCTGTCTACCATCTGCCTGTCCGCCTATCCATCTGTCCCTCTGCTTATCCTCCACTCATCATCCTCTTACCCGTCTACATACCCATCCACCACCCATCCTGAACGTTTCTTCTGCATCTGAGTACAAGTTTTACACTGCTGGGCTTCCAACCCCTGGGTTTCCAGCGAAGGCCCCAGTTGCATCCTGGGGTACCTTGAGGTCCCACAGCGAACCAGTTCTTGACTCCTGGCAGGCTCTGCGTGCTGTGTCCTTTCCTCGGTCCATCCCCAAGGCCTGGCGTGTGCGGGGACGCCACCGTGCCTCCCCTCTGCAGGCAGCCTAGGCCCAGGGCAACTGTGGGAAAGTGCTGCCACACCCCAGAGTTGCCCCTCTCCCACTTCGTCCTCCAAACAGCAAAGACAAGCTGCGTGGCGGGTGATGGGATGGTCTGGGGTGGGAGGTACGCGGGGGAGAGAGCCGGGCCCATCAACTGAGCTCGATAAGGGGCCTGCTGGAACGCTAGCGAAAATATTTAGACAATAAATGAAGTATTGGAGAGGCACGCGTATCTTTAAGAAATCAATCATCTTGTACGCGTGTCTGGACACTTGGCGCCAAGGCAGAGATAGTGCCTGCTGGGAAGATAAGGGTTAATCAAGGATTTAATTCTGCAGGAGATAAAGCCACAGGCCGAGCGGGCTGCCCTTCCTCCCTGGGCTCCTCTGCACGAGCCTCAAAGGAGCGCTCCCTGGACACTATCTCCCGGCCTGGAGAGGGTTTCCAGCCTCACGCCAAGTCTTCCCAGGCTGACCTGTGTCCTGGGCCCAAGGAATACAAGAACCTCCAGGGGGGAGGCTGCTGGCGGGAGGGGAGGGCCCGGGGGTGGGGGTGCAGTGGGGATCCCGGGGCTCCAGTCCCCCAGCCCCACCTTCAGGGGTCTCTGCTCTTTGGTCCTGGTGACTGTATCACGTTACCCACCCTCTCGGGCCTCAGTTTTCTCATCTGGACATTGGGAACAGCAGTGCCTCCCTCAGGCAGGGCTGGACAAAGTGAGGGGCCAAGTCTAAAGACGGGCGCCTAGCAGTTGTGTCTGGAACACACAGCTGTCCCTTGGAAGGGGCTGACCTTCCCCAAGGAAGGAGCGGAGGGAGAGGTAGGGTCCTGCTCAGGACAGACAGAGGGCGTGGTCAGCCTGCCTTGACAGTCACGGAGCTTCCATCAGCGCCCCCCCTAACAGCTATCCTCTCGAAGGTAGGCTGCTACTTGCATCCGTCCAGTGACAGGGAGCTTCCTGCCTGTAGGGACTGCGGTAAGCACCGCAGTCTCAATCACACAGTGGAGCCAAAGTCTGGCTCCTTCCAAGGAGCTGAAATCCATGCTGGAGCTCTCGCTGCTTCCTACCTGCTTGTGGCCATGGGATAGGAGGGTCGCCCTCCACAGGATGCTGGCCATGCTGCCCTGGAGGTGTGGCTTGGGGTAATCGCCGCACGTGTATCGCCTCATTTAACCCGCCCAGCAACTCTGGGAAGCCGGCTTCCCCGCCTTACAGAGGAGCTGCTGCTCTGCCACCCTCTTCACTGCCGGGAGTGCAGGCTCAGGCCTCAAGGACCCTACGGGACTCCGATGTGTCCCCCTGAGGTTCCCTGGGCTGAGGAGACAGCAGCTCAGAGAGGCGGGGCACACGGCAAAGCGGCCACAGGGTAGGAGGCCCCAGGGTCTGACCCTGTGCCATGGGGATGGCCTGGCCTTGAAGGTGGGCATCCTGTGTCCTGGGCCAGCCTCCCACCACCTCACTGAGCTGTCTCCAAGCTCCTGAAGCTCAGGTCCCGATTCTGAGACCTCTGCCCCAGCATGACCCACAAGCCCAGGCTTCACTTCTCACCAGAGTGGCTAGGAGCCGTGAGCCACCGTGGAAGGGCATGGCTGGGGATTCTGCCCATGCTCCCTGCCACAGGCACCGCGCCTGGGCCTGGTTTCCTCTGCAGAGAAATGGGCTCTGTTGGGTTGGAGCTGATTAGAGCTGTGGGGAAGGGGAGGGGGCAAGCCCACCCTCACAGCCCCGCACTGCCCCTGAAGGCCGACCAGAGGCCCAGCACCACAGGGCACCTGCTGGTACCCTGGATCCAGCCTCACCTGAATGCCACACTAGCAATCGCAAGGGGCTGGGCCATGGCTGCGCCTGCGCATGTGGGGCACCGGGCCCTGGACTTGGGGGGGCCAAGCTGGGTGCTGCCTGGCCTTCTAGGCCAGCATCACCATGGCTGGAGGTGTTTCCCGAACACTCATCATGCACAACCTCCCTCCCCACCCCATTCTCATCACAGCAGGTGCCCACTCCACCGCCCATACACCAGCCCACACAGGTTCTAAAAGGAGCACTTGTGCCCCGTGAGAGGACGCCGCACCGACTCGCCTTGAGAGGGCACCTCAGAAGTAGCCCTGAGACAGGTGACATGTCCCCCAGTGGTCATCAGCCCGCACTGGAGACGCTCGGGCACCAACAGCGCCCTCTCCCCGTCGTCAGGAGGACCCACAGGCATGGGAAGGGACGCATCGCTCACCCTGGGTCGCAGCTGTATCCAGAAACCCACCTCCCTGGCCACTGGGGGTGGCCCCACCCGTGAAGCCCAGTGCCGGGGCAGCGCCGCCCGCCTGCCTGGGCACAGGCCAGGCTCAGGCCCAGCACTCGGTCCCTTGCTGCTTCCTCCCCTCAAATGCCCTTCCCTTTCTCTGCCTCACCAACTTCTCCTCCTTCATTGAAGGCCCACTCAAAGAACCCTCCCCCAGGCAGCCCTTCCTTGGTCGCCCTGAGGGCTAGAGCCCCACACCACCTCCCCCAGGCAGCCCTCCCTGTGCTCCCACAAAGTTACCTCTTCCCTTCTCCCCTGGTCCCAGCACCTCATATCTGTATCTCCTGACCTGTTTCGAGAGGCAGGAGCTCCTGGGCGGGGGTCTAGCCCAGGCCTGGCTCAAGGATTGAAGGGCCTGTACCCCGGGCTGAACACCGCCTTGGCCCATGCGGCTGAGATTGGGCTACTTACCAGTTCCGCCTGCCCGGGGGACAGGGCTCCGGTCTGGATGCTCCCGCGGAACGGGCCCCAGGACAGGCCCTCGGTGAGGCTGCAGCGAGCCCGCACGCACCTCTGTCCGTCTTGCAGCAGTGGCTCCAGCTCGTCTACAGGGAGAGACGCC
The DNA here is from genome assembly GCF_029407905.1 of Bubalus kerabau. Classification (NCBI taxonomy): domain Eukaryota; kingdom Metazoa; phylum Chordata; class Mammalia; order Artiodactyla; family Bovidae; genus Bubalus; species Bubalus kerabau. Next base: position 16,897,661 of record NC_073640.1, on the reverse strand, counting down.
AGAGGCGTGAGGACGGCCTGCTGCCCAGGCTCAGCCCGCCCTTGCGGCCCCCTCGCCCGGGAGCATTCAGGGGACTGAGGGCAGAGGAGGGCGGGCGACGGGTGGGTGGCCCTGTGGCCTGGCCCAGGTTACGAGGGTGGTGCTGGGTCCTGGGGGCCAGGCCAGACCCTGTGCTCAGACCTTTTATGAGGGATGGCAGGCTGCAGCAACCAGATAGCGAGGGGTGCCTGCCACTGGATCTGAGCAGGTGGGCACACAGCTCGGGAACCACGGCTGCCACGTTGGGATGCGTGTGCCTTGCACAGCTCAGGACGCGCACACAGAGCCAGGTCACCCCCTCTGCCTTACATGGGGGCGACACTGCTGAGGACGACGATGCCGATGAGACTCACCTCCCGTCCCACCACACAGTCCTCCCAGGCCCCTCCCATCGGCTTGAGTCCGAGATCTGCAGAGCGCACCTATGCAGGCAGCTGTGGAAATGCTGGTTTCCCACCATGAGTCAGGGGCTGCATACCTCCCACCTCCTGGGGTTGGGGTGAGGTTGAGTGAGTCAGTCCTCTTAGCACCTGAGCACAGGGCCCAGCAGGGGAGCCAGGGCAGGAGCTAAGTGTCCTGCCCCCGAGGTCCTTGGCACAGCCAGACCGTGCCATCACTCCCTGCAGGACCCCTGCCCACTTTCTGGAAAGGTCTGGACCGGATTCCTGCTGTGGCCTTTGGTCAGCAGCTGCCTTTCTGAGCAGTCTGCTGTGCTACTGGGGGTCGAAGGCTCTCAGGCTGAGGCCGCCTGTGCTGTGGCCGGGGTGGTGGCTCCTGTGGCGGGGTGGCCACCGCAGGACTCTGTCCCATGGATGTGGACTGCTGGCCTCTGCTGGGAGCACCCCCAGTCCCTCTCACGGGGCAGGACTTCAGGTTGCAGTGTCTGCAGTCAGGCTCCCAGGCTCGGCTGGGCCTTGCTGCACGACCCACATAACCTCGTGGGGTGGACTACAGGGCGGCCCCTAAAGAGACTGTACTGCAACCTGGGGGTGGGCCTTACAGCAAACGATGGGTGTCCTCGTGAGGGGGACACAGGAAGAAGCACCTGTGAAGATGGGGCAGGGACTGTCATGACACAGCCGCGGGGACACTGTCCCTGGAGCCTCGGGGAAGAGCGGGACTTCAGCTCCAGAGCTGTGATAGAGATTTCCGACATTTCAAGGCACCAAGGTTGTGCGATTTTCCCTGGGCCGCCCCGGAGAGACACATGTGGCAAGTTACCCGCCCACAGGGAGGGGATGATGGTGGCCACGCCCCCACAGGGCGGTCCCTCCCCAGGCCACACGCCCTCTGCCCTGGAAGGCAGGGCCACCTCGTCCCTCAGGTGCCACCTGGGCCTACAGAAGCCTCATGTGGCCTGGCCTGGACCCCGAGCAAGCACTGCTGTGTCGGCCCCACTTCCTGGATCCCTGATCGGGCAGGCTGTGGCCTTAATGGGCCCGATTATCAGATAACTGCCGGCCTAATGGCACAGATAACGTGCAAATACGCCAGGAGGCCTGGCTAAAACGTTCTAACTGGGTCCTTGTCTTCCCCAGGGCTGATAAGGTGGCAGGGGACCAGGACGAGGCCAGGAGGCGGTGCCCTTTATCAGCCCTGTGGGGAGGGGCAGAGACTGCCCCGTTGCTCTGTGGCCCACCCACAAGGGGCTGTGTCCTCCACCGCGCACCAGGATGGCCTGGGTCCCGGCCAGGGCTCTGCAGGTTACTGGCCAGCACCGGTCACCTGTTCCTGCCCAAACGGCCCTGTGACGTCGGCCCTCCCCTTGTTCCCTCTTCCAGTACAGATGAGGAAACAGGCCCCGAGAGGTGGTGAGGCTGACAGTGGGAGGTCAGGATCTGAGCCCAGGCCCCTGCTCTCTAGGGCGTACCTGGGTCTCTGGTGCTCCACTTGGCTGGCCCCAGGGGGTGGGAATGTGGGGAGCAGAAGAGGCTGCCTAATGGCGAGCTTGCTGGGCCCTTGTGGGTGCTACTTCCAAGGCTGGAGGGAGCCCACCAGGGTTAGGGTATACTGCCCATCCCTCCCATTGTCCCCACTGGAGGCAGGGGTCAAGGAGGAATCTTTTCGAACCCCGATGTGCAGACAGCCAGAGCTTTCAAGCCTCGTGGGGTCTGCGCGCTCACAGGCCTCTGGAGCAGGGAGGCCCACGACCCTCCCTGGGCCTCAGTTATGCTGCTGGGGCCACAGACAAGCCAGGGACAGTCCTCTCACTGCCCGGGGCCTGTTCTGGTTTGTCAAGCTGGGCACCCCTGTAGGAGACAGTGCTGTCCATCCGAGGCCAGCACCCACCTTCCCCAGAGGAGGAGGAGCAGGAAGTCGTTTCAGTCTTCCCAAGAGTGGTCGAGTCCTGCCCAGACCTGGGGACACAGCGGGGACGGGGGTGGCTGGCCCAGGTCCCCACCACGGGGGGGATGGGGTGCAGCCCTGGGCCCCCAGTTGCCCCTGACTTGCTGCAGCTGTGGGATCCCGAAGCCCCTCTAGCCCTGGCGGCCTCCTGGAGGAAGGGGCAGAGCACCCACCCACGCTGCACCACGACAAACTGCCGGCTCCCTAATCGCGCCCCAGGGCTAGTGGCCCCGCTCCCAGATAACAGCATGGCTGGTGCTTCCCGTGGCCCCCGCTCCATCTGCTGGGTATCATGCATTGCCAGAGAGAACGGCTCCTGATAAAGGCAGCCGTTCAGCACGATGAGGTAGAACCCCCCACTTTGGGCTTGCTGAGGGCAGGCCCAGGCCTGGGAAAGGCATGGAGGCCAGGGACCTGAGGGATGTGAGCTGGGGATCAGGCAACAGTCAATCAGAACCCACTTCCCTAGTCCAGGGGAGGCTACTCCTGAGAGGCTGGGCATTAGAAAGGGTACCGCATGTAGGCAGAGTCAGGGCCACAGCAGGTGGCTGGCTCGGTGGGGCGAACATGGCTAGATCTCAGCCTCAGCTCACTCAGTGCACTTGTGCAGTACACAACCTGTGCAACTGTCCATGGTGGCCCTGGTGATGTTCAGCATCCAACCACTCAGATAACCTATTTCCGGCTCCCAGTTCCTGCCTAACCCCAAGCACAAGTCAAGCAGGTGTTAAAGCCCAGTTAGCACCTATCAGAGACCCTTTCCCAACCAGAAATAAAACTATCCAAAAAAGGGGTGAGGGTGGGTGAGGCCACCTACTCCTGGCGGACTAGGTACTCAGTGAGAGCTCCATTCAAAACTTGAGAATGAATTAAAGTACAAATGAGCAAGGAAGGGGCTGGGGGTGGCAGCTGACCAGGTGCGTGACAGACAGGAAGACACAGCTATTTTTAAACAGCCCCTAAAGCTCCAGAGGATCTAGACACTGGTGGCCTTGGAGATGGTCAGCTCCCAACCGCACTCACAGGAAACGTGGAGCCAGGGAGGCCCGGGAGTGCTCAAGCCACAGTGTGAGGCCTGGCTGGGTGGGACCGGAACCGTCTTTGGACTTAACAAAACACCAGGTAGGTACCTGGGGCAGAGCTGAGGGTGGCACATCCTCTGCCCTCAGAACTCCCAGGAAACATGGACAGCGGTGGCAGTGCCACTGGTGGGCCAATCAGGGTGGGCTTCCAGGTGGAGGTGTCCTTCACCCTGGGAGCCTCCTGTGACCATGTCTCCATCTCCTCCTCCCAGCTCCAGAGAAGCTGGAGCAAGCAGGGAAGCTAGAACTCCAGCTCCAGCAAGGTCCTCGCGGAGGCCTCCCTGTCTTACCTACCACAGCCCCATCCCCACAGCTGGACGGGGGGGAACGATGCCATCTGCCCTGAGAATTAACATGGTCCTAATGGAGTTTCTGGCTTCTGTTTATTGAACCTTAGCCAAACGCTTGCCATAAATCACAGGGATTCCTCCCAGCCACGCTGAAGCTGTCCACCCCCCACCCCACCCCAGGCGTACAGGGGGAGAGAATGAGGTTCAGAGAGGTTAAAAGACCGGCCCAGGGTACACAGCTGGCTGGTGGGATTTGACCAGAGCCCTAGCACGCTCCTGGTCAGGGCCCTGACACCCTTTTCTGGGTCTTCATGGGTGGAGGCAGGAAGAGATAGAGAAGAGAGGGCGGGGAGAGGCTGCTGGAGGGCAGTGGGGACAGTGGGCAGCCCCTGCTCTCCTGTCGCGGGCTGGCTTCTCCTGGTGTGGAAGAGGGGCAGTCCTGTGTGGATGGGGGTCGGGCCATCACTACCGGCAGTGTCGGGACAGAGACTAATTTATTCTGGCAAACAACCCCACACACACTATTTCCAGAACAAACATGCCATGCTGGGATTCAATTTCACCCCCAAAGCTTGTGTGAGAGTCCTGATGAGAAAATTCAGCCTTTGCATATTTACATGATTTAAACATCTATTTAGGTTTCAGACTGCTTCAATGGCATCCTGAGGGGCCAGAGAAAGGAGGCAGGACTGGGCATGGCCACCCCAGGCCTGGCGTGGGAGCCCAGCAGATGGGGTGGCGGCTGGGAGCACTGGGGTCTGGAGTCCCAGCCCAGCCACTGCCTGGCTCTTGCTGAGCCTCGGGTCACCTGCTGGGCTGGTGGCTCCGAGAGTAAAGATGGTGCCGGTCAGCACATGGGCCTGGCATGTCCACTCCCCTGCGCCTGGGTGTTTCCACACCTCTGGTCCTGCCAGGGCTGCGGAGAGCTGTCCTTAGACTCGGCCCTGCCCCCAGCTCTGTCCCACAACCTGGAGTCCTTGGCGGCCTCCTTCAACAACAGGCAAAACAAACAGTGAGGAGGCTCTGGTCTGCCTGCGCTTCCACTGGAGTGGCCCAGAGAGCTCAAGCAACCTGCTTGAGGCTGCTCAGCAAGAGCTGCCGCCACCTGACCAGACCTGAGCTCCTTCTTGAGGGAGCATCCGGGGCCTCAACCCAGACCATCTGGCTCCGGAACCCACAAGCCCAGCCACCCCCAAGTCCGGCCGAGCCACGGCCCGCTGGCCGCTTGGCAGTTCTGACCGAAGGGCCCTGATGTCCGCAGGAGTGTCTGTGAGCCCGGGCCTGCCCCGCGCCCTGCTAGCTGGCCCCTCCTTCCAGGGGCCGGGCTCCATTTGTGCTAATGGCCAGTGGCCTCCAGGGTACAAAGGCCAGCCACCTGGCAGTCCCCGCCCTGAACGGTGGGCTCTGGGATCGGTGTGTGGGTGCCCACCCTGGGGTCACTGCCAGAACCCACTTATCTAATCAGCCTCATCGCTCCCGCCCAGCCCTGCCCTGCGGCTCCCGGGGGCCAGCTGGCCCCGGCTTTGTCGGGAGCGGCCCTATCTCAGGGATCACGCTGTTTGCCTTTGATAAAAGTCACAGAAAAGGGAGAGAAGGAGTGAGAGGGAGATGAAGAAAACCCTAGAGTGAGCAGGCTCCGCCCTGGCGGGTTCTAGAACTCTCCAAGGGCCTGGTCCCAGAGCAGCACATCCCGCACCAACGTGCAAGCAGGCTGAGGGGGCATGCACCTCCCCCAAGGTCACACAGTAGGCCAGGCGGTGGGGTTACCCTGGCCAGGTGGGGTGGGCACCACCAAGGCTGTGGGGGCCCATCTGGACACACAAGACCTGGAGCTGGTCACCTTCCCTCCTGCTCTGTGGCCGTGGAGTCTCTGGGCTGGGAGGGGAGGGTCTGTCTATGCCGGTGCTGAGGCCCCTGCCTGTGTGTGGCTCTCCTGTGATCTGGCTGGAAGGGCAGACTGCGCTGGCGGACGGCAAACTCCCATCATCTCCTTGGAACGCTCCCACCCTAGGTCCTACCTGCCGGCCTGCTTTTGATTCCTGTTTACAGACGGGGGAACACAGCCCAGAAGAGGGGACTGGGGACAGGCCAGGAGGGGGACCCAGGTCCTGCGGCACAAGCAATGCTGTGGGATGTGCCCGGGTGAGCCAGCAAGGTCAACGTGCATGGTGGGCAGCCAGCTGCTCAGCAGGAGGCCCACACACCTGCTGGAGCCATGTGGCTTCTCCCACCCGGGCTGGTGCCCCAGGCTGGGTGGCAGCAAGACTCTCACCCTGGCTGCTGACAGGTGGCTTTCTCTAAGTTGTCCCGCCCTCTAGGCCTCAGGACCAGAAGATGGCCTGGATCAGGCCACACCTGAATCCTACATCGGGAAACTATAAGGGGCAGAGCTTGAGCCTGACCCTGCCGTCACTAGTGACCATGTGCCTTTTGCACAGACTCAGGCTCCCAGCTGTGACTCACGAGGACAAAGTGTCAAAGGAACATGGTTAAGCTTTGGGGTAAAATCAGTGGGGTCTATTTCTGCCACTCATTGCAAGGTGAGGAGAACATGTCTTGGAGAGGTCAGGGGATGGTCTTAGGTCACAGGGCCAGCAAGCAGCACAGGAGGGTGAAGCCCAGATCTCCCTGACCCCAACCCGCGACCCCACCCAGGCAGTATGCTCTCGCTCACAGCAAAGCCAGCACAAGCAGAGGCTGAGCACTCTGGGCCCTAGGCACGATCCTGTCTCTGTTCCACAGGGGAGCTGAGCGGGGTGGGAAGCCATCCTGACACCAGTCCTAGCCCTGGAACCCTGAGCCCACAGCAGTGGCGTAGCCAAGATGGAAGGACTAACCTGAAGCGTAACCTCTAGATAAGACAGCTCAGGGAGACACTGGCTCAGAGCAAAGGCACTTGAGTGCTTGGAGGATTAGTGGCTCTTTGGGGCCGGGTGAGGGTTTCCCCTCTGCCTCCAGCCTGGGTGTTCCCAGGGAGCCCCTTAGAGTACCTGGACCCTGGCAGGAGAGCCTAGAACCAGCAGAAACAGCTGGAGGAGCTGGGGGCATGTATGAAAACGGTGACGGGCTGCAATGAATTAAGAACTGTATGGCATACACCGGGGTCTCTGGCCTCGTGGGGGTAACTGGATGCTGAGACAGAGCCAGGCTCTGGCTCCCACAGGACCACGACCTGCTGGAGCCCAGTGCTGCCTGCCACCCCTCGGCCTCAGATGCCATGCTATCCTACACCCACTCTGGGGGCCGAGCTCCACCAGATCTCTGCTGTGTAGTTCACGTTACCAAGGGTGCGGCTCTGGAGCTGTGGCCGTGACCAAGATGATGCCCGATTCACTGACAGGGAAAGTCAGATGAGAGGACTCCTGGGAGCTGCCCCTGTGGCCCCTGCATGCCGCGGGGCGCACCGCCGCTCGAGGGTCTCCCACTTGTCTGCCGGCCTGGTGCCCTCTGCCAGCACCCCTGAATTCCAGGCTGGGCAGAGGCTGAGCCTCCCTGGAATGAGATGGCCTTCTCATTCCAGGCCAGAGGTTTTCAAAGGGCTTCGAGCCCAGAAGCTCCTTTGCAAGAAGCTGCCCACAGACCCTGCACTCACAGCGGCAGGTGGTGGGGGCAGGGCTGGAGCTCAGACCCAGAGGACCCCTCTCAAGCCCCTCCCTTAGGGTGGGGCACACCTGCCGCCTGTGTCTCATGGGGCCCGCCTAGTGCGGGGTGGAGCTGGCAGGCAGGCAGGTTCCCAGGAGCCGACGGCAGAGGGGGCTGGTGGGGCGGCACGGAGGCCCGTCCATTGTGGGCCAGTGGTGCCAGGCACCACAGGGCCTGGGCCAGGGAGGGCCTTTCAGTGGGCAGGGCCCTGGACACTCTGGCTGGGGGCCTCTGTTACTAAGTCCCCTCATGCAGCGGGGTGCCTCCACCAGCTCACTGTGCCCTGAGCTGCCTCCAGCGCCAAGGGGCCCACGTGTGCATTTCAGTGACTCTCAGTCTCTCCCTAGAACGTACCCATTGGGCGGGGGGCACTGGCGGCTGGCTGTGTCTGAGAGTGCAGCCCACCCTGTGGGCATCTGTCTGCAGGACGGTGGCAGGGGGGCCGACCTGGGGCTGAGCACCCGGGCCCTGCTGATGAGCCACAGGCCTGGGAGAAAGGGCAGCTGGTCGTGTGGGGCCGGGGGGTGGGGTGTGCCCCCATGCCCGCCCACACATGCCCTGAGCCCCCAGATGGATGGAGGCCCAGAGCCACCTCTGGGGCTCCCGCTTCCCATCTGTGAAGAGCTGGCACGCGGAATGGGCAAGGAGGGGGACATGCTGGCCCCTGGGCCTGGAGTCCACTGTGGACTGGCCCCACCCACCAGCGGGTGACGCCAGCCCCCAGGTGCTGAGCCCCTGCCCACCCCCACCCCGCCAGCTGGTGCTGTGACTCTCTTCCTATCGCTGGGACATCGCTGGGATTATTGATTTTTTGACACAGAACAACAGCCTATCTCTGTCGGGCTGAACCCTGGCCCCGGCTAATGGCAGACTGGGACTGCCCGGGAGAGCCAGCAGCGCAGGGCGGGGCCGGCCCCACACCAGGGTTCTGACTGACCCCCTCGCCCACCGGCCTGTGGGGCCCCATGGCCTCAAAGTAGGTGGCCGCATGGTCTCTCCAGCCTTCCCGAAAAGCTTAAAAGAAGAAAAGAACTGTCCTGGTCTCCAGGCCTCAGCCTTCCCATCTGCGGAGTGGGCAGAGGGCCCCAGGAGCTCTGGGCCCTGGGACTCTGATCTCAGGAGAGACCCTGTGGCCTGAGAAATCGGGTGGGCGGGGGTCCCTGGCTCTCCCTAGCCCTGCCTGCTCCTGGAGGGGTGGGCTGGAAGCAGGAGCTGTGATAAGGTAAGGAAAATACCTCCTGTGCAAACAGCTTATCAGGCTCCTATCAGCCTGGGCCTCCTGGCCCCGGCCCTGTTTTCCAGGGTCCAACGCCACCGAGGGCCTTTCTTTCTGGCCGGCTTCCAGCTCACCACCTCTCAGTTGGCCCGGCTGGCCCCGCTACCCCCTGTACCCTGGGGCCCCACCCACCTGCCCCTCGGGCCCTGTCTCTCTACTGTGAATAGGCAGGAGTGGTGGGCATGAAGGCAGCTGAGGCTCTAGGCCAAGGCTGGATGGTTGGGAGGGTCAAGAGAGGGTGCCCACCCTGCCACTGCCAGGGCACCACCCCAGCCTGGCAGGGGCCCACTCCGGCCCTGAGGGCAGTGGTGGGCACTGAGGTTAGCCAACATCATCGAGGAAGTTGCCACACCACACCACCCCGCAGGGCCGGCCCCTAGGGAGTAAGAATCTCCCTTGGGAGAAGCTGGCAGACCCTGTGTGAGCACCCTTGGGCCACTCCACCCACAGAGGAGGCTGAGCCTGGGGAGGCCTGTGTCACCCAAGGCCCCAGGGCTCTGGGGCACTGGCCTGGGGCACCTGAGGATGACCCAGCATGAGGCCGGTCCCAGGAACTGTGAGCCCCTCTCAGGAGTCGTGCGGACCTGCAGACACCTGCTCCCAGGATGCGGATGACTCAGTCCTCAAGCTACCACGTGCCCTGGGGGTGGCGATTCTCTGCGTTCACAGAGGCGGAGACCGAGGGTCAGAGGGGATCTGGCCACGCAGTGCGGTGGTGACTGAGTTCAAGCCCAGCCCGTGATTCCTGTCCAGCCCTCTGTTCTTCCTGCCCCTGTGTGTGTGTGTGCGTGTGGGGGGGGTGGGGGGTGGGTGGGCAGGGCGGGGCAGGGGCCGAGGAAGAGGTGGCTTAGAGGACAGAGGGCCCTGCTTCCTGCATACAGCAGGCCCCGGCCAGCCCCAGCTCCAGACACAGAGCCCTCCTCTGAGCCTCTGCCCAGGAGCCTCCAGGGCACCCCCGCTGACCCTCCACAGAGCACATGTGTCTGCACCCCAAGGCTGGGCTCCACCTGCTCTCTGCCTCGGGATCCGCACCCCTCTCATCTGCCGAGGTGATGGCTCCTGCCCTCACTGTCAGGTCCCGGGCCCACAGGGGAGGCAGAAAGGCCTGGGACCGGTGAGGCGGCAGCGGTAGTAGGCACACACAGCATGGCAGGGGGTCTGTGCACAATCCATTTCTTTGGGAATCATTTCTCCCCTTTCGTGTGGACATTTTGCAGAGCCGCAGAAATAAAAACTGATGGCTTACTATCTTCCGCACGCGGCGACGATTATCCACACTACCACACCACCCTATGCCTGTCTGCATTTGAGATTACTTTTTCTGGGGTAAATTCCTAGAAGTTGAACTGCTGAGTCAAGGCAGGGGCATCTGAGCGCCCTGAGGGGCTTGGGCGGCTCTGGCCTGAGCACCTGGACGTGTGTGAGCACTCACGGGGCTGCGGTGGCCAACTTGCACCCACTGCGCCCAGCAGCTCCCAGCCCCACGGAGACCACAGTGGACCTGGGACTCGGGCTGGCTGGCTAGATGCCAGGGCCACCTAGTGGAAGGGCGTGTGTAGGGATGGGGTTGGGGAGGGGTGGACACAGAGGCTCGTCTGGAGGGGGAGGGGTGGCCAAGGCAGCAGGACCCCTCCCCCTAACACACAATATGCCCCGATAGCATCGCTCATTTCAGGCCCCGCTCGGCCCCTTCGGGCAGGATATGACCAGCCCTCGAGCCGATGGCAGCCCCTTTGTCCCATCTCCAGGCACCGATCTTATCGGTCGCGTCCACTGCCGTAGTAATGGAAACACGCGGTGAGGAAATAAGAAGTTAGCGCGCAGACAGAGCACTAACAATAAATAAATAAATAAGGAGCCCAGCACCGCGTGAGAGGGGCTCAGGGACACTGTTAGATCGGGAAGGCCGGGTAGGCGGCTCCCCTCCTGGTCTGGCTGACCCTCTGCAACTTGCCTTCCTCACCTGTCAGGTGGGCCGGCCAGAGTCGCCTGCTACCTGGGCTGCGGGGAGATCCCGAGACAGACAGAGCCAGGCATGAGGGCGGCCCTGCCCCCGCCCCCAGGGCCGTGAGCCCCAGGTCACCCCAAGGTGCCCCCCGTGCGGGCTTGGAGGGGGCCCCACGTCACACACACCGCTCTGCCGCCCCGCCCGCCATCCTCAGCCCTCCTGGCTCTTCCAGATGGCCCGAGCGTCCGGTCTCCCGTCCCACAGATGCGCGGCCCACGTGCCAGGCCACACACCCAGTAGGAGTGGGGATGGCGAGAAGTCAGTCTGTCCTGATGCCCATGGTCAGTGGGCCCCCCCAGCCAGGAGTAGCTGGACGGTCACCAGTGCTGGTGGCAGTAACCGCGGCCGTGCAGGTCCCTCGCCAGCGAAGGCGCTGACAACAGTCAGGGCACAGCGCGGCCCTAACTGCCTGTTGTGAAGCCGGCCCGGCGTTGGGCATCCTCCTGTGTGCGGCCTGCGCATTCCATGGGAGGTGGCGGGGGGAGGTGAGCTGAGGCGCCCCAGGCCACAGTGGGCCCAGGAGGACGAGGAAGCACACTTCCAGGAGGGGTTGCACTCTCCAGGGGCTCCAGGCGGGGCCGGGTGGCCCCGCACCCCTGATGTCTGGAGGCCTTGGCGGGACAGGCGGACGCTCAGACGCCCGGCCTCAGGGTTGGGGGCAGCCAGGGCAGGAAGCGGGCGGGAGGGCGGAGGAGGAAGCCGGCTCGATTAGCACTCGCGGCAGAGATAGGCGGCCCAGCCGCAGATAGCCACTCCCGGAAGGCGGTGAGGTCAGCAGCCAGGCCTGGGCCCCCACCCGCCGCCAGGAGAGTGGGATCTGGGCCTGGCCACACTCCCCACAGGGCACCCTGCGCCCCCTCCATCTCCACCGGCACAGGGTCCACACTTGCCCACTAAGGGGCCTGGAGAACCCTGTGGGGCTGGGCTGGGAGGGGGGACTACAGGGCCCAGCCCCGGTCACCCCACGTCTCTCTGGGCCACAGTGTCCTCGCCTGAAACACGAGAGCACGGTGCCTGCCGCCACATTTCAGGGTCAGCCTTTTCACGGGTCTCTCGTGTCCACACCAGAGCCCCTAAAGTCCACTCACCACAAGGCCACTGGGCCGGCCCAAGTGGTCTCCCCGCCAGGCCCCACACCGGCCGCGCGGGTGGGCTGTCTTCCCCGGTGTCTGCAGGGCTGGCTCCCCCTCCGCGGAGCTGCCAGTGCAGACCCCCGAGGGCAAGAGGCATGCACCCCTCACCACACGTGCCCCTTCTCGGTCACCTTCCCTGCGTATCTTCTGGGCCCCTGCTGACCGCTCTCCGCATAGTCCATGGCCCCGGGACGGCTGGGGCTCCCCCAGGGTCCGTGACAAAGACTGGCACACAGTAGGTGCTCAATGAATGAAAATGGGAGCGAGTGAGTGGACAGGCTGTGTGGCGGGCAAGTCCAATGGGACGGTGGGCAAGTCATGCTAAAGAGCGGTCCGTGGATTGCCGGCCCCGCCCATGGATCCTGGGCCCCCGAGTGACCCGAGGCCCAGGCCTTTGTCGGGGCGGAGGTTTAAGTCAGAACTGGGCCAAAGGGCGGCTTCTACTAGCCGGGCTGAAGGACCACTGACCACGGAGGGGGCTACTCAGGGCTGAGAGGTCAGCAGCCTGGTCTGCGGGGGGATGGGCCATGGCCTCAGCCCCCCTCAGGGTGGCAGGGGCACAGGCCCTCTGCTCAGGGCCCTCCTGGGGTGTTGTGTGTGGCCTGGCACCTGGGCCTCTGGTGCCCGCTGGGCAGCACATGACGCGGCATCCAGGTGGGCCACACCAGCCAGAAGGAGGGACCTCGGGCTGACGGCCCCCGCTCAGCCTTGGCCCCAGGGCTGTCCCACAGGGCCCCACTGGCTGGGGGTTCAGGCCGCTCCCTTAGTCTGGGGACTGATGCTCTGGGGAGGGGGCTTGAGAGGGGGTCAAGGAAGAGCTCAAGGGGGCCCGTCAGGGTCACAGCCAGCCAAAGCCTGGGACCCTGAACCCCATTTCCACGAAAACCACCTACAGAGTGGGATCCCCCTGCTCTCTGAGACCGTCCCGGTCAGTGGTCCCCAGACGGCGGCCGGCTCCCCTCACTTTTCTGGTCTTTGCTCAAACACAGCTCAGGCCGCCCGACTCAGAACTGCTCCTCAGTTCATTCAAGAGCCTCACCCCCTCTACTCCCCTGGACATGTGATGCTTTTACTTCTTTATTAGTCTCTGTCTCCCTGATCAAAACAACAGCCCCCTGGGGGGCCGGCACTGAGCACGTGCAGGAAGCACGGGTTTGTTGAGCGAATAAACGACCCCCTTCCCTGGCCCACTCCTGAGCTGCAGACCCCCACTCCTTGCTCCTAATGGCCCACATCACCCGGACACACCTCCCCTTTCCAGCTGGCGGTGCGTGGTAAACACCTGGGAAGGAAGGTCACTGCGGAGACCTACGACGCCCTCCTCCGTGAGCCCCTCCCCGCTGCTCCAGTCCTTGTCCACTCAGCTGTGAAGGCAGTCAGGGTGGGTGGAGGGCCCTCTAGACGGGGCTTGGGGGTGGTCTCAGGGAACACGTCTCTCCGGGGACATCTGCTGTGGAACGGAGGTGGCTCCTGACAGAGCTCCTGGCTCTGGTCTCTGGAGCTGACCCCAGGCTGACCCCCACAGCCCGCCGTCGCCCCCTCCTGTGCCCCTCCCCCCCGCCCGCTAATCTAAGATAAATGGGCCTATTGGGCCGCAACGCCAGGCCCAGTGATAACACAAAATAGCTGAAATGATTTTTCCCACCCACACATGCCGAGCGGGCGGGAGGGGCTGTGCGGCCAGGCTGTATCAGCCCATCTCCCCGCTGTCCATCAGGACGGGCCGTCCTGCCTCAGCCGCCTGCCCACCGCCGCTGCCCGATAACAAACCTTGAGGTCTGCAGAGAAACTCCAGGCGGCAAGATTAGTCCACTGAGTGCACCCAGACGGCCAGCCCGATGCCCTTGTGCACGCTTCTGGGCGAGAATGCCAGGCCTCCGGCAGACCCCCGGGACCCTGCACAGAGAGGGAGCGGCTCCGGGGCCCAAGTGGAAAACTGCAGCTGCCATACCCGCCCCTGCTCCCAGAGGTGGTGTCCACTAGCCCACTCTCCACGCAGCAGCCAACCAAACGGCCTGCTTCACACCCACCCCATGTTACAGCCGAGGCAGGGGACGCATCTCACTACAGTCCATGGCCTTGAGCCCAAACCCTGACCCATCTATGCCCTGTCCTGTCTCTCCCCAACCCCGCTCCAGCCGTACCCATGCTGTCCAAACCTCAGGGCGTTTGCATGTGCCCGCTCCTCACCTGAACACCCTCAGCCCACTCCAGTGTATTCTTTAGGCTGCACCTTGGGCGTGGGGTACACCTATGGTACTGTCCTGGCCTGACCACCTGGCTGTCCCCTCTGCTGACCTGCGGTGTGGTGGGGACGTGGCCAGCCTTCCCATCTCGGCCTCAAGAGCCTGGGATGAAGCTGAGAACCGAGAAGGTGACACCTCATGTTTGGTCATCTGAATTTTGTCCTGTAAACAGAGGTCACCAGGAAAGAGTTCCAGGCCCCGATACACTTACAGGTGAAGGGACCCTGTTCCTGGGGCTCTGACCACACTGTCAGGTCACGGGCCTGGCCATCTGTGGAGTGCAGGCCACCCTCAGGGCCACTTGACTAGCCACCAGAGCTGGTGGGGAGCCCTGGGGTCCCTGAGGTTCACCCCTTCGCTCCCCAGCTACTCACTGCCCCTGAGGTAGACAGCCCTGCACTCAGGGGTGTCTGAACCACGCTGCCTCCCGGACAGGCACGTGGAGAACTGGACGGTACGTGCTCACGTGGTCTGCCCCAAGCAAGTCCCTGGGGGGAGGGGACCCCCACGAGGTCTGGCTGCATAGGCTCTCGGGTCCCTGGGGGCCCAAACCCAGCCCAGCCCCCACTCACTGCTCCCTCTGTTTCTCATGCCCTAGCCAGGAGGCTGAGGCCATGCCAACCGCCACTGCAGTGGGGGCCACGAGGTGGGTGATAGGGCCAGGACCCTCCACAGTTGAAGGGGACCCTCAGGGCTCGTAGCCCTCCCGGGGGCTGCCTGTGTGCCCAACGTTCTGCTTTTCCTGCACATTCACTGGGGAGGCAAAGGGGGAGCCTGTCACTGGGGCCATGGAGCAGAGGCAGGGCAGGGCCGTCACAGATGCGAGGTGGGGATTTCAGATTATAACTCCCAGCCATCTGCATATCGGAATTCTAAACAGCCAGCCCCTTGCACAAACAAGGTCATTTCAAAGATAAAAACACCCGGCTCTCCCGGTCCCTGCCGTCTGCCCCTCTCCTCTATCCTCTCACTTGGGCTGGTGGCTCAGCGGGAGATGAGGACAGTGCCAGGCAGGGCAGCCCCCGCCCAACACCCCCTCCCCATTGCAGACTGTAGCCGCCCCACAGACTCAAGGCTGGGGGTAGGTCCCTGCTCTGCTCTCATTCACTTTCCCGTGGCGGCCCCAAGGGACCCCCTCTCCCGGGACCAGACCCTTCCGCCTGCACCCTGCTCAGCAGCCTGGGGTCCTGGCGCACTCCTCTCCCACATCCACGCGGACCTGCTGACCTCAGCACCTTTGTGCCCGCGAGCCCCTCGGGGTCACTTTTCTGGCGAGGACCCGCCCCTCCTAGACAGTCCACAGAGCTGGTGGTGTTTGGGTACCATGAGGATGGGGGTGCCCCGCCCACCTGGTATGGCCTCTGCACCAGCCTCACCCCCAGTGCTGCTGCCCCTGCTGCTCAGAGGAGGGGAGCAACCTCTCTGCAGACCCAGTCCAGACCCCGGGCTCCTGACGGTCAGCCGGGACCCCTGGCCAAGGTGCCTGTTACCAGCAGGGGCTCCTCCCTACTCCGTGGTCTCACACAGCAGCTTCTCCCCCAGACCCTCCCTGACCCAGAGAGGCCTGGGCCGTCTCAGCAGATTGACAGCACTGAGTGGGGAGCTGGCTCCGCTCTGTGTGGTTATAAAGATGAGAAAACCAAGCCCAGAGAGGTCAGGCAACCTGCCACAGTCACTCAGCAAAGCTGGTCCCAGGCCTGGGCAGGCAGGTCCCGGCCTCTCAGCACAGCTGGGGCTGGACAGGGTTCCCCCTGAAGCAGCTGCACTTGAGAAGTGGCTGCCGGCAGCTGACAATGCTCGTGACGTCTGAAGTGAAGCGACATCTGGAGCGCCTCCCCACCTGTTTCTGGAGCTCTGGGGTCGTGGTGGGGTGGGGGGAGCCGGCATGGGGAGGAGGGAGCTGGTGTGGGGGCAGTAACGGGGCTGGAGCTGACAGGCCCCTCACACACCCTGCAGCCCAGACTTGGCTGTGTGTGTGGTGCAGTGCAGGGCCCCCTGGGAAGAGGGGCTGGAAGGCCTCCCTTCTGCCTGGGCTGGGGGTGTCTCCTGGGGTCTTTGCTCAGGGCCTGGACCCCTGCAGGAAGGGCAGCTGCACCAGACCCACGCGTGGCTGCAGAGAGGCGTGTGGCCCAGCTTCTCTGCCAGGTCGAGTCACCTGCCCTGGGACCTTGCGGCCTCGGCCCGCACCTGGCATGGGTCTGACCCAGGAGCTGTCCTAGCCAGTGGAAGATGGCGGCCGGAAAGGCGAGGTAGGGGGCAACCCCCTGCTGGGGCCGCACCAGGTGTGAGCGAGCCAGCCAGTGGCCCCCAGAGCCAGGCCAGACAGGGTGTGCGTGATCCTGGCTGGCACCCCTATCCCGGAGGGAAAGGCAGGGTTCCACTCCCCCAACCCCGGCCTGACAAGCCAGGTCCCCAGGGTGGCAGTCCTCACGTGGGATGGGGCAGGAGGAACAACTGGATAACAAGCGATCCTCAGATGGGGAGGGGGAGACGAGCACAGGCAGGGGGTCAGCGGGACTGTGCGGGAGGGGCTGGGGAACCACCAGAGCCCCAGGACCTGGCGAGGCGTGGCTGCACACCCCTTCCCCTTGGCTGGCCGGACCCTGGGCTGGGCACTGCCCTTGGGGACGCTGATCCAGCCGGCCCCGGCAAGGCCTGCCTCCCATCGCCATTGGGGCGGCCCCTACAAGATAAGAGCCCACGGGGCCTCTCTGGCTTCCCGGCCAGGCGATAAGTGTGGCCTGTTTGGGGTCTGATAGAGGACGGCCACCACGGCGGTTGGCCAGTGGCCGCTTATCGGCCCATCGCTGCCCACTACACAGAAATTCCTATCTGCAGGGGCCGACAGGGAGCCCCCCCGCAGCCCCCCGAAGATGCAAATAGCGCAGGAAGCTCCCGGGTGCACCCACCCGAGCCACAGCCCCCACGGCTGCCCTGGGGCCAGGCCCTGATCTCCAGGGGCCTCTGCCTTCCCGTCTGTAGAACATGGATGTGGATGCTAAGAAGGCTGTGTGGTGGGCGGTGGCCGACGCAAGACAGCTGGGCCAGCGTCCACACACACACAGCCCGAGCTCCAGAGCCAGGCTGGAGTCTGGTGTGCTGCCTCCGGGCAGTGACGTGGACCAGCCCCAGGGCTGCTCTGAGGACGGCCCGGCCCTTTCATCCCCACAGTCACGCTCCAGACTGCAGCCTCAGGGTCCAATCCCTGGACTGGTGGTGGTCCCTGGAGTGTGGGAGCCATGGGGCCAAGGCAGGGCTGACTTGGAGTCTGTAGGTGCCTTGTTGTTACCTCGCCCTAGACCTGGGGAAACTGGGGCAGCAGAGTGGACCCCAGCCCCCCAGCTCTGTCCCCCGCGTGTGGAGAGGCCTGGCCCCGCAGGTGGGTGTCCAGCTCAGCCGTGCCCAGCTGGTGGTGCGGGCTGCGTAGACATGTGGCCTGAGGCCTGTCCCTGGCCAGGTGCACTGTGTGCGGAGAAGGCATGCTGTGGGCATGGCCGGCCAGGGCTCCTGGGGCCCCTCCCCGCCTGTCACTGGGTCACTGAGGTGATAAGGGGGCGGCCGAGGAGTCCCGACGGCAGTGGAGTGGCTGTGCTAATGCCCCTTCCAGCGCTGGGCTAGCATGGGGGCCCCGGCCTGTCTGACCCAGGGTGCTCTCTCAGTGGACTGACTCACCCCTGGCCTTGAGTCTGTGGTTGCAGTTCCCATCCTGGTTGTGACCAGCAGCCAACCCTATCCTCTCCAGGCCTCAGACGTGCACATACGGCAAAGAGGTAAGCAGGGAGCCCAGAAGACATACGAGCCCCTCATCTCTTTGGTGCCCTGCAGACATCACTAATCAATCCAGCCCTCTCTCACTGGCACCTCGGGATCACGATGAGGTTCACAGGGCTACTCGAGCTGAACTGCAGGAGAGCATCTCTAACATCCCTGGGAGACCGTGGGGGTCCTCTCTGCCGGGGTGAGGTCTTCCCGGCCCACAGCGGAGGCCCTCGCCGTGCGTCCCCTGCGACCCCCTCCCCGCACTTCTGGCTGCGCTGGTGTCACAGCTCCCCAGGAGCCCGTCTGCTCAGAGCTGACGTCCGGTACACAGCAGGTGCTCAATACATGCTAGTGGCCGCGCGCCTGGCCCGGGCCCTGCGTTCACCAGGGCCACGCCCGCCCCCACCCCCCAGAGGCCCCCACGCGGGGCCCCGACGGCCAGCCATGCTGTGCCCAGTGAGCCGCCTCAGCTCCGATTAGGACGCGCCCAGCCCACCTGCGACTCAAGCCGGTGGAGATGGGCACCTCTGGGAGAGCCTGGTGGGCCCCGAGCTCACAATTCCAGCTACAAAGGGGGTGGGGCGGGGCAGTGCTGGGAGGCACAGAACTGCTTCAAAGACACGCCCTTCATCCAGGAACCTGGGGGGCTGGAGCCACCTCCCGTCTCCCCTCCCACCCCCTGAGGCCGGAGCCCCTTCCTGGCTGGCAAGGGCCTGGCAGGCGGGCAGCTCCAGATCCACACCCCCACCACCCTGCCTTGGCCCTGCTGCTCCTGCCTGGCGGATGCCCTTCCCGTCTCTCGGCTGCTCCGCTGTCCCCGCCAGACCACACCCTGCCTCCAAGGAACCCTCGGAGGCCCGTCCACTGCGTGGGGCCCCAGTTTAGCTCTGAGCATCGGTACAGCTCGGTGCCCCCTCCAGGGAACCCGCGGACCCACAGGCTGGCTGGACTTTGGAACAGACGTCAGGCTTGGGCCCAACAGTTCACCACCCACCTCCTGGCCAGTATAGCTGGCCTGTCCACAGCACTCCACCCCGTGCCGTCAGGTGGCCGGTTCTCAGGACCCCCCACTGGCTGGGCCCCAGGGCCGCCCTGCGAGGCGATGCTGCCGGACCGGCGCGCTTACCTGGCCCACTCCAGGGGCTGCTGGCTGCCTCCTCCTCCGGCCTCATCTCTGGTTCCCGATGCTCTGGCTCCTCGGGGCCTCCTGGGGACGTGGGGGCCGGCGGCAGTGGAGGGGGTGGAGGATTAGCATCTGCGGAAAGGAGACCAGTAGGTTCCCTGGAGCCTCAGGACACCGAGGTGTCTGCCCACCCCGGCCGCGGCCGCGAGGGATACTGAAGCCAGGTGGGTGAGTGTGTGGCCACAGTGACCCCCTCACCCAGGCTTCTTCAAACTGGGGGGGTATGATCAGACATCTCAGTTCCGCCCCCCAAGCCTTTTAAAAAAACAAACCCTCAGCCCCTCATTAACTGCAGCAGTGATAGGCGCCCTCCCCGCTGTTGTTAATAATTAGAGCGTGGGTGGCCTCTCGGCACGCCCAGGCCAGCGGGCACACGCGCGGCCCAGCTCCTGGTCTCCTCGGCTGGCAGCTGGGGGCCCCTCCACCAAGCCCCGCACCCAATTCCAGCCCAAAGGGCATATTTGCCTTCCCTGCTGGACCGATAACCACGGCGGCCCCCAATCAATGAGGTCCCATAAAAGCCCCCCCTTGGTGACGTCACGCACCCGGCAGATTATTAATACCGCGATAAGGGCTGTGATTAACATCGAATAAATCAATCACACGGTATAAAAGTCCTATTATTTTTGGCTATAAATCAACGCGGCTGGCATCTGAGCTCCAGCCACTGCGCGGGAGCCACGCTGGGCCCGCCCGACAGGCAGACATTGCTCCTGCCGCCTTATCACGCCCATCAGCGCGTTATCACCACAGTCTGTGCCAGGTGCAACCCTGACTGTTTTTTCCAGCTCCTCCCCAGCCCGCCCCCACTCCATGCAGCCCAGCTCCCAGATCAGATAAGGGACCCGGCTCCCCGGGGCAAAGTCCACCAGGAACCAGCCGCTGGCCCTCTGGAGAGCGAGGCCCCCGTGAGCTCGCAGCACCTGATGGTGATGGAGGTGGTGGTGGAGGCCCCTCGCCACACCCTGGGCCACTGAGGGGCTCAGACCCAGTTACAGATGTGGAAACCAAGGCTCAGAGAGGGCCGAGGCTGGGGCCAGGCTGGGGTGGGTGGGGCGGGCGATGGCTGCAGTGCCACGTGACTGATGGAGATGATGAAGGCAGAGACAGAAACCGCCACGGACAAGAGTGTCCGAGTCCAGGCTTGTGCCCCTCTGCTCTGCCCGCTGCCCAGGGAAGCTGAGGATGACGGGAGCCCTGGCCCTGGGTCCGAGTCCTGGCCTCACTGCAGAGGCTGGGATCCCAACGGGCTGTGCTGGGGAAAGGCACACAGGCCGCAGGTCTCAGAGGATGGGGCCTGTGGGGGGCCTGTGGTTATCCTGGGGAGACTCTGACACTGGCACCTTAGGGGGTGGCGGGTCCACAGTGAGAAGCCCCCCACCTTCTCTCTGGGAATCTCAGCCCCTCAGTCCCAGCCCTACCAGGCTGTCCTGCTGTCCTTCTGCATCCCACCCCAGGGCCTTTGCACGGGCAGCTCCACACGTCCTGCACGTCTGCTCACGGCTGCCCCCACCCATCTCGCCTTCACTCCCAGTCACAGCACCACTCAGTCCTGTGACTGTCTCCCCCATCACACTATGGCCTGGGGGTGACTCTGCCTCTGTGTACGGGGCTTCATGGCACAGAGTGGGGATGGGAGTGAGGTTTCCACCCACGGCCAGCAGGGCAGAGGGGGTGGGGTGAGGTGAGCAGGACTCAGAGCCCACCCCCAAACCTATTAACCACCCCCCACTCTCAGGTCCCTCTTCTGGAAAACAGGGATGAGGCGCTGACCTCCCCCAGGGCCTCCACCTCAGGGCGGCCTCTCCTCCTGGGGGTCTCTGGGGCAATCTGAGGACGTGGCTGGCCCAAGAGGCTTGGCCAGCTTCGAGGCCCTTCCAGGGACCTGGCCAGAGGAGACTCCTTGGTGTCAGTTAATCCACTGCTGGGTGTGTGTGGGAATCTCTCCTCCCAAGTCCTGTCCTCAGCTTTAGAAACACATCCCCAACCCCTAGGACGCTGCCACCAGGAGGGCCCAAGGAAAGGGTCAGGTGCAAAGGGTGGGGTTGGGGGGGGAGGGAGCTGGCAGAGGGCTGGGGAGTCCACCTGAACTCAGGCCTAGGGTGGGATCCTGTTTGGGAGTTTACAGGCAGGATGACCCTGGGCAAATCACTCAGCCTCTCGGGGCCTCATTCTCTCGTCTGTAAAGGGAGCCCCACATGTGCTGAGGCAAGCGTCCCTGTTTCACTGAGTCTGGGAGGCCACTCAGAGCCCACATGACCCTGACTCAACCTGGACTGGACCCTCCCCCTCTGGCTTCACTCTCCCCATCTGCGCCATGAACGGCTCAGCTTTCCAGACCCCCATCCCCGACCCCCTCCACGCCTTCTCCTGGCCCTGCTGGGCATGGCTGGCCCACGGGCACCTCTCAGCACAATGCCCATTTCACACGTGTGGAAACTTGAGTCCTTGGTGGGCACTGGCTCGTGTGAAGTTGCAAGGATGGGGGGCAGCCCAGGGGGCCGGGGCCAGGCTTGTGGGGCCCACCGCCCGACTCACCTGGACTGGAAGGGCTTGTGGGCTCAGGCTCCAGCGCTGTGGCCTCCCGCTCTGGGAGGCTGATGTCTGCGGCCTGGGCCTCTTCTTTGGCCTCCATGTCTCCGAGGGAACCTGCGGACACAGCCCCAGAGGAGTCGTGAGGCGCTGCCCCTCTTACGGTGCACCCACCACTGGCCCCCTGACCCTCCCAGTACCAGCGCGGCCCCGGGGGCTGGTGCAGCGGGGACCAGGCAGAGTCTCAGCCCCTCACGTGGTCAGAGGCCCCGAGGGGGAGGCCACGAGCAGGGCTTCCCCCAGGGATGCGCGTACCCTGCCCCTGTACCCACCCCAAGCCCCACACCAGTTCCCACACCTGGGGGTCACCTGGCCGCCCGCTGCCCGAGGCTGCCCGCCGGGCCCCCCAGGGGAGACATCACCCCAGCCTCTGCACGGTCGCCCCCATACCCGGGCCCCCTCCTGCAGGAAGCCCCTATACTCGGGGTTCCAAAGTCTGAGGATGTGCCGAGGGTGGGCCCCAGGGCCTGTCCCGCAGGAGGAGCTCGTCAACCCGATTAAAGCAGCAATGGCCGATGAGGCAGAGGTGGGCAAGCAGGTGCCTGCGACAAGCCCATCATCTTCCCTCAGAGGCTCCTGTGGCGGGGTTGGGGGGGCGGTGCCCCGCGGGGCTCTCCTGACAGCCGAGCAAGCAGCCTAATCTCAGACCACCTGGGAAACCTGCCAGGGGCCCCCACGTGCAGGCCAGGGTAGCAACCTCTGCTCCAAGGTCAGGACGGTGCCTGTGTGGGGGGTAAGAGACCTGTGGAGAGCAGCTGTCCCACCTCACCCTCCGCCAATCCCCCAGACCCTTGCCCTGCCCCCTTCCTAGCTCCTCCTCTGGACACCTGCCCCACCCACTGCTTGGCTGCACCCCTGGATTCTAGCTCCGGGCCCGACGGAGTTGTAAGGACAGGAGATGGGCCGGCGGGCGCTCACTTCTCGTGTCCGTGGGGCTCAGACACAGAACCAGCCCCGGGGCGAACCCTCATGCATGGTCTCTCATCAGTGCGCCCTCATGGGAGGCTCCACGGCAGGCTGGGAGCGCCACAGACTCGTGCCCTTGGGATGAGCGGGCGGCCTGACCCTCTGTGACCTCCCCTGCCTGTGGGGTTGGCCTGAGTAAGCACTGCTGGTAGCCTTGGGGGCGCGCAGCACACAGGCCTGGGGCCGGCCCATTTGCCCACCTCTTTCTACAAGTCCGGGTGCTTCGGCAGCTTACTCAGAGTGGAGAGGGGGCGCCGAAGCTGTGGGCCCTCGTGCAGATGGCAGGGACTTCCTGGCCTCAGTGGCCGGCTCCGGAGAAGGGGTGTGAGGCCCCTGCTTTCAGGGATTGCTGGGACCAGAGTCCTGGGGTTGGGCATTTGCCTCTCCCCACCCCACTCTCCCGCCCAGGTGGGCCTCAGCCACCCAGGGAGGCCCCAGCTCCTGGCGGCTCCATTTATGAAAGAACAAAGGGATCTGCTCGGCACAAAGCGTGACAGGAGCGTGAAGAAAGAGGCTGCCGGCCGCAGCAATTTATCCTAATGGCGCTAATTCATTCTAGCACAATTAATGCTCTGATAACGCAGGAGACAATCGCCAACCAGCAAATGGCTCCAGGCCCACAAGAAAGATGTGATGGGATGTGATGCTGTGAATCCCGCCCCACGAAACCTTGGAGCTTCTGCTGGAGCCTCCCCGCCACTGTGACACCCCAGGGGCCACCTGGGCACCTGGGTCCGGGCTCCACCTGAGGGGGTGGGGGGCAGGAAAGTTTCTCCACTGACTGGAGGGACACTGCTGCTTCTCCAAGCGCCCTGGGCCAGAAAAGACCCCGCTTATCCCTGAGGAACCCTTTCTGCCCAGACACCCCAGCAGCTGGGCCAGGCCAACCCTCAGCCAGGCAGGCGGGGTCCTTCCACCTCTCTGCGCTCAGAAATTGTAATAGCTCCAACCCCGCACCAGGAAGCCTGATTTCATCTGCATGGAGCCATGATCAGGTCCTGACACACAGTAAGTGGGCAGGAAACACCAAGATTACCAACATCAACATCACACCAACATTAACAGCTACTAACGCCCCACACCCAGCAGGGCCTGGGAAAAGGGGCCAGGGTGGGGAGGGGAACTGCTCCTATGGAGCTTCACGTGTCTGTGAGCCCTGCACTCAGCATCTACAAATGTCTCCCCCTTAAGCCCTCCCTGGCCTCATAGCCCAGGGGTGGAGGACAGTGGGGAAGGTGTGAATGGGGAGCAGCAGCGGGAGGCAGGCCCAGATGTAAGGAGCTACAGGCAAGTGCCTGGGGGCCTCCCAGTGCCCCAGAGGTGAGCCCCAGTTGTGGCCATTTTGCAGGTGAGTCAACAGAGGCCCTCGGCCAGAACCCCCAACACTGCACCTTCCTGGCTGCTGCTCAGGCCTTCCCCACCCTGCCCGTGACCTGGGGTGAGGGTGACACCAGCCCTGTGCCCGGAGGGGCGGAGAGTGGGATCCAAGGCTGAGCACCTGTCTGGAGGCATCCATGGGGGATGATGCTGGTCACCCGCACTGGGCGCAGCCCCCGCTGCCCGGAGCCCCTCGGTTATCACGGCAAGCAGACGCCCCGCGAGCCGATCTGTCTCCTGCTCATTAAGCCGGACGCCGAAATGGAAATGAAAACATAATAGCTATTTGATTGGGGGTGAGATATTTTGCATATTGGCTTGGCGCTGATAGTGGAATTTCATCAACTCCCTTTTTTCATGCTTTAAAACTGAATTACTGAGACAGGCTCTGTGTGGAGGAACGATCCCTGCTCCTTCCAAGTCCCAGGCTGCCTGGTCCTCCTGGCTTTGATGGTGAGACAGCTGGGGGTCTTTTTGAATGACTGCCCAGAAGAAAGCCGGAGCTGGCGGCTGAGGGGGACTAAAGCCCCCGAGGTGGCCCCAAGGGGGCTGGCACAGAGTCGGGAAGTCCAGAGGCCCCGGGTGAACCCAGCCCCAGTAGGGAGACCCCCGCTCCCGCCGCAGACCACTCCTCGGAAGGCTTTGCCACAGTCGGCCCAGCGAGCTGCTGCTCCCTAGGCTGAAGGTGCGCCCACAGCTGCGATGATGGGACGGCTCCCTTCAAGTGCAGAGTGGCCTCTGGTCCTCTGCAGACTGTGCTTGCCCCCCAGGCCACTGGAAACATAAAGTGAAAGAATGTGGGCCGAGTCCAGCGGCCTCGCACCTGGACTCCGTGCGTGACCCGGGTGCGCCTTTCCCGACACTCCTCACTACGGCTGCTGTGTTACACAGTCATTCACGGCTGTGGGGTGGTCCTCTGTGTCCCCAAAGCACGGAGGAGGAGGGGAGGTGGGGTTGCCTGACCCCACTCAGTGTTGGGGCTGGGGCCTGGACGAGCTCACAGGCCCACTGGCCCAGGGGTGGGGTGGACTCCCCTGGGCACGTGACCCTGCTCAGGTCTCCACCTGGAGTGTGGCGGACATGAGCGCCCACGGCCTCCTGCTCAACCGCTGTTCACCCCCTCGTTCTCCATTCGCTCATGAAACCTCCCGAGTCCACCTTCTTGCACCAGGCCCTGGGGACCCTGCAGCCAACACACGCCCCGCCCCCTACCCCCCAGGGGAAAAAAATGTGAAAATGCAAGTGTGGCCACTGCCACCAAGGAGAGGTGGAGAGGTCAGTCAGGGAAGGCCTCCTGGAGGAGGTGACAAATAAGCGGCGATCTGGAATGGGACAGCGGAGACTGCCTGCAAGTGGGGCTGGGGAAGAGCACTCCAGGAGGAAGGAAGAGCAGGGCTCAAGGCCTGGGCGTGTGTGCCACCCACCCTGCCAGCCTAGGTTCCACACGGAAAGCAGCTTGCGAGAGCAGCTTGTATCCGGGGCTGGGGTCAGGGTTCAGTGAGGTGGTGTCGGTGGGTGCTGAGCACAGGCCTGACTTTATTGCAAATGTTGCTATGATATCAGCTCCCCAGGGAGGGGCCCTATGGGCTCCTCTGGGGGGTGGTTTCGGGGTGCATGGGGGTGGAGACCGAGGGGCACGGCAGAGGGAAGGGTATGAGGGGCTGGGGACTGGGCAGGGCATCGTAGGGGAGGAGAAAGACTGCCCCCCAGGCTGGTGGAAGGCCTGGCTCCCTGTCTCGCTGGCTCCGGTCAGCTGGCGGGCAGGAGAGGCACGGGGCTGCCAGGGAGAGACCCTGGCCTCTGGGCGGCACAGTGACCAGATAAGGGCCCGATAACAGAGAGAAAATAGCAACAGATTCAGACTTTCCCATCGCTGGGCAGCAGGGCAGCTCGGGCCACGGCAGGGACAGAAGGCGGTGGGGATGGGCCCGCTCTCCTTGCGGGGCTGTGTTGTGTCCTGGGGGCTCGGGCCGCACTCGCAGATGAAGTAGGTCTGAAGCCTGACCCCTGGGGGGCCCGTGAGACCTCTGGTGACCCGCCCCCAGCAGGAGGGGCTCTGGCACAGCTGTGTGGAGGAGGGAGCCGAAGCCCTGAGTGCAGAAGCTGCCCAGGCCCCTAGGGGCCACATGACCCCTCCTTCACCCGCAGTTCTCACAAGGAGCCAAGCCGAGTTGGATGGAGTGAAGCGAGCAAGAAGAGGAGCCCTTGGCCGGGATGGGCGAGCAGGGCGGGCCTGGCGCACGGGGTCAGGGTGAAGGGCAGGGCTGTCCCACGCCTCGGAGCATGGGCAGGAAAGGGGCACAGGGGTAGGCAGCGGGGTAGAGACAAAGTCTCGGCCCCAGGGAAGGTCACCAAGGCCTGGAGGGTCCCATTAAGTCAGGACTTCTTACACCTCTGCCAACACTCAGCAGGGAGGCGGGTCCCGGCCCCTGGGCCCTAAGAGGCTGGCTTGGCACAGGGGTACAGGCCCCTTGGAGGAGGCTGGGGGTCTGGGAGGTTCCCTGGGCGCCCGTGGGTCCTCCCACACCCACCCTCCTGCCTGGGGACCTTAGCCACGCTGTCCTGCCCCCTGCCCAGCTGAGGCCTCTTCCTCCCTCTGTGAGATCCCCACCCCTCCCCCACCCCCATTCCAGGTCCGCCCTGCAGCCTCACATTTGTCTGCAATTCTCCCCAGGGTGGGGTGCTCTGATGCTTTGCTGCCCCTCAGTGCTCCCAGTACGGAGACCCCCGCTTCTGCCTCAGACTACTTCTCGGAAGGCGTTGCTGCAGTCGGCCCAGCAGGCTACTGCTCCCTAGGCTGAAGGTGCGCCCACATCCGCGATGATGGGACGGCTCCCTGCGAGTGCAGAGTGGCCTCTGGTCCTCTGGAGGCTTGGACTGGGAGGGGCGCACACTCCTCCGCGGTGACCCGCCAGCGGGCCTCATCAACCCAGGATCAGGCCCCACCGCTGACAGCCAGGGTGGCCACAAAGAGGATGTTGGAGAGATAATCTCGGCTTCTTCGAGTGGCAGCCTGCCCTGCGGAGCGGACAGAGAGGAGCTGAACCTCTGTGCGCTGGGGGCCTGGGCCCGGACGCCCTCCTGCGCTGGTCGTGGTGCGCCCCGACCCCCGACCTGCCCAGGAAGTGCATGGCCCTGGGACAGACGAGACGGGGGTGGGGGGGACAGACTGACTCCCGCTAAGATTCAGCGGGATGGTGCTCAGGCGCACCGCGCAATGTGGGGCTCGTGACTCCTTACAGAGGAGCAGGTGTGGGCGAGGGTCACCCTCAGGTGCAGCCCCCACCATGGCTGTGATGGGGTGAGTGGTGGGTCACCTGCCTTTGCTTCCAGGCTGTGAGGTGCACTTGACCCATGAGGCCTCCTAGCCCCCAGGGCACCCAGACCGACCCCGGGGGCCCAGACCGACCGTGGGGGTGCTGGTGGGCACAGTGTCCCCAGTGAGCCAGGCCCAGGAAGTGGCTGGCTGCTGTCACAACCCACTCTGGGTCACTAGAGGGCAAGGAGGGACTTGGGTGCTCAGAGCCGAGCCCAACAGGGTCACACTCTCTAGGAATGGGGGCCCCACACTCCTAGGAACAGAGTGCCGTGATCTACCCCAGCTTTTAACAAATTAAAACATTGTAAGGAGATACCCTTCACATACAATGACATTCGTCCTTTTGGGCATCACTCAGCTTTTGGAAGCCTGTTCACTTAAAGACACGTTTCCCTGGTGGCTCAGAGGGTAAAGCGTCTGCCTGCAGCACGGGAGACCCGGGTTCGATCCTTGGGTCTGGAAGATCCCCTGGAGAAAGAAATAGCAACCCACTCTGGTACTCTTGCCTGGAAAATCCCATGGACTTTGCCTGGTAGGCTATAGTCCGTGGGGTTGCAAAGAGTTGGACACGACAGCGACTTCACTTTTCCCTTTTCCCTGGTGGTCCAGTAGCTAAGACTCCATGCTCCCAAAGCAGGGGGCCCAGGTTCGATCCCTGGTCAGGGAACTAGATCCCATATGCCACAACTAAGAGTTCACATGCTGCAACTAAAGATTCCTCACACCACAATGAACAGGGCAGATCCCGCATGCGGCAAGTGAGACCCCTTGCAGCCAAAGGAAAAGAGAGAGGAACAGGACAGTCCTACGTAATTCAAATGAAACCCAGGCTCCCGTGGCTCAGGCTCGTGCAAACAAACACTCCAGCAGCCCAAATGCCCACTGGTTTCTCCCCGAAGCTCCGCAGGGGTCAGTCAGGATCTTAGCCCCCTTATGGCATCGACCACCTTTCTCAGTCACTTCTCCACCCCCAGCTGACCCAGCGCCTGGCTATCTGGTCCTGATCCCAGCTTCCTTGTCCCCACTCCCAGAACACCCCCACTTGTTTGCTGATGCCCTCACAGGACATCTGCAGCTGGGCTCCCAGCTATGGAGGGAAGTCCTGGGTGCCCATAAGACAGCAGAGGGGGCAGGTGGGGGGTGCAGAGTGAGCCCAGCAAGCACATTCCTGGGGATCCCCCGTTCCCCAGACATGGGAGCCCTGCTGTCCAGTGTAGCTGCTGAGCCCGGGGGACCACCTTGGCCAGTTGGTCAGCTCCCCCAGCCTCTCTCTTGGGGCTGTCAGCACAGATGCTGAGTGACTGTCTCCACTGTCCCTGGTTCCTGGTGATGTTCACCCAGACCCACCATGGGCCGTGGCCCACTGCAGTCACCCCAGTGCCCACCTGCCCCTGGCTCTGGCAAGGCGGCACTGTCTCTTCATGGCACACTTGCTCCATCACCCCTCCTCTGTCTGCACCCCAGCACCCTCAGCTTGGGCCCACAGTCGTTGCTCAGGGACTCTGGTGACCATGTGATGGGTGCGGGAGGGGAACAGGCTGGGGGCCACTGGGCCCCCAGGAGAGGAGCTGGGCACAGTGGTGGGGTGAGGGGGAGCCTGAGCCTGCTTGTTGGGGGGTGTGTGACCAGGGAATGAGCCCCAGGAGCCCTGAGCATGCCACATGCCCCCAATGGCAGAAGATAAGCTGGTCGGCCCTGCCTGGGTCTCTGAGGCCTGGTGAGTCGGGGGCTCCAGGCAGGCAGGAAGGAGTTGTGGGAAATAGGACACCAACACCCACGGGGCCCTGTGCCCAGCCACCGCCACTTCCTCCTGCAGCCAGCCTGGAGCAGACGGGTGAGCTTGGGGGGCTTAACTGCCCCAGCCTGAGGACCATTACTGGACCCCCCCACACACATCACCCCTCAAGGCTGCACTGGGCAGGCAGGACCACGAGCAGCTCTGGGATCTCTGCCAAGCAGGAGCAATGCCACAACCATCATGACACTTGTAACGACCCTTGGTGTGACCCCATCCTCCAGGGAGAGTGGGGCAACCAGGGCACAGAGAGGTAAAGAAACTTGCCCAAGGCCTCGCAGCTGGGGGAGTGGACAGGCTGCCATCTATTCTCCCTTCCAGAGCCTTGCATTCTCCCTGAGGCCCACCCGGCTCAACCCGCTGTCCCTGTTTGTAGAGACAGGGGGCCACTCATGGACCTTATAGAGCTACCGTGAAGGTGGACAGGTAAGGGTTTTTCAAGAGATAAAGATGCGCCCTGGATGGGGGTGTCCTTCCCAGGAGCACTGGGATTCCACCAGGCCTGACACATGTTGGGTCAACTGTGAGCAAACGGGTCCAGACTGGGGACACACCTTGGATACCATGAAGGGCCAGGAAGGGTGCAGGATAAAGAATCGTGGGTGCGTATGGAGTGGTCACCAAGGGCTGTGACCGTGAACAGGGAGAACTGCCCATGCAAAATCCCGGGATTGGGGAAGAGTCTGGTGATTTGGCTGCTGCAGCCGAGGATGGAGCACCAGGCTGAGAGAGAGGCGTAGAGGCCGGCCAGTTGGGGTTTATTCTCAGCACCATGGGACATAGCAGAATGTGGACGCTGGGCTGCAGGAAGGACCCCAGGGTGCGGCTGCCGCGGCCCGGCCGCCACCTCCTCAGGCCGGCTCCGGGTCCTTCCCTGCTCGGAGCCTGTCCCGTCTCTCAGATCAGGGCCAGCGGGCTGGTCCCCCACCTCGGTCCCTGGGGGCAGAGGCCCAGGCGGGCGAGGCAGAGAAAAAGGGAAGGCGGAGGAGGCGGCAAGAAAGCGTGGGGCCTGAGAAAGCCCAGCCCGGTTGATGGGGAGAGATTGGTTTCAGCCGGAGCCGCGCCTGCCAAGTCTACATCCTACCAGCGGCCTGCACTTACTCAACATTCATCACTGCTGAGCTCGGAAACTTTATCAACGCTAGAGGTTGGCGCCATCTCTGGGCCTGGCCACTCCCGGCCCTCCGATGGGCCCGATAGCTGCTGATAGATTACGCGAGATTGTTTCACTCTGGAGAACCGATTACGAACGCTCCTGGGGGAGGGGTGCAGACCACGTGGCCTGGGGGTGAGAGTGGGGGGAGGGCCAGGGTTTTCCAGAAACACTGGCGCGTGTGGCAGAGACCCCACAGATGACTGGTGGAGAGGAGGAGGGCGTGAGGCCACTCGTGGGGCGGGAGCGATGGTCAAAGTCATGGTGCGTGGCAGGGCGACCGACGCTGTGGCACAGCCGTGAGTGGGCAGGGGGGCCGGGGAGGAGAGGACGGGGCCGCGGAGAGATTCTCTCCAGATGGGCCGATAAGGCTGACAGATGGGAGCGGGGCTGCGGCTAATGGAGCCGTCGCCGCGTAGCCTGCGTCAGACGGATAGAGGCAGACTACTTCCCAGCTGGGGCTCCGTGTGACAGGCCCTGCCATCTGATGGGGGGGCTGGAGACCTGGAGGGCATGGGCTGGGCGCTGAGCCCTCCTCAACTCTCACCCCTGGGGGCTGCGGCCCCAAGGGGCCCATGGCCAGGCCTGCCCCTGGGTATGACTGCCTCGGTCCCACACTGCAGAGGGCCCTCTTGCCATGGGGACTCCCACGCCTACTTGGGTTCTGGGTTCCATTCATGCCACGGCGCAGCGGCCCTAGAGGGCGGGGGGCAGGTGTCTCCTCCTCCAGGCAGGCCCTCTGGATGCTCAGAGAGCCAGGACCAGGACCAGCATTGGGCCTGTGAGACTAGTGTCCAGACTCGAGGCCAGTGCCGTGGGTGTCTCTCCAGCACCTGGGGACGGCGTGCAGCAAGGGAGGAAGGAGCACAGTCATTTGGTGGGTGCGCTGTTTTCCTGTTCAGTGTGCCTGGTCAGAAGCAGCCAATCCCCTCTGCCCCCACTGCACAGACGGGGAAACTGAGGCCCGAGGTGGCGGGGCTCTGGGGCCCACGGGGAGTAGGTGGCTGTGCAGAGCCTGAGCCCCGACCTCCTGGCCAGTGCACCCCTCGTCCCTGTGGGGCCTGGAACCACAGCATCCAAGAAGCTGGGAGCAGGGACCCTGGAAGGTCACTCACCACCCTGAGCCCAGCTCCTCAGGTGTAAACTGGAAGTTAACCATCAGCCTCAAGTTCACAGATGAAAGAAGGAGGCTGCGGGGGCTAGGGGACTGCAGGGGAGAGCGGTCAGGGTTCAGTGGGACAGAGCCTCGTTGGGAAGATAGAGAATTTCTGGAAATGGACAGTGGTGATGACCTGTGAATGACCTACTGCCACGGAGTTACTTGAAATGGATAAATGGTGTTTCATGTTACATGAATTTATCAAGCACACACACACACACACACACACACACACACACGTTGGTCTGCCACCTACCACCGAAAGCAACAGTGGGGGCTCCCTGAGTGCCCATTCCCTGCTTTAGAGATTCAGACACACACGCCTCCACAGCCTGCCGCACCATGCTGCCCCAAGCCACTTGCTAGCTTGGGAGACAGGCTGGGGCTTGGCGGGGTCTGGTCCTGTGTCCACGGGTAGGGGCCGGGGATGCTGGGGAGGGCATCGAGTCCACGAGGATGGTTGGGTGCGCTGACCGGTCCTGGGCAAAACTCTGTGGCCGGTCATGGCCCAGCCCTGCTGGTCTCTCTCAGAGGGGCCAGGCTTCCCTGGCCCGGCTCCACCCCCTACAGCCAGCAGCCTCTCCCCTCAGCCAGCTGTCTCTCCCTGTAGGGCTTTGCCTCTGGTATTCCTTCTGCCAGGAACACTCTTCCCCACACACACACACCGTCCACCTCTGCTTGTCTCTTGTCCATCCCTGTCCGTTCCCAGGCGTCCTGAAGCAGTGAGCCTCTGCCCTGCCCATGACCCACATGTCCATATCCCAGGTGGTCATGACCCACGACAGTTCCCTCTTCCAGTTCTCTTTGTTCCCTGGGTTTACTCTGCTCCCCTGGGACAGGGGAGCTCAGTTGAGGGAGCATGTATGGAGTGCCTGCTGTATGCCCTGCACTGTCAGGGGGAGACAGAGCAGCTCTGCTGAAGTCACCAGGCAGCACTCCAGTTCTGGTCCGAAGGCCCCCCTCCCTATTTCCTTCTCCTTGATCTCAGCCCAAACTCCTTCCCTCCACACCTCTCTGCTATTTTCCACTTAAGCATTTTTGAAAAACGCCCACGCCTGTGGCTGCTTTTCAGGTCATGGAGCCCTGTGGGTGCCAGGGGGCCTCGGCCGGACTCTGGGCCCCATCTTGCCAACGAGACATCCCAGGGGATGAGACGTTCCAGGGGACGCAAATTGCCCTCAACTCGCTGAGAATTCCCCAAAGTTTCTTGACTGCTTCCTAGAGACATGGTCCATTGTCATGTAAATTTCTAGGATGGGAGCTGTGGGGAACCCCAGTTTCCAGAATATACTCTGCCACAGACAGGAGAGGAGCCCCCACCCCAGAGAGGGTACTGTGTGAGCTCTTGCTGCGTGGACAGGACAAGCCCCAGGGAGAGCACAGACACCCTGGAGGCAGCCAGGCCAGGTCCTCCTGCCTTACGGACCACTTGGCAGTTTTGGCCAAAGGGTTGGTCTGTGACGCCAGGATGATGCCGAGGTCCCCGCCTCCTGCCTGGGGCTACACGGAGCCGGCAGAGTGAGAGTTCAGATGAGGATCCCAGTGGGCATTGCGCAGGGAGAGGGGGCAGCTCGCACCGGGTCTGGAGGTGCCCCAGACACATGCAGTGGGAGCAGGGAGCTGGCCGGCCTTGAGCTGTCCCGCCCCTGCTCTTGAACTCCGTGTTCCCATTCGGGAGTCAGGGCTGGCTGCCCTGATTCCAGGAATACCCAAGTCCTGGGCCCCCAACTCAGGGTGTGGGGGTCTGGGCTCTGTGGGCCAGCAGGAGGTCACCCAAAGGCCCTCCTGTCCATCCCTCTCCACGTCCAGACTAATGTGAGGCCTGGACTGGGGTTTCCGGCACTGAGGAAAGGTCCTGCCCAGGACAGTATTCCCCATATTAAGGGCTCCCCTGGAGGAGGCCCCGCCCACTCTGAGGCCACTCCTCCCACAGTGCTCAGCCAATCCCCGGCGCTCAGCCCTGCTCATTTGCATGCCGCGTTTCCATTGGCTGAGGACACACAGGTTAGGATCTTGGTTACCTGATTGTAGGGACGGGCCGGGTATTGGGGGACCTGGCAGGGTGGAGAGGGGGCTACCTCTGGGGGAGACTGTCTCTGCCGGGCCATTCTGGGGAGCCTGAGGGCTAAGGGCTGGGGCTCTGATGGGGGTGGGGGAGCAGGCTCTAGGCGGAGTGGGTGGGTACTGGGCTCAGGGTGACCTGCCTTAGCCTCAAGTCTGGGTCCCAAAGGGCCACCTGCTGCATAAGAACTCTGGTTATGGTGCGGGCTCTTCCTTAAATCCTCCCACTCCTACCCATTATGATGACTCAGAGCAGGAAAGATACCTACCCAAGGTCACACAGCTAGGACACAGCAGCACAGCTGGGACCTCACTTCCAGTCTGGCTCCCACCGCAAGGCTGAGTCCTTCCCTCCAGGGAGGCCCTCTAGGGCCAATTCTTATTTTTAGCTGCCTCGTCTTGTCTCGGGGAGGGCTATATTTTGGCTTCCTTGCAAAGTGGTGACGACATTGATGATGGTTTTACGAGGACCCAGTCCCCTGGCTTTCACCTTAGATCTAGTGGCACCATGTTTGCGGCTCTGAGTTGCAGGGTGGTGGGCTCGCGGGTGTGTGCGTGTGTGTGAGCGCGTGTGCACAGGCTTTGTTCCTGGCATTTTGGTGGGTGAGATAAGAGGAAACAACAGAACCGCTGGGAGCGGCAGGCAGATAGATAACGCGATAGGGCTGCTCTACCACCAGGCCTATCTGCTCGTATCGCAGTTCCCTTTTCTTTCTTTCTGCTTGGGGGGCAGGGCGGAACACACCCCCACCCCACCCCTATGCTGGGGCCTGAGCTGGGGGCCTCCCTCTCGGGCACACTCCCTCTGTATCTTTAACACACCCAGCGCCCAGGTCCGGAGCCCCTGGCTGGAAGGGGTGGGGGTCCCCAGGGTCAGTGTCAGCACTGAGGTGGGTGACAAATGCAGGGGAGCACCCGCTCTCAAGAGAGGACCCAGTTCGCTCTCACCAGCCATGCCAAAAGGGCCCTGAGGAGGCTGACCCCCATTCTAGGATGAAGGCAGGAAGCCCAGAGAGATGACATGGCTGTGCTGTGCTGGGGCCGGGATCTGGAGAGTGGATACAGAGTTCCTTCCTTGAGAAGTCCTGCCAGCCCCGGGAGGGTATGGCTGGGCGGGCACAGGGGCCCTCAGGGAGATGACCAGAGAAGCCACTGACTCCCAGCCCAGTGCTTGCAGGGCAGGCCTTAGTGTCTTCAGCCTTGTTTTTGTAGACGTAGAAACAGAGGCTCAGGACAGGGAACTGCCTATGAACACAGCGATGGGCAGGCTGGACCCCCTCCCCATCCCCATGTTCTCTCTGGCCCTGGTGAAAACAGAGGGTCCGAGGGGAGGACTGCTGGGCCCACGGGACAGACGTTCTGGAACCCCCGGGTTGCTGTTGAGAGCACCCCGGAAGGATGCTGGCGGGATGGAGGAGGAGGTGCCGCCAGCAGGGAGGCTTCGGGGACCCTGGCCCCTGCAGGCGCCCCAGGGAACCCCACGTCCGGCTGCATGGGACCCAGGATGCTTTCCCTACTTCTCTCCCTCTCCTCCCTCGAAGGCCAAGGAGGCTATAGTGCAATCCTGCCTGTCACACGGGTGAGGAAGCAGTGAGTCACCTGCCCATGCCCCCCCCACCAACCCG
Organism: Bubalus kerabau; assembly: GCF_029407905.1. Classification (NCBI taxonomy): domain Eukaryota; kingdom Metazoa; phylum Chordata; class Mammalia; order Artiodactyla; family Bovidae; genus Bubalus; species Bubalus kerabau. Next base: position 16,862,610 of record NC_073640.1, on the reverse strand, counting down.
GGGGCAGGGTTCAAACTCAGACAACCCCCCCAACTCTGGGCCCCCTCCCCCACACATGCATCCATTTTACTGGAAACAGCTGACTTCCTTTAGAATACTGAAACGAAATAAAACCCAATGACAAAAAGAAACCAACTTCGTCACCAAAGGAGCCTATTTTCTGAGGACAGATGAAATGACCCCCACATGTAAGCAGGAGCAGTCACCCCGTCATCCCCCACCCACTCTTGGAAAGGACTTGCGGCCCTCACCCTCTCTGTGCCTGGGCATTTTCCCCCAATTAGAGGGCAGTCCCCTTAGGGCAGGTGGAAGCCCACGGGTGCCAACACCCTGAGAACCTCCAGGATGGAGACTCAGACCTTGACAAGGCCTCTACCTCAGGTCTCTACGGTTCCTTCCTCTGCTGTGTGATCTTGGCTGGGTTACAGAACCTCTCTGAGCCTCGAGTCCGCCAAGAAAAAAATGAGGTTGCTGGTGCCCCTGCAGGATGTTGGGAGGATGTTATAGGAGAACACGGGTCACGTCCAGGCCTGGCGTGCAGCATGCAGTGAATGGAGCTGTCAGCTAACACGGGTTCCACTTGGATGGGAAGTGGGGAGCCCTTGACCCACCGAGAAATGTCACTGACTGTCCTGTCAGGCCTCCTGCCTCTAGGATCTCATTTCTCAAGAGTTGCATAAAAAAATAAATGCAAAGAGCAGGGAAGACGGCCAGCTGCCCTGCGCCTGCCAGGAGCTCCAGGCAGCCCCTCTGCGGGCTTTCTGAGTGGAGAGGGCGGGGTGCCTGGCCTCTTCTCCCCGCCCCTGCCCCTCCCCCACGGCTGCCGCACCTGTCCCTCAGCTGGAGGATTAGCCCCATGGCGGCCCTAATCGCGCTCATCGCACCATCAGCGCAGGATCTCGGATCAGCTGAAGGAGGCGGCTTTATCCAGACAGACGCGGAGATGGCACCTCAGCCCCACCTGGGCGCCAGCTGTCACATGTGGCGGCCGGCAGGCCTCTGAAGGCAGGGGAGAGAGACAGCTGCCCCGCTGGGTCCCTCAACATTTACGGGGCACCTACTGTATAACCAGGCACGGCCCGTTCCAGGGGTCGGGGAGAGACAGCAGAGATCCAGACAGGCAAATTTCCCACACCACATTCTCACCCCACACCTGGCCCACCAGACGGAAGAGGACACTGAGGCCCAGAGATCCGTCCCAGGGGTTGGCGCCAGGCTGCCGGTCCGGATGCCCAGTTCTGGCAAGGAGCTGGTGAGGGCCCTGTACCCGTGAGGGCGCCCCTTGGCCCTCACGCCCCCCACCCCCACTCCTGCTATCCTGGCTCCGGGACACTGTCTTCACACAGAGGCCTGGGAGGTGCAGGCCGGACATGCCAAGGTTCATGGCCCGCTGGGGCGCCAGGAGAGGCCGGGAGAGATGGCTCCCACCCTGCCCACCCTCCTCCCTACCTTCTTTTTCAAAAACATAATTTATCTGTGTATTATCAAGAAATCCAGACACTTTAATCAGTGAGCTATGAAGTCAGAATTTCCATTCTTATCTGCGGGAGGAGTGGAAATGGAGGAGATAGCACGGAGGGATCGCTGGTGGGGAATGTTAATGGGTGGAGAGGCTGGGCTATTGGCCACGGAGACGCCATATCTCCCCCATTATCAAGGCCGTATCTCCCCAACCATCTCGGCGCGGTAATGGGGCCAGTTCAACTTTCCGAGTTATCACAGGAGCTGAAACCTGCGCCCGCCAGAGGCCTGGACCAGGAGACAGTTCGGGCAGACCGGGCCCGGGCCGGCAAAGCTGGGATGGAGAGGAGGGTCTGGCTGGGGCCCCCGGGGAGCCCTGACCATCAAGGCCCCCGCAGTGAGCGAGGGGGTTCCTCTGCTCTCTGGGAAAATGTCCGGTTTTGGTGGAGTGAACACAGACATCCTGTGCAGGAGGGGAAACTGAGGCAGCAGGCCACCTCAGGGTCCCAGTGGGGCTGGGGGCCTCAGCCCTGCCAAGCCACACCAGGCCTATGACATGAAAAGGGTGGGTGTGTGGAGGCATGGCAGGGGGGAGGGGGGTGCGAGCAGCCTGCCCTCCTGCCTGCGGCCCTCAGGGTCTCCACCCCACCCCCAAAGCCTTCTCCAGGTCCCCAGCCCCAGGAGCAGGAAGCATCAGTAATAAAACAGCCCTGGTGGGCTCTACCCCTGCCAGTCCTGACCTGGGGTTAGGGGTATGCTCAGCATGGCCCTAAAATGTTGAGGACTTGCCACCTGCCTGCCGGTCCCGATGTGGGACACCCTGGGGGATGGGGCACCAGGGCTCATAAACAGAACACCTCTGCCCATTCAGAAGCAGGGGCCCCACAGCCACTCACTCCTTGGGGAGCACTACAGCTGAGGTGTGGAGCAAGGGGCTCACTTGGGGGCCCTGTGTGACTGGGAACTGCCCCAGGTGGGCTCAGTCATCAGATGCCAGTGCAGCCCTGGCTCTGGTCTCCCTCCTGCAGCTGGGGGATGGGCTGCAGCCTCTCTGGCCCGGGAGGGGAAGGGACTGGCCCAAGGTCACAGAGCCAGCAAGGAGACCACAGCTAGATGCTCTCTGTAACTGCAGGAAGGCCTCGATTTCCTGGACTTGAACATAGTGGCACCATGCCCAGCAGGGACAGCTCTGGACTGGGACACCACGACTGTCACCATCCTCTGCTCCCTCCAGGGTGGGAAACTCGAGCTACCTTCTGGAGTATGACCTTTCAACTCTCTAAGCCTCAGTTTCCCCTCCGAGCACTGAGCTAACTGCTGAGCCCAAGTTGTGAGCTCACGGCTGCAAGAGTTGGGCACCCAGCAGGGGCTTAGTAGGTGCTCCGCTAATGCCTACTGTCATGGCCAATGCCCACACTGTCACTGGTCTCAGGATGAGCTCGGGGCCCCAGTGAGCGGGGGTCACACGAGGAGGCTGGAGCTTTCTCTCTCATTGAATGGGGCCGAGTGCCTGATGCCAGGGCTGCCTGAAGAATAGAGGGGGGCTGAGAAAGCAGCAGTGCCCTGGATGAGCCTGTGGGAGCCCACGAGGGCCTATTCCAGTGGAGGGCCCTCAGGCAGCTCTTCCCTGCTGCCCACCGCAGGACGGAGCCGAGACCCCGTCTGGTGGCCCCTCCCGCTCCCGCTCCCAGGGACTCCCAGGACTCCACTCCTGCTGCATATTTCAGGGTGGAGACAAGGGAGACTAACGCAGGAGGCTGTGGCAGGTGCACGTGGCAGGTCAGGAAAGCTGGACGGCTTCAAGTGAGACACCAAGAGGAACTGGCAGGAATCAGGGCAAGGGAGGTGGGGGGATGTCGTCTCCCTCTTCATTTTAACTCTGCCAAATGATACAGACGACGCAGGGGCTCTGGCCCAGGCCGGACCTCTGCTGTCCGGTCTTGCCAGCCTCACTGCCCTGTGAGCTCAGGATCACGGTTCTACTGAAACCTTGCAGGGGAACCGAGGCTCGGGGCAGGGGCTGGGCATGCACCCAGCCCAGCATCTCCACGACATCCCCGTGCTGCAGAGGTGGAGACTGAGGCTCAGGAAGGCAGCATGATGTCTGCGGACCTGCAGAGCCTAAGAGCCCTGCCTCCGGGGTGTTCCTGCTGCCACCCGCCACCCACATGCAGAGCCCCCACCGTGGCTGGCCCCTCCTGCCCAGGTGCAACACACAGCTCAGTTCTGGGGGTGCCCAGAGCTGGCGTGGGGTTACACAGACTGCCCCTCCGATCCCCTTTCCACATCGTTCATGTTGTGTGTGACCATGGTGCAACCACCCACCCTCTCTGATCCTCCATTTTCTGGTGCAAAATGGTTTGAGAACCCCAGCTGAGTCTGGCTGGCTGGGTCTCTGTCCCTCGACCAGCCTGGGGACCTGGGCCAGGGCTGAGCTCCAACTGTGTGGGGCTCACGGAGGCTCACATCACACCCATCACCTCTTTCACGGGAGCAGAAACCGTGGCTCCCCGGCCAGCAGGCCCAGGAGACGCAGAATGGAGGGACAGAAGGGGAGGGGAGGGGCCTGCCTATCTGCCCGGCTCTGGCCCAAGGTCAGCCACCACATTCCTGCCCCAGCGGGCGCTGCCTTCTCCCAAACAGGAGACCAGAGGAGGGGGGAGGCGGGGCTGGGCCAGGAGGACATAGGACAACTCAGGAGGGCAGGGCGGGTGGCTGGGGGCTGCGTGGGGACTGTCCAGAGAAACCTGGGCCCACCTCTGGGGTCCACAGACCCCAGCTCCTGGGTCACAAGGTCTTGAGCATGTCACTGCCTCCCAGAGCCTTAGTTTTCTTGCCTGTAAGATGGGTCAATCCATATGGCTGATGATTGTTAACAGCAGGTAAGATACCTGTGCTGGAAAGGGACTGAGGGGGCCTGAACCAGCCCTGTCCTGCAGTCAGGGGACGTGGCCCATGGCTCACCCCCAATGCAAAAAGTGATACATGAAGGAAAAGAAGGCAGGAGGCAGGACTCTGTGTGACACGTCCAGCCCTGGGGAATTCTGGCAAAATATCAGCAGCGCAGCCACTAGCTCTCAAGGCTGCCCCGTACACCCGGGACATGACCCCGGACAGCACTTTACATTTTGCATCTGGGATCTCATGGACCCTACATACAGTCCCCAGGAGAGGGTGATCTTATGAAGCTCCCGCTTGAAAAGCAGAAACTGAGGCAGGAGACAGGCACCTGCCCACAGGGTCACAGCAAGGCCACGACTCAGGCCATGTGGCAGCCCATGCAGAGTCAAGGGCTGGCCGGTGGCCTGGATCTTAGACCCATGCCCTGCTGTGGGACACTGGGTAGGGTGGGGTAGAGATGGAACCCCTGGGACCCAGAGCAAAAGGGTCCTGTCCTCAGCCCGCATGGTGGCCTCAGGGACGACTGGGGTGGGTGGCAGCAATATGCCACCCAGCAACAATAGCCCCCCTCTGATGTGGGAGCCTGCTCATCGCCTTTGTGTTCCAGCCCCGCGAGAGCACATTCACACTCCTTCCACAGATAAGAAAACACAAGATGCCTCCTGAGGCCCCAGCGGCTGTGATGCCGGAGCTAAAGGCAGATCCACAGGGCTGGAATGGAAAGTTGGGGAGCGGGGCAGGACTCAAGGCCCAGCCTCTTGCCATCTTCATCGGGGCACTGGACTGGGATATTCCCACTGAACCAGGAGACAAACTGAGGCAAAGGTGGGACACCACACTGATGCTGAACAGGTACCTTCGGCAAGGCCCTGTTCATTCCAGGCCTCCAGCTCCTCATCTGTGAAGTAGGTACAGGGACGCAGGAGGCCCTAGGATCCTCTCATTTCGCTACCTGATCCCACGGCCCTTCAACTCTGGGCTGGCTTGGTCCAAATCCATCCAGAGCTCAGGCAGGCAGGGGAAGAGGAGGTGGGGGAGAGGGGGATGGGGGTGGGGGAGAGAGGAACGTTGTTGCCAACTGCCTAATGCAGCCCTTCTTCTCTGATGGCGAAATGTCAGCTCAGAGAGGGCAAGTGATGCCAGGTTTGTACAGCCTGGGCGCTTGCTTGGCAAGCTGTCATTGGAATGGCCGGAGGGAAAGACTAGCCACGAAGAGGAGTGATGGGAGTGCGGGAGGTTGCGGTGCCCACTTCCTGGACAGGGTCCTTGTATGTGTTTTACTCTCTGGAGACAGTTTGGGGAAAGAGATTTGTCCCTCATTGATAAACTGGAAACCACAGACCTGACTTGACCAATGGACCACAAAGATATCTTGGAGAAGGGGGATGGGGATGCTGGCAGCTGTCTGAGGTGATGTGTATTTCATGTCGATGCCCAGGGACCACCAGTGTCTTCATCCCTATTGTGCAGACGGGGAAACTGAGGCCGAAAGGGGGTAAAAGGAGAAGCCAGAGAGAAACCCTCCAGGTCTTGGCTTGAGCCCAGGCCCCAGTGAGGGGTCAGCCCCAATGGGGGCTGGCCCTCCCCTCCTCACAGGACCACACACCCTGCAGCTGGGAGGAGCTGAGTCCTTACACGTGGGGCCACCTGCCTCCCGTTGCCACAGTCGGACATGCAGGCCCACTTGGCAGGTGTTGGCCTTCACTTCTGCAACCCTCCTGGGGCCAGGTCACGTCTGCCAGAGTAGGGAACAGTGGGCAAGGTCCAGAGAGCGAATATGTGACAGTGGCCTCAGTCTCCCCCTCTGTGAAATGGGGACAGGGCTGTTGCAGGAAGGGGGAGCAGGGCCAGGACGACCAATAGGATGGTGGCTGGTGGGCAGGAGCCAGCCAGGCGCCCAAGCGCTGCCCGGCTGGCCTTCGTGCGGGGCCAGGCCTGGGTCTATTTGGGGGGGGGGGGCGGTGGTGGCGATACCCATCAGTGAGGCAACAACTGCCTCCAGGAGGAGGCCTGTCGATGGCAGATAGGCTGCCGGGAGTATTATTCACGAGCCCGTCAAGCCCCAGGAACGTCTGGTTGGCATAGAAACAGGAGATAAGGGGTACAATTAATGGCATCGTGTTCCCTCCTCCTTTCTTCCCCAACTGACCCATTTAAATCCCTGGCGGTGCTGGTGCCATGCTGGGCTCCCAGTGACCTCTGGGGAGGGGCTGGTCAGGTGGGCGGGATGAGACCAGGGCTCAGGCCCTGGGCAGGGCTGGCTAAAACCTCCTGGGAGCCCACTCCTGTCAATGTGAACATCTCAGGAAGGAGCCGGAGACTTGGCAAGGGCAGGGCTGGGGAAAGACTGCTGGGCACCTCTACTCCCAGGGGCCCATTGCACAGCTGTGGAGACTGAGGCTGGGAAGCCCAGAGGCAGACAGAAGTGAGGAACTGTGGTTCCTCACTCCTCTGAGCAGTGTGCTGCTCAGAGCAGGGCCACACTGCCAGCCTTCCAACCCCAGCTGCCATTTCCTTGGGTGAGAACTTCTCTGCACTTTGGTTTCCCCATGAGGTAAACGGTAAGAACGGGACCCGCCCGAAGACACTGTGTAGCCTGGCGCAGAGTGAGTAGTAGCTACTACTGGTATTACTGTTACTGCCTAATGAGCAAAAGAGCTGTCTTCCCTCAGACCCAGGGATGCAGGAAAACCAAGAACCACTTGGAGCCAGTGTGAAGGCCCAACATTAGGGCCTGCAAGCCCAGCCCAGGTCGCAGCCCACCAGCTGGGGCTCCAGTCCGGGGCAGCTGTGTAGCCAAAGCCCCCTCTCTCCCTGCTTCTTGGCCATCATGGTGCGGTGGTGGGCATTGCAAGGTGGCCCCCAGAACCAGGAGACTCCCTCGGCCTCCCACACCAGGAGGGGATGTGCATGGCTCTGTGAAGATGATCCCTCTTAAGTTCCTAAAAACTCAGATAGGGACCACCTCAGCCCCTTCCGGCCCCACCCAGGCTCTCCCTGGAACTGGCTCAGCCAGAAGACTCTGCCAGCCCCCAGGTGGGCGTTGGGCTGCTAGGGGGAGCGGGTAGGTAGCTTAAAGCTCGGAGTGAATGAGTCATCCTGTGGCCACCAATAATTTGCTTAATCAAACTCTGAGGATGTGTGAAAAACACCCCCACCTGCGATGGAGTGGCTGCTGGGCATGGACCGGCTGCTGGGGCATGGACTGGCTGCTAGGCATGGACCGGCTGCTGGGCATGGACCGGCAGGGCTTCTTCCAGGAGCCCCTTACCTGTCTGTCCTCGGTTTCCACTCACCTCTGGAATCATGGCCCCCAGGGGCCCTCCCTCTGCAAAGGGGCTCAGCACCCCCAGTCTGACCTGGGGGCTTTCCATATCCCCACTGTTCAGAGCTGGGAACTGAAGCTAGCCCATTGTCCCTGGAGGCACCCCCATGCTGGGCTCTTTCCTGACCCCTGCTGGAGGTCCCCCCTTGCAGGCAGAGCCCCACCTGCCCCCTCCCCCATTTCCCACACTGCTCACCCTCTGCCTCTGGTTAGCTTACCCCACCTCTGGCTCCCAGGGCAGTGACTGTGACCAGTGCTTGCATACAGCAAGTGCTCAATCAAGACCTGCTGAATGAATCAAGGCAGATCCGAGTAGACCTTCCCTTCTGATTTTCAGGACCCGCTCAAAAAAAACTAGTACACTGGGCTCCCCCCAACCTCAACCCGGCAGTGGAAGCCACTTTGATTCTTTTTTCAAAACAAAAAAACAACTGTAAGCAGGTTATATACCTACCACTTGCTAGGAAGACCCCCAACCCCAACGTGACTCAAGGGGGAAAACATCCTCTCTCCTTCCGCCTCTGACTGTATCTCACACCATCTAATAGGAATCAGGGTTGGGTGTCCCCCACCTCCTGGCCGCTGCAAAGTCAGTTTTCTTTCATTTTGACGGACTGTACCACCCGCAGGGGGAGGATCAACTTCTTGGCAATGAAGTGTGTTTGGGATGAAAACTCGCCCAAACGGACCCAGACACGCATGCCCCTCCACCCCTCCCCGGCCTTCGGAGGACCCCACTGGCCCCAGCCGCGCCGCCCCCGCGCTGTTGTTGCCTCCAACCCTGCCGGGCCTGGTGGCCGTAGATAAGGCCTCTTATCGCTGTTGGAGATCGCCATCCGGCCGACCGGCCCGGCGCTTATCTGAGCTCCCATCGACCCGGGCGGGAGGAAACCTCGGCGGGCCGGGGGCGCCGGGGGTCCCTAGCTGCGCTCCGCCCTGTGTTCCCCGCCAGCGGGGCCCGGCCTATCGTCACAGCCATCTGGCCGGCCAAGGCCGCGCTCCCGCCTCGCCCTCCCCCGCTCCCACGTTTGAAGTTAATAAATGGGAGCGCCTATCGCCTCCGCCATCGGTTGTGCGCCTTATCAGCGCGGCACATCTATCTGCGCGCGGAACAAAAGGCGTACAGAGGCGCGGGCAGCTGCGCCCCAGCTTTGGTGGGGGCACGGGGGCGGCGCCCCAAGAGCTCGCCCCCGCCCCCCACTCGCGGCCTGGTCGCAGGTGAGGCCAGTGGAGCGGGCACACAGCTGCGAGGGCCTGTACGCACAGCCCCAGGCAGAGGGCGGGCGTGCGGGCGCCGCCGCTTGGTGACAATCAGCGCTCGCATCTTAACGCGCCTAGATCTGCCCGGGGGTGGAGGCGCCCCGGGCCGCAGGCTGAAGGGACGGTTCCCCAGCTCCACCTCCCAGGGTCGGCTCCCTCCCTAGCCTGGTTCCCGGGCGCACTGAAAGTGGACAGCAGGGCTCGCCCTCCCACCCGCTTTGGTCCCTGTCCACAACGCGCTCCGCTCAGTCCACCCAGCCGAGTCCGGGCACTCGCCCCGCTCTGGGCCTTATCGGCGCTGGCATCGGCTCCCAACCTGCAATCTCCCTGCCCGCGTTATCTGCATTTCTCATCACGCTGAAACACAGACACACGCACACACGAGAACAGACCCAACAGAGGCACACAGGGGAGGAGGGGAAAAAGAAACCAGAGAACCAGCGCAGATCGGGACCTGTGGGTGGTTTTAATACTTGAGTTGACTTGATAGAAGGCGACTTTCGGAAAACAGTCCCGCTTACACGCTGAGGAGTCAGGTTACGGGAACCCGGATTCACGCTTGCCTTCCCCCTCTATGGGATCTGATCTGGGGACTAGACACTCCCCCCACCAGGAGCACTCACAAGGGGTCTTGAAGGCAGAGCTCATGTGGACAGAAGAGACAGTGCTCAGGAGCATGGGGCTGGCCACCTCTTTGCCTCTTTGGCAGCCCCAACGACTTGCCGGTCTGGCCCGGGAGATGTAACCCAGGTAGAAAGCCTTGAGCCCTGGCCCTGGCTGCAGAGGCGTGAAGTTATTATTGGCGTGGGGTAGGGATTCGTGCTTCCTGTGCACTGCCCTCTTTCAGCTGAGTGGCCCCAAGAGTTTAGGGCGCTTTTATCGCTGGGGTAGGGGGTTGGGGGCTGGGCATCAGCAGTGACTGCCCGGCCCCCCTGGGGAATGCCCTTTGGTCCAGATGGGGGAGAAACTTGGACGCGTGGCCCAGGACTGAGTCCTGGGAGACCCCTCCCTGAAGGAGCAGCCCCTTGGATAGAAGGTGTGTGACCGCAAGCCTAGGAGTGCAAAAGCCCCTGTGGTTCTGGCTGGGACACAGGGAGAAGGCCTCCAGGAGGCTGTCCCCGGCAGGGAAAGCTGGAGTTGGAGACCCGGGAGACAGGGCTGGAGCCCAGCTCATGGGCTGTGGTAGCAGCACCCCTGCCCCCCGCAGCCAGGAGGTTCTGTGACCAGAAGGCATGGTGGTGGGCACCCGCGGGTCTCTGTCACTTGGCCTGCACTTCCACACGCCCTGGGTGCCCCTTCTCCCTCTCAGGTCTCTCTTTCTCCCTCTAGATACAAAGCCTGGGAGAGTCAACCGCGCGAGATAAGATCACAATTTCAGCCCGTCCCGACAGAGCGATCTTATCAGGATGGGACTTGCAGAATGGAATATTTTAAACTTTATCTGAGCCCAGATCGGGGCCGCCTTATCGCTGCACCATCTCTGGGATGCGGGGGAGGGGCAGGCCGCGAGGTGGCCGCGCCCCCAGCCACCCCGTTCCGGCCCTCTGGGCGGACACCCCCTCCAGGCCGGACCCCCGGTGCTGGAGCCCAGACGCGGGGGCCCGGCCCGCCGGCAAAGATTAGATTACGGCGCGCCTGGCACACAGCGCGGGGGGCGCGGCGCGGGGTGAAGGTCGCGAGCGCCGCGGGCAGAGCGGGGCGGGCCGGGGAACGGGTAGTGGGGGCGGCGGGGGTCGGGGCCGGCGGGCAAAGTTTGACTCACGCTTGATCTGCCGGGGGTTGCTCTGTTTCCTCCTGGACATGTCTCCGGCGCCGCGCGCCCTCCCGGCGGCCGCCTCTAGCCCCTGGTGGGCGGCGGCGGGCGGCGGGGGCGCGGCGGGGCCGCGGGGCGGCTCATGCCCCCGGCCCCTCGGCTCCACGGCCGCCCCGGCCCGCGCCCCCAGCCCGCCGCGTCCGGCCCGGCGCCGCTGAGGAGGCCGGAGTCTCGTCCCTGCTGTGCGGCCGCGCAGACCGCCGGGGGCGGCGGGCGGCGGGCTGCTGCCGGCTTCTCCGCTCCCGCGCAGACGCCGCCGCCGCCGCCGCCGCCGCCGCCGCCGCTGCTCCGCTCTTCTCAATGGAACCTGCGGGTAGCGCGCGGCGGACCTGGCGGCCTCTGCCTGGGCGCTCGGGGCGTGGGGGCGGGGCGTGCACGTCACGGCGCCGCGCCTCCGGGCCCGCCCCGCCTCTGGCCCCGCCCCGTCGCCGGGTCCGGCCCTTATCCCCGCCCGTCGCCCCGCCTCCTGACCCTCCTCTGGCTCCGGCCCCGCCTTCTTCCCCGCCCCCAGAGCCGCGCTCCGCTCCCCCCGCGCAGCGCGCTCCAGCCCCCGGGCGGTCTTGCTTCCTCGCGGCCTTGGCCTCTCCCCGCCTCGGCTGGCCCCGCCCCGATACCCTGGCTCGCCCCCTTGCTTCCTCGCTGAAATAGTCCCGCCCCGCCTTCTGGCCCCGCCCCCAGAGAGCTGGCCCCGGCCCTGGGTGAACCTGTGGCCTCCTCCACACCTCTTTTGGCCCTGCTGCTTTGTCCCCAGGCCTGGCTCAGACTCTGCGACCCAATACACTCCGCCGCTCGGGATCACCGCGCCCGACCGGGCTCAAGCTCTCTCTAGACCCGCCCCCCGATGCCAGCCCCACCCCAAGCCTGACCTGACCTGGTTCGGCCCCTAAACTCCGAGGCTCCGCCCAGAGCACACCCCAAAGCCTGGGCTCCGCTCACCGCTCCATCACTCCGCCCCGCTGCTCTATAACTCCGCCTTCAGGGCCTCTGACCCGCCCAGAACTCCTAGGCTCTGCGACCACCCTCCTCGGCCCGCCGGGTAGGGGACAATGAGGGCCGGGTCAAGCAGCCCGAGGCCTTGACGTCCCACATTGCCTGGGACCAGATTTGGGGTGTGGAGCCGGCTCTGGCACGGTGGGGATTCCGCCCAAGACTGGTGGAAGCAGCATCCGCGGGGTTCGCCACCTCCGGCGACCATAGCCCCAAATGGAGAGCGAGGGACTTCGGACCCTCCTCCCTTGGACTCAGATCTGGCTGGAAATCCGGGAGGCCGCAGAATCCAGCGGCCTGTGCCTGCTCCCCGCCCCCTCGCAGCAGCCCCCAGGCGTTGCCCCTCTGGGTCTCTCCTTCCCAGGCCGTGCCTTTCCAGGACGCCCCTGCTGGAGGCCCAGGAAGTAGAAAGGAGCGAGGTTCCCATGGTCAGTACTGCCTGTTCCAGCCTTGGACACGGAGGCCAGCCCTTCTGTCCTTTGGAATATGTTCATGGGATCCCAGAGGCCCCCCACTTTCCAGGAGGCTCAAGGTCACACAGCATCAGAGTCGTCCCTGGGAGCTCAACTGTATTCCTTTAATATTCTTGGCTTGCATTTGGTGCCTGCCCTCACCCCGCCATCCCCAACCCCATATTCGCAAGAAATAGGAAGTTAGCAGGGGCCAGAGGCTAAGGGGAAGAGCTTTGCAAACAGGGTGTCTGGATGCCTGTCCGCAAAGCTGGACCCACCCACCTGATGGCAGGTGATCCTCAAAGTGATGTGTGGGGGCTGGCTGGGTGCTGAGCACTCTGCCCTGAGACCCCCTCATTCTGTCTGACTCCTGTTGCCTTTGCCCTTCCCCATAGAAGACAAACAATTCGCCCCCAGGACCTGGACACTCTCCCCTGCTGCTGCTGCTCTCAGGAGGGCAGGAGGTTGGCAGGTGGGGCAGAAGGTTGAGGTCCCCCCAGGATAAGCCACTGCCCCCGGACAGGCCAGAACACTGAGGCCAGGAGGCCAAGAGACCTGTCTGGAGTCATGAGCTTGCCCACTCTTCCCACTCTCTGCCCAGACCCAGTGGGTACAGCCTTCCTGCAGCTGCCATGGTGCTGTACCCCTTCTCTGCGGAGTATGCGGCCCATAATTGACTGGTTCACTCAGCCCAGGGCTCCCACTATGTCTGTCAATGAGACAAGGGACTCCACCTTCTGGGTTTCCCATTGGGCCTGCTGCCTTCCCAAAGTGGGGAGCCTCTTTACAGGATGGGAACCTGGCAGTCAGGGGGATCCCTGGAAGAGGTGGCCATGAACTGGACCTCTGCCAGGTTTGAGGCTCCATGCACAGCAAGTGGCACCCAGGTTGCTACCACTGCTGGAGTGGCTGGAGGTCTGTGTGGAGGAGGGTTCTGAGGGTCAGCAAGAGCAGAAGAACCAGGACCAGTTAGTGATGCTGATCCCTGCGGGGGTGGGGGTGGGGCGCCCCTTGTGGCTCAGTGGTAAAGAGTCTGCCTGCAATGCAGGAGACACTGTTCGATCCCTCAATGGGGAAGATCCCCTGGAGGAGGGAATGGCAATCCACTCTAGTATTCTTGTCTAGAGAATCCCATGGTTAGAGGAGTCTGGCAGGCTACAGTCCACGGGGTTGCAGAGAGTCAGACATGACTGAGTACGCATGTTGAGGGTGAGGGGAGAGAGGGCTGGCAGCACTTCAGGCTACTTTAGGCTCCCGAGACCCCCATTGCCTAGGGACTTAGGGGCAGGGGCAGGTCAGAAACAGAACCTGCTGACCAGGACCCATTTCATAATTCTCAGGGCTCAGTGGAAAGAGAAAATGTGGAGCCCGTTGTTCAAAAATTAAACATTTTCAAGCAACCTCAGAGGAACCTTAAACCAAGGGTAGGGTTCCATGCACCTGTGCCGGTCACCTGCCTGTGAAACGCCATGACAGCCTTGACTCAGGCCCGCACTGGGGAACTTTGCTTCCATGCTCTGCCCCCTCTGTCTGCCTTGCAAGGGCTGTTATTCCCACTACTGCAAAGATAATGACACTGCAGGTTGCTCGTGACCAATGGCGGGGTCACTGGACCTCACTCAGACAGGCCATGACACCCTCCACAGAGCTCTATTGATCACGACAATAAACTGAGGAAAGAAGAACAAGGAATGCTGAAGAAAGGAAGGCCTGGCTTAGCACAGAGCAGGAGTCACCACCTTTGCCTGGGGAAGTCAAAGAAGGCTGACTGGAGGAGGCGTCATCTCTGTGGGGTCCAGCAGGAGTCCCTGCTCAGAGGGGAGAGGGGCTGCCGCGGGGTCCTACCGGCCACCTGCATTCCTTGTGGGAGTGTCACGTTTCACATCCAAACATCACTGGTGGAAGTCCACCTGGATGTTCGCAACACCCTTCCCTGGAGCTGGGAAGGGCTCGGCGTGGAGCTCAGCTGCCCCGACCACGGCCTGGCTGTTTCCTGCTTTGCTGGATTTCAAGTCCTAATAGCCTGGAGGCCCTGGAGAAGGTTCCAAGGGTATCTGGGCCCAGGAAAGGCTCCTGGGGACAGCTCTGGGTGCCCACACTAGGGCCATATCATTATCAGCATCACTAACCTTTCCCTGATCCTTTTTGGGGCTGGTTCATGGTCTCTCATGGCATCCTGTCCTAGCAACCCTCTGGTGGTCCCCTTGGCAGGAAGTGGCAGGGCTGGGCCTAGGATACAGCATCAAGGCTGTCGTGGTGATAATGACATTGAGGCTCAGAGTGGCCCTACAGCTCGGAAATGGTCATGATTCCTGTATCCCGGGCAGTCGCAGGGCAGAGCCCACGTTCTTAACCCTGGCTGGGCCCTGGGAGAACAAGGTTCAAATCTTGGCTCTGCCACATAGGAGGCCATGACCCTGAGCAAGTCCTTAAGCCATCAGGCTCTTGGTTTCCTCATCTGTCAGTGGGGTGGGCAGGACCCTCTAGTCTCGATGCTGCTGTGGCTCCGGGCTCACGTCTGCTCCACCTCTGCTTTGTGCGCGGTGGTCTGGGGGCCTGCTGATGGGCTTGCTCTGTGCTGCCCTGTCCCGGGGGACTGCCCGGGAGCGGGCAGTGGCTGTGGGTGGGGAGAGGGCTGATTGTGGCACTTCTCATATAGCAGGCTCTGTACTGGTTGTTAGGTGATGACCAAGGGAGACACAGAATGCTCTAGAAACTTAAGCTGGACACTGAAGGATGAAGATGACTCAGGAAAGAGTGGTGGGAGAAAGGCATTCTCAGCTTAGGGAGGAGCAGGAGCAAAGGCTCGGAAGGGCTGGACAGGCTGGGAGGAGTGTGTCCCTAGCCCAGGCCAGGTGAGGGGCTCTGCCTGCCAGGCTGCACCGGAAGTCCTCCTTCTGCCTCACTGTCCCCTCCAGTGTCCCTGACCGCACCTCCTGATAGCCCTGAGAGGCCCCTTGGGGACTCTGCCATCATCCCCACCCAGCTCCAAGCCTCCCTCACCCACCAGCCTGACTGCTGCTGGCCCCACAGCCACCCCTGCCGCCACTGCAGGCTGAAGCCAGTGGGACCTCCCCAAAGCAACTGCGATAATCTCAGCCCTCCCCCCTTAGTCCTCCTCTGAACCTCCCTGAACAGGTCCAGGCGTCCTGTGGCCCCACACGCTGTTCCTGCCACTAGACGCACCCTTCCCTCCCACTGCCCGCCCACTTTCCCTCTGTCGGGGAGGCTCTGATTGCTTCTGGCCTCTCTCTGGTCCAGCCTGCAGGGCCCAGGGTGCCTTTTCTGCAGTTCTCAGCACTCTGTTGCCTCACATGTGGGGTGAGGGCAGAGAGCTGCAGAGGGCTCCTCAGTGCCAGGCCTTGCGCCAAGCACTGTCTGAAGAAGGGACTCTTAGAATTCCTATTTGCCAGACAAGGAAACTGAGGCTCAGAGAAGTGAAGTCACCCCCACCCCACCTGCCACACAGCAGGTGAGCAGCAGAGCCTCCCTCGGAGATCCACAGCTGCTGCTCCAGCATGGCCCCTGGTGGCTGCCCTGTGGGGAAGGGGGCCCAGGACTTGCTCCCCCACCGCCCGTCAGCCCCAGGCCCTGGAGCCCTGGGCAGCCATGCCAGGGGCCCACGCCGACACTTGTCAACACTGGCTCTGTGAAGGGTTTAATTAACTTCTTGTTTCAAGGGGGGATAATGAGTTTTAAGCAACACGTGATACCACAAGGAGGTCACACAGCAGCGAGGATGTCAAAATAAATTAAGCTAGGGATCAGAGGCGGCCTGCAGTACGGGCAGGGGAGGAGCCGGGCGACACAAGGGACAGCTGGATGCCACCCTGAGTTGTCGGGGGCAGGCTGCTGCGGGGGGCTGGGCTGGCTCTGGCTTGGGGGATGGGCTCAGGTGTTCCCTGTCTGAGGGGAGCAGAGGGCGGGACTCAGCTGGTCCCCTCTGGGCTCAGCGAGACTCTCTGAAACAGCATCTTTAACAAGCCACGCCCTCTGAGGCCCCAGGACACATGGGTTCTGCCTGGACACTGTCCTGAGGGGTTAGTGACCCACCCCTTCGTGCAGCTGCCCAGGTGTGGCCTATTTACCAGCCTGGTGCAGACAGGAAATATTATCTGGACATTTCCGAAGGAAGAGAGTAGGGTTCAGGAAGCTCACACTTCCCCGTCCGCCCCTTCCTTCTCCCTCCCCCTTCCTCCCACTCCAGTACTGGCGGTACAACCGTGGACAGCACACAGAGTCCAGCGGCAGGGCAGCAGCCAGGATCAGTGAGTGGGCCGTGGGCAGCCCAGGGCAAACATGTCTCAGCCCTGCGGCCTCGGGCCTGGGCGCTGGGCTGCAGCTGTCATCCTAGCAGGTGGTTAGGAAGGCCGCAGACAGGAGGTGCCATCTGAGCAAAGCCCTGAAGGAGGAGAGGGAGGGAGCCAAGTGGACGGCGTGGGGAGAGGCTCTGGCCGGAGCCAGTAAGCCCCAGCACATAGCCCTCGGAGGGAGCCCGAGAGTCAGGGCTGGACGGGTTTCTGGTAACCGCTGCGCTCAGCGGGGACGGTGAGACCCCTGGCACTTGCCCTCCTGCCTGGGCCCAGCAATGTGCCTGAGTCTCTCATAGCTGAGACCTAGGTGTGTTCAGGCCCAGCTAAACCCAGGGAGGGCCCTGTCTGCATCCTCTCTCGGCCAGGGGCTCCACGGAGGAGGCCGGTGGCCTTGAGCTGCAGCCCACAAGGCCGGGCCATCTGGTCAGGGAGGCAGACATTGGCCCGTGGGAAGGGGCTGTGGCCTTGGGTGCCCAGGCCCAGGCAGGAAGGCTTGGCATGGCTGCTTCTGGGCAGTGGTCTTGCAGCCACAGCAGCGGGACACTGGGCCCGCTGGCCACCCACCAGACAGGCAGAGAAATGGGGTCTCACGGGGTGCAGCCTCAGGCTCAAGACTAGAGCCCACCGCAGCACATTTTCAGGTGACACGGACAGGACCCACGGCCTCCAGGTCCTATCCCCCCACGGTGGTGCTTGGAGGGATCCCGGTGACGCGGACCCGGCCCATCCCTGGTGGCCCTCTCTGTGGGACCCCAGATGTACGGATTCTTCTGTCTGTGTGAGCATGGCCTTCTACACCCTCTCCCTGGGAGGCTGGGTTCTCTGAGCCGTCTGCGGCCCCGAAGCCTAGGCAAGCCCATCCTAAGGACATTCTCCAGCCATTCCCAGTGGATATGCCCTCTGGCCGCCCAGGCAAGCCTCCCCCTTCACGGGGTCTGGGGACGGGGCCCAGGGATGGGGCCTGCTGCATGCTCCACCGCCGGCTCTTTCCCTCCTGCAGCCCTATCCCCCATGCCCAGGCAGACCCGCACGTGCTCCCCCATCTGTCCCCGCCACCTGCCCCTCCTCACCTGGCCCCAGGCACCATCTTCTCTCCGGCCCCGAGTCCGGACTGGCGGGGCTGTCACTGGGGTCAGCTGCGGGACCTGGTGGAGTGCAGTCGTCAGATGCAGCATTCACGTGACCTTGCTGCTGACCCTCAGGCTCCCCTGCTCCTTGGCCCCTGCCTGGCAGCTCTGGGGGTCCGGTAGTCTCGGGGTGAGGGGCGCTCTGGCTTCCTAGAGGGGGCGAGCCAGGCCGTTGAGGTCCAGGCAGAAGGGCCTGTGGGCCTGTGGGGGCCGGGATCTGCCTCCTCGGGTCCTCAGGGAGCCGTGGCCCCTGAACAGGGTCTGTGCCCACCAAATCCTCTCCCACTCTGTCCGGCCCACTCTCACAGCCCACACGGGGCCCTTCAGGATGCCCACCCTGGATCCCTCGCTTGGGCCAGTTCCCACAGATGTGCTCAGAATGAGTCAGGTGTGTGGTTGTGTGTGTGGATGCTTGTGTGTGTGGTGTGTGTGGTTATGTGTATGTATGTGGCTGTGTGTGTGGCTGTCTGTGGTTGTATGTGTGTGGCTATGTGTGTGGGTGCTTGTGTATGGTTGTGTGTGGTTGTGGGTGTGTGCTTGTATGTGTGGCTGTCTCTGGTTGTGTGTGTGGTGGTCTGTGTGGGTTCTTGTGTGTGGCTGTGTGTGTGGGTGCTTGTGTGTGGGGGTGCTTGTGTATGGTTGTGTGTGTGTGAGGTTGTATGCATGGCTGTCTGTGGTTGTGTGAGGCCTGGGAACAGTGCACCTGTGTGTGCTGTGAGCATATCTCAGCCCGTTGGTGAGGACGAGGGTGCCCCGCGTACCTGTGATGTGTGCGTGTGGTACCTGAGCTGCCCTGGCCCCGCTGAGCTGGCGAATGCTGCCACCTGCTGGCCAGGCTGCTGCTGTCCACATACTGGGGCTCGCAGCCCCGCCATGGGCTCAGCACCCAGGAGGGCAGGTTCACTCATGTCCTGCCCCTGAGACTAGAGCTGAGGGGTCCCTGATGTCGTGAGCCTCGGCACCCATGGGCACGTGACCATGCAGAGTGCCAGGCTCACCCCCTCCCCCGCCAATCACAGCCTGTGGCAGGGCCTGGACGCCTCATTGTGCTTCCAGGGACGTGGAGGCTGGCCCGAGGCTGACCGAGGCATGGCGAGCCGGGCAGGGGCACCCAGTGCTGCAGACCTGGCCGACCCCACAAGGTGTCCACCACCAAGTCCCAGGACGGTGTTTCTCAAGTGCAACTCTGAGCCGATTCCACCCACTGCAACCCCAACCCCCAGCTGGCACCCCTTGTCAGCTGCTGGTTTGTTCCGCAGCCCACAGTAGGTGTGTAAGTACCAGACAGAGGGAGGCAGCCTGCTGGGCAGGGGGCATCGATGGGAGGGGCTGAGACTGAGGGCAAGGACCTGGGCAGGGTGTCCCTGGTGGATGGAAGTGCGGGGCCAGGGCCTGGTGGGACAAGGGGAGTGGTGGGGTGGGTGGGGCTGTGGGCAAGGTGGTCCCTGCGCCATGTGCAGGACCTGTCTCCCTGTGGATGGTGTGGCTCCCCTCCCACTGTCCAGCAGGTGTGGTTGGGGGCCTGCTCTGAGAGAGGCACCCCCACTCTGCCCCCACCAAGCCCGGGCAGCTGTCAGGGGGCCGGACAGGGATCTGCTGCCCTCCAAGTACTTGTCCCTGACACAGGGGTCTCTGGAGGCATCTTCAGTACTTGGGGTCCCTAGGGGTCAGAGCCTGTAGTGGGGGAAGGTCTCTGGGTCTGGTGCCCCTGCTGTCTCTGCTGCCCTCCGATTCCCTAACCCAGAGGGGCCCGCAGCGCTGAGGTGTTCTCTTCGCCGGGTTAACAGGTCTGGGACCTGGTGGGACCGCTGCACTACCAGTAGGCTCTGCAGGGCCAGGTGACCCTGGGGCAGGACGAGGGTGGCAGCTCGGTGGGGCAGCAGGGTGGGGCTGGCGGGAGGACAGAGGCCACGGCGGAGGCGCCCTGTGACAACAGTGGGCATATATTTGACAGCACGGATTGCTACGGTTTTTACAGTACAACCTCAGAGCCCCCCGGGTTTATTCATCAGCACTAAAGAGGCACTCTGAGTGGCACACACACCTTCTACAAAAAAAGGCAGTTTGGGCTTGATTTGGTCTCTTTCAAAATATCAAAATTAGAACTTTTGACATACACACTGTACCTAAGGTTAAAATGAAGAAACAGAACAAAACAAACCACAAACCTCAGAGACACCTAAGGACAGAAGGTAGCCTCTCCCCACCTCCTGCCCCCGTGAAGACACGGTTCTGTAAAAAGGACATGTGTGCCGGCCCCTGGGTCGGGTCAGTGCATGAGCCGGCCTTGAGGGTCCCATCTGGCTGCTCCGACCTGACTGCGGGGCTGGAGCCGCACGCAGGCGGCTGGGAGCCAGTCAGGGCTTCTTGGGCCGCTGGTGCCTTGGGCAGCCTGCATGTCCCCTAGCACCTCTTGGTCCGACCCCATCCCCCAGGTAAAACAAATCAAGGAAGCCTATATTCACATTACATGAAAATAGCACCAGAAACTTCAGAGTAAAATTGCTCATACTTGCAGCAGAGAGCTCTGTGTAGGAGGCAGGCTCTAGAGAGGGCAACTGCGGAGGCTGGGGTGGAGGTGGTGGGGGTGGAGACGGAGGACCAGGGGTCAAGGTGCACTAGAAACCAGCTTTTCTGTCAGCAGCACGGACAGTGGCTGGCACAACCCTGTGGTCAGAGCCCTGTTGTGCTCTGTAGGGCTGGGCAGCTCAGAGATGGCTCTTTGGCCCCCATCTGATTTCTAGGGTTGCTTTGGAATTCCAGCAACAGCAGCAACAACTCTAAGATGGAGGCTGCCACCATCTGACTGGTGGCTGCCTCAACTTACTTCTTGTTAGATGACAAGGGTTGGGGGGCCCTGTGGAAACCTTCAAACCGAGGGGTTCTGTGGCATACTGGGCCTTAACTGTGGGGCAAATGGGGCGGTGGGGATGAGCCACTCTCTCCTTAACTTCTTGGTACTGGATAAACAGCTGCATGGCCTCAAAGAGGCTGCAGCTGGCCCAGCCCTCACCCTCACCTACCAGCTAGAAAGGGATTGCTGTCCACCCCAGGCTCTGCTCAAGGCATCAGAGTTGCAGCTCTAACACTAAAGTCTGAGCATTTTCATGGTGCATCAGATGAATTAAGATGTGGCCACCAGGCAACTCTCAGACGACTGGAGCTCCTCAAAAAAGACCAGGGTCCCCCATTTGCGAGTTCATCCCCAATCCCACTCCCAGGCACTTGCTGGCTCCTATAAATTACTCAGAAGAGTCCTTTTTCAAAGGGATCTTGAAACTGGTTAGTCTCTGACCGAACAGCTGGCTGAGGAGGTGGCTCTGGGACTCGGCTGTGCGGCAGGCCCGGGGGTTAGGGGGTTCTGCACTGTGGAGAGCCCCACCCTTCCTGGGGGGCCTGTGTAGAGGTCTTGTCTGGGGGAGGGCCTTGCTCAGCCCCTCCTTGTTGCATCTGAGGTCCCCGTGGGCATGGCTGGGCTCCCGCTTCTGCACCTCTGAGGGCTGAGGGAGCATCGAGCTGTTCTGGCTACTGGGCTTGGGCTTGGGCTTGGGCTTGGCGGGGATCACACGGCTGGGAGTTGCCTGCTTCCGGGGGGCCCGGGGGGGTTTGTCAGGGGCCGAGGGGCCTTTGCCCAGGCTCCCCACACCTTCGCTCCTGGCTGGCTCCGGGGCCCGGCCTTTTCTCTTCTTCTCACTGCTGTCTGCGTCCTCCCTGGGGCTCAGGCTCCCTCGCAGCCCCTGGCCACCAGCTTCCCTTGGCCCCTTGGGGTAGCCTTTGGCTAGGGCTCGAGGGAGGGCCTTGTCTGGGGCGGGGCCCTGGCCTGGGCAGTCGGGCTTGGCTGGGGTGGTGGCTGTCTCGCTTTGGAGCCGCCCACTGGCTGGCTGGGGCTGGCTGCCGCCCACTGCCTTGGTGCCCTGCCGGGGGCCTCCAGCACCCTGGAAGCCTGGCTTGGCTTTGAGGGCGGTGGGCTTCAGCCTCTCCTCAGTGCCACGGGGGAGTTCTCCGGGCACTGGGCTGGCTACCGCCTTCTTCAGTTGTCCTGGGATCTTGGGTGCTTTGTTGGGGGTGGATGAGCTTGACTTGTCCTTTGATAAACTCCCGCAGCCCCTAGGCTTGGGGGCACTGCCTCTGTGGGAGGGGCCCCCTGTTGCCCCTGCAGGCACCAAGAGACACGTGGACACCTGCTTCTCCTTCCAGAGCAGAGAGGGGGCTTCTGGGTGATGGTCAGGGGCACATTTTCCAGGTGCACTTGGGGTCCTGTGTTTCCCTGAGAGCGGGCCAGCTGCCCTCTTTTCCTCTACCTCTTGGTCTGCGGCCCCCAGCCGGGGTAGAGAGCCTCCCAGCGGGAAAGCCTGCTGGAGGAGGTGCTCAGGGCTGCCTGGGGAGGCTTCATCCTCGGAGCTCTCCAGGGCCTGGTCCGGCTTGTGGCCATCTTTGCCACCAGCCGAGGCCGCTGGAAAAGGAGACAAGGATGGGGGCAGGAGCTCCTGGTGGCCTAGAGGGTCTATGGGCCTCTCTGGGGTCCCGAGCTGCCCGGCGGTGGTGCTGGGAGCTGCCTCTGGGCAGGGCTGGAGCAGGGCTGGGAGGGACCCCTCACTCGGGGTGGGGCTGCTGCCCTGGGACAGAGGCCCGTCCGCGCTGGACCTGGCGGGGCTGCCGGGAGCGGCCACCCTGCGCCGTTTGCTAGGCAGCGTGCCCTCTCGGGCAGAAGCCTTCCGCCCGGGGGCGCCGGGCCTCCTCACGCCGCGGAATGTGAAGGGCTGCTGCCCCTTCCTCCGGTGTTTGTCCATGTGCCGGTCGAACTGCTCCTTTTTGGCGAAGGTGTAGTTGCAGGAGCTGCAGACGAAGGACCGCTTGCTGATGTGCGTGACGTTGGCGCAGAGCTCGCAGGCGTACAGCGGCGTGTGCGCCAGCTCCAGCTCCCCGCTCAGCCCGTGCTCACCGCCCAGGTGCGCGCGCAGCTCCTGGTGCTCCGGGTAGACGCGCGGGCACTGCGGGCACAGGTAGACGCGCTGCGGGCTGTGCACCGCCAGGTGGCGCTGCAGCTTGAAGGGCTTGGGGAACCGCTTCCCGCAGTGGTGGCAGTCGCGGGCCGGATCCTTGCAGTCCTGGTGCACCGGGACGGCCGGGAGCGGGGGCTCGCCGTGGGGATGGGCCTCGGGGGACGCGCCGCCGGCTGGGGCGGGGCGCGCGCAGGCGGACGGGCTGCCCTGAGCCGAGGCGCCGACTGCGTCGCAGCCGCGACTGCGGGCCTGGGGCCTCGGCCGCTCCCTAGGGAACGCCTTACCGGCTCCCGCGTCCGGCCCCGACGCCTCTGCGCAGCCTCCGCCTGCCTTGCCGGCGACGGAACGCTTGCCTCGGTGGGATCTGGAGGCCTGCCCCGCGATGCCGCTCAGGAAGTGCGTGACCACGCCGCCGCCCTCCCAGCATGCGGGCAGGTCCCCCAGTGACCGCCGCGCCTGCCCCTTGCGGGCGAAGCGCACGGCGTGTTCCCGCAGGTGCTCGTTGTACATCCAGACGTCGGCCACCTCCCGCAGGCACATGCCGCAGGCCCACAGCCCCGCCTTGCTCTGCACGTGCTTCTCCAGCAGGTGCTCCCGGAGCAGCTCCCGGGAGCCGAACCTGCGCTCCACGCACATGTAGCAGGTGGGGGGAGGGGAGGGGCTGTGGGCCAGCTTGTGCAGGTCCAGCTCGCCCAGGCCGTGGAAGCGCTGGAAACACACCCTGCACTTGTAGGACGCTCTCCTGGCCTTGGCATGCTGGCCTTCGCCTGCGGCCCTTCTTGCCCCGTCCGCCTCCTCCGTCCTGCTTCGTGGGCCCTGGGAACCTGCCGTAGCCTTGACATCCAAGAAGCTGGTGCTGGGGAGACCCACAGGGTCTTCACAGGCTCCCAGGAAGCTCAGGTCCTGTATCTCCAGTTTGGTGCTGAGCGTCTCCAGGTCCGCGGCACTCCTGGGCACCCCGCCGTCGTAGTGCTCTCGCTCCAGGTTGGGGGGCTCAGGGCTCGCATCTCCTAGAGAAGAGGTGACCTCATCCTCGGGGGCCTGAAGCTCCAGGCCTCGCCAAGCTGCTGGGACCATGTGTAGCTTGGGGATGTTTTCCGATGGATGGTCCTCGGCGCAGCAGGGCTTCGTCTCCAGGTGGGGCTCTAGGGCCCACAGGCTGGGGCCTGGGGCCCAGGGGTCAATGCCCGGAACCTTGCTGTTGAGGAAGCCCTCCAGGAGGAAGGACTCGGGCAGATCGGTGGCCTCATCACCCCATGGGTCCTCATGGGACAGGCAGAGCGAGCCAGAGTCGCTGAGGTCTGTGGGCAGGCGGGCAGAGGGCAGAGTGACACTGCCCCCTACCTGGCCACTGGGCTCCACCCGGGGTGGGGGCTTCGATTTTTTACAGCGCTTCCCATAGACACGGGGGTTCTTCTTCCGAGCCAAGCGGTCTCCCAGGGGGAAGAGCTGGGAGAAAGAGGCCTCATCATCCAACAAGCTCAGAGGGTCCCCGCACTCCGGGCTGGGAGGTTTAGGGGCCATGCCCTCCTGCTCTGGAACCCCCTCTGCTGGGCTGTGCGGGGGGGCCTGGGAGCAAGGACTGCTGATGGTGCCACCTGCTTCAGAACCACGAGTCTCAGGGGGGCCCCGGGGGAGCCCGTGCTCCTCCCAGACACTGTGCCCCGATCTGCTGTCAGCCTCTCTGCTGTCCCCTGCAGGCTTAGCCCCAGTCACCCTCAGTGGCTCTTCACAGATGCCAGATGTCTTGGTCTCTCTGGGTCCCCCACACCCTCTTGCCAGGGCTGCCTTCTGCTCCCCTGGCCCTTCCCCTGGAGGTGCTCCCTCCACCATCCTTGGACAGGCCACCCAGTCCCCAGGTGGCTTCTGTGCGGGTGTCTCCTCCGGGTCCGTGGCTGCAGGAGGCAACTGCGTGGCCTTGGTCTCTTGCTCTGTCTTGGGTGAGAGGCGGCAGCAGTTGGCAGCAGAGGTGGATGGACTCCAGCAGCTTCTGTCTGGAGTCACATTGGCAGGGGCCTGGGGATTGCTCTCCTCCCGGAACCTTCTCGCTCTGGGCTTCCTCGCTTTCTTGTTAGATTTCCCCTCTGACTCGCTGGGGAAATCTGTGGGTGGTCTGCCGCGCCTCTGGCCCCCGCCTTTCTCTGCCTGTTTGGGTCGGAGTTCTTCCCTCTCGAGCCGGTCCTGTTTCCTGGGCTCTGCAGGCTTCACGTCCACTCCTTGCCTGATTGTATCTGGGGTGTGTGGCTCCCAGCGTGGGGGACAGCCTGGAGCTCCCAGAAGGCTGAGCCCCTGCCTGAGCCCCTTGGATGTCTCGGGACCCAGGGCATCCTCAGGAGGTGTAGAGCCACAGATAGGGGGCGGCTCCCCGGCCTGGCTGGGGTCTCCCACCAAGCGCCCAGGTTCCTCCTTCCCCAGAGCTCTGCGACTCTTCTTCCCGGGGCGGTGGCACATCTGGGGAGCAGGTGGGGGCGCTGGGCTTGGCTGGGATGTAGCACCCTTGTGCAGCCCATGCTTCCTAGCTCGGTGGCGGCTCAGGCCTGGCCCGGAGCGGAAGGAAGCTGAGCAGACCTCGCAGGTCACCGGCCACCCACTGGGGGCTCCGCCCCTCCAGTGGCCATTCTCGGTGAACACCGGCTTCTTTTTAAAGCCACGAGGCTTCTGTCTGAGGTCCTGGGGACTGAGGGCATCTGCCTGGGGTCTCTGGTGGAGGGCACTTTGGGGGAAGTGGGCTCTGGAGTCGCTGGTTGTGCTGCCTGGGCAGAGCTCTGTGGGAGGGCACATCACTGGCACACCCCTGGCGCCAGCCTCGGACGCCTTAGTAATGGCAGGGGGCCCGGCCCCAGGCGTCTCCAGGCTCTCCTGTCCTTGGAGGCTAGCCAGAGCCTTGCCTTCTTGGCAAGTGTGGGGATCTGGCCACATGGCCCCCAGTGTGGAAGGGTCAATGGGCACAGTGGTGACACCCTGGCCTTCCCTGTTGCCTAGGGGTTCGGAGGAGGAGCCTGTGGGCACCCCATCTGGGTGCATGATGGGCAGAACTCCCCTGGGGTCTGGCCATTCAGCCCTGGGACCTCTGAGTGCCCCCAGGCCATCTGTGGTGGGGATGCTGGGCAGGGCAGCAGCCTTGACAGTCACTCCCGGGGTGCTGACTGTCATTGGGTGGGGAGGGGTGGCATGGGCAGGGGAGTCCCTTGGCCTCTCTTTTCTGGAAGCTTCTAGGGTTTTTGACACATGACCTCCAGGGCGGGCCCCTCTGTGGGCGGCACTGACAACACTGACGAAGCTGGGCTCCTTGGGAGGGTCTTCCAGGGGGCTGCCGTCCTCCAGGAGAGGGTGGTGAGCCGGGCTTTCCTTGAGGCCACGGTGGCTTGTCTTCAAAGAGGGGGACACTGCCAGGGGTGCTGCAGTGCATGTGGTTGCTGGGCTGCGCTCGGCCCCTTCTGGAGGTGTCCAGGTGGGAGAGGAGGCCGACAGAAGCTGAGAGCTGGCAGTGCCCCTGTGGGATGGAGATGCTGGGAGCAGTTGCCCGAGCTCCCCTGAAGGTGCCGCGGGAGGGCCTTCCTGGTGTAGGGGCTTGAGGCCACGGGGATCGGAGGGGGCTGCAGAGGTGGACGAGGGGGTGCGGCTGGCCAGATCCCTGGTGGGGGGCTCTGGGCTTTCCCCAGAGAACAGCAGATGCTTCCTAAGGCCTGGGCCAGCTGCCACCGCCTCCAGAGTCCAGTCCCGGGGCCTGTCTGGGGTGTGGGCTGCCACCAAGGCTGGGACTGAAGAGTCTGCTTTAGAGGAGGTAGGGCTTGGGATGGCCTGTGCCTTGTTGCAAAGGCCCATGGCTGCCCTGCTTCCCTGGAGCTGTGCCCCCAGCTGGTCTGCAGCCCCGACCAGCCCAGCTGGTGTGGTTTCAGGGTCGGCACTGGCTGTGGTGCAGCTGTCCGGTCCCCCTGGCCTCCCTCGGTCGCCTGGCTGCAGGTGTCCGGCTTTGGCTTGGCCCCTGGGCTTCCTGGCCTGGCCGTGTGTGCCTGCATGTCCATCTTCATCTGGCTTCAGCTGATGTCTGGCCACAGTGGTCATCTGCATGTCTCCCAGGGAGCCCAGGGCAGGGCTGTGGGCCACTGTCTCTCCTTCCTTGCCATCGTCTCCCACATCTGAGGGGTTGCTGTGCAGAGGGCTCTGGGCATCAGCAGTGGGGGTCACTCTTGAGCCCCGGGCATCATCTCCCTTCTCAGCCGCTCTGGCCACCAGGAGCTGCAGCTGATGAAGTGGGCTGGAGGCTGGTTTCTGGAGCCTCCCGCCTGGGCTGGGGTTGGGTATGGAGGCACAACTCGGAGAGACTCCCACTGGCACAAACTCCTCCTTGCCCTCAGGGACAGGGCCCGCCTTGACAGCGGGCAGGAGCTCTGTTCCTCCTGGCTCACCTGTGCTGCTCACAGAGTGTCCCCTGGGGGCACTGCTATGAATGGCGGCAGAAGGTGGGGTGGCGCCCAGAGGCAGAAGCTCAGCACCCCGAAATGCCAAGCCAGGGGCTAGATGGGCAGTGGGGCTGCTGAATGCCTCCAGCTCCAGAGGATCTTGACAGGGCCCAGGTGCTTTCTGGGGTCCCGGGGAAACCCCCCCTCTTGGTGGGCGGGGAAGGAGCAGCGGGAGGCCTTGGCTATGTTGTGTTCCCGGGACTCCGTGACCCTTAGGAAGCGAAGGTTCCAGGCTTGGGCTGCACTTTGCTAAACTCCCCACATCTGACATGGGGTCCGGTACACAGATTTCCTGGTGGGCCCTTTGGCCCCCTTCAGCCCTGGGGAGCCTTGTCTTCGGGACTCTGGCTTTCTGCACTGATTGGAAACTGAGGCTGGCCCCCATGGGGCTGGAAGGACCCCGAGGAACCACGTCCTTGTGGGTGCTGGGGACCAAGGGTGAGGGCCACTCCTCCTGGGGGCTCGCCAGGGCATCCCCTGTGGTGTCCACCCCCTCCCCGTGTGGACTTGGATCCCGGGGAACAGTGTTGCTGGCCCTGCATGGCTCTCCCGGGGCCCCCTGTGGGCCTCTGCTCTGCAGCTGACTCTCCAGTTCCGTGACCAGCCGTTTGATTTCCAGCTCCTCCTCAGACAGGTCGCCGGTACTGGCAGTGCTACACTCGACAGCCCTGGTGGGCAGAGCGCTGAGGCTGGCAGCCACGGGCCCTTCAGTGGGACGCTGCTGACTGAAAGTCTTCTCCGCCGAGAGGCCGGGAAAAAGGCCTGGGTGGCCAGGCGGCACTGGGGACACTTCCTCCAGCAGGGACCAGCCCCTTTCAGGCAGAAACAAGGGGTACGGTGGGTCTAGCTGGGGTTTCCTCAGGGGAAGAGCAGCACACGCACGCAGTGCAGGGGTGTCCCCGCGCCCAGAGAGGCTGCCATAGGGCGGCGGGTTGAAGTTGTCCCTGGGCATCCCCAAGGGGAGGGGCGTGGGCTCCAAGGCCAGTGCCGATTGGCCTCTGCCTGGGTCTGTGATGCCTGTGTAGGGCGGGCTCCTGGGTGGCTTTGGCTCTGGGGAACTGGCATCGTGGTCATCCTGGTGGAGGTGTGCCCTAATGGCTAGTGGGCTGTCTGGGGCTGAGGACCGGGAGCCCAGGTCTTCGTGGAAACAGCCGGCCAGGTCTTTGGGTCCAAGGAGCAGCTCACTGTGAGGGCTGCTGTAGGGCTGAGGCCCCTTTCTGGCAGCTGGAGCCTCCATGGACTCTCCAAGACCAGGGGTCTTCACAAAGAGGGTGCTGGGGTCCAAGTGGACCATATGGACAGCGTTAGCAACAGGCACCAGTGATTCTCCGGATGGAGAGGCAGGCGAGTCCTCTCTGTCCTGGGAGGCGACTGGCTCCAAGCACCGACGTGCACCCAATGTGGGTGAGCTTGCGAGGGGCAGCCCTGCGTCCTCCCCATGGAGCTGCGGTCGCTCTGGGGCTGAGGGGCAGGGGCCACCTCCCCTGCAGGGAGCTGGAGAGGAGCCTGGAGCCTCCTTGTGAAGTTCCGTGGCATCAGGGGGAAGGCCGTCAGTGATTTCAGGGGTCTCAGTGTCTTGAGGGAAGCCTGGAGGCGGATGGCTCTCCTCTAGGGTCTTGGTGCCGATGAGATCCCGCAGGAGATGCTGGGGCCCCTTCTCCTCCAGGTCCACTCCAGCCTCTGGGCCGTGCAATGGGCCCTGGGCCCCGGGACTCTGGCTGGGGCCTGGCCCAGGCCGGCCCGGCTCCTCGGGGCCCAGGTAGCCCCTGGACCTTGCAGCCTCCTGCTTCACCACCTTCCTGGGTTTCTGCTGCTGCCCATCCTCTCTGAGGCCTGGGGTCAAGTCCACTTCCTTCCTCTTCTCGCCCCGGCGCCATCGCCGGCCGCTGGGGCGGGGCCGGCCTCTGAAGCGGGAGCCGGGGGCCCGTGGTCTGTCCTCCTCCTCAGACTCGGAGGCAGCGCAGTCGCAATGCTGGGGCCCGCCGTCTGCGGCGCCTGGGGCCGGGCCTCGCCCGCCCGCCCGGTTCTTCTGCTGCACGATCTTGTGGATGAGCTCCTTGCTCCAGGTGCCGCCCCGTGCCCGCCTCCGCCTGCAGTCCTGGCCAGGGGACAGTCGGAGGCGCCGGGAGCTTCTGGTCTCCACCAGCGGGGCCCGGCCCCCGGGGTCTGTGTGGCTCTTGGGGGCCTGGGTTCTGAGATCCCGCGGATGGGCCTCAGCCCGGCCTTTCCTCCGTGGCCTCAGGCGGGTGGCCCTGGAGCCCCTGCCAGGCCTCTTGGTGGTGTTAACCGTGTCCAGCTCTTTCCGGAACAACTTGAACCGCTTTCCTCTCCTCTGCTGGCCAGCCAGGCTGGCCCCATCTGTCTCTGCAGGTGCTGGGCCCAGGGAGCGGGTTTTGGGCCTGGGGCCGGCCGGGTTGCCCCCATCCCCGGGCTGGCGGGGCTGGGTCTCCAGCGGGACATCCACTGCTGGGGGCGGGGCTGGGGCTGGGGCTTTGTTCTCTGGTGTCGCCCCCAGCCTGGCCTTGGGCGTCTGCCCGGCAGCGGGGCCCTTGGGGCCGGAAGGTTCCTCGTCGGTGAAGACGTCAATGAAGCTGCTGTCGATCTCGGGGTTGTCAGACTGGTACTCCAGGCCGTTGAGCGCCTCCGTGATGAGGCTGTCCAGCTTGGCAGCGTCCTCCAGGTCCAGGTCCCCTGTGGGGAGTGGGAAGGGGGTGGCGGTGGGGCCAGGCAGGAAGCTCGTCCTCAGGGGGTCATCTCTGCCATCGGGCCGGAGGTCTCCACCCAGCAGGAAGGGAGCTGTCCTGGTGTGGCTGAGCGGGCTCGGGGTCCTGCCAGCTGGCACTCTGTGGGGCGCAGGGAGCCCCGGGGGCTGCTGGTGGCTGTCCTGGGCCCTGGCTGGCAGCAGGCCGCAGAACTGCCGGTGGCCCAGGAAGGCGGCCAGGCTGCTGTAGTTCCGGTCACACTGCCTGCAGGTGAGCAGCACGTCCAGCTGGTCCAGGCTGGCGCTGCTGAGGGGGAAGTGGTGGGCGGAGTAGGGGGGTGGCCCCTGAGGGAAGCCCTCCAGGCCCGCACTGCCCGCCTGGAGCCCCGAGCTGGGGAACGGGGTCTCCTCCAGCCCCTCTGTGGGGAAAGGGAAGGTCTTGGCTGGCTCTGGCTGGTAGTGGATGGGGAGGCTGTGCGAGGGCTCAGGGGACGGGAAGGGGCTGCCAGCTTCCTGAGGGTGAGGGGCTGGGTGGAAGAAGGCAGAGGGCACGAGCGGCCCGGGCACCTGGCTCTCGTCTGAGCTGGGGTTGGCTGGGCTGCTGGACAGTGGGGAGAGTGACGAGCAGGTGCTGCTGGCCGTGTGGGTGGCTGGCGAGGGCAGGGGGGACTCACTGGGGGAGGCTCCCACCACCCTGGGCGGGGGCAGGCCAGGGGGTCCCCGGGGTGAGGCCTGGGGCTGGGCTGCCCCAAAGAACAGGGGCTGGGCTCCTGGGTCCTTCAGCCCGTTGTAGGCAAACAGGCCAGGAGAGCCACTGCCGTGCTGGCCCGGGCTGTTTCTCAGGACGGCCAGCTTCTCACCCGGCCCGGGTGTCTTGCCCACAGCACCCAGGGCTCCCTGGCTGCCCCCCTGCCACTCAGGGGCCCCTGGGGGGAAGGGCAGCCGGTTCAGCATCTCCATTTGGTGGGGGCCGGGCCCGGTGGCTGGGAGAACCTGGGGCCAAGGCAG
This sequence comes from Bubalus kerabau, assembly GCF_029407905.1. Lineage (NCBI taxonomy): Eukaryota > Metazoa > Chordata > Mammalia > Artiodactyla > Bovidae > Bubalus > Bubalus kerabau. The sequence goes on along the minus strand of NC_073640.1, from coordinate 16,831,796 downwards.
TGGGGGGCTCTGGGGCAGGCTGAGCCGCTGGCCTGGGCTGGGCTGGGCTTCGAAGAACGTGGTGGCTGGGGGACCCAGGGGAGGCGGAGGGTAAGGGGCTGGGGTGGGGTCCCACAGCGGGGGCAGTCTGGCGGTGGGGGGCCCTGAGGCGGCCAGCTCTGTGTCCCGAGGCCCTGGGCTGGTGCCCACCCCGCTGGCTCCAGGGCTTCCATAGGCCTGCCCGGGAAACTGCCTCTGGGACAGGGAGTTTGGGGGCCCCCTGGGGCTCCCCAGCCCTTCGTGGGCCGAAGGAGGTCTCTCAGGGAGCACTTTGGTCATGTTCTCGTGCAAACCATCCTGGAAGGTGGCTGTGCTCTCCGAGAAGGGCTTGGGGGCTGGGGGAGCAGCACTAGGGGGAGGGGGCGCACCGCCAAGGTTGCTGGGGGCCTCGAGGCCGCCGGGTCGGCTGGAGTAGCAGGGCGGGGGCGGGGGGGCCGGGCGGGCAGCCAGGGGGCAGGCCGGGCCCGTGCCCACCGCCTCCGGCCACGCCCCCCGAGGCTGGTGGAAGGCGAGCACCAGCGCCCGTTCGGGGTACTTGGGCCCGGCTGTGTCCTCCGGGAAGGGTCTCCGGCCAGCCCCGTGCAGCTCCGGGAAGGGGTACTGAAAGGCCGCCACCCCGGGGCTGCCGCCTTCGGGAAAGGGCTCCGGCTCAGTTGGGGGGACCCCAAAACTAGCACCTGGGAAGCTGTTCTCAGCTGGGGGAGGCCAGGCATCAGCCCCACTGGCCTGGAATTCCAGGTAGGAGGCTGGCCGACAGGGGCTGGTGCCCCTGCTCTGGGGGGCCCTGAGGGGCGGGGGCCCGGGGGTGGCACTCGGTGAGGTATAGTTGGTGGAGGTAAAGCTGGAGGGGGTCTCCTGGAAGCACTTTTGGAAGCTGAGCTCCTCCGGGGCAGGGGAGGCCTCGGCCCTGGGATGGCCGGGCCTGAGACCGGCTCTGGTCCCTTGGCTTGGGGGCGCTTCTGCGTCTAGGGGCCGGAGGGCCTCGGGCTGCAGGCTCTCAGGGGTCTTCCCATCCAGGGCGGGTTTGGGCCTTGTGCTGGCGATGCTCAGACTGTAGAGCTGCTGAGGGCTGCCGGCCACCCTGCTTGCCCGCCGGACACGAGCCTGCATGAGGTTGCTTCCCGCTGGGGTTTGGGGGCTGCTGCCCTTGCTGGGGACGCTGCTCAGGGCCTGTGCTCTGGGGAGAGGGGCCTCGGTCACCCCTTTCCCAGCCTGCTGCGCCTGGGTCTTGGGGTCGTCCATGGTCTGGGCCCTGCTCCCCATGGCCTTGGTGGTCCTGTTGGCCAGGGCACTGATCTCTCCGGGGGGCCGCAGGGGGCCCCCCGTGCCACTGGCCGCCGGGCAGGGCTGCAGATCTCCGGTCATGGTTGGGGGTGGTGCTCCGAGGGGCTGCTCCCCAGGCATGGCCCCTCTGTCCTGGGCGCTAGGAGGATGCTGTGGTCCGAGGAGGGCCGCAGAAAGCGGGCTGGGCAGCCATCCTGGCCCCTCGAGGAGCCCTGGAGAAGCCTGCTTGCATGGTCCTGACTGGAGTCTGCAAGGAAAGGACAGAGTAAGTGGGGGACAGTGGGCTCTGTGGCTCCCGTGGTGGTGTGGCAGGCTGGAGCAGAAGTGGTGGGCACACAGCCTTCCTTTTTAGGGGTGGCGGCTTGGCTCTGATGGTCCCTAAAGAGATGAGGGAAAATGAGCTCCTGCTAGACTGAGGAGAGGGCTTAGTGGGTGGCGGTGGGCTGGAGGTGGGGAGGAAGAAGGAAAAGAGAGCGAATGCTGCTGGGGGCCGGAGGTGTGGGAAGACCCTGGCCACCCCCGAGCAGCCCTGATGGGCGCCAGCCGGGCCCTGAGCATGAAGGCCCCATGTGGCACATGGCTCCCAGACCTGCAGAGGCTCCATGATGGGGGTAATGGGCACCGGATGGCAGGGCAGACAGCCAGGAAGGACAGAGGGCACATCTGGCCGAGGCTCCCACCCGCAGCCCCTGCAGCGGACACCCAGCCTCCGGAAGGTGATGGCTCCTTTTCCTGGGCCCTGAGTTGACCTGCTGTTTGGGGCAAACGTGTCTGCCGTGTACTCATGACCCTCACGTGAAGCTCAGCGTGAGGTACCAAGAGACACTTGGAAATTATGAGTTTAATCCACAGGCCTCTGGAGAAAAGCCCCACCCCAAACACTGAGCTTCTGGAGTGCAGGGAGACGCTGTGTGAGGGGAGCCCCAGGCCTCCTTCTTGTCTCTGTGACCCCATGACCCCACTCCCACCCCAGTGGCTCTGGGTGTCTCATTCTCAGAGGAAGCCTGGGGCTGGCTGGTCGCCTCACTTATTTCCTTGGCTTTCTTGGGGCAGTCCAGGGAGGTCAGCCGCCAGCTCTGAGGTCAGGGTAGGGACTCCTCGACTCAGGGGGTATGGTCTGGGTGCTGGACAGCAGAGGGCATCATGTCGCCCACCCTGTCCCTTCCCCAGCCAGGCCAGTCCTGCCTACTGGGGAGGTCCTCCCTCCAAGGTGGAGGCCTCCCCCCTGCTGTGGGCTGCATTGCCCCAGGTGAGTCCTCAGCTCCCCTTCCAAGGGCTCCAAGGGCTGAGAGCCCTTGGGGGCAGGGCTTCTGGGTGCCGTGTGCTGAACAGATAATGATGGCAGAACAGAGCCCTGAGGTCCCGTGGGCCCTGCTGTGGGCCAGGGCACGGAGTGCTTCCCATCACTCCTCTTATCCTCTCAGTGGCTCGAGAGGTCAGAGCATTATCATCACCCCTGAGTTATGGGTGAGATGCACTGCCCGAGTAAGTGAGCAAGATGAAGGAGACGGGGCAGTGAGGCAGGTGGGGGCCGGGCCGGGCAGCTCCGGTGTCCACACTGGCCATCCCCTCTACATACCTGGAAGTCGGCCTTCAGCTGGGTTGCTGCACAGCTTCCTTGTTGGTGGGGATTTCTTGGCTGCAAAGAAAATGGGGAGGATGTCAGCATCGCTCTGGTGCTTGGCTGGGGACTGAGAGCCCCAGGGGAAGCTGGCCAGGGAGCATGGAGCCTGCAGAGCCTCTGGAAAGCCGCTGAGGGCAGGGCCGTGGGGAGCTGGGTGAGCTCGGGGGACCCCGAGCCCTGGTGGGGCAGGGGCGGGGCTAGGCTGCAGGGCCGGGGTCAGCTGGTGGCCTTCGCACTGGGTTAAGAGTGATTTTACATTTCTTGTCGTGGTATTTCATGTGCATAGATCACAGGTTCCTGTGGTTCGAGAGTCTGAAGTGAGAGGTCTCCACAATGCCCCCATCTCCACCCCCAGCCCACGGACGCTCTTTCCCTGCCTTGCTGGGTCAGCACAGGAAGCAGCTTCTTGTGTTTCTTTCCAGAGTTTCTTGATGCAAATACCAGCAAATGTAAATAAATATTTCCATCTCCCCCCTTTCTTCAACAAGAGATAGTCCACTGCACGCACTGTGCCTCCCTTTTTGCATTTAACAGTGAACCTTGGTGGTACCTCCACAGCACCCCATAGAGCAACTCCTGGCTGATATCTGTCTATCCACCTTTCCACCAACACACGGCTATAGAACATTCTGCGAAACAGCTACGCCTACACCCAGACCCTTCTGGGTGGACGGATGCTGGGTTGCCCTCTCTGGGCCTTTGTAAGTAGTAAAGCAATGAACACGTGTAAGGAAACCAGCAGAACAAACCCAAAGAAGAAACAGCACGGTCAAGGGCAAACGCACTTGTGATCTAAAGACACTGTCAGGTAACCACTGTTGTGGTTTCAACATCTGGCCACAAATGCTTTGATCCTTCTCCCTCCAAAAGGTGGAGCCCAAGTCCCTCCCCTTCAACAGGGGCTGGGCGTGGCGACTGGCGGCTGATGAAAAGAATACCTGCCCAAATTCCAGACCCACAGAAACCCTTCGATTTCAAGCTGCTGTCTGTCACTCAGCATTGGGGAACTACTAGGACAACTCTTGGTGGTTGTGCCAACTCGCATCCCCCCCGAGATGTGGAGATTTCTGGCATCACAGGGCGGAAAGCGTGCTCCTGCCTGGAGTGGGGCAGGCCAAGTCCTGGGGAGGGCCTACAGGAGGCAGAGATCTTCCCTGCAGCTTCCCATTCACTCACTCACTCACTCACTGATTCATTCAGTCACTCCTTCATTCATTCATTCACTCACTCCTTCATTCATTCACTCACTCCTTCATTCATTCACTCACTCCTTCATTCATTCAGAGATCAGACACTAGGTCAGGCGTCTGTCACACGGTGGTGAGTGACTGACTCTGCTGTGAAACATCAACAGGTACCACAGATGAGGAAACTGAGGCTCAGAGAGGTCATGTGACTTATCGAAGTCACACAGCATGCAGTGAACATGGGGCGGTGCGAGGCAGGCCTCCGGGGACTGTGCTTGCCCTGTGCAGGACCGAGTAGCTCTGCACTTCGGCCCCACCTCAGGGCCCTTCTCTTCCTGAGGTGGCCCTGACTCCACGTGTGGACCTGTGGGCAGAGCTAATGGGCCCCATATTCTGCCTTCAGCACTCAGGGCACCCCAGACTGGCTGCCCCTTCAAGGATTTGACGGCCCGTCCTGGGTGCTCAGACAGTGGGGCAGGCAGGGGGCAGCGCATGCCCGGTCTTGGGTTCCCATCCCTGCCCAGGCTCTTGGCAAAGCCCCCTGGTTCTGGCTGGTGTGGGTTTCAGCAGGCCTGGGGCTCCTTTGAAGTGGGGAGATCCAATCCCCCAGACCCTGGCCTGCCCCCGGGAACTCCAGGAGTGCAGGCATCTCCTTTTCACTCAGAAACACCACCTGGCCCCAGCCTCTGGGTAACTCAAGCCCACAGTGGTGCTGGCTGGCTCCAGCTGGGTGTGGGTGGCAGCTCCTGGTGAGGGGTGTCCCGCTGCAAGCCTGGGCCCTGCCCTCCAGTACCCCCTCTCCATGGACCCCAGACCCCAGCAGGGAGTCCAGGCTCTGCTCCTGACCCTCTGCCCTCAGCTCTCCTTTCAACCTGCCCCGTTTTAGCTGTGGCCTCTTGTCCTTGATCTGGGCCCTCCTGTCCACTCCTGCCCACTCCCCCAGACCCTCTCAGGCCTTTGTCTAAGCAGTGCCCCTGCCCAGATGCCCCTGCTTCCTCCCCCACCCTCCCAATTCCTACTCACTTCTAAAGGGAGACCATTGGCAGGGGGGTCAGCTGGGCCTGGACTTGAATCCTGGCTCTAGCACTTCTGGCTATAAAATGGGGTGATCACAGCTCTGGCCTCAAAGGCTTGTGGCTGGGAGGCTGGACAGAACCGTACACACTAAGCCCGCAGACGCTGGCTCTGAATGAAGTCACTGCTCCTCCAGGCTCCTCTCCAGCATGCCTCTTCCAAGAATTGCCCTTTCAGTTATGTGTGTGTCCACCGGTAAAGCAGGAATGATCTTGGGAGCCCTCGCTGGGGGGCTGTCCCCCAACACCGGGTGTTTGGGCAGCTCAGCACAGATGACCCTGCTGGGTCAGAGCTCTGCGCCCCAGCTCCCCTCCCTGCCCCAGCCTCCCTGGGCCCTCCGGCCTCAGTTTCGAGGGGCTGGGGCTGCTGACCTCTCAGGCCGCCCGGGCTCCCATCTTCTGTGACTCGGGACCTTTGGCCGGCAGTAGACCTGGCTGTGGCCCTGTGGTCTCCTCGGTCTCTCTGCTGCCGACCTGCCCAGAGGTGGGCATGTTTAACTCCCCTGTTAGGATGTTTCTCTTGTCGGGGTGGGGCTTCACCTTCTAAACAGGCAGGAACCCAGCCTCTTCTGGTTTCTACCTGTGAGGGGCAAGGCCCACGGTGAGGTGGGGTAGAGGCATCTGCCCTTTCGTCCCCTTGTCCTGTCCTGGCTGGGTCCCTGGCCCCCAGTGCCCTTGGGAAGTGGTCAGCATTGGATGAGTTGTGAGGGTAGGCTGCACACTTGCTCCATCCAGGCCTTGGCCTGGCGGTGCCTGTGTGTGGTCTCTGCCGGCCGGGCACTGGGTGACTGGACAGGCATGGGGAGCAGGTGTGGGCGGGGCAGGCTGGGCAGCTGTCCCCCTCTCCTGCATCATCTGTCCCTCTCTGAGGAGCTGGCAGCTTTAGGGATGGTGCAGAGGCAACGGCAATGACCGCAGAGGACCGTGTGGACACCGCCTTGACCTCATGGCCGCCCTTTGTGGCCAGTGCTTACTCTTGTTACAGGTGGGAACAGAGGTTTGCAGAGGGGGGTCAGTCCCCATGTGGTGAGGGCAGCACAGTGTGACGCCTTTCGGGACGGAGCTTGCAGCGGCCAGTTGTGACCAGGGCAGAGGGAGGGAGCGGGGTCTGGCTGAGGGTAGCGGGCACAGGGGTCTGAGAAGCCCCTCCGAGGAGGTGACCCTCGGCCATGCGTGGCCAGGCGGTGGGTAAGGGTCCTTCAGGTATGGCGTGGGGGATGGGTCCCCCAGCTGGGAGGCACGGTGGGGCTGGGGTGGCGAGCAGGCTGGCGAGGGGGCAGCCAGTGGGGGTCTTACTGGCGGATCATGGATGCCGTGGACATACACCCCCTAGGCAACCCCCTTTCCTAGACACCGATCAGTAGGCAAGATGTAGGCGCTGCTAGGTGGACCAGGCTGTGATGGGCAGCCAGGGTCCAGCCTGACCAGGTGTGGACAGGGAAACTGAGGCTCCCAGGAGACTGGGCTGTCTAAGGCAGAGCCTGGAGTAGGACCCTGCCCCCACCCCCCCATCCCCCTCTACCCTCTGCCACCCCCACACAATGCCCCCCTGGGAGGCACAACCTGGGCCCCTTTATAGACCCCTGCCCGCCTCTGGCTGCCCGTCCAGGCCAAGTGCCCTGAGCTGCGCCTCCCTGGACACTGGCCCTGCCGCCTGGCCGACCTGGGCCTGCACCACTGCTGGCCTATGGCTTGGACCAGCCCCCCGCCGCCGGCCTGCTCCCCGATGGACGCCCTGGACCAGCCCCCGCCGCCGGCCTGCTCCCCGATGGACGCCCTGGACCAGCCCCCCGCCGCCGGCCTGCTCCCCGATGGACGCCCTGGACCAGCCCCCCGCCGCCGGCCTGCTCCCCAATGGATGCCCTGGACCAGCCCCCGCCGCCGGCCTGCTCCCCGATGGACGCCCTGGACCAGCCCCCGCCGCCGGCCTGCTCCCTGATGGACGCCCTGCACGCCAGCTCAACCGGGCAGCGTCTCTGCTCCAGGTCATCCCTGACTAGCGAGGCTGGAAAAGCATGAGGGGCACAGCCTTGGGCACCGCCCCACAACCACCCCCTGCCAGCCTCCCCCACAGGCCGCTCTCTTGTGCCCCCTCCATGCCCAGCCCAGCCCCCTTCCCGGCCAGCCCCACAACAGGGTCTGAATCCTGGGCAGCGAGCGGAGCAGGATGGCCAGCCCAGATGAGGCGGGGTCTCGGTCGGCACAGCCCGCACGGAGGGGCTGCCGCGGCGGCTCCTTGTGACATTTATTTTACAAACATTCCCCTTTCCTTTTGCTTCAAAAGCTGCCGCTTTGCTTAAAAACTATCTGTTACCCGAGCGCTCAGATAAACCTTAGCAGGTAAAATTATATCTGAGATACGGCCCGAGGGTCTGTTTAAGAATCCTGGGCAAATTATCAGCTGCATTTATCTTAATTACTTTGGGGAAAAGTGGAGGCTGGTGTTGGATGGGACCGGGAAGCGGGGGTGCGTTCCACCTTATCGGGGTGCATATTTGAGATCCTTTAACAGGAGGCAGATAAGAGGAGCATGTGGGGAGAAAACGATGTCTTCACAATTGACAGGGAGGCGGCCGTGGGGCTGCCGGGGGTTCGTTCTGAAAGGCGGGACCCATTGCCCACGGAAGCTGTGAATGCCTCCATCCCTCCTGTTCCCCTGAGACCCATATTCGGGGGGTGTGAAAAGGATCCCAACTTAGTTCTTGGCTGATTCCCCCTAGAACAAGTCCCACAGCCTGCTGACACCACACGGCCACACTCTGGACATGATGCAGAACTAGGGCCTTAACTCTGACGGTGCTGGGAGCCCTGGAAGTCCAAGCAGGGCCTGGAAGGAGGATGGAGCAGGGAGTGCAGAATGGTTTGGGGCAGGGTGGACGCGGGAAGAGATGAGGTCTATCTGTCCACGCCTGGCTCTGCCCGAGAAGCCGCCCCCTGGCCTCAGCTGCTGGACTGCAGTGTCTCATCTGGCGCATCCCAAGGGCCCATGTGGATCCGGATGCGCTTGCTGGCACAGCTGACTGCCCGGCTTCAGGAGAGCCACCGGAAATCAAAGTTTCCAGGACTGGCCACCACTCCCGAGAAGGGTCACCCCTGATGCCCGTCCTGACTGGTGCTCTTTGGACACCAACAGTTCTCCAAGGACCTTGGTGCCCAAACTGCAGGATGGGAGGGACCACACTGGCGCACAGGCTGAGCAGGGAAGGGCTGGAGACTCAAGAGGAAGACAGGCGCAAGGTCTGCAGAGGTCAGGACACCGGGACTGGGGCAGGAGCCCTCAGCACTGCCCAGGGCCACCGGGGATCTCGTGCCGTCATCCCTGAGCACTTGCTTCAGTGCCCACCCGTCGAGAGTGCTACACAGGCTGCCTGGACCCTCCTGCTCCTCTGCCCTCTGCTCTCATCTGCCGTCACCCTCCCGGTACCTACTCGCCCCTGCCACCCTCTGTGTTGCCACATGCCAGGCTGCTTAGACCCCTGCATGGGCCAGGCCCTTGGGGGTGTCCCTCCTTCCCTCCTTCTGGTCCAGCTCCAAGGCCACCTGTGCCAGGAATCCTCTGCCCCGAGGCCCATCTGTCAATCTCTCAGGGAACATGATTTCCCCCTGCCGTCTGCCTCTGCCACACCACACACCTCCGCAAGCAGGCTGCCCGATGGGTGCCCAGGCCATGGTGCTCAGGCCCCACTGTCTGCCCCTCTGCAATGCCCCCGGGGGCCAGCCCGGTGGCAGAGAAGCTGGGTCTGCCCAGTCCGCCAGCTGACCTCACCAGGCACCTCCAGGAGTGCTATGGTCACTGTTAGCGGGCACGCCCGCATCCAGCTAAGCACAATGTCACGGAACAGGATGAAACACGCCTTGGGGACCCTGGAGCCCAGCCCTCACCTGGGGCTCTGGGTTTGGGGGGCCACCAGAGGGTGTGCAGCATACAGCTGCATATGCGTGGGCCCATGGGCACCCATAGGCAGGTGAGTCCACAGACATGGGGACACACCCTCACACTCAGATTTGCACACACGCATGCATAGATGCGCACACGCTCACGCCACACGCATGCCCCCACCCTCCTCCCAGGGTCCTGCAGGGCTGCCTGCCCTCTGCTTCTGGCCCGCATTTCTAGATGGGCCCTCGGGGATGTCCTGTGTGCAGCAGCCAGCAGGTGGGGAGTTGCTGGGGGGGAGGAAGGGGTGGAGGTGCACAGACAGCACCCTTGGGCTCCCCATCTCTCCAAGTAGTGCCCAGGCCCAGGAACGTTTGTTGGCGAGGCTGGTGTTTTGGGAGCAGGTCTTACACCCTAGAATTTACCAGTGTACTAAGCTCTGCCCAGGGAACGCTGGCCATGCCTTGCCTGGCCTTGGTGGGTCCGCCCCCCACTGAGAGGACTGCTGGGTTCCTGTCTGCAGGAGCATACTGGGGCTCAGCGGCCCTGGGAAACTCCCACCCGAGTTCCAGGCGAATGGAGCGAGTGCCGACCATCCCAGAGCCGAGAGGCAGCTTGTCCAGGCCAGGCTGGTCAGGGCAGGGAGAGCGGCAGGGCTACAAGCATGAGAGACAGTGGCTGGGGCTCCACGAGGCCGCCTTGAAAGCCATGCTGAACGGGGCAGGACCCGGGGGCAGCTTGGCCCCAGAACTCAAGCACAAGGACCCCTGGGAGCATCTTGTGCAATGGCAGCTCAGAGAGGTGGGGAGCTTGCCCATGGCCACACGGCAGCAGAGGCCGGGAGGGCGGCAGCCCAGGGACACTCGAATCAGCCAATAACAGAAGCTGGGGGGCCAGAGGAGGCCCAGCTCCTGGCCTCCCGGAGAAGGGAAGGGTGACATCGCTCCGAATGTGCAGTGGTTCTGAAAAAGCCCCCGCAGGCCCCGGGCCTGCCCTTGTCTGGGAGCTCCAGCTACACAGGGACCCTCCCATCCCCCAGAAAAGTAAGGGTGCAAGAGAAGGAGGCGCTCTGAGGGACCCGGAGGGTGGGGTGGCTCGGGCCCCAGGGTGGACCTGGCCCCCAGCACGGCTGCAGACTCGGGCCTCTCGGGCTCTGTCCAGAGTGGTCATCCTCTCTCAGAGACTTGAACCCCTGTCGTCTGACACCACTGTCCCCCACCCGAGGTCCCCAGCCTCAGCGGGCCCTGGAGCCCGGGCTCGCGGCCATGCCGGGACACCCTGGAGGCTGAAGGGTGTTCAAGGCTCTGGGCAGTTATGATTTTGTCAGAAAGGTTGTCTCCATCCTTGCCTCCAACCGACCCTCCAATCATCCATACGTGACTCTTGGTTATAAGCATCGCCAGTGCTCTGTCAACCCTGTGACACGGAGTCCACGGGCACTGTCGTCACAGCGTCGGTGCCTGGAGGGGCTCTGTCCACACCCTCTGCTCTCCATGGGCCTCACGTGAGAGACGGGCTTTCAGAACCCTTGGTCCAGGGTGGCCCAAGGACCAGCACCCAGAGGCCGAGTCTTGGTCTGAAGCCTGGGCTGGGGCCAGAGTGTGCCCGGGAAGCTTGGACACCCTGTGACCCTGACATGTGACAGAGAGCTGGGACCAGGCCTCAGAGGGGGGCTGGGACCCTGGAATGCATCGGGCCTGTTTTGCATGTTCAATGGGCCTCCCTGGGCTGGGCTTGCTCCTGGCTCTTCAAGGCCTCGGGACAGGGCCCCCCGGGCCGTCATCTCACCTGCCAGCCAGCCTGGGGTGGAGTATGCTGCTAAGTCACTTCAGTCGTGTCCGACTCTGTGCGACCCCATAGACGGAAGCCCGCCAAGCTTCCCCGTCCCTGGGATTCTCCAGGCAAGAACACTGGAGTGGGTTGCCATTTCCTTTTCCAATGCATGAAAGTGAAAAGTGAAAGTGAAGTCGCTCAGTTATGTCCGACTCTAGCGACCCCATGGACTGCAGCCTACCAGGCTCCTCCATCCATGGGATTTTCCAGGCAAGAGTACTGGAGTGGGGTGCCATTGCCTTCTCCGGGGGTGGAGTATACATCACATCAGACCTATTTTACAGGAGAGGAAGCTGAGGCTGAGGGAGGTAAATGAACTGGGACACAACCTTGGAATTCCCACCCTGTGCCTGAGACCCCCAAACAGGGCTTGGAAGCCTTCTGGTTTTTGGAAGCAACCATGTTGCCCCGCGTGGGGCCTCCCCATGAGAAGCAGGGGCCTGTGTAGAGGTCACTGTGCTTGGTGGGGATGCAGGGACAGCGGGCTTTAATGAGCTGTCTCCTGAGCGACAAGATTAATGAGCTTCCATGGCCGCGTTAATTACTGTCCTGTCAAGTTTAGAATCCTATCAGCCTCCTTTCTCAATTAAAAGTGATTATGATTTCATTCCTCAGAACCAGAGGGTTAGCGAAGCCCACTGGGCAGCAGCCACGTGGGGGGTCCTGGACACTCGGGGATCTGCTGCATCGGAAGTTGTGGGGGGCTGTGTGTCAGGTGGGGAGCCCGGGCAATTCGTCCAATGGGATGCCTGATGCCCACTGGGCTCATGGCTCCACCCATGGTAAGCAGGTAGGCACTCAACCCAATTTACAGATGAGGAAACCGAGACTTGGTGTGTAGGGGCCTGGGTTCCTCTGTGCTGGGGGGGTGGGTGCTTCGCTCTGGCCACTCTCCTGTTGCCTTGTCATCTGCAGACAAGCTGGGTTGTGTCCTGAGAGGACCCGGGGGGCTGGAGTCCCGCTGCGGGTCCCAGCTGCTCCAGGGTCTTCCTTGGTGGCGAGGGACATCTGCCATCGTCCTGGTGTCAGATGAGACCAGCCATGGCCACACGGCAGGCGGTGGTCCAGGAAAGGACTGTCCCCTTGCATTCCTGCGAGCCTGTCCTCTGACAGTGCGGCCTCAGCCGTCTCTGGGCAGTTGGGTTACAAGCGCTCCAGACCTGGCTGACCAAGCCCCTCTGAGAAGCCTCCCCCGGGTGCCCTTGCTGTGGTGGGTGATCGGAGCTCAGGAGGGACCGATAAGGGTGGCTGTGGGCCTCTGGCTGCAGCGGCTTGGCTCCACAGAGCCCCTGGTGCCAGGGGTGGGAGGCTGCCCTCCCCGAGGGCGTCCACTGGGCTTGGCTGTTCCAGAGGGTGGAGGGCAGGAGGGAGATGTGGCCCTGCAGGCCCCCGGCCTCTGCCTGCAGCCTTGGGGCCTTCTGTCCTGCTCCCTCACAGGCCCTGACCCGCCTGAGGACCTCATCACTGCCACCGTGTCTGTCGGTCTTCCAGGAGCTGCTGCCTGGCCACTCACTCCCCACCCGGCATCACACCCATGATCTGGGGGCTCCGGGCTCCTCCAGCGGGGGGCAGGGGAGGAACACACACTTCCTTCTCACTATCCCTGCTAGGCCGGCCACCGTCGGCCACATCTGTTTCAGGCTCCTGAGGTCCACTCCGCAGGTGCCCATGTGTGGGGAGCACTCAATGTGTTGGGGTGAAGCGTGGGCACTGGGGAGCCACGGAACATCAGACCCCAAGGCTTCTGGGGGGGATGCATGCCAGTGGGGAGACCAGGCAGGGAGCCCCTTCCTTCCTCCTGGGGACCCTTGGGATTTACGGTCAAGGGGCTCGAGGTGTGACAAGTGCAGGGAACCAGAGGCCCCAGTGTCTGAGGCTGAGGGGCCTGGAAGCTCCTTCTCAGCCTCAGCCTGCTTCCCCGTCCATGCCTTGTGCTGCCCTGCCCGAGCTCAGGGTCCCCGCCTCGCCAAGGCCCCTCTGCACCCTCCCTGCCAGCCCTCCCGATGGCACCTGTCACCTCCCCTTCTAGAACTTGGTGGGGGTGGGGCAGGGGGCAGGACTGGGGTCCCTCCTCAGCCCGTTTGTCCCCAGAGCACATCCAGGGCCGGCTGCAGGGGGCACCACTGTCCACAGAAGGGAAGGCCGAGGCCACAGAGCCAGAGGCAGCGCTGGCTGGAGCCGCACCAGCACCAAGCCACCCGCCCCTGCCTGGGCACGACACGCCGTGGCAATCTCGCCCGGGGCCAGGCAGGGAGGCTGCGTCTCGCACCCACCAGCTCTGCACAGAAGGGGCAGCTGAGACCCTGAGGGTGGGCACGCAGCCAGGGGTCAAGGAGCGGGGGCCCCAGGCCGACAGGACAGGCACTCACTCATACGACCCGGTGCTGAAACACAAGGGCTGCCGGCCGGCCCCCACGGGCAGCAACGGCCCTTCCCGGAAGGCGCGGGCCCAGCCTCTCATTTACAGCTGCTCCCTCACTCAGCACCCACTGTCCTGTCTGCACCGCCCTGAGGGTGGAGAAAGGGAAGGGGGCTTCTGGGGGAGACCTCTGGGTCTGTCCCCTGCTCCTGCCTCGCCCCTCCCCAGGTCGGGCAGCCCCTGGGCTCACCTGGCCGTGTGCGATTCAGCACAGTCCCATCCTCTTGGACACACCGTGGATTTGGCTGTTTCTCCCCTTGGACCGAGCTTTTCCTTAGTATAAACGTTTCCGTGTCTTGGTGCCAAGCACCCTGCCCGCATCAGCACGTTTCTTCATGGAGGGGAAGAAGCCAGACCACCGGCACCCACCCTCCTCCCCGCGGACGGGTCCACGGCTGCAGGAGCGTCTGGCACCCACCCTGCCTGCCCCGCCCGCCGGGCAGCTGCTCAGCCAGGAAATCCAGCACAGAGGCAGCCCTCTGATTTTTCAGGAAAAGCCAGAAATCCAGGTTTTAAAGTGAAATCTCCCCATTTTAAAACTTTGGCAGCAAAGTCACCTAAGACAAAATAAGTACTGTGAGCCGAAGCGGCTGGGGCAACTGGGGCTGTGGTTGGTCTCCCGTGACCTTCCTGTGGGCGGAGGCCCCCCAGGCTGTGCCCTCGGTGGGGGGATGGGTTCGGTCACCGGCTCCCTCACTCATTCATCTGTGGCCAGGCTCCCCGCCAGGTGCCAGGACAGGACTGTGGACAGAAAGGATGGACACCGTGCCCCACCCTGCACCCTACTAGGGGGCCGGGTTTAGGGTGCTTAGGATGTGAACTCAGGTCTCCTGGCGCCACGTCTGGTGAAGGCCTGCGGTGCCCTGGAAAGCTCTAGGATTGCTGGAACCCCTGATGGAGGGGGAAACCCCTGCACTGGCAAAGTGGGGGTCAGAGAGGTTATGCCCTGTGCCCCAGGTCACACAGCAGGCTGCAGAGTGGGCCGGCTGGGGAGGCTCTGCAGACCGAGTGCAAGCTGAGCACTGTGGCCTGAGGGACAGTGGGGCTGTGCCAGGCCCACACCTGGGCATCTTCCTGGCCTGAGGCTGGCCTGGGTTCCAGGAGGGACAGAAGTGTTCAGGCTCCCCTCCCGGGTGGGAGGCGCCAGCGGCTGCCTGTCACCCGACCGCCCACAACAAGCACCCAGGCCTAGCCCTTTCCAGACCCACTGCTGGCAGCTGCCTGGTAAGGGTGGGGTTCCTCCCCGGGGAGGGCAGGGCTGGCTGGTGGAGGGGCCTGCTCGGTCTCCAGGACACTGGAGGGGGCTGGTCTGAAGTCCTGGAAGACACGGTGGTCCCGTCCAGCTGTGTGACAAGAAGGGGACCTTCCTCCTCACTCTGCAGATGGGCCCGGAGGGGCTGGGACACTTGCCCGTGAACACACAGCCGACAGACCGCAGGCCGGGAGACCTGGGCTGGTCTCTGTTCGGCTGCATCCCTGGTGCCCCTCCCTCGCTGGACCAGGCGACCATCTCCTGTCTGCGACACTCTGTCCCCAGCTTCCCTGGGGCCTCTCGCACTTCCCTCTCCCCAGAGCCGCCAGGGGGTCTTTCCAAACAGATGGGGGCCATATTCCCCTCTGCAAATGCTCCACAGCTTCACTCGTGCTGGAATCAAGTCCCATCCTGGCCATGAGCCCCTGGACCGTCGGGGTCCTGCCTCCTGGGCCTTCTAGAATGCCTTGGGACCTTTCCCTCCAGAGTCCCTGTTCTGGAAATGTGCCTCAGGGACCTCCCCACCGTGGCTGCCTGGGATCTGGACCCTCCTTGCAGAGTCCGAATGGGTGTGATTCTCCTTCAGGTCTGTGTCCCCTTGCTTTGTCCAGGCAGTGTGAGTGGTGGGAGGTGGGTGGGCTGGACTGTGTCCCCTCAAAGATGTCACCAGATCCTGACCACCCTCCTCCGCCCCGGGGAACCTGGGAATGCGGCCTTATTGGGAACAGAGTCTCTGTAGGGGTGGTCAAGATGGGTCATCCTTGGTGAGGGTGGCCCTGTCCTTAGAAGAGACAGAAAACGAGAGACACAGACCTGGAGGAGAGGCCCCATGTAGGTGGGGGCAGACTGGCCACTGCGGTCACCTCCCTGCACCCGTCGCCACCTCCCCAGTCCGTTCTCCCCACAGCCTCCAGGGCAGGGGCTCTACCCGGAGCCCTTACTCACCCAACCCGGGGCTTCACCTCGGTCTCCTCTGGCTGGAGCCCTGCTCCCCAGACAGCCATGGACGGCTCTTCTCTGCCCACACGTGCTGGCTGTCCAGCGGCACCTCTGACCACTGGGTCCACCTTGACCCCAGTCCCTGGCACTTTCTGTTAATATCTCCTGGCCCTGCTTTATCCAGCTTTGTTTTAAATGTCATCATGAAGTGGACATACATATAAAAGTGTGCATTTACATACATTCATAAAGCATGAATGCTTTTATAGCATCTGTGCGCATGTACACGTGTGCATAAGGCACGCACACAGGGCATGTGACAGGGAACATCGCCGCCCTGAGGACCCCTGTGCCCCCACTGCCCTGCAGCGGCTCCCCACGCGGACGGGCCGCCAGCCTCCATCACAGACGCTGGTTTGGCCTGGGTGACATCAGGCTCCACAGTCACGTGTCCCCACCTCTGTCCTCCACCCATTTCCTGCGGCGCCCCCTGGGGCCCTGACATTGCACCTGCAGAGCTGGGGGGAACTAAGCCAGACGGAGGTCAGGGACGCCTGAGCCCAGGGTCCCCCAGGGGACCTCCATGGACTGCACTCTGGGGGTCTCTGGAGTCACGACCCCTGCTGGCAGCCTGGAAGACACAGCCCCCATGCCCCTGCCTCCCTGCAGAGGGACCCGAAGTGGATGGCTGGCCAGGGAGGGGCCTCGGCCCTAAGGGGTGCCGCCCAAATAACGTGGATATTCATCCCAGGCAAGTCCTGGCTCTGTTGGCCTCCGAGGGTGGCACTGGCTGAGACCCGCAGAACGCCCCTCCCTCCCCAGCCCTCGGGCTGTTTTTCTTTCATCAGCTGGAGAAAAGGAGGGAAGAAAGGAAGACAGCGGAATATTTTGCAGGGACTGAAAAGGCATTGTGACCATGTGTTTCTTTGATGGCCGTGGGGAGCCCGGCCCCAGAGTCCTCTCCCTCTGGCCTTCGAGGTGGAGGTGGAAGGGGCTGCCTTTGAGCCAGTGAGGGTCTGCAGCAGTTGGAGGGGGGCAAGGCCCATCCAGGCAGGAAGCCTGTGTGAGCCAAGCACTGGGGACTGGAAGGGGGCCTGACACACACGCACACACACACACACACACACACGCACACACAGGGAAGAGAGAGAGAAGATGCTGGAGGCAGTGCTGTGTATACAGCTGGTGCTCACGGGTTATGTGCAGGAATGACTCTGGTTGCCTACCCTGACTGCTGGTTAGGGCTGTCCCCTCACACTGGTCTGATAGCAGCAGCCCCTCCCTCTCTTTTTCCATCTTTGATTCCCCTCTCGCCAATTTGTTTCTTTAAAGCTTGTAATTCTGCCCCAGCCAGGACTAAAAGGGGCACAGGAAAAACGGTGCCTACACCACAGGTTGTCAGGACAGAAGCCAAAATCTGCTGGGAGGGCCAAATTAAGCTCTGAGCTTCCTGGGCGCCAAGCTACAAAGGGAACAAGATGCAGGGAACTTGTCTCTCCCATTGTCTTGGGGGGGCGGCGTGGCGTGGGTGCAGGGCACTCATGGTTACTGTCTTCCTGCAACCCTGCTGGCCAGTCCCCACCTCCCAGCAATGTGCTGAGATGAAAGGAGATGCAGGTGTCTCGTGCCTGGTGCACGGTGTTTGCTTGGTGGCTGTGAACTTCTTCCCCTGTGTTACCGGTGCGGACGCTGAGGCTCAGAAGCTACTAATACCTGGCTTTCAAGATCACGGCACAGCCAGTGAGAGCAGGAGGCTGGTGCTGGCATTGGCGGCCAGGACTTATCCTCCTCGCTCCCTTCTTAGGGAGGGGAAGCCCCAGTCCAGGCGCTGCCTGTGTCTGGCTGTGCCCAGCTGAGGCCTCCGAGCTGCTGTGAGCCTGGAGGGGCAAATCATCCAGGCCAGTCCCTCCCCAGAGCATGAGGGGCAGCTCTGGGGCTGTGGGCACAGGGCCCGGTCACATGTGGTCCTGCCCTCCCAGTCCACTGGGGGCTTTTCCTCTCACGAGGAGGGACCCCTGGAGACCCAGCTTGTTAGAAGCTCTTGAGTGGGGAGAGCGTAGGGTAGGGAAGGACAGGGCCGTGCACACCTTGCTGCAGGAAGGTGATCTTCCTGGGGGCAGCCATGACCTGGGTGACCCTGGCCTGGGGGTGACCCTGACCTGGGATAACCCTGACCTGGAGGTGACCCTGACCTGGGGCGACCCTGAACTGGGGTGACCCTGACCTGGGGATGACTCTCAATTGGAGTGACCCTGCCCTGGACTGCTGCTCTGGGGTGAGGGACCTGAGCCTCGGGGGCTAAACGATGCAATTGCTGTGGGCTCCGGTCCAGTGGACAGAAGAGGAAAGGGAGACAGTGTGTCTGTCCCATCACCTGCCCAGCTGGCATGTCCCCATGGTCCCCTCTCTGTCTCCTGGGCAGCAGACAGAGCCCAGTGCATACACTAAGAAGCCAGACACTGCCCTTGACCTCTGGGCTCCGTAGCCTTCCCTGTGTGGGACCACCCTGGACATTGACCATAGGGGAAGATGGTATGAGTGGCAGCCTGAGGCAGGTCGACCCCAGAGAGAGGGGTCCTGGCCCCACTCACGAGCTGGGGGCCCAGGTCAGTCAGCCCCCTCTTGGGAGAGTGGGACCAAGGCATTATGGTGTCATAATGTCAGAGCACACGCACCACCACTTCCTTGCTGTGTGACTTCAGGCAACTGATTAACCTCTCTGAGCCGCATTCACCCACCTGTAAATGGGTCATCCCTACCTCACATGGTCTGTGGGGCTACATCAGACACTGTATGCAAACCAGTGAACTGGTCCTATTCCTCAGGGGCTGTGAGCTGTCATTCCATTACCATTATGTTTCTATTAATTAATCTCTCCCATTGCCCTGAGCTTGAATGGACAGGCCTGGGTATAAGATACAGAAAGTGTAGATGTTTTAAAGTGACGTTATGAAAGCATCTCTCTGGGCCTCCACTTCCCCACCAGAAAAATGGGTATGACACCACTGGCCGCCCACCCCTGGGGCTCTGCTTTGGCAGGGAGGTGGTGTCTTGGCTCAGCCGGTTCTTGGAGGCCTGGTGACTCCCTCCGCTGGCCCAAGTGTCCAGCAGATGGTGCCTGTTACAAGATTCCTGCCCAGGTAGGCTCTGGGGAGGCAAGAATTAGGGCAGTGTGTGCGTGTGCATCTGAGTGTGCACACGCGGGCGGGGGACTCTGGTGTGCACACACACGTGCAGGCAGGTGCACTGGCTTATGCACGTGGGAGCTCTGGGCCAGCTGTTTCTGCCTGGGGGCATGGTCCCCAACAGGCTGGCCTCGGGCATCAGTAGGACTGACTGATAGGTGCAACCACCTCCAAGCCTTTAGGCACAGCCTGCTGATCCTTTTTTTTTTCCCCTAAAATAACATGTTTATGCAAAGACTGGAAAGGTTATGCAAAGATTGGAAGAAACAGAAAAGCAACCTGGGACTCCAAACGCCATCGACAGGATCGGTCACTGTGACACAGACCCCCAGGTACTCCTGGGGGGCTGTTGCAGAGATGAAGGCGGAGCAGCGGGGGGCAGGAGTGTGGGGGGATGGTTTGGACATCTCTGGGGGCAGGGCACTGCCTCGCAGCCCATTGGAGGCAGGAGGCGTGTGCCAGTGTGTGAACAGATGCGCTCGATGGGAGCAGTACCAACCCCGTACCACCCCAATGGAGAAGCGAGGTGCCCACGGTGTGCGCGCAGTGAGATCTATCTCATAAAAAGCAAACAGAAGCCAGCCTGTGCTCATGGAGAGAATTCTGGAAGTCTGCGGTGGGGACTGGAAGGGACGGGGCCTCACCGGCTCACTTTTTAAACATCTGTGTCTGACACGGAGCAGCAATTGCTTTGATGATGAACAGGGTCCAACATGGACCTTCTGAAGAAGCTCACTGCTCCTCTGAGCGCAAGGTGCGGGGCCCCAGCCCCGGCTGCGGGGGATGCGGCTGTGGGGTGCCCTGCAGAGCACCCTCAGGGAGGGGCAGGACTGCTCCTGGAGCCTCAGCTGGTGACCCTGCAGGCACAGAGTTGAGCAGCCTTGCGGCCCCTCCACCACTTCACCCCGACCCCCACACCCCTGCCTTCCTGCCCCAGCCCCGCGTGCAGCTCTCGGCCTTGAGCAGGGGCAGTTTCCTGGCCGGTCCCTCCTCTGGGCAGGCTGGGCTGTCGCGGGGCCTGGCTGGACACTACGGCTGGCGGTGGCAGAGAGTTGGCTCCGGAGCCCCATGGAAAGTTGTCCCTGGCTCCTGCCACCTTCCAGCTTTTCACATCTCAGCTGGTTTTAATTAGCTTCCTTCAAAGTCCCCAACAGCAATTCAGCCACGTTAGCGCTCGCCAGCTGCCAAGATGTGTGTGTGTGTGTGTGTGTGTGTGTGAGCATGTGCCTTTTGGGGGAGTGGGTGGGAGGAGAATGCAGGAACCATCTTGATCTGTTGAACTGCAGGGCTTTTCTGCTTTTGGGGCCAAGAGCTGCAGGCTGGAGGGCATGTTGGGTCTGGGCCCTGGAGCAGACCAGCAGGGCTTGACTGGGCAGGAGATAGATGGCCGGGACACGGTGGCCCCACTGGGCAGCTGGGAGGGGCTGGCCTTCACTGCCCAGATACTCTAAACTTTGTCTGCATTTCCTGGGTGCCTACTGGGGCCCCCTGAACCCTCTGCTCTGTTTCTGTTCATGCTACCTGGCTGGGGCCCTGGGCCCACACTCTCTCAGCCTCTCCCGCCCTTGGTACCCCCTCTAGGTCCCGAGGTGCAGATACAAATGCCCAAATGGAAGGGGTGAGAACACAGGCAAGGTGGGTGTTCTGGGGGTGGGCAATAGGGAACGCTGGGGACTGTGGCCAGCAGGGGCTTCTGGCTCCATTCCCCGATCTGACTGTTTTCCTGGTGGCATCGTGGGCCCAGCATGGATGCATATCTTGGGTTTCCACCAGAAACCTGGACAGCCTTGTGGAGTTCTATGATTTTAAAACAGCTGTGGGCAACTAAACACACCACGTGGACCTGACCCAGGGTTGCCAGTCTGTGGTGCCCATCTTGCTTGTGGCCACACCCCGGGTTCGGGCCTTGACCCTTCTGGCTCTGCCCTATTTCTAGACCTGGCCCACCCCTGGACCTGTGAGTGTTTCTGCTGTGAGATCACCTGCTTCCTGCCTGCCCAGCACCCATTCTCCTGTTCCTGGCAATAGCACCTTGGGTTTCCTCTACACACCCCCCTGCCCTGAATGTGTGACTTTGGTGGGGCCGACCCTCCACTGTCCTATTAGGCTGGATTCTGATGCCACTATTTGAGCACCTAGATCCAGCTACGCCTGAAGCATGCCTGCACAGTCAGTTAGGTAAACCAACAGTCTTCTTTTTATTTAACCTATTTTGAGTTGAGTTCTGTTCCCCTGTAGCTGAAAAGCATCCTGACCAATATAAACTCATGGGGGTGGGGGGGTGGGGTGAGGGGCTCACAGATGACCCCGCTGGGCGACAGCTTTGTTCTGGGCAACAGCTGCTGGATCTCGTGAGCGGCCCAAAGCACCCTGTGATCTGCTCGTTACCTCTCTCCTCACTTAGCCACCTGGCCTCGCCTCTCCCCATGGTCCGAACCTCCTTCCCACAGCTCCCTGCTGTCCCCTACCTGCCAACTCAGAAGAAACACCTCATCAAGTGCATTTGTTCACACGCTGGCACACACCTCCTGCCTCCAATGGGCTGCGAGGCAGCATCCTGACACCAGAGGTGTCCAAACCATCCCCCAACACTCCTGGACACCCAAAGCTCTGGGGGCCCAGGCATCCCTCTGAGACTGTGCAGGGATATGGTGACGGGACAACCACCAACTCATTCTCATTTAGGTTAAAAAGGCAGACAACCCTTCATGCCAGAAACTCACTGATGTGCTGATTGAAATGCCCCCATGACTGAGCAGCCCCTTGTCTCGCCTCGGAAGGACCAACTGCTCTTCTTGACACCTTTGCAGATGAAATGGGGCTGTATCTGGGATTTGCTTCAGAAACTCAACAAGGATAACTCGGAGGGCAGGCAACCAGGTGTCAGTAACCACTGCAGTGGCCGATGGGCTGCTCAGGGTGCCTTTATCACTACCTGTGTTGACGTTTAAAAAGGTCCAACATAAACACGTGAAAACAGCTATCCTAAAAAACAACTACTGCCAGAAAAATTCCAACTTTTTTTCTAAGGACTCCAGGATTGCCAGGGATCTTGGGCTACCTGACAGCACGTGGATGCTGTCTGCTTTGTCGGCTCCAGGAGGAAAGGTTTCTGGAAAGAGGGTCCCTCAGCGGGGGACAGCAGGGGGTAGTCCCTCCTGGCCTCGATGCAGACCAGAGAATGTACAGTCCAAACTGGGTCCTTCTCAGAGTAAGAGGGTACTAAAAGAAAAAGAATCCAAGTAGTAAATTTATAATAATAGTAAAGTAGAAAGGGTCAGCTACTGGGGTGCGCCTCACTCTGGGTGAGATCTGTGGCTTGAGGGTCCCAACTCCACCCGTTCCCAGGACTGCCCTCCACAGCCAGCTCTGCAGCGCCCTGACCACATCCGCCCTCCCCGCCCGGCATCTGGACCTTGTAAAAGCTGAGTGTCCTGATCTACACGTATCTCTCACATATCTGAACTCTGGTATGTGTGGCTGGGTGCTGGCATTTATGGTCTTATCTTCTTAGGGTAAACTGGCCTTTTTATGGTGCCTTTCTGTTCCCCTTGGGCTGGTCAGATGAGAGAATCAGCAGAAGCTTAACTGGCTGCGTGACTCTGGGCGCCCAACCCCCACTCTGCCCAGATGTCTCCCCACCAGGAGAAGAGACTGGGAGAGGGTGATGGATGAGCGGTGGGCCGAGTCGGACAAAGGGACTCAGGAGAGTGAGGCCCTGAGGCGGGTGTGGACACCCCTGCACCCCCTGCTCCTGCTAGGGATGTGAGGACTCAGAGAGAGGTGAACGCTGGAAGCCTGGGGCACAGGTGTGGACCCAGGTTGACTATAGAGGAGTCAAGACTGACTAGGGGCCAGGCCCCACTGGGATGTCTGTATCCATGGGACTCTTCAAACCCCACGTCCACACGGCACTCTTGTCCCACCACACCCTTTTTCTCGTTCCACCACACCCTTTTTCAGGGAGCTGATCACTGTGCCGCAGGGCAGTGTCCACTCCCAGTGCCCAGAGCCCTCCAGCCACCCGTCCACCTGGTCACTCAGCCTTCTGAGCTGGATGGGAAGCTCTCAGAGGGCAGGGACTAGCCTGAAGGGTTCACGCTTGTGTCTGCTGCTCGGCACAATGACTGGCAAAAGGAGTCATCCATCTAACCACCTATCCATGCACCGTCCATCCACCTATCTACTTACCATCCATCCATCCACCATCCATCCATCCATCCATCCACCCACCATCCGTCATCATCCATCACCAGGACTAGAATTCTGGTCTTAGGGCCCTGAGTGCTGTATTCCACCCCTGGCTCACAGTAGGACTGATGGTGCTGTGATGCTTTGGAGTAAGCAACTGCCCCCCTCCCCCGCCACGTGAACCCCCCACCCCGAGAGCGGACCTGCCATGACTGGCGCTGCATGACACGGGTGCCTGCGCAGAGACACCGCCTCTGTCACTGACAGCTCTGTCCCAAGTCTGGGAAGGGGATACAC
The DNA here is from genome assembly GCF_029407905.1 of Bubalus kerabau. Taxonomy (NCBI): domain Eukaryota; kingdom Metazoa; phylum Chordata; class Mammalia; order Artiodactyla; family Bovidae; genus Bubalus; species Bubalus kerabau. The sequence goes on along the minus strand of NC_073640.1, from coordinate 16,808,596 downwards.
CCTCCTTCTCCCCAGTGACTCCTGGTCAGCTCTGCGATCCCGTGGGGGAGGGACCATACAAAACCACTGAAGGTCTGGATCCCTTTTCTGCTTGAGCCTATGGAGGGCTCCAGGGCCTCGGGGGCCAAAGACCTGGCAAGGGGCTGGGGGTGGGGGAGCTGGACTGGATCTGGGACCTGGCCTGTGAGTGGGCCCAGAGGGAGAGACTGCCTTTCTGTCTCCAGGCCCCTTCCTGGCCCCATCTCATTCCTAGCCCTTCCCTGGGCCAGCTCAGCCCCCGGCTGCAGTAACCTGCCGTGCTGGGGTCCTAGAAGACCCTCTTGCAGCACCCCGAGAGCAGGGCGACTGCCAATTACCCAGATGCTAGGAGGTTCAGATGGAGCTGGGGCACGCTCTCAGCTCACTGTCAGCCTCTGACTGGGGTCCCTGCTCTGCAGCCCCCAGTTGACCCGGGGCTGAGCCAGCTCCTGTGGCCGCTGCTCTGTTTTCACAGCTGAGAGGAGGGACTGATGGGAGAGGCGGGGTTCCGGGCCCCGAGGAGGCCACTGGGCTTGGAGGTTCCGGAAAGTAGGCACCGGCGAAGTGCTTCCGCAAACCACAGAGGCCGTGGGACCCGTTCCTTCCGTGCTGGCCAGGGTGGGGCGTGCCTAGGAGAGCAGAGGTCACCCTCAGAATCTGCACCCCTCTGCCAGTAGGCAGTGCCTCGGTCCCCCCGCCATCTGGAAAGAAGAGCCAATTTTCTAGCTGCCAGACCCAGGTGGAAGCTAGGGTCCCGAGGTTGCTGAGGTTCAGGGGTTGCCGTGGGCAGGGACAGAATCTGGGCTCAAGTGTGCCGACACTGAAGGTCAAGGTTGCCCAGTGGTGCCCCAGTCCCTTCCTGCCATGAGGGAGGATGGCTCTGGGCTCCCCAGTGATGGCCACCACAGTAGGCGCTGCTGGAAGCAGCTCACTGCACCCTCTGCTCACCCCACCTGTCTCATCTATTCTGGGGGCTGATTCTTACACTAACCTGCGAGCTGCCAGGATGATGTCATCCCCAGCTCCTCACGGAGGACTCGAGGTCCAGGGAGGTGGTGAGAACTGTCTGGGGTCACACTATGCTTGTTACCCCGAGTCCAGCAGTGGTGGGGACTGGAGTGTGGCTCTCACCTCCTGGGTGCTTTGCCCTGGGGGTCCCAGGGCACCTGCTGGCCTGTGGGCCCTGCCTAGCCCTCCCCCTTAGGTGGCCCTGGGCCCGGCCCTGGAGAAGGAACACCCAGGAGAGAGGGGCTGCCCGGCTGGGGTATTCTCAGCTGGCCTCTGCCCAAACCACCAACCACCAGCTATGTGAGCACCGCCAGTTGGGACCGATGGCCGCCTACCAACCCACCAACCCAATGCTGCCCCTCGAGGGGCCTGGGTGGGACCAGCAGAAACCCTGTTGCCCACCCACAGAAGCACAAACACGTATAAATCACAGTCGTGTGAGTCCCCTAGGCTAGGGCTGCTTGTTACACAGCAGCGGGTAGCTGTAGACCTCGGCATCTCTCAGCTTTAGCTTTCTTCTCTAAGTGGGGTGTGGGGTGGGTTAAACAGGAGGGTGCAAACTCAAGTTCTCGGCACAATAGGTGCAGCTCAGCGATGGCTGCTGTAACTTTATCACTATCGGTTTTGTCCCAGGACCCGTGAAAATGATCGTTTTCCTGTGGGAAAGTGACTTGGGTCCCAGCTGACCGTCTGGTCACAATCCTTGTCCCAGACGCTCCGGGCGGCTGCCAAGGATGCAGATCCAAGTTCATCTGAGAACTCCTGTCCCCCTGCCTTGGGGCACCGGTCAGCCTGTCCTCCTCCCTGATGTCTTTGCACCCAGATGTGTCCTGAGCCGGGAAGCAGGGGCCCTGAGAGAGAAGTGGGGAGGGCCTTGCGCCCCACTTGCTGCCCCCTGCGTCACTGCAGGAGCCCCTGTGACTCCGCAGCTGGAGGCAGGGATCAAAGGCCCGTCCAAGGGAGAGAACACTAGCTTCCTCTGGCACTCTTTATTTGCCGAGATAAAGTGCTGTTTAAGGCCTTTGTTTTGTTTTCTTTGACGCAGCTTTGTCCAGCGTGCCAACGAGAGGGGCGCCATCTGCCATGCGCCACCCAGCTGGCTGGGACAGGGATGCCTCTGACCTGTGCCCGGGCTCTGGGCGCCCTAACACCCAAGGGCCTGCACCCCAAATGGGAAAGCTGGGGTACGAGGGCCGGGCTCCTCTTCTGACCATCACTCCCAGACACCCGGACACCAGTGTGTCTGCAACTGGGGTCTGAGGTTGTCTGAGCCTGGGGGCTTCCAACGTTTGTAGCCACTGAAACCTTGGATCCTGTCTAAGTTAAATCTCCTAGACAGAATCAGTCTATCTCACACACACGTACAAGACACCTATATAAATATTCAGATTCGTGTTTACGTGTCAGAGCAAAGATTACTAACTTAGGAGGGTGCACAGCTGTGCCCTCCCCACCTCCTTCGTCCTCACCCTCCCTTCCCCAACAGCTGGGACAGGGGCAAAGCCCACGATGAGGGCTGGAGGATGGGGAAGAGAGAGACTCAGGCCGCTCCCGCCACCGGTCCGGGGGAGGGCGCATGACCCAGACCTGCCCCGGGGCATGCTCAGACCACAGAGACTGGGGTGTGGTGGGCACACCTCCACCAAGGAGAGGCTGGGATGGCAGGCAGGACAGAGGCCTTCTGGCTCCCTCAGGAGGGTCTCCTTCGAGGCCCACGCAGCAAAGATAGAGCCCAGAGGCAGAGAAGCAGACTTCCGAGAATGCTACCATTCCAGGGCCTTCTCGGCCCCACAAGCCAGTCAAGAGTTGTTCTGCCGCTTGCACAAAGGTGATTGGTACACACAACACGGTCCAGCTAAAAGTGGGATGACGAGGGGAAAGCACTCAGAGAGGGGGCATAAGGTGGGGACCGAAAATGAGTGAATGCACAGCGGACAACCCTGTGCGTGACTCTGCCTGTACAGGGGCCTGGGTGTGAGATGACCAGCATGGACCGAGGTGGCGTAGTCCACTGGGGACAGCCCAGGGCTGTGGCCTTCGGAGACAGGCGTCCAGAGAGGAGGGACAGTCTCAGTGTGGTGATGCTCTTAGTGGTGGGGGCCGCACGGTGGGATGGACAGACGGCCTCCCGGAGCTGACACCTGGTTCCAACCCCAGCTCTCCTCGATGGGTGCGCAACCTCAGACAAGTCACTGTAGCCTTGGAGCCTTAAGTGGGAATTATAGTGTCTTAATCCACCCAAAGGGGTACAATGAGAGGGACACCAATTATTCGGGCAAAATTCTAACATGGTGCCTGGCAGGTGGTACCTAGACTGGCACACCATCCCAGGAGCACAGCATGCAGTCTATAAACACCAAGTATATACTGAAAGGCATGGTTCTGCACTTCTCATGATGCAATGCATACAACTTTATGTAACGCATGGTGCTCTACTGGAACAAAATATCATCCATTAATACAACCACCCCTGCACTGCTGCCTTCCACCTCTGGACACCTCACACTCCCTGCAGCACTTCCTCACTGGCTGACTGGCTGTGGCTAGCAGAGAAACAGCCTCCTTGCCACATCTTCCTGAGGCCTTGCTGGCATGGTCTGCCCCAGGTAGGGTCTAGGCTGAGCCAGGCTTGGGGAACTGCCTGGGTGGAGGTGGCGCCCAGGGGAGCGGGGCGGGGGGTGCGGTGAGGGGCAGGCTGAGAGGCGTGGGTGCCTGGGGCGGGCACAGCAGCCTGCGGGGACTGTGAGGATGGAAACCTCGTGGAAACCACGGGGCTGGGAGTCCCCGAGCCCCGAGTCCCCTTGGACACAGCATGTCTCCTTCCCTTACCCGCCAGAACCTGCCTGTCCCCTGACCTCTGGGGCTATGAACCCACCAGCCACAGCCGGACTCCAGGACACGTGGGGCGTGACGTCCCAGGGGAGCTGAGACGGGAGCGTGATCCCCAACCCTGCCTCCCAGGCTGCTCTGGGCGCACTTGGTGCTGTGCCCTCCCCTGCTAAACCTAGAAAAATGAGAAGCACCTCTGGGGTCACTTTTACACACGGCAGGTAAGATGTGGGTCAGTCACACCGTGGAGGCTCATGTCACCTGTCCCTCTCCTTGCGCAGCCACCAGGACTTGGAGCAGTCCCCAGGGCTTGCACCGCATTCCAGCCACAGTGCCGTGTTCCCAGGCCCCATTGCTGCTCTAGGGCCGGCAGTCCCTGCCGAAGGCGTGTGTCCAAGAGGCTAGGCTGCAAGGAGGCATCCACTCCACTTCTGGGGAGCACGACGCTGGCTGCTGGATACCAGGCCTGGCCTGTGGTGGCCAGAGCCCTTTCAGACCCACTGTGGGCCATACAGGTACTTGCCCCTGTGCTGGGCGGCCAAACCGTGAGTGCGGACTGTGGGCAGGAGGGCTGAGCATCCAGGAGGCGACACACTGAAGCAGCCCAGGCTGGCTGACCTTCCCCCAGATCCCTCGTCCTGCCTGACGCACCGGAGTCCCCTGACGGGGCTCAGCTCAGAGCCGCCAGAGCACAGCTCAGCTTCAGTCTTTTTTCAACAGACTGCATGGAACAGGGGCCTCAGGCCTGCGCGCACAGACCCAGCACCTACCCAGGGCAGGCAGGCCCCTCTGGGAGCCTCTGAGGCTTTAATTACTCCCCAGGCACCAGCCCGGCATAAACATAGCCTAGATGTCCAAGAAAAGCACGCTGTCGGCACGGGGAGCCTCTCTCAGAGCTAAATGCAGCCCGGACACTGGTCTGCCGGCCCGTGCACTCAGATAACAATCGGATGTGCTGGGCCCTGAGCTGACCCCGGAGCGGACACGCTCCCGCTTGCCGGGAGCGACCACCCTGGCCAGGGCTGCAGGGCCGCCGGCTGCCTTTCTTCCGCTGGGAAGGGCACTCCAGGGTGGGAAGCAGGAATGCACGTGGGCTGGTCTGAGTTTAGAATGTATTTATAGACGGCTGCCAGCCGAGTGGTACCCTCAAGGTCAACTTCCTGCCAGGCCCTGTGGCCAGATGTTTACTGAGATTGCAGAGACCGACCCACCCACGCATGCCCGGATTCATTCCACATCCATGCTTGGAGGTCGCTCCACGCTGGGGGCCCAGCCAGCCTCTGGGAGCACGGAGGAGAGCTAGGGCCAGGCCCCAGCACACCAGGGACTTCAGACGCAGAAGCATTACGCACAGGGTGGAATCAAGAAGGAGGAATGGAGGGGAGAGGACTTATGCTTCCTGGGAGGTAAACCTCAGAGGAAAGGCAGGGCAATGCTGGCGGTGGGTTTAGAAGGATGAATAGGAGCTTTCCAAACGTCCCAAAGAGAGAAAAACAGCATGTGCAATGATATGGCAGTGGGCAAGGAAGTGGTGCATGTGTGGACAGCCGCTGTCCGGCATACCTAAAACACGACACCTAGGAACAAAGAGGTGAGGGCTTAGGAGGGTCTCCAACTTCAACGTGGATAAAGCCTTCAAGTCGCCAGGAGAGCTTATGAACACGCAGGCCCCAGGTCCTCCTCTAGTGATTTTTGATTCAGCAGGCCTGGATGAGACAGGGTCTGATCAGGGTCACAAAGCCCGGAGAAGGAAATGCGCTCTGGAGAGGCTTCCTGGAGGAAGCAGGTGAGAAGGTGAGGTGGGCTTGAAGAGGGGAGGGCCCTGCGCTGCGGGTGGTGTCAGGGGCACCTCAACTGCAGGGCACCTGGAGACCAGAAGGGCAGGGCGGCTGCCAGCGCGTGCCAGGCCTCAAGATCCTCAACTGCCTAACTGACCTTGTATCGACCCCATGCTGGAGTGATGCCTTTTTGGATATATTGGATTAAATATGATCAACTTTGCTCCTTTCACTTTTTGTTTTTAAATGTGGCTCTCAGAACAGTTAAACTTACCCCTGTAAGTAATTACTTTGGTAACGTTACTCTGGTAATATTGTATTATATGTGTACATACAGTACTCACGACACAATGTCATGTACGCACATGACACTCACGTATGCGCACACAGGCACACATGTGCATACACACTCACCCGCACACCCCTGCTCTGATGGTTGCACGGGGCCTCATGCGGCGACACGGGCAAGGCCGCGGTCTCCAGCTCCCTTGAGCAGAACACGGCACGCGTGGCAGGGGCGCGGGCAGCAGAGCTCCAGCCTCTCGTGGACTCTACAGGCCAGGAGGTGGGCTGGGCGCACGGGCTGCCTAACCTGTCACTGGGTCGTGCTCTCCTCTTTCTAGGATGGGCCCTGGGACACCTATTCCTCCTGGCCCCCCTGACCCCGCCCAGAAGCCCCCTTCGCACCTTTGCCCCAGGCACGCTGAGCTCCTGTGGGGGCGAGGTGGCCCAGGAGGCCCTGCACAAATGCTTGTTGGACGAAGCCACGGAGCACAGAGGGAGCCCAGCACCCAGCGGGGTCGCTGGGCTGCCAGGGAGGACACCGCCTGCTCCCACTCCCCGGGTGTCCCAGAGTCCGCTAGTTATTGGATTCGTCTTTCCGCCTGTGTGTTCTGGAACCGTGGAAACAACCGCAGGATGGGTTACAGGGTGCACTTTGGGACGGACCTGAGCTAACGCTCTACAGGTTCACCTGACCTCTATGTAAGTGATGTCTGGGTTTCCTGGGATCAGTTCAGAGCTAGTGGTCCCTGAGTGATGTGCCTGGTCTCTCTCCAAGAGCACCACCCTCCCCTGTCCTGAGAAAAAGCCCCTTGGGCAAGATGGCGCAAATGGTGAGCAAGCGCACATTTCTGGCAGGGCAGCGGGGACCCCTGGAGGGGCCCTGGTCTCCCCTTCATTCAGGGGAGACATCTCAGGGAGTGGTGGGGCCAGAGGACAGAGCCTCCCGCAGGACAGGACTGTTCCTTAAAGACACGGCCTCAGGGTCGTGGTGGCTACCGTTGACCTCAATCTCGCCTCTGCGCCCAGGCAGAGGTTGAATCTGGGCCCCTCAGAGGTTGAATCGTGACCCGAGTCAGTGCCTCTGCCTCCCGGTCCTGGTTTCCTCATCACAGGAAGAGGGTAGAGTCCCCATGGCCTGTGGGAACAGGAAACGGCATGGCTGCCATGGGGAACGCTTGGGCAGCTCCTCAGAGTGACAGGTTAGAGTGACCACCTGAGCCTATGGACGTCTACCTACGAGAGATGAGAACATACGTCTGCACAAACAAGAGACCAGAACACACAGACGCCTGGGCACGTGTGTTCATATCGGTGTCATCCACACAGTATGGTCATCCACAGTCTGGAATATTATTCAGCCAGGAAAAGGGACAAAGCACCTATCCCACCTACAACGTGGATGCGCCGGGCAAGCACCCAGTGAGTCAGAAAGATAAACACGGTGTGGTTTTGATCGTGTGAAACATCCAGGATGGGCAAAGACAGAAAGCAGCTAAGTGGTTGCCAAGACTGGGGGAGGGGCTGGAGTTACTGCCAGTGGGTCCGGGTTTTGTTCTGGGGTGACAAGAATGTTCTAGAACAAGATAGTGGTGATGGTTGCACAACCTTGTGAATATACTAAAACCCACTGACGTGTACACTTTTAAAGGGTGAATTTTATGGTGCATGAATTATGGTTTTTTTAAAAAAGAAAACAAAGCTCCTGCAGGGCTGATGGACACAGGACACCCACCAGCCCACAGCCTCCACCTATAGGGCTGCCTCCTCCAGTGCCAGGGCCTGGTCCTGGCTCCCTCACCCCGTCTGGCCATGGCTGTGGCCGTCCCACACTGACCGCTCCCCCAGCCCCCCTGGCCGGGAGCCCAGAGAGGCCTCATTCTGCAGCGTCCCTGCTGGACACATGCAAGGCCCAGAGAAGCAGGCCCTGCTTACACATGGCCACCTTGGCCCAGTCGTCCCGGAGGAATTCGGAAAATGCAATGGTCACATTCTGCAAGGCTGGGCCTTTGGGAAGACTTGAGGCCGCTCATGAATGTGGAGTCTGTTCGGCCGCTGGCTGGGATGCAAGCCTGAGAGCAGCCCAGAGTCGGGACGGAGGCCGCAGCAGACGGCCTGCTGCTGGCTCCCGCTGGCCAGGAGGGCCTGGGGATGGCAGAGGAGGCTGCCTGGGCTCGGGGCCCGGTTCCGTCCACCTGCAGCACGTTCGCCTCCTGCTGTCTCCGGCACGGCCCTGCCCTCCTCCACTGGTTGCGGACCCCAGGTCCAGGCGGAGTGGCCAAGACCAGGACAAATAGCTGCATTCCACACCCTGAAGACCACCTCCCCTGGCCCTCTCTGGGCTTCCAAGGGGCCACTGCCTTGTTCTGGCCCTGGGGAGGCAGAGTGGGACTTGATCGTAGGCTCTGAGTTCCCTCAAACTCATGTTTTCTCTGGAGGGTCTCCCACCTCCACCTGGGAGGGGGGGAGCTGTGGGTGTGGGCACCCAACTGCTGGGCTGCCAGCTCCTGGGTGGCGGGTGTTGGCCCCTCTTGCTTCAAGTGCTGGGTGATGGGAAAGCTGGGGCCTAGGCTGACGGTGTCAGGATGCAGTAGGTGACCCCCAGGGTCCCCCAGACGAGCCCTGCCTGCTCACCCCACTCCTCAGGCTCTCCCCATGGTCATAAAGGGAACTTATATTTGGAACTGTGCTCTGAGAAGCCGGCTTTATTTAGACAAGGATGTAATTCTCAGAGACCACTTCAATCCCGACAAGAGCTGGGATGAGAAAAAGCAGGAAGCCTACGTTTTGACGCTGGGGTCACAGCCCTGAGTCCTGCCAGTTCAGTCACTGATCTCACTTCTGGTCTCCAGGACTTAGGACTGGCAACTGCAGGCCGTGGTGCAAGGGGCAGGGCCACGGGCTCCAAGGACCATCTGGCCTCAGGAACTCACCGTGCTGACCGCAGCCAGGCCCCGGCCCCCAGCACATCGGTGGGGGGAGGGTCCCTGAACAGCACCACCCTGCCTCCTACCCTCCCCACAAGTTGGTGGGACACACCCAGGCCAAGGGGGGCGGGCAGTGATGTGGACACCAAAGGAGGCTGAGGGGCCCAGACACTTGACAGCGTTTGAGGAGAGGGGAGGGAATCCCAAATCAGGAGGCACAGAGGCCCTGGTCCTGTGGGGAGGGCAGCGTCCAGGCTGCGCACGTGACTGCACTGCGGGCGGCCTCCTCCGGAACAAGGACAGCTCCGCGTGCACTGCTCACACGTCTGACGCGGTGCCGCCGCTCGTGCTTCCAGGACCTCTGGGTGTGTGGAACAGGCACCCCCAGGGTGGACACAGCCTGGCAAGCGGAGGCCTGGTGAGCAGAGTATAGTACATAGCTGGGTGCCCTTGTGCAGTGAACAACCTACCCAACCGTACAGGCCTACCTTTCCTTCCAATCAGGGAAATGATGGAACTGAATGAAGTACAAGATTGCAATCAGTCCCCAAGGACAGTGTCTGCCACCCTGGCCATGGTCATTAAGTGAAAGGTGAGGATAAACTAGCCAGGGAGGGACCCCAGGCACCTGCAGGAATGTCTCCCAGTGCTCACTACCCACCCCCTTCCTTCTGCCATGCTCAGCTCAGCCCCCAGTTCTAGCAGAGAGTGAGGCTGGCAATAGAAGCTGGGAGTGCTGAGTGCACTGTACGGCTCAGAGGACAGAGGTCCGAGCCCCAGCATCATCTTCCTGTTCATGGGGGACAGTCGAGTGGGAGACAGGCAGGCCCACAGGTGATGGGGAGTGCCAGGAGCAATGGGGGCAGAGCAGAGGAGGGGGCACCCTGACAGGGAAGGTGGGCCGGTGGAGATGAGAGACCGGATGCCCAGTATTCTGGCCAGGAGTGGGGAGGGGGAGCCGGCATCCTGTATGCTGATGGACCTGGAGCGCCTTCCAGGGGAGAGCGGGCTGGACTGTGGCCATCCACAAATGCTGGGCTCCAGCTCTGCTCTGTCTGCACAGGCAGAAGAGGGGGCTGCTCCTGTGCTTACCCTACTCTCTTTCCTATCGCACAACTAGGATGAACAAAGCCAAGATGGGCGGGCCAGCGGGAATGGGCTGGGAAGTGGGCCCACCAGGAGGACCCGGGCTGCACAATGGTTCCCTATGACCTCCCTCCGTCCTGGACTGGCAGCTGGCACTTCGCACCCCTAAGTCTTCTGCATCTTCCAGACCCTTCCCACAGACCCCGTGGAGTCTCCGAGAGTCCCAGGCCAGTGACCATAAGGCTGGGCGTGCCCACCTGTGCCCCCACACTCTGCACCTCGGCGGGTACTGTGAGGCCCTGCGAGGTCCCCCATTGTGCTGGTGACTTGCCCACACAGCCCCTGGACAGCTGTCTCTAGAGCCTGCAGTCTTGATCTGCATGGCCTGCCCCTCGCTCTCAGCCGGCCCTTTTGAACAAGGAAGAGGAGGGTAACCGAACTCTTAGAGTCAAAGCCAACAGGGATGGGGTGTGCTGGGCTGGGCAGTCTCAGGCTCCAGAGGAAGCTGCCGTGTGAGTGGCGTCCAGGGCCACATGTGTCGTTGGCACCATTGGTGGTGGAAGGGTTCCAGAAAAAAGGAGGTGAGGGCAGGTCTCTGCTTCCAGGCCACCCTGGTGCTCACGAATGTAAAGCCGGCAGAGACCTGCCAACCTTCTCCGAGAGAGAGAAGGTGGGAGGGTACCTGGCCTGGAAGTCAGTCTGAAAAGGCGCAGGGAGGGTACCTGGCCTGGAAGTCAGTCTGAAAAGGCAAAGGCCCTGCGATTAGACTGAAAGGGGATGTAACCTCTCTGTTAATGTTCTCCAGAGGCAAATGTGTGTGAGTTAGCCCGAATGCCTGGCTCCTGGAGGGCAGGACTGGGGTCTATAGGAGCCACAGGTGGGAGGTTTCTGCTCTACCTGCAGCAGGGCTGGCTTGGGGCTCTCCAGTGGGTTTCAAGGGTGGGACCTCGCTGCTCTGACAGGAGTGAGTTTCCCATTGCTGGGGGTATTCAAGCAGAGTCGGTAACCTGGAGGCGGGGTCTGGTGGAGACTGAAGGCTGGATGAGAGGATCGAAGTTCATGACCTCTAAGTTCCCTCTGACCCTGAAATCCTGGGACATTCTGCTTCCACACTGCCTGCCGGGGTGGCCAGCCGGGGACCCAGATGGGGACCACGCATCCTTTACCTGTTTCCCACGCTGAGATGCTGGATGGGCCATGGTGCCCCTCCAGATGGCCCAGCCTTCCTATTTGCCTCAAAAAGGACTCCCCCTCTTCCTCCTACAGGGAGGCTCCAGGCAGGCTCTGCCGTGTGGTTCTGGACCTGCCAGGCTGGGCACAAAGCACATGAGGGCACGCCCTCCCAGGCCACCTTCTCAGAGGCAGCCTGGCTGCCCTTCCTAAGACCGTAACTCCACCCCACTCCCCCGCAGCCAGCTCCCTGTCTAACACTGCCTGTTACCCTGCTTGTTATCGGGAAGGCAGGGGTCTTTGCTGGGTCAGGGGGCGCCTGGGACAGTGTTGGGGCACAGCGAGGGCTCAGGACACTCGCAGATGTGGAGTCTATCTGATGAAATGGAGAGGGCTGTCAGCACGGCTGCTCACCAGCTGTGCTGTGCTGGCCCAGGTACCTAACCTCTCTGACCCTTGGTTTCTTCACCCAGAATACAGGACACCTCTGCTCGCAATAGAAGGACCAAGCACAGTAACACGTGGCACAGTCCTGACACAGTAAGGAGCGTCTGCTCAAACGCCAGTCCAGAAAGGGTTAACGGCCTCAGCGGCTGCCACTGCGAGAATCCCCACCACCTCCGCCACCCAGAGGCTTGTCCCTCTGACTCCGTTGCCCCTCGAGTGGAGGGGGCAGGGGCAGGGTCTGGCGGCCGCGGGAAGTCTCCGCGCGCCTGGCTGGCCTTCCCTTCCGGCTGCCGCCGCGCGGCGCCGCATCCCCACGGGTCCCTTTGGCCGGGTTCCCCTGGTGCCCTGAGCCAGCCAGGGGCGCGGGCCGGGTGGGGGAGCCGCGTGGCCTCCCCTGCAGCAGCACAGCGGCGCGGAGCCCCTCAAGACGGGAAAGACCCCACACCCGCTCCTCCTGTTGCCTCCGCCGCCTGACAGAGGGCCACAGGGCCAGCACGCCCTAGGGCGACCCAGAGGAGGCAATGGCCCAGCTTGGGAACCAGCTGCTGCGGTCTGCAATGAATGGTCGGTCCCCGGCCGCTCTCAATCCCACTCGGCCCTTCAGCTCCCTCCGGAATCCCTGGCCATACGTCCCCCGCTCCCCGCTCCCAGCAGTCCGGCCGGGCGGCTCCTAGCTCCCCCAACCCACCGCCCAGCGGCCCCGGCGGGCTCGCAGTTCCCGGCACTTGGGTTGCACTTTGCAAAGTGTCCGGCGGAGCTGGCCCAAGCTCTTGTCAAGGGCGCTGGACAGGGCTGAGGCCGGGCGGCACGGCCGCGGCCCCCACCGAGTCCCCGGCGCGCCCTGGCTTCTGAGTCGCTGCACGGCCGTCCCGGGCCATGAGCGAGGTCGGGGCAGCCGGGCCGCGGCGCAGCGAGGGCCGGGAGGGTCCGTCCGGTCCCGCTGGGACGCGCCACCGAGGGCGCGGGGATGTGGAGGGGCGGGGGCGGCCAGGTGACCCCGGGGAGCAAGCCCCGAGTCCCTCCGGAGCCGCCCGAGCCGGTGGCGCTGACCGGCAGCCTCGGGCGGCGCGCGGCGCGGCGTGTCCACACTCACCTTCCGCTCCGAGGGCCCCGCGCCGCTCGCCGCGCTGGCGGATGCAAACGAGCTCCCGGAACGGCAGCGGCGGCCGCCGGCGCCCGGCCCGCGCACGGCGCTCTGCGGCGCGGAGGCGCAGTCCTCATCCCCGACCGCAGGCCCGCCCGGCCGCGCAGCGCTCTGCCCCTCCGGGGCGGGGTGGGGAGAGGAGGAAAGCAACCTCCACCCGCTTCCCAGGTCGGGCCGCGCGGGCCAAGTCCTCTCCAAACAAGCTCCGGCGGCCGGCCGGGTGCTCCGAGCGCCCTCCGCCCAGCCGTGGGCGGCCTGCGGGGTCTGCTCCCGGCCACCGGTGGCTACGGTTACAAAACTTCACTCCCCCAGCCGCCCCCGCCCCCCGCCCCCGCTACTGTAAGCACTGCTCTTCCTAGGTGTTTGTTTCAGGGGACCCACCCTAGAGATGGGGATGCCCATGGGAAAGGTATGTAAGCCCTGACCCCTGCCAGCCCACCCAAGACTGGCGGGGCTTGCTGCTGCTCAGAGGCAAATACTGGATTCAGCAGGACTTTCCAGGCTGCCGGAGTGCACCCTGTGCTTTCCAAGTGCTCGCCTGTCTCCATTCCCAGCCTGCCTCATCTCCTGCCCCCACCAGGTACCAGCAGGGTAAACACCTTCTTTCCCTGTGCTTCCGGCCAGGAGGATGAGGGCACCCCTGTCATTTGGCACCTACTTGGGGGACTCCCGTCTGAGGTACCCCCATGCCTCAAAGGTGGGAGTCCAGGGTCCCTAGAATCAGAGTGCCTTTGCTCTGCCCCCCACCCCCCAGCCTGGAACACAGATGGTGGGGAGATGGAACCATGCAGGCCCCTAGAGCGGGAGGGGCCCTTACAGGTCAGCTGCTCAGGGGTTCATTCACAGATGAGGACATCAGGCCCAGAGAAGGCAAGGGACCTGCCCAAAGCTACACAGCCCAGAGCGCGTGACACGGGCTATCCTGGGACAGGCAGGAGCGAGAGGCCAGTTCCTGGTGTGGACATGTGGGCCCTTCGAGGTCAGGGGGCAGTCCTCGTGGGAGGTGTCCTGCAACAGCTGCAGCCCCTCCCCACTTTAGATGAACCAAGGCATAGGCTTATGGCTTCTAAGACGTGAAGTGTGTGGGGAGGGAATTCTTCACTTCCAGAAAGGGAGTCCTTTCCTAATTAGTCCTTTGAACCATCCCCTGAGAGTGCTGCAGGGAGTTGGACTACTGAAGTTCAAGTTTCACACCGTCTTAGGAACACCTTTCTTATGTAAAGCAAGGTATAGGTAACGAGGGCCTTTGGAAAAGAGTGAATGGGCTGCCGCCCCTGCCCACCCCCGTAGCCTGTGGGTTTCCATCGGTGGCTGAGCACTGAGCTCTGCACGGACAATTCACAATCAGCTAAAACATGCTGCGAATCGAACTCAGTTTTCCTCTGGCTGCTCATTACAGTGTCAGAGGAGGTTCCAGAAATCCTTGCCAGCTGAACCCGGGGTCTAGGGGCTTGGAGGCCCGGCTGCTTGGCCCCGTTGACGCTTGGGGGCTCCAGGCCTCAGCTCACATTTCCGTGGCATCATTCTGGGCCTCAGGGTCCTGGGATTGCCCTCTCCATGGAACGCAGCATGGCAAGGGACTAAGAGTCCCCTCCAGTTAATCGGTATTTCAATCAGTTGGTTTCCTAAAGTTTCTAGTGCTGGGGGTCCCCTGGCTCAGACAAAGTTCCCAGAAGGTATTTCCTTCCTAATTCTTCCTAATGGGTCTATTCTTGTTTCTAAGAAAGGCCGCACTTTCAGAGCTCATGTGTGTGTGTGTGTGTGTGTGTATGTGTGTGTGTGTGTGTCCGTCCAGCTGTGACACACCCGTGCACCCTGTGGTGTGAGAAGTGAGCTCTCTCATGAGCAGGAGGAAGCGGCAGTGGCCCCCGCTCCATGCTGCCCCACGACCACAGTCCTAAGAGTTGATGGAGAGAGGTGGGCTACGCTCCTCATCTCCCAGAGGGCTTAGAATATGCCCACGGACATACGAAAAGCCTCTCCTGGCCATCCAGTGCATTGGGAACCCAGCCCTCCAGGTTGGTGCCCCCAGGGGGACTGCCCCCGAGCCCCCGCTCCAGTCCTCCAGGCACACCTGCCTGGGGGTGAGGTCCAGCACTTCTCCACCAGGAGTCTGCTGTGGCGGGCGGAGACCAGGGGAGTTGCCAAACCTCCTACAAAGCGCAGGTCGGCCCCAGGACGGAGGGCTATCTGGGCCCAGATAGTTAGCTCTGGCGATGGTGGGAATCCCAGGGGCAGCAGCCTCCAGTCTCCAGGTGGTCAGCGATCTAGGCCTCTGGCTCTTGGAGCCTTCTCTTCCTCCCCACTGGATATGAAGCTGTCTTCTCAGGAGGAGCTGGCCGATAGGACGCCCCGTGGGTCTGCCCCATGGGAGGCCCAGCTCCTGCCCGTTTGCTCGGAAGAGTAAAGAGCTGGATGGGCTGGCTGAGCCTCCTTCTCCGAGAGGACACGACCTGGCAGGGGTCTGACTTGACTTGCCTGAAGTCACAGACACGGAGCCCGGCTCTGCCGTTGCCCACCAGCCCCCACACTGCCCGTTGCTGGCTGCCCCCCAGGGGCACGGGCTCCCTGGGTCCCTGCGCGTGCTGGGAGAGCCAGTCAGCCCCTGAGTCATCCCCTAACTTCTGCCTGATGTCAAAACGAAACCGCAGACCCGAAGCCAGAGCAGGGGTGGGAGGAGTGAGAACCTCCAGCAAATTCCAGGGGCATAGTGTCACATGGCTGCTTCAGTTCGACACTGACAGTGCCTGGCACATGCACAACCATCCATCCAGGTAGCCTTGAGCATCAAAGGCGATGTCCACCCTGGCCCCAAGGGTGGATCCTCTCCCGTGGGGTCCCTGGGGATGAGACCTTCTTCCCCAGGAGACCAGACCTCTGGCCACGGACCAGGCCTGTGGTGTGACGTCCCGGGCCTGGTGTTTCAGCCCTCCTGGAATTTTCTCAGCGAGTGTCACCTGCCATCTCAGCCTCCTTAACCGCCTTTGTCAGATGGGGAGACTGAGGCTGGAGGAGGCAGGGAGCCCGCATAAGGACGCAGGAATCTGTGGTAGAGCCAGTCTGTGTGCTTCTTGCCTCTGCCTGCTGCGGGCTCCTGGCCGAGTCTAGGCTGAGGGCTGGGCGGCGCGCGGCTGCCTGAGCTCTGGGGATCCCTACTTCTCCCAGGGGTCCTGGTGGGTGGGTGGGGGTATGGATCTAGCTGCTCTTGGGCCCCGTCCCATGAAGATTCTCCTTGTTCCTTGGCAAGGACACAGCAAATACAGACGTGTGTGGAACCTTCCCAGAGAGGTATGCCCTGTGCGCGGACCCTGTGGGCTCCAGGGAAGCCATGTGAGGGACAGAACACTGACAGAATTTGCCAAATAGTCTGTGAATTCAGGGAGGCTGGCATAAGCAGGCCTGGCCTCCGTCCCTTGCTTGCACTCTGCCAGCTGTGTGTCCTTGGGTGAATCAGCAGCCTCTCTGAGTTTCTGCCTCCTCATCTGGGAGGTGGCAACATCAATGCCCACCACTCAGGGAGGATTTGAGAGGCTGGGAGGGCAGACCCAGCTCCTTTGGACAGTGGCTGGGGATCTCTGGGGGTCTCCGAGCTATTGGACATAGTAGCTGTGTCCTGGCAACCCACTCCAGTGTTCTTGCCTGGAGAACCCCAGGGACGGGGGAGCCTGGTGGGCTGCCGTCTGTGGGGTCGCACAGAGTCGGACACGGCTGAAGCGACTTAGCAGCAGCAGCGGTGTCCAAGGGAGGAGGAGCATGTGGTCCCAGGACTCCAGGGCCCTTGATGACCGGCTCTGGCTGATGTGTCCCTGTCCTTCAGGCACCCGGGCCAGGATCCACCTACAAGTTTCCTTCCTGACATCAGGGAAGAAAAAAAGTCCAGGTTCTAGAGGACATCAGGAAAGTACAAAACGGAAATGAATAAATCTTTATCTATAAAGTGTGGCGTGAGTTATACTGCCTAAGTGCAGCTCAGGTCCCCAGCAGGCGTGTGTTAAAGCTGCTTCGATGAGCTGTCTGGGGCCTTTGTGGGGTCTGCTGTGATGAAGGTGGGGCCCCCAGCGAGGTGGGTCAGGAGGGGAGGAGGCCAGGGGAGGAGGGGAGGCAGAGGGAGGAGGCCGGGGGAAGAAAGGAGGCCGGAGAGGAGGCCTGAGCGGGGCCGTGCGGGTGGGGCCGGCTCAGAAGCAGCCTCTTTCCAAGGAGACATTCCAGACTGACGGTGGCGTGACTCAGACACCCGCCCGGAGCACGATTGTTTCTGCCTGTCTTCCTGTCTTCCGTGGCCCCGTTTGTGAGCAAAACGAGGGAGAGGAGACGGTGCTTTCCCGAGAAGAGTCTTACACACAGACACAGTCACCCCCTCCCTCCACATGCCATGCCCACCCCCCACCCCATGCTCTCACACGTGGGGGCTGCATGCCCCTGGGCCCGGCAGGAGTTCACCTCAGGCCGAGGGACCCGTGACTCGGCAGAGGCTCGGCCGTGTAGGACTTTCCGAGGCAGACTCTTCCCAGGACTGACAGCCCTCCTATCCCCTCCTCCCAGCACCAGCCCCTCCGCCTCCAGGAAGCCTTCCACGCCCTACACACTGGCTCAGGACTCCCATCATGCCCAGGCTCCTCCCAGCAAGGCCAGCAGGCAGCCAGGGGCCCTGGTCCAAACCCCAACCCTGCCATCTGCCAACCAGGTGGACTGAGACTCAGTTTCCCCATCTGCCATGGCAAATCAGACTCGTTCATAAAGGTGCTGGGGCCTGTGGGTGGCTCTTCATGGCCTGACATTCTCAGCCTGAGCGCCCTGGATTCAGCCTCTCGTGGGCCTTCAAGATGGGAATCCTTCTAATGAAAAGAAAACAGACGTGGCGGAGACAGGGCCGGCCGCGGTAACCCAAGCCAGCGTTCCGGGGCATGAATGGGCCCTTTCATGGGGCAGCCGCAGAGCGAGGGCTTGGGGTGGAGATCTCCAGCTCGGCCCAAGCAACGGCAGTGCCCGGGGCAGGCCCGGGGCAAGGAGGAGAGGGACAGGGCCCACAGCCCTGGCCTCGGGGCCTCCAGGCCCAATCTCCTCCCCCCGCTCCCCCAACGGCCCCCGACACCAAGCCTGGCTGCAGGAAAGGAACCAGCCGTTCCCGGTCCAAATGCCACTGTCCTTGTTTTTCTCCTATAATTACGTCTCCGAGGGCTAACTACAAATTTACATGTTGCTCAGCTCAGTCGTTTATCCGGAGCCCGTGAGGAAGGCTCCCGCTGTAAAAGGCGCATTCATGTGTGTTTTCGTGTTGCTCGGGGTGACCGGCCACGGCGCGCGGACACAACTGGCCCTTTTAGCCGGGGCGGCCAGGGGGGCAGCAGCGCCCTCACCACCTGGCCTGTGTAAACGCCTCCACACCACTGGCCGTGAATGACTTCAGTGTACGGAGGTTTTCTTTTTCCATACCTGGCCACCAGAACTTCCAACATTCTTCTAGAAAAAAATGTGGCAAGCTTCCCTGGGATCGTGTTCTATCCAAATGGCTTATCCATCCCCATCCGGCCCGGCACAAGCCAGCTCTTCTTCCATTTAGTGACGTGAGAGAAAAGCCATGCTTCCGTTTCTGCCACCTGCTGTGGCGGCCCCAGCCCTCGGTCCCTCTGGCTGCCTGGGGGCAAAGGCCGATGACGGGACGTCCCCCCACTGGGGGCCCTGAAGAGAGGTGCCGGGCTGACCGTGGGTGGGCTCTGCGGTGCAGTGGTCCAGGCAGCTCCAGCCTGTAGGGGTCTTGGGCTGGGCCCAGCCCAGGTAGCCGGGACCCTCTGTGGACACCAGCGGATGTTCGGGCAGTCTGTGCCTGGACACAGGCCCCCCCCAACCCCCGTCCCTCGGGGCACCATGAGGGTGCTGCCTCTCCTCCCAGGGCCGTGCCCGTCACAGACGCCTCCTCGGGAGAACCCTGATGCCAGGATAGCCCGGGACACAACGGATAGGTGGGTGGGTGGCCTGACCTCAGTGTGGTGTGTGTGCACATGGGCACATGTGACTGTGTGTGTGTGTACATGCATGTGTGAGGGGATGTGTGTGAGAGTGGGTATGTGTTTACCTGCATGTGAGGAGCATGTGTATGTGATAGCATATGTGTGTACGTGAATGTGTATGTGTGTCCACTAGTACGCGTGAATACATGTGTCAGTGTGTGTGTGTGTGTGCATGTTCATGTGTTTGTGTGTACACGTTTGTGTGTACATGTGAGGGTGTCTGTGGGCATACACCTGTGAGTGTGTGTGTGTGTGTGTGTGAGTGTGCTCACACCTATTCATCAGGATCACTGACCCAGAAAACAGGTCTGTGTGCTACACTCACACCCCAGGTGTCTGCAGTGGGACCAGCGATGCCTGGCTCTGTGGAGAAGTGTGTCCAGCCGAGGAGGAGCCTGTGAGCGTGTCCTCAGTGGCTCCTTGGCGGCTGACCCGCGAGGACCCCCTGTGGTCAGTCACCCGTCTCCCTGGGACTGCACCCACGCTGGTGAGGGGCCGGGGTGCTGAGTAGCAGTAGTGCGGGTCCAGTCGCAACCCAGCCCCGCTTCCTCCTTCCACACAGTCCCCAATTTCCCCGCCCCACCCCAGTGGCCGCGAGCACTGGTGGACGGTACCTTGTGTGTCCTTGGCAGTGACATTCCTGCCTGACATCCCCCACCCTGCCTCACTGATTCCCATAGCTCGCGATCAGCACAGCCCAACAGTGGTCACCCTGCTCCCTGCAGTGTCCTTTCCGAGACTTGCCCTGAGTCACCAACAACTGGGTGCCCCTCCCCTAGTCCTTCTCAACCTCCCAGGCAGCCCTTCCCCAGGAGGGTGTGGGTGCTGGACACACCTGCTCACACCTGGGCTGAGGCCGTCACCCGGCCAAGGCCCCGGAGGACCTTACACAGGCGGTAGAGCACCTGGCTGCCCGTGTGGCCCCAGCGCTCCTGTGCAGGCGAGGTGGGGGGAATGCAGCAGCTCCCATGCTCCTGGGGCTCTCACTGCCTGTGTGGACTCAGATAAACATGATGTTCACGTGTCATTCGGGCTCTGGGACACACAGGGCATGGTGTCCAACTGGACGCACAAGCACAGCCAGTGTTCCCAGGGCTGAAGTGTAGCTGCTCCAACTCAGTGGTGCCCCAGGCCCAGCAGGGACCCTGCATGGCGACTGTTCCTGAGAGTCTAACTCCGGGGTTGCGAAGGTGGGTTACTGTCAGTGATGGAACAGCCCACTGCAAAAATGTTCAGGACACCTCGGCCAGGTTTGGGTGGTAGTTCTTTCAAAAACATGGACTCTGTTGTGACATATCGCTGCTCACAGGCTGCTTGTGGCTCCCCGGTGTCCGCAAGACAGCATGTACTCTCAGTTGTAGACTCAAGGCCTTCCCTGGCCAGGCCCATGTGCATCCGGGTCTCAGTGCCTCCCCTCCTCTTCCTCCTCTCTGCCTCTCCCATGCCAGCTCGGACCACACTGAGCTGCTGTGCATCACCATAAATACCCCTCCATTTCCCACACCTCACTCTGCATTCCTTCACTTCCTGCCACGTTTGCCAGCCCAGGATGGCTCCTATTCATCCTCCAAAACCCACTCAAGAAGTTCCCTCCTCTGCGAAGCCTTCTTGTAGACCCGTAGACTGTGGCACACATACACCACACTGGTGTGCTGCACCGGCCTGTGCATCAGTCTCCCCTCCAGGCCTTACTCATGTCCATACACCTGATACCTCAGCTCCACATGTCCATGACGGTCTAAATCTGTCCTTTCATTCCTCACCACATAGCCATCCCTCAGCTTGGGATGCTCTCTTCTCTGTCAGTTGAAGACCCTTCACTCTTTTAAACCTGTTTAAGATGTACTCCTGCCCCTCCCAGGAGCCCTCCATGACTACATGACATGGACAACTGTACAGAACATCTGAGGATAAGCAGCGCCAGGAAGACTCTTGGGGATGGTCTGGTCTAGCCTCTTCATCTTACAGATGGAGAAACAGAAGCCCAGAGAGGGAGAGAGAGCTGGGGAGGGACCAGCTCTCCTCAGAGCTCGGTGCTCTGCACTGAGGCCAGGGGCCCAGAGGAGCCCTCTGCATCGCCCCCTGCTCTATGTAGGGACTGTGAGGCTGACAGAGCAGTGTCCTGCTCTGCTCACTCTCCTGGAGTCTTTACTTCATTTCACTGCCCCTAAAGCTCCTGTGATGATGGGCAGGTATACAGAAGTTTTGTTGTTGATCAGTTGCTTCAGTTGTGTCCAGCTCTTTGCGACCCCATGGACTCAGCACGCCAGGCTTCCGACAGAGCGGTGTCGCAAAGAGTCAGACACGACTGAGCGACTGAACAACAACAAAACCTCCAACAAAAGACCTGCCCATTGTCACAGTGAGACGCCCCCGCCATCCAAGTACCAGGAAAAGTGTGACTGAGGGCAGGGGAGGGGGCGGCTCTGCCACTCACCAGCTATGTGACTTCAGGCATGAGGTACTTTCTCCCAGGTTTCTCCTTTGAAAATGGGGATAATATACATTGGTTGTCATGATGATTCAAGGCAATGATGTATATTTGTTGTTGTTCAGTTACTCAGTTGTGTTTGATTGTTTGTGACCCTATGGACAGCAGCACACAGCTTCACCATCTCCCAGAGCTCGCTCAAACTCAGGTCCATAGAGTCAGTGATGCCACCGAACCATCTCGTCCTCTGTCGCCCCCTTCTCCTCCTGCCTTCAATCTTTCCCAGCATCAGGGTCTTTTCTAACGAGTCAGCTCTTCCCATCAGGTGGCCAAAGTACTGAAGCTTCAGCTTCGGTATCAGTCCTTCCAATGAATATTCAGGATTGATTTTCTTTAGGATTGACTGGTCTGACCTCCTTGCAGTCCAAGGGACTCTCAAGAGTCTTCTCCAACACCACAGTTCAAAAGCATTAATTCTTCGACACTCAGCTTTCTTTATAGTCCAACTCTCACATCCATACATAACTAATGGAAAAACCATAGATTTGACTAGATGGACCTTTGTTGGCAAAGTAATGCCACTGGGGGTGTGTGTGTGTGTGTGTGCAAGCATAAGTCGCTCAGTTCTGTCCAACTCTTTGCGACCCCATGGACTTGCCCGCCAGACTCCTCTGTTCAGGGGATTCTCCAGTCAAGAACACTGGAGTGGGTAGCCATTCCCTTCTCCAAGGGATCTTCCCAACCCAGAGATCGAACCTGGGTCTCCTGCTTCGCAGGCGGATTCTTTACCATCTGAGCCATTGGGAAAGCCGATATATGTTTAGTAAAGTGCTTAAGAGAGACTGACACACAACAAGTAGACTGCCATCATCATTGTGATGTTATGATGGTGATGGTGCTAATGATGAAGGTGACGGTGGTGATGATGGTGGTGATGATGATGGTAATGGTGAGAGGATGGTGGTAACGGTGATGGTAATGGTGATGATGGTGGTGATGGTGGTGATGAAGGTGATGATGAAGGTGATGGTGGTGATGGTGGTGATGGTGGTGATGATGAAGGTGATGGTGATGATGAAGGTGATGGTGGTGATGAAGGTGATGATGAAGGTGATGGTGGTGATGAAGGTGATGATGGTGGTGGTGGGAGGAGGTTGATGGTGAAGATATGGTAAAGATAATGGTGATGGTGATGATGATGTTTTTACCACCTCCAAAAACAGAATACTCCTGTTTTCTGCCTTCTGTGCCTTGATATAGAACATCATGCTGATCTCTGGATGGGCGGCAGGTACGCGAGTGCGTGTGGGAGGAGAGCTCTCAATGACAGGAACAGACTTGCGTCCTGAGCTATGTCGGCTACGCCTCCTTCCCTCCTGGGCTCTGGTTTCTCCATCTGCCAAACAGTGAGGCTGAACTGGGTGATTCCTAAAGGGTCCTTCTGGGTTGAAGATTTTCTAAAACATTTTTTGTTTTGCAGCAAGTGGTTTTGCAAGGATCCTTCTTCCTCCTTCAGATATTTGTATTTTCTGCCATTGTTTCCACAAAGCCTGTCTTGATGGTGCCTTCATCCTGACATCCAGCAAGGGACTGGCATTTGACACGTGCAGAGCCACATACAGACAGGGTTCCTTGTGTGTGTGTATGTGTGCACCAGGCAGATCCCTGACATTCCAGAATGGACACCAAAGACTCCAAGACCACAAATTCAGCACAGCTTATGCTGTGACTGAATGCACTGACCTCACTGAGCACAAACCATCAAGGACCAGTGTGGCTCTGGGGGGGGGGGGGCAGCTGGTTTATCCATAGTTACACCTCCCAGGAAGGGTAGGGACAGGAGTGCACGCCCCTGAACACGGGACGTCCAAGACAAGACTTTCTGTCACAGACCTAGAGGGTGGACTGGAGCTCTGTCTCCAGGATGTGTGTCTGGAGACCTCAAGCAAGTCACCACCCAGCTTGGAGCTCAGGTCTCCTGTGCCCTGTGGGGACGATCCATCCTGCTCACCTCCCTAGAGATTATCACGAGGATCAACTGCTGGAGGTATGCCAAGCCCCTGTGCAGTGTGAGGTCCCGTGTGAGTGTGGGGCTGACTGTACAGGCAGGTGGTTGCAGGTGGCTCATTTAGGACACATGAGCACCTGTGGTCCTGCGGCCCCTCCCAGGGCTGTGCTGGGGATGCAGGAGGTGGTGATGTCAGCACCTGGCTCACGTCAAGATCCCCACAAACTAACTTCCTCCTCCTTCCAGTCCCCCTTCCTCTCTCTTCTTCTTCATCATCATTATGAACTGTCATTCTGCATAGAGCAAAGAACATGCTTTACTTAAAATAACAGAGCAGTGATGTCTTCGGATGGACCCCGCCAGCTCTTAGCTCACTCCCGAGCAGATGCTTCTAAAACAGCCTCCAGGTGGGGGAGTCTGAGGCCCCCTGCCAGCACTGTTCTCTGTGTGTTAGGGGTGAGAGGCTGAGGTGCAGCGTGGCTGTCCCTGGGGAAACTTGTCTGTCCCAGCCTGTCTTCCTGTGGCCAGGGCCCCCATGAGCTGCCCGCTGAAGGGGTGTGTGGGTGAGGGCTGAGCGGAGGGTTTGGGGTCTGAACGCACAGAGCGATTCTCTGTCCCAGGGCTGCCCAACATAGGACACGGGGGACATTGCACTGGGTTGGCTCCACCCAGGCAATAGCGTTTTTTTTTTTTTTTTTTTTTCAGGGGACTAAACATTTGAACATATGCAGACACCATGATCCAGTCCTGGCTCTGAGGCATCTTCCTGTGCCCCTTTGCAAGCCGCCCCATCTCCAGGGAGTGGGGCCTGAGCAGTATGGGAGGGCTTCGGGCGGTGGTGACCCTGCCCTGAGGAGCTGACTGCTCTGGCTTTGTGACCCAGGCACATTCTGAACCCCTTGGACCTAGTTTCCATCTCAGGGTGACCATCAGATCTCTGGAGGAGAGCTGGACATACGGGCTACAGCGGGGGAAGGCAGGGCTGCACAGACACCTGGGGCCACCCGCCCTCTGCCCTGGACACAGTCAAGGGGGAAGGGGTCACCCCTGTCCTTGGGGACGACCTCCCCAGTGACCCTACTCTTCTCTCCTGGAGGAGGTGGAGACCCAGGAGGTGGGGACCCAGGAGGTGGGGTCACCTGGGAGCTGGGGTGTCAGGTCCCCTCCGAGTCCTTCTCAGACTTGACAGAGCCCAGCTCAGAGTGGCTCATAAGAGATCTCTGTGGGGAGACATCCCGTTAATTCACGAAGAGAAAAACAAAGTGTAGCAGGGGGAGTCGTGTCCCCTACGAGGTGTGCCCAGATCCTCGCTCCCGTCACCTGGGGATGGCCTTGTTTGGGAAACGGGGTCCCTGCAGGTGTCACCAACTTAAGATGAGACCCGCTGACTCCCATGGCTGAGGACCTCATGGAAGATGGGACTTGATCACAGACTTAGGGCAAAGGCTGTGTGGTTTCGGAGCCCCCAGAGGCTGGAGGAGGCAGGGGGACCCTTCCCCCGAGGCTCTGAAGGAGCGCAGCCCCGCCCAAACCTGGACCCAGGCTTCTGGCCCCAGAGTGGTGAGAGGACACGTGCTGCTGCTCTAACCCACCCAGTCTGGGGTAATATGTCCTGGCCGACCTGGAAAGCTAAGGCACCTGGGCACTGAGAAGCTGGTGGCTGCCCAGACTTGAGCAGGAACACACCAGTTCCAGGAAGATTGCGGGCATCAGAGTGACGTGATGCCGGGTCATTTAAAACACACAGGCTCTGAGAGGCTGCCAGGGCCTGTGACAAGGATAGCTCATCTGACTGTTTCCTAGAGCCATCTTTCTGCAAGTTCAACCCGAGAGCAATCAGACCAGGCGAGCGGTGTCCCCCACCCACCTCATGAGGTTGAAGGTGGCTGCTATCTCCCTAAACACTCACAATAGAGCCTATACCCAGAAAGCACTGGAATCCCACGTCCGTTGCCTGGGAAACTGCTCCTCTTGTGTCAGTGTGAAGCTGACTACAGGAGACGCCGGTGCTGATTTCACGAAAAAGCAATGAGACCTGTGCGCTCAGGGACAGGGGCCTGCAGAGTCAGCAGTGGGCTCCTGGGGCTGGAGAATCAAGGGTAATTTTGAAATTGCCCTGTTTGAGTTTTGCTGTAGTTTCCAAACTTTGTATGCAGAACAAGTATTATTTTTGAAACAGGAAAACAATGCAATTAAAAGCAGCGGCTTCAGCCCAAGAGCTCAAAGCTACCGCTGTGTGGCTGCCTGCCGCTCAGGTGGGGTGGGTCCCGGGACAGGACCTGGCAGGCAGACGGCTGTGGTTCTGAAGGCACACCTGTGCTAATGACCTCGAGGCTGGGGGTGAGGGTCAGGTGGCAACTTCTGTGACTGCATGCCCCTGTCTCCTCGGCGCCCAAGAGCCTGCGTGTCTGAGAGATGGGGTGGCGGGAACGTCCCCCACAGGACTCACAGAATGCCCATGTGCTCAGGGGCCATCCCACTACCAGAGCAGGGGCGGGACTCAGAGGGGCAAGTGACTCACCCCAGGTCACACAGCGGTGGGCCATGGCCCGACATTAAACCCCACTGTGTCTGACCTCAGTTCCCGTGTTCTTGCCACATGGAGAAGTGGGAGAGGTGGGAGGCCTCACAGGTCCAGATTTGGCTGGGTGGTCCCTGGGACTCCCTGCACAGACCTCAGGCAGAATGGGAGCACTACAAGGACTGGCTCCATCCTGCCCACATGTGGAGGGTGCGGAGGGGCCCAGAGGGAAGCAAGCAGGCCTGGTCCCAAGGGGTGGATTTGCATGTCACTTGCATGCCAGACTGGACATGGTCCCCTGATGGTGGGTGCACAGCAGGGCCCGGGAGGTGGACTTCTGTGTGAGGTGGCCAGGAAGGGACTCCTGAGGTCAGCTGAGGTATGCCCAGGGCCTGGGTGGGACTCTGTCACTGGGTCAGTGTTTGCTCTAGCTGGACTGGGTCCTCTCGAGGAAATGCCACTGAGGCCAGGGCGCGGGTGACTCATTGAGGGTGCCCCGCAGGAAGGGTCCCTTGCTCCAGGAGAGACCACTGGGCTGGACCTACGGCCTGCCCCCAGGGAAGGTTATCCTTAGGTTGGGGAGGGGAATCCCTGGCCACAGAGCTCCCTGAAGCCGGCTGCTCCCCACCACCCCCGGAGGAGAACAGAGGGGACAGGCTCTCAGGCTGGACAAGGGACACAGCCACCGCAGGGCCCCCTGCATGCTCCCCGGCTACTCCCTACAGACAGCCGAGCTTTGTCTCCAGGGAAGCAGAGCCCGATGGCGTCAGAAAGCCTTCCTGGGGATGACAAAGCCCTGGGCCTCTGATCTGGGCATGGAGCTCAGCTTCCTGTCTGCTGCTGGGGCGGGGGCTGTGACCACTCCCGGGAGGACCCTCCGCAGATGCGCAAGCCTGCGGGGCCCTCCTTCTTCCCCTCGCCTTGGTCTGTTGAGGCTGTGACTGGCTCCAGAGCCCGACCCAGAAGCTCAGCCATCTGTCCAGAAGGTCCAGGCCGTTGATGCCAAACCCCTTCCTGGGGCAGAGGCAGGGGAGCGGGACAGGCCTGCTTGTGTCTGATATAAGCGCCGGATTGTTCTCTCTGCCCTCGTTGGCTATTATGCGGAGGCTGGTCCTAAAATAATATTGCATTTCCTCTCTCTGTGTTGGAAGGGGGGGACACGAGTCCGGGATGGAGCTTGATGGCTGCTTTCATGAGCGGGCACCAGGGACTTCCGCACCGCCTCCCCAGAGTCCCCAGCATGGGGGTTGCTCCTGTTTTTTCATAAATACGTCCCTTGGAAAGCTGGTTTCTTTAAAGATTGTTCAGCATTTCAGATGGGGCCCTGGACCCCAGGGACTGGAGCCAGTGACTGGCGATACTGGGTCTGGCTCCCGGAGGCGCCCTGGGGAGACGGCGATGCCTGGCAGGGGCTGGCTGGTCAGCTCACACTTGGGAGGACTCGGCACAAAGAGTGCTCACTTAACAGCCTCCTCTTTGCAGTCACGGTCGCTCTGCTCTGCTTCCCAAGAGCCTGCTTTAGTTTATCTCATGCCCGTGACACACTTGCCTCTTGAAGCCTCAGAGACCTTGTGTTCATGTTGTGGTTAGTGTTCCCACGCCCTGGGCACGAGGGGAGAGGCAGGGGCCCTCTTCACGGGCTTCCTGGTGGAGGAGAAGCGTGGGCTCCAGCTCTCAGACCCTTTCGTGTCTCAGCCCCACCACGTGTCCTGGGCCCCTGGGCTTTAACTCTCCTGTTGGGTCATTTCAGAGGCAGGCACGTGTCCAGAGGCAGGAGCAGGACCTAGGATGGAGACCCAGCTGTTTGCCCCTGTTTGTAGAATCCCAGTGAGGGGCAGCTGATCTGCAGGACGAAGGGGGCTTCATGTCCAGTGTCCCGCCCACAAGATGTCCCAAGGGAACACAGATGCCTGGTTGACCTCCGAAAAGCAGAATTAACACCTCCCCAGCCTCAGTCAGCAGCTGTGTTCCTGAGAAAGGCGGTGTGTGTTAAGGTCATGAACACTGTGATGGAGGGAAAACAGGAGCTGCTGAGGAGGTCCTTTGGGGCGCTCCAGAGGTGGGGGTCATGCGACACATCCCGTGCAGGGTGGCCTGTGCACAGCCAGATGTGGAAGAGCCTGTCCCCAGGGTCAGTGGTGCCCTCCAGGGTTTGGAACAACCATAGTGCTCCCAGGGGATGGTTCCACTGCCTCCGAGAACTCCCAACTTCAGCCTTCTGAGCAGGCCCCCTTGCCAGGCCATGGCTGGCGCCCGACACCCCTGTTACAAAGCTTCCTTCAGCTGGTCTGGAAGGAAACAGAAGCCAGAACTGTGGCGGTGTCTCTGGGGACCTCAGAAACCTTGGCGAGTGTGCCTGGAGAAGGTCCTCCCGCCCCCGAGGTTGCCCTCCTGCCAGAACATGAAAATCTACTTCCTGAAACTCCCAGATGAAATGCAGACACGTGAGGGTCAGTTTTGGTGACGTGAGGTCACAGGTAAGACACATTTTCATTTTGGAAGAATGACAGCAGCTCCTGCAGTTTGGGGGACCCCCAAGAGGTGCCTCCACCCCCGGAACCTCCCTTGAGAGTTGAACGTTGTCATCGGGGCCATTCTGCATGTCTTTCTGAATTGTCACAGTGCCTCTGGGGTCTAAGGACTGAGGCAGGGACTCCCGTGTGGTCTACGGGGACCGAGAGCCCCATGCGAAGGAGCGTTTGCTTTCACTCTAAGCACAAAATTCCAGTGATGGTTCCAGTTCAAGTGTGGAAAGACCAGGCAAGTCTGGGGCAGTTTCAGCAGCACAATCAATAATGATGGTAAAGACCCTGATTCTGGGAAAGACTGAAGGCAGGAGGAGAAGGGGAAACAGAGGATGAGATGGTTGGATGGCATCACTGACTCAATGGACATGAGTTTGAGCAAACTCTGGGAGATCGTGAAGGACAGGGGAGCCTGGCGTGCTGCAGTCCATGAGGTCGCAAAGAGTTGGACACGACTTAGTGACTGAACAACGACGACAAATGGATTATAACCAAGAGAGTAAAACGATGTCTGTGAGCACTGCTCCAGTCCCTGCGTGGGGGAGGGAAGACTCTCACTGCGTGGCCTGGGGTTCAGCGCAGGGGTGTCCTCTGCCTCGAGCCTGCCAGAAAGAGCGGTTCCAACAAGAACCTTCCACAGATGCTGAAGTTACCTCGCCTGAGCTCCAGGAGAGAGAACACTCACACGGTCGCACAAGATGCTTCCTAATTACAAAGAGAAAAGGAGGTGCTTACAGCCCAGCAAGGCAGCACCAGCCAAGTGACGGGAGTCGACGCAGAGGCATGGGTGGCCCCAGGTTCACACGCCAGAGGGACATGCCATCACTTCTGTGGATTCCTGCCAAAATGCACAGCCAGTGTCTCGTTGTGAAAAATATCAAAAAACACAATTATAGGATATTCTGAGAAGAGCTGGCCAGTGTTCCCTCTCAGAACCGTCAAGGTCATAGGAGACTGAGGTCCCTGAAAGAAGAGACTAAGGTGCTACAACCAGCTGATGCCATGTGGGACCCGGCTGGACTCCAAACAGAGGAAGGACCTGAGGGATCAGCCAGCGAGTTCTGCTGAGGCTGGAGGGCCACAGACTGTCCAGTGTCAACATGAACCATCCCCACTATGCCCTGCATGGGCGCAAACTGGGGGAGGAGAGGGAGGTGTATCCGAACTCTGTGCTGTTTTTGCAATTAAAATGGTTTAATAAATGATTTCAAAATAAATAAGTGAATGAGAAAGGGTCAAACACCTTACAACCTCTGATTGGAGTCTCCCAAAGGGCTCCTCCCCACTCTACTAAGGCAGAGCATGGGTGACTCCACCATCCTGGGAGGGAGGGACTGGGCCTCAAGGCAGTGGACACACAGGGGGACTGGGGCCTCAAGGGAGTGCGGACACAGGGGGATTGGGACCTCAAGGGAGTGCAGACACAGGGGGACTGGGGGCTCAAGGGAGTATAGACACAGGGGGACTGGGCCTCAAGGCAGTGTAGACACAGGGGGATTGGGGCCTCAAGGCAGTGTAGACACAGGGGGACCGGGGGCTCAAGGCAGTGCAGACACAAGGGGACTGGGGCCTCAAGGGAGTGTAGACACAGGGGAACTGGGGTCTCAAGGCAGTGTAGACACAGGGGAACTGGGGTCTCAAGGCAGTGCAGACACAGGAGGACTGGGGCCTCAAGGGAGTGTAGACACAGGGGAACTGGGGTCTCAAGGCAGTGCAGACACAGGGGGACTGGGGCCTCAAGGGAGTGTAGACACAGGGGGACTGGGTCTCAAGGCAGTGTAGACACAGGGGAACTGGGGCCTCAAGGCAGTGCAGACACAGGGGGACTGGGGCCTCAAGGAAGTGTAGACAGAGGGGAACTGGGGCCTCTGGGAGTGTAGGCACGGGGGCTTGGGGCCTTAAGGGAGTATAGACTGGGGGGGCCTGGGGCTTCAAGGGAGTGTAGACTCAGGGGGATGGGGGCCAGGAGGTGGAAACCCGACCTCACCGTCTCTCTGTGATTCCATTGCTGGAGCAGCTCTGATAAACTTGTAGATTGGGTGAGTCCCCACCCCAGCCTTAGCCCCAACCCTCCCCTCCTTGGGTCCCTGGGGAAAGCCCCTGTGGAGAACAGAATAATGACCCCCAAAGTTGTCCGTGTCCTAACCCCAGATCCTGTGAATGCTACCCTGCATGGCAGAGTCCCTGTGCAGAGGTGGACAAGTTAGTGTTCCCGAGATGGGAGACGACCCTGGATTGTCCTAGTGGGGCACTGTCACCGGGACAGTCTTGGTGAGAGGGAGGCAGAGTGCTCAGAGTCCCTGAGAGGTCTGAAGATGTCACCGGCTGGTTTTGAAGATGGAACAAGGGGGACACGAGCCAAGAAATTCAGGTGCACCAGAAGCTGGAACAGGCAAGGGAACGGATTCACTCCTGGGAGGCATGTGGTTCTGCCGACCTCTTGACTTTAGCTCAGTGAGACTTCTGACCTCCAGGACAGTGAGGTGACCAATGTGTGTGGCTTGAAGCCTCTAAGTGTACAGCTGTTTGTTACGGTGACCACAGGGAAAGCGTGCATGGGGTAAGTGATGATAAGGGATTAGGTCGTCCTGAGAATAAACCACGTGCCCAGCTGTTGTGGTTCACACACGGCAGCACCTGAATCCCCACAAGAGTTCTTGGAGAGTC
Source organism: Bubalus kerabau (assembly GCF_029407905.1). Classification (NCBI taxonomy): domain Eukaryota; kingdom Metazoa; phylum Chordata; class Mammalia; order Artiodactyla; family Bovidae; genus Bubalus; species Bubalus kerabau. The sequence goes on along the minus strand of NC_073640.1, from coordinate 16,777,747 downwards.
AGAATCACAGCCCACCATAAACACAGCAGCTCTGGTGCAGTGGCGGGAAGTCAGTGCCTGCAGTGACCAGATGGAGGCAGGATATGGAGGCAATGAACTTGGGCCTGGGAACCTGACTGCTCTCCTTCAGGCTGATGGCTTGTGAGGTGGTGCCCCTCTGTTGGGATGAGTTAAGAGGGGCCCTTGGTCCCATCAGGGCTTCCCTAGTGGCTCAGCTGGTAAAGAATCCACCTGCAATGCAGGAGACTTCGGTTTGATTCCTGGGTTGGGAAGATCCCATGGAGAAGGAAAAGACAACCCACTCCAGTATTCTTGGGCTTCCCTTGTGGCTCAGATGGTAAAGAATCTGTCTGCAATGCGGGAGACCTGGGTACAATCCCTGGGTTGGGAAGATCCCCTGGACAAGGGAATGGCTACCCACTCCAGTATTCTGGCCTGGAGAATTCCATGGAGTCACAAGGAGTTGGACATGACTGAGCGACTTTCACTTTCAGTCCCATCACCTGCCCTCCTCACAGCTCATATTTGCAACGATGGTGGAAGACATTTATGACCAAGCTTGGCCCCAAGGCCACTCCAGTCCCATGGAGTTGACGCCTTGTGGCGAGGACATTCTAGTGGCGAGTGACAGAAAACCTGACCTAAGTGGACCAAAGCTGGAAAGGGTGTGTTTGGCTCACGTGAAGGGAAAGGCCAGTGGTGGCTGGGCCCCTGCTGGCTGCTTTCTCCCACAGTGCAGCCTCAGGGCCTCCTGGTCCAGCAGCAAGTGGTCCCTTCTGACAGCTCCGAGTACATGTCACAGCCTCTGCATGGTCACAGAGGCTGGGGGATGGATGCTCTGATCCCTGCACCTGTGGGTGGAGACAACACCGGCCGGATCCCCAGCAGGTAGGGAGAACGACATAAACCAAAGAAGGGAGATGATGTTGAGGGTCAAAACTTCGACAAGCACCCAGTACCTCAGTGTAGCCTCCGCTCTGCAGATGAGAGAATGGGAGTTTGAATCTGCCTGACATCATGCGGTGAACACTCAGCAGGGCTGGGATCTGGCTCAAAGATCCCAACAGTGCTATTTCAGTATCTCCACAAACAACCAGAAAATGAAATTTAGAAAACAACGCTATTTGAAACATCCCCAAACAGAAACTATCTAGGAATAAACTCATGAAAGATTCGTAAACCCTTCATGCATAAAACTGCATCACATCACTGAGGGAAGTTCAGTAAGAACCAAATAAATGTAGGGGTTTGTACTGGATGCATGAGTCGGGAGACTCAATGGTTTAAAAATGTCAATCATCCCAAACTGACCTATGGACTCAATACAGTTCCAGTCAAAATTCCAGTGGCTTTTTTGAAATCAACAAGTCAGTCCTAAAATTTATGTGGAAATGTAAAGGGACAAATATAATGGAATCCAGAGTTTCTAAAACATGTCACTCACAACAACTGGGGAGCAACCCAAGATTGTCAGACATATAAAGAAACAAGAAAATGTGACTCTTTATCAAGACAACCAACAGAGGCCAACTCCGGTGTGACCCAAATGTGAGATTCAGTAGACAAGGGTTTTAAAGTGTCTATTTCATTAGACTCAAGGATATAAAGGAAATTGTGTTTGTAATAAGTGAAAAGATAGAAAACCTCAAGAGAAGAACAGAAACTATAAAAAGGAAGCAAATGGAAGTTCTAGAGCTAAAAAATACAATGTGCGAAATAAAAATATCCCTAGATGGGCTCTACAGCAGAATGCAGATGACAGAGAAAAATATCAATGAACTTGAACACAGATCAATGGAAATTATCTAATCTGAAAGCATAAAGACAGAAATTAAATATCACAGAAACTCAGGGACCTTCAGAATAATATCAAAAGTTCCAACATACATGTAATTGGAGTTGCAGAGGGAGGAGGATAGATATGGGGCAAAAAGTTATTTGGACAACAGCTGAAAATTTCCCCAATTTGGTGGAAGACACAGCTTTATAGATTTAAGAAACTCACTAGATCCCAAGCAAAAGAAGTACAGTGAAAATTACATTTAGGTATGTCATAATCAAACTTCTAAAAACCACGGGTAAAAAAAGTCTTGAAAGCAACCAAAGATAAGAAATAGATTTAAGGGACTAGATCTGATAGAGTGCCTGATGAACTATGAATGGAGGTTCGTGACATTATACAGGAGACAGGGATCAAGACTATCCCCAAGGAAAAAAATTCAAAAAAGCAAAATGGCTGTCTGAGGAGGCCTTACAAATAGCTGTGAAAAGAAGAGAAGTGAAAAGCAAAGGAGAAAAGGAAAGCTATACCCATTTGCATGCAGAGTTCCAAAGAATAGCAAGGAGAGATAAGAAAGCCTTCCTCAGTGATCAGTGCAAAGAAACAGAGGAAAACAATAGAATGGGAAAGACTAGAGATCTCTTCAAGAAAATTAGAGATACCAAGGAAACATTTCATGCAAAGATGGGTTCAATAAAGGACAGAAATGGTATGGACCTAACAGAAGCAGAAGATATTAAGAAGAGGTGGCAAGAATACACAGAAGAACTGTACAAAAAAGATCTTCATGACCCAGATAATCACGATGGTGTGATCACTGACCTAGAGCCAGACATTCTGGAATGCGAAGTCAAGTGGGCCTTAGGAAGCATCACTATGAACAAAGCTGGTGGAGGTGATGGAATTCCAGTTGAGCTCTTTCAAATCCTAAAAGATGATGCTGTGAAAGTGCTACACTCAATATGCCAGCAAATTTGGAAAACTCAGCAGTGGCCACAGGACTGGAAAAGGTCAGTTTTCATTCCAATCCCGAAGAGAGGCAATGCCAAAGAATGCTCAAACTACCGCACAATTGCACTCATCTCACATGCTAGTAAAGTAATGCTCAAAATTCTCCAAGCCACGTTTAAACAACCGTGAACTTCCAGATGTTCAAGCTGGTTTTAGAAAAGGCAGAGGAACCAGAGATAAAATTGCCGACATCTGTTGGATCATAGAAAAAGCAAGAGAGTTCCAGAAAAACATCTATTTCTGCTTTATTGACTATGCCAAAGCCTTTGACTGTGTGGATCACAATAAACTGTGGAAAATTCTGAAAGAGATGGGAATACCAGACCACCTGACCTGCCTCTTGAGAAATCTGTATGCAGGTCAGGAAGCAACAGTTAGAACTGGACATGGAACAACAGACTGGTTCCAAATAGGAAAAGGAGTACATCAAGGCTGTATATTGTCATCCTGCTTATTTAACTTATATGCAGAGTACATCATGAAGAATGCTGGGTTGGATGAAGCACAAGCTGGAATCAAGATTTCTGGAAAAAATATCAATAACCTCAGATATGCAGATGACACCACCCTTATGGCAGAAAGCAAAGAAGAACTAAAGAACCTCTTAATGAAAGTGAAAGTGGAGAGTGAAAAAGTTGGCTTAAAGCTCAACATTCAGAAAACTAAGATCATGGCATCCGGTCCCATCACTTCATGGCAAACAGACAGGGAAACTGTGGAAACAGTAGCAGACTTTATTTTTTTTTCAGCTCCAAAATCACTGGAGATGGTGATTTTAGCCATGAAATTAAAAGACGCTTACTCCTTGGAAGAAGAGTTATGACCAACCTAGATAGCACATTAAAAAGCAGAGACATTACTTTGCCAACAAAGGTCCATCTAGTTAAGGCTATGGTTTTTCCAGAAGTCATGTACGGATGTGAGAGTTGGACTATAAAGAAAGCTGAGCGCAGAAGAATTGATACTTTTGAACTGTGGTGTTAGAGAAGACTCTTGAGAGTCCCTTGGACTGTAAGGAGATCCAGCCAGTCCATCCTAAAGGAGATCAGTCCTGAGTGTTCATTGGAAGGACTGATGTTGAAGCTGCAACTCCAATACTTTGGCCACCTGATGCGAAGAGCTGACTCATTTGAAAAGACCCTGATGTTGTAAAAGATTGAAGGCAGGAGAAGGGGATGACAGAGGATGAGATGTTGGATGGCATCACCGATTCAATGGACATGAGTTTGAGCAAACTCCGGAAGTTGGTGATGGACAGGGAGGCCTGGCATGCTGCAGTCCATGGGGTTGCAAAGAGTTGGACATGACTGAGTGACTGAACTGAACTGAACTGAACTGAACTGAAAAGTCCAGGGGAATAATGACCCAAATGACCCAAATTACCATGTAATTCTCACAAAATTAAAAGGAACCAGAAGCCAGTAGAACATGTTTGAAGTGCTAAAATTAAACTTAAAAGCTGACAACCTGAGATTTTATCTCCAGCAAAAATATCCTTCAAGAATGAAGGTGAAATGGATATATCATCACTAGGAGAAGTTGTCAGCAGTCAGCCTGCGTTATGAGAAAAACTAAGCAAAGTTCTTAAGGCTGAAGGGAAATGAAACCAGAGAGAAACTCAGATCTTCTGGAAAGAAAGAAGAGCACCTGAAATGGAGAATAGGTGGGTGAACTGCTGTGAGGCTGGCAGCAAAGCTCTTTCCAGAATTCTACATCCTGTGCAGAAGCCAGAGGTCTTGAGCTGATCTTTCAGTTTACACAATTCCGAGGAAAATCTTATCAGGACTTTTGTGAGAAACTGACGAGCTGATTCTAAAGGACCAACACTGAAAAACAAGAACACAGTTGAAGAACTAATACTACATGAATTCAAGACTTCATTCTAAAGCTGTAAGAATTAGCCAGTAGGGTTCTGACATAACAGTCAATAAACAGACCAACAGAATAGAACCAGTAGTTCAGAGATAGACTCACACTGAGTCATTTGATTTTCAGCAGAAGTGCCAAAGCAATTCAACAGTCTTCTCAACAAATGGTTCAGGCACAGCCGGGTGTCTGCACACCCAGATTCTTCAAGGTGGGCCACAATAGACGTGAGTGTAGGGGCTAAAAGTATAATGCTTTTAAATAAAATTTCGATGAAAATCTTCACAACTTGGGGATTGGCAAAAGTTTCTCAGTACATAAAAAGCAATGCCATATACTAAAAATATTTATAAATTAGATTTCAAAAAATTGAAAAACTAGTGCTCATCAAAAACCATCATGAAGAAAATGAATAGACAAACCACAGACTGGGAGGAAACATTTGCAAAGCACACATCTGACAAATAATTTGTATCCAGCAAACAGAAAGAACTTGAACAAAATTTTTATTTTTCTGGCTGTGCAGAGTCTTAGTTTTCAGATGTTCTCACTTCTCAGATTTTCCCACCAGAGCTCAGTTTTCCTTGTTCTAGATCTTTATATAAGTGGAATTTAGTGACTTCTCCCTCTGGGAGTCCTGGCAAGGGGTTTGAGTCACTGTCTGGGGTTCTGTGTCGACAGATTTGGGCTTATATTTGTTGAGACTTCTGAATGGCATCTTTAAGATCTGTGCATTTCATTGCACATAAGTTTTCATGAAAAGAAAATCCAGAACCATAAACAAATACTGGTACTTAGTGAGTGGTACACATGTTCAAGTATTTTGGGCAATGCGTACTAATGTCTGCAACGTATTTTGAAATGCATCAAAAAAAATAAGATGCATTGATAGGTCAATAGATACACAGAGATATGCTAAAGCAAGTATATTCAGTGTTAATCATAGGTCTGGGTGGTGGGTGTGTGGGTGGTCACTGTAGCATTCTTTCAAGCTTTATATTTAGACATTTTCATAATCAAATGTTGGAGAAAAAAGAAGAAAAGGCAAAACAGAGTTTGAGAATATATTTACAGCACTTTTTTCCCAACAAAGAACTGGTATCTAGAAAGTATTTTTGAATATTTCTAAAATCAATAAGAAAAAGGCAACAGCATCTAAGGGGGCAAAGATTAGGGCAAACACTTTACGAAAGAGGGTATCTCAATGGCCAATATTTTTTGGAAAAGTTATCAAGATCCTTAGTCAACAGTGAAATGAAACACAAAGTATTCGCTTGCACACACAAACCACAATGACTAAAATGGGAACAAAAACAAAAACACACACACACACACCAAGAAAACAAACCATAAGAACAGATAATACCAAATGTTGGCTGGCAGACAGAGCCACCGGAATGCTCAGGTGTGGCTGGCTGAGGGCAGCTTGCCACAAATACTTGGAACGTGAGTTTGGTGGTCGAGCGTATGCCCATCCAATGACCCGGTGGTTCTCCTTCTGGGGACAGTCCAACAGAAACGGGTGCACCCATGAGCACACAGGCATATTTAAGAATGTTCATTGCGGTGCAGCTTGTAATCTCCCTGTGCTGAAAACAAGCCCAAACTCCACCAATAGCAGAACAGACACCAAAACGCGGTACCTTCACACCATGGGACGTGACACATCCCAACACATGGGAGAATCTCAGACGCATGATGTTGACTTAAAAAAAAGACCACACACAAGAGTACATTCTGAATGACATCACATACATAGAATTCACCATCATGGGCCTGCCCTCTGGTGAGGGAGGGCAGGTGGTGGGCACTAGTGGGTGCCTTTGGGGTCCTGGCTAGCGGGGATTTGGAGTGCTGGAATGTTGGGATCTTGGTGGTCATTTGCGGGGGTGGGTTCACTTTGCATATGTTCAGTTGTACGGCTCTCTGTATATATAGATGATTCTACAACATGCTACAGGAAACGTGCGCCCAGCCTGCAGAGTGCTTACTCTGTGGAGCTTTGCTGGAGGTGGGTCCATGGAGACCAGGTGGGAAAGCCAGCCCTGCCTGGTGCATGGGCCTTCCAGCCGGTGGGGGTCAGGGGTCTGAGGCTCTGGGCACTAGGGAGACCAGGCCTGGTCTGTTTATTTAGCTGGGCTTCCTCCCAACACCCCCTTCCATACTTCCTGGGCTGATGTCACCCACTGCAGTGGGGCAGGGCTCAGGGCACACGGAGGAGGTGACCCCTCGGGCAGCCCAGCCCATGATGTTCCCACACTGCCAGGAGGCTGGATGGTGGGGCCTCCATCTGCCTGGCCCCCACGCCCACGTGTGATGCCTTCCCGCCAACCCTCCAGTTTCCTCCTGGGCTAAAAATGAACACGTGGGGCAGAGTCTGTGCCTGGAGCAGCCCAAGGCAGTGAGGGGTCGGGAGCAGCTTCTTGTTTCCTCCCATCTGCTCCGACTCACAACCCACACTGGGTCCTCGCTGCTGCACCCGCCTGCCTCCTTTGTCTACATCTCCCAGCCCGAGTCACTCACTTAATAACTAACACAGCTTGGCAAACGTTGCAAGCACGCTGCACGTTTTTTTCGTCACACGAGCAGCAGAAGGATGGACTGACTCATGATCTCCCGTGAACGTGGATGGGAAGAAAAGTAATTCTCATGGCCTCAAAACAGACTTTGATTTAAGCCGAGTCATGGCTAACTCAAAACAAACCCGCTGCTTTTTCACCCACTCAGCTGCCATACGGGGTCAGCCCTGGGTCCCTGGTCAGGAAGGGGCTCCTGTGGGGGCCTGGGGAGCTCCTCAAAGTCCCTGAAGTGTGGTTGCCATGTCCACCTGCCCAGTGAGGGCACTGAGGTGGCAGGGCCACCTGGGGGGCAGTAGGCGGGCATTAGGGTGCAGGCCCAGGCCTCTGAGTCTTATGCTGTCTGTCACTCCGGGCTCATTTCTGGTCCCCAAGGGGCACAGGGATAGGGTTAGGGTCTGGTGCCCCTCACACTGACCTGGGGATGTACCACAGCCTCCCAACCCCACTCCCCAGAAGAAGGCACCCAGGAGCTCCAGCCAGCCAGAAGCTGCCCAGCCCAGCTGCTCGGGGCTCTGTGGGGAGCTGGCAAGGTGCCCACCATGCGCCTGGGGTGCATCACTGACAACAACCCCAACTCCAGTCACACTTCACAGTGGAGTAAACCGAACTCCCTGAAGGTTCTTTGGTGCTTGCCTCCAGTTGCCCTGATGACAAGATGGCAGGGACTCAGCACAAATCCGCTGAGCCCTGGCTAGGGCTCCTGGCCCATCTCCACCGAGTGGGATGCAGCTCCTGCAAATGGGGGTCTTCCCGGCTGTCAGCAGGACCAGTCTGCTGCCTGCTGAGGGGCCACCAGGAGGGTGGCAGCTCCCTTCCACCATTTTGCCTTCTTCACTCACCCCCACTCCCTGACTCTGCCCTCCAGAAAGTTCTGATCCAGATCCCTCAGCAGCTTATAGAAAATGATGGTGACACCAAAAATAATTGTGTGTGTACACACACACACATTCACATAGGTGGACACACAGGCAGGTACACACAGGTACACACTCAGGTACATGCACAGGTACACATGCAGACACATAGGTACAGGTGCAGGTACACACCCAGGTATACACACACAGATACACACACACACAGGTACACACATACAGGTACACACAGAGGTATACATGCAGGTACACACACAGGTACATGCATAGGTATACACACACAAGTACACATAAGTACACAGGTGGGTATATACACACATAAGTACACATGCGGTACACATGCGCAGGTACACACACAGGTACAAACTAAGATCATGGCATCTGGTCTCATCATAGATATGGGGAAACAATGGAAACGGTGACAGAATTTATTTTCTTGGGCTACAAAATCACTGCAGATGGTGACTGCAGCCATGAAATTAAAAGATGCTTGCTCCTTAGAAGAAAAGCTATGACAAACCTAGACAGTATATAAAAAGCAGAGACAGTACTTTGCGACAAAGGTCTGTCTAGTCAAAGCTATGATTTTTCCAGTAGTCATGTATGGATGTGAGAGTTGGAGCATAAAGAAGGCTGAGTGCCAAAGAGCTGATGCTTTTGAACTGTGGTGCTAGAGAAGACACTTGTGAGTCCCTTGGACTGAAAGGAGATCAAACCAGTCAATCCTAAAGGAAATCAATCCTGAATATTCATTAGAAGGACTGATGATGAAGCTCCAATACTTTGGCCACCTGTCAACTTTGGCGAAGACTTGACTCATCAGAAAAGACCCTGATGCTGGGGAAGATTGAAGGCCGGAGGAGAAGGGGATGACAAAGGACAAGATGGTTGGATGGCATCACTGACTCGATGGACATGAGTTTGAGCAAGCTCTGGGAGATGGTGAAGGACAGGGAAGCCTGGCTTCCTATCGTCCACAGGGTTGCAAACAGTCGGACATGACTGAGCGACTGAACAACAACACACACAGGTACACGTGCAGGAACACATGCACATACATAGGTACATGTGCAGGTACACACACAGGTATACATACAGGAACACATGCAGGTAGGTGCACACACACAGTCAGGAGCAGCTCTTCCCTTGGGTAGAGACCAGATTCATGGGATCCTGATGTCTCTACAAGGGGTTTGTGCTTTCCCCCTCCTCCAGGTCCCCTGAAACTCAGAGAGTGTAAGCACAGAAGGTCCCTGGTTAGGGAACCAGCCAAGAGCTAGGTATGCGGGACCCATGCCTGGGGAATTGGATTTCGTGCAAACAGAGATATAAAAATGGAGCAGTTAGGGGCTTGGAAGTTCTTCATGCTGAGGTTTGATGGAGATGATGAAGGCCAGTGGTCCCACTGCGGCACACTGACCGCCCAGACAGCCCACCAGAGACCCCGCAAGGCCAGGCTGTGCCTGAGCCCCGACTCTGCCACCTCTGCAGGACCCACGTGGTGCCGGATGACCAGCCTGCCCCAAGTCTGCAGCTGACACCTTGAGGTCTCTCTGTGGGCAACACCCACGTGACCTTGGGTCCAGCCCCACACCTTGTCTACGTCCCCTTCTGCAAGTCCCTGTGCTCCGTCTAAGCCCAGCTGCAGGGGTGCGGCCCCCCTGTTCCACCCGCTCCACACCTTTGAGGCCAGGCTGGTTTGTGCCCTTTTTGGCTTCCTGTGGATTCTGGACTCGCCATCCACTCACTCACAGTGGGCCGGCCTGGGGACACCTCTTGTTGGGATGTGGCCTCAGGCCCCGCTGGTGCCATGGGTTTTGGCAGACCCTCCTGGTGGGCTGGGTGAGGTGGTGTGTGGTGTGCGTGGGGCCGGGGGCAGACACTGCTGAGGGCGCAGGAGCCTGAGCCCCTTGACTTTTCTCACGTTCCTCAGCTCGGTTCCCAGCCATGCACAAACCATCAGGGAAACAAAGGAAGAGCACTGGCCTCTGTGGGAATGGCTGGACTCAGGGAGGTCCCTGTAAGGAGCCCATGTTTCAGTTTCAGGTTGTGGGGTGGGGAAACTGAGGCCCAGGAAGGTGAAGGGTTACTCAGGATCATGGAGAAAGCAGACGGCCAACTCTTGAGGGCCACGGGCCATAGCATCCAGTGGTTCACATCATGAATCCCATGAAGGAAGGGTGGGTCCCGTTTTAGAGCCAAGACACTAGGCTCAGTGGGCTTCAGTGGGCTTCAGTGGTCACCGGACAGGCCCAGGTGGATCCCCGTGTCCAGTGTCCCATGCCCTGGCTTCCCTGGCGCACCTGAGACATGTGGGAACAGGGCTGTGCGTTCACATTCCCCGCATATCAGCAGGGAGACGCGAGCCCAGAGCAGATAAGTGGGGCTGGAACCAACGACCAGAGTCTCTCCAGCCCAGGTGCCCTCCACTCGGACCCCCAGCCTTGACTCATCTCCAGCCCTCTCCTGGCAGCACCCCCTCATCTCTGCAGCCCATCGATCCGGGAATATTAGAACTGAGAGGCCCCTTTGAAGCCAACAGGGGTGGTTCTGGGACATAGAAAAGGAAGTACTGTTTACTTGACTGCCAGCAGGCTTGGGAACCTGGTCTCCTTGGGAGGCTGTTTAGGCCGAAAATAGAAATTAAATTCGAGGAGGGTTCAGATAAATTTGCCCACGATAGTAACAGCTGTTGATTCATTAGTGTCGGCAAGCCAGGCCCAGCGCAAAGCCCTTTCACAGACACCCTCTTAATCCTCAGAACATCGCTCTCCAGGAGGCCTCATTTGCCTGACTCAACAAGGGAAGCCAAGGTGTTGATGGCTTATGTGGCTTGCCTGAGGTTACATGGCTGGTGAGTGGGCAAAACAGGGACTTGATCCTGATTCCATCTCGTTTCAGACATGGGCTCGTGGGTGACCTCTGTGCAGACTACCAGCGCCCCCATCTGTGTTCATACCAGCCTCACCACTGCATACTCTGCATCCTGAGCTCAGGGACCTCAAAGATGCAGGAGGCTGCTCCTCGTTTCTCCCTGCTCTCTAGGGAGAGCTGTGGCCATAGGTCCGGCCCAGAGTAACAGGTTTCCATCGTCCCCTCCCAAAGGGCTGACTTTCTTCTCGTGGGGTTGAGGGTGGGGGCACCACAGGGAGCTGTCTTGGCTTTTGATTTATTCATTCAACCCATTCATTCAACAACTGAATCCACTCGTATTTACCGAGTGCCTACCATGAGCTGGGCGCTGTTCTGGAAGTGCTCAGAAGGAAGGAAGTAATGAGGGTCAGAGCAGACATGAAGGAAGTACAGACTAGAAAGGCAACAAAAAGATCCATGCAACAAGAGTTGGCTTTTTGAAGAGGTGAACAAAATTGACAAACGTTTAACTGGACTGAGAAAAAAGGAGAAGACACAAATAAATAAAATCAGAAATGAAAGAGGAGACATTGCAACGGATACCATAGAAATACAAAGGCTCCTAAGAGACCACTATGAATAATCATACACACAAATTGGATAACCTAGAAGAACCAGATAAATTCATAGAAACAGACAAACTACCAAGGCTGAATCACGAAGAAAGAAAATCTGAACAGCCAACAACGAGCAAGGAGATAAGAGTAATCAAAAACCTCCCAACACAGACAAGCCAGATGGCTTCACTAGTGAACTCTACCAAACATTTAAAGAAGAATTTAACACCAGTTATTCTCAACTCATCCAAAACACTAAAGAGGAGAGAACATGTCCATATTAATTTTACAAGGCTAGCATCACCCTCATACCAAAGCCAGACAAGGATACAAGAAGAGAAAACTACAGACCAATATCTCTGATGAACACAGATGCAAGATTCTCAGCCAAACACAGCTGACCTTTGAACAGCAGGGGCTTTGGACTGTGTGAAGCTGCTTGTATGTGGATCTTTCAACAAATAAACAGGTGGCTCTCTGTGTGTTCATGGGTTTTGCATCCTTGAATTCCACCAACTGAAGATCAAAATTTCCATCTTTGGTTAGTTGAATCCACTAATGCAAAACCCATGTATATGAAGAGCCATCCGTACTAGCAAACCACATTCAATAGCACATTTAAAGGATTATACACCATGCTCAAGTGGAACTCAATCCTGGGATGCAAGGATGGTTCAATACACCCAAATAAATAAATGCGATATACCACATTCACAGAATGAGGGATAAAAATCATATGATCAGGCTTCCCTGGTGCTGCTGCTGCTGCTGCTGCTAAGTCGCTTCAGTCGTGTCCGACTCTGTGTGACCCCATAGACGGCAGCCCACCAGGATCCCCCGTCCCTGGGATTCTCCAGGCAAGAATACTGGAGTGGGTTGCCATTTCCTTCTCCAATGCATGAAAGTGAAAAGTGAAAGAAGTTGCTCAGTCGTGTCTGACTCTTAGCGACCCCATGGACTGCAGCCTACCAGGCTCCTCTGTCCATGGGATTTTCCAGGCGAGAGTACTGGAGTCGGGTGCCATTGTCTTCTCCGTCCCTGGTGGCTCAGTGGTAAAGAATTTGCCTACTAATGCAGAAGACATAGGTTCAATCCCTGGTCTGGGAAGATCCCACATGCTTGTGGAGCAGTTAAGCCCAGGTGCCACAGTTATTGAGCCTGTGCTCTAGAGCCTGGGAACCGCAACTACTGAGCCACGTGCCACAACTACTGAAACCCATGGGCCCTAGAGCCTGTGCTCTGCAGCAAGAGGAGCCACTGTTATAAGAAACCCGTGGGCTGCAACTAGAGAGTAGCCCGTGCTCATCACAACTAGAGAAAAGCCCACACAGCGATGGAAACCCAGCACAGTCAATAAGTAGATAAATAAAATGATTAAAAATCATATGATCATCTCAGTAAGTGCAGAAAAAGCATTTGACAAAATTCAATATCCTTTCATGATAAAAATACTCAATTAGGTATAGAAGGATTGTGCCTCTATATAATAAAGCCCATGTATGATAAGCCCATGTCTGGCAGGCTACAGTCCTTGGGGACGCAAAGAGTTGGACATGACTGAGCACTGAGCACATCATAAAATGAACATGATAAGCCCTCAGCTAAAATCACACTCAGGATGAAAAGCTGAAAGCTTTCCCTCCAACATCAAGAACAAGACAAAGGTGTCCATTCTTACCACTTCTATTCAACACAGCATTGGAAGCCTTAGAATAATTCAGAAAGAAAAAGAAATAAAAATCATTAAAAATCAGAAAGGCAGAGGTTAACTTGTCTCTGTATACATATGACATGATCTTACACATAGAAAATCCTAAAGACTCAACCAAAACATGGTTGAATGAACGACGAATTCTGTAAAGTTGCAGGATAAAAAGTCAACATACAAATATAAGTTGTGTATCTATACACTAACAGCAAACTATCTGAAAAAGAAGTTATGAAAGCTATATCATTTACAATAGCATCAAAAAAGAATGGGATGCCTAGGAATAAATTAAACCATGGCTATGAAAGTTCTCGAAAAAGCAAGAGAGTTCCAGAAAAACATCTATTTCTACTTTATTGACTATGCCAAAGACTTTGACTGTGTGGATCACAATAAACTGTGGAAAATTCTGAAAGATATGGGAACACCAGACCACCTGATCTACCTCTTGAGAAACCTATATGCAGGTCAGGAAGCAACAGTTAGAACTGGACATGGAACAACAGACTGGTTCCAAATAGGAAAAGGAGTACGTCAAGGCTGTATACTGTCACCCTGCTTATTTAACTTCTATGCAGAGTACATCATGAGAAATGCTGGGCTGGAAGAAGCACAAGCTGGAATCAAGATTGCCGGGAGAAATATCAATAACCTCAGATATGCAGATGACACCACCCTTATGGCAGAAAGTGAAGAGGAACTAAAAAGCCTCTTGATGAAAGTGAAAGAGGAGAAAGAAAAAGTTGGCTTAAAGCTCAACATTCAGAAAACAAAGATCATGGCATCTGGTCCCATCACTTCATGGGAAATAGATGGGGAAACAGTGTCAGACTTCATTTTTTTGGGCTCCAAAATCACTGCAGATGGTGACTGCAGCCACAAAATTAAAAGACGCTTACTCCTTGGAAGGAAAGTTATGACCAACCTAGACAGCATATTCAAAAGCAGAGACATTACTTTGCCAACAAAAGTCCGTCTAGTCAAGGCTATGGTTTTTCCAGTAATCATGTATGGATGTGAGAGTTGGACTGTGAAGAAAGCTGAGCGCTGAAGAATTGATGCTTTTGAACTGTGGTGTTGGAGAAGACTCTTGAGAGTCTCTTGGACTGCAAGGAGATCCAACCAGTCCATTCTAAAGGAGATCAACCCAGGGATTTCTTTGGAAGGAATGATGCTAAAGCTGAAACTCCAGTACTTTGGCCACCTCATGTGAAGAGTTGACTCATTGGAAAAGACTCTGATGTTGGGAGGGATTGTGGCAGGAGGAGAAGGGGACGACAGAGGATGAGATGGCTGGATGGCATCACCAACTTGATGGATGTGAGTTTGAGCGCACTCTGGGAGTTAGTGATGGACAGGGAGGCCTGGCATGCTGCGATTCATGGGGTCACAAAGAGCTGGACACGACTGAGTGACTGAACTGAACTGAACTCATGAAAGGTCTATACACTGAAAACTCTAAAACACTGATGAAAGCAATTGAAGACATCACAATTAATTGGAACGATATCCTGTGTACAAGGATTGGAAGAATCAATATGCTTCAAATGTCTATATTACCCAAAGCAACTTATCAATTCAGTGTAATCCCTAAAAAAATTCCCATGGCACAGTTTACAGAGGTAGAAAAACAATCCTAAAATTCTTATGTGAGCACAGAAGAACCAAAATCCAAAGAGGCCTTGAGAAAGAAGAACAAATTTGGAGGTATACACTTCCTGATTCAAACTAGATCACAAAGCTTTAGTAATCAAACAATATAGTGCTGGCTGCCGCTGCTGCTGCTGCTGAGTCGCTTCAGTCGTGTCCGACTCTGTGCGACCCCATAGACGGCAGCCCACCAGGCTCCCCCGTCCCTGGGATTCTCCAGGCAAGAACACTGGAGTGGGTTGCCATTTCCTTCTCCAGTGCATGAAAGTGAAAAGCGAAAGTGAAGTCGCTCAGTCGTGTCCGACCCTCAGCGACCCCATGGACTGCAGCCCGCCAGGCCCCTCCGTCCCTGGGATTTCCTGGGCAGGAGCCCTGGCGTGGGTGCCATCGCCTTCTCCAATAATGCTGGCAAACAGACACATATATCTGTTGGAGCAAAATAGCCCAGAAACAAACGCAGGCATATATGGTCAACCAGCCTGGTCCAGGAAGATCCCCTGGAGAAGGGAATGGCAGCCCACTCCAGTATTCTTGCCTGGAGAATTCCATGGACAGTGGAGCCTGGCGGGCTACAGTCCATGGGGTTGCAGAGAGTTGGACATGACTTAGTGACTGAACAAAAACAAACAAACAAACAACAATCTTCAACAAAGTTGCCAAGAATGCACAGTGAAGAAAGGACAGCTTCTTTGATAAAAGGTGCTGGGAAAACTGGACAGCCACATGCAAAAGAATGAAATTGGATCCTTATCTCACTAAAATCAGCTCAAAATGGATGAAAGACTTGGATGTAAGACATGATACCGTAGAAGTCCTAGAAGAAAACATGGAGGAAAAGCTCCTTGCTATTGGTCTTGGCAATGACTTTTTGGATGTGACATCAAAAGCACAGGCAACAAAAGCAAAAGCAAACAAGCAGGGCTGCCTGTAATGAAAAAGCGCATGCACAGCAAAGGGGACGATTAACAAAGTGAAGAGACAACCACAGAAGGGGAAACGTACTTACAAATCCCTCATCTGATAAGGGGTCAATATCCAAACTATAAAAGGAACTTACATAACTCAACAGCAAAAAGACAAATAGCCTGATTTTAAAATGGGCTTAGGACCTGAAAAAACATTTTACAAAGATGTACAGATGGCCAACAGGCACATGAAAAGAAAATGCTCACTAATCGTCAGGAAAGTATACATCAGAACCGTGGCGAGACGTCACCTCATACCTGTGAGGAAGGCTATCGTCCAAAACACAAGAAGTAAGAGTTGGTGAGGGTGGAGCGAAAGGGGGACCCTTGCGTGAGGGTGGAGCGAAAAGGGGACCCTTGCACACTGTTGGTGGGAGTGTGCATCGGTGCAAGAGAAAACAGGATGGAAAATGGTATGGCTCAAAAAATTAAAAATAGAACCACCATATGAACCAGTAATTCCACTTCTACATATATATATACATTTATATTCAATGGAAATGAAAGCAGGATTTTGAAGAAATATCTTCACCTCCCGCCCAAGTTCACTGCAGAACTTCTCACAAGGAGCAAGACATGGAGAACACCTAAGTGTCCATCGATGGACAAACGGGTCTTCTTTATCTGTGTTATATATGTGTGTGTTATGTATCTTATATATATGCATTTATATATAAAATATATACATATACAAATGGAATATTACTCAGCCATAAAAAAGGACATTTTGCCATTTGCTGTTCATCATACCTGGATGAACCCAGAGGACACTATGCTAAGTGAAATGAACCAGACACTGAAGGACGATTACTGTACAGTCTCACTTAAATGTGGAGTCTAAAATGTCAAATTCGTAGAAACAGTCAAAAGGGGTTTCCAGGGGCTGGTCAAAGTGTACAAGCTTTCCAGCTACGAGGTGCGTTCTGGTCTAAGGCACAGCATGTGGTCACAGTTATCAACTCTGTACTCTGCACTTGAAAGTTGCTGAGAGAGCAGATCTGAAATGCTCTCACTGCACAAACAAGGTAAGTATGTGAGGGGACAGACATTAATTGGCTTGATCGGGGCATCACTGCACAACACATATGTATATCAAAACACCACTATACGCCTTAACTATAATATATATATGGTGATTATTCATCAGTCAAACCCTAATTAAGATGAAAAACACGCTGAGAAATACAGCCACAGCCCAATGGATACTCTCCCTGATCTTGCATCCTTATACTCTGGGGGTGGTGGGAGTGAGTCATGAGTAAGCAGACACCACACAGCTTGGGGTGCATCATCAAAGGGATGACTGGAACAAGTTACCACAAACCACACTGCTTGCAGCCGAGAGATGGATTTTCTTATAATTCCCAAAGTCCCAAGTCCAGAGTCCGGGTGTGGGCAGGGCCTTGGGCCCCTCCATCTGGAGGCTCTAGGAAAGGATCCCTCCCGCCTCCTCCTGGGCTCACAGCTGCCTCCCTCCACGCCATCTCCTCTGGGCGTCTCTGTGTCTCCTCTTCTTGTAAGGTCATTGGATTTGGGGTGTCCGATCAGAGGAGAACTTGGCCGATGGCTGTCAGAGAAGCTCTTGGGTGTATGTGAACTTGGGGAGCAGGGACCATGGAAAGCTTGCCTTGCTGTGAGAATGGGGCTCCAGTGGTCACTGTCTGCCTGACCGTTAGGGGACCTGACATTTCCTGCCCTCCCCTCAAGCTCCTGGACTCCCAACCCATTTGGAGACTCAGCCCTGCTCTGCCCAAGGTTTCCAGATCCGAAGCCTGGTTTCTCCCTCAGTAGCCCCGAAGAATGAGCGTCCGAACTGGGCCTGCACTCGCCCCCAGGTGCCTGGGCCTTCCTGGACCACATTTCATTTATCCCTTATCCCTTGGGTGACCCCGGTCTGAAACCCACTTGTGGATGTCAAAATGGTAAATAGCACTTTAGAGTGAGAATCACTTCACCCTCACAGACAGTAAGAGAATGACCTGGACCCAAGTCCCAAGTGCTGGGCTGGGACCCCCGGGCTTGGCAGCTCCCCAGGGCAGTCTCCAGCACAAAGAGCGCCTGCTGGGCCCTGTAAACCGTGAGCCCGGGACCTTTTTGGGGGCAAAGGGGCGGGGAAGCCAGGACGCCACAGTCACCATCTGCTTCGGGCCGTCCTGAGGCCTCGTCCTCTGAATTCTCTTGACAACAAACCCAAAGCCTCAGAGGAAGCCAGGTGAGCTGAGGGCAGGAGAGAGGTCTGCAGAACCACTGCCTCTGCCCCCATTTTGTGGATGGGATGACTGAGGCCCAGGTGGCAGGTATGAGCTAATGGGCATCCGGGGCCAGCAGCAGGCGGGGCGGTGGTTGTGTCGGGCTCCCATTTTCTCTGTGCCGTGTGGCTGGGGGTCCCTCCGGACGGCCAGTGCGTGGAGTCTGGGAGGGGCTCTGTGGACAGGCGTGTGCCCCCCTCTCCGCTGCGTGCCAGAGCAATGGTCTCGCAAGCCCTGCCCCCCGCCCATGAGGGACAGACCGCTGCCCCCCGACTGATGACAAGGAAACCAGGCCCAGCAAGGCCCCACCCCATGTCTGAGGTCGCACAGCCATGTGAAGGGCGGGGTGTGTGAGGGTCCTATGAGCTATGACAAATCACCACGTCTGTGGTTAAAATAGCATGTGCTTATTCTCTGATGGTTCTGGAGTCAGAGCCCAAATCAGGGTCACTGTTGGACGACTGCTGGGCAGGCCGGCTCAGACTGGTTCCACTTGGAGGCGTGTGGAGGGTGGGGGGTCGGCGCCCCCTTCTCCAGGGTCTGGAGGAGCCTTGGTCCTCAGCTGGTGGCCTCACCTCAGCCCGACCTCTGTTTCCGTCGTCAGCTCTCTCCCCTGACCTCCCCCTCCACAGGGCCTTGCAATGACACCAGGGCCCCGGGTCACCATCTCCCCAGGTCCCTGGCCATGTGGTCAGGCTCCAGGGGTAGGGCCTGGGTGTCCTTGGGGCGGTCATTCCACTGACTGGGGTGCCTGGGCTTGGACCCGGCTGCCTGCCTCCCAGGTGACTGTCTCATGGGGGAAACTGAGGCTCTGGGAGGCCAGGCCAGCTGTCTAGTCCCAACTGGAGCGGAGGTGGGCTGCCCTGCTTCCCTGGAGTGCTCTTGGCCGAGGTGGGGTACGGGACTGGGGGCTGAGCAAGGCCGCCTGGTCCTTCCAGAGGCTCATGTGCCAAGGAAAGGGGAGGGGTGTGGTGGGGAGAAGGGAGTTGGCAGGAGGCCGCCTCGGCCTCAGCATCGCGGGATCAGGTTTAGAGGGGCCGCTGCTGGCTGTCTCCTCTGAAATGTGGAAAGTGTTTTCTCTCCAGTTAACTGAAAGCAGCTCTGTGTTTACAGCATCAGCCCCGGGGTGGGGGGGCGGGTGGGCAGCGGGAGGACAGTCTGAACATGGGGTTGCCACAGTGAGGCTGGCTGCTTGCTTCTGTGCGT
This sequence comes from Bubalus kerabau, assembly GCF_029407905.1. Lineage (NCBI taxonomy): Eukaryota > Metazoa > Chordata > Mammalia > Artiodactyla > Bovidae > Bubalus > Bubalus kerabau. The sequence goes on along the minus strand of NC_073640.1, from coordinate 16,758,391 downwards.
CCCCTGGAGCGTGGGGGTGGAGTGGGTGTGCGTGTTCATATGGGTAGCGTGTGCGTGCCCCGCTGTGTTGCACAGCACCTGTGCAGCTCTTTTGCGGTGAACTCGGTCCTGTCTCTGGCCTCAGTTTCTTTATCTGTCCAATGGGGATGTGGCCTCTGCCAGCTGTCTGTCTGCCATCGGCCTGCTGGCACAAATTAGGAGAGGGGTTGCCAGCTTCTTTTTCCAGCTTGTGAGGCGCTCGCTCTGCCTCTGGCTGGAGCCTGGCTGGCCTGCACCACCGCAGCCCCTGCAGATCTTTCCTAGTGAAGGGATGGAAACTGGGGTCAGAGAGGCCCATGGCCGGAGGCGGGGGTGGCCATGCACATGCTGGGCATGCGCACCCGGGCCTGCGAGGGATGACCAGGGGCCTGTGCTGCCCCCAGGGACCACACACCGCCACAGCCCCTGGGGGCTGCTGAGATGGAGCGGAGCTGCCAGATGAGCTGGGGTCCCAGGGCAGGTAGGGTGGCTTACACAGGCTGCCCCACATCCACCCAGATCCTGGACCCCAGACAGCACCATCAGGAGGCCCCCTGGGTCCTGTCCATTTGGGGCTTCAGATGCTGAGGGGCTGGAAGACCCCTCCTGCAGAGCCTCCAGAGGGAGGGCAGACTCTGGCCTCCAGACTGGGCAGAGGAGAGTCTTGTTGCTGTCAGCCCCCTGCCCTCCCCCTGCTGTGGTGCTCTGCGACAGGCCCCAGGACTTGCTCGGTGGTGGTGGGGGGACCTGAGGGCTGCCAGGTAAACACCGCTCGGCCCTGCTGGGGAAGCAGAAGTGGGCAGCAGACCACCCACGTTCCTTTAGGCCAGGATGCTGCAGGCTGCCCCAGGGCAGGTCCCTAGGGGTCCGGAGGGTCAGGGTCTCCCCAGGACACGCATGGGGGTCAGAGGGGCTCCACCTGCTTCCCCTTTGCTCCCTTCTTCCCTGCAGGGCTCCCTCTCTCCTGCCTCCCTATCCGCCCCCTCCCCAACCCACTCCCGGCAGGACTAGTCCCCTGCTGGGGACCTGAACTGATCCTCTGGTCCTGGGAGGCCCCGGGGTGGTGGGGGAAGTTGGAGAGGGCCCCAGTGGTGGGGAGGGACCTGAGAAGAACTGGAGGGGATGGAGCAGCCTGGGTGGAGCCCCAGAGGTGAGAGTCGGGTGGGGCGAGATGGCCATTATCTCTTCCTAAAAGTAGGCACTCTGGCTGCCTGGAGGGCTTGTCCTGTGACTTTGAGGTGATCCCGTGAGGGGCCCTGGTCAGGGTCAGGCTGATGAGAGTTTCCCAGAGGGCCCTGCCAGGGCCAAAAGCCAACCCCCTCCCCACCCCCACCCCACATAGCTCCCGCCCCATGGAGGCCAGCTCCTCCCGTCTGTGTCCAGAGGTGGCTGGACCAGGGTGGAGAGAGGCATCTGGAGAAATACGCCTGGGACAGAGCCAAGAATTCCCATCTCTGGAGATATCAGCCGGCACCAACGAAGAGAGTAGAAATGGAATACAAATTCTCTTTCAATGCTCTCGGCTGCTAAGTTCAGCCCTTTAGCCAGAAGTCCAAGCGGAGCACTCACACCGCAGCCCACTCCAGAGCTCGGCCGCATCCAAGAATCGCAGGAAGAGGGGCGTCTGTGCCTTGTCCCTCCAGGGGCCTGTGCTGCCAGGTCGACACAGAGGTGCCGGATTGGGGAGCAGAGCACTACCATCTGCGACGAAGAAGGAACAGGGCAGGCGCACAAAGGCACAGTCAGGACCAGCCCCAAGACTGTCCCCAGGCTGGCAGGGGCCACCGTGTGTGAAATTGACACCGGCCCGGGTGGGTGTGCTGGCCCAGCATCCCTGCGAGAAAGCTCTCTCACAGAATCTGCCTTCTTTCCAGGCCTCGGGGCTTCACTAGTGATCAGAGAGCCCGCGCCAATGTTCCAGTGCAGCCTCTCAGACAAGCACTGTCAGCCACACCACAGCCCAGAGGTCCCTGTGAAGGTGGAGAAGGCTCTGGGGGGTCCCCATGTGGTCGGCAGAGAGTGGGTCCAGCCTGCTCAGGACCAATCCTGAATTCTGAAACGCTGGCCTGGAGGGGTCCTGGGGGCTCTGTCCCAAGTGACCCCTTTACTTTACAAGGGGGAGCCTGAGGCTGGGCAGGGGGGTTGGGTCCCCAGGTCATGTGCTGAGTGACCACTGAGGGGCCTCACCCAGCTCTCCGCACGCCTGCTCACTCTGAGGAAACGGCAGCCATGACATTTAGCCACAGGAGCCAGGCCGGGAGATGAGATTTTGCAGGAAAGATTCACCCTTTCCTCCCCAGGTTCGTGGTACCGTTAGACTTCTCTGTCCTGCGATTGCTGGCCTTGCCCAGTAAATGTAGGTGGAAAAAATGATGCCTGAGTTCTGAGCTCAGGACTCACCCTCAGGAGCTGCTGACTTCAGGCCAAGAGGAGAAAGCCCTGGGTGTCCCGCTGGACCCAGGAGAACGTGGGACAGACCTCAGTGACCCCACGGCCCGGAGCAGGGGCAGTGGAGCTCAGACCAGATCACGCACGTCCAGTTGCGCTCCCTGCCCCGAGGGGCTGTGGTGATTGTTACAGCCGCAACTGACAGATGCGTCCTGAAAGCTGGTAAACACCGAGGGACGACAGAAGAGGGTGGAGAACACCTGCAGGGTGCTGTCTGGGTACCAGGCTCTTACAAGGATGACCCTGTTTCAGCTTCTTCATAATGCTACAGCTGGGATAGCGATTTGTCCCATTTTGAGACAGGCTCAGATTGGTAGGGTGACCAGCTGGAGGCCACACTGCCAAAAGAGTGGCCCTGGGTCTGAACTCACACCTGTGTCTCCAAAACGCAGGTGTTCTGCCTTTACATCTGCACTGTCCGACACAGTAACCACCAGCTGCCCGTGCGGACTGAAACTTGATGACTTCAATTAGATAAGGACAAATTCAGGTCTCACTCACACTTGCCACCTTCCAGGTGTTCCAAGGCCACATGCAGCTGGTGGCTGTCATTGCGGACAGTGTGGACACAGCACGTCCACGGCGTCCAGAGGTCTCTGCTGGGCAGGGCCCCAGAGACAGACTCGGGCCTGGGAGATGGCTCGCCGCCACCTCTGCCTCCACCACCAGTTTGCTCTGTGAGTGGATGAGAGGCCTCCGATGGCTGCTGGGCGGACGGCGCAGCCACACTGCCCACAGAGCAGGGCTGGCTGCGCATGGATGAGACCTAACGGGCACCCTCCCTCAGCTGAGGAAACTGCACGGGGCTGGGGGCAGCCACCCCAGACTGTCTGATCATCTCAGGTCCTTTGTCACCAGGGGGCGGGCAGCTCAGCTTATCCACTGGTGACTGAGCCTCTTGCCACCAGGCCCCGAGTCAGTGGTGCCCAGGTAGTCTTCTTGCTGGGGGCTGGGAGTGAGGGTGGGGGTCGTGTTGCCCCGGGGGTTAGACCCAGCCCAAGGCGGTGAGGCCCCAGGTGGGGAGGCCGCAACTCTGCAGGCCACTCAGCACCGAGCAAAGACAGGGTCCCCAGTTGCTGCCAGCATGGGGCTGCCCCAGAAGGGGACAGCTGCCAGTGTCGGCAGGGTTCACTGCTCTCGACAGAGGCTGGCGGGGCGGGCCTGCCCATGGGTATGCTGACCCGGGGAGCAGGGAGGAGGTGAGGTGAGGGGTGTGCTCTGCACAGGCACCAGCAGGCAGTAAGCACCCCATAAACAGGGGTGAAGACAGTGACAGAAAACAGCCCCCAGCGTGCTGCGTACAGCCCGTGAGTGAGGAGCAGCTTTTATACTTCTAAAGGTTCATAAAATAGAGGTGACAGAGACCATATGTGGCCTGCTGAGCCTGAAAGATTTGCTGTCAGCCCTTCCCAGGGGGAGTCTGAGGCCTTGGGTTGGAGGGTGGGACTGGGCTCCAGCCCCACGGAGGGGCTCTGGGTGGTCAGGGCCCTGCACAGGTGCTCCCTGACTGGACAGCAGTCCCCCACCTGCCCAGACCCCTGGCCTCCCTGAGGGCCCACCTCCCCCACCCAGGCCCCTGGCCTCCCTGAGGGCCCACGTCCCCCACTCAGGCCCCTGGCCTCCTTGAGGGCGCACCTCCCTCACCCAGGCCCCTGGCCTCCCTGGAAGGTCCACCCTCCCCTCCATCCAGCCCCTGACCTCCCTGGAGGGCCCACCTACACCAGCACAGAGGCCATGCCTATTTCAGTTCTGACTTGCCTCCTCCTCTGGCCCTGTGGGTCTCACATGGTCATAGCTGTAGGACAGGTGATGGCCAGCACCTCTGAAGGGGAGAAAATTGTCCTGGGACACGGGACCCCAGTGTACCCTGAGATAACCTTTCTCTGCCAAGTGGCTGCCTTGTCACCAGAGACACCAGCATCATTGGCACCAGCGCTGCCAGGCCTCACTTCCTGCCAGGACAGACGTTGCCAGTAAACCAGAGAGCACCATCCCCATAGCAGCAGCCACACCACCCGGGAGGCCTCCTTCCTGGAGCTGGGGGTGCCCCAGGTGGTCACGGGGACTGCAAGAGCTACTCAGAGCTGGGGATGGCAGCCAGGCCCCTGCCCGCGGTGGTGGGACGTCCCGGGCACATGGATAGCTCACAGCTGCAACCACTGGTTACATCATTTTTCTGAAATGTGTCACCCAAAATGCAGGCAACCAAAGAAAAGCTGATAAGTCAGATCCACCAAAGTTGTAAATATTTGTGCTTCAAAGGATGCCATCAACAAAGTGAAAAGACCACCCACAGAATGTAAGAAAACATTTACGAGCTGTATACCTGATAAGAGTCGAGTATCTAGATGATCCATATAACTCTTAAAGCCCAACAGCAAAAGGGCCCAATCTGAACAGACATTTCTCCAGAGAAGATGCCTGAATGGCCAAGAAGCACAGGAAAAACTGCTCGCGTCAGCTGGGCAGAACCACACTGAGAGGCCACCTCATGCCCACAGGGGTGGCTGGGTCAGAAGCGTGGACAATGACAAGTGTTAGCGAGAACGCGGAGGAATCGGAGCTTCCCACTTGGCTGATGGGAATGCAAAGTGGTGCATTTCCGCCTATGAAAACAGTTGGGCAGATCCTTGAAATGGTAAATGAATAGAGTGATCCCAGGACTTGGCAATTCTAAGTCTAGGGATACACCCGAGAGAAATGAGAATGTAAGTCCACACAGAAACTCGTGCCCGAATGTCTGTAGCAACCTAAACGCTCATAAGGGCTCAATGGGTAGATAAAATATGCTCTGTCCACACAATGGGATGCTACTCGACAATAAAAAGGGATGAAGGACTGACACCGGCCACACCGTGTACAAACCTTGGCAACGTTATGCTAAGCGAAAGAAGCCAGATACAAAGGGACAGCGGTGGAGGACTCCAGCAATGGCAAAAATGCAGAGAGGCAAGCCCATAGAGACAGAAAGCAGTCCCACCAGATGGGACTCCCCTGGTGGTCCAGCGGCTAAGACTCCACACTCCCAGGGCACGGGGCCTGGGCTCCATCCCTAGTCAGGGAACTAGATCCTGTGTGCTGCAACTGCGAGTTTGCACGTCACAACTAAAGATCCCATGAGCCACAACTAAGATTTGGTGCGGCCAAATAAACAAATATTAAAAAATTAAAAACAAAGTAGCTTCTTGGTTTCCAGGGGCTGGGGGGAGTGGAACAGGAGCAACTCCGGGTTCTGAGTTTGTTTGGGGATGATAACAGTGTTGTGGAATTAGATGGTGGCAGTGGTTGTATAACTTTGTGAATACATTAAAAGCCATGGGACTGTACGCTTTAAAAGGAAGAATTTTATGGTGTGTGAATATATCTCAGCTCTACAAGTTTCATTTATCCATCCGTCCGTCCTCCCATTCTTCCATCTGTCTGTTGTTGCCTGCTCTGGGAAGCTGTCGGGTTGGTTCTGCATGAGGTGGAGAGGAATAGGTCGAATCTGACCCCCATGGAGCTTCTGGGGACTTAGGCTTGGGTTCCCGGGCACATTGCCCAGCAGCCCATCACTAACTCTGATGAACCGAGGAGTCCTGTACAGTGGGCTGTCCTGTACCAGGTGAGAGCAGAAGCACTTGCTCCGGGTCCACCCGTGGGCGACTCAGACCCCTAGGTGACTCACCCCTGGCCAGAGACAGACTCAGCCCTGCTCTTCCTCCTGCTCACCCCTCTCCTCTGTGTTCACACGCTTGCCCGATGAGATGCGGTGGAAGGGACATGTGTGGAACGTGTGAGATATCCACTCCACAAGAACAAAGAGAACCAGGGAAGGGCTAGGGGCTCCGTGACCCCCTGGAGGGAGCAGCAGGGTCGCCCCTTCTCCTTGAGGAGGGGGACGCCACCCACTGTCCACCTGGCGGAGGAACCTGGAGCTGGTTGAAGTTGGGATCTGAGGCCGTGCAGGTGGCACAGGAGCGAGCCAGGACCTGGCCCCCTTCCCCAACTTGTGGCTGAAGCCCCTCACCACACTGCACCCTCCTGTGAAGGCTCTAGGTCTGACAGCCACTAGCTATCAGCTGCCCCATCCTGGCTCCAAGACCCAGACTCCCCATCTCTGTGCTGGGAACAGACACCCGCCAGCCGAAAGAAGGAGATACACCACGCCAAAGCAAACAGGACTCAGAAACCCACCGCACCCTCTGGAGGGGCCTGAGGAGGGGCATCCTGACACAGGGGACAACAACAGGGCACAGGGGCCCTGATTAAAGGGAGAGAGGAAAAGTTTAAATAGACAGAAAGGCAGAGGCTGCAGACTTGGCGACGAGTCAGTCAGTGTCGGAGAAACAGCAGAAAGGACGCCGCTCCTCAAAACCCGGTGATGCGTCTCAGGTCGGAGACGACGGGCTGCAATCGAGGGTTTTAAGAGGTTCATCTCCATGTTTTGAGAGGCTTTAAGAGGCTCTGGGCTTGATGTCTCCCTGCTCCTAGGACTTATTTCAGGCCACTGAACTGAGAATCCTGGGAATGGGACCCAGCCATTTCCCCTGCTGAGTGCTTCTGGGGGTGGCCTGAGGCGGCTGCAGGAAAGTAACACAAACGTAGCAGCTTGAAACAATAGAAATCTCTCATCTCGTGGTTCTGGAGACAAGAAGTCCAAAATCCAGGGGTCGCAAGGCCGGGTTCCCTCTGCAGGTTCTGGGGGAGGGTCCTTCTTGCCTCTTCCAGTTCCTGAGGGCTCCAGGCATCCTTTGGCTTTTGGCCATGACCTTCCAAGCTCAGTCTCTGTCCTCACGTGGCCTCTCTTCTGTGTCTGTGTCTTGGACCTTCTTATACTTTTCTCCTTTCAGGGCACTTGTTGGATTTGGGCTATAATCCAGGACTATCCCATCTCATCTCTTTACCCTAATTACATCTGTGAAGACCCTTACTTCACCTAAGGTCACAATCTGGGGTTCCAGGTGGACCACAGAGCAGGGGCCCCACCTCAAGCCACACCCCTCCCGGCTTCTTGAGCCCTTGAGTCTCTGGGAGCCCTGAGCGCCTTAGATCCTCGAGCTGCGCTGCTGGTGCTCCCTGAGAAGCGGTCACTGCCTTTGGCTCTTTTATTTACCCTGATGTCCCTAGGGAGGCTGTTAGACCTGGCAACAAGAGGTCTGAGGTGGGATGTGAAGAACTGAGCCATCTCTTCATCCCTTCTCCAGGGAATCAGGCTTTACACGAGTCATGCTGTCCAATCCACCCGCTCCATCTGGCTGCCTCCTTACAGCCCAAGTCCTGCCTCCCCCGGGCTGCGAGGTTCTGGCCTTTGATCTTTCTTCCATGGCGTCTCCAAAGATGCTGGCAGTGGTCCAGTGCCAGACTGAAGGGGCACCTGGGGCCAGCAGTCTTCTCATTGGCAGAAAGGGGCAGACTCTGTGTGTGTAGATTCGCCCTCTGCAAACGGTGAAGTGACGGTTCTGGGTAGTGGGTACAGAGCGGCTCCCACCATGTTCCCCAGCATCCTTCCCTCTGACCAGCCCATCTCAGCTCACACATAACGGGGTCAGCCTTGCTTCATTCACTCAAGCGGTGCCTTCCCGCTGCCCATGCGCTGCACAGAAAGGATTTCTTCTGCTAAATGGCCCTCAGCCCACTACTTGGATTCAGGACCAGGTCAACACAAGCACTGCTCATGAGGACCCCGGGCTCTGAGGTAGTGCCCCAGGGTGGAGGTGTTCACGCCACCGTGAGGGCCGGTGGAGCTAGGTGCAGGATGTGTTGATGCAGTGTCGAGGGTTCTCACGGGTGTTTCCAGGCAGCGGGTGCTCCCGCCAGCTCCCCACACTGACAGCAGCATCCCCTGAGCAAGTTGCAGCGTTCTTGGCCATAGCACTGAAACCTGACCCCTTAATACCTAATGGGACAGTGCACTTGGAATGCGCTTCCTGTGAGTCATTTTCCACCCTCCATCTGTCAAAAAATGCAAGTTTGTTTATTTCTGAGAGATGCTCTCAGTGGTTTTACTGATGACAACTAAACACAAAGGAAGGGTGGCAAGAATCCCTGTCCCACTGTGCCTGTTCTCAATGCTGTGAGGAGAACTGTCTGCTGAAGGAGACTCTGGAGATCCAAAGGCCCACCAGAGAGAGAGGGTCTGAGATCAAGGAGCCAGGGCCAGACCCAGCCTGCATCCTAAGGCTTCAGGACACAAGGGTGCATCCACAGAGAGGAATATGAGTGCTGCTGCTGCTACTGGTAATGATGGTGATGGTGTTGATGGTGGTGATGGTGAGGATGGTGGTGATGATGATGGTGATGGTGTTGATGGTGCTGATGGTGCTGATGGTGGTGATGAGGATGGTGGTGATGGTGAGGATGGTGGTGATGATGGTGATGGTCATGATGGCGATGATGATGGTGAGGATGGTGGTAAGGATGATGGTAATGATGGTGGTGTTGATGGTGTTGATGGTGATGATTGTGATGGTGAGGATGGTGGTGATGATGATGGTGGCGGTGAGGATGGTGGTGATGGTGGTGATGGTGGTAATGATCATGGTGATGGTATTGATGGTGCTGCTGCTGATGGTGGTGGTGATGGTGAGGATGGTAGTGATGGTGGTGATGGTGATGATGATGGTCTTGATGGTGATGATGGTTGGTGGTGATGGTGTTGATGATTGTGATGGTGAGGATGGTGACAATGGTGGTGATGGTGGTAAGTATGATGGTAATGATGGTGGTGATGGTGTTGATGGTGCTGATGGTGATGATGATGGTGATGGTGCTGATGATGGTGGTGATGGTACTGATGGTGGTGATGATGATGGTGGTGGTGATGGTGAGGATGGTGGTGATGATGATGGTAGCGGTGAGGATGGTGGTGATGGTGAGGATGGTGGTGATGGTGCTGCTGCTGATGGTGGTGGTGATGGTGAGGATGGTGGTGGTGGTGGTGATGGTGATGATGATGGTCATGATGGTGATGATGGTTGGTGGTGATGGTGTTGATGGTAGTGATGATGATGATTGTGATGGTGAGGATGGTGGTGATGGTGACAATGGTGGTGATGAGGATGGTGGTGATGAGGATGGTGGTGATGATGAGGATGGTGGTGATGGTGAGGTTGGTGGTGATGATGGTGATGATGATGGTGAGGATGGTGGTAAGGATGATGGTAATGATGGTGGTGATGATGGTGTTGATGGTAATGATGATTGTGATGGTGAGAATGGTGGTGATGGTGAGGATGGTGGTGATGATGATGGTGGCAGTGAGGATGGTGGTGATGGTGAGGATGGTGTTGATGGTGCTGATGGTGGTGATGATGATGGTGGCAGTGAGGATGGTGGTGATGGTGGTGATGGTGATGATGATGGTCATGATGGTGATGGTGGTTGGTGGTGATGGTGTTGATGGTAGTGGTGATGGTGATGATGATTATGATGGTGAGGATGGTGTTGATAGTGGTGATGGTGCTGATGGTGGTGATGATGATGGTGGTGATGATGATGGTGGTGATGGTGAGGATGGTGGTGATGATGATGGTGATGGTCATGATGTCATGATGATGGTGGTAATGGTGTTGATGGTAGTGGTGATGGTGATGATTGTGATGGTGAGGATGGTGTTGATGGTGGTGATGGTGCTGATGATGATGGTGGTGATGGTGAGGATGGTGGTGATGATGGTGGTGATGGTGATGATGATGGTGGTGATGGTATTGATGGTAGTGGTGATGGTGATGATTGTGATGGTGAGGATGGTGGTGATGGTGATGATGATGGTGGTGGTAATGGTGTTGATGACGGTAGTGGTGATGATGGTACCAAGACTTCTGGAAAGATGATCATGGAGGTTTTGGTGCTGATGGTGATGGTGATGAGAGTGGTGATGATGGTGATGATGCAGCTGCCCAGTGCTTCGTGAGCACCCACTGCATGCCGGGTGTTTTCTCACACACGCTTTCTTGCTCAATTTGTGTGCTCTATTTTTGTGGATGAGGCTCAGATAAGTGAAAAGATGAGCCCAGGTTCATAGGGCAGCAAACAGGTGGTGTGAGGCTGTCTCTCAGCAGCAGCTTTTGTGCAGGCGGCTTCAGGAGTGGAGGTTGGAGAGGGCCAGAGGAGGAACTGGCTCCTTTTCTGGGGGGACAGGTCCCGCTTCCCCCACCTCTGCAGGCAGTGAGCCAGCAGGGGCTCTTTCTCAGCCCTGTGCCCCACCAAATGGAGGCACAGGGGAACTGAAGAAAGGCACAGTGAAACTAGAAGATGTCACCTTGGTTTTTGATTCTTTGCTCTGACATGGGATCGTGGGTAGCAAGAAGTGCTAACACAGGGTGGCGGAGCAGACCTCTTGGCTCTGCGGTGGTCGCTGACTCCGCCCATCTTTCCACAAGGCTTGGCAGTAGGCTTGACTATTTAGGGGCTGATTCTACGGAAGCACTGGCAAGAGCGTCCACACTTACAGGAAAAGAAGATGCAGGCACTAGCAATAGCAAGAAGTGGCAATGACCTGAATCGCCATCAACAGGCTGGCCCAAAGCATCCTGCCCTGGAAAAGTGTCCCTGGTGTCATAATCCAAGGACATGTTTCAGATCCTGTTAGTGAAGACATTACATACCCATGAAAGTATGCAAAGTTCCAGAAGGTTATACATCAATGTTAGCAGCACTTCCTGCAGAGGGCAGGAGCTGAGTCTTATCTGCGTCTAACGTGCCCCTGGCCCCTAGCGTCATGTTGGGTGGGGCACGTGGGTGAGGACTGTGGGGTGACTGGGTGCTGGGAGAAATGAGCTGGGTTTAGCAGGGCCTAGTACTCTTGCCTGGAAAATCCCATGGATGGAGGAGCCTGGTAGGCTGCAGTCCATGGGGTCGCTGAGGGTCGGACACCACTGAGCAACTTCACTTTCACTTTTCACTTTTATGCATTGGAGAAGGAAATGGCAACCCACTCCAGTGTTCTTTCCTGGAGAATCCCAGGGACAGGGGAGCCTGGTGGGCTACTGTCTATGGGGTTGCACAAAGTCAGACACGACTGAAGCGACTTAGCAGCAGCAGCAACAGTGAACAGCTGGGCAGACATGAGCCAGCCCAGGACTTATGGCCTGAGGTTGTGGTCATACTGCTTGTCCCAGCCTCAGTTTACTTCTCTGAGAAACAGGGTGTGACGAGTGCCCTTTCCTAGGAGAGCTGCGAGGGCTGCCTGAGAGGGCATGAGAGGTGAGTACCGGGGCCTATAAATGGCACCCCCATTCCCCGGTTTCTCCTTGGCTTTGCCAAGTCCTCTTGATTAGGGGTGAGAGGAGAAATTGTGGTTGAAAAGGATGAAGAATGGCCACGAATAAAGGTGGGCCTTGTCCTGCAGCCCCTCCCCAAAGCCCACGGTGATATTCCTAAGCGGGAATACCAGTCCCCATCTCCCGAGTCATTCAGCAAAGGGAGAGGGTTCAGGAAGGGGCTTAGGAAAGAACCAGAGGTAGGACTGCCAGGAGGCTGGGGTTCTGCACCCTGCACACAGGACCATGGGACCTTCACAATGGTCTTAAAGAACATGATGGGGAAGGCTGGCCTGGGCATGGTGGGGCGTGGGAGGTCTTGCTGGTGGGGCCAGCTTCGGGCAGTTTGTGCTGGTGACTAGAGATCAGGGTGTGGGGGCATCTGCTCCGTGTGCCTGTGATGAGGGCATTTCTGGGAAGTGGGATTCTCAGTGTTTAATGCGGGGATGCTGGGCATGCTGGCTGTGGTCCAGGTTTGGTTACTTTGGGGCATCTCACCCCCATCACTTGCCCCCCAGGCTCTGTCGGCTGAAGGGATGGGATCAGAGCATGAGGGCTCATCCCAGCCTTGCAGTTGGCCTGGCCACCTAGGGTCCTGGGCAAGGAGGGCACTGGGGGTGGGTGGAGCTGCTGGTCTGCCCTCCAGGAGGTGACTGTGGGGTCAGTTTCAGGGATGGGGTGGTGACCCTGATAGACCCTCTCTGGTCTCTGAGAGACAGACACAGAATCCCAAACCAGGCAAGTTAGTGTGAGCCAGGAACCGCTGGGCAGGTGGGCAAGAGGAAGGTGTCAATCCCAGGGTGGGGGCAGACCACCGCGGTAACCCTGAGCTACCGCCCAGCCCCACCCCTGTGCTCTGCCCTATGGAACCCCAGGGCGGACCTGTGGGCTGGGTCGTGGTAGTTTTGCTGGAGGCATGTGGAGGCCTCACTGGACACCCTGTCGCCACCGGGGTCTCAGAAGGTCAGAGAGCTCTGCTCTCGAGTGCCCTCCACTGGCTGCCAGCCTGGGATCAGGGCAACCCTCCCAGGCCGGGCCCCCCCACCCCCCTGCCCCCTGCAGCCGGGGGACATTCCAATCATCTCATTGGTACTGAGAGCCCCACCGATGCCTCGGGCCTGGCCTCACGCTGACCTTGCACGTGTGTTTCCAGGCCCATCTCCTGGGTCATGGAATTTCCTTGTCAGTTTATTACTAAAGCATGGTCCCTTTAAAAAGAAAATGGCCCACTTAATCCTCAATAAGCCCCTCCCGGGATGCGGTCATGAGCCAGGAGTCTTCTCTGCCTGGTCATCATTTTGTGGAGATAGATTTGGGTTTTTCTATGGCTCATGAACACCCGGGGTTGGGGGAGGCTGTCCTGAGCTGCTGATGCAGCCTGTCCGGAGGGTTGGCACCCTGGGCGAGGCGAGGGCAGCCAGGTAGGCGCAGGAAGGTATGCCCACCCCCACCTGGCCACCTGCTCTGGGTAAGCCCCTGCTGGGGTGGAGCCTGTAGGGAGAGAGGCCTGGGATCCAGCTGGGGCGTGGGCACAGCGCTGGGCCTGGTGCCGTGGCTGAGCACTCACTGTTGAGAGGGGAGAGAGAGCAGAGACGGGAAAACACAGAGCCCACGGGCAGCCCACGAGGAACGTGGCAAACTGCCCTATAGTCTCCGGGCCAGTGCCCTTCGCACCTTTGGGGAACCTTCCTGGCAGTGCTCAGTGGGGGTCTTGTTCCTTTGCCCCTGGTTGGGGATGCCAGGCCCTGGTTTCAGGAGCAACGTCCAAATGGCCCTCTGTGTGGCCTCTGACCTTTCGGAGCCTGGCTGGCCCCTGAGAGCAGGGAGGGGGCAGAGGGACAGACCAGCCTCGCCCTTTGCCTCCTGGACCACGGAGCTGACCCCCAGACACGCCCCACACCCCGAGGGCGGTTTGGCCTCTGAGGGCAGCCGTCATCCACCCAGGAAAGAGAAAGCCTGACCTGGATTGGAAATGCCTAAATTCTTCAAATTCCCTCCTTCCAGCAAGATTCTTAGTTCTCTTGCCAAAACAGAGTTGAAGGGAGGGCATGACCTCCATTGTCACTGTGGCCGGTAGCTCAGCGCCTGCTGCCCCAGCTCCCCTTGGTGTGCTGTGCATGTGTGTGTGTGCACGCGCCTGTGTGTCCGTGTGTGCACATGTGCAGCACCTGTCAGATCCCACCTGGACAGAAACCAGAGTTGGGGCAGAGCCCACTGCTTGGGCTTCTACACTTTCTTCTGTAATTTAAAGACCATCAGAGTATCACTTAGTGTGAGCAAGTCAAACGGACAGAGAAAGATGTTTCTTTCCTACCAAATGGGATCACTGCCAACGGTTTAGGGCTTATTATTATTATTATTACTACTTCAGTTTGTATAATTCTCAAAACCGCGAATGCATGCTAGTTACAGATGCAACAGATCCATGTCTAGGAGGAGACTTCTGGAAGGAAAGTGCTGGCCTGGGTCTTCCCGGCCAAGGGGGGTGGCTGTGCCTGTCCACCCCTCCACCCCGCCCCAGGCCCTCTGCCTGCTGGCGCCCTGGAAACGGCTTGCTGGGAAAATGGCCCCAGAGCTTCAAGTTCTGAGCAGTCACGTGGTTTTTAACTTTGAAATGCTGGGGTCTGTTTTTAGTTCAGATATAATTCACACACCATCAAGTTTTCCCTCTCAAAGCGCACGATGTGGAGGCTTTCAGGGCATGCATGATGTTGTGCAGCCACCACCACCACCGAACTCCAGAACCTTCTCATCATCCAAAAGGAACGCTGTTCCCATTAGCAGTCACGCCCCGCGCCGCCCCCCCACCCCCCGCCCCAGCCCCTGGCAACCACCGGCCTGCTTTCTGTCTCTGATTTGCCTGTTCTGGGCACTTCAGATCAATGGAGTCATGTGGTACATGGTCTGTGTCTGCTTGTGATACTGAGCCTCATGTTTCTGAGTTCCCCCCACACTAGGGTGGGCCCATGCTTCTTTCTGGCTGAGTAGTGCTCCATCGGGCCGATGGGCTGTGTTCAGTTGCCATCTGTGAACGGGCATCAGGGCTCTTCCGTGTTTTGGCCAGTGATGTTTCTGAGAGTGCAACCTGGGTGAGCTTCCCCACTTCTCAGCCCCAGCCATGCTCCCATTTTGGACCCCATGACATTTTAAGCCCAAATGTCATCTAAGATTTTTGTTCTTGACCCTCCCCTGCCCTGGGACAGTCCAGAAACCAATATTCTCAACGAAAGCCAATTCCAGCCAGTGTCCAACCTTTCTGGCTGGTCTAGGACTAAGGGGTTCCCAGGGTTCAAGGGGGTCCCCATCCCTGGAACGCATGACCTTCACTTACTGAGACCCTCTGAGGAGCATGGGGACAGCCCCCCCATCCCTTCCGTCAGAGCACCCCACTTGCTCCTCTGGGCTGGCCCAGCCCCCACACCATGCTTGCCTCCCCTGGCAGCTCCCCTCCTGCTCTGCCAGCTGAGGCTCCTCAAGGACGCTTCCCCTTGGGTCATGAGTGACAGGTGGGAGGAATCAAATCGCATCACGTTTGTCCTCCCTTCTTATCTGCCAGCTGTTTCCACATCTGCACGGATGCTGACCTAGGCCTCCCCCCTGGGGGTGTTCTGTGAGTTCTCACATGCTGAGGGCGCAGAGGCAGGGAAGGTCAAGTCTCTGCAGCCCCTTCACCAGCCCCCAGCTTACGGATCTTCAATGGCTCCCTGTTCCTGACAGAACAGTTAACAGGCGACCCCTGGACCCCAGCACCAAGGTTGGATCAGGTCTCAAGGGTGGGGCCCAGGCACGTGCATTTAAATAAAAACTACAGGAATCTGGAGTGGGGTGTTCTCTGCGCTACAGGCACAAGTCGGAAGGCTCTGGTGCAGCGGTAAAGGCCTGGAGGTCACCCTTCCCTCCTGCTCGCTCCCTGGGCCTCTGTCCCCTCTCTGCCCCTTGGCCAAACTGCATTTTGTCTGCCCATCGGCCGTGTCCACGCTGTCCTCTCTTTCTGGAACCTGACTCCCCGGCAAGCATCTACGTTCCGGCTGAAATGCACGAGTGCTGTCTCCCAGGACCGGTCGCCACTGGCATTCACAGGCTCCTCCCCCTCTGCACCAGCGGCCACCCCACCTCCCACAGTGTGCATCTGACTTGTTTCATGCCCCTCATCCTGTGCACGTCCCTGATGGGTGTGGTGTGACCCCTGACCGTGCTCTTGCTGAACTACCTCCCTATTTTCCTAGCAACCCAACATGGCGCGGGCCTAGTTCTGACCTAGGGTGTGGAAGCATGGTATGTGACACCGGGGGAGCTTCCATCCCAACTTTTGGGGAGTGGAGAGGAGCTGTGATGGCAGGAGCTGACACACTTATCTTAGGCCAGGAGGTCCACATCAGGTGTCAAAGAAATAACGCACCAGGGAGAAGGACCAGGGTCCCAGACCCTGCAGATGCCGTTATCAGTTCTAGAATTCTGCTCATAGTCCACAGCAGAACAAGTCACCTGTGGCTGGTGGGGCTGTAGCCATGCTTATTTCAGCAGCAGAACCTTTACATTAGCTGATGTGGCTGGGCCCTGGGCTGGGGGCTCCAGGGACATTTTCTTAGGGGATGTGAAGAAGGCACTATTATTAATCCCATTTCACAAGTAAGGAAATGGAGGTTTGGAGCAGTTATGTGCCTTAGTCAAAGTCAAACAGTCGATGGCAGGGTGAGAATGTTGCTCCCTCCCTCTTCTTAGCTTTGGGACCCAAAATCACAGGCGGCACTAAAGGTGAAGAATCTGCCTGCCAATGCAGGAGACGTAAGAGATGTGGGTTTGATCCCCTGGAGGAGGGCTTGGCAACCCACTCCAGTATTCTTGCCTGGGAAATCCCATGGACAGAGGAGCCTGGAGGGCTACAGTTCACAGGTTCGCAAAGAGTTGGACACTGAGAGACTTAGCATGCACGCACGTGCAGGCCCCACCACATCTGGGACGTCACTGACGGTGCGTGCTTGCATGGGCTGTTGCCAGCGCCCCACGGTCCCCATAGCGGCCTCCCCTTCTGCTGCACATGAGCAGGTGGGCTTGGGGCCACACTGAATTGTCATGGGTGTCTCATGCTGAGCATGGTGGGTACTGCCTGCTTTCCAACACGGCTGTCCCACCACTGGCTGGGGAGCTCTGGATGTTTCTGGGAGGAGAACTGTGAAGCCGGGTCCGACCACGCAGTGGGGCTTCAGAGTGTGTCCAAGGAAGCAGGAGGGGGTGCAGAGAACAGACGAGGCAGGAAGGGCCCAGCCTGCTGAGTCACTGAGGACGCCCCTCCTTCTGCCAGGGTGGCCACAGAGCCAAATGTCAGGACAGCCCCCTCCCACGCGGCCGTCCTGTTTGGATGACAGCACGGCGTGAGGCCCCAGCTGACTCCGGGAATGTTCGTTTGGACACTCGGCCCCCACAAAGGCCCAACCCTGCTTCACGCCCCGCAGATTCCACTCAAGCAACAGAGTCCCAGGGCCGTCCTCACCTTTACACCACAGCCGGTGAGTCGGCCAAGGGGCACAGAGGTGCCTGCCCCGGGGGAGGCGGACCACCCATGGAGGGAGGAGGGGCCCGGCGCGTTTGATAACAGGCTGCTGGTCTCCAGCTCTGCCCCCTGTGCTCCCCGCCTCTCGTTCTCTTCTTGTAGACAGATCAGCCCACTCAGCTTGGGCTCACTACCCACAAGGGGTCATCCCCGTGCTGGGGCTGCCTCTGTCCCCGGGATGGGGTGGCCACAGCCAGGACCTGGGGCCCCCACCCCAGTGAGAAGGATGGATCCCGCTTTCGGGGTGCAGAGCGTCGTTTCCCCGGGACCCCACAGGGTCAGAGGAAGGAAGGATGTCCTGGAGAGCAGCCTCACGCCAAACACCGCTCCTCTTGCGGGGTCTGGACACGAGCTGATGGCATTAAGCCAGAAATGGAGAGTCGGAGAGACAGACAGACAGAGAGACAGTGGGGCACCGGCGGCTGCCCCGGGCGTCATGGGGGTGACAAGGGGCTGAGTCAGGAAGTGCTGGGGCATCAGGGCCTCCTTGGCCCGGCTGGAGTCCCTGTGGCAGTGAGGCAGATGCAGATCCCCCCAGGACCCCCGCTGTCCAGGGCCGCTGAAGTCCCACCCACCGCCACCCCCCAGCCAGGCTCCTGACCGCTTGGGACCCCGCAGGCAGCCAGGAGAGCAGGCCGCGGAGAAGACCAGGGCTCCAGAGGCCCAGCCATCTCTGTGCACACAATGTCAGGGGGCTGCCCACCTGACCCCCTACTCCCAACAACGCTGAAGAGGGGGTCACCACACTGCAGGCGCTCCAACCACTTCTGCCTGGTCCCCCTCTCTGGGCATTTCCGATGTCCCATGACCCTAGGGCCACTTGGGGCCCAGACGTGAAGTGACCTGACCCGGCCTTGGTCGGGGGCTGGGACAGCTGGGCTTTGGCAGGAGATGCAGGGGTGAGGACGAAGGACTCGGGGTCCCTCCTTCCTCCGTGAGGGTCCTCCCGCCTTCCTGCTACATCCCTAGCAAACCAGAGCTCAGGGCTTTCAGCGGGTCCTTGGCCCTTCTGAAAGGGGACACTGGGGCTGGAGGCTCATGGCTATCGGAGGACTGCAGAACAGCAGCTCTGGGCAACTCCTGACCCCTTGCTCTCCCCCCACTGGCTCTATCTGACCAGTTCTGGCTGGCTTCTGAGTGGCAAGTGATCAGGAATGCGGGGACGCTGGTGTGGCACCCTGTGTGAATATCTGGAACCCTGCCTCTCACATCTTCACAGTAACCCCCACCACCCTGGCAGGTACAGTCACGGCTGCTGGGGGGCTTGAGACCACGGCCTGGGGTGGCCTCCCCACCAGTCCCAGGGCTAGTGCCAGAGTGCCAGCAGGCCCTGGCATGCTGAGGGGACCAGGGTTTCTGCTCGCAGAGGGAGGAAGCAGAGGCTGGCAGCCATAGCTGCTGTCCTCTGGCGCTAACTGGCCCTGGGGAGAGCCATGTGGGAGCAGGTGTCCTGCGAGAGGCGTGCCTGCACCCACGTTGGACCTCTGGGTGGGCAGCCGCCCCACCGCGCTGCAGACACTGGTCACACGTCCAAATGCCTGTGAGCCACGACGCACTGCGGGCCCGACGCCTGGGGCGTAGGGGAAGGGAGGGGACGTGATAGCAGGACCAGCGGCCACTGAGACCTGGGCTCGCGGGTTTGTTCTGTTCTCACGACCACTCCTGCTGTGAACCTTCTGCCGCCGGGGAGCTGGGGGCAAGGTGTGGGCCTCGAGTCCAGGGGGCAGAGAGCGTGTTCCCCTTCGGAGTCCTGCTGGAGTGCGAGGCTGTCTGTCCATAGCTTAGTGGGAAGGGCCGTCCTGGCTCAGCCACCGGTCTGGGGGAGGCCCCTGGAGGCGCTGGTGGTGACGGCAGCTGCACAGGTACCAGCAGCCCTCGAAGCGCCTCCAGCTCCAGCGCCCAGGCCCCCGCTCCCTCCAGACCCAGGCGGTGGGGTACCACCCCTGTAGCGCCCCCTGGTGGCCGACAGCAGGGCCGCACCTTCTCCTGGTTCCCCTGGAGAAAGTGTATCCCTGGGGCCTTTGGGGCCTAAAGTGAGAATCAAGGTACTTTCCTAGAAAGCAGTCATCTCCCTCTGCACCCCACAACCACCACCTCCACGAGGCACTGACCCTCGGCCTGGCAGGAATGTCATGCGTCTGAGCCCCAGAGCTCCAGACTCTGAGAGGCGAGGTCAGGCGCCCGGAGCCTCACGGGCCTGTCTCCCAATCTCGGCGTGGCAGGAATGAGGTCACGCATGTGACCCATCAGCAGGAGTTGGGTGGACATGGCCAGGAGCTGCAGCTCCTCCTACGCTCACAGAAGGTTGGGGTCTGCTCTGCCCAAGGCTGCCGCCAGCCAGCCAGGGCGGCGGTTCTGGCTCCCTTACAGAGGAGGGAGCCAGAGAGGACTCGGTGGTGATGGTGGCCCCTCTGCTTGCCCTCTTACGGAGGAGGGGACCCCAGGGTAGTGGTGCTGCCACGGCTGGATTTGAGCTCCCACCAGCTGTGGGACATGGCAGAAGCTGACGAGCCCCCCAGGCCTCACGGGCGGTGTCTCCTTGGAGAGCTCCAGGAGGGCAGTGGACAGCTGACACGGCCCCATGTTCCTCCTCCTCTTTCTTACCTTTCCATCTGGACCAGAAAGAGACACTGACAAACGATGCTGAGGCCCGGAGACACCAGCAGCTTGCGCCCTTCCCCACTGGGTCCAGCCCCACGCTGCGAGGAGGCACAAGCCCGCCCGCCACGTGGGCCTTCCGCGCCCCTGGCCCAGCTGCCCCATTGGTGCCCAGGGCCCAGGCCAGAGCTGGTCTCCCAAGTCCTGCCTGGAGGGCAGACCTATGAGCAGAAGAAGGACCTGAGCTCCAGGGGAGTTGGTCCCGAGCCAAGTGAACCAGAGGGGAAGAAAGCGTGGGCACCTCCCACTACCGAGGTCACAGGGCCAATCCTGGTCCAGCCCAGCTGGCTGTGTGAGCCAGGACAGCTTGCTTGCCCTCTCTGAGCCTCACTGTCCTCATGTCCAGGGCGGGCATACTCTTTGCAAGATGATGGGGGGGGGGGTACTGAGTGGGAGCAGGCGGGCAGGTGTCTGGCCATGGGTCTGTGCTCATGGCCCGCAGGGCCGCCTCAGAGCGCTCCCACTCACCCCTGCCTCCCTCTGTGGGTTCCCCTACAGCTCCACACCATTTGCGGGGTGGGGGGACCCCCATGTCCCCAAGAGGGTGGCCACGGCTGGATCGCCCACCGGTCCTGGGTGCTCCTACCCTGTTGCCCGTGTTTCAAGGCTGAGTGAGATGACCGAGCCTTTGTGCCCGCTCAGTCTCCCCTGGGAGGCCCATTGCACGGTACCACTGCAGGACGCCAGGGGAGCTCCAAACACAGACGCAACAGGAGCAGGTGAGGAAGGACGTGGTCATTGCATTTCAAGTTCCCTGGTTAAGCAATAACCATTTATGGCAGCTCTATTGTGACAGCGGCCTGCTGACCCACGGAGAGGCCTGGTGGGGGTTAGGAGCTGGGGCACAGGACCAACCAGCGTGGATGGGTAGCGGGAGTTGGGAACAGCAGGGCCTCGCAACAGAGGAGGGGACGGCCTCGGCTGCTCAGTGGCTTGACACTGCACAGTTGGCAAGGAACTTGGGGGGCTTGGAACTTGGCAGTTTACAAGGAACTTAGGGGATATGGTGCTTGACAGTCTGTAAGGACTCGGGGGCTTCACACTTTCCAGTTTACAAGGACTTAGAGGGCCGGCACTTCACAGTTTACAAGGACAGAGAGCCCGGGGCGGGCTTCGTTGAGTGAGATTAGCACCCTGTGGCTGGGTGCCTGCTAGCACAGGTGGGAGCCGCCACGTGCAGGTGGGGACGGACGAGGCTCCCACTCGGCAGCGACTGGGGGGCCCTGCTACGCGCTCCCTGCTCACCCCATTCTCGTGTCCTCAGGGCACACCTGGGCCGAATTGCTCCCCTTTCCCCAGGGGCCCCCCAGCTCCGAGGGCTACACAAACACAAGGCTGCTTGGCTCTGGGGCAGGTGTGAGCCTAGCCTCCCGTCCTGGGCCAGGATGCACCCACAGCTGCAGGTCACACACACTGTCCTGCGGGGAGGCAGCGGCTGCGTGCCTGAGCTTCATGCCACAGAGCTGGAGTGATGGGAGGTTGGACAGAGAGGGTGTGACGGGGTCTTCACGGGCTCCAGGGCCCCTCTGGGTGACGGCTCCGCTGCCTGGCATGGCTCTCCTGCCATCTGGGGCTGCAGCTGTGAAGGATCACTGTTGACACTGAGAAAATTGTAATTGGCATTCCCCATTAATGAGGGCAGCTGCACGCAGCTCCTGCCAAGAAGCTGTCAAGATGAATGTGCCCAGAATAATCACATGTGGAAGGGGGGAACGGGGGCTGGTAAATGCCACGGAAACCAGCGGACAATCAGTCAGTGGCTCCCCCGGCCAGTCTTCACCTGCCCCCTTGTGTGACGTGTGGGCATGCGTGCGAGCTCAGTTGTGTCCGACTCTTTGTGACCCCATGGACTGTAGCCCGCCAGGCTCCTCTGTCCATGGATTTCTCCAGGCAAGAATACAGGAAATGGGTTGTCATCCCCTCCTCCAGGGAATCTTCCTGACCTGGGGATCGAAGTCGTGTCTTTTACATCTCCCGCACTGGCAGGCAGGTTCTTTACCACTAGCGCATGAGCCTGCCCGAGACTGGCTGTGGGGCCTGGGCAAGTCTCGACTCCTGGGGCCTTGGCTCTCTCGGGAGGCGTGTCTGGCTCTGCAGTGCTGAGGCCCCGCGTGTGTAGGGAGATGCCACGGGAAGCTGGGAAGATGCGGCTCGGGGCAGGGAGGGTCTGAGGGTCTAAGGCTCCTCTAGACAGCGCCTGTGATGTCAGAACCTGAAGGCCTGTCATCTCCATCCTGGCTCAGAGGGCATGACAGTCAGGCTTATGTGTTGGCTTGACCAGGCAGTGGTCCCGGGGAGCCCCTGGGATGCTTGTTTGGGAGTTGCAGTGGACCTATTTGGAAGACAGGGTTCACTCTACGACTGGTTACCCCAAGCAAAAGGGATGCCCTCCGTATGTGGTGGGCTTCATCCAACCAGGTGGAGGCCTTACAACAGAATCAGGGGTTTCCCTGAGATGAAGGAATTCTGCCTCATGACTGCGGCATCAGCTTCCACTGCAGTTCCAGCCTGCTCTATGGATTTTGGGAGCTGCAGGGACACAGATGCGGTCCCGGTGACATCCCCGGGGCTGGCTTTGCTTTTGGGGCTACAGGGACCAGTCCACCTCTTTTCCTGCCCACTGTCTGTCTGGGTCACCCTGCTGTACTGAGTTAGACTGAAGGTGCTATTGGACGTGGAGGTGGCTCCTGTCCTTCACACTATAAATAATACCGCCCGGGACATCAATTGCTTCTTTTTTTTTTTTCTACTATTAGCACTTACTAGCAATAAAGCTGAGCAATGCTGATACCATGTGTCTTTACAGAATTTTTGGCGTTTCCTTGTCTACCAAGCAAAAGCCTTGTGGGACAGTTTCCGAGGGTTTTCCATCTCTGACCCTTGTTCTGCCACACAGACAACATCTGGACCTGGGAGCCTTAGTGTTCCCATCTGTAGAGTGGGAACTGCTCCCCATCCACGTCATGGTCACAGGAAGGCATGGTCTTCTGGGTGGATGTTATTCTGACAGCACTCAGATAGACCCAGGGGCTGAGGTTCACAAGACCCCAGAGGGGTCATTTTCATAAGGAGGGTCTGAAATATTGGAGGGGGAGGCAGTGGGATGGTTGCATGGGTCAGATGCATGGGAAGGAGAGAGACCCAGAAAGCCACCTTTGGGTGGGTGCTGCACCACTTCTCTTCCAAGCTGGAAACCTTTGGGATTGGACAGGGATAATGCCAGTACCCGGGTGGCAGGTGTGGACCAGCCAGGTGAGAAGCCACGCTGGCTGCCCTCCTCCCCGATGTGGTCCAGTAGGGCCCCTCCTACATGGCTCTGCTGAGAGGACACCAAGTCAGGCAGAGAAGCCGCCTTCAGCTCCACAGGGTCCTGTGGGCTCCGTTTATAGATTTTGAGGCCAAGGCCCAGGTCTATGAGGTGCTCCCTCTCTGAGGGGAGACCCCCCTCAGCCCCTGTGGGGTCACTGGGTGGAGGCCACCTTGGATCCACCCTGCAAACCTGCCTCATGAGGGTGACGGATGGCAAGTCCCTCGTTCCTGGGCACCTCCCCCAGACCCCACTCCCTCAAGGTTCAGGACCCACTGGTCTCAAACCTGAAGGTAGCGGTCCATGTGCTCGCCCTGTCTGGACGCCCCAGATTGTTGAACCCTGCACGTCCAAGCAGCCTGAACCCCCATTCGGACAGAGGTCCAGCTTTCAGCAGACCCAGCATGGTGGGGACGGGTGTCCTGCTGAGTGACCGTGCTCTGGGCAGCCGCGGGCTCTCCGGTCGGCAGTTGGGGACACTCTGTGTCTCTGCTCATGTCATCCTCACAGACACCAGTCCCCCTAGGAGTGGTACCCAAGGTTCCTGGATGAGGGGAGATGGGGCAGAGGACAGAGGAGGGCAGGGCCAAGCCATTGTCCAACCCTCTATGGGCGTGGCCCCTCCCTAGGGTCTCTGACTGGAGCCAAAGGCCGGCAGAGGACAGCCAGCGCTGGCCTCACCCTCGCCCAGGGCTTAGAGACCCTCCCAGCTTCCTGGGCCCACTCTGGAGGCTCTGATTCAGGGTGGCGGGGAGTTAACAAATACACACCAAACTGCCCTGGAGACTCGGGAGGGAGGGATGGAGCTGTGGGAGCTGCCTTCTGCGTTTCAGGCTGGGGGCTGGTCTCTGCCCCCTCTGCCCACTGGAGGAGGGAGAGCGGCTGCCTGGCTTCAGGGGCCAGCAGCAGGGGCCGCCCGGGGGAGAGCAGAGGTGCTCCGCGGGCCGGGGGGCGGAGCTGCAGGTGTACGGGGAGAATGCTCCCCTGTGACAGGCAGCTCCATCCGGCTCCTTATGGGCTTGGCGGCTTCCTCTGGAACATCAGGCTGGGTAGGCAGTCTGGGGCGGAGCAGTGGGCAGGTGTGGAGGCTCCCTGGCTCCCAAAGGTGCTGGCCTGGCCTCTTGGTGGCTCAGGAAGGGGCAGAGGGTCAGAAGGAGGGTCGGCCATCATCTGCTCCACGTCCCCCCTCTTACAAGGACCCTGGGGGGGCCTGGCCTTTTCCCTCTGCCTGCATCTGACTCTCTGGGGCAGAGGCAGGAAAGGCATCCTTCAGAACCCAGGAATCTTTTGGGTTGAGCCACAAGATGAGGGTCTTCCTGCCCCCTCTCCTCCTGAGCAGGCATTGCTGCGTGGAGGTCGCAGCCGCAGGAACATTCCCACATGGGGGAAGGCCACAGGAAAGCCTCGGAGCCTCCTAGCTTCCTCACCTGTGAAGTCCCTCAGCCAGCCTCCTGGTCACAGCGGGGCAAAGCGAGCTGGCAGGGGTGAGCGGGTCTGCAAAGAATGAAGGCATCACCAGCTCCCCAGGTCAGAAGGGGCAGGCACCACCTTACAGGCCCAGCCGGGGACCAGGCCCCTGTGTGGCTGAGGTGGTGGCCACCGATTGCTGGGTGCGTGGCCATGGGCACCTCACTGTCCACAGTGGTCCCCCTTCACCTGTGCCAGGGCACCCCAGGCAACTGGGCCTCCATTGTCTCTGCTGAGAGGTGACTGCAGCGTCCACGCCACGAGGTTGTGAGAATAAACGAGGGCTGTGTTTTGGGACACGGAAACCTGATCTTTTAATTTGAACTCATAATTGGACAAAGGTTCTCTGGTCTCCCCCAACCCACTCAAAGAATCATATGGTTTTAAAGGCCTTTTTCTGATTCAAGGTAATTCCTTTCACAATCCCAGCTGTCTTTTTTGCCAAAATTGCCAAGTTGATCCTAAAATTCACATGGAAATTCAAGGGACCCAGAACAGCCAAAAAAAAAAAAAAGATCTTGGAAAAGGAGAACACAGTCGGAAGACTGACACATCCCAGTTTCAAAACCAACTTCAAAGCTGCAGTAATCAAGACAGTGTGGTGCTGAGTAAGAACAAATACACAGATTAACGAGATGGACTAGAACTGAGAGTCTGGAAATAAACCCTCACGTTCGCAGTCAACTGATCTTGGACAAGCTTGCCAAGACAACTCTATGGGGAAAGGATAGACTTTACAACAAAAGGTGCTGGGATAACTGGACATCTCTATTTGAAAGAATGAAGATGGGTCCCTACCTCACACCAGACACAAAACTTAACTTGGAAAGAGTTGACAACCTAAATATAAAAACTAAAACCACAAAACTCTTAGGAGAAAACAGGAACAAACCTCTCTGATCTTGAGTTAGACAATGACTTCTTGCTATGACACCAAGGCACAAATGAAAAAAAATTAGATAAACAAGAATTCATCAAATTTAAAACTTTTGTGCTGTGAACGGCATCATCAAGAAAACGAGAAGGCACCTCCCAAAGTGGGAGGAAGTTTTTTGCAAATCATACGTCTGATAAGAGAGTTGGATCTAGAATATGGAAAGAATGCTTGCAACCCAATAATAAAAAGGCAAAGAATACAATAGAGAAATGGGCAAAGGATCTGAATAGACCTTTTTCCAAAGAAGATAAACACATGGCCGGTGAGTACAGGAAAAGATGCTCAACATCATCAGCAGGGAAAAGCAAATCAAAACCACAGTGAGATCCCACCTCACATGCGCCAGGATGGCTAGATTCACAACGCCAGAGGACAAGCGCTGGGAGAACGCGGACCAGCTGGGGTGTGACGTGGTGCAGTCCCTTTGGAAAACAGTCTCACAGTTCCTCCAAGTGCTAAACATACAGTTATAATATGGCCCGAGGTACCTGCCCAAGAGAAATGAAGACTTACGTCCACACAAAAACTTGTACGTGAATTTTCACAGTGGTACTATTCACAACAGTAAAAAAAAAAAAAAAAAAAAAAAAAAAGTGGAAAAAACCCAGACATCGCTCCACAGATGAACGTTTATCCATCCACCTGTACAAGGCTTCCCACTGGTGCAGCCGCGTGGTGACCAGTCACTCAGCCTAGACGCAGCGCTGCCTCAGGCCCCGGCTGGGGGACTTGAAAGCATGGTGCTGACTGAACGAAACTGCTCAAGGGGGCGTCTGTTTTATGTGAAACGTTGAAAGCCTTGGAAACAGGAAGTGAATTTGAGGGTGCTGGGATGGGGATGGGGCTGTGGGGGACAGGGGCTAAAAGGTCTGAGAGGTCTTTGGGGGTGAAGAAATGTCCTGGAATTTGATGGTGGTGCTGGTGGTGATGGTTGCATAACCCTTGAGTAGTGACTCCCGCTGAGCCGTATACTTGAACAGAGTGAGTTTCATGGTATGTGAGCTGTATCTAAATAAAGCTGTTTGGGAAAAACACTCACTGCACCCCTCTCCCTGCACTGACAGAGGCCAGGGGGACAAGGAAACTCGCTTTCTGGACCTTCAGGCCTAAGTACAAGCACAAGGACTCGAGGCCGGCCTTCCACACCGGCGCGGGACAGGAGCGCGCGACTCCACACTGTTTCTGCACCGCTTGTGTTTTCTGCAGCTCTGGGGCCACTGCTAAGCCTGCCCTTTGAGGCAGCCCGGTTGCAGCCGGGGGCAGAGGGCCCTGTTATGGAGCACCCCTTCCCCGTCCCCCACGCCCCGGGCCCTGCAGCGAAAGCTTGGCGGGAGGCAGACTGGGAGCTGGAGGAGCGGCAGGTATTAGTCTGAGTCGGGAAGAGAAGCTGTGGCCCCACCTCCTGGTGTCCTGACGCTGATCACTCCCCCAACGAGCATCTATGGGCCGCCTCCTATAAGCACAGTGCTGGCCAGGAGGACAGGTGGTGCGCCATCCACAGCCCCAGACCCGTGCGAGCAGACTGGGGGCTGGGAGGGCTGGGAACCGGGCGAGGTGGACTGAAGGAAGCGACCACTGAGACAGGTTTTCAAGAAGCACCACACTGTAACATATTTGCTCTTTAAAGGAATGAACTTTATCTTTATCTGTCAGCCAGACTCAGAGATGAAATATTTTTACCATTAATACCATCTGGACTCCTCTGTAATTGTTTCATAAGAGCTTGGGGCCCCGCCAATGGCAAGGACAGAGGATCAGACCACAGGTGACCAGACCTCGTCCCCACCTTTTCTACCTCCTCCCCGTGTCTGTACTTCCTGGAAACGATGACCACCCCCCAGGAAAGCTTGGCCCCTCTTGACCAGCGTCTGCTGAGGCACTGCTCTCAGTGGGTGCGGCCCTGCTTGAGGTGGAGCTTGGGGCTTCTCTGAGCCTCAGTTTCCTTGTCTCTAAAGTGGGCACAATTATGCCCACGTCACACGTGCTGCTGTGAAGATCGCTGGGGAACAAGGAAGCAGCACAACTGTCGGACGTCACCCCGCCGGTGACCCCGCCGCTCAGGACCTGACATCACCCTGATAGTGGCCCCTGCCCCCACGTCCTGGGATGCCCAGCCTTGCACAAGACCAGGTGGCCGGAGGCAGAGGGCAAGACTCGTTTACCTATAACCCGCCAAAACCATGTGCAGAGACACAGAGACAGACGAGAGGGTGGCTGGGCCTGCCTCACCCTGGGGACACCTGCAGGGTCCCCCACTGACAGCCCACACCCCAAAGGCTCCTTCTGGTGGCAGAACTCTCCGCAGGCCCCAAGCAGGCCCCGTTTACAAATGATCACCCGCCCGTACCTGTGGACCATGTCTGTGTCCTGCCCCCCACACCACACCCAAAAGATCCTGAGAGGAGCCTTCCCAGGAGCACCCTCCTCTCCGCCACAGCATTCCGTGCACACTCGGGGAGGCTCCTGTCTAAAAGACAACCATCAGGGAAGCGAGGCCACCCCTCCAAGTGTCACCCAGTCTCAGACGCGCGAGGCAAGTCAGTCACCTCAGGGGTCATCACGGAGGACCCCCAGGGGCTGCAACCTGTCAGGGACTGTCACCTGAAACTATCCCACGGGACTCAAGTCCTCCCTGCCAGTGTTTGAGCCGATGGTGGCTAAGCACCAGCGCTCCCGCTCTGCACGGATCTCAGCCCTGCAACAGGAACGCCACAGGGTGGGAGACGCCGCAGCAGGGCCCGGGGCACCGCCAGTGCGGAGTCAAGTGCTGCCCAAGTTCACCTCTGCGCAGCGTGGCTCCGGCTCGATGAAACGGACACAGGTGTACTCTCTCCAAGGGCCGGGGCTGAAGAGGGCGAGGGGCAGCTGGCCAAGGTGGCCTGGCTCTGAACCTGGGTCTTCCAAGCTCTAAGCCCAGCATCCATCCACGGACACCTTTTTGCCCACCCTGAAGGCAGGACATGTCTGCCCGGCCCGGGAAGCACTTCCAGGGGACCCATCAATCAGTTCACGAAGCAGAATCAGCCTTGTTGAAATGCAAGTGACCTTGGGCCATGGGGGAGTCAACCTGACCTCTGAGAGTGGAGAAGTTCAGATTTTTTTTCCCAGGTCAAAGAACCAAGGTCAGACTGTGTAAGCAGACCTCCTGGAGCCGGGCCTCCCAGCGGGGCTCTGGCGCAACCAGGACCCACGCTGCTCTTTCACATCAGCTCCAGCTTCAGGCTGGAGAAATCTGGCAGCAAGGCAATGTGAACGGCTCCATGTAAACACCCCAGACACTCAGCTCCACCCTGGGCAGTGCTGCCGTACAAACCAGGAGAGGGAAGCTCCAGGCAGGGCACTCAGGCCCTGGCAGACAAGCCTGCATAGCGCACAGCCACACACCTTGCTGGCACGAGTCCCTGGCTGAGGGAAAACGCAGAGAACGCAGGCCCCCAGCCTCCAGCCTGTCCCTCCATCTGATCAAGTGGAAGCAGAACACGAGCTGGTGGTACCCCAGTGGGGCTTGGGCACAACCCACCCAGAGCCCCAGAGACCAACCCAGCACATCCAGAGAGAAGGGTGCCCACCGGCAGGCTCTTGCCTCAAGGACCCTCTGCTCGGTGGGGTTGCCCACTGTCTCAGCCACTCAGGAGATTCCCGCTGGGTCTGGCCTGTGGCCCCAGGAGGTGGCAGCCTCAAGACCAGCCTCCCTCAGCTCATCGCAGACATGACACGCATCTCTCACAGTGTCCAGAGCTCCAGGGTTGGGCCCCGTGGTCCTTGCCCCTCCTCCAGAGAAATGCTTGCCAGACGTGCTGGTCGAGCACATCACCTGGTGTTCCGTGCGCCTCTGATCCAACTGGAGCCATGGCCCCTCGAGGCAGCCGCATCGACCGGCCCCACCAGCACTGTCCTGCCCATGGGCCTCCCACGTGCGCCCCATCCCACCCCAGGTGTCTCCAGCTCGCCCACGGCTCCTTGGGCCCTCTAATGGAGGACGTCTGCTCAACTCCATGTCCTCGGGGATCCTGCCCCACATCGGGGGCTGTGAGGGCGGCTCTCAGTGGGTGGAAGAAATTGCTGCTGGAGGAAGAGCCTGCACCGGGGTGTGGTGGCTCACTCCCCTCCCTTCAATATCCTCTGCGGAGCACAAGGTGAGGCTTAGCAAACCCCTCCCTGAGCAGAGAGGGCGCTGGGGCTGCCGGCACTGCCGCCTCCTTTTTCTGGGACTGACTGGGCGGTGGTCGCAGGGCGATGTGATCTGTGCACCACGGATCAGTGCTGTGAGACGGCAGCTCTGATCAAAGCCCAGAGGCGACTGAGCCATCACCACACGACTCGCGAGCAGTGGGGACAGCAAAACCCACCAGCATCCTCCTCGGACCCTCACCCTGCCCATTCCAGGGTCGGGCAGCTGTCACTGGTCATGGTGATGACCCCACGAGCACAGGCCGTACTTGATGGAAAATCACTCTTCAGTTTTTACAAAGACTTAGTGTTTATCCTTCAGAAATAATTTCCAGTCTTCTCTGTATGCTCCCAGTGTTGAGACCTGCACAAACAACCGTCTTTGGTGTAAATTTACTCCTTTATCCAAATCCCCTTGCTTGTCCGTTGAACAAACAGATATTTACTCACACTGATCTACAAAGACAGGAAACCCTAGGCTTAGGTATTACAGTCCATTGAGGAACTGGGCATGTTGGTAAAAGTGTCTGGGAAAGGGGTCAGTTTTAGTGGGAAAGACTTTGTGAAAGGGTGGCCTCGTCCTTCACAGAGCATGCCACCCAGAGATTCAGGCAAAGGCATCCGATGGGCGTTGAATGGGAGGGTTTGCAACATGACACGGAAGACATCGCTTACGCACTTAAATCACAGGGAGAGCAGGGAGACAGCACGAGGCAAGTATTTGACAAAGGAAAGAGGGCAGGAAGGGAGGAAGGGAAGAAGGAAGTAAGGAACAGAAGGAGGGAGGGCGGGGAAGAGCACTCAGATCTTTGTTTCTTGGTTCACATTAAGGCCTCGTGGTTGCCCAGCATGCGGCCCCTCCACCTGCATCCCCTGCCCTTCGCTTAGTGTGAATCCAGCTTTAGGGCCCAGAGGAGGCCCCCGACCACCCTGATCACTGGCTCGTGGCAGCCTTCATCTTGTCCTTCAGGGCTGCATCTTGACCCACACGGTCGTTTGTTTAATGCTGGTCTCCCTGGGGGACTGGGGAAGAACCCAGAAGAGGCAACCATTTAGGATGAGAGGAAAACAGCATGCCCCTATGAAGATCTGGGGAAAGAAGTGGCCAGTGCAGACCTCCTCAGGTGGGAGAGATGCCTGAAGAGAGGCCAGAAGCTTGGTGGGGGTGAATAATAATTTCCTTGTCTGTTTTCTGTGAATAAGCCCATCCATCACATCCATCTACCCACAAACCCATTTATCCACCCATCTAGCCATTCACGCACCCACTGGTTCACCATCAATCCATCAGTGAATTTACCAGTCGACTGATCAATCCTTCAGTCCACCTGTCTGTCCAGCCACAGGCCTCAGTCAGTGCGTGAGTTGAAAGGGACTTGGGTTTGTGTCTCTGGATGCTGGCCGGCCCTGTTGTTGACCCCCATCATTCTATGTGAAGGTGAGGACGACTCCAGGACGTTTGGGCTGGAACTGCCATGACCCCTTTCAGAAAGACTGTGTCCAGGGCCGGTTTCAAATAGAGGATCCAGGACCAGGGAACTGACGTTCAGAGGGGGTTGGATCAAATTCAGCTAAAAAGAAATTTATTTCATAACACAAGCTGGAAGCAGCCAATCGACGGACAAAGTGGCTGAGGCGGTGACTGGACACACTGGCGTTCCCCAAGCAGCAGACACGCTCGCCGGAACACAGCGGGAGGGAGTGCGGCGGGGTCTCGCCTCCCCATCGCCCTATATTCAGCCCGATTTGGTGCCTGCTCGGTCTTCTTCTAAGCCTTCCTGTGATGGCTTCCGGCTGTGGCCTTCACCACGCCTCACCCCACCCAGGGCTCTCCAGCCAAGCACATCACACGCAGAGTCCGCTGGTCTCCCGCCACAGCCTGGGGCTGGGGGAGGGGCGGGGACAGCCCTTTCATGGACAGGTGAGCCGAGGCCGGGGGAGCCTCGGTTGCTGGTGCCAGGGTCACGCTTGAGCCCCAGGGCTCCTCTGCCTTCTGTGCCCTGGACCACCCGGCCCTGGTTGGAAATGAGCCGTGGTGCCATATCCTGAAACCTCACCAGGGGCCTGTTAGCAGCTGCCCCCTTCTCTGGCCCCCCTCTTCCTCTGGGATGTCTGCCAGCTCATTCCCTAGCCCCAGCCCCACACCCTACTCTGCTCGCTCACACTCACTGCATCTCCCCACCCTCACCTGTGACCCCGCACCCAGACCCCTTTCATGGTCTCCAAACTCCTTCCAGAACCTGAGGGCAGAGCCTTGGCTCCCTGACCTCACTGACCTGGGATGTGGGCCTCATGCCCCCAACACCCATGATGGGGGATGGATGATGGGGGTCGGAGGATGAGGGGGACAGATGATGGGGGAAGGATGATGGGGGGGGATGGATGATGGGGGGCCGGATGATGAGGAGCTGGATGATGAGGGGGGTCGGATAATGGGGCCAGGGAGAACGGAGGATGGGGCGGATGATTATGGGGATGGATGATGGGGGGGACAGATGAAGTGGGGTATGGATGATAGGGGTTGGGGGAGACAGAGGATGGCTGGGACGGATGATGGGGGGACAGATGATGGGGGGCACAGATGATGGGGGGGGTCAGATAATGGGGCCAGGGGGAACAGAGGATGGGGTGGATGATTATGGGGATGGATGATGGGGGGACGGATGATGGGGGGACAGATGAAGCGGGGTATGGATGAGGGATGGGGGGAGGCAGGATGGCTGGGACAGATGATGGTGGGGACAGATGATGGGGGGCACGGATGATGGGGTGACGGATGATGGGGGTGGCCAGGTGGCCAGAGGGGCTGCTAAGTGAGGGGTGGCCCACCATGCGTCCACATCTGCAGCAGGAACGGCAGCATGGACAGCCAGGAAAACGGGGCTGACCCGGCGTCCACTAGGTCACGTCTGGTCAGGATCACGAGCAGCCGGGTGCCCGGCAGTCGTGACTTGGCTCGTTCGTTCACTCATCCATCTGTCCAGCAGACATGTGCCGGGAACCCCCGGGTGCGGAGCCCCAAGATGGTGCCAAGTGGGGGCGCTTCCGTGACTCCAGAGTCGGGTGGGGCCGGGGATGCTGCGGGGCCTGATGTCAGCAGTCCTGCTCTGAGGCAGGACCTCAGGGCCAGGCTGTTTATATTCCCACAGTTATTTATGGGTGTGTGTGTGAGAGAACAGAGCCTGGAGCTCCTGGGAGCCTCCCAGGAAGGGGGAGACGCACAGACCCAGGTGACGCTGGCCTTCACGGGGACCGCACCCATGCACGCTGCCCACCAAGCCGGGTCTGTGACGGAGGCTCTTCCCCACCCACCGGGGCAGGCACCTGCCCACCCTGTCCTCCAAAACTGCTCCTCTGTCCCCTCCACGGCCCAGCTGAAGAGGAAGAGGGACACATCCAGGAGACAACCTCAAGATCAAGGGCACAGGAAATTTCTGCTTTCATCTGAAAATCCGTCAGCTGCAGAGGAAGTCCAGAGCCAGGCGGATGCCTGGGCCGTGGCTCACGCACACATGGGCTCCCGCTGGTGTGAATGAGCCCAAGGCGAGGCTCCCGTCTGCGGTCTCGCCTCGTCCTCTGTGAGGAGCCGCCTCGCACAGCCCGGCCCCCGCGTCCACTGCCGAGCCCCAGCTCTGCGGGGGGCGGCGGGGGGAGAGGCTGGGACTGGGAACCAGTTGGTTTCCCAAGCGGTTCCCCGAGCTGATGCAGCCCCAGGCTCTGGACAGGCGGATGATCCCACGCTCAGATGACAGAGGGGGTTTCCTCGTCCCGGGGGAGGTGTTCCTGCTGAGGCAGAGCTGCACGAAGCCCCCGCCACACGAAACCCGCAGCACACACGTGGCTTGGAAGGCCCCACGTTCGGTCCCCATGTGTCCGAAGGGAATGTTGGCTGGTCGTGCATGTCTGGAATCTGCTGGCAGGACTGAGGGCCGGCACACGCTCGCCTGCAGGTGCCTGCCTTTGGGGTCAAACTACCGGAGCAAGACACAGTTCCACCGGTCACGAGATGCTCATATCTGCCTCAGATTCCTCATTTGTAAAACAAGTGCGGTAACACTTGCCCCCAGGGCACAGGGGTGGGGTGTTTACACGTATCTGCCCTCTCTGTAGACAGCTGTCATTACAGAAGGATAGGGGCCTAGAGGTCAGGGGACCAGACTGGGTCCTCGCAGGACGAGAAGTCCTGTAACCCTGGGTTCTCAGGCTCCTGGCTCCCGACAGGGGGTTTCATGGGTGGTCCCAGGGGTCCCTTCTTGCTTGGATATTCCAGGACTGTTGCCAATGGAGCCCTTGTTTCAGATTCATCGTGATGTCCTCCAACACCTGTTGTAGTGCTCAAGGAACAGGTGCTCAATTAATGAGTGGACACGATGAGTACAAATGCTGATGGTGTGATGCAGAGACTAAGTATCACAGAGTTACAGGACAGGACTGACCATCACTCAGGATTGAGAAGTGCGGAAGGCTCCCTGGAGGAGGTGGCTGTTGAGTCCAGCTGTAAAGAGCGAATTTTTTTGCGGGGGGAGTATAATTGCTTCACAAAGTTGTGTTAGTTTCTGCTGTACAACCATGTGAATCAGCTGTATGTATACATATATCTCCTCCCTCCCACCCCAGCCCTCTAGGTCCCCTCAGAGCACGGGGCCGGGCTCCCTGGGCTGCACAGCCGCGTCCCACCAGCGGCCTATTTCACACACGGCTGTGTGAACGTGTCATCGCCACTCTCCCAGTCCTTCCCACCTGCCCCTCCCCCGCTATGTCCACACGTGCATTTTCTACATCTGTGTCTCTATTCCTCCCTGGAACTAGGTTCATCTGTACCATTTTTCTAGGCTTCACATACATGTGTGAACTGTTTCTTCCTTTCTGACTTATTTCACTCTGTTTGGCAGATTTGGTCCATCCGTATCTTTACCAATGACCCAATTTAGTTCCTTTTTATGGCTGAGTAATATTCCATTGTATACATGTGCTATATCTTATTAAAGAGCTGTTTGAATGGGTGGAAGGAAGGAGTTGATGTTCCAGGCAAGAGAAATGCAGTGAACAAAGGTGCTCACGATGAATCAACAGCAAGTCCTGCCACCAAGGAGCCTGAGCGACAGAGCAAAATGGACACGTACCTCCCAGGCACCTTCTCTCAGGAAGGTGCTGGAGGGTGAGCTCCAGGAAGACAAGGAGTAAACTTTACTTTACTCCCAGGAAGACAAGGGAGTAAACCAAGAAAGTAAAGTAAACCAAGAAAGGATCTCGGAAAAAAGGGATCCAACGCTGGAGGAGGGCGGAGACACACCCGCAGGATGAAAGGGATTCCCGGAACCTCCCTCAGGCACCTGGCACGGAGAACATGCGGCCCCGATGGCAGCAGCAGAGGGCTCAGATGAGAGACGATGGGCAGATGGCCGTGTGTGTGTGTGTGTGTGTGTGCACGCGCGCAGTACTGTTAGGAGACTCACACGATGGGGAGAGAGTGTGGGGTTACACTGGGGGTTGGTCTGTGAAACAGCAAGCCAGCCTACAACCCCTCCAAGACCCTTGCACCAAAACTGTGCAGTAAGGAAGGCTATCATGATATACAACAAACTCAACTGGGAACCGTGGCCTGGGACCCCTGTGAGGTCAGTGCTGACTGTGGCAGGGTTCGCCGTGGGCCAGGAGGCCTAGCGTGGATGGGGCACCGCTGTGCCTGAAACGGGCCATCCAGAGCAGCAGCACCCAAGTGTCCTGGGAGACAGGGGGCCCGAGTCAGCTCCACGGACGGAGCCTGATCACACAGGACAGCGGGGCCGCAGGGAGGTGCCCTGGGAGGAATGTGGTTTCCTGCACAAGACTCAGGCCTGTTTCATGGTCTAGGTATGTGCATTATAATAGTGATAACAGGATGAACTGAAGGAAAAGTGAGAGATGGTCCTGCCACCACTTGGTTGACAAGAGCCAGCCAGTGCGGGGGCGCCAGGGGCGGGCTGCCCTCTGGAGGTGTGGATGCTGGTGCCACCCGTGGGAGCACACAGCTTGGCTGGCGTGGTTGTGCACGTCCGACCTCCATCCACGAGTGGCACCCACATGCGTGCTGCATAGAGAAACCTTCGAACTCCAGGGGCTTGGGGCTTTCATGGTGGCTTTGCTGGCGGTGAAAGCCTGGAAGTGCCCCTGCATCCGTGGATGGGAGAACAGTGAAGAGTGGACCCAGCACACAAAGGAGGGTCAGCAGCAGTGGAAACAGAAGGCCCCCAGCTCGGACATCACCCCAGACGCGGCTCAGAAACAGAACACTCAGGGGAACAAGGCAAGCCACAGAACAAGATACACCCCAGCTAACACCATGTTAATAAAATTCAAAAACAAGCAAGGAACTGTAGGACTTAGGCACGCTATACATACACTAAAGCCGCAAAGAAAAGCGAGAGACTGAGAAAGGTGTGAGACGTGCCTACTTCTGGGGCAAAGTCCAGGATGGGGTGTTCCCAAGGGGTGAGAAGGGGTGGGGACGCCTGGGTCCTGGCTGGGCTGTGGGTACTTCTACACGTCGCTGCCCAGAGTTTGCACATGTCCACTCGATGGCATCAGATACACCCTCACAGGAAATGGGGGGGCAGGGGCCCGGTCCACACGGCCTTATGAGGCCTGGGCTGCGGCCTATGAGCCGTGGTCGATGTGAAGGGATGCTTCGTTCCCTCCCAGCTCAGCAGCTCACCCGTGTCCTGGGTGCCTTCGTCCCAGCCTAGCTGAGCGACGGCCTCTCGCTGGCACTGAGTCCACCCCCCTACACCCCACAGCTGCTGAAGACACAGCCCTGGCAGGGGCCCAGGCCAGGTGAGTGTGGGAGGGGCAGCTGTCGTCCACAGCCCAGATCAGCCCCTGCCTGCCCAGCATCCAGAGGATGGCATGTGGGCACCCGCTCTGTGGACAGACAGGTGTGACAGGCAGAGGATGGCATGTGGGCACCCGCTCTGTGGACAGACAGGTGTGACAGGCAGAGGATGGCATGTGGGCACCTGCTCTGTGGACAGACAGGTGTGATGGGTAGGGGATGGGGAAGGGGGTCGTGCCGAGTGAGCTCATGGCAAGCAGGCAGGAGTGGAAAGCCCTGACCGCCACCTGCGGACCAAGTTCTCGACAATGCAGCAGCCGGGACCCTGAGGAGCAGGTTGGTTCTGTCAAGTATGTGTGTGGGGGGCGCTGAATCCTGAGTCCACCTGTGAAGGGCTCTATGGGGAAGGATGGGTGCTTAGGGAGTAGCTGGAGGGGTCTGTGATGTGGACAAGTCCCCACTCCCCAGGATCCTGGCCTCCCAGGAAAAGAATTCCATCCGGCTGACTGACCTGGACCACCAGGCATTAGATGTAGATGGTTGGAAATAAGACAAAATTAGACGATGAAATGCTGGCGTTCCACATCACGGGTTCCCCAAGGGTGATGCCCAGACACAGGGCCTCCCTGCAAGGCAGCAGGAAGCTCTGTGTCTGCCAGATTAGGAGTCTGGGCTGTGGACACCTGCCGCTATGGCCCTTTCTGTGGCTGCAGCCCCGCCAGACACTCAGTCCCCCTGGTGGGTAAAGAGACCCTGCCCAGATGCAGGAGTGGGCACTTGGCCTGAACTCAGCCAGGCAGCCCTTCCACCCTGACCACTGGGTTGGTACAACCAGGTGCCTGGCCCTCCCCTGGCCCTTGTGGTAATGTGTGGCCCAAGCAAAGTGCCATGGCAGGCGAAGAAGAGCCAAAGCCCAAATGCGTTACTTGGCCTCAGAGTCCAGCAGTACCTGCACCTGGGTAGGTCAGTCATCTGGGTCAACAAGCTCCCTTGCTGCCCAAGCTGCCTCAGGTGGGCTGTCACTTGTCACCAAAGTTGACAGGCTGAGCTCCTTGGCCTTGATGCCAGGAGGTCGGGATCTGGCCCAGGTCTGCCTCACACGGCCTCTGGACTGTCCCGTGGGTGTAACCAGCGGCCCTCCTAATACTTAGAGTCTGTGGATGAGATTGTTCTCTGGGTTTGCTCAAAACAACCTCTTCGAATGTGGAAAAGGACAACAAAACAAAATTTAAAAGTTCAGGAAAAGAACTATTTCTACAAGTGTGGTCTCTGGCCCCCGGTGGCAGCCACAGTGATTCCAGGGTCACAGAATTCAGCTCCCTGGGCCCCAGGGCCTGGAGAGGGTGACTTCTCCAGCCAGAGGTGGCTGTAACGCTGCCCATTAGACTGGGCCCCACAACAAGCCCAGTCTTGCTGTGGGATCTTAGTCGGCGCAGGTAACCCTCGACCTTCCCTTGGCGCTGCCAAGGCTGCTGACAGCCCTGTGGTTGCAGACGGTCCTTAGAGGGACGATGAGGACCCTGTCAGTCATCAAGAAACGCAAACTCCTCCACGAGGGGATGGGGTGGGGGGGGGCGGGCCTGCCCAGAGCACCATCCCGAGGTGAAGGGACGGTGCCTCTCGGGGCTGTGAGTCCACATGCCTGGACCACAGGCTGGAGTCAGCGTCCCCATCCAAGGCCCCGGGAGCCCCCGCCCATCAGTGCACCCGAGACTGTGGCTCTGGACAGGCGGCAGAAAAGGCACCTAGGGAAGCCACAGAGACCCCACATACCCCAGCAGACCACACGCCAGGCCCCATGGCCCTGCCCAGAGTCTTTCTCCTGCTTCCCCAGGCTCGGGCAAGCTGAGAGCGTGGCAGGGAGCGCCCACAGACTTGCCAGCTGAGGTCACAGCCTGTGCCGTCTGTGTCCTTGCTGATGTCACGTCCCACCCCTCCAGCGGCCCGCGGATCCGTCTTACTCCTTGATACACTTCAGAGGAAAATGGCAGACATCCTGATGTACCATCCCTGAACACTTCAGCCGGCACTGCCCTAACCAGACTTCAACGTTAGCTTGTGTCTTTCTAGGGAAAATTTTCTGTGCAAAACACACACTGTAAGGGTACCCATCGAGGAGCTTGATGAAGGCAACCCCCCCGAGTGACCCCACCCTGTCAAGACAGAGGCTGTGTCCCTCACCCGAGGGTCCCTTGTGCCCCTCCCCCTCCCTCCGGCTGCTCACACAGAGTACGCCTCGGTGAACATCAGAGCTGAAATGACCCGTGCGTGCTGCCGGGCCCTGAATCACCAGGAACGGGAAAGCGGGCTGGCAGATTTCGTGACATAACCAGTTGGCCGCATTCCTGAAAGACTTGCACAGGCCCTCCCCTTCCCTCTGAGTTATGAGCCACGATGCTGCGGTCCTGGCAGTTCAGGGAGCAGCTCTGTTTGAGGCTTGCAGGGAGGACCCCCCCGACCCCACAGATCTGATCAGAAACAAGCCGGGAAGCCACTTTCCAAGGGCAGGTGTATAGACAGTGAGCAGCAGCATCCATCCCCCCGGGAGTGTGAGGCAGGCTCGCCCGGCACAGGGATGACCGCTGTGGGCAGGGCCACCTCAGACACCTAGCGTTAGGCCCTTGCTCACTGTCTGCACGGCCCGCGGGCGGTCATGGAGGCTCCCCCACCAGGCCCAGGGATGGCCCTGGGGCTTCTCGGCACAGCCCCTGGTGAGCACCAATGCCCAGCCTGGCTCCGGGCATCACCACGGCTTTTCCTTCTGGGGCTCGGGGTGAAGGGCAGAGCCGGAGGCAGTGCTCACCCAGGGCTCACCAGCGCTGCCTCCCCTCCCTCTCCGTGGACAGAGCCAGCGCTGACCTCTGAGCCCCTCCCAGCAAACACCTCAGGCGAGACAAGCGTCCCGTCCCCGGTCCACTGTGAGAGCCACCAAAACGCCTGGATCACGTCTCTTCAACCACAACCATCCCAAACCGAGCGCCGACATCAGCTCGGCACTAACCTAGAACCACGATCTGTGCCACACTGACCGGAGCTCAGACACTGGCTCAGCTCTAACCACCTGCTGATGAGGGCGCAGACCTGACCCAAGTACAGACACAAACTCAACACTAAATGCCTGCCATGTGGACACAGATAACCACCTGCTGACGCAGACACAGACCTGACCTGAGTACAGACACTGGCTCAACACCAAGCACCTGCCACGTGGACACAGAACTGACTTACCTATGGACACCAGCTCAGCGTTAACCACGCACAACGTAACCAGCAACGATAAAGAACAAGTGAAACGACAGAAAGTGGCGGCAAATCAAACTCCAGACGGAAAAGGAAGCCGTCCCCTACCTTGTGATCCCTGGACACAGACCGGTATCTCCGCTCGAGGGCTGTGCGGTCCACCTGCCTCTCCAGCTCCACACGGCTCTTCTCTCTGGGCCACCAGCCAACCCTGTGAACAACACACAAGGGTTTAGACGGGACACTCAGGAAGTGGCCCCAGGACTTCCTGGTGGCTCAGTGGTAAAGAATCTACCTGCCAACGCAGGAGACACGGGTTCGATTCCTGGTCCAGGAAGATGCCACATGCCTTGAGGCAACGAAGTCTGTGGCCACAACCACTGGACCTGTGCTCTGGGACCCGTTGCAACTGGAGAGTGGCTCCCCTGACTGCAACTGGAGAAAAAGCCTGCTTCCCGCAACAAAGACTGAGCACGACCAAAAAAAAAAAAGCAGCAGCAGCCCTGGGACAGTGCGGGGCTCAGGAACCTCCACACCCAGACCCCTGGGCATGGGGGTGGGGTGGGCGAGGGGCCCTGCCGGACGGCCCTCCCACGCCATCCTCAGGGGTCTCCCTCAGGTGCCTGTCCCGGGACCCACCAGCCCCCTCTCCCCACCTACGTTTGTTGTGCATACTTCCCCATAGTCACACCCCCACGAGCGTGGGCATAGACGGTCATGGGCGGGCTCGAGGTTTCTACGGCAAGGTTTCCATCACACCATCCTTATTTCTCTACCCTGTACCCCCTGGAGACAGCTAAGTGAGCAGCAGATTCTAGCATGTTCTTGTGGGTCACTGCAGTGTCCCTGGGAAGGGGTGTCACTCGGGGGACAGTGACATCACTGCCCCTCCCCCACAGGCACCCCCTCACTACTCTGTGTGGGGCCAGCTGAGGCCCCACGATGCTCTGTGACGGCAGTGGGGAGGGCTCCCGGGACTGGACCCTCCTCTGCGGCCTCTGCTGCCGCTTCCTCCAGCCCCTCTGGTCCTTGGTGTCTTCCTGTGACCTTCCAGCCAGCAGCTCATGGTCTGGGACCCCTCTGCCTCATTGTCTTCCCCCACCTGGCCTCTCGATTACTCCTCTGACTCATCTAACGCACTAGTCCTTGGTTCCCATCCACAGTCCCTGCAAGTTAGGAGGAAGGAAGGAATCATGGCCTGTAACAAACATCTCTTTAAAAACTGCACTGGATTCGCAGGCAAGAGATAGGTTCCATCCCCACCCCTGCACTGGCTTCCGAGGACACCCGGTCCTGTGCCCCGTCTTTCAGTGCCTCTTTTAGGACATGAAGGTGAAGACTCGTGCCTCCCTCAGGACTGTCGCAGAGACGGAGACCAGTTGTGAGGATGTGAGAGGTTCCAGGCCCGAGAGGCTCTGGAGGTGACAGCCCCCTGCCCAGCAGCTGCCAGTCTCACCGGGAGCCCACGCAGGACTCACGTGCCCGTGGGTGTCCGGGGCCCGGTCTGATTCTCCACGCTTTACCTGCAGCCAGTGTCCAAACGAGCGCTCATGAATCTGGAGCGCCCCCTGAAAACCTGCCTTCCTGCGCTCCGGTGAGGTTTCACATTTGAGAAGCACACGGGGGCCCTCCTAGCACAGCCGTGCTCACGGAGCCACGGGTTCATCCTTTCCAGGTGCGTGCCGGCTCCCACCACTCTCCTCTGATTTATCTAGGATCGTTTGGACTGTCAGTGAAACATAAAAAATAACTGCCTGCAGAGGCCAAATACACTGCAGGCTCCTATCTCACTTGTGGTCTAATTAATAGTTTCCAGGTCGCCATGGCCCGTGGGAACATCTGGGCCTCGTCTCTCCAGTCCACAGATGTCGAGGCCGGGCAGAGGCTGGGCTTCAGGGACCCCTTCTCACGCTCATTCTTCAAGGCTGGTTGTTCCTTTTTCATCTTTAAATTGGAGAACAGTGGTGTGCATGGGCATGGACACGTTTGTAAAATAGCCTGGCTCTTTGCTGGGGGGCTGGTGGCACCCCTTAAAATCTGTGGACCATGTGGGACCACGAGGGCCTTCTCGAGACCCTTGGAGACAATGGACGACTAAAGACAGTATTCTGAGGCTTCCAGGAACCTCAGTCCTTTATTCTAAGGCAGCCCTTCTTTTGATTAAATCTTTCCCAAGTATGGCAGACACACAGAGGCATCCAGCTCCTCGCACTGCCACGCCCTGGACACGCCTGTGGACCAGAACCCTGACGGGAAGCACAGCGTGGCCCTGCCGCCCTGGGGGCCAGTCCAGCCATGGGCGCGGCAGGTTGTCGGTAGGGTCGCTGCCACGCCCTGGACACGCCTGTGGACCAGAACCCTGACGGGAAGCACAGCGTGGCCCCGCCGCCCTGGGGGCCAGTCCGGCCATGGGCACGGCAGGTTGTTGGTAGGGTCGCTGCGCTGGTGGAGTCAGTGTGTAGCGCCACTCATTCAGCACTATGAGATACATCATCCTTTTATTTGTAATTGTGGTGAAATACACATGGGGTAAGACTGACCGTCCCGGTCACTGGTCAGTGGCACCACGTACATGTGCAGTGCTGTGCCTCCATCACCCTCATCTGTCCCCAGAGCCCCTTTCATCTTGAAAACCCCAAACTGTCCCCACTAGATATACCCCCATCTCCGCACTTGCAGCCCCTGGCCCCACCTCTGCTTTCTGTCTCCATGGATCTGACTGCTCCAGGGACCTCATATCGGTGGAACCATACAGAATTTATCCTTTGGTGTCTGCTTTATTTCACTTAGCACAGTATCCTCAAGGCTCATCCACGTGGAAGCGCGCGTTAGAATTTCCTTCTTTCTGGGGGCGGACGCTCCACTGCACAGATGGACCACATTTCATTTATCCACCGTCTGTCAGTGGGTACTTGTGTTGCTATGCCTCTCGGCTGTTGTGGACACTGCTGTTGTGAACACAGGTATACAAATACTTCTGAGACCCTGCTTTCAATTCTTTTGGGGTATCAGTTCAGTTCAGTTCAGTCGCTCAGTTGTGTTCAACTCTTTTGGACCCCATGAATAGCAGCATGCCAGGCTTCCCTGTCCATCACCGACTCCTGGAGCCCACCTAAACCCATGTCCATCGAGTCGGTGATGCCATCCAGCCATCTCATCTGTCGTATGCATGCCGTAAATAGAACTGCTAGATCATATGGTATTTAATTATACTTTTAATTTTTTCAGGAACTGCCATGCTGTTTTCCACAGTGGCTGCACCACTTTGCATTCCCACAGCAGAGCACCAGGCTTCCAGTTTCTCCACATCCTCACCAACACTATTTTCTGTTTGTTTGTTTGTTTTTAATAGGACCCCCTGGTAGCTCAGCTGGTAAAGAATCTGCCTTCAATGTAGGAGAACCCCCCTGGTCCAATTCCTGGGTTGGGAAGACCTACTGGAGAAGGGATAGGTTACCCACTTCAGTATTCTGGCCTGGAGAATTCCATGGACTGTATACTGTATGGGGTTGCAAACAGTTAGACATGACTGAGCAACTTTCACTTTCATCCTGATGGGTATTAGGTGGTATCTTGTGATTCTGATTTGCATTTTCCTAATCATTAGTGATGCGAAGAGTTGACTCACTGGAAAAACCCCTGATGCTGGGGAAGATTGAAGGCAGGAGGAGAAGGGGGTGACAGAAGATGAAATGGTTGGATGGCATCACTGACT
This sequence comes from Bubalus kerabau, assembly GCF_029407905.1. Classification (NCBI taxonomy): domain Eukaryota; kingdom Metazoa; phylum Chordata; class Mammalia; order Artiodactyla; family Bovidae; genus Bubalus; species Bubalus kerabau. The sequence continues at coordinate 16,714,827 of NC_073640.1, read as the reverse complement.
CAATGGACATGAGTTTGAGCAAACTCTGGAAGATGGGAAAGACAGGGAAGCCTGGCGTGCTGCAGTCCATGAGGTTGCAAAGAATCGGACACAACTGAACAGCAACAATGATCAGTGACGCTGAGCATCTTTTCATGTGAAAGATCTTTCCACATTTTTTGTGTAAATTCTGTCTGCATAGATGTGGCTTCCAGCACAGGTTACAATGAACAGGGCTCTGAGAATGTAACTGGGGAACAGCCTTTGTGAGCACATGTGAGCATCATCCACCTTCAACTCCCAGGAGAGGAGTGGGTGGAGAGAGAGGGACTTTTCAAAACTCTTGCCCCTTTTTCTGTTGGGTTCTCTTTTCCTTGTTGGTTGGTAGGAGTTTTGTGGAAATACATTCTGCATAAAAGTCCTTTATTGACTGTGTCCTAACAAATGCTGTAAAAAAAAAAAAAAGCTGTGACTCTTCCTCCAAAGGTCGTTCCTTCTGCTGCATGCATCATGGTGATCTATCCATCCCTCTGTCTGTCCATTCATCCCTCCATCCACGATCAAGATCCCTGCCTTGTTTAGATCCCGACACCACCCCCCTCACTCCTCCTGAGACCCAGCAGACTGCCGCCCCAGGGGCCCTCCTTCCACGGGCTGCATAAGCCCCCCCCCAGGGCACCGAGGCATCTGTGGGCTGGTCCAGGTGGCCGTCCACCCCTGCTGTGACCGCGCCCCTTCCCGGGTGCTGGGAGCACCCAGGCCCTGCACCTCTGGCTGTGCTGGTCCTGCTGGATCTGCTTCCCTGTGAACTCACCGTCCACAACCTGTGTAGCCATCAGAGCCCCTTGCCCATCCCACCCTGGTGACGAGGAGCCAGGCCTGTCCCAAGGTTCTCATATGCACTATTTGTTGCAGAGTCTGTTATTAATGAAGACAGATGACAGTGGCCGAGCTTGGCTGGAAGCCAGCCCTGGACTAGAGCTATCCACGACTCCTTCCAGCAACCCTGTGAAACAGATTCCGGTGTCACCCCACCCTACAGGTGAGGACCCTGAGGCCCAGATGGGTACAGCAGCTCTCCCCAAACCACACACTGAGCAGACTCCACTATTCCAGAGCAGCTGGCGGCCCGGCACAGGGAGCGGGGGCACACCTGAGTGGTCTCCACGTTACTGAGCTGAAAACCAGGATAAATGAATGAACTAAGGGATGAAGCCTGCAGCAAACAGCACAACCTCAGAGCCAGAGGACAAAGTGTTTGCACTAAATGGGGGCCTTCCCATCAGCAGGGCCACCGGGGACCAGACTGTTCTTCCTGTAAAGGAACAACAAGAAGGTAAAAGCCAAGAGGAAGATAATAAGCAGAGAAAAAGAGCCTGGGAATTTTCCCCTAAAGCAAGCATGATTGCTTTGGACACTGGGATCTGGGCGCAGTTGGAGAGACATTGGGTTGTGATAAGTGTTTTATTTCGCTTGCTGCCGGCACAGGGGATAAAGGCTGTCTGGAGCCTGGAGCGTGAGGCTGTGGAGAAGCTGAGGTGATAAACAGGCCGGGTGAAAGCTGCCGCACGCCCGCCCGTGCCCCAGGCTGTTCCCACGTCTGCTGACGCTCAGGGTCGGGCTCTGGCAGAGGTTGTCCTGGCGGCTGTCACCGAGCCATCGGCGCACGTTTCCGGGGGCCCTGCCTGCTCAGTGCTGCGGGCGGATCCTGAGTGTCGAGCACGAGCCGACTCCCTGGCTGGCTGTCCTGATGAAGGATGCATCCGTCCTCAGGAAGGTGGCGGGGTTGGGAGGTTGGAGGCTGGGGTGCAAGCCCCCTTCGGCCAGGAGGTCAGTACTGTGGGCCCTGCAGAGGCTGTTGAGTGTAAGCTGCTGTCGGGGGTGGGTTGGGGAGGGGACACCCCTGAGCACCCTCTCCTGCTGCTGGTCAGATCCCCACCAGCACCCAGTCACCTGGGATCTAGGATTTGACAGAAACGCCCCCACCGGGCTTGGAGTCTGCTCCCTTGAGAGCTCTGGAGGATGGCAGGGGATTCCTCCCATGGGCTTCCCCCTCAGCCAGTGGGAGCAAGAGTGGGAGGCGCTGAGCAGGTGCCTGCCCCCCATTCCCCTTTGGATGGTCAGAGGGGACCTGCCCAGTGACCTGCCACACCCACACCCACTGGGTCACCACCTGGCTCTGGAGTCCCAGCCGCAGACTCGCCAGCTGTACTGTGGCACCTCCTCCATGGCTTCCCGCGGCTACCCCTCCCCACCCTGATTCACACGCCCCGGGCCAGACAGGTGCCTGGAAATGCCCGTCAGCTCAGTTCAGCTCAGCATTTTGAAGCACACGCCTGAGGCAGCCAGAGGCCACTGACCCAGAGCCCAAGGTCCCCGGTGGCCGAGGGGGGAATAGCCAGGGGAAGACGTGGGCGTGTGGCCGGTGGTGGGGGGCAGGTGGAGCCCAGCCGGCAGCCCTTTCCCAGTGATACCTGGGGCAAGCCAGTACCCACTGTGGGTTCACCGTGACACGCACCTCCTCAGGTGTAGACTGGGCAGAGAAACACATCAGGTGAAGGAGGGAGGACCAAGGAGAAGCAGGATTTGAAGAACAGAGAGGCCAGCTCCGCGAGATGTGGCCCTGGGGAAGCCTGGCCCTGAGGGCTCTGCCCGCCGAGGGTCTGATGGCCAGGGAAGCAAGGACCCACGCTTCACCTTGGGAACCAGAACGCCGGATGCACCTCTGCAGCCCCAACACGGGCTCAGGGAGGGAAGCAGCGGCTAGTGAGCCCTTGCTGTTTACCCAGCGCGGGGTGTCAGCTTGGTAACCTCCATGGCACCCCCACAGGCAGCGTAAGGCTTGGAGTAAATGACTCGCCGAGGTCACCACAGCAGCCTGGATGCCAGGGACCACCTAGAATGTTCCATCTCGGCCTCCGGACCTGTCAGGAGGGAGACTCAGGCAATGCCACAGGGAGGCGCCCACAAGCGTCACCCAAAATGATGGAGGGCAGCCCTGCAGGCCCTCAGGGGGAGCTGGGCACATGCCAGAAGGACAGGACGAGTCTGATGGGTTGGAGAGCAGAGCTTAGCCGTGGATGCAGGCGCTACACAGGTGACCGCAGTCCCTCCCGGAAGAAGGTAAACAAATGCTGGGGGGCAGTGCGATGCCAGAGGACGAATGTAGAGGAGATGGCAGGAGTGCACCTGAAGCAGGAGGGACAGAGCAGCGAGGAGGGGACACGCATGTGATAAGGCGCATGCAGCTGGGAGGCGAAGGAAATCAGGAGATGGGCGGGGGGTGTCTAGCGAATGGTGTTCTCGTGGCCTGTGTATCTGCAAAACTTGACAATAAGATGTGGAGAAAAGACAAAAATAGGGAGAGGGTTGGGAAGGAAGAGAAATAAAAGAAAGCACCGAAATTTGAACCTGGGGGAGGTACAGCGGACTGGCTCCTCTGTCCCCACAGCTCAGTCCCCAGCACAGACGCCCCACGGGCTTGAGTGGATGGGGGACATGGCTCAGACTCAGAGGCAGGGTTCCAGGAGGGCTTGGAGCCTGGGATTGATAGAACTCTCAAACACTCATGCCTGGGGACACTTGCCAAATCTCACCAGGTCAGGAGGACCCCCCAGGGCCTGGGAGAGTCACCATGACCTCTTCCCTGGGGGAGCACAGCAAACATGCCACGGCTGCAAAGACCAGTCAACAAAGAGTCAAGAAGAAATCAGGCGAGAAAGCACCATCAAGGCCCAGCCAGAAGAACACCCACAGAGCCAAGCGGGGGCCTTTCCTTGGAGTCTAGGCAGAGCCCCTGAGGTCGGGCCCCACACAAGACACAGGAGATTCAGATGAGGCCAAATCCATCCCCAGAGCAATGTTATACTTCCCTCCAAAGGCCCCCAAAGACCCCACTCCCTAGGAGCCCCCACGACCATGAAGACCTTGTGAGGCCTCCCCCAACGTTGGTCCCAGTCCCCCCACGTCCCTCCTTGCAAAGGCAGAGCTGCCGTTGCCTCCCTTCCTGCCTGGGGTGAACCCGCCCCACCCCGGACTTCCAGCTGCTGACCCTCACTTCCTCTCCTCCTTGTGCCCCCTAGCCAAGTGGCCGGAAGCCCAGTGGTCAATTTGGTTAAAAAAACATTAGCAAGACAATTAGTTGACACCACCACTTGCTGCCCTTTCTCTATTAGGCCGGAGGGTCTGAGGGCCCCTGAAGCTGGTTTGGCTGCCTCACAGCATGATGCGGCCCAGGGACTAGTCCCTGCTGACTAACTGGGGCTGGGTCAAGGAGGGACCTGTGACTCTGTGGGCCCTGGAGCAGAAGGCGGGAGAGCACGCCCTCCATGGGGCGTAGTGTGGCATCCTCTGCGAGCCTGGGCCCCTTGAGCATCCGACCACCGCCAGTCCTCCTAGTGCAGATGCCCAGCATGGGATGCCTGGATGGGGAGCTTGGCTGTGGGAGCCAGGCCCTCTTGCCACACAGCTCTTGCCATACGGTGGTCCATGTGCTGGACACTCCTCTGAGCGGCCGCACTGACCTCCGACACCACCCAGCAGTCATGATGGTCAGTTCCGCACAGGCTGGGGTTGGGGGGCCTTGGCCACTATCTTATGGGCCTCTAAGGGGCCGAGGCCTCGGTGCAGGAAAGACCACCTGGACAGGGCTCAAGCTAAGAGGCCTGGTGAGCGGTCTGCGGGAGGGACACTGCCCAGGCAGTTGGGCCCCACAGCAAATCCCCCGTGTCAGCGGAGCACGTGGGACTCTGTCCGAAGCCCAGAACACACCCCTGCCCCGGGAGCCTGTGTGCAGGGCAGCACGAGGAGGAGCCCGCGGTCAGCACTCACCAGCCCTGAGATGGCACAAGGCCCTGCGGCCACAGCCTGTGAACCAGCCCCACTCCTTCGGTGGGCTCCTAGGGGTGGGCACGCCTGTCCGTCTGCTGCCCCTCCTGGGCGGGGGACCAGTTAGGGGAGCAAAGATGAGTTCCAGACCCGCTCCTGCAGGGTGGTCTCTAAGCTGCCCACTTGTCTCCCCGAGCTGGTCTTAGTGACTCTCAGCAGAGATGTCCTGACACCCAAGCTCCTTAGAGGTCCGGCTTCCTGCACTTCCTGCCCCCCGCCCCACCCTGCTCCTGCCCAGCTCCTCCCCAACAGCCTGCCACCTCCCTCCGCTCAGGCAACTCCTGGCGAGCAGGACTCAGGCTAAGGGCCACCCTTGGGGAAGACACTTGATGGTCACTGCTAACCCTACACAGGACCGTGCTCATCACCACAACTGTTCAGCTGGGTCCCGCAAGAGAAGCTGTATGGTCAGTGAGTCCCGGCCCAGCCTCTCCTCGTGGGCCCCTCCTGGGAGGGTCCTGCTCCACGCAGAGGCCCCCAACTCTCTGCAAACCTGGGGAACACGGGGCGCGCAGCCCCTGACTCCGGGGTCTAACATGTTCCGGAAGAGACTCTCAACCCACATGGTCCCGATTCTTTTCTCCATTTGGAAGACTGGATTTCACAGGGTTATTCGCTCCACTGTCTCTGACGGCGTGGATCTGTGACCAGGGGCCCCAGCCCATCTTGGGCTCAGAGTCCTTCATTTGCCAGAAGCTCTGTTTTATTGCCCTTTGAATAATTTCCCAAGATAAACCTTGAGAGTTTCCTTGTAAGCACTTAGGCCTTTGTTTATGAGGATCTTAGATCTCCTAAGAGTGTTTAGAACTCACTGAAGCATCCTCTTCCTGCCCACCACCACCTCTCAGGGAGCTCAGTGGACTGGACTCTGTACTCGGTCTCTGAGATCCAGGGTCCCAGGAGAGAAGCCCCCAGTCTGGAGCCTTTGCCTGGGTGGGGGTGGGGTGGCCCGGGTGGGAGTGGGATGGGGGTGGGGATGGGGGGTGGGAGGCCCCCCTCTGCTCCATAGGCTCAGGCTGCTTTCCCAGAACAGAGGTCCCTGGGGAGGGCCCACTCCTCCTCCTGTAAGAGCAAGCTTGCAACCACTCCTGGCCTTCATGCCCCCATGAGAGCCAGCCGCCTACCAGCCACCCGCCAGCCACCCTCCCCAGCCTCCTGAAACGAAGGGCCGGCTTGCGGGGCCCCGCCCTCTACCTCCTCTGGGCTGCCCGCCCCCTCTCGTGATGTGTTGAATGCTCCTGCCAGAAGCCTCTGGAGCCTGCCCAGCTCTTTTGTTATTTCAGGTTGCTGTGTTTCCAGCACAGATTCCCGTAGATTACCACCGGCATGGAGCAGCCTCTTCCGTCGGAGCCCCGTGAGCCTGATTCCTACCTCTAAGTACCCGACCCCCAAGCACAGAGCAGTGCGGTTGGGGGGCAGAACCCAGCGAGAGGGTGGGTGGCAGTACATGGCCACGAGGGGCGTGTGTCCTCAGCCACCAGCCTGGTGGCTCTGGGAGCCGGTTCCCTGAGATTCTGAGAGCAGGCAGCCCTGAGTCCTTGTGCACCGGCGGCCTCAGGGGCACCCACGGAAGGCTCCTCTGGTGGCTGGGGAGCCCCAGGATCCCATGGGCTCTGGCCCCTCATCCTCCAGGGCTCCCGCCTCGGCCCATGGGAATGGCAGCAACCTGCTGGCAGCCCCCTCAAACAGGCTGCTCCCTGGCGGGCACACCACACAGGGGAGGGGTCCTCAGCAGGTGGGATGCATGAGGGCTGGGGTCGCCGCCGTGGACACAGATGTGCTGGTCCATTTGTCCTCTGTGTTTCCAAGCCCCTCCAAGCCGGTTTTGGGGCCAGTACTGTGTGAGGCACAGGGCCTCCATCCTGGATGGGGGCTCATAACTTCAAAAGGTCAAGGTGGGCTTTTCCCTGAAGGAAATGAGCCTGGCTGACCCTTCTGGACCCCGTAGAGTGTGGCCCCCTGCACTGCACCCCCTTACTGTGGGCCTCAGGAGGCCATGAGATGCATGAGAAATCTGGTCCCCATGTCGGAGTCACAGTGTCCTCCAACCTCTCCAGACCCCTCCCAGGTTACACTGGAGAAGCCCCTGCAGGAAGGAGGCCCTCCATATGCTGGCCCAAGACCCCCACTTTCAGTTCAACCCCAACACAGCTCATCTTCTCCAGCTTCTAGAGGCCGCAGTCAGTCCTTGACTTATGGCCTCATTGCTCCAGTTTGTCTCAGATCTCTGCCTCTTTCTTATAAGGGCCCTCCCCTCCCCCTGGATGATTCAGACTAATATTCCATCTCAAGATCCCTAACTCAGTCACATCTGCAAAGCCCCTTTTACCAGGTCACATTGCCAGGTCCAGGGAGGGGGCTCTATTATCTTTCAGGGTCATTATAGGTGGGTTCGGATTTGATAACAGAGGAAGGAAATGGTGGCATTTAGATCAATGTCATAGTAAATAGGGGGTCACTGCACTTTACAGAGAAGAAAAATACGCAGAGTTGAGCTGGAAGGTCTGAATGTCTCCGAGGCCCAGCTCCTCAGGTGTACAGCAGGTGTGACGGTGACTCCTGCATCCTGGGGCGAACCTGCGGAGGCTGCTCCCGACGTGTTTCCTCTGCGAAGAGGCAGCTCCGTGGGCTGGGTTGGGTGCTCCCCATCCACTGCTAAAGCCCCAGAGCGTCAGCTGCTCTGTCACCATCGCAACCGCCGTCGCTGTTATTATTAACCCAAACGCCTCAAGACCCTATAGTTTCTAAAAGAAACAGAGGGTTCAGGCCAAGTGCTACAACGCTTAGCATCGCTCCAGCAGCTCGACCCCGAGGATGTCTTCCCTCCCACGTCCTGCCGGAAATTTCAAGCCCAGAACCTTGAGTGAACTCGCACTCCTTCTGGGCTGGACCTCCTCCAGTCCACGGAGCCAGGGCCCCCTGCCGCGGCGGGGAAAACTGATCAGTGGCAGGGGACAGAGCTCCTGGGCCTCAAGGTGAGCTACTGAGCTATGCTGAGCCATCTCTTTCCTTCCAGGAACTCTTCCTTGAACAAATCCAAACATCATCCAAGTGGTCCTGGAACCGCCCCTTCCTCTGGGACCCAGTAATCCAGAGGCACTGATGATGCTCCCTCAAAGGTGAGGGTGGCACCCAGTGACTCATCCACACACACGAACTGCCTGGGTCTAGGTTGGTCTCCTGCAACTTTTCACCTGTCAAAGCCTTTTCCCATTGTTCTGTGCTAGATTCTACCGAAATAACCTCCGCTTGGGACACAATCACACATTTACTTATTTTATGGATGTTTCCTTACATTACAGAGGGCACGAGAGTCCTGCGCTAGCAGAGAATTCAGAAGGAAAAGAAACTTCTGGACCATCATTTCGGTTTATCTCATTCTGAAACCGAGGAAAGGAAAGTGTTCAACAAGGAAAGTGATCCTAGAGCCTTCCCTGCTATCTCACACACACTCACTTTCCACAGAGCTTGGCCCCATGGTAGGAACAGGGTTTGGGAGACTTGGTCCAAAGTTGTAACCTCCCAAAACCACGTCTGCATAAGGGGCTTAAAACAAGCAGCTGCTTTACGGTTGTGGAGATGAAATCAGGGTGCACAGGGCTGCGTGCAGAAGCTGCTGGCACATAAAGAGCATCAATACTGTTGAATGACCGTTATTGAGTTTCCTCCCCTAGTTTAGCACCCGACTTAGCACCACATTCTCACTGTTTGGACGCTTGATAAACACTTGAGGAATGAAGGAGACCACAAGCACAGCCTGCATCTACGCAGCAGCCAAGAGGGACTGGCGACTTGGTTGTGAATGACAGCTTGTCTTAAATTGGTTGGGGCCAATGTCCAGGTTTGGGGCTTGTTTCCAGTACCAGACATTAACAAACTGAGAACAGGATGCATGTTTTATACGTCTAGGTCTTAAGGAGCTTCTGAAGATTCTACTTTGAAACTACAAAACATTATCGGAAGAAATTAAAGAAGACCCAGATAAATGGAGAGATATACCATGTTCATGGATTCAAACACTCAATGCCCTCATGATATCAATCTTCCCTCAAATTTATCTATAGATTCAAAGCAATAAAAATCACAGAGGACTTCCTTTTTAGGTAGAAATTAATAAGTTGTCCCTAAAAGTTATATGAAAATGCAAAGGATCTAGAATAGCCAAATGGTCTTTAAAAAGAATCACAAAGAAGAGTTACACTATCTGACACTAAGTTTTACTATATACCTATGGCCATCAACAGAGTATTTGTGTTGGAGTGTGGAAAGGCAAACAGTTTAATAAAACCAGGAAAAAGAATTCAGTCTAATATACACACATAGAAGGAAATCAGACTGGATATGGGTGCACCCCTGGAAAGATTGTGGGGGCAGCGAAAGGAAACTCACTCAAGACTCATAACACAGAAAAGCACCACCTCCTCCAGGAACCCATGGTTCCAGCTCAGCTCTGACAGCTCAGCAGTTTTGCTTGCACAGGTAGCTTTCTCTCTGGGCACCTGAACTTCCTCGTTGTTAACAGGCAGGAATTGAGAGAAATGATTGCAAAGACAGCTCCATAGTTCTGTTACACTGAGTTCATCAATGTGTTATAGAAACACCATTAACCTACCACCTCCCCATCTCCAGCACTATTCTAGCACACACTCAGCTTCATAAATTCTACATAAAGTCAAATTAACTGGAGGAATTTTTAAAGAATACTGCAACTCCTGGAGAGAGAAATTGGAGCCATAGTGGGGATATTGCAAAATCCACAGCATCCTTGTTTTTGCCATGATAAGTATCCAGAGTAAGTGCCCCGGCACTCCTGCCAACCCCAGGCCCCAGGCTCTCCACTGAGCCCCAGACCCACTCATCACCTACCACACGCCAGCTCTGCAGGGTGCAGGTGACAAGTAACATTCTGAAGCTGGGGGTTCAGGAAGCAGGGAGCACAGAGAGGGTGGGGTTGATGAACCGGGGCTGGAGTTGGGAGGAAGGAGGCCCGGGGAGGCAGCATGTTTGTGGGGTCGCCCACGCAGCTGTCCTCTCTGGGGGTCACAGATGTGTTCACTCATCCCTTACTCATCTCAGGGAGCTGCCTGGCCTTAGCCCTGGCGTTAGGCGACCCAGTCATTTATTCAATAAGCTGTGTCATACTCTTTCCGGCCTCATGGACTGTGGCCCGCCAGGTTCCTGTCCATGGGATTTTCCAGGCAAGAATACTAGAGTGGGTTGCCATTTTCTTCTCCAGGGGATCTTCCCAACACGGGTATTAAATTCACATCTCCTGCTTGGCAGGCAGAATCTTTACCACTGAGCCACCAGGGAAGTCCCAGGGGACCCAGTTGAAGTTGACCTTCCAACTGCAGGATTAATGTGATGTTCATCCTCAGGTTCCACTGGGTACAAGAGATACAGATCCACACTGACCCAACTCTGTTGGGGAAAAAGCAATTCCAAGCACACTCACTCCCTCACTCATTCACCCTGTCACCTCCATCCTTCGTATGTGCTGTTCCCTCTTCCTAGAACAGTGGTCTTCAAGGTGAGGTCCCTGGACCCAGCATCAGCATCATGGGAAACCTGTTAGAAATCTAAGTCATGGGCTTCATCCTGACCAGTGGATCAGAAGCTCGGGCGTGGGGCCCAGCCATCTGGGTTTTAACAGGTGCTCTGCAGACTCAGATGCACTCTCGAGTGGGGACCACTGTGCCAGAACATCTCTTCGCATCCCCCTCTGCCCAGCTGACACCTACTCATCTTCAGCACTCCCCTCCTCCAGGTAGTCAGTGCCTGCCCTAACCCCTCCCTCTTCCCTCACTACTATCCCTGATGCTGCTCCTTCTACTTCTTTCCTGGGGGGAGGAATGTAGAAGGAAGGAATAAAATAATACAGACTTTAATGAGTCTTTTCTGGGGTGGAGCTGGGTCTGTGAACATGAGTGAGCTGGAGTTCTCAGTCCATCTTGGGAGGCAGAGAACAGGATGGGCTCTGGTGGCCACCTTAACCGCTTCAGTGGGGGGCACCAGAGCCCCAGCCTGGCTGTGACCCCAGCTGGAGAATGTCCAATTGTCACAAGCTGTTCACCCTGGCCCCCGTGGTCTGACCAGGCGGCCACTGTTCACTTCCTCGCTCTTCGTCTTGGGGCTGGTGGTTGAGTGGAGAGTCTTGGAGCAGCCCTGATCCAGGGTAAACAAGCTTTGACAATTCAGAGAAATGGCCTAAAAATAGGCTGGAGGCTTGATTCATGGGGGGAAGGACACTTGGGGGTGAGAACCCCCTCTTCGGGGCTGACTTATTCGGGCCTGTCAGGGATGAGGAAGATGGTTGTCATGCGGTGACTCATCTGGGAACTCAGCAGTGACCACTGCCCACCAGCCTTTGATTTTTCCCAGGCAGCTGACCTCCCAGCCTTGGACACAGCTCCAGGACCCACAGAGGAGATGGCGCAGGGGGCATGGGAGGACTGGGTCCAAGGTGGGCAAGGCCTGGGGCTGACACATCCCTCCCCCACCCCCCGCTCCTGAGGACCTGCAGAGACCAGTCCATCTGCCTTCACTGCTTCATCCCCCAGGTCCTGACTAGTGTCCGCCCTGAGCTCCTTGTGCTACAGGGCCTGGCCCACGACAGTACCTCTGTGGATCCTGGGGGGATGTCCTCATGGGAAAGGTGGTGGTCTCTTCAGAACTCGCTCCTGTCCTCATGGCAGTGAGCCTCCAACAGCAAAACAAAAAGGCCAAGCGCCTGGACCTGGTCCAGGGGGCACGTGCAGTCTTCTGGGAAGTCCTGGGGTTGCTGCACTGTTGTCCTTTCAGCACTGGTGTGCAGGGAGAGGGTCTCCTCTTGTCTTTGGCAGTAGTTTCAAGTCTCCTGGGCCAGGTTGGTTTCTGTGCTTCTCCAGATCATGGGCTTTCTGAGTGAGCCACACCCCTGAGCCCAAACGTGGCCTGGTTGTCACAGTGAGGTGCTGCTTTATGCTCATCCCTCCATCCACACACCCATCTGCCTATCCATCCTCCCATGCATCCAATCATCCATCCATCCTCCCATCCACACAATCATCCATCCATTCACCACCCATCCTCCCATCCATCCACCCATTCGTCCATCCACCTATCCATCCATCTACCCATCCAACTTATCCATTCAGCCACCCATCAACCCACCTACCCATCTACCCAACCATCCAAGCAACGCAGATGAATCGGCTACTCTGAGCCACTCCCTACATCTGCCCTGGGAGCACCAAGCTGATTGAAATGCTCTTCCCCTGTGTTCCCCTGGAACCCAGGTTGGAAGGTACATGTCTGTCTTCAAGAAGTGTAGTCTATGGGTCCGTCTGCACACAGCTACAGAGCAGAGAGCAAGCATCAAGTGTGACAGCAATGGAGAGGCACCCATGCTGCCAGGGGGCGGACCGAGGGAAACTTCCAGAAGGAGTTGTGTGTGTCTTGCGTCCCAACTGAGGTTCAAAGCCACTTGCAGACAGGGCCTGGATGCTGTCCACATGGACGCAGGACCACTCAAACATTCACAGGCTGTGTCCATGGTACCAGCAAGGCCCACCTCAGGTGGGTGCCCGGGGATGGAGCTTCCGTGTGGAGCCAATGAGTCAGCTGCCAGCCGAGGACACGGGACTGTTTTTCCAGCCTCCGAGAGCCACCTCCTGCATCTTGTGCCATTATAAGCAGTGACTTAAGCATCTGGGGAGCGGATACAGGGGACTGCAGACGGCCTGGCCGGGGCAGGGACGAGGATGGGGGTGCGGAGGGTAAACATTCCCAGCCCCAGTGAGCATCTCCCCACGGGGGTTCGGTGAGCAAGTCAAATGGCTTTTGTTCCTTTTGTTTTTGCTCATTCCATAAAGGATTTTACTTGACTCATGATTTCCCAGCTGGCTCCCTCTGCAGCTTAAGAAAGCAAGAGTGAATAATTGCTCTGGCTTTTTGCTTCTTGGGTTTTTTCCTTCCTTACAGGAATGTGTAAACACCCTGAGGTTTTACAGACGGGTTGCCAAACCTCGTGTGTTAGAGACTCCACATGCTTTCGGGCAATGGCTGGCATCCTCGCTGGGGGAACTGGGCTGACCCTTTTGGCAGGTTACTCTCACCCAGCCGTCAAGGACCGTGGCCTGGGGTGGGCAGGATCATACCCCACCCCCCACTCCCCCCATGTATATGTTGAAGTTCTAGTGTCCTGGATCTCAGAATGTGACTGTGATTGAAGGTAAGGCTTTTAAAGAGGGGGTTTGGATAAAATGAGGTCATTGGGGTGCAGCTGTAATCCAACATGACAGGGGTCCCCATGAGAAGAGAGGATAAGGACCCTGTATCTGCAGGGAGAGAGGCCTCAGAGGGAACAAACCTGTTGGCACCTTGATCTTGGACTCCCATCCTCCAGAACCATCTGAGGATAAGCTCCTGGTGTCTAAGCTGCCCATCTGTGGTGTTTCCTCAGGGACACAAGCCTCCGCCCTCTCGACACCCCCACGAACGGGCAGTAACCCCCAGGCTGGGTGTGGCAGACAGGCCCCATCCCTTCCCACACCCCTCGTGCTCTGGGGCATATCCAATCCCTCGCAGCTCTGGGGCGGGGACATGAGGGAGAAGCGGGCCCAGCCGGTGGGGGAGCCCAGGGAATCCCACATGGAGACAGTGGGTGAGGAGGACACTGTGTCAGCCTGTGCCCAGGGCTAGACGGAGTGACCGAGCTCTGGAAGACACCCCCCCCAACCCCGCAGCTCTCCCTGTTGTCCCCTGGGTCCCTGCCCACCTTCATCTCCACCAGGAAACCACCCAGGACCGCGCCGGCCGTGAAGGACACGCAGACTGCAGAACTGTCCTCCCCTGTGCTTCCCACACAAGTCACAGCTTGATGAAGCAGGCGGTCCCCGCGGCAGGTCTGAGTGGTGGTGGAGGCCAGCAGAGCCAGCTGACCAGGTCTGCGGCCCCCAGAAGGGCATCTGTGTGGGCTGGGCAGCCGCTGCGGGTGGCAGGGGTACAGGCTTCTCCACCTTGCGCAGGGCTGCTCAACCTCAGCACTGCTGACATGTGGGGCCTGAAATGAATCATGACCCCCAAAACGTGCTGAGCCCCAGATCCTCCCAGGAGAGGTGGCAGGGACTCTCCCTCAGGGCCCCTGCCCACACCACGACCTCCACTCTGGCCTCCAGACCGAGAGGATTAATTCTATTGTTTTAAGCCCCTGTGTGTGGTCCTTTGGTATGGCAGCTGCAGGAAACTCATAAAGGGTACAATTCTCTATGGGGCCGTCCCCTGACTGGGTCCTTCCCCAACAGAGGGTGCCAAGAACATCCCTGGCCTCCACCCACCAGATGCCAGCACCGCCCCTTCTCAGGTTGTGACAACAGAAATGCATCCAGATGTTGCCAAGTGTCCACAGGGGCAGAGCTGCCCCTGGCTGACGCCCCCCAGCAGAGAAGGAAGCTGCCCAACAGTAGGGGGCCACACTCATGCCTGGGCCAGCCTGCCTCCTCTAGGGCCCACCCAGCTGGATCTGGGGACCCCAGCCTTCATTCCAACCTGTCTGCCTCCGCCCTGTGTTCTCTGTCCCAGAATGATGGCACAGTGGGCCTGCGGACACTTGTGCCCAGACTGTGCCCTTTGAGGACTCATGTCCTGCTCTTGGCCGAGACTCAGGCACACTTGCCATGGGTAGGGGAGGGGTCCAGCCTCCCTGTCCAGGTGAGTCATTCCTGCTGGGCAATGCCCTGCCTTTCATGAGGCCCACGGTGGGGTTGTTCATAGACCTAAGGACACTGGGCACCTACCCCCACTGCCTTCCAGCCTCATCTCTGCTCCTCTCCCATCTTACCTGCTGCAGCCAGGCCGGTCTATCTCACAGCTGCTTCGAGGACCACCTGTGTCATTACTGCCCAGGTGACTCCTGGGCCCCACCCCAGGAGTCAGTTCGCTCTCGACCCAGCAAACTCCTACTCAGCTTTCAAACCCCATGTGAAATGGCACCTCCTCAGAATCCTCAGAGGCTCTGCCAGGCATATGTACCTCATTCTCACTCCACACTCACCTAATATCTTGTCAACAACTCTACTAAACCTCTGAAACACTGGTGTGTGGACTGTGTGTGTGGTTTCAGTGTACCCCTCTGACTGTGTGTATGAGTGTGTCTGTGAGTGTCCTTTCAGTAGAGCAAGAGGTCCGAGATGGCTCTGTGCACACCTGCATAAAATGACTCAGCGCCTGCTGTGTCTCTCAGGAATGGTCACAGGAATGTCCATCTTTGGGGCTGTGTCCCTGGCCCTCCTCTGGGCTCTCATGAGAAGACCCCAGTTCATGTCCATTAGCGGCAGTCAGCCATAGGCTGAGGACACATGATGTCTAGGGCCCACTCTTTTGAGCCTCCCAGGCCCCAATAAATAAACTTATCATGAAGCCACGGAAGCACTTTTAACCCCCGCCGCTGCCTTGCAGATGTACATCCACAGCTGAGCGTGTGAGCTGACATGTGCTGTGCAGACGTGGATGCGAGCGGATGAGTGTGTGAGAGGCATGTTGAGCACATGTGCCTGTGAATGTATACATGGCATGTGCATAGGACGTGCTGGTGGGAGATGTGTGTAGACGTGCACATGCACAGCTGTTCCAGGGCTACGAGGATGCTGGCAGTCTGGGTCTGCAGGAGGAGAGGCCCTGCTGTAAACTGGGGAAGGCTGAGGGCCCTGGTGCAAACTGGGGAGAGGCCACAGGCCAGGGAGCTCAGGGCTTTTCACACCAGTGTCCTTCTCTTTCCAACAGCCCTCGAGCCACTAGAGGGAGCATCATGGCTGCCAAGAGCCACATGGCGCACCTGTCTCCCAAACAAGGAAGGGTTTGCACCTCCTCCATGGCACTGGCATCGGCAGAGACCCCCCTGTGCCACCCCACGTTGCCTGCGCTGCTCCATCCCAGCTCTGAAGACACTTCATGATGCTTTTGGTCGATGGCTCTGTATCCTGTAGACCCCGAGTTTCAAGCAGCGTTTATTACCATATTCCCCTTGTTCCTGGCCCATAGCACGTATATAACAGGTGTTGAGGCTGAGTGGTCAGTACACCTTGACGGCTGACCCACACACAGGAGACCCAGCACTGCTCTGGCCGCCGGCTCTGCCTCCTCATCACACGAGTATCAGAGGAGCAGCATGACACTGTCCTAGTGTTCCTTAAGAGGTCCTGTCTAACTGTCAGGGCAGGACTGACGGAATGGAGTACTTGTGACACCATCCCAGATGACTGGGACAGGCTGGGCAGGCCAGGCCTGCCACTCACAGCACTGTGGACAGCTGGGCTACCGGCCCAGGGTGGGCAGTGGGCACAGGCTTTTAGCTCTACTCTGCATGGGGAACAGATGGCGTGGGGGGAGGGAGCAGAGACCAGGGGCTCCGGAACAGAGGGCCCACCCTGTCTATACCAGGGCATTCTAAGACCGACCACTGGGCCATGTTGAGCCTGAAATAATGAAGGGCATGTGGAAACTCACATGCAGACATCACACCAGCACATTCTAAGCTTCATCCAAAGGCAAAGCAGTGGACAAAAGAATCCAGTGGTTCCCCACACCTATGTCACACGTCAGTGTTAAAAACTAAAGAATCTTCTTCTTCTTAACCACATAAGAGGAAAAAATGAAATCAACTTAACTATTTTTCAATTTTTTCCTGGCTCTCTCAACCAACTCGCCAATCTGGACTGTAAAATAAACAAAAACCATGAGAACATGTAGAAAAGCCCGAGCACATGGATGGCCAAAAGGCAGAGCCTTGAACCCCATTGCTGCACCAGGGCAGACCTACCTAATCCACCACCGAGTGTGGGTACGGCACTCTGGCAGCCATTACCAGTCGATCCCAGCCGACTTGTGAGATGAAACCTGTCACTGGTCCATCATTTGACCCGGAAGCAACCAAGGTCAGGAAGGGGAGGTGACTCAACAGAAGGGGCTAGACCTGTCTCCTGAAGCCCAGCTGAGGGCGAGGCCATAGAGGGGAGTGACACCCTGATCTGGGAAGACTAACCATAGGAACCCTCTGCCGCGTGGCTTTCACTCAGCGATTCTGCTACAAAACAGAGCAGCTGGCTTTTCTCAATGAAGGACAAGCTTTTGGAGGCTCTGGTGGGGCAGAAACAGCAGAGGCTGCCCCTGTGCCATCCAGGCCCGGCCCCTGGCCCTGCCCTGGAGAAGATAGGGATCTAAGTGGCCTTAAGTGGACTGAGAGGAAGATGTCAGCTTCACTTTGCCATCCTTGGGTCATGATTGCCCTGATACGTGCATTTTAAAGAGTCTGAATTGAGTAGATATTTGCCAGTCCCAGGCTCCAACCCCAGGGGATCAGAAGGCGGCTTTGAGCTGCCAGGGGCCTCAGCTGCTGCCAGAGCCAGGCCTGGGCGTCTGTCCGCCCTCCTGCCACCCCTGACATCACTTGTGTGGCTCTTACCCCCATGCAGGGACTCAAGGCTGACTCTGCTCTCTCTCCTCACACCAGATTCCACTCCTCTTCACTGCCCCCCCACCCAGCTCCACAGTTACTGTGGGGGCGGGCAGCGCGCACAGATGCAAGTGGGCAGAGACCCCTCCCCTGGGAACTCACAGTCTGGTGTGGACCCCAGGGAGGAGCACAGATGGAACCTGGGGGGATGGTTTCATTGCCCCAGACTAGAAGCAACCAAGACGCCCTCCCAGGTGAACAGGTAAGTAAGCTGTGTGGACGAGACAGCAGGTTACTACTCAGCACTGGAGAGAAATGAGCTGCTCAGCTGCAAAGAGACACAGGGGAGGGTAAACACAGCGCCAAGCGACAGGCTGTGCAAAGGCTGCGGGCCCTCTGATCCCAGCTCTAAGACATTCGGGACGAGGCAGAACCGTGAGACAGTGACAGGGCCAGTGGTGGCCGGGGGGGCGGGGGGAGGGGTGAACAGGTAGGATATTTAGGGCAGTGAAACTGCTCTGGTTGAGACTGTAATGTGGATACAGGTCTTTATCCACTTGTCCAAACGCACAGGATGAGCAACTCCGAGAGGACCCTAACGTATACTGTGGATAGTAGTTAATAATAATATATCAATATTAGCTCATAATTATTAATGTAACAAACACCACACTGACATAAGATGATAATAATAGGAGAAATGAAGCGCATTTACATGGTAACTTTCTGTTCTTTCTGTTCAATTTCCCAGAAGTCTAAAATTGCTCTAAACAAGAAACCGCTGTTAATTAGGAAAAATAGGAGGGTTGGTGGTTTTCACCACAGTCCACTCACTCTCTAAGTCCTAACAGTACACTTTCTCTCCTCAGATACTGAGTTGTCTGGTATGTTGACCTCCAGGATACTAAAGCAGGGGTAGGAATTAAAGACAGGGATGGGTGTCCTTTGGGGGTCCTTTTTCTCACTATTGGAAACCCCATGATACAGTTGAAGGGAAAATAGTATTGGACATGACAGGGCTGGTTTCAAAGTCAGCTTTGCTGTCTGGTTGGGGTAAGCAGATCTGACCCTTGGAAGAACCAGGAGATGCAAAGACTCTACTTCAAGGACTGACTGGGTGGGGAGGTGTCCGGGGTGGGTGGAAGCGGTGAGGGGCCAGCCTGTGGTGGGGGGGTGGGTTGTGGCAAATCAAATGGGAGTGGCTGTGGAAAAGGAGGGAACTGGGATACAAGGCTTGTTCTGAAGCCAACTAATCCAATGAAGGCTTCATCCAGCCTCACATCCTGGCTGGCCCTCGGGCACCTCTGATGGATGCCCCGAGCTGTATCCCTCCCCCAGCTTGGCTCCTCTGCGCCCTTTGAACAGAAGGAGCCTGTCCCCAAGTTGCAATGCTCCTGGCTCTTGGGAAGGCCGGTCCCATGGGAGGGAATCCCAGCCCATGTGTGACGTTTACAGTGGAGGGTTCTTATCTCCTTTGGCTCACGCAGGGGTCAGGGCCATGAGGACCCACCAGCAGCTTAGAAATCCATAGGATGCAGAGATCAGAGGCCCCTCAGTCACTGACCACCCATAGGCACCCAGACACCCAGCAGCCCTTGGCTCCACGGTGTGTCCAAATGTCTTCCTCTGGGTTCAGAGGTACATGGCTCCCAGATGAACCAGCCCCCTCCACAAAGCCAGTGATCTCATTCAGATAGGAAAAAGATAATTTCATATTTCAGAAAAGCACTTAAACAGCAAAGTTCCTGCAGAAACCACACATGGAAACCCACTGACAAACAGGCCAAATCCCCAAACTGAAGTTCAAAATTGCAGAGGGTGTGCGTGGTGCTGGCGGGGGGCGGGGAGCAGAGAAGGGTGTGAAGGCAGAGAGTCCACCAAATGCAGCCATCAGCAGTGGGGCCCACCCTGCGCCCAGCCCTCATTGGCCCCTGCGTCCCACCTCCTCACTGGGGGGTACGGGGTAGCCCCCAGCACTGCCGCTGCAGAGCACTTCCCCCCAAAGCTGTTTGTCTCCTGAGTGTCCCGGCACATCCAGGCCACAGCCTAGCCAGGCCTGCATCCCTCGGGGAGGAGGAGGGTCCACGGAAGGCTCCTATCTTATGCCTGGCCAGGTAGAATTTTCTTAAAACTTTATCAAACTCTCTCATCAAAACCAAATTTTTGAGTCACTTGTTGCTGGAGAGACTAACCACCGGGCGTCTGGACCACCTACGAGCATGGCCCTTCCCTCCCATGGGAACCTCCCCCACCGTGAAGCCCTTTCAAAGTGCTTGTTATTAATTTTCCAAAAGGCATCCTAAGGAGATCCCAAGAGCCAGGTGGGGAAGAGAGCTCAAGGTCAGGCTCCCTGTGGACCCGGACCCATCCAGCCTCATTCCTGGGGGCTCAGGCACGGAGGGACAGGGGTTAACACACCCTTGACCTCAGTGGGGTTGTCCCAGCGAGAAGGTCCGGGGTCTTCTCCCAAGCCACACAGTGACAATAGCAGCAGACCCGGGCTCCAAGTAGGGAGCGCAGGAAGGAGCCGCTGTGTAGACCACGCAAGCAGAGGGAGATGCTCGCCCAGGCTGCAGCCCGAGCACCTCCTCTCCAGTCACCCGGCAGAGTGGGTGGCCTGTCCAGTCTCCCTGGCAGGACCAGACCCTCCCCTTGGATGGCTGGAAGGGGCGGGGCTTCTGGAAGCTGAGCTGGCTCCCCAGCCGGCAGAGGAGGGCAGGACAGGGGTGGTGCCAGGCCCCAGGCAGCCTGCACTGGGCTGGGAGGGGGCCACATGGGGCTGTTCTGCTGCCAGACTCGAGCCTCATGTGCCCTGGCTCCCGGCTGTCCCTGATCTAAGAAGGGCTGGGACACAAGTAAGTGAGGTGCTCGGAGCCTAGAGGAGTGGCTCTGAACCCAACACAGTCAAAGGCTCTGCAGAAATAACCAGGTAGGCCTGGCTCAAGGTCATGCTCTCTGTGTAACTAGGCCAACATGCCCCATCGGCTGCCAAGGAGCACGTTCCTAGGGGTCAACCCAAACCACCGAGGTCTGTCCACTCTCCAGTGGCCCTCTTGATGCCCAGAGGGGCTTGAAAGGCAACAGGCCAGGCCCCTCCCCACTGGGGAGAGCACAGGACAGCCTCCTAGGTGGGTGTGGTCATACGGGTCACCTCTTGTCACAGCAAGCAGAGTGCGGACCCAGATGGGACTTATTCTCAGCAAACGCAAGATCCACCCGACACTGAGGGCAGCGCTCCTTCCAAACACGGTGGCCACAGAGGCTTGGACATCTTGATGTCCTGGGAACTGGAAGCTGGTAAGGGACCAACAACATTTTGGGGACTCAAAAATCCTGGTGCTTTAAATATCCCAGTAACACCTGACATAGCCAAAACAGGCATGCGTGCAAAGCTCTAATTGTACCCTCACAATACGATAGTACTGGGAAAGAATGGAGGCCTCCCAGACATGGGGCACCAGCTGGAGTGCCCTCTGTCCACAGGACAGGCCATCACGCTGTGAAGAGGTGCTGGGATGCAGTCCCAGTCATCACGGGGGTTGAGGGCAAACGCTGCACCCTCGCCCAGGGTCCGCAGCCCAGGTGGCTCCTCGTCCTCCCACAGCCACCTTCCCAGGTAAAACTCACCCCGAGCCTCATCCAGGGCCCCATGGGGAGCCACCTCCTGAGCTATCTCTTCCCTGCAAATCGCACCTTTCTGACCTTTGCCAGGTTTTAGCGCAAAGTGTGAAGATGGGCCTGATGTCCTCTCAACCCTGCCCCTGCGATCTTGGAGAAAAACAGTTAGCGGGACTAAAACCAGAATCACCATCCTGGTGTCAGCAAGGTGCCTGGAACTGGAGGGCAGAGCAGGACAGGCATGGAAAGGGCCCCCAGAAAGGACAAGTGTGGGCTTGGATCCCAGAGCTCTCCAGAGGGGAGTGTGCCCACAGGGGCAGGGCCAACCACCCCACCATTCCTAGGAGGGACCCACTGGGGACAGCAAGGTGGGGTTTGTGCAGCTGGCTAGTTGCGGACCTCTCAGGCCCCACAGAGTAATGGGAAGAACTAGACAGAGATGCCATTGTTGCAGGAAGCAGCATGTTGATGAGGCTGGACGCTGGAGACAGAAGTCCTGCATCACAACACCCACCACATGTGCACACGTCACCCCCACACACAGACACACACGCACACACACGCTCACCCTCTCTTGGGCAGAGACTCTGCATCACATGGTGCCTTCCTGTCCACTTGGGAGAGCCCCCGCCAGCCGGGCCTGGCTCCATCCCCATCCCATTGCAGCAGCTGCTCTGCTGGAAGAACTCCTTTCACGCAAAGACAACTAAGAACTCAGAGCAAGCATCGGGTCTGCACCTAACAGCCACAGGCACGTGATGGGACTTGTGCCACCGATCCCTCTGTCCATCTGCAAGCTGTGTTGGCGCTGTCGCCCTCCAGGGCCAACCCTGCTGGATGCACGGCTTCCCCTCCCC
Organism: Bubalus kerabau; assembly: GCF_029407905.1. NCBI lineage: Eukaryota > Metazoa > Chordata > Mammalia > Artiodactyla > Bovidae > Bubalus > Bubalus kerabau. The sequence goes on along the minus strand of NC_073640.1, from coordinate 16,693,056 downwards.
GACCATGGCAGGAATGGAAAGCAAACCACCTCCTGCTTCCTTTTCCTCCAAATCAGTGCCCAGCACGTCTCCCGCTGTGAGTCTGCAGAAGCTGGCTGTTCCCACCCAAGGGCCCGCTTGCTTCAGAAGTGATTTGTCCACAGGTCAGTGGTCTCAGGAGAGGCTAGGGACTCGGGCAAACACATTCTTCAGTCAAGGCCCTCAGCAGAGCCTCTAAGGTTTTTCCTGTTGAGGAAAATATGGGGAAACTGGTGAAAATATTTATACAGATCTTTTCTCTTCATCCTGGCTTTGACTTTTATTTTCCTTCTGGTTGATTCATTGTAGTGAGATGCAAAATAAGCCTGTTTGTGTTTGAAGACTCAGAAGAGACTGCAATCCCTTGGAGGCACGATGGGTTCGGTACCGCCTGTTGAATGTGAACCACAGGTGGTTCGGCTCCTACCTGACAGATGGCCCACGGCCCTCCCCGCCAGCCCATGTGCTAACCATCCTCACATGCAGATTTGAACCCCTGTCCCACAGTGCACCAGGACCCCCTGCCAAATTCTTACATCCTGCCCTGAAAATAAGGCCCATTTACAACATCTGACCCAGACAAGCCTCTCGTGGGCTCTATAAAAATTCTTCTCTGGGTCAATCTCAACTATTAAAACAATTTGTAGGAAAACAAAAAGTGTTGAAAATAAATACACCAAAACACAAATAATCATTGTCTTTGGGTGTCTTTTTGCTCATTTATCTACTTTTCAGTATTCTCCGAATTTCTTAATGAAAAAGTATTACCTAAAAAAACAAAAGTTGCAGGTACAGAAAGTTCAGCGTCAGTTTCCAAAATGTGCTCCAAAAATCTTTTCCCAGAGAGACTTCTCTGCTTGAACCAACTACAGGAGAGTAAGAGTCCAGTGGTCCCTGAGCACCCGCTGCCCTCCTGGGAATCACGTGACAACCATGCTGGCACGGGATTCCCATATTCGGACAAGGCAGATGCAGCCCAAAGACACACAGACAGGATCCCAGATGGCTCCCAAGCATGCCTTGCGCCAGGCTGCACAGCCCAGGACTACTGGGCCACACAGTTGGCAAGTCAGGGAGGGTCCTCCTTTGGAGACCCCGAGGGAGCAGTCCCCCACCAGCACCTTGGTGTTGGATTTTTGCCTCCAGAACAGGAGGAGAGAACATGTTTCTGTTACTTTAAGCCCCTCAGTTTACGGTTCTTTGCTTTGGCAGCCCATCTCCACGGGCACCTAGTGAGAGAAGGGCTGTGGCCCCTTAGAGACTGCACGATGGAGTCAGGCGGAGCCCACGTGGGGTACAGGGCCCTGTGTCACCCCCTGGGCCAGGTGCAGGAAGGCAGCACGCACTGAGCCAGCCCCAGGCCAGGGCGGCGCTGAGCACACGGCCCTGTTCCCCTCCTCACCCTCCACCTTCCAGGGGTGTAGGTCAGGCATCGTCCCAGGCCCTCGGGGTGATGCACCGAAGCCTGGCTCCTGCCTTTGGCTCAAGGTTTGAGACACACCCACAACAAGACCTGCCCCATCACCTGAGCAGCTACTGAGAAGCGAGGGCTCTGAAGACGAGGGAGAAGCCGCAGAGAGGAGCCTTTCCAGGTTCCCAGGGCCCAAGGTGGAATTGTTTCCCAAGTGCCCTTTGGTTTCAAAAGCACAGTTGTGACCTCCAAGGAGCAGTGAGTAGGGACCGGAAGCAGGAATGTGAAATAACCAAAGGGCAAAAGAAAGGGAAGCAAACAAGAGAGCTCTCGGTAGCAGCAGGCAGACCCCTACATGCTGGCTGCACGTGTCCAGATGGACCCTGAGTACACGATGAACATTGCTGCCAACCCAGCTCCCGATTTTCTGAAAGGACTGTCCTGAGGCAGCCGTCACAAGTGACCACAGACTGGGGGTTTCAACAACAAACATGTATTTTCTCCCTGCTCTGGAGGCCAGGAGTCCAAACCCAGGGTTGGCAGGGCTGGGCCCACCTGGAGGCTCTGAAGGAGACCTTGCGTCTCCACCTCCATCTGCTGGTGGCTCCAGGGACCCTTGGTGCTCCCCAGTGATCCCGGAGATCCTGGGCTGGTAGACCCAGCACCCCAACCTCTGCCATGTCATCACACGGCCTCACTCTGTGTGAATCTTCTTTGCTTAAAGGACCCAGCCCAGTGACCTCATCTGAAAGCGAACATCTGCAAGACGTTGCTTCCAAGCAGGGTCAGAAGCACAAGTGGGGGTGTTAGGGCTGCACGTGCTCTGGGCACACAGCTCAGCCCATAGCCACTGTCCAGAGAGAGTCCAGACTTTGACAGGGTGGAAGATGCTTAGAACCCTGCATGTACACACACACACGCACACCTGGGAGAACCTCTGAGCATGGTTTCAGGGGATGTGAACCCTAGAAGCAGGATTCTCCAGCAGGCATGTTGCACCCTGGGCGCCCCATCACCAGGCGCTGGCGAGCACCCTGCTCTGTGCACTGGGAGCCCCACAGACCCCCAGGAGGAGCACGGCTGTTCATCCTCACCGCAACACCCGCTGCACTCACCCCTTCAAAGGCTGGAGCAGATGCCTGCTCGCCCTGGGGAATCTCACTGCTCCAGCTTGTCCTTCCCCCGCCCTGCCCGTGATTCTCTTTCCATTAGAAAGGGGCCCCTTTATCTGAGCCTCCTTGAAGTGCCCTCATGGTACAAGATTCCAGGATAAGAGCAAAGAATGTGTCTCCACTTCAGGCCTCGGCGGAATCTGAGTCCAGGCACTGCTGCGCTCGGCAGAGCCCAGCTGCTTGGAAATCAGGAGTAGAGCCTCACCATCAAAGGTGAGTTCTAAAATATTTGAAGAAACTCAAGAACTGGACAAGGGGAAACCAGCAGGGAGCAGGGACAGAGGCTGGGGAGTTCGGATGACACAGCCAGGAGTCAGGGCCCCTGTGCCGGCACCCCAGACCACAAGGTGGGGGTGAAAGGGGAGTACAGAGCAGGCAGGGGGAACAGACCACAGGGCCTGGGCCTCAGTCTTCCCTCCCTTCCTGGAGCCACGCGGTCCTGGCCCCTTGTCTGGAAGAGACTTGAGTCAGAGGCTGAGCAGTAGAATGCACCTGAGGACCACATGCACACCTACACACGTGCAGACACAAGCACACACAGACACACAAGCACACAGGTGCAGACATGTGCACACACAGACACATAAGCAAACAAGTGCAGACACGTGCACATACAGACATACAAGCACACAGGTGCAGACATGCACACATACAGACACAGAAGCACACGGGTGCAGATATGTGCACGCATAGACACAAGCACATAGATAAAAGACATCCACACACAGACACACAAGCACACAGATGCAGACACATGCACAGACATGTATACATAGACACACATGCATGCACACACAGACACAAGCACACACACATGCACACCCATGCACAGATTAACACTCACACACAGTCACATACACACCTTTTCACTCACAAACACACACGCACATACACACCCTTCTCTAGTACGCCCCCACCCTGGCCATCTCATCGCTATGACTCTCCTGAGAATGCTGCACGTTTTTCTGAAGAGCCCTTTCTCCATTCCAGGGCACAGCTGCAGACCAAGTAACCAGATGCCTTCAGAGCATCAGGGTGTCCCGGTCCCCTGGTGGGCTCCTCGCCCCACACCTGCCCCAGCCCCTTGCTCGCTCTGCGCAGACACTGGTGTTGTGCGTTAAGGCCAGGGTGCGCCCTGTCCTCCCTGTGCAGATAGCGTGGGAATCTCAGAGTCCCCAGCACATCCTCTGGTTTCTGGCGAGGCTCGGCCGGGACACAGGCCATCACTCTGTCCCCCTGGGTGAACGGCTGAGCCAGTGCTTCCTGGGTGCTACTGGCGGGCTGAGCAGGGGCAGTGGCAGTCCCTCCACCTCCTGCATCCCCTTCCCACTCTCCCCCACCCTCCCCCGCCTTCTCCCGCCCCTCAAGCAGGCCCGTGGCCCAGGTGTTCTTTTTCTGTCTCACGTGCTCTTTCGCTCTGCAGCCCATGGGAAGCCTGGCCCATGCTCTGATCTGTAAAGACCTCCCACTCCACCCTCCATGTCTCTGAGCCCCATGGTGCCTGGACCCCAAAGTCAGCTTATAAATCACTGCCATCTGAACAAGTGAATGAGGTGAGTGAATAAATATGCACGTCACAAGGGGACACGCACCCCCTGTGTCTGACGGGGGAGGCACTCTTGGGTGGTGGGCAGTGTGCTCTCTCTGGCCATGCCATGAGAAACTTGGCATGGCTGCCTCCTCCCGTGTGGTGGCACCCATCCCTCACCCTCCCTGAGCCGTGCCCCTCATCCCTTAAACAGAGCTGCATTTTCTTCCAGGCCTTGAACTCAAGCAGGGCCTTGTCCACATGACCAGGTCCCTGGGCCAGGGCTCGGGTGTTTGTGGCATGAGCCAGAAAGAAAGCCACCTCCGTAGTGGCAGCCTGACTGTGAGGCCCGATTCCCGCAGCATCTGAGCTGCAGTGACATCAAAGCAGAAGGGGCAATGGGGTCACCAGGCCCTGTGTCCTAGCCTCATCCACAGGGCTGGTTGGCACCAGGCCGGATGCTACCCCTTTGGGGTCAGGAAGGATGACTGCTGGGTGTCAAGGTGTCCACATGTGTCCAGGGAGCACGGTCCTCCTGCCTCCCTCCTCCCATGGCCTCTACTTTGCTAGGATGAAGTCTGAGGAGCTGCGGGGGATGCTTCAACTTTATTATGTTTAGTTTCAAACATGGAAAAATATGCCTCACTCTTTCCATTTAAAAGAAAATTATCCACATTATAAATGACCAGGCAAGTAGGGAAAACAATAAAGACGCCCAAACCCTCATGCATTCATTACTCACTTGTCCACAAACACTCCCGTGCCCCTGTCTTGGCTTGTGCAGGGCTCCTGGTGGCGACACTCCAGGATGTGGCACACGAGGACGGACCAGACCTGCGCCCTCAGGCCATCCATGTTGGTGGGGGCAGCAAGAGGGGCAGGGAGTGAATGGCAGAGGTGGAGAAGTTCACAGGGAACTCGAGGCTGGAGTGTTGGACGTGTGAGTGGGTGAGGCTTGGCGTCCCCTCCGTCTCCCCCTGAACTGTCCCTCTGGCCATCGGCAACAGGGCGCTGAGGCTATGGCCTGAGCCGGAGCAGACATTCTCCCCTAAGTTCACTCAGCATTGTGCAGACTCTTTTCCACGTTACTAACCCACTTCTCACCATGGCCTTCGGGGCAGAACTCACAGTTCACTCAGCCTCTGGTCCATCTCTGTTATAAACATCACTGCCTGGCACCTCAGTGAGATTTGTGTAACTGGTTTACCCACTTCCCCAATCAACATGAGCTTCCCAGGGGCTCAGTGGTAAAGAACCTGCCTCCCAATGCAGGAAACTCAGGAGACATGGGTTCCATCCCTGGGTTGGGAAGATCCCCTGGAGGAGGAAATGGCAACCCACTGAGTATTTCTGCCTGGGAAATCCCATGGACAGAAGAACCCGATGGGCTACAGTCCATGGGGTCACAAAGAGTTGGACACGACTGAGCGACTGAGCACGCACACATGCCAGCTGACAAGATGGTCCATGTGGAGCCAAGATGCCGCTGCCATAGGGAGAGACTTGGGCTCAGGCCACAGGCCATCTGTATGTCAGGAATCACTCAGCAAGTCTGCAACCAGATGGAAGGAAAAGGAGCAGAAGCAGGAGAGAAACCATTATGTCACATGAAACAGTCTTGTGTGAAGCTGTGTATCAGCTCAGTGTGTGTAGTGCATGTTTAGGATCAAGTTGAAGAAAATGTAGGCCTGCCTGTGAACTCGGTCAAAGAAGTCTGAAAGCATGATGTGGTGGGTTGAGTGGTGAACCCCCTCCCTTTAAAGAAATGCTCACATCCCAGAAGCTATAAATGTGACCTTATTTGAAAAAAGGGTCTTTGCAAGTGTGGTTAACTCAGGGCTATTGAGATGAGTCCAACCCAGGTAAGGGGGCCCTGACTCAACATCCTTAGAAGAACAGAGGTGGAAGGGACACAGAGAAGCCAGGACCCTTGGAGGAGACAGAGAGATGCCTCTATGTGCTGGGCATCGTCTGCAGCTGTCAGGAGCTGGGAAGGCAGGACGGACCCACCCTTGGGTCCCTGACAGAGCTGACCCTGGCCCCCTGGATCTCAGACTCGCTCCCAAAGCCAGGAGAGGAGAGGCTTCTGCTGTTTTAAGCCTCCTCCCCAGGTTGTGGTCACCACAGGAAATGATGACCTGGGCTCTGGGTGACCTAGAGGGTACACACTGGCATGTGGCAGGCTGGACAGTGGCTGTCATCCGGGTAGGGACCAGGTGTGGTCCTTACCCCGGGCCACAGTCTGGAGGGAGCATGCAGAAGGCAGCCATTCCCTCTAAGACCACCACTTCTGGCTCTTTCTCGAAGCCCTGGACCCTGGTCCTACAAGCCCGTCAAGTTATTCATGCGGCTGGGGGCCTTGGCTGGGCTGCAGGGGAGGCCCAGCAGCCAAAGCAGATAACAGCCAGAGACAGTGTTTTACAAGCAACCAAGCATTTCCTCTCGCGTCGACTTGCTGGGGCCCCCACAAGCATGGGAAGCTGCTTTTATAGATTCAGGGATGAGGAAACCAAGACCAGCAAGAGACAAATTCCTGAGGTCGACCTGCCCTCCCTCGAGCCCCCAGTTCTCTCCGGTGAGTCCTGCCTTATCCAGAACATATGGGGGCTCCAGGCCTGTGCACCGTGTCTGAGTGTCTCAGAGCTACAACCCCAGCACCCAGCCGGCAAACAGCAAGTCTGGACTCCCGGACCAATGCCCTCACCTAGCTGTGCAGCACCTAGAGCCAGTCAGGCTGGGAGCAGGGCTGCTTGGTGGCTGAATGGGTGGGCGGAGCACCCGGAAGCCAGAGTTTCCGGCTCCAGGGAGCACTGGGAGCTGGATCCAAGCAGATCTTCAGAGACAGGGATGAGGCAAAAGCTGACCTGGGAGGGGAGGCAGGCAGGAAAGACCCTGAGGGCAACAGGTCCCAGGGAGCCCTCGGCCCCGTCCACACAGGGAGCTGTGCACCACAGGGTGCAGAACTCAGGCACCCAGATCCAATTCCAGCCATGATCCGTAAAGCAGCCCTGCGGCCTCCTGCCTCATCTTTCTTGTCTGTGAAATGAAACTGAAACAGTAGTGCCTTCACAGCTGTTATCGAAATCAAGTGAGATGAATACACAAACCAACTAGGTCTCAGGGCTCTGTGAGTGGGGGCTGAGGACTCCTGATTTCCCTGGAGCCTGTCGTGAAACACACTGTTAAACTTTTGCACCTGGTTTTGGTTTGCCTCCAGTGCACTTCAGTGGGACAGGAAGTGACCGTGCTTCTCTTAGAGTGAGAAATCAGGGACTTGTGGCACTCATTCCCCATTATGGAACCCCAAAAGCATGTCAGCAGGGCCAAGACCCCAGAGGCTCTCTATTTATGAGCAATGCTCTGGGTTGTGCAGCACAGGTGGGGAAGGTGTGACACCTGGCCCATGTGGCAGGTACCTTCCTGGTCGTGTTGAAGGATGCATGCATCAGAGGAAGCCCACAGAACCACCTGCATCAGAATCCCGAGAGGTTCCAGGTGGGAACAGCAGTAAGAACTCTTGCTGAGAACAACTAGAAAACTCTATGACACCAAGCCATCTGCTGGAAGGAGCAGGAGCTGTGGGGAGCAGTAAGAAGACTTTGGCGAGGGCAGGACCAGGAAGGTGAGCTTCCTCCAGCAGCTCCTTTTTCTCAGGGGATCTGCTGATTTTGGAGTTGCTGTGATGGCTAGGATGGTAAAGAGTCTGCCGGCAGTGTGAGAGACCTGGGTTTGATCCCTGGGTGGGGAAGACCCCATGGAGAAGGAAATGGCAACCCACTCTAGTATTCTGGCCTGGAAAGCCCCATGGACAGAGGAGCCTGGTGGGCTACAGTCCACGGGGTCACAAAAGGTTGGACACGACCGAGCAACTTCATTCTCTCTCTCTTCTGATTTCAGGAACTCAAAGGAGGCTGAGAATCTCATGCTTTGTACCCAGGGGGCCACTGGAGTGGGCAGAGGGTCAGCGGATCTCTTAGTGGAGACTTGGGGGTCTGAGGGCCTGGCCAGTTTCCCCTTGGGGTCACATGGTGAATTCTGGGGTTATGTGGAGATGGGATCCATGGAAGGCCCTGGAGAAGCAGAGTCACAGCAAAGTTTGCACTTTAGGACTCACCTGATGGAGGGGAAAAGAACACATTAGGCTCTCAACTGAAATCCTAAAGGACCAGGGGGCAACTAGAGGGAGACTGAACTTCTGGCAGAGGGAAGGGGAGACCCTCTTAGAGGAAATCACATCAACAGGGGCCTCTACAATGTGCCTTGTTCAGCGTCTATCATTCAGTTAAAATTAATTGTGATGACAAAAGAGAGGACCATACAACCAAAAACCAAGAGAAAACACAGATCTCAGAAACAGACCCCAGAAGTGACCCAGGTATCAGGTTTATCAAGCAAAGCCCTTGAAAAGAGCCAGGCTAAATAAGCTCAAGAAAATAGAAGAAGAGATGGAGAAATTCCCCAGAGGGCATACTAGAACTGAAGGGGAAAATACTAAGTCTGAAAAGGAAGAACAGAGATTAGAAAGAGGAGAAGACAGAACTGGTAAACTGGAAGTCAGGTTAATACATAACCAACTTGAAGCACAAAAAAGTAAAGAAATAACTGTTGGAGACAAGTGGGATACGGTTGAAAGGTTAAGACACAGTAATTGGAGTCTTGAGAAAAGAGATACTAGATGACAAAGAAAATATTTATTTTCATTATTTGAAAAGAAAATGAAAGGAATTAACCCTTGAAACCCCACAAAATCATGATAAGTATAAAAAAAGCCACATCTGGGCCCATCATCTTAAAACCAAAGGCAAAATCTTGGCAGAAGCCAGAGAAGACACATCTCCATTAGAGAAGAGCAGTGAGACTGACAGCCAACTTCTCAGGAGAAATGATGGAAGCCCTCAGGCAATGAAGGGATGTCTCTGAAAGACAGCACCTAGCAACCTAGACCTCTGTGCCTACTTAAAATATCCTCTACACATGAAGTAAAATAAAGGCATATTCAGGCAGAGTTCTTCACACTAAAGGAAAATGACCACAGAGAAAAACGTGGAATTGCTGCAAAAAACAGAAAGCAACAGAAAGAGTAAATTTATGGATACACATAAATGAGTATCTCCTGAATATTAGCTGCACAAAGCAATGATTGGAGTGAATTGTAGGGTTTAACTTAGATGCAGAAATAAAATGCATGACCACAAAAACATAAAAAGCAGCAGGGTTTAATGAGTTAGATTATTCTAAGTTTCTAGCATTATCGAAGAATGGGAAAGGTAATAATTTGCATGAGACTGCAATAATAAATGTGCCTGTTTTAATCTCTAGGATAACCACTGAAAGACTAACAGAAGTTAATAGAGGGAAGTAGCAAAACAATAATTTTTAAAGTTGATACCCAAAAAAGGGAAACCATGAGAGAAGAGAACAAAAAAGAGATGAGTCAAAGGGCTTCCCTGGTAGCTCAGGGGTAAAGAATCCGCCTGCCAATCTCCTGCAGGAGACACAGATTCGATCCCTGAACTGGGAAGATCCCACACACCTCGGAGCTACAACTACTGAGCCTTTGTTCTAGAGCCCCGGAGCTGCAACTACAGAGCCCATGTGCCCTAGAGCCCATGCTCCGTAACAAGAGAAACCACCACCAAAAATGAGACTCCTGCAAACTGCAACTGAAGAGTAGCCCCTGCTCACTGCAGCTAGGGAAAAGCCTGTGCAGCAACGGGACCCAGCACAGCCAAAAATAAATAATAAATGAATAAAATTTTTAAAAATAAAAGAGATGAGTCAACAGGAAAAAGTACAGTAGATATAAATCCACATATTTCAGCAATGCATTAAATGGAAGCAGATTATTCCAATTTAAGATTATTAGAGACTAGGAGAAAATATAAACAACCAAGTCCATCTATATACTATTTACAATAGACACACCTTAATCATAAGGCAGGAAGTTTGAAAAATCAAAATATGGAACAAAAAAACATTCAAACAGTAACCAACATAAAGCTGGTATAGCTGTACTAATATTACATGAAATGAATCCTTAAAGAAGGAAGCAGGGACACAGAGGGACATTTCCTCATGATAAAATGGTCAACACCCCAGAAAAATATTGACTCCTAAGTTTGTGTTTATTCATTAAAAAGTCAATAGAACTAAAAGGAGAGGTACAAAAATCTACAGTCATAGTTAGGGACATTAACACATCTCTTTTAGGATCCCAAGAGTGGTATTGGTTCCTCTCATAGAGAAATGCGTATCAAAATGTCTAGAAAGGCCGAGCGAAATGAAACCCCAGGCTTCAGGGAGTGTGTCCTTTTGGCCTGAAGTCCCTGCTGGGACCAAGCGCCCATGGAGACAGCCCAGCATGCTTTCATCAAGAGGCGATCAGTGAGTCCTTTCTGAGGAACACAGCCTCTTTATGCAGTAGGCTAGCTATGAGTGGACACACACCCCTTGTGTTTCATTCCTGTGCTCAAATTCTTGGCTCTTTTCATTCAAAACTAACCTCAGTACTTCTTCAAGGTTACTCATTTCAAGGTATGAACAGTATCCTATTAAAAAGATGTGGGGCAGGCATTGGGACTTCCTGGCAATCAAGATAATAGTAGTCACCTGAATCTTTCCAAATATCCTCTAAAAACCATGCCAATCAAGGGCAAAACCCATGTCTTCAGCACATCAACATGACAAAAAATACAAAATAATTAGATTACCTGCAGATAGAAAAATTTTCCAACAGAGTTATTTTGTGAGCTCCTACTGCAGAGAGCTCTGGGTGGGAGTAGAAAGGGTCTGGAAAAGTTACATGGAAAATACAAGTTCAGACTGAGCTAAAAGCACTCTCAGAGAGAGAAAGTCCATCATAAATGTGAAAATAGAAAGAGTCCTAATAAACCAGAACCTTATGACTGGAAAGGCTCTTAGAAATGCATGTAGGGTTTGAGGAGGCAGCCCTTGGAGGGCAGTTCTTCTGGGGGAGAAAAAGTACGGGCTCTCTGGAGGGGTCGCAGTGACAGGGAAAACCAGGAAAGACATCTGGGATTTCACAGAACATGGTGCGTGGGAGGGAACAGCCCCTTCCCCATGCTCACTGCACGGGCTCCTGCGAGTTGGAAAAGAGACAGTATTCTTGGACTCAGAGTTGTGTAAACCACTCCAACTTTCCAACCGGCCCATAAAATGCAGATATGTAAGAAGTCTTCATCTATAAAATGAAGAATTTGACCCCTTTAAAGGGGTCAAAACAACAACAAAAAGAAATACTCTAGAAGCCTGGACCTCTAGATTTTCCATTCTCATCCTGGCTCAGCTACTTTCCAAGCCATCGGAAATACAGATCTCTCGCTTCGTGTGTGCGTGTGGATCTGTGTCTGCACATTCTGTGAGACAAAGGGGATGAGATTTTGGGGCAATGCTAGCAAAAGGGAAAAAACCTATTATAAAATGCAAACAGAATATGAGCATCAAAACATTTCAGGCAACTTAAAAGTATCCCCCTCCACCCTCAATCAAAATGAAGCAGAACAGTAACGTAACCCTCCACACTAAATTAAACATCCTCAAACAAGCATCTGAGTAAATGATAACCTTGAGATGTAGATTCAAAAACTAACAACAGAAATGGACACACATACATACACACACAAAAACCCCAAGAAATGAAGTAAACACTGTTTGAATTCAAGAAAGAAACAGAAGAAAAAGACAGAACCACATTAAAAATGAAGACTAAATTAAAAGCTACCCCAAAAGGAAATGATTTGAATGAAAATTTATTGAATTTTCATCGAAGAAGAGCAGAAAATCAAACAAGGGGATGAAAATGAGATAAAGTAAAGAAAAAAGCAGAAAGTCACAAAGAAAAAGAGATTGAAATAGAAAGCAGGCAAAAAGAGCTATATGTAATTGGAGTCACTGAAAAGAAAAACTAAGATGCAGTAAAAACCTCTCAGTAACAGAAGACCTGAATCTACTTACCTGGATGCACCTGGTACCTGAGAAATTTCACATAAAATAATGAATCCTGAAGACAGAGCTCAGTGACAGATAAACTCCTCAGGTCCTTTGGGAAAAAATATCAGATAACTTGAAAGGGCTAAATAAATAAACCAGACTAGCACCAGCCAATTTTGTTTAAACAAAGCAAAGCAACTGAAATTCCTCTTACAATAATGGAGAATTCACCTCTGTAAGATTAGCTTCCCACAAATAACATAAGCCCTAGACAAAATATGAAAAAATAATACCTGAAGGACCTGGGGAGCATCTAAAAGCAGGCAGAAAATGGCAGAGTCTACCAGCAGAAAAAGGGAATGACACTGGGTATGTTTAGATTTTTATGGTGTTTTGCTTTGGGGCAAGACCAAATACACAGCTAACATTTTAATAGAAGACATACAATCTTACTGAGTTTAAAAAAAAAAAAAAAAAGCAAAGGACAGTATTTGTAGAGATCAGAGGAAGAAAGGAGGGATGCCAGGAAAAAATAAATAGAAAGAAACCAAAATTCTACATATAAATTCTGCCCAAGTGCTATCTGACATATGAACTATGCATGTGTCTATTTGCTAAGTGAACTGCCTGGTAAAACAGACACACACACAAAATTAACACACATCAAAGGGAAACTACAGAATCTGAAAATTATACAGCAAAATAGTCACATTTAAATATTGAAAAAATTTAAAATACAGACCACACTGGAATTATACAATCAACAGCAGAAAGATAACTTGAAAATCCCAAAATACATGGAGATTAAACAACACATTTTAAATAACACATGGGTCAGAAAAGAAATCTCAAGAGAAATTTTAAAATATTTTGAACTAAATAAAAATGAAAACACAACCTACCAAAATTTGTAGAATGCAGTAAAAGCAGTGCTGGGAGGGAAGTTTATAGCATTGTATGCTTATATTAGTAAAGAAAGAAAGGCCTAAAGATCAATATTCTAGGTTTCTACCTGAGAAAACTAGAAAAAGAAGAGCAAATTAAATCCAAAGTAAGCAGAAGAAAAGGATTACAATCAGTGAAAGGGAAAGCAGGAAATCAATAGAGAAAATCAACACATCAGAAGCTGGCCCTAGAAGTCCAGTGGCTAAGACTCCACGCTTAGACCTCGTCGATGCTGGGACCTGGTCTGATCTCCGGTCAGGGAAGTAGATTCCACGAGCCACAACTAGGAGTGTGCATGCTGTGGATAAAAAGATCCAGAACGCAGTAAATAAAGACCCTGCGTGCCTCAACAAGACACAGCGCAGCCAAGCAAACTAATTAGTTAGTATTAAAAAGCTTGCAGAATACAAAGTTCATATGCCAGAGTCGATCATTTTCCTATACACTACGACACACAAGTGGAATTTGAAATTAAAAACACAGCACCATTTACATTAGCATCCCTAAAACGAAACATTTAGGTAAAAAAAATCTACCAAATATGTATAAGATCTGTGTGAGAAAAACCACAAAACTCTGATGAACAAAATCAAAGAATTAAATAAATGGAAGGATACTCCACAGTCATGGATAGGAAGACTCAATTAATAAGATGTCAGTTTTTCCTGGGTCGAGCTATAGATTTGATGCCATTCCAACTAATCCAAGAAAGTTATTTTTCAGACATGGAAAACCTGATTGTAAAGTTGAGATGGAGAGGCAGAAGACTCAGAGAAGCCAACCCAGTATTGAACGGGAAGAAAAAGTTGACTCTACCCAAATTCATGGCTGGCCATAAAGCCACAGGTATCAAGACAGTATGGTCCCGGGGGGAAAAAAAAGGAACAGACAAATAGATCAATGAACAAAAGGAAAAGCCCCACGTTAGACCCTATAAATATAAGTAACTGGTCTTTGGTCAAGGAACAAAGGCAACACAATGAAACAAGGGCAGCATCTTCAACAAATGGTGCTGGGACAACTGGACAACCACACGTGAGAGGATGAACCTGGACACACACCTCACACCCTTCAAAAAACTATAAATGGATCACAGACCTAAATGTAAGGTACAAAACCTTCTAGAAGATGATGTAGGAGAAACCTAGATAACCTTGATATAATACCAAAGGCATCATCTAAGAAAGAAATAATAATAGCAGGACTTCATTAAAATTAAGACTCCTCCCATGTGAAAGACCCTGTCAAGAGAAGCTCAAACTGGGAGAACATATTCGCAAAAGATGCATCTGATAAAGGCCTGCTATCCACAATAGACAAGGAACTCTTAAACTCAACAATAAAAAAAAACCATTAAAAAAGGAATGAAATAATGCCCTTAGCAGCACATGGATGGACCTAGAGATTGTCATAGTAAATGAAGTAAGTCAGAGAAAGACAAATATCATATGATATCATTTACATGTGGAATCTAAAATCAATGATACAAATGAATTTATTAGCAAAACAGAAATAGACTCACAGACTTTGAAAACAAACTTGTGGTTACCAAAAAGGATAGAGAGGCTAGTGGGGCAGAGATAAATGAGGAATTTGGAATGAACACACACTCTGCTGCTGCTGCTGCTACGTCGCTTCAGTCGTGTCCAACTCTGTGCGACCCCATAGACGGCAGCCCACCAGGCTCCCCCATCCCTGGGATTCTCCAGGCAAGAACACTGGAGTGGGCTGCCATTTCCTTCTCCAATGCATGAAAGCGAAAAGTGAAAGTGAAGTTGCTCAGTCGTGTCCGACCCTCAGCGACCCCATGGACTGCAGCCTACCAGGATCCTCCGCCCATGGGATTTTCCAGGCAAGAGTACTGGAGTGAGGTGCCATTGCCTTCTCTGATACACACTCTACTATATATAAAATAGATAACCAACAAGGACCAGTAAACTGTATCACACAGGGAACTATACTCAAAAACTTGTAATAACCTATAATGAAAAAGAATACATATACACGTATAACTGAATCAGTTTGTTGTACATCTGAAACAATTTTAAGTCAACTATACTTCAATACAAAAGTAGAAATCAAAAACAATGCAATTAAAGAATGGACCAAAGGAATTCCCTACCCATTCAGTGGTTAGGACCCTGTGCTCTCACTGCCAAGGGCCTGGGTTCAATATCTGATCAGGGAAATAAGATTCCATAAGCCTTGTGGTATTGCCAAAAGAAAACAAAATGGACCAAAGACCTGAACGGACCCCTCACCAAAGAAGACAGTTGGCAAACAAGCGTCTGCAAAGAGGCTCCACATCATATGCCATTAGGGAAACGCAAATTAAAACAGCCATGACACACCTACTAGGATGACCCAGATCCAGAAACTGACAAAACCAAATGCTGGCGGCACGAAGAAACGAGAGCTCTTATTCACTGCTGATCAGAGTGTGACATGGTGCAGCTGCTGTGGAAGGTGGCTTGGTAGTTTCTTACAAAGCTAACCACCCTCTTCTCATACGAACTACCAATTGAGTCCCTTGGTATTTACTCAAAGGAGTTGAAAACTTAGGTCCACATACAAACCTGCACAGGGTTTACAGCAGTTTATTCATAATTGCTAAAGATGGAGTGCAACCAAGGTGTCCTTCAGTAGGTGAAGGTACAAATAAGCTGTGGAAATCCAGACAGTGGAATATTATGTAGTGTTAAAAAGAAATACTCTGTCAAACCTTGAGAAGACATGTAGGAATCTTAAATGCATATTACTAAGGGAAAGAAACCAGTCTGAAAAGAGTGCAGACTAAATGTTTTCAACTCTGTGATGTTCCGCACAAGGCAAAGCTATGGAGACAATGAAAAGATCAGTGGTTGCCAGAGCTTGTGAGGAGGGAGGAGGGACAGGTGGAGTGCAGGGGATTTTTAGGGCAGTGAAACTCCTCTGCGTGAGATATAAAGGTAGATATACATCATTACATGTTTGTCTAGACCCACAGATTGTACAGCCCCAAGAGTCCGTCCTAACGTAGACTCTAGGCTCCAGGTGGTGATGGCGAGTCCATGCAGGGTCATCCTTGGTAAATTCTCAGAATAGACTTCTGTGCAGAGTTTTGTGGGACCCATGTTAGTATTTTTCAAAATTAGAAAAGAGATGGGGTAGTGACTGTCAGATAGAAACAAAAGAACTGAACCGTGTTTCACATGAACAGCGTTTGGGGAGGGCAAGCTCACCCATGTAATTTTGGAGCATCATTCTGATTAAAGACAAAAAGAAATGTAAGCAATATTAAACTCTGGTTAATAGGTTTGTTTTTCACAGTGGTATGGGTTAGCAATTCTGAAACTATGTTCTGTTTATTCTAGGACTGAGCAAATAAGTCAATATGTGGAGGATAATGGAAGCCAGGTTCCTTGCTGTCAGAGGAGGAGCTGTGAGCGTGGAAAACGGGGAGACGAGTCAACTTGGTGTTCAGGCAGAAACATGTGATGGGTGTGCAAACGCTGCAGAGAGGTTCGGGCACAAGTATGTCTCGTGTTGTACGTCTCTCCCCCTGCTCCCTCCTTCTCCCCTTTCCTCCATCCAGCCACTAAGAAGTCCTGGAAGTAGAGGCGCCCCAGCAGCAACAACCACACCCAGCACTGGATCCTGCTTTCCAGATACTCCATTCACCACTAAGGGGAGGCTTCTTGGGGGGAAACGTCAGCTTGAAGCACTGCAAAAGAGGACACCCCAGATGAGCCAGGAATGTCTTTTATGCCAGAAAATAAAGGCATGCTTGAAGAATGATGGGGACATGTCAAGAGGACAGATCTGGGACAAATCTGGGACAACTCGTGCATCCAACTACATCAGTAATGGATTATAACCCACAAATATATAAAAATCCATGAATCCATGCTGAAATGAATAGATAAGTGAAAACACAAGTAAACAGAAGGAAAGATCTCCTCCCATGATTGAATGCCCACTAAGACATGTGCAAGAAACGACAGAATTGCAAGGTCACAGTTTAGGAACTGAACTCCGGTGACATTCAGGACATTCGTATGTTCCCAAAGCATCTCACTGTGTGGTTACCCATGACTATGGGCAAGTGGGCTACAGACCGGCCTTAATGCCCTCAGCTGGAGTGACATCCTACACAGAGCGAGGATCTTTGCAGCTGTGACTGAGCGACTGACCACGAGGTAAAGAGAGCTCCTGGGTGCTGACTGCAGTCCTTTGTGTCCTTTCAAGGAAGCAGAGGCCGCCCTCACACAGAAGAGGAGGTGGCTGTGTGGACTTGGGGCAGAGCCTGGGCGGATGCAGCCACAAGCCCAGGGGCACCTGGACCCCCGGGAGCTGGAGGCGGCAGGAGGGACCGTCCCCTGAATTTCTCACTCTGGCCTTCAGGACTGGGAGGGAAGTAGATTTCTGTGGTTTTGAGACCCTCTGTCTGGGGTACTTTGTTCTGGCAGCTGCAGGAACCTCATACAACTTCTGCTTCTCAGTGGAGGAACCTGGGGTCCCCCTTTACCAGGTGGTCAGTTACCATCACAGTCAGGGGCCACCCAGCGCCTCCGGTCAAGGGTCAGGATGCACTGTGGGGTGCCGCCTGCCTCTCTTGCTGCTGTTCCTGCCGCAGATGCCCAGGGACTCTCAGCTCCAGAGGCACCAGGCAGACCAGCGAGGGTGTCCTGCCTGTCAGCCCCGCAGAGTCCCTGTGTGGGGACAAGACTGCCTGAGGCCAAAGGAGGACAAAGAGCCGGACGATATGAGACACTGGCTCTGGGATGGTTCCAGACCAGCAATAAAGGACCAATAAGGGACAACAGGCAGGATCTGAACAACGTCTGCAGATGAGACGTCAATTTTCCGATCTCAAAAGTTGAGCTGTGGTCATGGAAGGGGCTGTCCTTGTACTGAGGAAACACGCTTGAAGTATTTGGGGGTGAAAATAAGTAAATAAAAGAAAAGTTCCGGGCGGCACCCAGACACACGCTCTGTCTTGCTTCCCTGGGTGACACACCTCCCCAGGACACGCGCCCAAGCCCCCTCGCCGGCAGCAGGATCCTTACAGATCTTGGCACCCGGGGCCAGGCACTGCCCCCATCTGCCTCCCACATGTGGGCTGTGGGGACTGGCGCCCATCGGCCACCCTGGTGCCTCCCAACACCCCGGGACCCTCCTCCTCGGAACGTTCCCCAGGCTTGGCTCTGCCACAGACTTTCCTTGGTTTTCAGGCCTCCTTTCCAGATGTGTGTTAAATCCATCATTTTCCTGGCCCATGCACCCTGACACACATCACTCTCCCCTTCCTCGCAGATCAGAAGACCCAGCTTCCTCTTCGCGGTTGGGGAGGACCAGGGCACCCCTGATGCTCTTCTGCGTCCTGGCCCGTCACCACTGCCCACCTAGTGGCTCTGCCCGTGGTATGTGGAGGGCGGGGGGCTCTCTGCCTGTGCAGACCTTCTTGGGGAATTCCAGTGTAACTCCAAGGCCCTTTAGTCTACCTTCAGGGTCGCCATGCTAGCGCTCAGCCCGTTAAACTGATGTGAAGAAGATCGCAAGGTGAGTGGTGGAGTGTTAATGGTGTCTGACCAGGGATTAGAAGCCTGAAAATGGTTCTTGAGAAACATCCCAAATGGGGAACTCTGCTTGGCATCCGATGCCCCGGCACGGAGTTGCCCACAACACCTTCTCCGGTGGGGGCAGGGGATGGGCCGCCCCGTTCTCCTCGAGGCCACAGGGGTCATCAGGAGGTGCTGAATTTGTGTCAGGAAACCTCCCCACTGCAGTCTGAGGTTATGGATTTGGATATGATTTTCCTCAGTCACCATTTATTTTCTTAAAGTAATGAGCTCCCTCGGATTCTTGTGGCCAAGAGCTTCGAGGATGTCAGGGGTGAAGTTGGGGTGCTGGGGGGGTTGCAGGCTTTGGGCGAGACTGCCTCCGGCAGGACAGGGCAGGGCTCTGCACCCTTGGCGAGCCCTCTGAGTGTGCTCCCCACTTTCCACATTAACTGTCAAGAGCTGGCCCCGCTCCGGTTTCTGTTGGGTGCCTGTAGCCCGCAGCCTGCCAGCTTCCTGGACATTAGGAGGCAGATGCCAGCACCCAAGGTGGAACTCCTTTGCTCCACGGTGACCCTCCATTCTCCACGTCGGGCTGGACCAGGTCTGCAGGGTGGCAGTGAGAAGCTGTAGGCTCCTCAAGAAAGGAGCCACAGCACGCCCCACTCCTCACCCACCGGCTTCCGACAACAAGTCCAGTCGAGGGGGGACGGCAGCCGAGACGCCGGACCACCCAAAACGGCTTGACTGCTGCTCTTCAGCACCTGGCACCTGAATCCCTCTGAAAAAGGTCATCCTGGCCTCTTGTCTGGGGGGGATAAAATCCTACAGAAGCTTGCAGCGGAACCACTCTGTCCTCTTCTTTACCAGCCTCCTTCTGGACAGTTTTCTGAGGTGTGAGCAGATGAAGAGAAGCAGGGGGCCGGCGCAGGCCCACAGAACTCTGCTTTGCTCTGGTTCCCACTCTGAGGGGTTCTGATGCACTTCTTAAAAAATGCACCTTACTTCAAAATCCATGTTAGTCACGGGTTGGATTATGTCCCCCAACACACACTGAGGCCCTGGCCCCTACCTGTGACTGTGAACTGGCGTGGAGACAGGGTCTCGCAGACGTGAAGCAGTCAAGATGAGGTCGTGGGGTGGACTGTGACCCGAGGACTGGTGTCCTCATTACAAGAGGGGCCTTGGAGATGGAGAGACACAGAGGACGGGCCACAGGAGGACAGGGCAGAGCCTGGAAAGAGGCGGCCACGAGCCAAGGGACGCCTGGAGACCCCAGAAGCGGGAAGAGGCAGGAAGGACCCTCCTCTGAGCCTCCCAAGGAAACTCAGCCGTGCTGACACTCTGGCTTTGGACTTCTGGCTCCAGGACTGCGAGAGGATAGACTTCTGTTGTTTTACCTCTGGTTCATGGTCATTTGCTATGGTGGCACAAAGACCTGCTTAGTTGAGCTGCCGTGAGGATGGGTGACACCATGTAGGTGAGACCCGGGCACACTGGTACCCCTGAGCAGCAGAGGTGGAGGCTCCAGGGCACAGAGGGAGGTGGGTAACCCACAGCAGATCTTTGCGGCAGCCGGGCCAGGTCACACCTGCCTGCCTCCGCCTCCCTCTTGGCTCTGACTCCCAGCATGAGCTCCAACCAACCCCCGGTGGCTGATCAAAACCCCCTTTAGTCTCCGAAGTATCACTCACGCTGCCCTCGCCACAGGGCCCTCTACCCCACCGTGCGAGGCCCGTACAGAGCAGGGCACAGGCCGTATGCCACGGGCCGCACAGGCACAGACCCCGCCAGGGCCATCGTTGCATTTGGGCTCCTGGAGCTGAGCCCTCCTGAGCTGCCCCCTACCCCTGCCCTGTCACCAGCCCTGCCCATGCCCCAGAGCTGGCCCAGGGAGATGCCCGCAGGCACACCACGGGGCCACAAGACGTCTGAGCGGGCAGGAGAGTGAAGAAAGACACACACCTGTCGGGGCTGCCCTAGAAGTACAAACTTGGCCGTATTCCCCCAACTTCCTCCCTGGAGCCGCAAAGCCTGTTCTGCGCCCCAAGCCCCAGGTCCAAGAGAAGATGAACCTGAACCTTCAGAGCAGACGGGTCCTGCTGGGTGTCTCCCCTGGGGACGAGGTCTCCAGAAGGATGATGAGACATCACCTGGCCAGTGGCAGGTGACCCAGCCCCCACTCACCCTGCAAGCTGACCTCACTATAGGAACCTCGGGGACTCTGGGCAGGGCTCAATGGGGCTTCCGTGCTTGTATGTGGCTGGTCAGCTGACCCAGGGACCCCCAGATCCTGGGTCCCTTCCATGTGCCCTCACCATGAGGGCGTATGAGACATGATGCCCACTTTACCTCACACTGAATAGATCCAACAGCCAATGCACGTGTGAGTCACTGGGCCCCAGGCACCTGAGTCACACTAGAAGCTCCCTGAGGCTGCCCTTCCCTGGCCTAGGTGTTGTCCTCTGGGGGCATTGAGATGGAAATCACCCGGGAGGGGTACTGCAGGGGCTGCTAGTTTGAGAAGTGGTCTCCTTCTGGCAGAGAAACGAGGGGGAAGGGAGGTACCAGAGGAGGAGGGAGGGCAGAGCCCTCTGGGTGGGCAGGCTGGGTGAGGCCACAGGTTTCGTCAGCCAGGAGCACAGATGTCAGGTCGGGACTCCCATGGCGCCCCCCTCCCCAGCAGCTGTAGCACTTTGGGGGAAATTCTTAGCCTTTCCAAGCCTCAGTTTCCTTATTGGTAAAATGTGGGGCCAATGGCAGTGACCCCAAGAGCCACGCCCACTGTGCCCCCTGGGTGTCACGTGGTGCTCAGGGTCTCCGGGTTCCCCCTGAGATGGGTGCTGTTTTCACCCCACTGCCCAGTCCAAGGGTTGCAAACTTCGGCCCACAGCCATGTCTGACAAGTGACCTGAGACTAGTCTTCAACCCTGCATCTTTAAAGGATTATACATATGTAAAGAAGAAGAAGAAGCTGCAGAGCAAGACTAAGCGACAGTAACATATTTACCACGTGGCCCTTTACAGAAAAGAACAGCTGCCCCGGTCCAGATGTGTGAGCTAGGGCTGAGCGGGCTGGTGGCTGGCTTGGTGTCTACAGACACAGTAGGGACCTGCCCTTCTCTTGCAGGACAGTACTGCCCAGGCCCCTGTCCAAGGACAGTCTTCTTGACCGGCCCAGTCACCTCAATGAACATATCAGACTCACTGTCCCCAAGGCCAGAGCCGCTGGCCCCCATCCTGTACCTGGAGCAGCCAAGGATGGCAGCAGGGGTGTGGCCTGAGGGTGGGCGGACGGTGTCTGAGGAGAGTCGGTGGGAGTGGGCTGAGGGCTATTCATACCCAGCAACTAGGAGACCAGGCTCTCAGAAGACTGGAAATGTGTTTGTTAGGATTTTCCTCCAGAGTCACATCTGGTGCGGCGGCTTTAACAGTGAGACCAGGCAGAGGAAGCTGGCTGCCGGTCACTTGTCCAGACTGCCCTCCCCTGGCTGTGCTGTGACATCTAGCCCACGGCCACACAGATGACAGGCGCAGGCGCAGAGCAGAGGTGCTGCCAGCCGCTCAGAAGCTCTTCCTTGTGTCACACATCACGCGACCAGTGACGGGAGAGGGTCGGGCTCCCGCAAAGCTCAGCTGGGGGAGGGGCGGTGAGCAAGTGGGCGCTCTCTTCCCACTGCTGTCTTTCAGTTCTGGTGACGGGGGCAGGTGGCCACCCTCTGCATGGGAGAGTGAGCACAAAGGTTTCTTAGTTCTCCCAGGCTCTAGGGAAGGCTTCTTGTCCAAGCCCACAGGCAGTGCCTGACACAAAGTTGTCCCTCTTCCCGGGACTGCCTTGGAGAACCAGGCACGCGCCTACCGAGCCTGCGTCCCAGATACCACCTCCTCCAGGAAGCCTGCCAGGACTTGATGGTGCACCACTGTGTGCTCACCCCACTACAGCACGAGTGTCCCTTTCAGCCACCTGTCATCCTCCCCACAGTTGGAGACACCTCCCTTTGATGGCTGACTGTCCCCACTGCTGGCAGATGGGCCCCCGGAGAACTGGGGGAAGAGAGTGGCAAGAACGACAGAGCCGGGCAGAGGCGAGCCTCGTGTGTCCACCGTCTTGGACTCAGAGGCAAGCCTCGGGTGTGCACCATCTTAAACTCAGAACCAGGGAGAAGCCTCTAGGGGCTGCGGGGACGGGAAACCTCCCCAGAGAGTCAGCCTGGCCCTCACACCTCTTGACTTTTCCACCAGAGAAATGTGAGGACTCGGAGGGTTGCTCTTGGCAACCAAGAACAAGCCTGGACCCCTGTGCAGGCAGGCTCCTCACCCACGCAGACCCCAGGGCCACACAGCTCCTCGCCTGTTCCCTACGGAGGCAGCTTTCCAGGTTCCGTGAAGTAATTCAGGAAGGACAGGATGACTGAAGAGTTTCTGGGGCCTTGTGGCCACGCTCTGCCCACCTTCCCGGGCCTTGCTGGGGGCCACCCTCACCCAGACACCCCAACCGCAGTGCCATTCGTGGGACGCGGGAGCCCTGACACCAGATCTTGCTTTGCTGCAACAATCCAGGTGGTCCAGGCTGGCTGGTTCTTGAGAAAATGAGGGCCGCGCACTGAAGAGTGTCCGAGGAGAGCCGCCGGAGTGAGCATGCCTTTCCTCCTCAGCAGCCGGCACCAGAGGCTGGAGACGGCCACGCCCATCCGCACCCCCTCAGCGTCCTTGGAGGCCTGAGTGGGGAGGGACCCTTCCATGCCAGCCCACTCCCCCTACAGAAGATGACGGCCGCTGAGTGCTGATCTGCTCTCATCTGTCAGATGCTTGCCAAGTGTTAGCTGGCATTTTCCTCTGAAAGCACCTCTTTTATAATGAAAGGCCTCATCTTTGGATGCTCCACTGTCCACTGTCATCTGGGCCTGTTGGCCTGGGCTGTCAGGTGTGGGGACCCTGGGGAGGCTTCTGGGGACAAGCTCACAGATGCGGAGCTGCCCGGGCAGCAGCATTCCTGGTAAGTGGAAGGAGCGCTGAGCAGGGGAGGGTTTCTCTTCCCAGCCGTGTGCGCGCACCACCCCGAGCTGATGTCTACGGATCTGAGCCACAGGCTTGTCATCATCGCACCTGCGCTTCACAGCAGTGTGAGAAGCAGGCACAGCCACGACCCTATTCTTAGGAGACCAAGACTCGGCTAGGCTTGGGAACTGGGCCTGGCCCACAGAACCACTACTTAACAAAGCCAGAGTTCACAGTTCGTCACCTGTCCATCAAGACACCTGTTTGTCGGTCCCACTCTCAAATACACATGGATCCGGCCATTTCTTCCCTCCTCTTGTGTTGCTACCTGTGCCCAAGCCACGGGGACCTGGACTGTATATTGTGGCCACCTCGAGCCACAAGTGCCATTCAAGCTGAATTTAAAATCCAGTTCCTTGATTGCACAAAACGTATCTCAGGTGATCCAGAGGCAAGTGTGAGTGGTGGCCACTGTAATAGTGCAGGAAGCTCTGCGTGAAGTGCTACTGGACGATGCCAGTCTGGACTGCCGCTGTCACCCCAACTGGTCCCACTGCTTCCGCATCTGAACCCCAGCCCAGCCTGCCCTCCACCAGCAGCCAGAGGAGCCTCCAAGCACAGAGGTAGAGACCCAGTGGACCAGCACCTGCTTGGGTCTCTGCTCTAGTGTCACCCGCCAGAGGCTGCCCAGACTTCTCCACCTGAAGTAGCGTCCCACACCATCTCTACCCTTTAAGCACACAATGGAATATATCTTACTCATGGCCACTTCCATCTGTTCTGTCCCCAGAACTCAGGACAGAGCAGGCGCTCACTAAGCACTTTTTGAATGAATGGAGGCACTCGCTCTATCTAGCTCTGATCCCCATGGTGGTTTTACTATAAGAAATGCTGCAAAATGCATTGACACTTTTCTGTTCAAAAGGTGGAGCATCATTCCCTTCCCTTCAGCATGGGCTGGGTTTAGAGACTCACCTCTAATGAACAGAGGTTGTGGACACGACAGTCTGTGACTTCTGAGGTCAACAGGTACCATCTTGCTTCCCGATTCATGACTCTGGGGAGCGTCAGCTGCCAGGTTGTGAGGAAGCTTAAGTAGCCCACTGGGGATGTCCGTACGACAGGTGATCAAGGCCCCTGAGTGAGTTTTCCAGGTGTGAGCTTGGAGGTGGACCCTCCAGGCCTGGCAGGCCTTTGGGTGACCGCAGCCCAAGGCAACATCTTGACTGAGAGGCTGTGAAGCCAGCATTGCCCTGCCAAGGTGCTCTCAGATTCCAGGGCAGAAACTCTGAGATGGTGCTCAGTTGCTGTAGCTCGGGGTCATTTGTTACACAGCAGTGATGACTAACATGGTGGGAATGGGCTTTCTCTGAAACGTCAGCCCAGGACTTCGGCCCACAAGCCCTTGGGAAAGACACCTGCTCTGTTTGTGCCTTGAGTCCCGTGTGACACACACTGATAGAGCATCAACTGTGCACCTGGCACTGAGACCTGAAGGATGAGCATCTAGAGGGTGGGCTGGGTGAGGCATTCTCTCTGGCCTCTGCTCTGCAGCCCCTCTGTAAAGAAGACAGGACTCCCAAGGCCAGGGCTGGTTCAGGCCACTGTCCACTCCCCCAGAACAGTTCACCCAAAGGTCTCGAGACAGGAAGCAGCCAGCTTCCCCACTGGGACCCCTGGGAGTGCCGGCCAAGGCCAGTAAATCACGACCAATCAGGCAGCAGCCACAAGGCTCAAAGACTGCCAGAGACAAAAACCCACAGACAAATGATGAACAAGACATTTCTGCTCTGGAAACCCATGTGGACCATGACCCAGACGAGAAGGAACTGGTTGTTCAGAGTGAGACGTCCCACTGGAAGTACAGGCAGGGCTGATGGTCATGGGGGCCTCGTGGCCCCTGGATCTGGAGGGGCAGGGCCTTCCCTTCCTGCTGCATGGCCTGGGGCACTTGGCTGCCCTCTCTCAGCCTCGCTTTCCAGTTTAGGACGGGCAGTGACCCAGGGTGTGAAGGGCTATGGGAGGACCCAGGAAGAGAGCGAGCATGAGACAGGGCCCGGGTCCACAGCCCATGTGCCCTCGGGCATCTGTGCAGCTGACTCTCAGTGGACACTGCCCCACTGACACCACCTCCTCCTGCTCAAGCCCTGTGGCAGAACCAGGCTCCCCCATCACTTGAGCGGGCCGGCCCTTCCTTCTGAGACTCACTGACACTGCCCTACTCAGAGCCAGCCCCTCCCCAGACTGAAAGGGTACAGCCGGCCTCACAGGCACTAACGTCCCAGGTGAATAACAGACTGTTGCTGATTCGGCCCGAGGCCTTGGGAGATGCTGCCGATGGTGCCATGGCCTCCCCTGGGCAGGAGACAGTTTCAGTTTCCCAAATCAATTGCCACGCAACCAGTTATCTGCCCGTCAAATCATCTCTTTGGAGCTCCATCCCACCTTACCAAACCCATGAAGGATGCCCTTGACTGGTTTACTCAGAATATAAATCACTCAGGAAGAGATTTCTGCTTTGATAGCTCAGGGCACAAAAACCAATAAGACGGTCATCAGGCCCTTTCTTCCTGCCCGCAGCTCTGCTCTCGTTTATGCCTCTGTGATGCCCCAAAGGCCCTGAGCAATCGTCTGTCACTACTCTTTCTCTAAATGAAATTCCACATGCCATCATTTCTTGGATTCACCCACTTGGTGAGGACTATCTCCAGTTGAGCGGCAGGCCCTGACAATGTGCCAGGGATGCCCCTAAAGAAGGCCTGGCTTCCAGAATCAATCTTCAGCCTCATTCCTGGAGCAGGGTGGGCAGCCACCACAGCCTCCAAATCCACTCCTGACCAGCTCTTGACCCCCAGAAAACCCTCACACCCAGAGTCTCCTATCAAACTATCAGTGGGAATT
The DNA here is from genome assembly GCF_029407905.1 of Bubalus kerabau. Taxonomy (NCBI): domain Eukaryota; kingdom Metazoa; phylum Chordata; class Mammalia; order Artiodactyla; family Bovidae; genus Bubalus; species Bubalus kerabau. Next base: position 16,666,593 of record NC_073640.1, on the reverse strand, counting down.
AAGTCATGGGTGTTCAAACAAAGCTCACTGTGGCCCCAAACCAGCATGGGCTGTAGTCCAGCCTCAGGCCCCACACTGCTCGAGGACAGGGAGGCAGGCCCTGCTGCCTGCCTGGCTTCCTCTAGCTTCCTCAGGGCCGGGGGATTTGTTTGTATACACTGCAGAAGTTCACACTCATCTGAAAGCATGTCCATACACACGTTATTTATTGCCGAGATCTGTGTGTGATTACAACGCAGCCCAGCTGTGTTCTGAGAATAGACAGTTTATAGCCAGATCGCCACGCCTCAAAGCCCAGGCCCCTCATTCAAACTGTCCGCCCACTGGGGCTCAGAGGGATGTATGTCCAGTGGGAAGCAGTGGGATCTCTGAGGAGGCCTTCCGTGAGTGTCCTCCATCACCTGGCTCCCCCTGACTCCTGAAACCCGATGCGGCCTCATCCCTGTCCCGCGTTTTTCCAAGGACTATACAACAGGATGTTACCACTCAGCCTTACTGTCCTGGCACCAGAAAGCTGGATTTATGCGAGTCTACTGAAATGTTGACAAACCGCTGTGCTGGAAAATAAAAAGGGCTTCAATCTGCCTCAGAACAAATCACAGCAGGTCAGGGGAGGAGTGGAGATGGCCTGAATGCACAGGCCTGCCCTAAGTCCCTCAGAGGCCACGTGGTGAGGCCTCCCTCCCCAGCAGGACACAAGTGCTTTCAGACGCCGGCCGAACACCTGGTACCCAAGGCCACCAGGCCTGAAGCCGCATGGGTCCTGTGGGGAGATGACAAGTTAGCACAGACCGGCTCTTCCTCATCCTGCTGCCCAGCACATGCAGAGAAACTGACCTCTTTCCAGTCTTGGGACAAACCCGACTGGTGTCCCAGGTCAGCTCCCTCCCTTCTCAGGGCTGGAACAGCTGAGGTGGCTAAGAGTGAGTTCCTGGTTCTGGCCACTTTGGTGCCATCTGCTGGTCATGTGACCTGGGCAAGTGTCTTCATCTCTGAGTCCCTGGTGTTTCATTTGGAAGAGGAAGATAATCAATAACCCCAACGTTGTGGATTTGTGAGGGGAAATAACCAGGTAATCAAGGTCAAGAGCTTGAAAGAGTGACTGGACCAAAGTCCATGCTTTATAGGTGTTGAATATCGTGCTCCTCATCACTACCACCACCATCATCACCACTATCATCACCACCATCACCATCAACATCAACAACCATTATCACCACCATCATCATCACCACCACCACCACCACCATCAACACCATCATCAACCCCATCACCACCACCATCATCACCATCAACACCATCATCAACCCCATCACCACCACCATCATCACCATCAACACCATCATCAACCCCATCACCACCACCATCATCACCACTATCATCACCACCATCATCATCAATACCAACAACCATTATCACCACCATCATCATCACCACCACCACCACCACCACCACCATCACCATCATCAACCCCATCACCACCACCATCATCACCATCAACACCATCATCAACCCCATCACCACCACCATCATCACCATCAACACCATCATCAACTCCATCACCACCACCACCACCATCAACACCATCATCAACCCCATCACCACCACCATCATCACCATCAACACCATCATCAACTCCATCACCACCACCACCACCACCAACACCATCATCAACTCCATCACCACCACCATCATCACTGTCACCACCATCACCATCACCATGAGCACTATGACCACTAACACCATCCTTATCATCATCATCATCACCATGGTCACCATCATCATGACCACATGTAACTGCCTTCCAAGGGCGCACCTTCAAATATCCCACTGGGGGTCAAGACTTCAACACATGAATTTTGGGAGAATGTAAACATTCAGTTCATAATAGGCAGGCTTGAGAGAGGCACCTGAACTCTCCACCTAACCAGAAGACCCCCATAAAACTGACCAGCAACTCACCACCAAACACAAACACAATCATTACTTCCCATCTTCCTATATTCCTAGAGAGCAGAAAGCATTATTCCTTTAAAAATTCTCAACAGAGTCACCATGTCTTGGTGTTTGGACACTAAAGACAGATAGATGAATGGATGAATGAAGGAACGAGGTCCATCACTTTTCTCCCAGGGGAAATGTGGTGGAATTCTGACTTTTGCCCCAATATACACCTCTTCTTTCTCTTCTCCTGCAACTTCTTTCTCCTCCCCTATTCTTGTTTACTCATCTCTCTTGGCACTTTCTTTCTCTCTTCTGTGACCAAATGAAGAAAAATAAATACATTGAAAAAGCATTCAAAGTATCTTCAGATGTGTCTTGTCAATTAATCTTCCCGAAGCATTTGGGGTGGTGATGTCATTACCCTGTTTGCCAGGAGTCAAACAAGGTCACAATGTCAAGGCAGCTTGTGATCTCAAATCCAGATTTTCAGACCCCAAATCCAGAGTCCATCCATTTGCAGGATGCAGTCTGGTCTGTTCATGGCAGACCCCTGTCCCACCTAGAACCTGGGCAACTTTGTGCTCTCCAGAAAGAAGCTGGCCTGGTGCCTGCAGATGTGGACGACACTACAGGAACAGCTAAGGACACAAGGGATGCGCTGGGGCCTTGGGGCCTCTGGGGAGGTGCTGGGCAACCCTAGCTTTGCCCACTTCCATGCCTCTCACCTGAGATGATGGATGTCCTGAGGGTCGAGCAGTATCCACTGGGCCTTGGGCCTTGGTGGACCCTTCAGGCCCCTCCATCATGGTTTGCCTGCCTAGAACCCCTCTTATTTAGCCTGTTGTTCCCCACAGCAAGAGTCCATCCGAGGCCAAGTGTTGAAGTCCTGGGGGAGCACCCCTCAGGGCCTCAGCCTCTGTAGCTCTCAGGGCTGGTTGAGGTTTGTGGACATCAATCCCGCTGGGGACTTGGTAACTTTGAACAGATATTCTTTCAAAACAGCAAGTACCTCTGGAAGGCAGTTCCGACACAGACTGCCTCTGTACAGCTGGCATTCTTTCTTCCTGTTTGTAACTTTCAAGCTCTTCCTCAGGTGGCCTCCCAAACACTGCTCTACCGGTCTAAGGGCATCAAGAGCCTCAGAGGGATCAGGACAGGAGCCCCCAGGGGAATCAGGACAGGAGCCTCCAGGGGAATCAGGACAGGAGCCCCCAGGGGTTCACAGTCAGGTGGAGAAAAGAACTCCAAGCAAAAGTCAATGACCTCTCAGGTAGCTGGAGCCAGGGCCATGCTCACTACCTTGGGTCCACAGTGATGGTCTTCCCAGCAACAACACACATGATCATCTTAGGACCCCGCGTCCACACTTAGGTCCAGGCCCCAGCCATGACAGATGGAACGCTCCCCTGGCAGCAGCAGACAGCCCCACACATCTTCCTGCCCTTGACAGTCTCTGGACCCATGCCAATTGGCCATCCTCAGCCCTCCCACTCGGCAGGACAGCACCAGTGACACGCTGTGCTGTACTTGGCGTGAACCCTGACATGATGAAGGATGAGTTGGACACCAGCAGCCACACTGATGCCAAACGAACTGATTTCACAACACAAGGGCGATCTGCCAGGGCACCCCCACCCCAAGTGAGGAGGGTGCTGGCCCCTCGTCCTCATGGTAGGGTGGGGCAGAGGGGAGGGGCAGGGACAGCACGATGGTGGGTCTATGCTCAGTGATAACACACCGACCTCTGGCAACAACCCGAGGGTGATCCGTGCCCACCTGGAAGGCCTGCTACAACAGCTAGAAGGGCATAGAGACCCTGCAGGGGAAGCTGGAATCCAGAGAGCATCCTGGTTAGAACACACACTGTGCACGGCCCGTGGGACCAGGCAGGCTCCTGACAAGGAGCAGAGGCAGTCATGGGCCTGGCTGAGTGGCTGGACTTCCAGCCTGAGTTTTGGGGTCTCTAGGGTCCCACCTGCACAGCAGGATAATGAGCCAGGCCTGCGGGGGTAGGGGTGCCATGTGAATGGAAAGGTAGCCTCGAACCTTGTTCCCACCACTCTCTGGAGCCTGCAGAGCTGCCAGGCACTCTAGCCCTGGTGTTCAGGGTGCTCATTACATGAGAGAAGATGACATAGTGGAACAGAAATGCAGACCTTAAACCAACACACTTATCTTGTGGGTAAGCAACATGGGGCGACCTCAGGACATTCAGAGACCTGGGTTTGAATGTGAGCCCTGGCCTTCCAGCTGTGGGACCTGAGTCTGGGGTCACTGTTTGGAAAACAGTGACCCCAGTAACTGCCATGCAGGACTACAGGCCCCATTGTTCCCCTTCCTATTCCATACCTACGGTCACAGCATGGGACCCGAGGTGGGCAGGGACTGAGGGGGTGTGGGGAGGACGCAGGCCCTCCTGTATTCACAGTGGCTGAGAGGGGGCACGGCTGCACTGCAAGGGCAAGATGGTCCTCCCCGGAGACTCTGGGCAACAGTCCAAGGCACCCAGACCGCGCTCACTCAGGACAGCCTGAACCTGGCACCTGTGGTGAGCCCCCAGAGCATCTGGGGGAACCCACAGGCTCTGCAATCCTACCCTTGGCCCCCTTTGCGGGAAAGGGCTGGCATTTGAGAGCTCGTCTGGAATCTGAGGCCCTTCTAACTCAACAGCACATGAAGACACAGAAAAGAAATTGTCAGTTAAGAAGAGACTTCCGAAAGGCACAGCATGCGTTCTTTGAGCTCACACCCTACCCTGCCGCCTGCTGCTGGGTGTCCTTGGACAGGTTGCCTAACCGCTCTGAGCCTCTGTGTCCTCAGGAGGGGGAGGGCCACACTCCTCGGTGTGACTGAGGACTGGAGAGCAGAGTCTGATGCTCGGTAGACACTCCCTCCTGTGTGTATCCGCAGGCCCGAACGCCCACGCACGGCACAGTGCTGAGTGTGCAGACAGCGGGGGCTTTTCCCTGTAAAGTTCAGGATGTCCCTGGTGTCAGGGAGAAAGTTGGGCTGACTGCAGACCTGTGGTGCATCTTTCATTTTTTTTTCCCAGTGCACATTTGATGTGGTTACTGGAGTCTTAAATGTTTATAGCTGTTTGCAAACGAGCTTCTGTCCCACACTCAGGAGAGGATGGCTACGTGGAAGCCGAGCATGTGTCCCCCAGCTTCACATGCACACGGACTCCGCACAGGCGGGAGGTCATCCTCTGTGTGGTCAGGTCTGCCCCTCAGGGTCTCAGGACCACAACGCCCAGGGGCAGAGAGGGTCCTGAGGTGCAGCCTTTGCATCTGGTCGGCTTGCTCCCAGGACAGCCCTGGCACCACTGGATCCACACCCCGACTTCTGGGGACCGCACTTTAGCTGTCCCCATCCCAGCCCTGTCTCCAGCTCTCCTCAGGTCACGTGATCTGATCTGACCAGCTCCCAGAATGGCCACATGATCCAGCCCATCAGAGCATCTGTCACATGGTCTTGGGGACTGGTCCAGAGGGCAGTGGCCCAGATCAGGCCCTCGAGATGAGGTCCTGGGACCTGGCTGGAAGCCCTGGAGAAAGGCGCTCACGCACATGGAGGTGTGACAAGAACCTTCCAGAGGCCACCCTGACGCCATGAGGGTAAACTTCTCAGTTCCTCAGCAGGGGGGTGCCGGGCTTCCCTGAAATGTCCCCCTCCCCGCCGGGGGCCTGGGCATTGCTGTCCTGCCTTCCAGCCTTTCCCTTCTGCCACACACAGGGCTTATAACCATAAGCACCACTGGCTGGGCAACCTGGGGCAAATCGCTCACCCCCTCTGAGCCTGTCCTTCCTCTGTCCAGGAAGGAGTGCAGCTGCCTGACCCCCTCATGGGTACCTGGGAGGGTCAGAAGGTCATGAACTCTCCAGGCAAGGCCAGAGCCCATGGAAGCCCCTTCCAGCCAGAGAAGACCAGCAAATGGAGGTGAGCCCCTGGCCACATGTAGGGGATAGGACTGGGCCCAGTGGTGTCAGGCCCTAACTCCTCAACCTGAGGGTGCCACCCTTCAAGGCAAAGATGCTGCAGGTGTGAGTCAAGATCAGGTGCTCCTGGACGGCTGGGTGGGCCCTGAGTTCAGTCCCAAATATCCTTAAAAGAGGGAGGTGGAGGGAGAGATGATGCGCACGGAGGTGGCCGAGATGGAGGGACACGGCCTGGGGCCCCCAGGAGCCGACAGAGTCAGAAAGGAACCTCCCCTGGGCCTCTGGAGGGAGAAGGCCTTGCCACACCTTGATGGGGGCTCTGGACTCCAGGTCCATGAGGACAAATTTCTATCATCTAAAGCCCCAAGTTTGTGTTCCTTTGTAAAAGAGGCAAAAGGAAACTAATATTCCACGTAAGGCAAAGTATGACCACAGCAATGTGCCCCGTTTACATATTTATACACACTGGCTCCGGCTCAGGCAACCCCATCCCTCTCCTGGGCTCTGTACCAACCTCACCCTGGCCTCAACCCTAGCCCTGCCAATTCAACAGAGATGCTTATAAAGCATAGTTCTGCTTGTGCTGCTCCCAGCCTTGAGCCTTCAATGGCTCCCTGCTGCCCTCAGGACAGTGACAAATCTCAAACACGCATCCTAGGGCGGTATGTGATCTCACGCTGCTCTGCTTCTCCAGCTCAGCCGCGCCTACCCTCCCTCCCACCCTCCCTCCTCCAGCTAATATAGACGCTTCTGTTCATCTCATGAACATCATCTCTTCTGCTCTGCAAATCAGTAGTATGAGGTGTGTAAACCATCCAGGGTGGAGCCTGGGGTGTGGAGGCTGTGGAAGGAAAAGGTGTCAGCGCTGGGCCAGCCGCTCCCTGGCAGATGCCCAAGGGTCCCCCTTTTCTCCTCTAAACTATGTCGACACTGGCCGTAAAATCAGCCTTCAAAGGTCTTCTCTGCTCTGAGTTCATACTAAGCAAAACGTTTCAGACCAAGGGGAAGAGAGAGACGCCTAGAAAAGAGGACGGTTTGGGCCTGATGTGTCCAGACTAGCTATATGTGTGGATTCAGAGCCCCCCTGTCCAATGCCTGGAGCCCTGTGTGAGAGTGCCCACCTAGCAGCACAAAACATCAAGATAAACAAGACAGGAAACTGAGGCAGGACAGGCAGGGCTGCGAGTTAGGATGGTGCCTGAGGCTCTCGAAGGTTCCCTGGAACCTGCTTCCCTCCTGGTTGGTTAGCATTTCTGTGGCTTCTTCTGCAGTAACACCAGTACAGGCAACAGTTCTGCCCAGCATCCCGCGCTGCTGCTGCTGCTAAGTCGCTTCAGTCGTGTCCAACTCTGTGCGACCCCATAGACGGCAGCCCACCAGGCTCCCCCGTCCCTGGGATTCTCCAGGCAATAATACTGGAGTTGGTTGCCATTTCCCTCTCCAGTGCATGAAAGTGAAAATGAAAGTGAAGTTGCTCAGTCGTGTCTGACTCTTCGTGACCCCATGGACTGTAGCCTACCAGGCTCCTCCGCCCATGGGACTTCCCAGGCAAGAGTACTGGAGTGGGTTGCCATTGCCTTCTCTGTGCAGCAGCCCTGCATACAGCAGAAGTACAATAAATCTGTGTTGAGCAGATAAGCGCACCCAGAGAGGAGTCTCGGCCGGGGCAGGCACACCAGTCCGCGTGGCCCAACGTCCCTCCTTAAGTCCAGCTCCTCCCTGCCTCCACGAGACCTCTGCACCCTGCCCACCACCTGGGAAGGACATGCTTGTCCTTCTGGTGCTGCTTTGAAAAGTGCGTTCAAAATGTCGCTGCTGTCAGAGGTGACGGGACAGGTACGTAGCTGAGAAGGTTCGACAAACATACAACTCAAGTCATGCCCCCGCCCACTCCTCACCGGATCTTATCCACATGTGCTTGCTGAACCTCCAGAGAGTCTAAAATGCGTTGCTGTGTACGCAGTGCCCTTCAGTGTTTTTAACAGCACACACTCGCCTCATCAGTGAGAAGGTTTGGGAAAGATGGGTCTTCCTTTTCAGAGGCGAAGTTTGCGATCACACACACGAGTATGCATAGAGGCTGCTGGTGAGACAGGACATGGAGTCCCTGCACCAAGGAGTTGAGGGGCTAGGCCAGCACTTCTCAAACTCTGGCACACACAGGAGCCACCCGGGGTCTTTCTAAAATGTGGACTCTCATGCAGTGGGTCTGGGCAGGGTGAGCGCCTGCATCTCTAACAGGGCCCCCAGGAAGGCGGAGGCCAACCTGGGACAAGCATCAGTGACCCCACCTCCTGGACCAGAAGCTCTGGGACTGAGATCCGTGCTTAACGAGCCTCCAGGTGTTCTGATGCTCTGGCAGTTTAGAGCACGGAGGGTCAAGACCCTGTTTGGCAGGAGTCTGCCCAGAGCTGTCACCTCCTCCTTCCTGCACACGACAGCATCATTCAAGAAGAACACAATGTTCTGCCCAGTCACACAGCCTCAGAGTCCTTCTCAGCACAGCAGCCTGGGCAACCCCTGGGAGTCAGCGCTCTGGATGACGGTCTCCCACGATGTCACAGACGCTTCAGGATGACATGGGAGCTTTGGGGAGTGGTGTTTGGGGTGGGGGAGGTGTCACCGAATTGGGGAAACAGGAACAGACACTGGGAGGGTGGGGGATAGGGGGCATTCTCAGTCCAACGAGGTGGGCCCTCTGGGTGGGGTAGCGGCCTGGGCAAAAGCGGGGGTGGTGGCAGGGGGTAATGAATGCTCATGGTTTGCACGGAAACAATGAGTGTGAATCAGCTTCGGGCCAGACCAGAGTTGCTGAGTGGAAACGGGGTCACAGAAGGAGGAATGGAGGGAGAGGCTGAGCCCAGCGGGCTGGAAGCCGCGGTCCCAGCAGGAAGGTCTGGGAAACAGACCCCAGCAGCCGCCCTCGTCCCTGCATCTCTGCCTAGGCCCCTTCCCGAGACCCTCTGCAGAGAAGAGGGACCAGGGACCTCACGGGAGGAGGAGAGAGAGGATGGGTGAGGTTTGAGTCACTCCAAGATAAACACCCAGAGAAACCAAAAAAGTCGGGACCGATTACATTAGCCATGGGAAAAAAATTAGCATTAGGCACTGCATTTTAATAAAGCATCTGTCTGGTTTTGATTTCACAGATGTAAAAAAAAAAAAAAACAAAAACAGGCAATCTGGAATTAAGTTGGACTACTTCAAACTTTCTATAAACCACATTTGGGATTTGCTCAGCATTTCTGAGGTTCAATTTACAGACTTCTTCAAGTCAAAATAACCCTAAATAAACTGTGGGGGGACATTGTCAGGGTCGTGATTCATAATCTGCTTCCACAAAAAGCACCCTCGGATGGAGTGAGGCAGACTTTCCTTTATCACTTTACCTGGCATCATCCAGACTTGTTCTAATTACAGAGAGGCTGTGAACTGCCGCATTTAGGGACCTGGAGGAGATTTTCCTTCCTGCAGTCAATACCATCTGCGAATTTATCAAGGAGAACTTGGTTATTAATAGAATGTGTGGGTTCTCGGGTTGAACATGAGTCTGCAGGGTGGTGCCGGGCTCTGTGTCCCCGGGGCATGGGCACAGAGGATGCTGGGACTTTGCGGACCCCGGCAAGACGGGAGAGGCTGTCAGCTTTGAGGGTCTTCATGGGCAATACCAGGCAAGGCCAGACCCTCTGGCGTCTACACCCCTCCACGTGCAAAGGCTTTTCTGCCAGCAGCTCTGGCCCCTCAGCTGTCTTGCTTGGGGCGGGGGGTGGGACCTCAGCAGGCGCTGACATTGAGCCAGACTCCCAACTGCCCCTCCTGGTGACAGAGGACACCCCCAAACCTTGCTGCCCCCAGGACACCCTCCCTTCCCTGGGCAGTCATGTGGACCATCCAGAGTCCAGTGTCCCTGAGGGTTCCTCTGATCAGCTGCTGCTCTGGATCCCACCCCATCACGGTCACAGGCTGCTTCCTCGAGTCCTCTGGCCGACACTATGATGGTTCGGCCCTCTCAGAGAGGGCAGCTCACTTCCCTCCGTCCTTTTCTCAGGAGAGGAGACAGGCAGGTGCAGCTCCTGCATCCTGGCTGGCACGTTTGAGCAGCCGACCCCGTCTGGACTGAGCTACCATCTGCAGGGAGAAGACGGACCCCTGCCACGTTTTGGGGGACTGCAGCTCGCACTTATTGTTCAGAGCTCTTGTCTGACTCTTCAGCCCTCTGGTGCTTTCCAGCAGAAGAGGCTGGTGCCAAAAACAACTCTGCAGCCCGTGACCCAAGCCTGGCTCACCTCCCTGCAAACATGTCGCCTAGGAGGGCCAGGGGGTGGGGCAGCCCAGACCCTCCACGCTTGCTACCAGGGCCAGCCGGGGAAGAGCAGCTATTGTTTTCAGAGGCTTCTGGAAAAGCATACAGCCTCCTGTTGCGGGCTGATTTATAAGGAGAGGGGAAAACAGGCCAAGTTTGCATACCCATCAGCATGACCCAGTCTGACAATGCCAGTGTCCCAGCAGGAAAGAGATGCCCCTGGATGTGGGGCCTGGGGTGGGAGCTGGTCCTCCCAGGAGGAAGGTCACTGGGCCAACCGGGGCTCCTCTTCCTGGGGCCTCTGTAATCTAAGATGCTGCTGCATTATCGTCACCAAAACAACAAAGAGCAACCACATCTACTGCGGGGTGGGGGGTGTGTTCACAGTGTAGTAGTCAGGACACTCCGGTTGTCTCACTCCCCAAGGGCAACCCCAGGGAGTGTGCCTTGTGCATGCATGAGTGTGTGCATGTCTGCGTAAGTGAGCGTATGTTTCCTGTGTGTGCAAGAGTCCCAGTGCAAACCCAGCCAAGGCAGGCAGGAACCAAGGGCCAGCGAGGTGTCCCCGAACACAGCCATCAGAGCACTTGCTTAACGAGAAGACGATGGGAACAGCATCACTGGGTCTAATGCCTGTGGCACTCTCCACACACCCGTGAACACCGTCTTTGTGGTCCTGGGGTTTTTTCTTTCATCGCTGGTCATTTTGCTTGTATAAACAGTGGCGCCTTATTGCAGACTTGAGAGGTGCCCACAACCTGAGATGGGGAAATGACAGGGTGTCAGCCCCACCCGTGGCCCAGCAGAGGAAACTGAGACCATGTGGCCAAGAAAAATTGCCTTTTCCTTTCCTCTCCTGCTAAAATAGCTTTCCAGTTGGCTGCACCTTTGGGGGGAATGGCAGAAAAATATGTTAAATAGCCGATTCCTCCAATTTTCCAAAGGGACCTTTCGCGCACGGTCTTCGCTCTCACCCTGTGCTGCTGGGAGACCCGGGCCCTTTGCCCCCATGCCGCCAGGTCAGGGACACACCAGGCTACAGAGCAGCCAGGATGGCCTGAGGGCAGGATGGGGAGCAGGCCTCTTGGAGATGGAGCTCTGTTAAGGAAGTGGAATCAGTCACAGGGACACACAGCTCTCCTGATGGAGGAGGAAGCACCACCACCTGGCTCGGGGTCTTCCCGGCTGTGGACAAGAGATGGAGTCAGGTGACACTCAAACACCAGCTCACTGGCATCTGCTCTCCCAGTACATCCGTCACTGTGTCAGCCGCCAGCAACCACCGCCTGCCTGGGTTACTTAACCATTTCTTGTTCCGGCCCCAGTTTTCACTAAGCCTTTCTCTGTGGCTGCACCCGGCACAGGGGCACCACAAGGAGGAGTCCTGTTTCCCATGTGGCACCTTGTACGCCCAAGGTTCAAGAACTGGGCCGGAGAGGGGGCAAGAGGGTTGGCATCTTCACAAAAATGAGTTTGCTTAGTCATGGGTGAGCTGTTGGGATAACATCAGTTGGATAAATCCTCAGACGCTGGGTCCCTTCCCAAATGCTGCTGACCTCTGACCCTGTGCTGGAAAGCCCCAGAAGATGCATGGAGCCAGTGAGGGACGTGTCACTGGGCAAGGGTGGGGGCAGGCCGGCCAGCCTCACCTCCCTGACCCACTGGAGAGGCGAAGGCAGGAAGGAGCAAGAGAGAACCTTTGCCTCCACTGCTCAGCTTCTCCCGGCAAGGCTGCTCCTTCCCTCTGGCCTCTGGAGGGGTTGCCTCTCTGCGTGGAGCATCTCCTCCCATCCAAGTCCATGGGGTCCCCTCTACCTGTGGGATGCCTTTCCTGCCCTCCTCAAATAGACAGGAGGGCTGCCATGATGGGATCCTCTTTTCTTTGAGCACCTACCACAGAGGTCCCATGCTACTGGCTTATATGTTATAACTCTGGTTTCCTGGGGCATAACTTATACACGGTCAATTTTGCCCTTTCCAGATGCACAGTTGGATGAGTTGGCAAGTATTTCTGGTGAGGCTACCCCACCACAATACAGACATAAAACCCTTGCTCCTTGACTACCCTAAAAGCCTTTGACTGTATGGATCACAACAAACTGTAGAAAATTCTTAAATAGATGGGAGTACCTGTCTCCTGAGTTCTTTACTTGTCTCCTGAGAAACCTGTATGTGGGTCAAGAAGTAACAGAACCAGACATGGAACAACGGACTGGTTCAAGATTGGGAAAGGAGTATGACAAGGGTGTATATTGTCACCCTGCTTATTTAACTTATATGCAGGACACATCATGTGAAATGCTGGACTGGGTCAATCACAAGCTGGATCAAGACTGCCAGGAGAAATAACAACCTCAGATATGCAGATGATACCACTCTAATGGTAGAAAGTGAAAAGGAACTAAAGAGTCTCTTGATGAAGGTTAAAGAGGAGTGTAAAAACGCTGACTTGAAAGTCAACATTAGAAAATGAAGATCATGGCATCCAGTCCCATCACTTCATGGCAGACAGAAGGGGGAAAAGTGGAAGCAGTGACAGATTTTATTTTCTTGGGTTCCAAAATCACTGTGTATGGTGACTGCAGTCATGAAATTAAAAGGCGCTTGCTACATGAAAGGAAAGCTATGACAAACCTAGACATCATATTAAAAAGCAGAGACATCAGTTTGCCAACAAAGGTTCATATAGTCAAAGCTATGGTTTTTCCAGTAGTCATGTACCAATGTGAGAGCTGTACTATAAATAAGGCTGAGTGGCAAAAAATTGATGCTTTCGAACTATAGGGCTGGAGAAGACTCTTAAGAGTCCCTTGGACTGCAAGGAGATCAAATCAGTCAATCCTAAAGGAAATCAAGAATACTCATTGGGAGGACAGAAGCTGAAGCTGAAGCTCCAATATTTTGGCCACCTGATTCGAAGAACTGACTTATTGGAAAAGATCCTGATTTTGGCAAAGGAGAAGGGGGTGGCAGAGGATGAGATGGTTAGATAGCATCACTGAGTCAATGGGCATGAATTTAAGCAAACTACAGGAGATAGTGGAGGACGGAGGAGCCTGGCAGGCTATAGTCCATGAGGCCACAAAGAGTCGGACACAACTTAGTGACTAAACAACAACATTAGAGGCTAAAGTTCTTTTTGACTCCTAATTACCACCGTTTTTCTTAAAAAAATAAATAATGGATGCTAAATGCTTTTTCCATATATTTGAGGTGATCGTGTGGTTTTCTCTTTTAGACCACTGACATGGTAAATCACATTAATTTGTTCCAAAATGCTGAACCTGTCTTGTATCCCAGGGTAAACAGAACTGGAGGTGATGTGTCACTCATTTCATATACTGTTGGATTTGATCTGCTAGGGATATTGATCTGTAGTCTTCTTTACTTGCAATATCTTTGTCTGCTTTTGGTATCAGCATTATTCTGGGGTCATAAATTGAGTTGGGAAGTGTTCCCTCATCTCCTATTTTCTCGAAGAGTTTGTGTAGAAGTGAAATTGCTTATATCTTAAATGTTTGGTAGAATTCGCCAGCTACTAGCTACCTAGTCCTAGAGTTTATTTTTGTAGGAAAATGTTTAAGTAGGAATTAAAACTTTATACAGAGCTGTTTGTGTTATCTAATTCTCTTTTAGTGAACTTCAATACTGAGTGTGATTCAAGAAATTTGTTCATTGATTTCATAAATTCACTGTCATAAAGGTTAATATTCTCTTATTGTCCTTATTATTACAGTTTATGTCTATAGGCTCTGTAGCGATGTCCCTCTTTCATTTTGGATACTGGTAATTGTGACTGCTCTCTTTTTTGCCTTGATCAGTCTGGCTAAGGCTTTTCAATTGCTGTTTTGCTTAAAGAACCAGCTTTTGATTTTGTTTATTTTCCTCTATTATTTTTCTGTTTCCAAGTCCATTGGTTTCTGTTCTTATCTTTATGGTTTCCTTTCTTCTGCTTACTTTGAATTTATTGTGTTCTTTTTTCTAGGCTCTTAATGGGTAGCTTATTGGTTAGATTATTGCTTCGAGACCCTTCTTCTTTACCAATGTGTATGCCTAATGCTATAAATTTTCCTCTAAGCACTGCCTTACCAGTATCCTATAAACTGTGATACGTTGTACTTTCTTTTCTGTTCAATTAAATTATTTTCTAATTTCTCTTTTGATTTTTTGACCCACGCATTACTTGAAAGTTTATTGTTTAATTTCCAATGTTTGGAGTTACATATTAGTGATTTTTAGTTTAATTCTGGCCAGACAATATACTTCACATAACTTTAACTTCTTTTAAATTTGTTAAGATTTTGTTTCATGGCCCAGCATACTCTGTGAATGTTCCATGTGTACTTGTAAAAAATGTGTACTCTGCTGATATTGGGAAGACTGTCCAATAAATGTCAAGTAGATCAACTTGGATGATATTAAGATTTCTATTAATATATCCTTACTGATTTTCAGTCTACTTGTTTCATAACTTACAGAGAGGCATATGAAGTCGCCAACTATGTTTGTGGATTTTTCTTTTTCTACTTTACTTTTTGTTTCATGTGTGGGTGTGGGCACATTTATAGTGTTACGTTTTCTTGTAGAATAACACTTTTGTTACTATAAAATGTCCCTGTTCATCTCTGGCAATTTTCCTTGTTCTGATGTTTCCTCTATATGATGTTAACATCTTTGCCCCAGCTTTCTTTTGATTTGCATTTTCATGGTATATCTTTCTCTGTTTACTTTCCATCCATCCACCTATGTTTCTGTGTTAAATAATTTTTCTTGAGAAAGCACATCAGTTCAGTTCAGTTGCTCGGTCGTGTCCACATAGTTGGAGAAGGCAATGGCACCCCACTCCAGTACTGTTGCCCGGAAAATCCCAAGGATGGAGGAGGCTGCAGTCCATGGGGTCGCTAAGAGTCAGACACAACTGAGCGACTTCACTTTCACTTTCCACTTTCATGCATTGGAGAAGGAAATGGCAACCCACTCCAGTGTTCTTGCCTGGAGAATCCCATGGATGGAGAAGCCTGGTAGGCTGCAGTCCATGGGGTCGCACAGAGTCAGACATGACTGAAGCGACTTAGCAGCAGCAGTCCACATAGTTGGGAAATATTTTCTTATACAATCTTATCATCTCTATCTTTTCATTGGGAAGTTGAATTTAAATCTATCATCTTACTAATAATTTTTCAATTTGTGTTATCTGTTCTTTTAAAAATGTTGTCACTATTTTCTTCCCTCTATTGGATTGAGTATTTTTTTATGATTCCATCTCACCTCTGCTGTAGTCTTATTGATTATATCTCTCCTTTTCGTTTTTAGTGGTTGCTTAAAATATCTAACTTTAACGTATGTCTGTCTTCACACTTCACATCCGGTGAAATAACTTTACAACAGTATATATGCTCTCATTTCCTCTTTCCATCTTTTGTGCTTTGTTGTCATACATTCACTTTGACATGCTATAAACCCCACAAAACAGTGTTATAATCTTTGCTTCAGCAAAGGAGAAAAGGAAAGATATAAACATCTGAATGCAGAGTTCCAAAGAATAGCAAGAAGAGATAAGAAAGCCTTCTTCAGCGATCAGTGCAAAGAAATAGAGGAAAACAACAGAATGGGAAAGACTAGAGATCTCTTCAAGAAAATCGGAGATACCAAAGGAACATTTCATGCAAAGATGGGCTCGATAAAGGACAGAAATGGTATGGACCTAACAGAAGCAGAAGATATTAAGAAGAGATGGCAAGAATACACAGAACTGTACAAAAAAGAGCTTCACGACCCAGATGATCACGATGGTGTGATCACTGACCTAGAGCCAGACATCCTGGAATGTGAAGTCAAGTGGGCCTTAGAAAGCAGCACTATGAACAAAGCTAGTGGAGGTGATAGACTTCCAGTTGAGCTATTCCAAATCCTGAAAGATGATGCTGTGAAAGTGCTGCACTCAATATGCCAGCAAATTTGGAAAACTCAGCAGTGGCCACAGGACTGGAAAAGGTCAGTTTTCATTCCAATCCCAAAGAAAGGCAATGCCAAAGAATGCTCAAACTACTGCACAATTGCACTCATCTCACACGCTAATAAAGTAATGCTCAAAATTCTCCAAGCCAGGCTTCAGCAATATGTGAACCGTGAACTTCTGATGTTCAAGCTGGTTTTAGAAAAGGCAGAGGAACCAGAGATCAAATTGCCAACATCCGCTGGATCATGGAAAAAGCAAGAGAGTTCCAGAAAAACATCTATTTCTGCTTTATTGACTATGCCAAAGCCTTTGACTATGTGGATCACAATAAACTGTGGAAAATTCTGAAAGAGATGGGAATACCAGACCACCTGATCTGCCTCTTGAGAAATCTGTATGCAGGTCAGGAAGCAACAGTTAGAACTGGACATGGAACAACAGACTGGTTCCAAATAGGAAAAGGAGTACATCAAGGCTGTATATTGTCACCCTGCTTATTTAATTTATATGCAGAGTACATCATGAGAAACGCTGGACTGGAAGAAACACAAGCTGGAATCAAGATTTCCAGGAGAAATATCAATAACCTCAGATATGCAGATGACACCACCCTTATGGCAGAAAGTGAAGAGGCACTAAAAAGCCTCTTGATGAAAGTGAAAGTGGAGAGTGAAAAAGTTGGCTTAAAGCTCAACATTCAGAAAACAAAGATCATGGCATCCGGTCCCATCACTTCATGGGAAATATATGGGGAAACAGTGGAAACAGTGTCAGACTTTATTTTTCTGGGCTCCAAAATCACTGCAGATGGTGACTGCAGCCATGAAATTAAAAGACGCTTACTCCTTGGAAGGAAAGTTATGACCAACCTAGATAGCATATTCAAAAGCAGAGACATTACTTTGCCAGCATAGGTTTGTCTAGTCAAGGCTATGGTTTTTCCTGTGGTCATGTATGGATGTGAGAGTTGGACTGTGAAGAAGGCTGAGCGCTGAAGAATTGATGCTTTTGAACTGTGGTGTTGGAGAAGACTCTTGAGAGTCCCTTGGACTGCAAGGAGATCCAACCAATCCATTCTGAAGGAGATCAGCCCTGGGATTTCTTTGGAAGGAATGATGCTAAAGCTGAAACTCCAGTACTTTGGCCACCTCATGTGAAGAGTTGACTCATTGGAAAAGACTCTGATGCTGGGAGGGATTGGGGGCAGGAGGAGAAGGGGACGACAGAGGATGAGATGGATGGATGGAATCACTGACTCGATGGACGTGAGTCTCAGTGAACTCCGGGAGTTGGTGAAGGACAGTGAGGCCTGGCGTGCTGCGATTCATGGGGTCGCAAAGAGTCGGACATGACTGAGCGACTGATCTGATCTGATTGAGATATAATTCACCTGCATAAGATTCACCCATTTAAAGTGCACACAGAGTTCCAAAGGCCAGAGGTTCTCAAACCATGTCAGAATCACGTGGAGGGCTCATTAAAAGCAGATGGGCGGGCCCCTCCCTCACCCTGGAGTTTCTGATCCAGCAAATCTGGGGTAGGGCCCGAGACTCTGCATTTCTAACAAGTTCCCAGGGATGCTGGTGCTCTTGGCCTGGGGCTACCCACCCATCCTGTGAGAATCACTGCTATAAACAAAATTACAAACACAGGTTATCAACCTAATTTGAATGATGATATATCATCCATATTGGGAAGATGGGGAGAGACGGGTTGGAGTTTAAAGGGAAAATCCTGATGGTCAGTAAGTGGTCCAATCCAGTGGGTCTGTGGGGACCCGACACTTGACTGTGAGAGAGAAATGGCATGCTCCGGTGACAGTGGTCAGCACCATCTGTTTGGCCAAAGCAAGCCTGCAATTCTAACCCAACAATTACTTTTAATGAATGAATGCATCTTCCTCCTCCTTTTCCCCTGATGTGGTCCATCTCCTCTTCAAGAAAATCTGACATGGGGAAAGCTAAGTCTACCCAAAATATTAGTTAGCCAATGAATATCTGTTTTTCGAAACTTTTTTTTTTTTTAGCCTTACCAACATAGCAAGTCTAAACACTTCCTTTAAAAACAGATTCCAGGGTATACTGAAGACAGGCAGCATGGTGACAGAAGTTCATCGCACACACTACTGTTTGGTGGCAAACTGAGGAGTTCCCTTGAGGGTAAGAAGCAGGCATCAGCACCGTGGGAAGGGCCTGGCCCATCATCTGAGCAGGTGCCTCTCAGATGGCACAGCTCCTCTCACCCCTGCCTTCAGAGCCCAGTCCATAACCTGCTGCACCCTCTCCCTCCCCCAATTCTCATAGCTCACCCCGAGCCCTTTGTTCCAGAGCCCCCCAAACCTTCCCTCTCCCTTCTTGCAGCTGTCACTGCCCCACATCTGGGGATAGTCTTTCCCTCCCAGCTCCACTTCTGCATCTTGGGACAGAGGGAGGGGGCAACAGGGCAGTCTCGGCGGTTCAGTCAATGGAACAGGATTGAAAAGTCACAAAACTCCTAGGAGAGACAAAAAAGTGTCACATTCCCTTGTGGCCTACATTACAGACCGA
The DNA here is from genome assembly GCF_029407905.1 of Bubalus kerabau. Taxonomy (NCBI): domain Eukaryota; kingdom Metazoa; phylum Chordata; class Mammalia; order Artiodactyla; family Bovidae; genus Bubalus; species Bubalus kerabau. Next base: position 16,647,903 of record NC_073640.1, on the reverse strand, counting down.
GGAGCTTCCAGAAGCTGTGGATCACAAGAGTCAACCCACCCGTAAGAAGTGAGCCAGGCAGCGGTTCAACTGTGGAAAGAATTCGGTAAGCAAGTTTCACTTCACTGCAATAAAGAAGCCTGACTGCATCCTGATGGTGACTGGCCTTGGTAGGAGGAGTGGAAGCGGGGTATGAGGGCATATGCCCAGGCTGCCTGGGGCGCCCAGTGCCAGGATGAAGAACTGACCTCCCTGCTTCCAGGGTAACTGTAGAACATGGCGCTTCCTGTCAAGCTAGTATTCTGATTTCCATAGACTCACATGGCAAGAAAAACAATGGGGAATGAGGCTGGGGAGAAGGGAGAGGAAAATAGGGGAAGAGGAAATTCCACAAGTTACAAAAAGTTGGACCCCTCCATCCCTCAATAAATAGTGTTTTAATTTGTTGTGATTAATGCAACGTTTCGTTTAGTTATGAAAGTTGGGCACACGGTATGTGTGGTTTGGCAAATGCGTTTAACTTAGCCCCGCCTTAATCCACTCCCACTTTCTCCTTCTCTCCCCGGCACCCCTTCTCCTTTTAACCCAGATGAGTGAAGGAATAAATTAGTCCGGAAATGTTTCTGCTCCAATAAAACATTATCACCTGTCAATCACCAGATAAGTACAGGGAAGGCCTCTCCTTTGCTTTGCCATTCCTATGGCCTCGGAAAAGCTCACCCAGTTCCAAAATTAGACCTTCTTTGCCACATGCCACATGGGAACGAGCCACTCCCCATTCTGCCAGAGCTTTCAGGGTCATGCATGAGAACCCATCATTTCATCATCCATGGTTCACATAACATATCTCATGTAACATCTGTTTGGATCTGACTCTTTTTTTCCAAAACCACTTTCTACCCAAATTTACTACAAAAACAGATGAGTAAGCAAGACGATGTGCTGGTCATTTGCGAGTTTTGATAGATGCTCAGATGGCCTTCGGGCTGGCAGGTCATGGAATGACCTCCAGCAGGCAGCTCAGAAGCCCACCAGGGGTCAGAGACACAGTGACAGCTGTACAGCATGTCCCCACCTTAGTATTTCCCTCAGCTATTGTCTTAAGTTCCAAGTTCAAGACATTTTGGAGCAGGACCTGCTCTCCTAGTGTGTGGTGAGAGAGTGACGCGTGGACCCCCTGCACTGACTCAGGGCACACTGCCTCCACTGCCCCAGGTTCTGTTGGAGAGAGTTTGGGGAGTGTTTGGAGGGTACTGCGTATGCCTGGGCCTGCCCCTTGGCGTGCCAGAACAAACCTTCTCCAGTGCTTCTGCACCTTGAATGACAGGACACCAGCTCCCCAGCCCGCTCCCTCGATGGCCCGGGTCCATTCATCACGTTCTCTCTACTGCATCTCTGGGTCCTCAGAGAGAAATGCCAGCTGTGTCAGTTCACCCAAAGGCAAGTGCGCCCGGGTGGACCACAGGCAGCCCTGCATGATGACACAAGCGCTCGTGCAGCCTGGTCCTCGAAACAAAGGGTCCCAGCAACTGTGAGCGAGTCGCACCTAATGCCGGGCGCCAGAAATCCCCAGCCCACCAAGCACAGACCCGCTCACCCCCAGGCATCAGGAAGGCAGCCTGCATAGCAGGAAGGGGGTGCATCTCTCAAAGGAAGATGCTCTGCTCCACTCCCAGCTCCACCACTTTCCAGCCGCCTGGTCCCCTCATGATCAGGAAACAGACTTTGTACGGTTTTAACCTTCTTCAATTTATTGAGGTCTATTTTATGGCCCAGAATCTAGTCCATCTGGATGAATTTTCCATGTGTGTTCTACTGTTGTTGGGTGGAATGTTCTGTAAATGCCAATCAGGTAAATTTAATGATGATGTTTTCCAAGTGCTCTGTGTTGTCACTGATTTTCTACTTGTTGGGGGAGGGGGCTGTGATGCTTCCGGACGTGTCTGCTGTGCTGGGGTACAGTCTCCAGTCATCCATTCAAACACTCAGTTGTTGGGGGAGGGAGCTGTGATGCATCCATCCATGTCTGCTTTGCTGGGGTGCAGTCTCCAGTCTCCCAGTCAGATGCTCATCTGGGTGCTGCTCAGAACAGACTTTGCAGATGTGATTACAGACCCTAATCAGTTGAACTTTAAGTAGAGGAGATAATTCTGGGTGGGCCTGACTTAATTGGTCAGAGGACCTTAATAGCTGGGCTGAGGCTTCCCCAGGGAAAGAAGAAATTCCTCCTGTGAACAACAGCATTGGCCGTGTCTGCATACACGTCAAGTCACACTTGCTTTGCAGCCGCCACAACTGCATGACGGACTTCTCACCTGCTTGATGCAGACACATTTTCTGCGAGTTCTGCTCCTCTGGCTGAACCCTGACTGAGCCCAGGGTACTGAAATTGCTGGTGATAATTGTGATTTTTCTATTTCTCCTTGCAGCTCTATCGGTTTTCACATCATATGTCTTGAAACTGTTAGTATACACATTCAACATTTGTGTCTTGATGAACTGATGCCTTTATCTTGGTGATGGACTTCTGTGTACCTGGAAATACTCTTTGATATGAAATCTACCTTGTCTGGTGCTAGTGTGGCCACTGCAGCTTTCTACTGGTTAGTGTTAGCAAGGTACATCTTTTCCCATCCTCTTACTTTTAACCTATTTGTGGCTTCCTTTGCACTTCCTTTGCTGCACTTCTCTGCAGGCAGCATTTATTTGGGTCTTGCTTCTGTATCCCACCTTGCAATTTCTGTCTTCATTTTAAATGCTAGACAATTTATGTTTGATGTAATTATGATACAGTTGGGTTTAAATCTATCTTTTTGTTTTGGGTTTCTACTTGTTCCATCTCTTTCTTATTGTCACGCCTTCTTTGAGATTGATTTAGGGTTTTATTTTAATGATTCTCCTTTATCCCCACTATTGGCTTATTAGCCATACAGTAATTTTTAATTTTTACTGGCTGTTCCTAGAGTTTATAATATACCTCTTTAACTTATCACAACCTCCCTTCATATACTATTTTTCCATATCACATATGGTGTAGGAATCACTGAACAATATACTTCTATGCCTCCCTCCCATTCTTTGTGCTATTATTGTCAGAGATTTTACTTTCTTGCAAACTATAAACCCCAAAATACACGGCTATTATTCTTTATTTAAATGGTGAAATACCATTGCAAGAAATGTAAAAATAAGAAAAATATATCTTACATTTATCTATTTAATTACTGGGCTTCCCAGGTGGCTCAGTGGTAAGAATCTACCTGCCAATGCAGGAAACATGGGTTCAAGCCCTGGGTTGGGAAGATCCCCTGGAGAAGAATATGGCAACCCACTCCAGTTTTCTTGTCTGGGAAATCCCATGGACAGAGGAGCCTAGCAGGCTATAGTCCATGGGGTTGCAAAAGAGACACAACTTAGCAACTAAACAATGACAATTAAATTACTGAATTACTATTACTGGCCCACTTTACTGCTTTGTGTAGATCTAAATTTCCATTTGGATTTTTTTTTCTGCTAGAAGAACCTCCTTTAACACTGCTGTAAATCAGATTTGCTAACAGTGAATTCTATTGGTTTTTGTTTGTCTGAAATAGTCTTCATTTTATTTCCAATTTTGAATCATATTTTCATTGGCTAATAAAATCACTGTTGATGGTCCCCACCTCCATCAGCATTTAGTACTTAAAAGATGCTTCTCCATTGTTTTCTGGCTTGCATCGTTTCTGGCAAGGGGTCTGCTGTCCCTCCTACGGTTCTGCTCCTCTGTCCACAATGTGTCATTTTTATCTGGCTGCTTCTAAGATTTCTTTTTATTACTGGTTTTCAGCAATTTGTTTGTAATGTGTCTTGATGTGGCTTTCTCAGTGTTTACGCCACATAGGGTTTGTTTGGCTCGTTGGATCTGTGAGTTTCTAGTTTCCACTGAGTTCAGAAAGCTTTTGGCTGTTGTTTCTTCAAAACAGGTTTTGTCCCTGCCTCTCTCTTGTTTCTAGAACTCCAATTACAAACATGCAAGATGACTGGCTATTAGCCCGAGGGTCACCACAGTTCTGTTATTTTGTTTTTAAAGTCTTTTTTCTCTCTGCTCAAATTTGAATTGTTCTATGGCTTCAAACTTGCTGATCTTTAATTCTACAGTGTTGACTCTGCTGTGAATTCTATCCAGCATATTTTTCATTTCAGATATTGAATTTTCAACTGAAAGTTCCACTGTGACTTTTTTGTATCTTTCATTTTGCTTCTCCTTATTTATTGTTCTTCCCTCTTGAATGTATGAAACATATTTTTAGTTGCTGTTTCAACATCCTTGTCTGTGAATTCCATCATCTATGTCACATCTGGGTATCTTTTTACTGATTGACTTTCCCCCAAGATTTTGGGTGAATTTTCTGCTTTTTCTGCATGCATGGTTAATTTTGATCAAACGCCAGACATTGTCAATGTTCACTATTGCTTTCTGGCTTTTGTGGTGCTCCTTAAAAAAGTCCTGGATTTTATTCTGGTGTGCCGTGCTGAGTTATTTGGAATTAGTTAGACTCTTATGAGGCCTCTTTTAAAATGTTGTTAGGGTGGGTCTGGAACAGACTTAGGCTAAAACTAATTTACCACCATTATTCAGAAAATGCTCATGAGGATTCCACTAACGCCCAGTGTATCCTAAGATCTTCCCACCCCAGCTGATATAAACACAAGCTACCCTCAGCCCTGTGTAAGCTCCAAGGACTGTTCTGCCTGCCTCTCTGGGCAGCAATGTCCCCAGCCTCCTTTCCTTCCCTCACATGTGTGCATGCGTTAGCCGTGCCCTGGTGGAACCTCTCTGGAGCTCCCTCCACTCAGCCCTCTGCCCTCCGAGTCTTGCTAGTCTGCCCTCTCTCTCCTCCACGCAATGAGACCACCCTCTCTCACACAGTCCCTCCCCGCAGTGAGCTGGTGCAGTCATAAGCCCTGTTTCTCCCTTTCGCTGCCTGTTGTCAATGTGTGGCAGCTGTGCTTGGGGTATTCCATCCAGCTTTCTGGTCGTTTATGGCAGGAGGGTAATTCCCATGCCTGTTACTTCACATTGGCCAGAATCAGATGTCGAAAACCAAAAGTCAGTAACATTTTCAGAAGATGTTTCTGGTCTAATGTTTTTTTATTTCCACATTTTAAGTAGAACCCCTAAAATCCATTCCCCTCCATGGTCATTATCAGTTCACCATTTCTCCCCAAAGTAGGACAGCTGTGGGTCTTACACCAGCTGCTAAACTTTCTGCAGTTTCCTTATTTAACCACAGACTTGAGCATTTTCCTAGGCTGACACTGAGGACAGTATTGATTAGAGATGATGGAGATATCGTGCCGCGAATAGGAGTTGGGAATGTGGCTGTTATTATTAGTGTGTGTATCTGAAGCAGAAATTGTAGCCTGACCTTCCTGTGCATCGTCTCAGCAGAATCAAGAGCAGATGTCCTGCTCGGGGAGCTGGAGTGACAGAGGGACAGGTGCCCGTCACTGAGCTTCTGGGGCAGCGATCTCCACAGCTCCCTCCACACCTCTCTAGGTGTCTCCAGGTCAGCACTTCACATCAACGTCATAGTGAATTCTCAGAGGGATCCTGGAGCAGGCAGCAGGCGGGCCCACGGCCGGGAGAGATGGAGCCAGGGTGAACTGGGCCTGCCCGGCACCTGGGCAGGGTGGTTCCTGACCACCAGCTGTTGGCATACCTTCCTCAAACATCTCCACAGTACCCACCTGTCACTCACTTCACATGTGTCTTTAAAATCACTTCATTTATAAAGATATTTAAAGCTATTTTAAAAGAAATTTGTCACTACCATCAATGGGAAATCAGTATCATTTGTTTCTTTAAAACAAAACAAAACAAAAAAACCCTCAGGGCCCCATGAAAATAGTACACTCTCATTAAATTCTAGCCAGATGCTCCTGCTTTCTGGAGGCTTTCTTTCATTATTAAGAAGAGACCAGCAACTTCTGGAGAGGTACTGGGTCATAATAATACCTAACTCAGAGGGCTTCCCTAGGGGTCCAGTGGTTAAGAATCCACCTGCCAATGCAGAGGACATGAGTTCAATCCCTGGTCTGGGAACTAAGATACCACATGCCACAGAGCAACTAAGCCCAGGCATCCCAACTACTGAGCCTGTGCTCTAGAACCTGCGAGCTGCAGCTACTGAAGCCTAAGCACCCTAAAGCCTGTGCTCTGCAACAAGAGAAGCCACCCTTGTTGAGAAGGTGAGAAGCCCGCAAACAGCGATTAGAGAGTAGCCCCTGCTCACCACAGCTAGAGAAAGCCTGTGCACAGCAACGAAGACCCAGTACAATCAAAAATAAAAATATTTTTTAAAATTACCTAAGACTTTCTCTTAGATATGACTGGAAAATTTGAAAAAGATTCTGCAGCACCCAGTTAAATGTGGCTGTCATCAGATGAAGACGAAACCCAAGTAGAGAGAAGGTGGAGGACCAAGTGACAGACAGCAGAGCCGAGGGGCCTGAGCAAGAGGAAGGGAGGCCCTGTTCAAATTGAGGACTTCCACTGGCTCAGGAAGCAAGACCCTGGAGTCCCCAGGGTGGCAGTGTGGGCTGAGGTGGGAGTGCCTCGTGGTGCAGCCACTGTGGAACATGTTCTGGCATCCTCCTCACTGTACAACCAGAAATCCCCACAAATCTGCCCAGAACAGTTGGGCCCGGGGCTGAGACAGACAGACACGCCAGCCCGAGAGCAAGGGCTCCTGGCAGTACTAAGTGCGGCCTGAGAGCCAGAATTGCCCAGGGGTCTCCATCAGGTGGACAAGCATGTCCATGCCACAGAAAATTACCCAGCTGTCACGAGGACACAGAACTAACGCCCACGAAGAGACGATGTGGCTGTGGATGCACTGTGACCTGTGGAAGAAGACAGACCTAAAGGGGACATGGAATCATTCCATCTCAGTGACATTCCAGAAAAGGCAAAACTGATCTCCAGGGACAGAAATCAGGTGGGGGCTGCTGGGGGCTGGTCGACTATAACGGGAACTCTCAGGGGTGACGGGTCTTTCTGTGTGTTGACTGTGGCAGTTACACAACTGGACGCGTTTGTTACTCAGGACGGTGCAGTGAAAAGGGTGGATTTGACTGATGTAGGTTATATCCCAATAAGCTTGGCCTAAACAGCAACATACATCAGACAAAAGCCATCTCCTTCTGCAGACGTGTTAACATCTCTTTATTACTCTTGGGATAAAAGGCAGCGCCCCTCCTCGGCCTCTGAGCTGTGGGGGTCTGGCTTCCTCTTCCCTGTCCTCCTGGTCCTCAGGGCTCCTGCACACTCTGTTTCCCATCCCAAATCCTCCCCCTACACCCTTCTCACGTCCTTCCTTTCCAAGCTTCAGACCCTCATCCCCACCACCCACCAGAAGAGGCTCCGGTCTTGTATTCACGGGTCTTTCCCTCCATCACAAGTCGCAATCACACCCCCGCTCAGCTGCGTGCCTGATGGGTAACTATCTCCCCATGAAGTACATGACATCTCTGTCTCATCGCTGATGCTGGCCCTTGCTACAGAGTTCGTCACACAGCGCATGTTCAGTAAGTTCCCAAATAAGAGGATGAATGAATGAACAACTAAGTTCTGGAGAAAGGAAACACACAGAGTAACTTCTCTGCACTCCATTCTTTGGCGAAAGAAAATTCTATTGAAAAGGACACTGGGCAAGGTAACACACGCACCCCTCCTGGGCTGTCGCAGACCAGCAGAAGGGCAGGTGACACGGAGTCCTACCTGTCACGGCACAGGTCCCAGGTTCCTGGCTCAGAGCTTGTTGTCAGCCTGAAAAGTAGGAGGGAAAAAAAAACCGTTAACTGCTTTGCTGGAGTCCAGTCTTTCCCAACTGCCTGGCTCTGCTCAGCCTAAAACCAGCAGAAAGCGTTTGCCCAAGCCTGGTGCCTGCTTCAACACCAGGGTGTCTGAGTTTCGGACTAAACATCAGTCTTTTGAAGCTGAGGTTATGTTAAGGCCTGGCTCAAACAACAGGGTCAGTGAGAGGCTTATGAAAAGGATTTGAGAGGCTCCCTGCACGCCAATTAGCTCTTACAAAACGGTGTTTTGATGAGCACCGTGCTGATGAATCAGCTCCACGTGGCTCCCTTCCCCTGGAAACACCCTTGGGCCTGAGAATGAAGGCGGGTGGTGGGGAGAGGTGGGGGCCCCACTGCAGTACAGGTTTTGCCAGATTACTGGTGGAGGGAGGGGGTGAACAGTTGAACACATCTGGCTGATATAAAACACGGCTGGAATCATACTTCCTTGAAGCAAATATTATTCTCATTAAAACATAGATCATCCGTTGGGAGGAGCTGACATGGAGGAGGGCGGCACAGAGAACCCCTTTGGTTATATGCAGCTGTGCTTAGCGGGCAGAAGCGGGGAATGAAGGCCCCAGCGCCACCCTCGCCCCTGGTCTGGTCCCTGCCAAGCGAGGCTCCCTTTGCCAGCCAGGGAGCAACCAGGGCCCTGGCTCCGCCCTTCCAGCTGGGTCTCTGGGCTGCCGTCTTGCTGGAAGCCGCCTTCCTGATTCTCCACCAGGTTCTGAGTGGGCGCTCTCAACTCAGAGACATTCCACCATGTGAGGGCCATGATGTGTGTTGCCTGGTCAAATGCCAGCATTGACGCTGCATGGATAGGGTAGATGTGGTGACTACCTGCAACCAGCCAGCTCCAAGTAAGGGAGGTTACTCTTCGTAAGGCGGGTTGGCCCCATTCACCCAGTTGGAGTTCTTGTGAGCAAAAACTGAAGTTTCCCAGAGAAGAAAAAATTCTGCCTCGCAACTGGACAGAACAGACACCCTGTTCTACACCGTAACAGACACCCTTCCAGGACTTCCAGCCTGCTGATCTCCACTACAGATTTTGGCCTGTGAACCCCATGATCCTTATGATACAATGAATCTGTTGCTCTTTCTGCAGATAGAATAGATAGATAGAGTATATAATTGATAGACATCAATAGATGCCAGATATCCTCTCGGTTCCACTTTTCTGGGGAACCCTGGGTGATCTGTCAGTCCCCCATGGCTAGCCCTTGAAAACCCCTCATCCACATGCCAGTATAGACTGGTGGTTAAAATGGCACTTCTGGCTTATATGAAGTTCTGGAACAGGCAAAACTAATCAGTGATGACAAAAATCAGGACAGTGGCTGCCTCAGTAGGGTGCGGGCAAGGACTGACTGGGTAGGAGGCACTTTCTGCAGGGGATGGGAAATTCCATGTGCTGATGGGGAGGGGTTTACAGGAATTTGCTTGTGTTAAAACTCAGCAAAAGGTACACCTAACATTTGTGCATTTCACTGCATGGAAAGTTTACTTAAAAACATAAATATTGAACTCTAGTTGGCAGAACATGCACTCAACTGCTTAGGGGCCAAGTATACTGGTGTCTGCAGTCACTGTATGAAATGCACACAAAAGTAAGGTGGATCCATAGATGGAGAGAGGGGTGGAGAGCTGGACAGACAGCTGACAAAGAGACTGCAGCTCGATGTCAATGGTGGAATCAAGTGGTGGGTATGTGGGTCCTTGTGGTACCATGGACCAAGCAGCTGAGGTGTGATGTGGTCAGACAGCTTGAAGTCCTGAACCCTGAATGCTTCTGAATGCTGGACTCCTGAGTACCTCACTGAGATGGTGACAGGACGGGCAAGCAGACCTCAGCAGCAACATCCTCAGCCCATGACCTTCAACAAGCATCAGGGACATCATGTTGGAGGCCTCTGTGAGACCAGGATGATCTAGACAAGTTACAGTCACCTGGAGCAGTGGAAGCCAAGGGCTGGGGGAGCCCAGACTAGCAGGGGTGTGTGTGTTATGTTGACAGGCGATGGACTGCCTCTTGGGGGAGGCATTCAAGGTGAGTGAGACTTCAGTGGCTAGACATGGTCCGGATTGCATAAAAGATGTCCTGTGATGCAAGATTCTGGTCCATGGTGGTTCTACCCGTCCACAGGACTATAGATACAGAGGGTCCCATTTGCCTGCCACTTTCCCTGAGCCAAACTGGAAGCCACACTTGCTGCAGAACAAGATCCTGCCTTGTTGAAAGGGTCCCTGGCCCATCTCAGCTTTCAGTGGACAAATGTTCTGTTCAGTCAGAAAGAATTCCACAGATCACCATCTGGAAACAGAAGGCAAGGACTTGGAAAGTTTATCCTGACCCAGTCCTATTTTCTTGTCACTTCCCCTGATGACCAAGGGCTCAGAAGGCAATGAAATAGTGTGAAATGACATGGCCAATTAGGAGACTGTGTTGTAATGAGCCAGGAGAATATGGTTCAGACTCAGAAAGGAAGGACACTCACCTCCAAAGTATCAGTGATGCCCTTATTAACGGCTAAGTTTAACCCATCCACCCATCTATCCATTCATCCATCATCCATCCAAGTCTAGAGTCTTACACTGCCATACCCTTGCTACATGCTTGGTTTATAAAATTATAGTATTTGGCATAGAGGAGGCACTAAGTATTTCTTGTGTAGTTGGATTATAGGATATCATGTGTATCCTTAAGGAGCAAGTGAAACAAATTAGTTATGCCACAAATGGGGAGCTATGAAATACCATGGTGGGGACAGTACAACCTATCGAGCTGATAAAGACACTGGTGAGAGGAAAAGAAGGTGTGGAAAATGATTTCTTAAATATATACTTTTTTGAAATATCTATTTATTGTCTGACATTTCTATTTTCTTTACTGGCTGCTGCTGCTGCTAAGTCACTTCAGTCGTGTCCGACTCTGTGCAACCCCACAGACAGCAGCCCACCAGGTTTCCCCGTCCCTGGGATTCTCCAGGCAAGCAGGCCTATGAAATAGTTCTATTTAAAATCTATTATCCAAAATAAATTATTCCAAGTCTATATCCATATATATTAAAGGAAAACTTTTAAAAATATTCTTTGCACTGATTATCTGGATATTTGAAAAAACAAGCAGAGTAATTACTCTTGCTCCATACTCACAAACTTTGATTTCTTTTTAAAGTTTATCTGGGCTGTTTAATACAATGTCACTGATTTTTTTAAAAGAATATCTTTTAAAATTATTTACTAGTTTTATTTTTTCATAAATTATCCCCAATCTTCCTCAGTGTTAAACTTTGTGATTGATAATTCTAGATTTTTGACACTCTTGATTGGATGTCTGTAAAGTATAATATTTTATTGAGAAAATTCTCTTCCTACAGGTGCAGACAGACCTGGAAACTCAGCACAAATCTGGCCAAGTGGAAGATTTTCTCAGTTCTAATTTTTCCATGTGGGAAGATGAGTCTATTTCAGCCTGGATATGTGGTCAGGGTCTGTTTTGACTCTAGTCAGAGAACCTCTCATCAACAAGTATTTCACAAGTCGAAATTCATCAAATTGTCTCTATTTATGATGCTTTTCAATGCCTCACCAAATTTAAATGCTTCAAAAATCTTAGCTATCTCAAGTGCATTCCATTTGGGTACAGAATGTAAATATATCCAACTTTAAAACGTGGACCTCATCAGAGATTCTTCCAGCGGCCCAGAACATTCCACAGGGGAGTGACAGCACTGTTCCCGAAGACCCCACAGCAGGGCCAAGTGCGCCTCCGCAGTCCTCCCAAGCGCGCCTCCCCAGTCCTCCCAAGCGCGCCTCCCCCAGTCCTCCCAAGCGCGCCTCCTCAGTCCTCCCAAGCGCACCTCCCCCAGTCCTCCCAAGCGCGCCTCCCCCAGTCCTCCCAAGCGCGCCTCCCCCAGTCCTCCCAAGCGCGCCTCCTCAGTCCTCCCAAGCGCGCCTCCCCCAGTCCTCCCAAGCGCGCCTCCTCAGTCCTCCCAAGCGCGCCTCCCCAGTCCTCCCAAGCACGCCTCCCCCAGTCCTCCCAAGCGCGCCTCCCCAAGTCCTCCCAAGCGCGCCTCCCCAGTCCTCCCAAGCGCGCCTCCCCCAGTCCTCCCAAGCGCGCCTCCCGAGTCCTCCCAAGCACGCCTCCCCCAGTCCTCCCAAGCGCACCTGCCCCAGGCCCGTCAGCATCTTCAACACGTCAGCACCTTTCTGTGAGCAAATTTGCTCTGTGGCCATTGTGCTTCACTAAAATCTTCCTGAACTGAAGCTTTCTGGCACAACCTTCACTGAAAAATTTGGAAGTTCCCAGTGGATTTTGAATAAATGGTACAACGATTTTAAAGGGCTCACTTACAGAACAACTAAATGCCACTGTGCACACTTTATTTACAAAGGATCCACTCCTGCGACTGGCAGATAAGGATGGCAATTAACCCCAGGGAGAGGGATGACGTCCTGCTGCATCTGCTTTCATTTTAATTCAGCATCAGCTGCGTCCCAGGGCTTTGTGGTCCAGCCCCTCCACTTCTCACTCATGCATCGTGACAGGCTGAGCGCCTCTCACGATGCGGAGGATTTCCTGAAGCAGTTATCACTTGCTGGGCAGCATCGTTGATTCCAAGCATATTTCTGCACCATAGATGTCTCAATTTGGCCAAAGCCTTGTTTTCAGAACGATGTGTGCTCCGCCAGAATTTGAATTTGTGTTATCACTGCAAAAATAAATCACTGTACCTTCAACGTTGAACTTTTAAACTGAATCAGAGAAAGCCTTTGCATTATTTCTTATGTTGCACACTGCCCCGCCGGCTGGCTGCCTGGGGCTTCAGGCATCCTCGGGCCACTGGTAAGGATGGCACAGTGGCCAGGAACCAGAGGCTGGCGGGTCAGTTCCATGTCTTAAAAATGCATTCATTTTTTAAATCTTTAAACCCTTGCTAGATTGTCTTACCACCCAAATCTCCAGCCTGATGTTCCCTGTCTTTGCTTCAGAGGAGGGTTAGCAAGTGTTAAGAGACAGAACTAGCTAGTGCCTGGTCTAGGCTCCCTCCTGGTTACACCGCTGTCTGTGACCAGGGGCAGAGCCTGCTGGGCTCGCATCTGTGACGACAAGAGAGCTCATGCACAACGGGAGACACGAAACAGCCCCTGGAATATGGCAAATAATTTTTAATTATAGGAAGAATGTTAAGATAAATATTTAGAAGTTTTGATGGAATGCAGCTCTGTTTCAAAGGAAAATGAAATATCAGAAAAACCGGCTCAACTGCTGTTTTCATTCCCAGAAGCCTCGCTGGATGCAGGAACCACGTGGAGATGTTCTCCTGCTTCCTGTGCCCCAGATCCCGGTTCCACATTGCTGACTCACCCCTCGTTCCTTGGCCTCTCTTCCGCCCCCGAGGCACCAGCCTGTCACCTAGGAGCTCCAAGAACAGAAGGACAGACACCCACATCCCTCACACGACTGGGACAGGCCTCTCGGAGGCCAGCACCCTGCCCCCAGGCAGGGATGGCTGTCCCTCCTCCTGCAAGTGTCCACAGGGTGTGGCCAGACAACGTAAGTGCCCAGCCCAGTGTCACACTGGAAAGCACAGCATCCTTCCCTCAGCTCCAGCCTGAGTGGTCCAGGGAGGCCCAAGGACCAGGCGGTGAGCTTCGGAGACAACTCCCGGCAGGCAGGGCAGGGGCAGGGCACCTGCAGAGGAGTGGGATGACTGCGTGGATGGCTGACAGGACCAGCTCCCTTGGACAGGGTTGGGCTGGGGAGGCAGCAGATGGCCTCGTGTCTTATCCTGGAGGAGGAAGGAGCCAGCATCCTGAGCAGGCGAGGGTGGGGCTGGAGAAGTCCTTTGTGGCAGAAGGAGGAAGGGGGATCAGAGCAGCAGGGGAACTGGGCCCAGACTCAGCCTTGACCAGGATGGTCAGTCCCCGCCCTGAGGGGACCTACAGTCACAGAATGATGCTGCTGACTCGAGGGCTGTGGGGGAGGGAGGTGTGAGCAGTCAGGACTGGCACTCCATCTCTGGTGCTGGGGGCTCTGGTCAGGGAGGGCTGCCCACAGGGAGGACACTAGCCCCACTTCAAACCAAATCAGACTTTCCTGAAGCACCCACCCACAGAGCCATTTCTGCTCCTCAAGAGGGTCTGCATGGTGTGGTCGCCGACAGTGGTTTGGGGGACCTCAGGACGGGGATGAGGGAGGGGGAGATTGAGAGGTGGGCAGTGCCCACCTTTGAGGGGACAGCACTGACCTTGATGGGAAGGGCAGTGTAGGGGACACGTCTCAGTTGCCCCACGAGCAGCAGTTGAGTTGGAAGAGTACCTCCCAGCAGGACACAATCTAAGGATGTCACTGGGGTTTTGCTCAGGTAGTGGAATTCAGCACCAAGTGTGGAGTAAGAGAAGCACCCAGAGGTATGATGTGTCCTCATGAAATAATGAGCCCCAGCATGCACCCAAGCTCCCAGGTGCTCCATGGACCCGGGGGCACAGAACAGACTGGGAGAAAGAAGGGGCCATGAGGTGCAGGCCTCAGCTTCAGAACAGGCTGGTAGAGAGAATGGACCGTGAGGTGGTGGTCTCTGCTTCAGCCCACAGCCCAAGGAGTGATATGAGTGTGGCCCTGAGCTGGAGCTGACTGCAGACAACACCCGTGGGCTGGCTGCCTGGTGCCCCAGCAACTTCTCAGGGGAATCAAGAAGCTGGAGGATGAGCCAGCCCTCCAGGGCTAGGAGAGTCTGTGTGGGCAATGGGGGCCCAGCAGGGAAATCTGGGCAAAGCGGCCTCCCTGGAAACCACTGCGGGGGCCATGTTTTCTCTGAGCCTTTGTTACTTTGTTACCAAGGACGTTCTGTTCCAGCTCCCTACCCCTCACCTGAGATCATCGTCCATCTTTGCGAAAAGTCAGAGTAATTTTTTCCATCCCCGCTGGCCAGGTTGGGTGTATGCAGGCCAGGTCGTGTTGGCATGGCAACAAGACAGGCTGGGAGGAGGGAAGCGCTACCTCAATGCTCAGCAATGGCTGTGCTGCCCCCTCCTCCCAGCCTGGGCCTCTTCCAGGGGTGAACGCCCGGCTCCTGTGTCCACACCATCATCGATGCTCTGTGTGCCTGCTGGGTGCCAGGCCATATATGGGAAGGTCCTTCCCTGAACCTTCGTGATCTCAATATGATGCAGGCATTCATTTTTTTAATGCGTTTATTTACTTTTGGTTGTGCTGCGTCTTCGTTGCTGTGAGAACGAAGTTGTGGCAAGTAGAGGGCTACTCTAGTCGCGGTACACGAGATTCTCACTGCGGAGGCTTCTCTTGTTACAGAGCATCGGCTCTAGGCACGCAGGCTTCAGTAGTTGTGGTGCATGGGCTTAGTTGCTCTGCAGCATGTGGGATCTTCCAAGATCAGGGATCAAACCCATGTCTCCTGCCTTGATGCGGGGATTCTTTACCACTGAGCCACCAGGGAAGCCCCAGGCATTCATTTTATCCGGAGTTTAAAGATTCAAATCTGACACTAGACCCTCGCATGTATGTCCAATTGGTTTTCAACAAGGATGCCAAGATCATTCAATGAGGAAAGGACGGCCTTTTCAACAAATGGGGCTTCCAACCAGACACCCACATGCAAAAGGATGAAGTCAGACCCCTACGAAATAGCATATACAAAATTTAACTCTAAAAGACTCAAAGACCTAAATGGAAGAGTTAAAACTGTAAGTCTGTAAAGATGCGAATCTTTGTGACCTTGGATTAGACAACAGTTTCTTAGATATGACACCAAAAGCACAGCAAGCAAATT
Source organism: Bubalus kerabau (assembly GCF_029407905.1). Taxonomy (NCBI): domain Eukaryota; kingdom Metazoa; phylum Chordata; class Mammalia; order Artiodactyla; family Bovidae; genus Bubalus; species Bubalus kerabau. The sequence continues at coordinate 16,632,289 of NC_073640.1, read as the reverse complement.
AAAAATTAAGTAACAAAAATTAATAATTTTGTGATACAAAGGACACCATCAAGAACGTGAAAGGCAAGGCATGAGAGGAAATACTTGTAAATCATATACCTGATCTGGAATATATAAAGAACTCCTAAATTCAAATAATAAAAAGACAAAGAAAATATACAAATGGGCAAGAAGCACATGAAAAAGATGTCTTCTTTCAGAAGCGCAACAAGATACCACTTCATTCTCTTTATAATGGTTATAGTCAAAAAGATAGAGAACCGGAAGTATTGCTGAGAATGGGGGAAAATTAGAAACCTCATTCATTGCTGCTCCAGAAGCTCCTCAAAAGATTAAACACACAAGTTACCCTCTGACCCAGCAATTCCACTCCTGGATATATACCCAGGAAAAGTGAAAACACCTCCACGCCAAAAATATGTAATGTTTGTTGCAGCATTATTCATAATAGGTGAATAACCAAGACAATCAAAATGTCCACCAAATTAATGGATAAGCAAAACGGGGCCCATCTGTACAGTGGAATTTCACTCAGCCACACAAAAGAATGACCCAGGCTTCATTCAGCACGGAGCACCTTGAGAACATCACGCTAAGTGAATAACACGCATACAAAAGGCCGCATACGATTTGATTCCATTTATATGAAAGGCCCAAAACAGGCAAATCCACAGAGACGGAAAGTAGATTCATGGTTGCCAGGGGCCAGGGAGTGACTGCTGATGGGGACAAGGTTTCCTTTTGGGATGACAAAATGCTTCTGAAACTGACTGTGGTGATGGCTGCACAGCTCTGTGAATACACACAAACCATTTAATTGTATACTTGAAACAGGTGAATTGCACCGTGCATGAATTACATCTCCACAAGGCTGTATCAAGAACAACGGAGGCCCAGTACGGTAATCAACAGACCACGTTCCACACATAGGGCAGAGGCAGGACTTGAACTCAGGCCCTTCAGGTCAAAGCTCTTCACCGCCTGCTCTGTTGCCTCCTGTAGACGTATGCCTTTGAGTAAGTTCTAACTCTGGACTTGCTCACCACCAATCATCTAGCCCCACATGCTATTCAATGCATGGTACACGTGTGTGGTCTACGTGTGAGCGTAGGAGGTCACAGCCACAGGAGCTCAGGGGCACTGTCCTGAAAGGGTCTTTAAAAATCACTGAGTCAGCTTCCCATCTCCTGGAGACGCTCTCTTTGTATCCCCAGTGGGATCATCCAGCATCCCATGAGGTAAGCCCTCCACCTCACTTGCCACCACGTTGCTTTGTTTAGCAGGACCAGTCATTCTGGAACTCAAACCCTGAGGAGGCAGCAATGACAACGGCATTCCAAACACTCTAGCTGCCTGCCAGAAGCTGGCGTGAATGCTCTCGTGGAGGAAGATGACATTGTCCTACGCCTTGAGTTGCCTCTATACTGTTCAATTTACAATAACCAGCACATCATCAAAAATAATCTGGCATTTAAGGAGATGGGACAACATGATAAAAAATCAAGAGAAACTACAGACAATAGCCACAGAAGATAGAATATGAGTTATTCGAAAAATGAACTTTCAATAATCCCTTAAAATATTGAAGGAAATAAAAGACAAGATTGAGAATTTTGGTACAGTGGAAACTATAATAAAGAATCAAAGAAAAGTTCTAGAACTAAGAAATATAATAACTGGAATTTAGAACTTAATAATTAGCTCTAACTAAAGAAAGAATTAGTAAGCTGGAAGATAAATCAAAAGAAATTTTGCAGATGAAAATAATTATTTTAGCTATCCTAGTGAATGTATACTGGTACTCTATGGTTAACATTTGCATTTCCCTAATAGATCATGACGTTGAGCACCTTTTCATATGATTATTGGCCATCTGGAGATTGTTTTAATCCAGTGCCTATTCAAAACTTTGGGTATTCAAAAAATTAGGTTATCTGTATTTTTTAGAAATACTAATATTTATTAGAGCTTGACAACTCTAAAAGAGTATTTTAATTTCTATGATAACCTAAAAGAACAACAAAGGTGCTTATTGAGCTAACAAAGGGGAGTATAAAAATATTATAAAGTTTATAAAGGCAAGAAAGGAGAGAAAGAACAACACAGGATAATCAGGATAAATTAAAAACACACAGTAACTTAGATAGATTGGAATGTTAGCTGAAACCCCTAATACATCAGTTATCACATGAAATGTACACAGACTAAATGGTCAAACTGAAAGACAAAGATGGTATCTTTTGTCAATGGAAAAATATAACTTTTCATCCAAATAAATGACTTTCTTACAAGCATGTTTTGGGTCTTTGTCCATCTCTCATTGTCACTACACAGGGAGAAGCAACCTACCTGCAAATGTGCTCTCATTTAGCTGGGAACGTCTGATGATTATCACTGATAGACTGTTTTGCTTTGCTACTAAAAAGTTAGTTCATTCAGCTAGACAAATTCCCTTTCTAAAAGGAAGGTTATCGCTTCTACTTGTCAAGATCATTTAAATTATGTGTTTTTAAAATCAGATCTGACATCCTTGCAATTTTCCTTTACAGTTCCCACACCTTAGTCTATCCTTGCCTCTGGAATAGTGGTTAATGTCTCAAGTTCTGCCTGAGTTTGAGTCCTGACACTTAGTCCAGACATGGGACTCAGCTCAGGTTGAAGAATTCATTTCATCCCCCTGGACCTCTGTTTCCTCATCTGTAAAATGGGATAATGGTCCCTACCTCAAAAGGTCACTGAGTGGATTAAATAACCAAAAGCACACATCACACTTAATGAACACAATAATTATTATGACTATAATGTGGTAGTTTTATTAGTGCTACCCCCTCCCCTTCCTGATCTGGTCATTTCCTCCCCATCTCCTGTCAAGGTTCTGCTCAGAAACTACTGGGAATTCCCTGGCAGGCCAGAGGTTAGGACTCCAGCCTTTTACTAAAGGCGGTGTAGATTCAATCCCAGGTCCCGGAACTAAGCCACACGGCCACTATCCCACAAGCCACACGGCCAAAAAAATAAATGAGAAACTACTCCTCCAGGTGACCCCTGCCCGGCCAATCACCCCACCTCATGCACACACACAAACAACAGCTCTGCCCTCACAGTCCTGTGCCGCAGACGTGTGTCTAGAGGAATATAATTCACTCACATTGGAAGCAAAAGACCCACAAGGGTGAGAAAGGGATGATATATTTTCCTCTTCCCTTGATTCAGTGCCATGGAGTCACATTTTACACATGCGATTGTAAAGTCAAGTCACAGCTGGGTAGTCAAAGTGTCCCTTGACACACGTTTGGTATACACACCCCGGCACCAGGTCTTGCCCACCAAAGGTGGAGACCCACAGGGCCAGGCAAAGAACAGACCAGAGGAAAGTCTACACACCAACCTGTGGGCCTTAGAGCTGCCTACCTTTGCGGGGGCACCAGCCAACCCCAAGAAGCAACACTGGCAGCAGCAGGGAACGAGCGCCCAAATGCAGGGGCGAGAAGCCCAGGGTCCTGCTCAGCAGCAGGACTTACTTTGCTCTGTCCCCGACACCCTTCCAGTCTGGTGGCACAAGCAGGGTGGCGCTCAAGGAGAGGACAGGGAGAAGCGGAGTTGCATCATACGAGGGGACGAGCCCCTCCTGGGACTCAGCTAGGCGTGCGTGGGGGAGGCTGCCGTGCAGATGACTGTGGGGGCCCTGCTGTGTGTCAGGCATTGAACGATCCCCAAAACAGTGTGGATCAGATGGTCTGTTTCATCCAGTAGATTCCACTGTCCTCCCTGAAAACCAGTGGGGAGTGGATGCTTCCGGGGCGAGGTCTCTCCACCCTCTGTGCCTAGCTCGTGCAGAGGCTCATCCACGCGTGTGGCCCATGAGAGTGGCTAAGGAAAGGGGAGAGCATACCTGCCCACAGTGAGGTCACAGGATCACACATGCCCACCTCTGAAGACACACTGCCTCCTGCTGTTCTGGGCCCCACCTCCACCCGGGGAACATCATGGTCAGAAACAGCCCGCGGCCTCTTCCACGTCCATGCACGCAGGAAAGGCACTCTGTGCATCTGCGGTGCCCTGAGCCACCCTCAGTCAGCCACGGTACTCACTGTCACACTCTGGACCCTGCAATGTCACAAGCCCTAGGCAGCTCTCTCTTAGCCCCTCTCTTACTGGAAAAGGAGACTGTCCCATGCAGGTGCCCAGGTGCCTCCCTGAACAGGTCCCCAGGTGCCTCTGACCACCCCCCACCGAGCAGAACCCGCAGCACCCCTACACCCTGGGTCAACAGCACAGGGGAGGTGGGGGGGCCTCCCGCATGGCCAGCCTACTGGCCCAACAAGGGGTCAGACTCGCCCTCCTAGAGAGTCACCCAGGCCTGGAGGGGCAGGAGTCGGATCTGCCAGCCAGCAGACCACCTGCCGTGCAGAAAATGCACTGCACCGCACAGCCAGGACAGGCAGCCTCCCCTTCTCTTGGCATTAGAGCTGCCAGTAAGCAAACTAGAGCCAGGAGGGGCCGTGTGAGCCCATCAGATTAACAGGATCAGAAGGAACTTGGACATACAGCATGGGCCGAAGCATAGACCACCTTGAAAGTAGGCATCTAAATGCACACGTCAACATTTAGAGGGCACTTCGGCACAGCAATCGCACTCCTAGGTGTGTGGGTACAGATGTTGTTGGAAACCTAGTCAGACATGATTACAGACAAGGGGCTCTGGGGAAAGGTTTCAGTGCATGCAAGGTGCAGGCTCCAGGCTCCCCTCCCTGCCTGCCCATGATGGCGAGAGAGGTCCTGTTTGGGGTAGGTTGGTGCCCTCACCTGGGGTTCCCGAAATGGTGCTGGCCAACGGGTGCAGTTCCTCTACACTTGGGGTGGCAGGAGCTCCAGAACGAAGCCCCTCTGGTGGGATGGCCTGGACCCCCTAGGCTCCCCAGCCCCGAGCGGGATGGTTTGGCTGCAGGTACCGGTTGGGCCAGGGTAGCAGGGGCACCCATAGCACCGGGCGCCTCCCCAGAGAGTGAAACGTAGGAGGCGGCATTTGGAGCAAATCCTCTTGACAGAAACTTGCCCTGGGTCCAAAATCATCAGTGAAAACCCAAATGGTGTAAGTCTGGCCACTCGTCAGATGGCTGTTTGTGCAGGAAACGTGCAGTGAGTGTTCACAGTAAGACTGTTCCCAGAGCTGCGTGCGGGTCTCCAGATTCCCGGAAAGTGACGGCTTCTCTGGAAGTGAGGTTATTTTCGAGGAAGGGAAGGGATTTAGTGATTTCTAAGTACTCTGGTTTTTAAAAAATTCCAAAACCCAAAATTCCATACAGAGATCCAGGTAGAAGTTAATGGTTTTTTCCCAAGTAGCAAGGACAGTTGGAATAAAGCATTTGGAGGGTGCCTGGCTTTCCTGTGACTCAGTCGGGGCTGGCACTGCCACAGGCCGGGAGGAGGCCCGGAGGAGGCCGGCCAGCAGATCCCCATAGCTGCCCAGGCCCCGGCCACTGAAGCACCAGGAGGGGAAAACACTGGAGAGGGCCAGGACCCTCAGAGACCTTACCAAGACTGTGGAGCCAGCCGAGAGGTTGTATATTAGCTCCAGAGCAAAGCAGAGCCTGGTGTGGAATTTTAGCCAAATGGTAACTTTTTTTTTAACACATTTAAAAATGAAACCTTTCTCTTGCTCATTTCTCAGAATTGTTTTGCCATCAACAGCCTAAGCTGCCTGCCCTCTCCCACTTACTACCTCACCCACTCAGTCCCAGTTTTCTCTAAAGTCAGCTCTCCACTGGGTTCACCCCATTCCCCAGCCCTGCCCCTGAGAGCTGGGGAAGCAGGAGTTTTCATTTTTCACAGCACGAGGGCACCGAGAGTAGAGCATGCATGGTTGGTGCAGGAAACACACGCTGCAGTGCAGAAGTGCCCCTGAGCAAGGACGTGTCTCCTTGGTGACCAGGGTCCCTCAGCTTTGTCCCGAGAAGAAGCGTCTGTGCTTTTGCTGTGGTGAACCCGGGAATGCCCATACTTAGGTGCCTAAAGTGACATGATGCCTCCTGCCTAGCGTCAGACCCATTTCCTATGAACTGCAGTTTCTGATTCTCAAGTGGCCCTAACGAGGGAGCCCCTAAGAATGTTTGACAGAACTCGAGTGGCCACACAGAGCACATCTGTTGCTGTTGAAGGATGATCCCGTGAAGGATGAGGGTGCTCCACATCAGTGCCAGTGACCACATGGAGGACCCTGGGGCCCTGGGCTGACAGACACACTTGGTTGTAACAAATGACTTCAGCAGAGGCAGATTCAACTCTTGTCCTGGGGGAGGGGTCTTGTCCAGAGTCCGTGTCCCCAGGGACTTTCCGACCCCCACCCCCACACAGAGTGTGGCACCCAATGTGCAGCGGGTTCAAAGCAGGACAGCCTGTGACCAGCTCTGCCTCAGGGCTCCACGGAGGACACTCACACACTTGCAGTGTGCGCCTTGCTTTTGTATGCTGAGTTGTTGCTAAGTTACCGAACACATCAGGCTGAATGACATGTGACCTTTCTAGACTGACCAAGGTTCCCTGAGCCAGCTGTCAGAACCACTCTAAAGGGTGGGGGCAAAGACATGGCTGAAGTTACTGGGGGCAAAATAGATCTCTCCTTCCTTGTTTTATTGTTGGATAACAAGAAATCTCCAAACTAATATCCATCGTTTTTATAAATATCGTGACAATTGGGTGACTTTTTTGCTCCATGAATTTCCTTTATCTTACTCAGGAAGGTAAGGCTGGCAGTGAGGCACAGGTGGTGTGCCTCACTCAGCCTGCCACGTGGTGTCAGCCATGGGTGGTGGAGGTGGCACAGAGGCTGGGTAACCCACGTGCCACAGCCCTGGGCACAGCTTGCCCGGAGAGTCTGCCCTGGACCGGCCAGCTGCGTTGTGCTCTGGGTTCCGGGAGCTTCGCCCTGCAGGCTTCACTCTGAAGGACACTGGTTCAGAGATGAAATATCAGGTCTGTGCTCCAGGGATCAGTGAGTCGTGAGCACTTAGTAAAGCACTCTCCTCCTGTGTCTGACACCCACCTGCTGGCTGTGACTGCCTCGGGGACCGCGGAAGCCAGACCCTGCGCATCTGCCCCACTGCCCCATGGTGTCCCCACTGCCCCATGGAGCAGAGTGCAGCCCTCCCTCCCAGAGCCGGCACTTCTGCAGTGGGGCCGATTCATGCTGTTGCCTAAGTGTGGCTTCCACCCAATTAATGCCCTCCCTCCCCCCCTGCCACCCCGCTCCGCTGTGCCCTTTGTCCCTGATCTGCACTGTGACAGCATGCAATTGAGGGCCCTGGGTGTCTGTGTGTGGTGGTGTGCCCCACACTGGACTCATGTCGACAGAGCAGTGGGGGCTGGGCCGGGTGTGTGACCCACCATGGGGACATCTACTGAGTGGGGTGGGGGAATCCCGGGCCTGGAGAGCCCCCAGGGGAGCCCTGGCTGGACTCAGAGTCCTGAAATCCAGGAGAGTAAAGCAGCTTCTTCTGGGGTTGGGAGGCAGGAGGGGACGTGGTGAATTAGAAGTGATTTCTGGGAGAACCCCACTGAGGGGACAAGGAGAGCGTTCCCCAGGGTCACAGAGCACGTTAACTGTCAGTTAAGCCAAGAATTCAGATCCATCAAAAAACTTAAATTAGAATTTCCATATGATCCAGCATTTCATTTCTAGGTACACACCCAAAAGAACTGAAAGCAGGGTGTCAAAGAGAGGTTTGAACACCCCTGTTCACACAGCATTATTCATAATAGCCAAGAGGTGGAAGAAGCCAAGTGTCCATTGATGGGTGATGATAAATTGTGGTCCATCCACGCAGTGGAATATTATTCAGCTTCAAAAAGGAAATCCTGACACATGTTACAACATGGACAAACCTTGACATTATGCTTAACGAAATAAACCAGTCTTACAGGACAAATTCTGTATGATTCCACTTATATAGACAAATTCACAGAGACTGAGAGTAGCTTCTGCAGCTGGGGGAGGGGGCTGTGAGTGTGTGTTTACTGGGAAACAGAGCATTGTTTGGGGAAGATGACAAAGTTCTGTGGACGGTGGTGGTGGGTGCACAACAAGGTGAACGTACCTGATACCTCAGGCAAATTTTATGGTGTGTGTATTTTACTACAGTAAAAATGAAAACATAAATAAACCAAGAGCCCAGACACAGCCCTCCCACTGCAGCCCGGTTCATCGGCCTCTCCCGAGGACTTCAGGTTCCAAACCCGGAACCCACAGCTCCCACACAGGCCCCACCCTGCTGTCATGAACCTGCTCACGTGGGGATCTGGGAGGAATTTCTGCTGCGTGGTCAGAGGACCACCTATAGCAGAGTTGTCTGGGGGCCGATTTACAATGCAGATTCCTGGGAACTGTTCCAGGCTCTGAATAGATCTCAGGGTAAGAGGGGTGCAATTACTTGTATTTTAGGTTCTTGTGGCCACATGGACGTGAAAACAGCACAGAGGGTAGGTCAGTCCTTCACCCAGAGGCCGTGGATCGTGCTTCAGAACGCTGATTCAGAAACCAAAACACAGCAGAAAGCTCCGACTGAATTCCAGAGAGGAAAGCCACTTGAAATTGATTTTCACAAGCATTTCTTATAATATTTCATGCCCCCAGATCTCCACACTGTAACAACCTGTGTAAAAGGTGTTAGTCTAGAGGTGACCCACAAATAGCCACGAATCCAGAGAATTTACAGAAGCATGGAGCTTGACAAGCGGGACCAATAAACCTTGCCTTCACACTTGCTGGGAGGCTGCCCAGGCAGCCAGTGCAAAGTTGGGGTCGGCAAAGGCCCTGAGAATCCTGGTCCCTGGGGGGCCCAAGTGCTCCCCCGGCTCCCATGCTGGCCCTGAGCCCCAGCTCCTCCTCGGGAAGCTTGCTGCCAGGTTGTGAGGTGTTGAGTTCTGCCTGATCAGGAATGAGCTGACCGGGCATCTGCCGGGAGGAGGAAATGGTAGGTGAACAGCTGAGAGGTGGTCAGCCAATGCAACCAGCCTTGAGGGCCATGGCCAGGCCTGCGGATGCCAGCCAAGCAGACAGCTGACCAGGGACAAAGTCTCCCACCCAGAACCCGAAGTCCAGAAGGGAGCAAGCAGGCCCTGGGGTCCAAACCCTGGGGGACGGGGTGGGGCGGAGGTGGGCGGCAAAGAGGAACTAGGACCAGACTGAGGAAATGCAGGAGGGCCCCAAACCTCCCAACACCAGGCCGGGTGGGTGGGCCTGTCGGGGGCAGGGAGTGCAGTCACAGGCCCAAGTCCTGCTTCAGGAGCCGTCCTCCTGGGAGACAAGGGTGCCAAGGCCAGCCCAGTGTGCTGCTCTCTGGGCTCCCTAGGGGACCCAGAGTGGAGGACTTGGGAGCAACTGTGGCCCCTTCCTTCATTTTGAAGATGAGGCCTCAGTTGGAGCCCCTGGCCCTGGGGGCTCTCCCAGGGCTTCAACACAGCAACACAGACCCGAAGACAGCAGGTCCCCGGGGAAGAGGGGGCCTTAGTAGCACGTGACTACAGAGGTAGAAGGCGAAAGAAGCCAGGATCTCCTGCAGCCTGCTATTTTGGGAAGAGTGCCTGGGATTTGCCTCCACACAGACTGGTTGGGGAGTGAGCGGAGTGGGCTCTGAGGGAGTGAGGGGAGTGGGCTCTGAGCAAGTGTGAGGGGTACACGCACAACAGAGGAGTGAGTGCAGGCGTTATGAGTTCTAGTTTGAAACTTCCCAAATCACTGCTCCCTAACTGTAACCAGTGATCAGCTCAATCAGCTTGACTGTACCGTCAGGCTGCTCCCCTGCTACGTGACTCACTGCTCCCCAAGGGGTTCAGGTCACTTAAGGTTTAAAATTTTTTTTTCTTTAATCTTTAAAAAGGCAACAGTGGCATTTCACCAATGCCGGATGTGACAGGCTCTAGCCTGGAATCTAGGGTCACCGACAGAAAACCATGTGAAGACTGCTGCCAAGTCCAGTGTGGGGACTCCTGCTTTCGTCATCTCAACTCTGTCTCCCCATCAGCAGGAGTGGCTTTGCTGGACCACACAGGCGCACACATGAGGCTCAGAGCTTAGAGTCTGGGCTCAGAGGCAAAAATTAACCCATCGCACTGCTGCATCTCTGATCTTGAAAACAGGTCCGAAAATGTACAAGGCGGGACTTGAAACGTAATGGATAAACGGTCGGAGTAGAGGAGGGGAGACAGAGGTTTAATCCCTCATCAGCGCCACGGCAGCTGGACTCAACAGTGCCATCCTTTTTCTTTTCACTGCCTCCCCAGGACCTCAGAGAGCTAGTGACACCAAATAGATACTTAGTCACATTTTAGTCTATTTATGGCAATACTGTGCCTGGTTATCAAAGTTACTAACAGCCCAATGGACAGACAGACACAGCTGCAGGTAGTGGCACAAGGCAGTTCCCCAGGGGTGGAACCCATCCTAGACACCCCAGAGCGCACCCAGGCTGGACACTCAGGGGTCCAGCCTCCCCCACACAGGAGGTGCAAGCCCAGGTGCACAGCCTGAGCCCTATGGTCCAGACTGTGGATCATCCACCCCTTGCCTTCTTCCAAATACCACGCCTCCTGACCCAAGGTGTTTAGAATCCTTTCTGGGAGCACAGAGCTTTCATTCCACAATCAGAAACCAAACATAAAATGAGAATCCACCCACAGAAAGCAATACCTTGGCTTAACTTCAAACTAAAGTGTAAATGACTGGTAGCAGACTCCTCACAGCTCAACAAAGTCTGGGCTTCTCTTTCTGTTAAAGCCTTCAGGGCCTCTTCCAACCCTTCCCTGCTCTGTTCTTCACTATGCACTTTGGGTTGAACTGCTCCTGCCTCCTGTCTCCCCATTTTGCCTCTGCACCCCCGTATGTACCCCCTTGGCTCCCCTCTGCTCCCACCTGCCCCATCTCTGCCATCTCTCTCCTACTGGATGCAATCAGCTCTCCATGCCTCTCTCTCCAAATACACTGGTTCTTCTTGGAACCCTCTGCTGCTTCGCCCATGCCTGGCACATGGCTGGCTTCTGGTAAATGTCTGTGAGGGAAAGAAGGGAGGCAGGCAAGGCGGAGGCCCAGGGCCAGATGCTGTCGGAGACTTCAGGAAGTCAGACAGCTAACACACACAGAAACAGCAGCACCCTTGCTCTGGCTAAGGATCCAGACTGCCTCACTGACCCCAGACTGTGCGTAAGGAGGGCCGGGACCACCAGCCAGCACAGGTGCCACAGCTCAGGACAGCCGTGGGCCATCGGTGTGAGCACCGCCTGGGGGAACATGGGCTGCGGGGAGAGCCCTCGCTCCTGGCTGGCTCTCTGGCCCCCTCCCCTCCCAGCTCTTGGCAGCTTGGCGGGGCAGGCATATCCGCTGGGATTTATTTGCATCCACTTTGGAACAAACGGATTTCTTCCATATTTATATCATAGAATAAACAGAGATTTTCCTGATCAAAGGCTGCCCAGGCCTGGAGACAATTACCAGGAGTGTTTTCCCAACTGAGTCACGCCTTGCATTCGGGACACTGGCTCTGTCTGCGCCCAGCACGTGATCCAGCTCAGTGATCATCAGGATATTCCAGAAAGGAACAAGGCTTCACACCCTCCAGGGTACACACTCCCCACTTAAACAACAAATGGAGCGCCCAGCTGATGGAGTCAGAGCAAGCACTTTGACACCACCATGCATGCCCCCCAACACAGCCAGAATCCTCTCCAGGGGGCCCATGAGGTAAACAGGGGTGGAGGCCTGGCCTGGTGACACCTGCCGGGCCTCAAGTAAGGGAGATTTGAAGCCACGGCACACAGCAGCCCTGCTCTGGGTCACAGGAGGAACAGTAAGGCTGGTTTACAGAAATGTTCTGGGGTTGCACTTCCATCAATAACGAAAGGGCGAGCCCAAGTCAGTGCCTAGTGATATGGGGGTTGGGGAAGAAGGGAGAAGAGAAACAGGGGCTTGGAAACCCGACCTCCATTCAGATGGGGAACTGCCTTTAGCAGACAGGTACGGGATGGATGGCCATTCCCGAGCCATTTCCCAGCACATCCCAGGAGCAGGGAGCCGTGAGGAGATTGCCCGGGAGGCTGGGTTGCTGACATATGCCAGGACAGCTGACCAGCTGGCCAGGGAGTCTCTCAGTCCTGACGGACATGGTTTTCCTCCACCCCTTGATGGTGCCCTCAGCCCTGCCCCAGCCTGGGTCTCTGACTCTTGATGACAGATTCCTCATCATTTTCTGAGAAGCAGCCTTCAGACCCATTTGTATTTCTTCTTCTGGAAACTCTTCAGATCCTTGGCCCTTTATTTCTGCATAATCGATAAAAGTTTTGATCTGAATATATACATCAGGTATCTGTGCACCAGACTTGACCTGAATATCTACGTCTGTATAATCATCCTGGTGCTGCTGTAACAAATTCATCAAACATATTAAGATGACAGGAGCTGATTCTCTCATGGTTCTGAAGGGCAGACATCTGAAACAGGTCTCATTGGCTGAACTCACAGTGCTGTGGGGCTGGTTCCCTCTGGAGGCTCCACAGGAGAATCCGTCTCCTACCATTTCCAGCTTCTAGAGGTGCCACATCCCTTGGTTCGGGGCTCAACCTGACCTTCACTTCCATGGTCACGTCTCCTCTGATTCCAACCTTCCTGCCTCCCTCCTGTAAGGAACTTATGATGACACTGGTCCACCCTTTCCCGGAAAAGCTCATCTCAGGAGTCGTAACTTCATCACATGTCCAAGTCCCTTTGGCAAGGAAGTGTCCCGGGCATTCAAACGCAGGCCTCTCTGGCGGGGCAGGGCTACCTTCTCCACATGCAGTACTGCCTCTTAGCCTGATGCACGTCTTGCACCTTCTGCCTTCATGTCTTTGCTGCACAACAGCTTAATTTTTTACACCACTGGATGTGTTCATCTTGTCCTTTATGGACTTGGAATTTGGGGTAGTAAGCCTTTCCTACAGTAGAATTATGAATATATTATATTTTTCTTCTATAGATTTTGTTTTGATATTTTTGCCATTTAAACCACATAGGCTTTATTTTGCACATGAGGTAAGGCTCCAATGTTATTTTTTCCCAAAAGGTGAATTAATTGTACTATTAATACTTTTGAATGATCTTTTCCTCTGCTTGAAGTGTTTCCAAATTCCTAAATTCTCATTTAAAGGGCCACATGTTAGACTCTATTTTCTACATCCATTTACCTGTCTCTGCACCATGCTTTTGAAGTACCACTGCTTTGGAGTGTATCTTTTTTAAATCTTTAACTTTATACCAGAGTAGAGCTGCCTAACAATGTTGTGGCAGTCTGAGACGGACAGCAGCGGGACTCGGCCATACATATACATGTAACCATTCTCCCCCAAACTCCCCTCCCGCCCAGGATGCCACATAACATTGAGCAGGTGCCCTGTGCTGTACAGCAAGTCCTTGTTGGTTATCCAGTTTAAATCTAGCAGCGTGTACATGTGCATTCTAGACTCTAACTGTCCCTTCCCCTCTGGCCCTAAGCTCATTCTCTGTCTCTGAGTCTGTTTCTGTTTTGTAGATAAGTTCATTTACATCATTTTTTTTTAGATTCCACATATAAGGGATGCCATACGGTATTTCTCCTTCTCTGTCTGGTTTAGTTTACTCAATATGACAATCTCTAGGTTCGTCCATGTTGCTGCAAATGGCATTATTTCATTATTTTTTCATGGCTGAGTTCTATTCCATTGTGTATCCATGTACCACATCTTCTTTATCCATTCCCCTGTCGATGGCCATCTTGGTTGCTTCCATGCTTTAGCTACTCTAAACAGTGCTGCAGTGAACACCGGGTGCATGTATCCCTTCAGGCCATGGTTTTCCTCTGGATATGTGCCCAGGAGTGGGATTGCTGGATCATATGGTAGCTCCAGTCTTAGTTTTTTAAGGAAACTCCATACTGTTCTCCATAATGACTGCACCAATTTACATTCCCACCAACAGTGTAAGAGGGCTAGGGTTATTTTAATAACTGGGAGGGCAAGGTTTTTCCCTGACTTTTTCCCCAGTATCTTCTAATGCCTCTCTCATACCCCATTCACCACTTGTAAATCCCAGGAGTTGTCACTGGACTTCCCCACTCCAGGTCTGTTTTCTAAATGGTTCTGTCTTCTCCTCACATCTGTTTCTCTCATTTGTGTCCTTAGATCCTTCCTTCTCACTGACTTTGCTAGAGTTTTTTCTGTGTAACTTACCCAGTGAGTTCATTTATTTTAAAAGCTATATTTTTTCATTTAAATAAGATCCTCAGGTTCAATTCCAAGTCCATTTCTCCTGTTCTGGTCTTTCATTCTAAGTCCTCCCTTTATATTTCATAATTTTAAGTAACATATTTATTTCATTTTGTTCTGTTATTTCTAGTTGACAGAGTGCTAATCCTAGGTTGGTTAGTTATTCCTCAGGAGAGTTCATTTCCTCGTGTGGTTTTTTCACTATGTGCTCATCTTGGGCATAAGCTGTTTTTTTCTGGGGGTGTCTGGAGACCCTGAATTCACTAGCCCCCTGGCCTCCATTTTACCCAAAGTCTCATCTGCTTGACTCCGTGCCATGAAGACAGCATAAACACAGTTCCCAGGCCCACTGCTGGTAAGGTTTGAGCTCATTTTGGGGGGCAAACTTCCTGTTCTATTCAAACCCCTGGGCAGAAAGGGAGCTTCTTCCTCACTGGGAACTCCACTTGTCTGTTATAAAGTATTAAACAATGGTTAAGTTTTATATATCTCGCTCCACACCAAACTAATAAAAGTTGAAAAAAAATTTATAGACATAATTCAACAAAAATCAACTTCTGAATTTGAGTCCAAATATGTGAAGACAATTGTAGGCCTATGTTCTCTGAATCTCAACAGCGTTTAACAGTCCCACCTTCTAATCTGTGTGAACTGTTTCTCTCCAGCACTGAACTTGTGTAAAAGCATGGTGTTGGCAGCTCTGGTCACATTTCTCCTCATGTCCCCAGGCCAAGGGCAAAGGTTTTCAATCCACAACTCCTTTGAGCTTCATGGGAGGGCTCCATCTTCTACCCCAGCAACCCTACAACACGTGTGGCTGTAGGTGCGTGGGTTGTGGGCTCCTGATTACCAGGGACATGCAGACCTGCACCAAGGGAGCCCGACCCTGTACCCTGGCAAGGTGGTGCCATGCTGTGCAGGGAGCTCCTGTCGACAGCAGGCCCTGGGGTGGCCTCGGGGTGGACTCTCCCAGCTCCACACCACCTGGGGTGAACTCTCTGGGGGCATCACTGACACAACCAGACCCGCCTCAAATTCTTCTAGCCAGATGCCATCTGAATGGGCTGGAACCCCACACAGAGTGGCCGGCAAGCAGAGGTGCTGGGGAAATTCCTTAGCAGATATGGACTCAGGATAAGGAGGCTTTGCGAGGTGAAAGAGGGGGAGAAATGGGGATGCTGCCCAGGAGCCCTGCCCTGAGGAATGCCCATGGCCCCTGCCCCAGCCAGCTGACTTCCACCTCCCAGAGGGGCAGGGAGCCCTGACCACCTGCACCTCCTTGAAGCCACATCAGCCTAGCAGCCATCAGGCCTGACCCCCGGAGCAGAGGCATGGGGGACCCCTGGGTCAGCAGAATGGAAGCTGGAGCAGCAAGGTTTGTAGGAATTACTTGGATTCCTATCTGAATGTTAAGTAGATCCTAAGGCATTAATAAGATGTTTACACAAGGATGGATAAATAAAGATGCTCACTGCCACGTGGTTTGTAGTAGGAAAAAACCCAAACTACTTAAACCCATCAATTAGGGATTTATTAAATAAACGCTGATGCATTCAAGCAGATCTCATGTTTCGTCTTCACTCTGTACCCCAAGCCCACCCAGCACAGAGGAGCAACCTCCCTCCATCAAGGTTTGCTGAGAAGGAACAGAGGAAAGTGCCCTCCTTCGATGCAACCACCGCGCAGATCCCCGGAAGCCCTGGCTGAAACGACCATGGGCTCCCCAGGGAGCCCACCACGCCGTTGCCTCATAAAGCCCCCATCCACCCCAGGGCACCTCTGTCCACCGGGTGTCTGCTTTGCGGGGGCCCTGCAGACCTGCTGACGACGTGTCTTAATTCACTTAATCCTCCCTTGCTGAGCCGCCAGGCAGCCTTCCAACCTCACTTACAGAGGACCAGGACACCAGTGAGTCTCTGTTCCAGCCACTTTCATTTGTCCTGAAATTTGAATCCACTCTTGCAAGATAAAGGCTTGTCACCAGCAAGAACATCCAAAGGAAGGAGGTACAGATGCTTTCAACTATTCCAAAAATGCTTTGATAAGTGGCAGCGGAGCTTGGGTGGGTGAGTGTGCGGAATGCAGGCTGACTCACTGCTGTCCTGGGTCGTGTGAGTCCTGACGAGTTTGTGACACTGGGCGGGCACAGCTTAGGTGGCCTGGACGTGATCCCAGCTCCAGGCACAGAGACATCACGGAGCTCAGCACACAGCAGACCTGTGGGCGGCGGGTGTTAGCTGAGTCTACCGGCCCTGGCTCAGAGCACCAGAACCCACCATCCACAGCCCTGCCCTTTGGTTCACATTTACAGCCAGGAAGGTAGCTGAGCAGGGCAGAGAGGTGACTGCTGGGAACTAACAACCGTGAACTTGGTAACTTAGAGCCACATAAGTTGACCTGAAGTCAGGGGGTCCCAAGCCAGACCCAGGCCTCATGGGGCTCTGGCGAGGGGCCGGGGGCCAGTTCCCTCTGGAGGTTCTAGGGGGAGGGGTTGGGGAGTCTGTGCTCCTGCCCCTCTGCAGCTTCCAGAGGCTCGGGGCCCCTCCCTCCATCCTCACAGCAGCAGCACACAGGCCTCCAGCCTCTCTGACCTCACCCCTGCCCCTGTGACCACATCTCTCCTGCTCTCAGACCTCTTGCCTCCCCCTTGTAAGGGCCTGTGATGACACAGACCCACCTGGATACTCCACCTCAACGCTCTTAATCTAGTCACACCTGCAAAGACCCCATATCATATCCACGAATGCTGGGGCTCTGGATGTGGACATCCTTGGGGTCTGCTACCCCGCCAACCACCGAGGCAGCACCTCTGGAACCCTGTGCTCTGTGTGGAGTGCAGGCCAGCCGAGCGCTGGTGAAGAAATGATTGAGAGGCAGCAGCTGCTGTGGCCGGGGAGGCCTGCGGTCAGGGAGAGGGGAGCACAGAGGGACCCCGGATCCCTGAGAGCCTCCCAGTTCTGAGCTGGAATGGCAGGCAGGCCGTGTCCTGTGACATTACCACGAGGGAGCGCGAGCCAGCTGAAGTCATCGGCAAGGCCGTGCTGTGGAGGGTAATTTCCAAAACATGTGGCGGAGAGTGATTGCGAAGCATCGGAACTCCAGCCCACGATGCAAAGCAGATGGAGAGGCTGGATGTGTTCTCTCAGCTGACTGGGCCCTGCAGGGCTGAGGTCAAGCACCACTGTCCTCAGCTCCCCTGAAGATGGACAGGAGCGGGGTGGGCACCGTGTCTTGCCTGGCCCAGATGTGCCGTGTGTGGGCAGCTGGGGACCCCCAGCCACCCATGAGGAAGGGACCCACCCCCAGGAGGTCACAGAAGTGAATCCTGACCTCGGCTGTGTCCAAGGGCAGCACATGTGCCCGTCAGCAGTGGACAGGGCAACGGCTAAGCCCTGTTCTACACATCCCTCCTGAATGGGGTGTCCACCGAGATGCCCGCTGGACACAGCTCTGCCTTCCTAGTCCACTTTCTCCCACCCTGCCAGCCACATCTGCACCCAGCACCGGCGCCCCGCCAGCCACATCGAGCCTTGCCAGCTTCATCTCCCAGCATCTGCACAACACTCGCGCAGGAGGGGTGTGTGGTGTGATCCGTGGAACCGTGGAAATGTGAAACCACACTTCCTTCCTTGCCCGAGGGCCAGAAGACCCAGGAAGGGTGGTTAGGGAAAGCCTGCCCCCAGAGGGGAGGGCTGGGGGCACTCACTGGCCCCCATCTGCCTCTGGACGGGTCACAGGCTTAGCAGACACTCCAAGCCTTTGTTTTGTTTTGCCTTCTTTTGTTTTGCTTTTCATTTTTTCAACAGTCTCTGGCTGAGAAAAGTGGTCATTTTTTAATTTATTCAACAGTGTAGGATGATGTGTGTCAACTTTTCACTTTACAAAGACTCAACCCAGGATGACCCAGACAGCTCCCCAGCAAGCCCTGTTGCAACGCCTGTTGTGAAAACACAAATTTGTTCAACTCGACTGATGTATTAGGGAACAGTCTGAACATAAGACAAATTGCCTGTCTTCTTACATGTAATTTCATCTGCCAAGAAACACTGGGGAGCTCAGATACGCCACTGAACAGAGCTGCACACACCCCAAGCCTAGGGCCCCTCATTGGGTACACCCACCTCTACCCCAGCCAGACCCCTCTGGCCCCTCTAGGACCCCCTTCTACTCATGTCCCATGCAAACTCTTGCCTTTGCCACCATGGTGGCAACGTGTTCACCCACTGAACCCAAGAAACAGTGCCCTTTTATTGGGCTTCCATCTTTACTTGTCACTGATAGAGTTTTGAGGGCTGTGTCCCCAGTGCCAGCTTTCCCACAAACCCTGTGGTTTTTACTGTGTGATTTTACAGGACGTGTTGATTTTTAGGAGTGCACATGTCACATTATAGCAGAATCATCCATGTGACATGTGATGTGCAGTTTTCCCAAACAACACCTTTGCCTACTGCACAGATTTGGATCACACATGACTGCCACAAGGCAAGGATTGGACTGTGGCGAGTCTCAGAGCATGAACTGTTTATCCCATGTTTGTAACAATCCTTTAAAATCAGATGGACAACTGTTTTTCACTAAAGAGAAAGCTACAAAAATGTCCTCCTGCAGCACAACAGCGTTTTGAGTACAAGAATTCAGCTACCAAATTGATAACTTTTTCAAACCAAAGAACTTAAGGCTTCCTTCAGAGTACTTCTGTGGCTGGTTAAGCAAACCTTTCAACTGAACAAGAGTTTACTACTCATCATCTGAGTGCTAAGTACTGGCCATTAAACCAAATAAGGCTCTAGACTGAGCAACAGGAGCTTGATAAGCTGCTATAATACAACACGGCACCCTCAACAGTAAATTCAAGTCAGAGGATGAGCCCGTCTTCCCTGCTGAGTCACAGGCTCACAGCTCAGCACAGGAAGACAGAAGAGAGAGCAGCTGCAGGTCAGTGGGGGCCTTCTGCCCACCAGACGCCGCCCACCACTCTGACAAGGCAGCCTGAGGTTAATCCCATCGTTTAAGTCAAGGGCTCCTAGGCTCAGAGAGGGCTGGTGACTTGTGCAAATGCAACCAGCAAGTGGAGGCATCTCTTGCTCCCAAGGAGGTCTCCTGGGAAGGAGTGCCAGTGCCTTTGGATTTTTGGGGATTTCATACTATAGTTCTTTATTACAAATTGTTTGTATTAACTCACGTTACTCACTGTTAACCATTTAGATGGCAGATGTGAGCACACTGCCAGTTTTAGGAGCAAAGGTATGTGTGTCACTTACTCATCTTGGTGCAAGGCCTCCAGTAAAGAGAGGGGCTTCCTCCATTCTTTACTCCAACACCTTGTGACCCTGACTGAAGCCTGAGCTTGGTCAGAGCACAGTGATGCCCCAACAGCAGACAGCCTGCCGGCCGCCCCTGTGCCCCCAGCTCCCTGCCCTCAGCCATGTTTCCCTGCAGCCTGGGTAAGCACAGCAGGGACAGTCAGGGAAACGGGGAGGCAGAGGCCTCTGACAGGCCCTGGTGCGGGTTCTGATTCCTTCCTGGGCAGTCTGCCCAGCCCCCTGGAGCTGGCAGGGCTTCCCAGCTGGCACTACTGGTAAAGAACCTGCTTGGCAAAGCAGGGGACATGAGGGACGCGGGTTTGATCCCTGGGTGGGGAAGACCCCCTGGAGGAGGGCATGGCAACCCACTTGAGTATTCTTGCCTGGAAAATCCCATGGACAGAGGAGCCTAGCGGGCTCCATAGGGTCAAAGAGTTGAACACGACTGAAGTGACTTAGCAGCAGCTTAGGAGTAAGCATTGCTTCAAGTAATGAAATTTTCCACCTAAACACAGTTTTGATTGTCACCAAATCTCATCTTCTTCAACTTAAGTATAGAATCCGAATCAAAAGGAGACACACCCTCACCCACAGCCTGAATCCATCTGGCATTCTCAATACACACAGAAACTTGGTGAGGGGGACAGGGTGACCCCAAGGCCTCTCCCACTTGTCACCTAGCATGTACTGTTTTACACACTTCAGTCTTTCTAATCTTAATGCACAATTATTGTCATGTCTGAATACCCCTAGACTATATATCTCACTTCTATCTTTAGTTGTAAGCTCAAATACAAATATTGAGAAATCAACTTGATGTGAAAAAAATCAGAATCAACTGACTAAATAGAAAGCAATCAGAAAAAAAAAAAAACACTGAAAACAGGTGAAACAATTACATTCTAACTGGATTCAGAGATCCTCATGGAGTATCGCTGAAGTCTACTAGAAATTCAAGGAAAAAAGTAACACCAAAATCATACAAACTCATTCAGAAAATACAGAGAAAGGGAAAGGGAATGAGGCCTGTTATTCTGACACCAAAACCAGATGAAGACCCCTCATGAGCACAGACACAAAATTCCTTAGCAAAATATAAGCAAACCATTTCCAGAGACGTATGAAAATAACAGCACGTTACTACCGAGTGGGGTTCATCCCAGGAATGCAAGGCTCACTGAACATTTTAAAAATCAATCAACAAATTTCCCCATTTCAGGCAGAAAAAAGAGACAATAAGATTCTCTCAAAAGATGCAGTGAAATCTTTGGGCAAAACTGAGCAACTGATTACGATAAAAACTCCAAGTCAATCAGAGATAGAATAGAACCTCCTCAGTCCAATAAAGGGCATCTGTGAAAAATCCAGAGAACACACTGGTCCTAATGATTAGATATTGGACTTTCCCCGTTAATGTGAGGTACAAGGCAAGAATGTCCACTTGTCTCAATTTTACTTTAATGCTGGAGGTCCAGGCCAGAGCAGAAAGGCAGAAACAGACAACGCAGAAACACAGGTCAGAAAGGAAGAAGTAAAACCTCTATTCTCATAAACAACAGGGTCCTAATGTAGAGCACAGAGAACTTTATTCAAAATCCTGTGATAAACCATAACGGAAACAAATATAAAAACAATATATATGTATAACTGAACCACTTTGCTGTATAGCAGAAGTTAACACAACACCGCACATCACCTACACTTGAATTAAAAAACAAAACCTTCTACTCTGAAGCAATGTGAATGTCTACCTAGATAACCCCAAGGAATTAAAAGAAAAAAATGACTAGAACAAGAACTGAGCTGGGTGTCAGGATAAAGGTCAATACTGAATATCAATCACGTTCCTCTGTATAAGGTCTGTATAAGCACAACTGATTGGAAATTGAAGAAAAAGCTTAAATATCACTTACAATTGAATCTTAAAATGCTTAGAGAAACATTTAACTGTGTGTTAGACCCGACAAGGAGAACTACA
The DNA here is from genome assembly GCF_029407905.1 of Bubalus kerabau. Classification (NCBI taxonomy): domain Eukaryota; kingdom Metazoa; phylum Chordata; class Mammalia; order Artiodactyla; family Bovidae; genus Bubalus; species Bubalus kerabau. The sequence goes on along the minus strand of NC_073640.1, from coordinate 16,610,743 downwards.
AAGTGCTACTGAGAGACGTTACAGGAGAACTAAGCATTATAGAAGAAGCAGCAGACTATGTTCATGAATTGGAAAAGTCAATACAGCAAGATGGCAACGCTTCCCAAACTGGTCCATAGATTCATCCCAATCCGAAACAAGGACAAGCAGATTGTTTTTGCAGAAACTGACAGGCCAATTCTAAAATTTACATGGAAATACAAAGGATCTGTAATAGCCAAAATAACTTTGAAAAAGAACAAATTTAGAAGAATGTATTTAAGGCATACTATGAAGCCGAAATAATCAGGACAGTGTTAGTGTGAAAAGAGACATCCAGGTCAAAGGGAGAGACTCAGAAATAGACTCAAAGGTAAGCAGTTGATTCATGTTCAAAAAGGTACAAAGTAATTTGTAGGGTGGGGGTGGGGAGAACAGTCCTTTCACCATCACTGCTGACACAAATACATCCATATGAAAACATATGAATCTCAACCTTTACTTCAGACCATATACAGAGATTGTCTTGAAATGGACCACAAATCTAAATATAAAAGCTAAATTAATAAAAACTTGGAAGAAAACATAAGAAAAATTATTCATGACCTTGGGATAGACAAACAGTCCTTGGAGAGGACACAAAAAGGCATGAACCATAAAAAAAATTGATAAATTAACCATAACAAACGTCTGTTCTTCAAAAGATATTATGAAGAAAATGAAAAAGCAAGGCCAAGACTGGGAGAAAAATATTCACAAAACACATATCTCATCAAGGATTTGTGTCCAGACTGCATATAAAAGCTCTCAAAACGCATTAATAAGAAGAAAAATACCCCAATAAAAAATAAGTAAAAGATTAAAGTAGACACTTCCTCAAAGATTGCAGATAAGCACATGAAAAAAATGTTCAAAATTATTAGTCACTAGGAAAATGAAAATTAAAACCATAATGTGTACCACTACACCCTTATTAAAATGGCTAAAAAATGTTTAAAATGTTTGACAGTACCAAGTGCTGATGAGGATGGGGGGCAATTAGGCACCTAGGTGGTACTGTGAGGAGTGCCCTCCCAGGCTCATGCAGGTCTGGGCAACAGGGATCCCAGGAGTGGGCTCACTCACCTCAGCTTCCTCCCAGCTCTGACACTCAATCTCGGGCACCTTCCTGGTTGGAGTGCATAGCAGGCAGCCACGTTGGAAAACACCTCAGCAGCTGCTTATAAAGTTAAGCCTACACTTGGACAGGCTTCCCTGGTGGCTCAGACAGTAGAGAGTCCACCTGCCAATACAGGAGACTTGGGTTCGATCCCTGGGTTGGGAAGATCCCTGGAGAAGGGTATGGCAACCCACTCCAGTATTCTTGCCTGGAGAATCCCATGGACAGAGAAGCCTGGCAGTCTACAGTCCATGGGGTTGCAGAGAGTCAGACATGACTGAGCGACTAACACCTCAGCTTACACTTGTCTAAGACCCAGCAATTCCATTCCTAGGTACTCACCCAAAAGATGAAAATGACAAGTGTGCACAGGGGCTTGTACATGGAGGTTCACAGAAGCTTTATTCATCACAGCCCCAAAGGACAACAAAAAACCCAAATGTCCATCAACATTAAGGTGTTAGTCGCTCAGTCGTGTCCATCTGGGCTAACTACAGCATGGACTGTAGCCTGCCAGGCTCCTGGAGTGGATTGCCATACCCTTCTCCAGGGGTTCTTCCCAACCCAGGGATTGAACCAGAGTCTCCTGCATTGGCAGGTGGACTCTCTATCATCTGAGCCACCAGGGAAGCTCATCCATCAACATGGGGACACGCAAAGAGCCAAACACTGGATGCTGCCAGTGATGATGGGGGATCAACCTCTGCTAAACAACACTATGCAGGTAAGTGTCAGTAACATGATGCTTGAACGAAGCTGAATGCACATAAGTATGAAGTGGATGGTCCCATTCACTTGACAGTTTAGAAAAGACCCACCTAATCTGTGAGAGGAAGCAGGTTAGGTGGGGCAGTAGACTGGGCTGATGAAAGCGATTTATCTTGATTGTGATGCAAGTTACATGCCATGTATAAATTTGTCCGAACTCATCAACATGTAAAATTCAAATGATTGAAAGCATTTAATGTGAAAAATAAAAACTACGAATTTGAAAGGACTCAGAAGCACCTCGGAGGGTTCCCACTGGGCAAGGATGGATTGTAGCACCAAAAACATGAAGACGCATGGATTCAAGCGAAGCAGCACACGCAGAGCCCTGGCGTGATCATCACACTGATGCATGTGCCTAGCTTTTGGAGGCTGCTCACTCATCAGGATGAATGCTTGGTTCCCCTCACTCTGCTTTACAGGATCCTGTGTGAAGCAGGAAAGTCCTAGAAGCAAGGAACTAATGCTAGACTCAGTCAGTCCCCGATGAAGCCTTGGACCTGGGCTTGCTCACCAGTGCTGAAGTGCCAGGCAGAAGGCAAGTAGTTCTTCCAGAGGACAGAGGGACCCCAACATCGTGGCCCGCTGGGCAATCCATGCTGAGGTCTGCTTTAAGCACTCAGGTGGTGGGCATGGGGTGGGCACGGGTGGGAGGAACTGAGGAAGCAAAACCACGCAATGTGGATAATTGCTGTGGCTGGCCACAGGGCGGGGGGTTCTTTCACACCGTTTGTTTTACTACTGTGTGCAACGGAAAACAGGGCAGGAAACAGCTCTGGTGGGGACAAGAGGCTCACCGTAGCTCTACACGTTTTAATGAAACTCCAGCACCCCATGGAATAAGAAAGAAAAGGTGTATTTCGACAAAATAAAACCCGAATTATAAAGAGTAAACGACCCAAGCCAGGACCTAGCATGTTAATATTTACATAGTTACATCAGAACTATGCAATTTGGTGTTGCAATTGCTTTGCCAATTAGGGATTAGGAAGGCAGGACTTAAAGGTTACCGAACAACAGACAAAATGATTTATTATTCTGAGGTCACTGGAATAAAGTATAGATATACTTAAACATTTCTGGAATTTCACCTACTCACTCTCACGCAGGCCCAGGGCCAGACTGGAGCAGACAGGCCAGCACCACGATCCACAGCCAGACGGCAAGGGCCATACAGCCAAAACCAAATCCCTCTCAAGCACAAGTCCATCCTCTGCTAGCAGATCCCTGAGCTAAGTGCATTCACCCACTCAATGGCCATGATCAATAGTTCTGAAATTTTCAGCCTGTGAGCTGGCTTTGGATGCATCAGCTTAGCTTCTATTTTCTGTCTGACTTTGTACAAATCTCTTATTAAATTCTCTGAATTTGACACTTAGCACAGATCAATGCGGGGCACACGAGAGGCATCTGGTCAACAAAGAGCGCGGACAGAACATCCACACCTTATCCTAGGGCTTCTCCAGAACCTCGAAAGGTCCCAGGAAGGCCAGCCCCTGCTGCAGCCACGTGGTTGCCATGGGAGACTGCCTTGGCACTTCAGCCTGACCTCTGTCTCCCTGGAAGAGGCCCCTGTCCCCAGATCCCCTAGGAGACATGGCCGAGCAGCCGCCTTCCATTTCCTCTCCCTGTACCTTCTGCCCACCCAGAGCCAAGTACAGAGGGCTCGTGGGAACCTTCTGTCCTCACCCGTGAGGTCCACCCGGAGCCATGGTGACTCACGATTTCTGGCGGGTTGGATGCCGCCAGCCCCGCCAGCCCAGCTGAGTGCTCCATGGACACAGGGCGGCGCCTGGCCTGGGGGAGTGGGGGGAGATACCTCCACTCAGCTGCTCACATTGGGGTTCAGGCCTGGGAATGCCCAGCCTTCTGCCACTGATGCATTTTCAGGTGACCCTAATAACTGACACATGACCACCTTCCCCAGCTGCCTGGGGTTCAGGGGAGCCCCCTCGGCTTACTTTCCCAGCCCTGTAGCTAGTAATGCCTCCCAAAAGGGCCGATGACATCACTCGTGAAATGGAAGCAAAGCTCAGAGGCACAGATGCATTTATCATCTGCCTTTTCTATGACTCGTGAGAGGCAGAGGAGGGGGCCTTGAGCCCCGTCTCAAATCCTGGAGGCACCGCCAAGAAGGGACGCCCAGGCCTGCTCCACCCTCTCGAGGATGTTCATCCTCAGAGACCATCAGGCTAACCCAGTGCTCCCTGGAGGCGGGAAGGCTGGAGAAGGGAGGGGGCGTGGGGGTGCATGCCCCACCCACCTTCCCAGGGCTCATCACCCACACGCAGCCAGTGTCTTCTCCCTCCAGAACCCCGTGTGGATGCAGGGGGCTTCTCAGCTCTGTTGGTGGGAGATCCAGGCTCCTGTTGCTGAGCGGCCTCCCCAGAAAGGACTGCTTCCCAAACTGTGAGAGACTTGGTCAGGACAGACAAACCACGGGGTTCTTCAAGCTGATCCAGGCATCTCTGCTCCAGCATCTTCCCACAGCTCGGTTAGAACAACTAGGGGTGTCCACACCCACCACCCATGGTGAGCTGTCTTCCCTCACCCGCAACCACTCTGATGTTTCTGAATTAACCAAGACCAGAGTTTAGGGACCGGGGCGAAACCACCTTCCTCAAAGTGCTCTCCAATTGTGGGGAGATGCTGGAACAGAGCATCCGCTCCCATGTCCAGCTCCTCTGGCCGGCCAGCATCTTCCCTGGTGGGTGGAGGCTGCATGCTCAGCAGGGGACAGCTCCCCACACCTGTGTCTCCATCTCTGTGTCCTGCCCTCTGTGGACATCACATCCAAGCCTGGGCCCTGGCCCCTGGCAGGAGCAGGTGTCTTCATCTCTGCACACAGGGTGTTTGGTTGTTTTGAGCCATTTGCTTGGAAAGGGAAACAGTGACTGGGAGAAAAGCTATGATTCCCACAGCCCAAGGGCACTCTCACTCTGCTTTACAGCGATGAATGCGCTGCGGGCTACTCAGGTGCCAGGGTTCTGGGCCAAGGGAGCCTGTGCTGAAGGGAGAGGGGCGGTGAGTTTGAACCAGGCTCCAGCCGAGCCAAGAACTGACGTGAAGGTGTGGCTGCACTGCGTCCCCCGAGCCCCTCAGCTTCCACAAATCTGACGCACATAAGCCTCTGCAAAGCCTTTCCTCCTCTATCTCTTTCCTTTACTCTCTCGACAACTTGGAGACTGGGGGAATGTCACTACCATTCAACAGCTACAAGCATCAGGAAAACCTGCATAGACAGAAATGGACAAACCCCTTCTGCCTCTCTGCCCTCACTGCCCTCACTGCCAGCCCTGCAGCGTGATCTCTATCCACAGAAAGGCAGGTGCAGTGCCAGGCGGCTCAGCCCCTCTGTAGATCCCCATTGCCTGCACATGTGGTTCTCTGAAACCTTTGAAACATGGGCAATGTCTCCCTGGTTCTCTCATTACTTAATGAGTGAAATAAAATCTCTGATGTGTGCATTTTGTACTGGTTACCGTCAGATATTTATCTTCTTTTTGAAATGACCCTTTCCCATTGGGGTCTTACTGTCAGGAAATGGCTAGTGCGGCCCTGAGCCCAGATTGGCCCACTCGGCACAGAAGAAAGAGGACAATGTGCATCAGTAATGTGCCAACCATCTGCATTTCATTTCATCCTCATTCCTCAGACGAGGAAGCTTAGGCTCAGCTGTATATAGAGATTAACTGGAAAGTGAACCAAATGCAGACTCTGCTCCTAAATCCATTACTGGCCCCAAAGCAAGCCCTCCACCCAGCACGGCCAGACACTGGGTCCTCTCTGCTGCATGTGCCTGTGGCAGCTGATGTGAGGCCCCAGCCCCAAGGCCTTCACGCCTCTGGGCCCTGCTGTGAATGGCCCTCAAGGAAAGTCCAAAGGCCTGAAGTACTGCCCAGGACTCTAGAGAAGACCCCCTGGAAGAAACACACCACCTCCGAAAGCCCTAAAGCAACTTTAATATAGAGATGCAGGTCAGTAACTAACTAGCCAGCCACAGAGAAAAACACATCTACGGGTGTGATTGCCTAGAAAAGAAGGAAAAAGGAAGAAGAGGGGTGAGCTAGGCTGGGAGGGAGGGGGAGGGAGGGGGAGGGAGGACCCCTAGTGGCCGTCTGTCTGTGACCTGGGGATCTGGCTCCTGGTGTGCAGCTGAAACACACTGAGACTTTAGTTACTAGAACCTGCCCTGCACCCTCAAGAAAGTTCCAGACTTTAATGCTATAAACATCCTCTAGGGCCACGGCTTACAGTGCAGACTCCCGGGTTCTGCCCATAGGGATCCCGGATCTGATCTTCTTGGGGGCCCAGCAATCTGTATTTTTGATGAACCTAGCCAAGGTAACAGAGAAGGCCATGGCACCCCACTCCAGTACTCTTGCCTGGAAAATCCCATGGACGGGGTAGCCTGGTGGGCTGCCGTCTATGGGGTTGCACAGAGTCAGACACAACTGAGTGCCTTCACTTTCACTTTTATGCATTGGAGAAGGAAATGGCAACCCACTCCAGTGTTCTTGCCCAGATAATCCCAGGGACAGGGGAGCCTGGTGGGCTGCCGTCTACGGGGTCACACAGAATCAGACACGACTGAAGCGACTTAGCAGCAGCAGCAGCAGCAGCCAAGGTAAACCTGCCATCCCCAGGATGGATAAAGGACTCCATGACGTTGAGTGGGAAAAACACTAAAATCTTCATTTTTTCTACCCTTTAGTGAACTAGAGTGTTTCCTTCAAGTATGAACATTGGCCTCTATGTGCAGTAGAACCCGCGGTGCCAGTGGGGCAGTGTGTGCTCAGCATGGCATCTGAGCCCAGGGGCTGCTGGGCACCACTCGGCCCTGTGAGAAACTTATGAATCACTGGGTTTGCTCTACTGGGAATCTGTACTGCGATAGAGCTGGGCTCCTTGGTATGTCCAAAGAGAGTTTTTACTTTATACATTTAAAAGTCTTTACAGTGAAAAAGGGTCCAGCACCCTAGCAGTCAGGGCCCCTTATCTGGGCCGGGACCACCCACAGCACAGCCCAGGAACTGAGCTCCTGGTGAGGGAACGAAACCCCCACCTTGGGTGGAGCCCCTGGTGTAGGAGCAGGGAGGGCCTCTTCCCCACAGGAACATGGCAGCTCAGAGACGGGTGTGGGGAAGCTGGCCCTGAACACGTGACCCCAGTCTCTCAACTGTGATGCTGGGACCGGCCACCAGGTAGCACAACATCACCCACAACGGCTGGCAGCTTCAGAGAGGACATACCAGAACTCACCTCTGACCCGGCTGCAAAGGAGGGCAAAGGCCTCTGCATCCCCAAGCACAGCCTGTCAGAGCCTGTCAGTCGGAGACTGGGGCCCAACCAGAGAGGTCAAGGGTCTTACTGTAGGTCACAGAGCAGGACATGCACTCAGAGCCTGCAGCTTCCCTCCCTTTGACACCTGTCAGTGCTCCCAGCAATAGGGTTCCCCAAGGCCTAGAGACCTGCTCTGGCAACCAAGGCATAACTGTGCCCTTGGGCCAGACTGGCTCTGCCTCTCTTGGCCTCTGCTGCCTGAGGGGCCTGGGCTGGGTCAGAACTCAGGAAAGACAAACTACTCCCCACAAAGGGCTTCACGGCTGACCCACTGTGGTGAGGACACACCTCACCCCAGCCACCTTCGGTACAGAGAGCTGGGTGACCCAGGGTGGACCCCAATTCGTCTGTGCTGAGGAAGGAGGGTGATGAAGGCCCCCAGGGCATGTGGCAGCCGGTCTAGTCATGGGGAGTGGGTAAGTGTGTGGCCTCCAGAATCAGTGTCAGGTTCAAATCCCCACTCTGCCACTCACTGGCTGTGTGACCTGAGGCCAGCAGCTTTACCTCTCTGTGCTTCCCTTCCATCTTCTGTGTCTGGCACACATTAGGTTCTCAGTAAGTATCTGCTGGCTGGATGCTAAGTGTGCACCATAGATGGGAACAGCCACAAATGTTACTATGCTACACAACCTTCAGAACACTCGCCCACACAGTAGGCATGATGACTGGGTAGGTTACTCATCCATTATCAAGGCTTAGCGAGACGGGGTCCCCAGCTCTAGCTAGGTCAAGGTCTTCCTGGAAAAGCCCCGCCTCCCCTGGGGTCTGACCAGCCTGAGTCCCCAGAGCCGCCTCGTGACTCAGATGGACTTAGTCACTCTCCAAGTGAAAAAGATTAAAGGGAGAAAAGAATTCGTGGTGCTTTGTCTTTGGTTTTCCCCTTATTTAAAAGTTTACTCTTTCAGTCATGACAAATTCACAGGAAACTGACACGTGCAGAAGGGCCCATGTCTCCTCCCCCACTCCCAGCTCCCCTGCATTAACAACCTGTACACACCTGGGAGGCGTCGTCGCTGCCAGGAGGCTTGCCTAGGTCTCACGTGTGTTTGGATTCCATCAGCTTGGCAAGCACGTGTGTGTGGGTGCATGTGCGCATTTGTGTGCTTGTGTGTGAGCAGCTCTCTACTCACAGAGTTCATTCCTTTTCACTGCCAAGTGGTTTTCCATAGAGGTGAAGGACACAGCTGTGGTTTCCAGCTTGGGCTGCTAGAAGTACAACTGCTGTGCGTGTTCTCGTGTGAAGACAGGTCTTCATTTCTTGGGGATATAAACGCCCTCCGTGTCGTTACTGGACTGCATTTTCACTTTTAGAGGAAAGTGCCAAACCGTTTTTCCAAGGGCTATGCAGTGCTGCACACTCCCAGCAACGGCTGAGACTTGGTTCCTCCCCATGCTGCCAGGACCCGGTGTTACCGACGTGAGGACGGTGGCTGTTCGCACAGGTGTGCGGCGTGTCTCACTGCGGGCCTAACATGCATTTCCCCAGGGACTCATGATGTTAAATGTCTTTTGGTGCCCCATTTGCCACCTGTATCTCTCAGATGAGGTGTCTGTTCATGTCTTTTGCCCATTTTCCAATTGGGTTGTTTCTTACCGTTGACTTTTGCGAGTTCTCTGTATATTCTGGACCCAGGTTCTTTGTCAGCTCTGTGGTTTACCATCTTTCCTCAGCCTGGGTCTTGTCTGTCCATCCTCTCCACCAGTATCTGTCAATACTTTGACCAAGCCCATTTGATCGGGGTCAGTACCTTTATGACAACCCTTCAAGGGGCTGCACTTTGCAACATCAGGTCTCAGAACTTCATCTGGCCCAGGTCCTGAAGATCTTCTGTTCCTTTTTTCTAAAGTTGTGTCATTACCCGTTTCAACTTCAAGTCCATGACTCACCTTGTGTTTACTACAAGGAATGCATGAACCAGAGGGGCTCTCAGAGCGTAGACCCCAGACCAGCAGGAGCAGGACTGCCTGGGAATGTGTGAAACATGCAGGTTCCTAGGCCCATGCATGTCAGCAAGACAAGACACCCGGAAGGGGCTCCTGCTCTGTTCCCCGCCACCAGCAGTTCTCATGTGCCAGGGCTGAGTGGCGTCCCACTGGGTGATTTCACAAGGGGCTGGGCTCAGACATCCTGTGAGAGCCACTTCCCACCCTAAAACGTTAATGTTCCACATGGTTTCTTCCTTGGAGGGTGTGTATTTCATAGCTGAGCTGTCCTCCCTAGGACAAATCAAGATTGCTAACAAGAGGATCGAGGCCATGTGGTATGTGCCTTGGGGACACTGTTTTATGGCAGAGGGTTTTCTGGATTCACCCCCACATGGGCGGCCACCTCTCAGGATACCTGTTTTCATCCACCAAGTGTATGGAGGTAAGATGGGAACTCACTTATAAAGTCCCCAACTTAGGGGTCAGGAATGTGAACACAACACCCACATGACCTGACAGGTCCAACTTCAGAGGCTTAGTCCCCTGCCTTGTATGAGGACCCTGAGGTTATGCCAGGCCCACCTGGATGATCCATCCATCTCCATCTCCAATCCTTTATCTAATCACACCTGCAAAGTCCTTCTGCCATGTCAGGTCACATATCTGCAGTTCTGGGGATCAGAATGGGGGCATCTTTGGGGGCCACTTTCGGGGGGCCTCCTCAGTTACCTCATCTTAAAACACAAGACCTTAAAACATGAGACCTGCCCTCAAAGGCCCAAGGGGGCAGAGGCGCACAGGGCATGCACACTCTGTGGGCCTGGCAAGGTCAACACAGCAGTGGTGGTAGGGACCACGCTGAGGTCACCCTGCCAGATGGAGAGCAGTGGCCCCCTGGGGTCCACTCTCCTGGCTGGTAGGGCACTCTCTCCGGGTCTGCTCAGGATAAATGGCCCCCAGGCACTTAAGCAGGATGGGGAGGAGCCTCAGGCCAGCCCTGCCCGCCTGCCCACTGCAGAACAGAAGCAGCCATGGTAGAGCCAGAAGTAGGGGTGATGTCCTCATTAGCCCAGACGGGAGCAGACTGACCGTGCACTCCCCACTCTGGTTGTCTGCTAGCTGGGTCTCTTTTTAAGGGGAAAAACTGACTTTCCAAGAGAAATGAGTTAAGCAGGAGGTCACAAACAAATGCATGCATGAGTATGGGGACCTGGCAGTGGGCCTCAGACACCTGATCCCCAGAGAAGGCACCTGGCCTTCTCCTCCAGCCTCCTCCGTGGGCACTCACTGTACTTGCTGTCCCTCCAATGGAGGACACTCCTCAGAAGCCCCAACTGCCAAGGACTGTTCGTTAGTCATGAGCAGGGGAGGCGCCGGGGGCAGGACAGTGGGGGACGGGCTCGTAATTCCTCTGCAATGCGCTGACTTCAGAGGTGCAAGGGCACATGGTGGGGGCTGGTGGGGGCTGGACCCCAGCCCGGCACTGGCACCCATCCACGATGCTCCCTCCGTGGGGACCCACCGGCCAAGAAGGAAACACACTGTGCTGGCCCGAAAGTCACCAGATGTGGGCAGGCAAGAGATTCTGGTTATTAAATCCTCGGTTATTCAGAGGGGGCTGACCTGGGAGATGACTTCCTCACGGACTCCCTGAAACCAGCCTGCTGGGCCTGGGTCCAGACTCCGCCTGCCTGAAACTTGGCCTGGTCAGCACAGCTGGGCCTGAGGAGGTGTCCTTCCATACACACACACACACACACACACACACAGGTTGGTGCAAGGCTTGCCTTCTGAGTGTGCCTGGCCTTAGCTTCCAGATCCACTTCTCCCTTTTAACTAAATCTGCCACCACACAGCTCACTGTCACCCCTTACCTAGCCCACAGCAGACATCATCAATCAATCACCAAATCCCAGTCGGGGCTTTGGAATCTTTTATAACATAGTGCTTTAGGCAGGTCCAGCTGAAATGACACATATTCACTTATCTTGCCTGAGGCTGCTGTTTGCTTTCAAATGCACACTTCATACACTATTTTGAAAAAGTTCCCCAGGGTCCCCTGGAAATCCCTTTTGCACTTTCAGAAGTGGAAATTCCTCTCCATGTCCAAGTGCTAAGGGAAGCCAGCAGAGTCCCATGGTTAATGGTGAAAGCTGGCTGTTAACTTAGCAAACCCGGCGGAGACGGCCAGGGGTCCTGAGCCTTCCGTGTTCATTTGTCACAACAAGGAGAACAGGGCAAAACATGAGGTCTCCATGAGAAAACATGAAGCGGTGCCCTAGATGAAGCTGGACGCTCCTCCTAAGTCTCTAGATGCCTTCAGGGGCTCTGGTGGGAAAGGCCAGGGGTCTCACCCAGAGACACAGGCTGCCACATGGATGTACCTTGAGGATGTGATGCTGAAGGAGGCAGAGAGACACAAAAGCCAAATACTGTCTGATTCTGTTCAGGGGGAAGGCCCAGACTGGTAAATCCATAGAGACATTGAGAGGATTAGGGATTCCAGCCACTGGGGAGAGGGTGTGACTGCTGATGGGTTGATGAACATGTTCTGAAATTGTTAGCAGTGAGGCTACTGCACCACTCCTCAGACTGACTGGAAACCAGAGAACTGTACTCTTTAAATGAGTGAACTGTACGGTACGTGAGTTACAGCTCAAGCAATCTGTTTTGTTTTTCTTTAAGATTGCATCTGCGAGGCAGATGACCCCTCTCCAGCACAGCCAGGTTGCAGGCTCAGAGCTTCCGGCCAGGTGGCCTTGGCAAGTGTCTTAACTGCCCTGAGGTCCAGCTTCTGTGACCATTGAGTGGGTTAAGATAACTCTCCCTGTGGGACTGTGGGGCCTCTGATGAGGATGAAAACCCACAACAGCAACAGCCTGGTGCTCAGGAGCAGGCCTGACCCCAGAGTCAGAGGGAAGGCTCCTCTGACCACTCCTGAGGGCTGTGCCCACCCCTCGCCCCCCATGGGACGGGGTTCATGGCTCCCACGGTGGGAGAGCAGCTCCCTGCAGAGAAAGGGAAGCAGGCTCCTACACCCCCATCCACAAGAAGCCCATGCAGTATGTATGGTGGGGGCTCTGGGGAGGAGGAACAGTGCCCCAAACATGCGTGGAGAACGCCCAGCAAGGAGGTTAAAGCTGGTCCCCAAGAGAGAAGTGGGGGTGGCTTTGAAAGTTGCTCAAATGAACCCTTCATGGACCCTCCCCCTAACAGAAAGTCCCCTCCCAGAATTCCCACAAACAATCCAGGACCATCTCTGCCTAGCTGGCGCTCAGTGGATGCAGGTCCCTGTGGACACACACGCAGTATGTGGGAGATGGACTAAGAAAGGCTTCCTGCTGCTGCTAAGTCGCTTCAGTCGTGGCCAACTCTGTGCAACCCCATAGACGGCAGCCCACCAGGCTCCCCCATCCCTGGGATTCTCCAGGCAAGAACACTGGAGTGGGTTGCCATTTCCTTCTCCAATGCATGAAAGTGAAAAGTGAAACTGAAGTTGCTCAGTCGTGTCCGACTCTAGCGACCCCATGGACTGCACCCTTCCAGGCTCCTCCGTCCACGGGATTTTCCAAGCAAGAGTGCTGGAGTGGGTTGCCATTGCCTTCTCCAATGCATGAAAGTGAAAAGTGAAAGTGAAGTTGCTCAGTCGTGTCCGACTCTTAGCACCCCATGGACTGCAGCCCACCAGGCTCTGCCATCCCTGGGATTCTCCAGGCAAGAGTACTGGAGTGGGGTGCCACTGCCTTCTCCAAGAAAGGCTTCCTAGCGGCTCACATTTCCATCTATTTCCCCAGTAGATCACATCAGTGCAGATTCATCAACATCCTGGGCTCTTTGTATTACCTACATAGTAGATGGTAGATAAATATCTAACCCTGTTAACTGCTGGATCTTAAACACATACCAAGTTCTGACATCTTAAAAGACCTCCAGCCAGGCTTCACCTTCTATTTTCCAGGGCAGCACTCAGGTATACTGGAGAACAACAAGAAGGGTAAATGACTTAAGCACAAAATGTGGGACTTAGCGTTCAGAGCCCTGCAGTTAATAATGCAGCCACTCACTAGGTATGTGTCCTTGGTCAGGATCTTAACCTCTCTGAGCCTCAGTTTCCTCATCTGAAAATGGGAGTTGCAAAATCAAATGAAATAAGAAGAAATAAAAGCATAACATACTTAAAAAGCTGCAGGAACACTGTGTATTATTATTACTGTCATCAAGTTACTATTACTGTTGCTATGTCACTAATATTGTTACTATGTTATTATCACTGTTACCATTCCAGCTCTGCAGGCAACAGTATTTCCAAATCTTCTCTTTCATCTCTTTACCGTTTAAGAGGTGGGGTTTTGTATTTTAATTTAAAAACTAACAGAAAAACCCCCAAACCCACGGGGCTGGGGGGAGTGGTATCATCCTTCCCTGCTATGGAAGCCTGTTAGTGAGGGTGGTGGGTGCTGTTGCATGTGTGGAGGAGCCCCTCCAGGTGGTTCACAAACTCCACATGGAAACCGCGACTGTCACTTTCGCTGGTGGCTGACTGTGTAATGGGAAACAGACACATCAAGAAGCACCAGGAAGCGAACTGTTTTGAAACTTGCTCAAATGAAGCCATTACCAGAAGACGTGTCCCCCCATGTATCACAGCATGGTTATCCACAGTGCAGACTGGTGACAGGTTATATGCCACTGAGAGGACCCCATTCTCCCCACTGTGGGTTGGGGGACCCAGCCCCGTCTCCACACTTTCTCAGAACAGCCATAATGAGATGCACATTGAGCAGAAAGTGTCACTAATTGGGCTTGTCTGCAGCACATCCAAGCCTGGGTGCTGAGACAGAAGACAGTCACCAGGGACGCGACAAAAGAAGAACTCGGGCAGCGTATAGAAGGCCCTAAGGAAGGAGGGAGCCCTGACTGTGTGGTCAGAGCAGAGACCGCAGGCAGACCTCTATCCACCAGACCAATCTGCCTCTGGGCTCTGGCTTTCCAGCCAGCACTCTGAGTTGTCAACAGGAAAGCAGAATTCTTTGTTTTGCCGTAAAGATGTTTCCAGACTGCATTTGTTGCCACGACTTGGTTGCGAGTCTGAATGCATGAGTAATAAGAAGACAGAGATGGCTCTCAGAGCAGCACACCCCAGCTCCTCAAGAAAGCGCTGTTTCGGACGCCCCTGCCGGCCCCTGGGGCCCCCGGGCGGCACTTACCCTGGCGGTGGCCGTGGCGTGTCTGCCGCGTGTCCTGCGGGCGGCTGTCGACGTGTCCTCCCGACTCCGCGCGCCCAGGTGCCAGCGGAAGCCACGGGGTGGCCGGCGCTGCCTCTCGCGGCTGCTTCGCCCTCGGCTGGGAAGTCTCCAGTTCCGGCGGTCTGGGATTCCCTCTCCGCCCCCCCCCCCCCCCCCCCCCCCGCACACACTTAACCCTGCTCGTGCCTGGCAGGGCGCACGAGCCGGAAGAAGCCCCGGCTAGAGGAGAGCTCGCCCGGTCCCCGCCGGGCTTCCCTCCCGCTCCTGCTTCGTCAACTGAACCCTGTGCAAGCAGCCGGAAGATGCTTCTCCGCAGAGCTGACCGGTCTCTCCAGCCTAGACCGGCCCCCGGCGGCGAGGGCGCACCTGCCGCCGGGGTTCCTGGCCCGCAGGTCTTGGGTGGGGAGTGGGGGGCGCTGCCTTTGGCAGGGCTTCTGTGGGGGCTTCCCTTGGAGCGTGTGGCGGTTCAGACCCGCCCCTGGGCGCGGAAGGGTGGAAGAAGCGCGGCCCGTCGGACCCCAGCCTCCCCCGGTTCCCCTCAGATGTTCGGCTGTCACGCTGCCCAGCGACCTCCTCCTGTCATAAGTCAACGACACCCGCAGCCAGCAATCCCCTGGGGGGCCTGTACGTGCCCGTGGGGGTGGGGGGCCGAGGGTCGCCTCTCCTCCGAGCTGCCCGTTCTGTACTTCCACCACAGTGTCCGCCGCTCTTGTCAGCCACCAAGGAAACCGACTCCGAGAGCTTAACACGGCCATTGCTGACCCGAGACGGATCCTGAGACCACACTACCCGCCGGGTGAGGCTTCCCCAGCCGGAGCAGGAGTGGAAGCCGACAACTACACCCCCTCAGGGACAGCAGCCCCAGCGGAGAACTCCCCGCCTCCAGGGGACCGGGCGCACCGACGCACGCATGACACGCACGACACGCACATCTGCCACAGACGTGCCCACGCACGCATGACACGCACGTCTGCCACAGACATGCCCACGCACGCATGACACATACGGGCACGCACGTTTGCCGCAGACGTGCCCACGCACGCATCGTGTTCACGCACAGGTGAGACGCATGACACACTCGCGCACGCATGCACATTCACACGCGCTAAGGCACCACAGACGCTCACGTTCTCACTCCCTTCTGACCCCGGGGACCCTGTGAGGCCGTGGTTGTTAGACTTCCTGGTCACACAAGGGTCACGTGATCCTTCCAAACGGTCTCAGGAATCCTCCCTTCTTGACTAAGACTCCATAAGGACTCTCGGCAGCCATTAGACTGGGAGCCTGAAAAGACGCCGCCTCAATCATGGTTCTGATTCCTGGTTCCAGAACTCACCTTAGGTGGAGAGCTCCAGTCCACAGGGGGAAGTCCCTGAGGTCTCCTTCAGTGGCTTCCCCTGCTCCCAAGTGGAAGAAAGGGGTGAGACCCCCCCTCCTCAGCGCCCACCCCTTGGGGCCTGAGAGGCAGCCCTGCATAGAGGTCTGTTGGACTGCCACCTGCAGGCCTGCAAGCCTTGTGCTTGTTCAATCTTGAGACCCAAGAAAGAATTGAGTCAGCAACAGACATCACTGGTTTAATGAGTGGGGGGCGCTTACATATCTAATCAGGGTCCGGGAGATACCCCAGCATGTGGGCAGAGGGCAGGCAGGACCAGGTGGCAGGCTTCACTCCCAGGGAGAAGGGGAGGTTACCAGTCATAGGGGGAACTGATGGGCTTATTGGTTACCAGGGAAACCAGCAGAGGGGCACTCCCCTCATGGCCCCTTTGATTAGAACAATCACCTTCTGGGACCTGGGGCAAGTATGCAGGAAGGTCAGTCCTGTGCATAGTGGGTAGGTGAAGCTGGCACTGGTTGGACCAGGGATGGCCACCTTGTCAGGTCAGACCCTGACTCTGAAGCCAGCTGCCTGTTCAAACCTGCTTCCAGCACTTGCTGGCTGTGCCACTTAAGGCAAGTTGCTTAACCTCTCTGATCTTCAATGTACAAATACACAAAATTCAGTTGATAATGGTACCTCTTTCGTGGGGATTATGTTCGGGCTTAAATGACTTTTAGCACATGGAACATTCTTGGAAGTGCTATTAATAACACTGCCACTCAAAGGAGAGATTCCCTCATCTCCTGGTACTGATGCTCCCTGAGAAGCCCTATAGTTTGAGCACATAAGAGCTGGCCCTGGGCACTCCGACATATGATGACAGTCAACCTGCTGACGTGTGTCTGCAGCCCTGAAAATGTTTCAACAATTTGCTGCAGTCACTCCATGGGCACTCCTCTAGGGGAGAAATCCCAGATCCAGGAAACATGTTACAAGGATGGTGAAGTGACGTGAAGTGAAGTCGCTCAGTCGTGTCCGACTCAGCGACCCTGTGGACTGTAGCCCACCAGGCTCCTCCGTCCATGGAATTCTCCAGGCAAGAATGGTGGAGTGGGTTGCCATTTCCTTCTCCAGGGGATCTTCCCGACCCAGGGATCGAACCCAGGTCTCCCGCATTGCAGGCAGATGCTTTAACCTCTGAGCCACCAGGGAAGTACAAGAATAGTAAATAACTGGAAACGAAGGGTCCCCAAATTGGGGGGTTGGTAAATTAGGAAACATCATGACACGGGTTAGCATGGGGCTCATGGGGTGATGCTTGAGTGGCTGTTATTACCTTGCCAGGTTTGTATCTGAATATATGTTTTAGATATAAATTTAATAGATGTAATATACATTAATACATATATTCAGAATTCTACTTAGAATTGACAAAATAATTGTCTATTTAGTCTATTGTCCAGAATAGAGGGACAATGCATTAAAATGAGTAGAGCTTTTAAATCATCTTAACTGATGTCTAAGACATTCAATCCTGAACTGGTGGTGGGGGAGAAGAAAACTGAATAAAATACCCCCCAAACTTTAATCTTGGTGTCTGGGTGGCAGAATCACAGGTGGTCTTTACCCACCTTGTTCTTTCTACTGTTCTGTATTGCTAAAGCTCTGTACAATGAGCAGGACTGAATCTCAAGACAGCAGCTATTTCGGGTGGAGTGTCCAGGGAAGGCCCCTCCAAGGAGTGGCCAGGAGGGAGCCAGGACATAGCAGGCCGAGTGTGGCACCTGGTCAGGTTGGCGAGGCACCTGGCCA
This sequence comes from Bubalus kerabau, assembly GCF_029407905.1. Lineage (NCBI taxonomy): Eukaryota > Metazoa > Chordata > Mammalia > Artiodactyla > Bovidae > Bubalus > Bubalus kerabau. Next base: position 16,593,189 of record NC_073640.1, on the reverse strand, counting down.
GGCTGCTGTCGTGATTCAATCACGTGTTCACCTGAGGGCTGGGTGGAGGCCCCTGGGGGATGTGGGTGGCCCTGCCATCAGCTGACTTGAGGTGGAGATCCCCCTCCAGGATGGGCTGAGTAGCTTTTGGAGAAAAAGGGGGGTTTCCTCGAGGGAGGAGAAATCCCGCCTTTGGGCTAGGGTTGTTAGGAGCAGCTAGAACACCTGGCTGTTCCCAGGTGCCAGCCCATAGCTGTGTGCACCAAGCCCTGCAGTCAGTCTCTTTCTGTATAAAAACGGCACACAGCTTCCATCCCTGGTAGAGCCCTGCCCAGTGCCAGACCGGACCAGTCTCTGAGTAGCTACTGTGTGAAGGGACCTCATGAGTTAATAAAGCGCAGTGGTCCCCGTGGGGCCTCCTTCCTCATGACTTCCTTCCAGCTGGGCAGCTATGCTCTGGGCAGGTAGAGCCTCTGTGGTCGTTTACAGAATCAGTGAACTGCCCTGTTTGTGGCTCCTTCTATTTTAAGAGCCCAGCCGGGCATCCTGCCCTCCGCACAGTGTTTCCTGGGGCACTTTTTCCTGTGGCAAAATGCGATTAAACATAAACCATTTCAGGTTAGACCACCGTGTCCAGGAAAACCATTTCCTAAGATGTGGACTGCCTGATGTGTGGGAATCTCCTTTTTAACCAAGTGCTCTATGTTGTAAACAAGGCCTGAAAACACTTTACAAGCATCAGACTGGCCAATGTGAGCCAGCGGTTTCAGCCGCGGCTGCATTCTGAACATCCGAGTAGGTCTGAGCCTCCGCACGGGATGTGTCCCAGAAGCTGAGTGGGTATCCGGCTGGGGCGGGCACTGGGGGCTTCCAGCTCCCTGCGCCACTTCCAATGTGTGGCAGAGGCTCGGAACCTCTGGTCTACCCACAAGAACTCTGATTTAGGCGTTTTCAATGAAGGCTTTTCCTTCATGGGGCAGACACAGGCAGGCCCCCTGCTAACAGCTTGCCCTACCTCAGGGAGGAGCTGAGACCCAAACATGGACTCCCAAGCCGTGAAGCTGCTAGTCAGGTGAGGGTGTGTCTGGCTCAAGGCCCTGCAGGCAGGAGTGGACCCCCCAAGCAGGTCACCAATGCTGGTGGGAGTGCCGTTGCCCTAGGGTGAGTAAAAGGGGTCCTAGGCAGGGAAATGAGATGGTTTTGTCTGTCCTGGGTGCATCCCCATGTCTATGGTCTATGCAGGTCTGTGTGCGTGTTCCAGTCACTCCTGCTGTGTGTCTGGTCACCGCCACACTCGGCGGCTTATCTCACACTGTCAGCTGGCCAGGCCTTTGGGGAGGGCTCAGCTGGGCAGTTTTCACTTGGGCTGGGATATGAAGTCGTGGTCCTATGTCAGCTGGGGCCACGGCTGGACTGGGCTGGGAGGGTCACTTCCCAGGTGGCTCCAGCATGCGGTGGCACACGGCGTCTCTGCACGTGGCCCTCTCCGTGTGGCTGCCGCCATTCAAGAGGCCAAGGTGGAGGCTGCTGAGCCTTTCAGAGCCTCAGTCACCCCGTCAGCTCCACCATGTGCTCTCGGTCACACGGACCGGCCCTGATTCTGCATGGGACAAGAATGCTGACCAACAGGTGGGGTCGGTGGGACCACCATGGAGGCCGGCTACCACAGCGCCGTCGTGGAGGGTGGGTTGCGAGAAAGCAACGGGAGGGTCCAGGGAGTCACACTGACCAACCTGAAAGTGACCAAATGAGACACGAGGGTGATCAGTGTTGAATCATGAAAGGTCGGCTAACTGAGCTTGCAAAGAGCCAAACTCAGACTCCACAAGCCAGATCTTAGCCCTCCCGCCTCCCGTCTGGGGTTGGTTGTGAGCATCATGGAACTCCCTTGGCAGCAAAATGGGGACCACATGGTGCCTGACTGCCTTCTACTCCTGTGTGTTGGAGATGGAGGGGGTGACAGAACAGCAGAGTGCCAAAGGCGGATGGTGTTATCATTTACTTACTGTAGTGAGCGACAAGGCCCTTTAAATACGTGCTGCTTTGCTGTGATAAACTCACACACCGTATGTGTGGTTCAGTGGTCTGGGTCTGCCATCACCATGACAGACTCAAGCGGACATTCGACACCTGAGGGGGTGTTTTTAGGCCTGAAGAAAAATACCAGTTAAAGTGGCTCCGCAGGGAACTTCTTGCCCCCGGAGGTACATAGAACCATGAAGTTCGGGCTGAAGTTTGCTCTACTGGCCCCTACACTTTTCCTGGCCGAGGAAAGGAAGGGATGCTTATGGTGGGAAGCCAGTGGTGCCCAGGGTTGGAGGGGAAACAGGACAGGGCTTCTGGTGCTTTCTGCTCTCCCACCCGCTCCCTAGTCCTCACTCCTGGTCCCCCAGATGGCCCTGCGTCCTCCACCCACTAGATATCAGTAGCATCCCCGCCCGCCCCCCGCCAGCTTCCACCTCCCCAGTGTTCAGACATGGACCAGCGTCCCCTGGGGGGTGCAGAACCATCCGGTTGAGAATCATGAGGTCCTCCTGTGACCCACCTTTGTCCCCTCTATTCGCCAGTAAGGCTCTGGCAGCCATGGCTTGTGGGTGAGAGGACTCCACCAGCCCTGCTGTGAGCCGGGAGGAGGCAGGGGCTGGGCAGGCACTCAGGCGATCCTGGGCCTCAGGGCCTAGTCCCGGCTGTAGAGAAGCTTGGGAACAAAGCAAACTGCACCGAGTGCACAGGGATCCGCCTGCAGAGCTCATGATAAACCCAACAAAGACCAGACCCAGGCCTACAGTCAGCTACGCCCACAGCGCTGAGATCATCCTCCAATACTCGAGGGCGGGAAGCGCGGCGGCGATAAGCCGGGTCTGGGCTTGGGGGTCCTGGAGCTGCCCCAGGCTTCCCGGCCTGGCCAGCATGAGTCCTCACTAGGCAGGCCGCCTGCGGGTGGGCGGAGAGAGCCTGGGACTCCACCGAGAGGCCTCGCCCCACGCCCACTCGCCTGGCCGGGAGCCAGGGCCCCTGTGTGGTCACACCCGGAGGTCCTCGCAGGGAGCAGGGCCAGTGCCGGGGCGGCCAGGGGGCCGGGCCCCAAGGCTCACCTTGTCCGGGGGACAACGAACAGGGAACGTGCTGAAGACCAGCCCCACCGCCCACATCCCAGGCCAGAGCCCCTCATCCCTCCCGCCTGGCCCTTCAGCCACCAGTGCCCATCAATCAGGGAGTTGATGACTAGATGGAGGACAAACTCTGGTTTTGTGAGGCAACAGCTTACATAACTCTGAGGTCCTTTTCAGGAAAAGCAGTACAAGTCCCCGAGTGCAGACTGGCATAGCAGTGTGCACCCTGGACCCCAGATTGGCACGGCAGTGCACACCTGATGCTGGAGACGTCCCAGAGAACCACTGGCGCGTCAGGCCTGGGCATTCAGACTCTCCCTGGCCGCTGCCCCTATACCCAGCACAGCTAGCAGTGCTCAGTTCTACCAGAAGAGACAGCAAACCCCCATCAGCACGTTCCACCAAACCCAAATGCTCCATCTCCCCGGCCTGCTGCCCTGGGCCAGGCCCCAGACGAGCTGGAGCCGCTGCTCTGCTGGTGCCAGGAAGGAAGGTGATGTGGGGGGTGGAGCAGTGATCGTAACCAAATGTAGCTAAGACATTGCCGAGCACACTTTGCGGACGGTCACGGCCAGGGGAGCACAGCCTCAGAGGCTGGGGCGGGGTGAGGGTGGGGGGCAGGAGCCCCTGTGGACACCTCCCGGGGTCAGCAGGGGCTCGGGTCCAGCCAGGCAGCAGGGGCGTCTGCAGCCAGTCCTCCCAGCTCTGCCCACCTGGGTTTGCAGTCTGGTTCCAGGGTGACAGCCGAGTCCTCCTGGAACCCCAGGCTGCCATCCAGCTGTGTGTGTGAGCCAGGCTTGCCCAGTTCTCTCCACCCTCCCCTACCCCACCCCTGGCCTCCTCTGGGCATCACAGATACCCCGCCAGCCCTCGACCCTCTGCTCCTCCATCCAGTGAGAGGGCAGCTGACCTAGAGACCCCACCTGGGCACCCAGCAGCTGTGCTCACAGCAGTGACCCTCCCTCCTCCCACCTGCTGGTGCAGCTCCCGGGAGCCTCTGCCTCACCTCCTCCTCCTGCAGCCGTGAGGAAGAGGAGGAGCCAGGCCTGAGCCAGAAACGCTCCAGGCAAACCTCACTCCTTGTAGAGCCCACCAGCTCGCTGCCCCAGGGCTTCGGGTGTGGATTTGCAGGAAGGCATAAGCGAGGGCGGGTGGCGTGAGGGCTGTGTCATCTGGCGCCGTTTTAGAACAGGGCAGTGGGGTAAGGGGTCTTTGATGCCACTGGAGTGGGAGCCACAGCCTGACCCACCTCCCAGTTTTCTCGCAGATATGTGCAGAGAGGAGGAAAAAAGCCAAGAGGAGGCACGGCTCAGGGACGCCCCACTCCGCCTCTTGTCCTGAACAATGGATACCGTGGCCGCCAACTCCTTCCTCTAAACCATCGGCTCTGCTGTCCCCAGCTCTCTCAGTAGGGTCGCCAAGCTTCTCAACCGCCCCTGGGCCCACTGGGGCATCACTGAGAAACCACAAGGCTAATAGGCCATCTGGGTCCCGAGCCGGGTCACTGGGGGCTCTGCTCCACCCCGCCTGGCGTGGGGGCCGTGCCCTGCCTCCTGGTGCCCACGGTCAAGGACAAAACAGGGTTCCCAAGTTAGCCGCCTCTGGACTCAGAGGGAGGGGCTTCCGCCAGCCCCCATGTGGATCTGGGCCCTTTATTACCCCCTGCCTGGCACAGTTCGGAAAGTGGAACCTGTGCCAGGGTTACTGCCCGGCGACTCCAAACACTGGGCCCTGTGGGATGGCAGGGGAAAGGCCCTTCTGAAATGAGACTCGCTGGGGCCCAAGGAGAAGGCCTACCCAGGTTGGGGGGGGGGGCGGTCTGAGTTCCGAGCCCACCCAGGCGGGTCTGAGCAGAGGCCTCAGAATTTCCTGGCATGTTCGTTTGTGCTGCAACCAGAGGGTGTGTGGGGGCGAGAGAAAGCAAGGGTGGGGGGACCTTTCAGGGAAGATTGTGTAACCAGCGTCCCCCTGGCCACGTTTCCTGGATATAAAATAAAATCTCAAGCCGACGTGTCTCTTGGTCCCAGCGAGTCAGGGAGCAAATGATCTGCCTGTGGGTTGCTGGGTTTGACTTGCTAGTATTTTGCATACATTTTTTTTCTCTGAGTAAGATTGTTCTGTAATTTTCTGTCTCTACTTTATCTTCTGACGTTTGATGCCAAAGATATATGAGCCTCATAAAATGAGCTGGGAAATGTCCCATCTTATTTTCTGGAGGAGTTTGAGAAAGGATTGGATAAGGCCTTCTTTGAGCGTTTGGTGTAACATTCTTCATTTTGGCTGTTTTCTCCCACTTTATTTTCCAGTTCGCCAGTGATCTTCACAGCTCTGCCTGATACCTACATAGTGAATTCTTAACTTTTTCTATTAAAGTTGTAGGATGACCCTTTTGTACTTTGAGACAGTCTCCAGGCCAGTTTAAATTCCCCCTCTGAGCAGCGTAAGCAGGTGGAAAGCCTGGGCTGAGGGCCACACCCAGCGCTGGCTGTGCTGCTTTCGTCTGGGCTTTTTTCTGACGGTGTGCATGGTAGTGAGTGTGCAGACCTGCTTGTGGATGGAGCTCCACGTTACCCTCCTTTCTCTAGGATCGTGTTTGCTTCAGTACGCAGTGGGGACCCAGCGACTCAAGACCTGGGCAGCCCCGCTCTCCAAGAGGAGGCCCCACCCTGTGCCCCCTTCCTTCCCTGCCTTCTTTTGGATCCACCGGGTACTTTTCCTCACGGCAACTCCCTCCTTATTAGTTTGAAGCTGTAGCTGCTGCCCCTGGTCTTTTAATGGGTGGGGAATTACAACTTAATGGATTGAGTTTATTAACTTCCTACCATCTTTCTGAAAACTCTCTCCAGCACACTCTTATTGTTCAGTCATCCAGTCATGTCCAACTCTTTGTGACCCCACGGACTGCAGCACGCCAGGCTTTCCTGTCCCTATCTCCCAGTTTGCCCAAGTTCATGTCCACTGAATCAGTGATGCCATCCGACCATCTCATCCTCTGAAGACCACTTCTTCCTATGCACACGCTACTTCTTTCTTTTCCTTTTAAGCCCCGCAGACATTACTTTCTCCTGTGCAGTCCATTTTCTAGACGACTCAACACATTTTACCCCTTTCTTCCCCGCATCTCAGGCCCTCCATCCAGGCCCACTTTCCTTCTGCCAGAAGCGCAGGTTTTAAAATGTTTTAGTGCAAGCCTACTGACAGCACATTTTGGTCCTTTGTGTGCTTTATTATTTAAAGAAAACGACAACACCACTTTAAGTACTTAACACTGGTTAAGAATCCACCTGCCAGTGTAGGGGACATGGGTTCTATCTCTGGTCCATGAAGATCCCACATGCCGCAGAGCAACTAAGCCTGTGCTCTGCGACTACCAAGCCAGTGCCCTGGAGCTCAGGAGCCGAAACAAGGGAAGCCACTGTGATGAGAAGCCCGAGCACCACAACTAGAGAAAGCAACGAAGACCCAGAGCAGCCAAAAACAACAGCGTGCACAAAAAAAGCTGCTACCGTTAGAAAAATGGTAATAAAGAGGCCCACAGCACGTGCAGCGCGTTAGGCCCGGCTGCCCTCTCTCAGCGTGCCTTCATGGCTCCTCCACTTCACGGCCTGTGTTGGTGCTTCCTTCCTTCCCTTCACGGCCGAATGGTGGTGCTGCCGTGCGGGTGGACCTCTGCTGAGGGATGCTCAGCGGCTCCCAGCCTCCGGCCTCTGTGACTAGCGCTGCTGTGCACATGTGCCCGTGAACAATGCACAGTGTCCATTCTCCCGGGCATGCCCCTCGGGGTGGGACTCTGGCCAGACGGGCACCGTCATCTGCGTTGCTCAACAGCTGTCCTACTAAAGGCCCGACTCCATGTGGAGCATCTCTCTCTACGCCTCTGCTTCGGACATTCCCTCCCCGTCCTTCCTCCCTGGCTGCTTCTGCGTTGTCTCTGTCTTTGAGGTTCTGCACGTCCAGGTGTGGCTTTGTCTGTGTTTCTGCTCGGGATCTGCTCTGCTTCCCAAATCCCCTCACCTGTCACCTCCTTCTGTTCTTTCCTCTGGGATCAGACACATGTTACCTGCACCAGCTCCTTCCTCCCACTTCCCCCCTCAGGCCTGGCATCCGAGTGCCCGTCCCTGGAGGGCAGACGGGGACAGGGAACACAGGGATGCTGTGCCACAGCACGCGCTGCCCCGGACCACCCGCAGCCCATGGCAAGCCTCGGCATCACGAAGCCCAGGACCCCACAGGGTCGGGCGGAGAAGGCAGGTCTGAGGGGACACCCGGGAAGGCTCCCCGGCGGCAGCGCCGTGGCCACGTTCGGAGTCAGTGAGCACAGATACTGTGGGGACTTCACCAGCTAACAGACGACAGGGGCAGAGCAGGCCAGACCCGCTGGCCATGGTTAACACAAACCCCCTTAGGGGCTTCTGTGTGGAACTCCTTTCCTTTCCTGCCCTTCTCTTTACTGTTTATACACAACAGGGCTCCTTCGGACACGACTTCCTCCAAGGACCCCCTGGAGCTGGAACGTTCTGGGGCTGGAGGAGGCCGTGTCAGGCCTGGGGTGATGCTGAGCGCCCAGAGGAGGAAGAAGCAAGGCTGGCTTCGGGTTGAGGGCGGTGCTGGGGGAGGAGGCAGCTCCCAGGAGGAAACACTGTGACAGCTGCCATGGTCATAAATACATTTTATTTCATTCATTTCATTAGAAATGCACAATTACAGCGCTGAGCGCATCCGTCCCCCTAAAAAAGTAGGTAAGCAACGTCTCCATCAAAATCATTAGTCGTCTCCTGTGAACATCTATCCTTGTTACACTGAACAGATCACACAGCAAAAGGTTTCTGCTACTCCATTTTTTTTTTTCAATTTTCTTTTTTGTTATAAACACCATAGCAAATTAAAAAAAGCTGTTTGAACAGAGAAAAATATCGCAGTTCTTGATTTCCGGCGTGCACTTGACGCAACCGCACTGTGCTTCCCGCTCCTTCCCTGGACGTTCGGGGAGATCAAAAGAAACAGGGTCTCTGGGCAGGGCGGCAGGGGCTACCATTGTCTTTGTTTCCCAGGGCACACTCCCGGCAGACGGGCGCTCGGATGCACTTTAGCAGCACGCGGGCGGGCCCCTCCCGTGCGAAGCCGAGGGGCGGGCGCATGTGAATGGTGTAGGTGGCGGGGGCCAGCGTGCAGGGGTCAGCACGCAGCGGCGGCGTGGCTCGGGTCGGGGAGGGTCAACAGCCTCACTGGATCTGGATGGCCCCGTGCTCCAGCTGCATCTCAGGCTGAAGGGTGGGCTGCAGGGCGTCAGCCGCCTGCAAGAAGGGAGAGGGCTTTCTATCAAGGGGCCCAGGCCACGCCCGGTCACAGACATGCGTGGTTTTCAGGCACGGAGTAGAACACATACCTGGGCTGGTGGCCCAGGCACTGACAGATCCAGGGACGCCGACGTCCCTCTGCAGGGCCTCCACTTTGCCCCCACCCGCCCACCCACTCACCCCTCCCACAAGTGCCCCAGCACCGCCCCCGCCTACCAGCACTGGGTTCCATTCCCACCCTGCTTCTCACTGGGGGCACCCTTCAAGTGGTCAGCATACTCACAGGTTTACAATAAGTCAAAGGGAAAAATACAATCTTAGAGTAAGTCACTGACCACGCGTCTCAGCCACCAAGAATGGGGCCCCCAGAGAGAGACAGTTTGGTGGTTTATCGGACTCCCTAAGCCATTGGTCAAAGGTAATGAAGGTGGGCTCCTCTGGCAGGAATTTTAGCTGGATGGCTCCCGGGGCCACACAGAGGAGGCAGAGTCCCCGGTGGGGCTGGCGCTGCTCCTCCGACTGCGGCTCAAGGATGTGCTTTCTCAGTGCAAACGTCCCATGGACACAATAGTGTTTCCCGATAGTGGGGGTGGCGGGAGTGGGGGTGTCTGCCCACCCGTCTGAGGGCTCAGCACAGGCCTCCTCCAGATGGGCTGGGTTTGAGGGCGCTGAGGAGAGCACACCCGTGTCACCCCCGCCCCAGCAGTCTGAGCCTGACCACGCCCTGAAAGACCCTGATGATTCTGCCTGTCCTATGGGCTTGGGCACCACACGGGGGTCCAGGTCTGGCTCCCCCAGACCCAGGGGAGGCCATGATGGTCTCCTGACCAAGCACCATCACTGGGGGTTACAAACCCACACGTGGGCCTGCAGGACCTCGGACCCTGGGCCGGCCCTGCCCCGACCTGAGGAAGAGCAAGGCCTCGGGTGCACTTGATTTGGTCTCCAAACTCATAGGTAAACATGTGCCTGAGAGTAGCTCAAGAACTGGTTTCAAGCTGGTTCCTGGGCCAGGAACCGACTTCTCACCTTCACACTTCCAGGCGCTAACGAGAGACAGAATCCCAAGTGAGCGCCTAGGTCCACACGGGCACCTCTCACGGTCACTTACCTTCCTCACGGAAGAAGGTCCGAGGTAGAAAGGCCCAAGCGTGTCCACACCTGCAGGAGCCCCGGGCCCTGTGCACTTCCCGAAGGGAGGACCCACCTGGGCCGCAGCGGTGTGGTCGGTCACCGGCGCCAGCTGGACATACTGGACCTGGATGTCGCTGCCCTGGAGCGGCGAGCCGTCCACCCCTGTGGCCGCCGGGTCCGAAGAAGCCACTGCTATCAGCTGGGCCCCCTGGAGCACCTTGAGGCGCAGAGAGGACACGCGTCAGCACAGAGGACAGGACTGCATGGCTGAACAACAGTGATTCAAACGTGCAGCCGCATCCTGGCAACCTGGAGACTTCTAGACCCCCAGCCTGGAGTCACCCTGGCAGGAGCTGGGGCAGAAACAGGCATGCGATCGCCAGGCCCCAAATCCCACAGCAACCCGCCTGAGGTGGGGGGAGCCGACAAGCTGCCGAGTGGACGTGAGTCAGGCAGTGCAGACGTACCGCGCTGGCACTGCTCAGCGGGCACTCACCCTGTGCAGGGACGCTCTGTGAGCCGGTCCCCCTGGCTGCCATCCCTGTAAGTCCCCTGGCCCTGACCTCGCCCCTGCGGGTCCTGGACTCAACCACACGTGTTAGGTGCTACGTCGTCGTCCTGGTTTTGTTGTTGTTGTCCTGGTGAAAGATCCCTTAATATATGAATTTAAAGTCAAGTCAAAAACTATCTTTTAATGAAACTTATGAAATCATGGCACTCTGGTCCTGGTGATGAGCTAAGCGGAAGGCATCTGTGGTACTCTAACAGAGAGCTCTTCCTCTTGGCATTGCCAATAAAGTGACTTTTCACACGATCTGCACAGCTGATTAAATCTTAAGAATTACAAAGTCAGAAACCCCGGGATCTAAACATGCAACATTTATAATAAGGAAGGCAGGCCCATTACCAGTCTAGAGGATAAATAAAAATAAAAATAGTAAAATGTTCTCAACTGGGAATTCATTCCAAATAACATGCCTTTGAAACATTCCCACGCTGGTTTGGTCTTGATAAGTGACTCAGGAATGAGCTGAACCCTTACTTTGCGGGCCCTCCAGACTCGTCCAAGAAAGCCGCTCTCGGCACCATCCCCCGCCCCCGAAAAGTGCAGGGAGGTCTGTTACCCAGGTTGGGAGGACAAGGGCAGCGATGGAGACAAGCGTCTCCTTGGGAATAGCGGCTCTGACTCCCTTGAGAAGGAGGACCTGCTTCTCACGTGAGATGAGCGAGCCTGGAGCAAAGGCACCAACCAGGCCGGGCTCCGATGCTCTACCAGGAAACACCTGGTATCCCAGCCTCCAGGGCTGCTCCACCCACCAAGCCGCCTTCTCATCCTAGGTTTCAGTTACCCGCGATCAATGGCAGTCCAGAAATATTAAAGGGGAAATTCCAGAAATAAATGTGTCCTAAAGTTTGCTGTTTTGAGCCCCAAGAGGACACTCTGCACCATCCTGACCTTTGACCTTGTGCCCCCACCCCCCGCCTCGTGAGCACTCAGCAGTGTCTCAACTGTCGAGGGATCACAGGCTTCCCCTATTTCACAAGGGCCCCGAAGCCCCAGAGCAGCAACGCTGGCCACATGAGATTCTCTCACTGCACCTGATTTACAGATTAGACATCACACAGGTGTGCACGCACAGGAAGAACGCAGCACGGGTTAGGTACTATCTGCTGTTGCGGGCAGGCTCTAGGGGTCATGTGACACACACCCCTGCAGGTAAAGAGGGGCGACGACAGTGCCTCCCGAAGGGAGGGTGGCCCCATGAGGAGCCCAGCTGTGCCACCGGCCCCTGACTTAAGAACATGTCTTCTCAAAGCTACACAGGACTGGGACAGGAGCAGGCTGTGAGGAGTGGTCAGGAAGCTGGCTCTGCGACGCTCCCCGTGCCCACTGGCCCTGAGGCTCTAGCAGGAGCCCCCCCACCGGGAGCTAGGATACCACAGCTCTGCCAGGAAGCTCACCCGGCCCAGCATGGGGCCCACACAATCCCACAAAAGACAACCCAAAGGGCCTCAGGGAGTTCTGCAGTCCGGGCCTCTCCGGAAGGAGGGGCAGGGGTGGACACCCAACCAACAGTCACGGCACCAGGAGCAGGGCGCTTCTCCTGGGAAGATAAACAGAACAAAGTGCTTTGTAGGCCAACTGCACAGACACCGCGGGCTGGGCCATGCAGCCTCCTGAAACTTGGTCCAGCGGGGACGGGACGTGCTGACCTGGATCCTAACGGGTGACGAGGACGCCCGCTGACGTCAAGTCTTTAGCTCAAAGCAGCAGGATCCCCGCAGCACCCAAGGCCATGAGCCCACTGGACACCAGCCGGGGGCCTCGCTCTGGCAGAGGACCAGCCCGCAGTCAGAGGTCCTGCCGGATGGCAAGGGCCCAGCACACCTGGACCGGCTCCCACGTCTCCCAGCAGCGAGCTGTGGCTCCTTCCTGCTCGCAGGCTGCAGGGTGGAGCGGGGTGGGGGCTGGGCCCTCAAGAACATCTAACTGGGCAGCAGCGAACTCCCAGGACAGCAGCCAGGAGCAGCATGCCAGGCTCCCGGGACTGGACCAGGAGTGGGAGCCCCGGGGCCACGGAGACACATCTGTGTGGACTCGGGTGCGGCTCACGCCACCTGACTGGCCTCGGTTGCAAGCTTCCTGCGTGTTTCTGGAGCATAGCCCATTATTTTCAGACCAAAGAAAAATGGCACAGGGCATGGATGTGGAGCAGCCGACCGAGGGAACCCTGGATCTACCAGCACTGTTTTTTTGGAGTGCGCACATCTGGTTCTCCTCTATATTCTGCCAATTCTGAAACTCTGTTTAACACCCAACTGAGATAATGCAAAACTGGTGCAAAATCTAAAATAAATGCAAGAAACCCAAGAACTTTTCAGTAATATTTAGAAACAAAATTCTGAACCCAACCAAGAACCCACCCAGACACACACACCCCCAACCTGAAAACACAAACCAACCAGAAAACCCTCAAGCACTCAGAAGACAGGCTCTCAGCTTAGATGTGTGGCCAGAAACTGGCCCAGACCCCACACCTGAGGCCACCTGGAGGAGCCAAGGTCACCAACCGGTGTCTGTGTTTCTGCTTGAACCCAGCTGGTTAAGGGAATGCAATCAACTCAACCAGTGGACTTCTCCAAATCCGGATGTTAATTCAAAGAGCAGCTTTTCCCGTGACAGAAAGACGAAGAGGCGAGAGGAAGACGCCCCAAACTGACAACCGGCCAGGAGACCCAGCGGCACAAAATCTATTTCATATGTTCGTACAGCAAATGCCAGAAATAAATAACGATTCCTAAGCCTCTAAACCCGAGGATGAGAACACGAAGCCCCTACCTCGGATCCTACTTTGAGTTCCTGCCCAGGATGGTCAGACACCAGCACAACCTTCAAGGAACCCCAGTGGACATGGACAGAACCAAAGAGAACTGAGCAAAGAGTACTTCCTGCGTGTTCCTGGGGCCCACAGTACAAGGCCCAGCCTGGAGGTTCCTCACAGGAGGAGTCGGGGCTCCAGACCATAGACCCAATGCTTTAGGAAGCATGCTACAGCCAGCTGGCAAGCTGGTGCTTCCATAGCTGACAGCGCAGCAGCAGAAACCAGATTTATAGCCCGGGCGACGGGAGATGCCCCAGGGACCCGGTCTCGGCACCGCAAGGCAGGCGGCAGGACAAGCAGCCTGTGCCCTCTGCTTCATGCCTGGCGGCATCAGAGCCTGAGCCTCAAACACAGTCTGGGAGCAGGAAAACAAAGCCTAGAAAAACACAAGAAAGCAAAAACACAAGTCTGCAGACACACAGTGTCCAGCCCAGCATCTCAGAGGCAGCATCCCTGGAACAAATCTCAACCACGAGTCTGAAGACCATCTGGTCAAGTAGGGAGGCGAGGGGCAAGAGGGTGGAACAACTCAGCCAGAGTCAAGTCCACGGCCGCCACCTCCCCACGGGCGCCAGGCCTCAGACTTCTAAAAGGGGCAGGTGGGGTGGGTAGGGAGTGGGCGAGATGGAGCAGGAAAACAAGACAGGCTTTAATTACACATGTAAGTGATCTACTGGGGAAGGGAGAGGGTGCCCACCGTCACCCTCACGGCTAAAACGCCCACCAAGGATGCAGACAACCAGGAAGCAGAGCTCAGGCCTCCCTCGCTCCCCTGCCCCACAACTGTGTACTCGGCTCCTACCGTTTCCTTCTTTAGTTTGGAAAACTCACTGCGCAGAACCGCAAAAATTACTGTTGGGTTTACTGTGATGGGACAAGAAAGAACTTCTCAAAAACAAGGTGCAGTCTTCTTACCGAGTTTAAGTCAGCAGGGAGCACTCAGCAAGTGACCCACTGAGCGACGGCCACTGGGTCCAGCTCCACCATGGCTGTGGCGCCCCAGGAGCCTGCCCCCCCCTGCCAGAAGACTGCCCAACCCCCCCAGGAGTCTGCTCAACACCCCCCCAGCTGCCTGCCCCACCCCGCTAGAAGACTGCCCACCCCCTGCCCTGGAGTCTGCTCAACAACCCACGGCCGCCTGCTCCCGCCCCCCAGGAGGGGCTTGCCCCCCAGAGGCCACGTCTGACATCTGATGTGACACACACGGTCAAGCAGGTCTCTGGGCCAAAGGGGCCTGCACCCCATTCTGCCCCCAAGCAGCACTGTCCCACGTCCCACATCCCTCCTGAGGCAGACGGGTGCTCTGGAGTCCTTCGATCCCAGAAGCCCAACGATCCACCATGCCGGCATGTGGAGACGGGTTAGATGAGGCCATGGGGTGGGGCTCAGTGGGTCACTTGCTGAGTGCTCCCTGCTGACTTAAACTCGGTAAGAAGACTGCACCACGTCTTTGAGAAGTTCTTTCTTGTCCCATCACAGTAAACCCAACAGTAATTTTTGTTGAGCCCATGAGGGCTCAACGCTCCCCAGGAGGAGGAGAGGCACGGGCCCCGCCCCCGCAAACATCCAGGAACCATGTGGGGACGTTAACCAGCAAGATGGCCCTTGCCAGCACCCTGGTGTCGGGCTCCCAGCCTTCAGCCTTCAATGGTGTGCACATCTGCACCTCCCCAACAGTACCTGGCTACAGCCGCCCAACCCAGACAGGGTGACAGGAGACAAGCATCCCAGCCCACCCCGCGCCCTGCACAGGGAACTGGGGGCTGCATTCCGAAGCAGGGGTGCTGCTGGAAACAGCAGGCTCACACAAGAGTGCAGCCGACTACCAGCGACATGTCTGTCTGCACTGCACGCGGGGCACAGACGCCACCCTGCTGCTGGCGTCAGGATGCCACGCACACGACCACGGTCATCATCCAGCCTGCCTGTGAGCAGACAGGCCCTGCACGCGGCTGAGACCACCAGGCCAGTGGGCTTGCAGAGGGGCAGGGCCCGCAGCTCAAGAGCTGCAGCCTGGACACAGGGCACACGTGTCCTCGTTTGTTACCCCGAGCGCCTCTCGGCCCAGGAGAAAGTGGGGACTCAGGCTAACTCACATGCCCAGGACCACAAGCCAGAGAAAACAAGCAAACACAAGAGGCTCTGAAGGCACTGGGCGGCCCCTCAAGGCTGCCGGGCACACCACTACACCACAGCCAGTCAGGAGGGTGGGCGCGTTAGGAAGAGTCGAGCAGGAGAACACAGACCAGACAGTGGGAACCTCACCATGCCAGGTGACGCTAGAGAACTCTCCCTCTAAAGGGTAATCTCTCTCCACCAGCCTCCGTGAAGAAAGGGATTTGAGCCTTTCTCTCCACCTCTTTGGCTTCTCTCCTGGCCAAACACCTGCCCGTCTGTCCTCATCTACCTGGGGTTACCCTCTAGCTCTGGGGAGCTCAACTCAGATGCCAGTGCAGCATTGCCCCAAATGTAAGACCCACCCAGCAGTCACGTCCTTAATGCTGACTTGTAAGGAACAGCCGCTTTCCTTTCTGTTTCAGCCCAACTCCGACTGCTGTGCCAGTGTCCCTGGGGGGCTCCCCAGCCTCTTGGCGCCACGTCTAGATGGCCTGTGCGGCTAGGAGCTTCCTGCCACCCTCCGCAGCTCAAGCATCTGTCAGAGGTGTCTGCTCCAGAGTCCATGTCCACTACGAGCCGTATCCCTCACCACAAGACGGCCACCCTCAGAGTCTGGGCAGGCCTTCACTGGTCAGCACGTGTGTGTGTGTGTGTGCATTTCCTTCACTGCTCAGCACAGGTGTGTGCGTGTGTGCATGCAAGCACGGGTCACACGGGAACATTGTGGGGACGTGGCTGACAGCGCCTGTGGCAGCCCAGGGGTGGACGGGAGGCAGCGCTGGCGCGCCGCGGGGCCGCTCAGTGAGCCGTCTGCGCGCTTCACTTTGGGGGTCAACATGAAACGTCAGCCTGCACTCTTAACATCAGTGACTGTGTCTGTCTACACATGAAAATAATTCTATATCAGTTTTCTACCCTGAATGCCTACCATGCTCAGGCACCTGTCAGCTCAAGGGTCCTTCCACCCCTCCTTCCCTCATCTCTCACACAAAATACCTGCCAGGTGTGCCAGACACTCTCCAACCCAGGGGCACGTCACACCAATTTCACTTTACTCGGGGGCAGGACGTTCATCTCAGTACCTGACTACAGGAAACGCAGGAGAAGCCATCCTGATTCCTCGGAACCTTCTGGACCAGAAGTCAACCTCTGCTGCAGAGGCTCTGCCAGATTCTGAACACGACTTCCCCAGGGCCCAGACTGGGATCCCGCCCACCAACCTCAGACTCCAGACCCATCAGAACAGCGGCTTCAGTCTCATGCCCAGGCACCCTGATCACACTGTGCCCTGATTTCTAGAGGTGTGATTCCTTACACCCACAGTGAAGTCAACCTCAAGAGAACTCAGAGGTTCACTCACAAAGTGAGGAAAAAAGTGGCAAGTGACACTGCGTTTGGAAGGCCACTCTGCTGCAGTGACTCTGCTGCCACGTGGCTCGAGGGCACCCTCGTGTCCCGGCCCTGTGAGAACTCGGCTCTCACTCTGCAGGTCCTCAGGTGGTCCTGTTTCCCCTGGCGTGGGGCAGCCCAGTGCCAACTCCAGACCCCACGTGCCCGAGTCCACTGTATAAAGCTCAGATGCTGTGCACGGGGCAGCCACCCCCTTGAGACTGCAGCCCCCAAGTCCAGACATGCCTGCGCTAAGAGGATGGAGAACTGTCCTCCAGGGTCTGCCTCATGGGCGGTCACGGCGCCTGGAGTCTGCTGGGGGAAAAGCTGGGGCCGGGCAGACAGGAGGGACACGTCCCCATGGCACCTCCCATCTCCTGTCCCTGACTGTAAAGAAGTGAACCATCTGGAGAGACAGCCAGCACTTCATGGGGCAGCCCCATCAGAGGGCTCAGCTTCCACCCACCCTCCGCCAAACCAGAAACTGACAGAGTCAGCCTGTGGAGCAGGAGGGGTATCTCGCTTCGTCCTGGAGGACAGCAGCTCCCTGACGGAGTCTGGAGCAAAATTCTTGGGGGAGGATCCTTAGCTGCTCTGTGCCGTCACCCGAACGCCAGGACGCTGGCCCAGCACCGGCGTGGGCTCCAAATTGCCCGCAGGCCCCTCTCAGAAAACAGGCAGGGACAGAAGAGCTTCAGAAGACTCCAGAGAAATCACCAAGCCTTCCTATGTAGAAAAAGCTTTATAACTTGGGCCACACTGAAAACAAATTTGGAATGACTCAGAAGTCACCATTTTTCAGCCTACTGAGCTATGAGTTTCAGGTAAACTCTCCTCTGTAAATTTCCAGATAATAACTCATGTCTAAAATCATCAATGGACATATGGTACGTTTTTAAATGGCTTAAAAACACAAGTGCAGCAACATGCCTTCAACCAACAGGTATCTTACAGTTAACTAATGCCACTGCACTCACTCACCAACAGGGAATCACCGAGTGCTGAAAAGTCACACTACAGTGGGTGGGTGAAGAACCGAAATGAATAAAGTTTCAATCTAATGGAATCAAAGCTATTTAATTGAACATTTCAAACATATATTTGAAAATGATAAAATGGATCAGAAACGATTCTCCAATTTGAAGGCCTGTCTCTCCTCCCTTGACCATCTGGAGTCAAAGCCTTTGAGGTGAGACTTGACCAAAGGGGTTCAGGGCCATGGGCGATCATCCAACAATAGGAAGAGCCTTGGGGGTTTTACTGTAAAGCTACTTGGCCTCAACCAACATGAGCCTCCAAAGACAATGTGATTCCAACAACCTATGATACTGGAATCACGTACACAAGTAACTGCAACATGCAACTTCCTCTTAAAAGCATTACCGTATGTTTCCAGCCTAAATCTCAGTCAACGTCCTCCTGGCCTTGTCCAACCTGAAACCATCTTGTTTGGAACAACTCCAGGGACAGGTGACAGGCCCAGACTGACATGCTGGGGGCACTAACTAGTTACCCTCAGCCTGAAGCTGCCTTCCCTGCTGCCCACAGGCCCAGGAGACACTGAACGGTGAATCCTGGGCGCTGGGTACCCTCCCACAGCCCCAAGCCTCCTTGGGAGAACAGGATTCCTGAGGAATGGAACTGGGAGCAGGAGACCAGGGCCGACGGGGCCAGCTGCCTCAGGCAGGGTGACGGCCCACAGCGCCACACTCAGAGAGACAGAAGACGCAGGGCTGCTTCTGTGACCTCTCTAGGATATTTCTGGGAACCAGTCAACACCAAACTTTCTCTACATCTGACCTTTTATAGATTAAACTATATTTTCCACCGTTTCTGGTAGAGAAGACTTTTCCGAGAGGGATTAATCCCAAGCTACCTAGGTTCTCCAAGAAGTGTGTCTGCATTTTGGCAGGAACGTATTTTCTTGAAGGAAACGTTTTTCTTAGAAGTGAAGTGACAGTGTGTGCTGGTGGCAAGGTGTTCGCAGACCACTGACAGTGGATTGGAGCCCCTGGGATGGCAGAGACTGCTCCAACGCCACAGATAAAGGACCCTGCACGCACACCATACCCCCCCCCCCAAACACACACACACACAGCCCTTCTTCTCATCCACTCCAAAAAAGATCTACACATAAAATGTTGGATACTTCCCATCTCTTCTAATCTTTTTCCCAGCTGGGTTTATAAGGCCTCGTTTTACGGAAAAAATTCTGAAAGCTACTGAAATTCAACTTTAAGCAAAGTATAAGGACGTACACAAAAGCCAAAGATGTCGAGAGAGGCTTCAGAGTCTCAAGAAAGCCAGAGCTGTTTATCTAGATCCTGAGGAAACATCTCACAGATGCAAGAGGAACGTGGCCACATCACCATGCGGCCTGACTTTCTGTAAGCCACGTGAACCGTGTGTGTGTGTATACATGTTTGTGTGTGTCTGGCATATTCATCACTACAGAGATGGGCTTACCAGAACATACCCATCTCCCAGGTTTCCAAGTGTCCTGATGTCACTCAGCCTGCAGACACACACAAACCTTTTTCATACACATTTTAGATTACATTAACCACAACTGTAAAAAAATAAAAATCTTCTACCAAAATACGCATCTAGTTGAAACAGTATCAAACCATTTCATGGTTCCCAATATAAAGAGCCTGCAGTCTTTAAAGATTTCTCATGAAGCAAAAATTTCCAAAATATAGACAAAATCAGGCCCAATTCAAATGTTCCAACAGATATGATGCTGCCTGATGACAGAGTAGAGACATCCCACTAGGTCATAATCACCTGACCCAAAAATCCCTGGCTCCATACCCAGGTGCCTGCTGAATGCATGGTGCCACAGGCGGGAAACAGCCCACGGGTCTGGCTCCTACCTTCCTCACACGCTCAGTCAACACTGGGGCTGACTGAAACGACAAAGGCGCCAGCACCCTCCCGGGAGCACACTGCGCCTGGGCGCTGACGAGCCCTGCAAACAGAGGCACCTCTTCCCAACAGTCTGCTCGGGAGCACGACTTTTTAGTCACGCCAATAAATGCTGGGGTCTTTGCTTTGTTTTCTTAAACTCCCCCCAAATCAAGATGAACAGAATGCAAAATGTACCCCAGAAATTGCATAACTCTAGATTTTCTTAGATCTCAATTTTTTAATGTAGAAAAGGACATCTTAAGACTAAAGCAAAGAGGAACTAAAGAGCCTCTTGATGAAGATGAGAGGAAAGTGAAAAGGCTGGCTTAAAACTCAACGTTCAAAAAACTAAGATCATGGCATCCAGTCCCATCACTTCATGGCAAATAGATGGGGAAACAATGGAAACAGTGAGAGACTTTATTTTCTTGGGCTCCAAAATCACTGCACATGGTGAGTGCCGCCATGAAATTAAAAGACGCTTGCTCCTTGGAAGAAAAGCTGTAAGAAACCTAGACAACGTATTGAAAAGCAGAGACATCACTTTGCCAACAAAGGTCTGTCTGGTCAAAGCTATGGTTTTTCCAGTAGTCATGTATGGATGTGAGAGCTGGACCATAAAGAAGGCTGAGCACCAAAGAACTGATGCTTTTGAACAGTGGTGCTAGAGAAGACACTTCTGAGTCCCGTGGACAGCAAGGAGATTAAACGGTCAACCCTAAAGGAAATCAATCCTGAATATTCACTGGAAGGATTGATGTTAAAGCTGAAGCTCCGACACTTTGGCCACCTGATGCAAAGAGCCAACTCATTAGAAAAGACCTTGATGCTGGCAAAGAATGAAGACAGGAGAAGGGGATGACAGAAGATGAGATGGTTGGATGGCATCACCAACTCAACGGACGTGAGTTTGAGCAAGCTCCCGGAGATGGTGCAGGACAGAGAAACCTGGCATGCTGCAGTCCATGGGGTCACAAAGAGTTGTACACAACTGAGCGACTGAACACCAGTTAAACAAAATCTTAACGATACACTCTAATTATAAAAAATGCACCCAACTTTACCATCGGCCAAGTTGCCCCAACAACAAAGCACACAGTTAATAGTCGTGTCAAGTTTCTCGATGGGGGTTTTATGCCACTCGGGTGGGTGGGCTGAGGTCGACGCTAGGGCTGACAGGGTAACCACCAACCCACCTGCCTGAGCAGGGGGCTCACTTTCAGGGCTTATGGTGCGTGAATCACCCAGCAACCGTCTCCATAGGAATCTGCTGGGCCTCTTCTGGCGCTCGGGCAAGACCCTGCCTCTATAGGAAGAACACAGCCCTGCCCTTCAGCAGCTCACGATCAAGCTGCACGGGGCCCAGCGTGGGTGCCGAGAGATGCCGCATGCCTCCCTGCTGACCACCTCACAGCTCATCCTCCCGATTCAGAGCAGGACACGGACAGCCCACACCGCCCTCCGGAGGGGGGTCACCTCGGGGCCTGCGTGTCTGCGTCCCAGCTCTCAAAAGCTGGCCACATCCCTTGGGGGCCTGGCCACCATGCTGTGAGGCCCCAGGCCACGCTGTGAGGCCCCAGGCCACGCAGGGAGCCTGCATGAGGACCAAGGGGTTGGGGGGACAGCCCAGCTCCAGCCCAAGGAGCAGCCCTAGACACAGCAGGCCCCTGGGCCTCTAGATGGCCTGGGGACTCCACAGCTCTGGACAGTTCACATCAGGTGAGCTCAGTGAGGGTTTCTGTGTCTTTTTCTCAGGACCAAAAGAAAATGGCAGTGATTAGAGTTTGACAGAAATAAACGGGAACAAAATCTGCCTTATATTGCAGACAGAGACTGCACAGCGGCCCAGGGCCCCGCCATCCACAAGCCCCACCCTGCCTGCAGCAACACGAGCTGGGACCCACCACAAGTGAGCACTTACCTGCCCATCCTGTCCCACGTGGTGTATCTGCAGATTGCCCTGCAAAACAGATTAAAAAAAAGGCAATCAACAACGCTTCAAGACTCAAGACACAGAGGCAGGAATGTCCCCAGGCCGTTTGTGAGAATCAGCAGGACTGTCAACATCCATTCTACAAAAACACAATCCTCCATAGCCATAAAAACCTCAAAATACTTAAGCTACATTTACAAATACTATTTTTTCTTACAAAAAAACAAAGCAAACCAATTAAAAAACATTGGACATAACCCCCAACCCTGACTCCATATGAAAATGTTATTTTCTTCTAACTTTTTACTTGGAACCAATCTTAGACTCACAAGAAGAATTTAAAGTAGCCCAGAGAGGTCCCACACTCCCCCACGAGACCCTGGACACATCACTGTGGCATTACTGCAACCAGGAAACCTGTGGGACACAATGCAATTAATCAGACCACACATATACCAGGATCTCATCAGCTGGAAATCCATTTTCATTGGTTTAAAAAAATAGTTGCTTTAAGTCTGGTAGGCTCTGCTAAACATCTCTCTACGGATATCCTCATTTTGACAAAATAATTACCTAATTTTTAAATGAACAAGGTAAAGTTTTAATGTGATGAGAAGACTAACTGCATGCTGTAACTTATTACAAAGTAATCATTATACTATCAGCAACTGCTTCTAATTCAGTACACCCAATTCCTAATGGAAGCAAAAAACACTAGGTTCTATGGACAAAGGATTCAGTTAAGGAAACTGGAGGAAAAGTGAGTAAAATCGATAATAAAAATGGAAATTCAGAAGTACTCTAGTGAAGTTTTAGAAGAAACAGTATAAAAGCAACACACGTTGCTTCCTCCTTATCCCACCCTTGCAGATTTCCTTCAAGAGCCCCCATCGAGGGAGGTGGCAAGGCAGGTGAGCTGGTGGATGCCCGGCCCTCTGTGGGTGTGGCGCCTCACCCGTGCCCAGTGAAGTGAAGCCCCAGACAACTGGGGGTGCCCCCACTTAGCCTGCAGTCTGCTCCCCCACCCCAGCCCCCACAACCTGCTGCTCTGTGTGAGATCACAGACACCCCCTTAAGAATGTTGAGCCAGCAGGCCCACAGGACTCTCCTGGGACCTGGGACCCAGAGGTTGGGGGGTAATAGCCCTGAAGCAGGAAGCAAGCCCATCCCTCAGCTCCACCCACACTGGGCACAAAGGTCAGGGTGTGGGTCCAGGGTCCTAGACAAGGTGCTGGGAACCACGCTGGCCACAGTGGACGGCTCCCAGCCCCAGCCCTTCAGCCTCTCCTTTGGGAAGAAGGTGGGAGTCAAGCTGACCTTCCCAAGCCAGGCGCCCCGTGGCAGCCGCCACGCACACAGAGGGCAGGCGTGCAGCCAGAAGCCCCCGCCTCCATCCTTACTATGGGTAGCAGTAAGGAGGACGCCAGTGGGGAGAGGCCAGAGAAAGCTGCGAGGCGGCTCACAGGCCTACATGTACTCTCTCACAGGACTCCCACCCCCTCAAGGCGGGCACCAGCCCCCAGGGCAGAGGAAGCCGAGACCGGTGGGGAGGATGGTGAGGCCGCAGTCTGTGGCAACCCTCTTATGCTCCTCCCACCCCTGGGCTGGAGTGCAGGAAGGTCTGTATCTCAGGTGAGACAGCAGTCCAGAGGGCAGCTCTCCAGGAGCAAAAGCCTCCATACAGTGTCCAGGAACAAACCCTGACAGCCACCGGCGCAGCCAGGGCAGGAAGGTCCCCAGAAGCGCACATCAGGGGGTTGCTGCCGAACGCCTGTGTCACCCGGGGCAGCCCAGTGGTGATGCGCACTACAGGGGTCGGAGTGCAGGAGGCCTGTGGGCCCCGGGAGGGCTGGTGGACTCACCTCACTGTCCTGTGTGATCTGCACCTGCTCCCCCTGAGGCACCTGGGCGATGTGTAGGTGGCCCTGTGGGATCCGCAGAAGAGAAGACACAGGAAGCATCAGGGCAGACAGGAGACACCCGCTCCTGACTCACCCTCACAGCTCGGGACAAGACAGTGGAGGCCAGAGCCGCCAGAGTCACAAAGCACTGTGTGAGCTACTGACCCGCCTCCCAAAGGACCACTTTAAGACCATAACACTAACATTTTGCAGTCATTCTTAAAGGGGCAACGAGGCCTAGGAAAACTCTGCTGACTCTTTAAATGTCACTAAACGAGCAAATTTAAGAATGTGAAGGACACACAAAAAAGAGGAGAAACCAAAATTTTCCAGAAAACTGAAGTTTTTGGTGTGTTTTTTTTTTAAATCGTACTATCAACCGGGAGGGACCAGAAACTGTGGACTTTCAGGAAGCGCCCCTAGTAACCTGGGGGTGCCCGAGGCCACAGAGCAGCATGACTAGAAAGGTGAGTGGCTGCTGTACCTGTACCCACACGGAGAACAGGTCAGTCAACTCTTTAAATCAATGACTATGTAAACAACTGAAGTAAACATTAATAAATATAGTTCCAAAGAATCAAAGACTCCAACTAAAATGTTTGCAGGTACAGGCAGACAAGTAATTACTGTAAATCTTAACTTTGCTCAATGAAATGAATATCCCTTATCTTATTTAAAATTCTACCTTAATCAAAATGGGCCTGAAAATCAACCACTGAAGATTTCTCTGTGGCGTTCATGTTACCATGTCTATACAAACCCTGCATCACAGTTATCTACTCTGGAATTCTTTCAGAGAGCTTCCTCACTAACGAGCTAAGAGTCACTGCCTCTGGGACTGTCAGCTAAACAAAGAACCACTGTTTGTAGCTGCTCTGTCTCCCCTGGAAGAAGACACGCCCCTCACAAGTGCCCCCTGTGCTCTCAGGAACCTCTCTCTCTCCGGATGGTGTGTAGAGTGCAGCATCTAACCAGGTGTCCAGGAGGCTGCCCTGCCACGAGCCCGCCGGCAAGGAGGCTGGGTGACGAAGCACCCCCAGGATCCCCAGAGAGTTCCTGCCTGCTCTTTGGCCACGGGACCCACGAAGGGTTGGGAGGGATGTCCACCTGGGCCAGCAGCGCACGAGGCAGGGCCAGGCGGGCTGGGGGGCCTGGGCGCCACGCAGAGGGGGCACTTGTCACCCAATCCAAAGAAGCTACACGCTAAGGCCTCCAGCTTCCTCCGCTGGCCCTCAGTACAGGGTGCCCGTGCTTCTGAGCTGAGGAAATACCTAGGACACATCATGGTGCCCCAGGAAGACGGGCAGAAGTGCAGAGTTGCAGGGACCAGGGTATCTGTGAGCTGTAGAAGGCCTACCCTAACTGCTTCTGCTTTGATTTGGCACTGGACCCCTCCCCCAAGCTGTCAGCGGGGTCCAGAACCGCAGGGAAAGCTGGTCATGCCCCCAACCCTCCCCTCCCCTCCCGCCCACGAGGGCAGACTGGCAAGAAGTACGTACTACTTGGACCTGCCCGTCCTCCCCGATCTGGTGGATCTGGACCTGCTGAGCGTTGGCCAGGGCGTAGTGCAGGGCCTGTGGGGGCGGCTGCTGCAGCTCACTGGCGGGTGGCGGCGTGCTCATCATGGTCTCTGCAGGGAGGTACACACAGGCCTGAGAGATCAGCCCAGGCTGAGCCCACCTCTGCCTTCCCCTGCCGCACAGGGAGGAAGGGGGAGCCCTCCATCCTGGACTTGGCAGCTCCTGGATGTGCAGCGTCATGAGCAGCAGCTGTTCACACGGCAGAGATCTCTGACCTGTGGACAGAGATGAAGACCCGACCACCCCTGAACAGGGACGGTTCCCAGCCACCCACTGGGTATAAGTGAAGCTCCTCAGATGAAGCAACAAAAGTGTAAAACAGGAAGAAAGTAGACACTAAACTCTGTTTCAGACCAGCCCAAAGTAGGATTGCTCCATGGATTATTTGGGGGAAAAGCCCTACCAGCTCAATGAAAGGTAAACTTTTCAATAAAAGTTTTGTTGTCGTTTAGTTGCTCAGTTGTATCCAACTCTGCAATGCCATGTACTATATAGCCTGCCACGCTCCTCTGTCCATGAGATTCTCCAGGCAAGAATATTAGAGTGGGCTGCCATTTCCTCCTCCAGGGCATCTTCCTGGCCTAGGGATTGAACCCAGGTCTCCTATATTACAGGCAGATTCTTTACTGCTGAGCCACCAGGGAAGCCCAATAATAGTGTACTTTCCATGTTTAACCCAAAATGAGATACGTTTGTTTTCATGTGTATCACTTTTAATTGCAATGCTGTCTCAACCAGGAGAATTTTCTTATACACTTACAACATTAGGACTCAAAAAAATTTTAATTATCAATGTACATACATGCTGCTGCTACGTTGCTTCAGTCGTGTCCGACTCTGTGCGACCCCAGAGACGGCAGCCCACCAGGCTCCCCCGTCCCTGGGATTCTCCAGGCAAGAACACTGGAGTGGGTTGCCATTTCCTTCTCCAATGCATGAAAGTGAAAAGTGAAAGTGAAGTCGCTCGGTCGTGTCGGACTCCTAGCGACCCCATGAACTGCAGCCCACCAGGCCCCTCCGTCCATGGGATTTTCCAGGCAAGAGTACTGGAGTGGGGTGCCATTGCCTTCTCCAATGTACATACATATTTTTGTTGTCAAGAATGGATTAGGACTTCCCTGATAGCTCAGTTGGTAAAGAATCTGCCTACAATGCGGGAGACCCTGGTTCGATTCCTGGGTTGGGAAGATCCCCTGGAGAAGGGAAAGGCTACCCACTCGAGTATTCTGGCCTGGAGAATTCCATGGACTGGATAGTTCATGGGGTTGCAAAGGGTTGGACATGACTGAGCGACTTTCACTTTCTAAGAATGGATTACTCAAAAAACTTCTAAAGATAAAGACATATTCAAGTGAAATTCCTTGAGAAGTGGAATACAGGCATGAATGGAAGGACACAAAAGATATAAAACATCTGATTCTCGAAGAACAGACTTTTCGTGCACTTTTGATAGCTAAATGGTACCTATCAACCTGACATGGTATAGACTCCACTGACTACCTTTTAAAAACTTACAATATAACAGCATTAAAATGTTAACATGTGCAACACATCAGAAACCTCAGTTACTGAACTAACCACGCAATCAATAGCTCCCCACAAGCATGCAACTTCGT
This sequence comes from Bubalus kerabau, assembly GCF_029407905.1. Classification (NCBI taxonomy): domain Eukaryota; kingdom Metazoa; phylum Chordata; class Mammalia; order Artiodactyla; family Bovidae; genus Bubalus; species Bubalus kerabau. The sequence continues at coordinate 16,566,836 of NC_073640.1, read as the reverse complement.
GAAAACCAATTTAAACCCATGTTTTATAATCTATATTGATATCAAAATCCAGTGCAAAAACGGGCCTCGGTTACTTGCTTACAATCCAAGAGCTACGGCAAGTGACGGGAGACAAGGTTTCCTGCTGAGGGAAGACCTCCCTGCCTGCTCCCAGCAGAGAGACACAGAAAGGGCAGCCTCTCACAGACCTTGCCCCCACTGGCTGGCGCTCCTCCACGTCTGGAGAGACACAAGGTCGGGAGCTGGTTCCCTGCGACCCTCACATTCTGAGCCCTACACGGATGCTCCCCGAGAGCTGCAGGGAAAGCACTTGGGGGTGTTTACACAATAAAGGGCAGCCCCTTAAACTCAAGCACATATAAAAATTCACACAGTGTGGCCAGACAGGAGTGTGAAATACAGATGTTTTAATAAATCGATACTTTAAAAGTCCCTTGAAACTAGTGATGTGGTTTGTGCTCAAACTGGCAGTACTAATCCAGCTTTAAATACAGCAGCCTTGGCTCAGATGCTCACCGACAGCATTTACTTGCAGTTCCTCTTCTGTGTGCTGATAATTCAGAAGTAAACAAGACAACCCCAGCTGGAATTACCACAAAGCCCAAATTTACAGAATCCTGGTTGACTGACATGTTCCTGGATTATGTCTGTCACCAGAAGAGCCTTAGGTACCAGATTCGCTGTGTCAGGCCTCGAGTGCACAGGAAGATCAGTACAAAATCCCAGAGGCTCTTCAACCAACCACCCTGTACGTATCAAGTTTGAGAGAAACATCAAGTCAACAGGAAGTTACAGAAACTGACAGAAGAACGTGCTGTTCCGTGTTTCTCTCAAAACTCTAAGGGCTCCAGTGCCTGAGGAAAGGGCCCTCTCTGGCTCCCAGGAGACCAATCTCCTGAGAGCAGCCCGAGCCCACCCCAGAGGTGCAGCGTGGAGAGCTGGGTGGACGGAGGCAGCAGCGCGCCCTGTAGCACCAAGAAGTCCGCCTCTGAGACCCAGAGGACAGCTGACCCAGCAGGATGACAGGGGGGTCCCCTGCCCCTGAGAAAGCTCTGGTCATTCCAGCCATGGAAGGTGCTACTGGACTCTGCAGACCTTCCCAGGGCCGGCCAGAGTCCATCCCAAAGGACATGTCCTGAGAACCGGAGCCTGCCCAGCATTGGCACTGAAGAGCCTGTTCGCCACCCACAAGAGGACACAAGGCCAACGGCCGCACCGAGCTGCTCAAACTCACAGCCTCTCAGGAGGAACACTGCTGTGTTTATAAATAGAGAACAAACGAACCGAAGACACAAAAGTGCCATTAAACCAAATTACTGTCATTCAGCTGAAAGAAACACTAGTAACTGGAAGGAAAATGTTTAAATAAGTGAGCGAGAGTAAAGATGAAGTGTGTCATCATCAGCCCCCGCTAGAAACCAAGCCTGAGGGGCAAAGGGCGCTTTAGCAGCCAGCCCAGCCTCCCCCACCCCGGCTCGGACCCGGTCCAGGCTGGCTCAGGGCCTCACACAGGTGCTAGCTGGAAACACAGAGCTCCAAGACTGCTGCCCAGATGGGGGATCTGAACACCATCCCGAGGGGCGGCCAGAGAGCCGGCCACAGGCCAACCCGCCGGAGGTCCTGGCCGAGACCCTCGTGATACTGCCGAGCCCAGGACGCTCCGCTCCTTGGCACCTGCACGGGAGCCTCTCCCAGGGCACGAGCGGGCACGGACCACGCTGCCTCTGACGGCCCCAGATCACCCACCCAGCTGCCCACAAACCTGAGGCTCCATACGAGGACGAGGACGGAGTCCTCCTGGAGAAGCTCTTGACGGCCAGGCTCTGGCCTCGCTGTTTTCGCCTCCAAGCTGTCCGACACTTGGAGTCGATACTCTGTTTGATTCGATACCAGTCGGATTCCGTGATTCCAAACTTATAGAAGAGGTGACCTGCAAAACACATCCGAAGGGAGGAAGGTGAGGCGCGGCCTCCCGCCCAGCTGTGGTCAGGGCATGGCGGGAACAGAAAGCCTGACAGGCAAGAGCCACCTTGGGCATGCCTGTCATGGGTGACGACGGCTTTCCATTCATTTAACTTGAACTTTTTTGCCCTGATCCACTCACACCAGAGGGAGACAAGCTACGAGCTAGAGGTGAGGGTTCCCACAGGCGTCCTGGATGCCCATGCTCCAACTGTCTACCCAGATCTCGTACACAGCCTTCTGGGTCCCGAGGCCAAGACAAAGTCAAGGGTCCTGAGAGCTTTACCGAAACTGAAGCTTGTCACCCCTTTCGCGCTGCCTAGCCACCTCCTTCCCTCCTCTCACGTCTCAGCTCCAACGCGATCCAAATGATCTTCCCCTCCATCAGCCCACTTGACCCCAGAACCTTCCCAACTGCCACCCCCTAGATATTGATGATATTTACTCTGTTTCCTCCACAAACACAGAGGATCTTTGTTCTGCTCACCCATGCCTGCCAAGAACCCAGAACGTCCAAGCAAGGACAGACACATCAATGTTTGTTGACTAAATGCTGATTACAATTCATCTGAAGACATTCTTCCACAGCTATTTGAGTCTGAGGCTTATGGAAGTTCCCTTGCCTCCCCATCTGCCTCCTCAGTCAGAACAGAACTCCCTAAAGGTAGAGACCAGCCTCCTCCCTGGAGCCCTCGCACACCCAGCCTAGTGAGCATCACGTCCACTGACCGCTGGCCCCAGAGAGGGAGGGACACCAGGCTGCAGCCCACCAGCACCCTCGCTGGTGGCCCCTACATTACGGCAAGCTCTCAGTGTGCAACATGGGCATCTGAGACCCCCTCTCCCACAGGAGATCCTGCCCTGCCAGCCCACCCATCTCTCAGTGGACCACCTCATCTCTTCCCTGTGCTCAACTGATAGAAACTGTCAGGAATGTGCAAACCACAAGAAATGCTTTTCACCAGGGTGACCTCCTGTCTAGCTGGTCATGAAGCTCCACTGAATAGAGAGAAAATAAGTGGATGAAATCCAAAAATTTAATAAGAAGATTAAGCTGAAAAACTTCCTGTTTTGACTGCTAAGAGCACCAAGTCTGGAGTATCTGCTGAGAGAGAAACTGATGCCCCAAATCTGAGATCTGCTCTATGGGGACCACACAATCTAGAAAGAATCAAAACAAAGGGAGTGTCTGTTTTCTTAAGTAAACTATATTTTCTTTTGTCAAAACACCTCTTGACTTTTTGTGAACATAAGCTAAGACATTTTTAACTCTAAACAGAATGACAACCAAAATGTCTGTAATCCTGATAAAGAGTAATGGGGTTAAGGAGGGCTGGGTTTAGGGGATCGGCAGGGCTGCGGCACCTCCGTGCTGGTTTCCAGGTCATCTCTAACCAGAGTCGTCCCTCACTATTTACTGAGGGATGGCTCCATGCAAGGGATGGCTCTAAGTGCAGGGCAAGCTCACAAAGTCCCAGCCAGTTATTCACTTGAGTGACAAGAGAACCCAAGTACCGGCCACAGTTACAATAGAACTCAAACACTGACTGAGTCCAACTATTGGAACTACAATCGTATAATCACTGGGGACTGACCACTAAATACAGTCGTACAGTCACAGGAACAGCCAGCTACTGACTACAGCTGCAGAGGTGCCCAAACACAGGCAAAGAGCTGATGACCACACGCATGTCCACCACCTCGTCAGGGGCCTGCTCCAACACAGACGGACCCCTGCAGACCACCCTCCGGCCCCTCCTGACTTCTGTGCAAGGAAAACACCTTCCAAACGCCTCGAGGGATTAACAAGATTATGCAAACTTTCAGAACATGTTACTAACAGAAAAGAATATATACAAGACACATGAAGGTGTACAAATATAAGAAACAAACGAAAACGTTAATACTTAAATTCGACTTTGTAAAAACCAACCTGCCAGTTTAAAACCTGGCTTATGTCCTTTAAAGAAAAAATACACATTCTCATAGTTCTGCACTAACCATTTTTAAAAGCTTCTAAGACATCTTATTACATAGTTCCTTCCAACAGTGACTCAAGACTCCAGCTCTATGGCAGATGCCCCCATGATGGCTGCCAAGAAAAACTAATGAAGGAACCAGCAGCACAGATGCCCCCTCACCAAGGGGCTTGCCTCTGCCCCGGGAACCATACGGGGTGGGGGGGGGGGGCACCGAAGGCTGGCGCCACAGCTGGGCTTCCTCTCTTTGCCAAAGGCATCCCTCATCTTTTCTGACAGCTCTGAGCAACCTCAGCTGAGTCAAAGGAGGAGGGAAGCTCCCATAATGAGTGATAAAAAGATTACTTTGAATTAACTCCTTTTCACACTTGCTGAAGCATTTTATCTCAAGTCATTTGATGCTCCTAAGAAAACCTCATGAAATAAGAACGCCACTATCCTCACTTCAGCTCTAAAGCTGAGTTATCAGCGAGGAGTGAGAACCAGCCTGAAAATTCAAGCCTTCGGCACCCACCCACGTAGAGAAGAAATGGCCACAGACAGCCCAGAAGCCCCTCCCCACCCCAGCACCTCAGGACTCTCCGTCCCAGCGCTTGGTCTCAGTGGCAGACAAGCCAGCCAGCCCCTCAGCAGCTGGTGGGGGTGTGGGGGACTGCAGCAGGCAAGCCCCACCCCGCCACGGGCGCCCTGCCCCTTGGAGTTTGAGGAGAGCCCGCTCCAGGGTGCCCTGAGAGTCAGGGCCCCACCTGCCTCTGCTTCTCACAGGCTCCCTCCCCCCACCAGCCCACACTGACCACGACTACCTCCCAGCCCCCAGAGAGGCGTGCTGGGCTGGGCCTGGAGGAGCCTGATCACCCGGGGTTCCAAAGAACCCAGGCCCTGAGCACTGTACTGAAACGCGCCCCAAAGTTCACATCCACGCCCAGGACCCAGAACGTGGTGATGCTCCTGGACACAAGGTCGCCGCAGACATGAGGAATTAACCACAGAAGCGGTCACACTGGAGTTCAGTGGGCTCTGAGTGCAGCAGGACAGGGCTGCCAGGAGGAGAGGAGAGAGACACAGACGCACAGGATCACACGGCCATGTGATGACAGACCCTGACTCGTGCTGCTACAAACCATGATGGCCACGGGCCACAGGCTGTGAGCCTCCACCACAGACAAGACAGACTCACCCCCAGCCCTCCCAGGGAGACTGGCTCTGCTAGAACCGTGGTCTCAACCTCATGGCCCCAGACATGGCCAGCCTGTCACACAGAGAGGCCAGTGTCAGCGGGGCTCTAGGTCCCTGTGGACCATCACCAACACCATCTCTGCCCCAGGCTGCCTCGGGAAAACCTGACGACAGTCCTCATGCACACGTGACTCCCATCTGTGCTGCCAAATCACATCTCCCGGCGCTGGGGTCTCTCCATGTTGTCCTCCTCACAGCCGTCTTCAAAGAGCTGTCAGCTCAGGGCCCCGGGGGGCATGCCAGCCTCATCTCTACTCTCATAAGATCAGCCAGAAGGCTCCCGCAGCCTGAGCAGATGCCTATGTGACTCACCAGTAAAGCCCTGAGAACTAGGCTTCAGCTCTATCAATTCAATGGGGAAAAGGCAACTGCTCTGTCTTTAGATCCTAAGCCTCACGACAACATGGCCAATTTCTTTACGTTTACAATAAACAGCTCCTTTTTGCACAGAGCATGTGAACTGTATGGCTGGTCATCCCAGCTTCTGGGGGCCCGTTAACCCTGGGGAAGCCTGAAGAAGCTAGCATCCCGCATGTTTCTCGCTCAGTAACTTTGCTCCCTCGCTCAAAGAAGTGCTTGTGATTCAAATGCTAATTTTTTTCCCCACCCCTGGAAAAAACCAAGCAAGGAAAATACTTCTGATAATCAGAAAAAAAGAAAAAATGTAAAACCCAGTCTTGTCCACAGTGAGGTGGACGTGGCTGGCGGTGGTGACAGTGGGTTCCTGACCCAGGAGGTGGCTGGCGTGCCCCAAGTCAGAAGAAGTCTGAAAAAGAAACTGCAGGGACTTCCCTGGTGGGCCAGTGGTTAAGACTCCATGCTTCCACTGCAAGGGGCATGGGTTTGATTCCTGATCGAGGAACTAAAACCCCACATGCCAAGAAGTGTGGCCATAAAATTAAAAAAAGAAAGCTAAGTGTAAGCTAAGTGTACGTGTACGGGGCACCCGCTCCTGACCAGCTCTGACCCAGAGCCGCCCCACCCCACCTCTGGGGGTCCCCTGGTGCCCGCCCCAGCGGGACCAGGGGTGGCACTTACACCGGATGCCGTAGATGGTCAGGGGGTCGAGCTGCTTCTTGCCGTGCTTGCCCTGGCCCGAGAGGTTGGAGACAGCCTGCACCTCGCGGTGGAAGAGGTAGTCCAGCAGCGTGAGCGCCATCTTCTCGGCCGTGCGGCAGTTGGTGCTGATGTGCAGCATGTCGGAGGGGATGATGGCACAGCGCACCCGCATCTCGGGGTTATTCTCGTCCCCCAGCCACGTGCCGTTGGGGTAGTCCTCTGGAAGACAGAGGGGTCCGGGTGAGCCCCGCGGCCTACAGTGCCCACGCCCCCAGCTTCCTTGAGGGGAGCCTGGGGGGCGAGCGTCTGGAGCTCAGCTCACTCAGGAGGACCTGCCCTCTCGACCTCAGTGAGGCAGCCAGGGACGCTCCCGCGACGGGCAAGAAACCAAAGGAGGAAATGGGGCGGCAGGGCATCAGGGAGGCTGGCACCCACTCCTCCCAGCAGGAGGCAGAAGCCCACCTGTCTGCAAGCCCAGCAGCACCCCGCCAGCTCCATCAGCAATGAGGGGCAACGCTATACCCTGACAGGGGCCAGTGTCCCCGACACGCCTCCCCCGTCTGTCACAGCCTCCCGGGAGTTGCAGGATTGACTAAGTGTGTGAAAGGGCTTAACGCTGTCAAACAAACATCAACTTTAAAAAGCCTCATCTTTCGGCCGAAGGAAACTCCACTTAGGAACGCAAATCAAGAGAATGCTTGACGCTGCTCGCACAGTGGCCGCGTTCCAAGCACTCCTTCTGATCCTCATGTGGAAGCAAGTTGAGGCGCAAGGCGGCCCCTCAAAGCGCCTGCACTTGGGGGCAGGGTGACAGGAGGGGGAGTTAAACCTCACAGGGGGACCCGGCTTCCTGCAAAGGATCGCCAGGCCAGGGGCCTTAAAGTCATGTTCCAGCCAGGCTTGTCACTGTTTCAAGATTTCTCATGAAATTTATTTTGAAATGTCCTGATATTTACATTCTGGCTTCTATGCACAAAAAAAAGGCCCCACAAAGGGCAGCCAACCCGCCCAGCTTTGCCACAGGCCTGGAAAAGAGCACAGGCCAAGAGGCCGGCTGTCTGGAACTTGCACGCTCTGCTCTGCGAGGGCGGCCTCTCCAGGCCAGGCTCCTGAATCACGCAATTTCCTCGAACACCAGGCAAGGCTCAGCAGCCCCATCATGACAACCATGTCACCCCTGGGCTGGCCAGCCACTAGAGGGGTGAGGGAGACTGGCTCCTGACATTGGCTAAGGACAGAAAACAGATTACAAGTCTGACTTTTGGAACTCAGAGTAAGAGATGAGTAAGAAGAACCACTTCTCAGGAACAGGCTGGTTTGGAGGCAAAGAGCCAGGAGCAGCTTTCTGCCATCAGCCACCTGTGGCATTTACCTGACCACAGAAAAAGCAAGTGGACACATGATCCAAATGTGATGCGAAGGGACTTCTAGAGGCAGTGGCTCAGGCACTGCTGGAATGCCCCAAAGGCACCATCTCCCAGCGAGTTTATTAACTTACCTACAGAGAGTGTCAACTCTATGCCCGGCACTGGGTCTAATGCTCAAGATCTAAACCCTCAGTGAACCTAGAATGACAGGCTTAACGACACCAGAGTGGAAGGACTGCCCTCCACCTGCAGCCATCCGGCCACGAAGCAAGTAGGGGCAGGACGGGGGAGGGAAGCGGGGAGAGAATTGGAGGGGTCACTGCAGGAAGGCGCCATGCAGGCTGGTGCAAGGACATCGGGCTGCAGGCTTCAACCCCAACCTCCACACCACCAAAGACCCTGCAGTTTTTCTCAGGAACAAGTATTATGAATTCTGTGTAGCCAGCTCCTATGTTTAGACAATATTTTTAAAGCAAACACTGGACAAGAGTTCAGTGTCATTTTCCAAACCGTGAGTCAACATCATGTCAAAGAGATGCCGCGCCTGTGCGTAGAGGAGGCGGGACACCAGGTGGGTCGGAAGGGGGCGCTGGCAGGGGTGTTCTGACTCGGCTTCTCCATCACAGACTCCAACTGACATCAGCTTCCCTGGGGGGCTGCCTGTACACATACCCCTACTTGGCTCCCCAGAGCCTGTGTGCGCGCCGTGTACGTCCCTGCTGGACCCGCAGACCAGAGGCTGGGGAAGGGAGGGGACCAGTGCCGAAAGCCCTCAGCGAGAGGTCCTCTGGTGCCCCGGGCCGGTGCTAGGAGCGCCCACCTGTCCAAGCCCTGGACCTGGCCCTGCTGCCATCCTTCTAGACGACACCCACCAGGAGCCACCAGGCTCCAGTGACGACGGAGGAAACAGGCCGGGGCCACACCATGCCATCCCCCACACACAGAGACACAGGACACAGAGGGCAAGAGGCAGACACTGTCCAGCTGATCTGAGAAGGAGAAACGAGGAAGTGATCTCATCTATGAAACTGAATTCTCAGGAAGGCAAAACACCACGTCCAGTGGATGAACAAGTTTACAAACCAAAACTAATCCTGGTTTTCTACGTAAACAGTAAGCACCCATCATGCTGCCTGATGGAAACTACCCAGGCTTCACAGATGAGCTCTGGGAACCCTGTGGCAGACGTGAGCATGGGAGAACATGGCGAGGAAGTGACCAAACGGCCACCGTGAGCACAGGTGCGAGGCCGCGAGGACAAATCCTGGACCCACGAGGGCTGTTTCCTCACCCAGCTCCCTGCTGACACGTGGCCCCAGCCCTGGAGGTGGCACATGGGCCGCAGGGCAGTTACCAGCACACTCTGGAGGATGAAAGACGTCACTTCAAGCTCCTACACGAGTAGAGGACACAGCACCCTCCACGTTCCCTGGCCCAGATGCTCTGTCCTCACCCGGGGGCACCGGTCACAACTGTCGACACAGCCCTATCTCACCTCTGGCCTGACACGGGGGCCGGAGCCTAGCCTGACAGTGACAATGAACCGTGCCCTTTAAATGTAAAATAAGATGGAGCACCTGCCCACATAAATATTTGAGAAATCTGCCTTTTGACAATTCAAAAAGAATATATTTATTTTGCTAAAATAGCTTGGTCCAGTTTTGGCAGCTGAAACAATAGATTCTAGTAGCTCTATTTAAAAACTACTAGTTGGATTTTAAGAAAAATAAACTTGCTTTCTACTCCAATCATTTAAATCTTTAATTAAATTAACTGACACTTCTGAAAAACCTATTTGAAGAAAACCCTTCAGCCAGTAACTTGAACTTTCTAACCACTCAAATAGCTCAGAATACAAATATGTGTTTCGAGGCTCTATTTTAGTTCCAGGAAAATGAAATGAGGAGAAAGCGATGAAATAAAGAGGATGACTGCATTCTCAAGGGTGTCGAGTTGAAGCAGAGAAAGCAGCCAGCTGTGTCCCCACCTCCCCACCCGCTGACGTGCACACATACGTGTGTATATACACGCATACACATGTGTACATCATGTGAATACAAAGGCCCACCTCCTGAGCTGGTGGCGCACACCCTGACACGTCAGCCAACACCAGGGAGATGTGACTCCAAGCCGCCCGGCTGTCCCTGGACCGAGGCGTGCGCACCCCTGCATCCCTCTTCTTCAAGTGCAAAGCTGATCATGTAGGGTGGACAGGATGGTCTCTAACCTGTGCCTCCTGCAAGCCAGGACTTCACATGCATTACTGCAACTCAGGGACTCTGAGAAAATGCCCCACGAGGCGTCACCCCACCTCCAAAGCAAAGGGCAACCCCCGAATCCGTGGACTGTGACCTGCACACCCTGCCCATGCCTCATGCAGGCTGGGAGGCCACCAACCACTCCAGACGCCATCTCCCAGCCAAACCCAGCCCATCACCCTAACTCTCTCCAAATATGCCAGGGGCTCACCCATGGGGTCCCAGAAGCCTCTAAATCCTGTCCAGGTGGCTGTGATGGACGGAAAGGTCCCCCAGATACCCTGGGCTCCGGTCCCCCTCAACCCTCACTGATGACTGGCTCAAATCTCTGCAGCCACAATAGGGGACTGGGGGCACATTTCAGTCTCCAGTTAAAGGATGGTGAACAAGCTGAGAGAGGGCAACCTTCCCCATTCACTACAGGCTTCGGGGCGCATGGGTGACCATGCAGGAGCTGGGGAAGGTCACAGGAGGTCAGGTCCTCAAGGCAGGCCTCTAGCCTCTCCAGGCCAGCCTCAGAGGACACCCTGTGTCATGAGTGGGTGCTGGGCTGCACTTCCGCCAGGCTTTCAGACAGGCTGCCCCAGCTGCTCGTGTATTTCTCTGCGTGTGACATGTAGGCTGTGGGGGTACCGAGGGGCTTGGGAAGGGGCTCAGAGAGGTTTCCAGAATCTGCTTCATGGGCTGCCTCCCAGCACAACCACATACTACCCTTCGTATCCTATGCCGACCCGAGTCCTTCTGAGTGAAGGTATTACACCTTTCTTCAAGGCTCCCGAACCACCTGCTCCTTCCAGGCTCCACTTCCCTGCCACAACCCTGCCCCAGCATACCCCAGGAAGGTGCATAAAATCATTTCACTGACTTGGGGCTTTGAGACATGCACAGGCTGATTTCTGACAATCATTCAGTTTTCATTAAGGTACTTCTCTACTGAAAGCAAGTTCCAAATTATCTTATATGAAGGATTAGTCCAGCTTTGTAAGAATTATCAAATGCATAAACAGCAAGAATTAAAACTCGTCATTAAGAATCTAATGAAATCCCTTCATTAATGAAGAGATCCCATTTTCAGTCCATGCTGGCTAGTCTGTTTCCTTAACTCAGCTCACCAGCTTAGTCGCTGAACTAAGAGACCAAAACCTGTACACACACTGTCAGTACTTAACCAAAGACAGGAGTGAACTACGACCTCTCTCCGCCAGGGGCGGGGTGGAGGGCAGGAGCTAAGGAGTAAGCCTACGGCTCACCGCCCCTCCCATCTAGCACTTCCCTCCGATCCAAATGCAGCCGGTGCTGCAGCAGCCAGAGTGCCAAATTAAGACACAGTAAACCCCTGACACCTCCAGATCTATCAGGGAACAGCACGGCGTGCCAACCCACGCAGACCACGTGGGATTTCTAAGAAATAACCATTCTGAAAATCCATGGTTCTCTGCAGTGAAGCACAGAAGTACTCTGGTAAGACGATCAGAGCATGTGTCCAGTGCAGCCCTGGGCTCTTATCAGAAGGAAGAGGACTCTGGCCCCTCACTGCCTACGAGCTAATGCCACTTCTCCGATAGGCACTCCCCAGGCCTGGCGGGTCAGTCCAGGGAGGGTGTGGCAGGGAAACAGCTAATCTCCCGCTCAGAGCATCCGAATCGCTCGGGATGTTGACCAGACAGCCTGTGGCAGCTCCACAGGACTCGTCCTTGCGTTAGCTCCTCTCCCTGCGTCCTCGTGCACGGCGGCCACTTAGGTGCATGCGCCGTCTCTGCTCCATCTTCACAAACCCCAGGCTAACCGAGGACACTCAACCCGACACTCAGGACGCTGGAACTGCAGGGGGACCTTCCGGAGGACAGGGGTAACCTCCTACTCAGACCCTCAGAAAACCTGTACTTTTTCCCTATAGATGTTAATACTAAGAAGCTCAAACTGTGATTCCTTTATGTACATTCACATCTGACTCAGTCTGTAGCTTCCCCCACTGAAATATATTTCACATTAATCATACCACATTAAGAAATAATAGACAACATCTGTTTTTATGATAATCCCAGACTCCCCCAAATGACCCCATGTCATGTTTAGAGCTGATGCCATTAAACCAAACAAATCAGGTCTAAAGTAAGTAGCCAGATCTAGGGAGGTTATTTACCCAAAACCACATGGATGAAGAATAAACACTTTCTCTGCAACTGTTGCAAGTGTAATTTTCATTCGCTTTCCACCAGGATGAAGTCAGGAGCACCTCTCTTCCTCACACCTAATGAGTCAGAGACTAGTGCCCCTGACCCAGCGATTCCACTCCCAGGTATCAGCCCCAGAAAAATGAAAACACACACAGAACCCTGCACACAGACGTGCAAAGCAGCACTGCTCACAACACTCAGAAAGTGGGCACAGCCCCAGTGTCCATCGATGAGTGATGGACAAACAGCACGTGTCTCCATGACGGGCCGTCACCCGGCCAGAAAGAATGAAGCACTCGTGCATGCCACAGGAGGGCACTACCGCTTCCCTCAGGTGAAACCTGCACGACCAGCAAGAAGCTGGTCAGAGGCCACGGGATGGAGGACCGGGCACGGGGTCCTGCCCTGGGGTCTCTCTGGGGAAAACACCCTGGACTCGGACAGTGGTGCTGTGCACTCTGTGAACGGACTAAAGCCTGCCAGCACGTCTGCTTTAAGATGGTCGGTTTCATGGAATGGAAAGCTTTTCCCTGTGCCCACTCTGACATCTCAATCCTGCAACTTGTGTTAGAGTTGAAAAGAACTTTGTTTTCAACATTTTAATGTGGTAACAAGTCTTTCAAAAGGGACAATCTTTGTCTGTAGAAAAATCTACACTTTTAGGAAAAAATCAACAACTTGGACAGAGGAGCAGAAACACCCCACCAGCCCTCCCTAGTTAACAAACTACAAGCTTGAGAACTTGGTGACACAATGCTACGTCTGCCGAGTAATCACATCTGTCTTTCCAGGCACTGTCATAAGGCCTGTTTGGGAAACGTTAACTCAACCTTCAAGAGCAGGACAGAGATGCCAGGCAGCAGGAACTCTCTGGAGCACAAGCCAGGCCACCTCCCAGACCCAGGGCCAGGTGAGAGTGGACCCCAGACCCCACAGGAGAGAGGAGGGTCCCCCTACATCACATTGGGCAGGGGCGGCACAGCCCCCCGCATGGCCTCGACCTGGACACTCAGTCCCTCTGAATGGAACCCTGACCCTCATCAGAGACACAGGCCAGAGCTGTGGTCAGACAAGTGAGCCGACCGCCAGCTATCAAGTCACAACTGCCCATCACCAGAACCAGATTCAGCTAGTGAAACTGACTGAAAACGATTATGTAAATCACTATTAACATGGAGAGATTTCTACCATGCAGTAGGGAGAAGCAAGTTATAGGATGGTAAATAGAGTATGTGATTTATAGAGCTCTCTGGACCAGAAATGTTTCCAGTTATTCTCACTTCCTTCGTCATTTTTATATTTTATCATCTTTCAAAAGCAATAAATACATATTACTTTTCTAAACAATGGGGGAAAAACCTGAGCCCTGTGGGGATTTCACTCTCCATTTGGTCAGAAATTCACACATCACTGCCAGTCACCCCCTCCGTGGTCACCAGTGAACAGTCCACGTGTCGCAGGCCCTGCGGCTCCAGCCTGTGCTGTTCAAGGGCCACTGCACACCCGTTACCTCACGTGCAGAGAGGACGCACCTTCCGAGTTCAAGGTGATGAGGGTGACGTTGTTGCCGATGTTCTGGCTTCCTGACTGCCCGCAGTTGGAGACGGAGTCGCTGGCCTCGGACCCACTCTCTCCGTCCTCGTTGTGGCTGTCCTCCTGACCTGGCACCTTCACCACGATGGTGTTCTGCCGACGCCCGGGCACCGCGCTGCGCGGAAACAGAGACACCAGCAGCGTGGTGAGAGAAGCACGGCAGCACGCGGAGACAGTTCCGCACGCACGCTCCCCCGCACGCCTCGGAGAGACGTACCCCGGCACGCGCACCGCGCCACCAGCCTTCCCGCAGCTCTTTCTGCTCACGTTAACAGCAGGAAGCAGTCTGCGGCTCCGAGAAACTGCACGAAACTCGAAACGTTTTAAGGGAGTGAAATCACAACAGGCTGTGACTCGAGGCCGGGCACACGGCCTCCCGTCACAGAGGGGACCTTGCACAGCACTGCCGTCGGGGTCACAGCAACTTCTTGGAAAGCGTCTGCAGACTCAGATGACAGCCCCAAACTGCTCCGTCCCGGGACATTCTGAACAAGACGTCCCGGGAGGATGCAGCTCTCGCTCCCAACTGTCCCCCGCTGACAGAAGCTGCTCGAGTGGGCTAACAAAGCCAGTCAAGAGCCTCCTGGGGGACCCTCTCACCACCACAAGGGACCCTGATGCGGAACAGTGAGACACCGCCAGGAAACCAGACCACCACAGCTCCAAAACGTGCTCAAAATAAAAAAAAAATTTATCTGGAGACACGTGACCCTTTGACTTCCTTTAAGAGACTGCTGCACCCAGAGAGGGGAAGCAGTGAGATGTCCCTGCTCGAGGGGGCTCCATCCCGGGGAAGGGAGTCCATCCTGGGGCTCGACCTCACTAAATGCTCCGAACCTGCCATGACCGCCACCCTCGCCAGGCCCGTCTCATGGGCCGTCTGCTCCGTGGCCTTGGCCCCGTGTCTGCACCCACCTCCCTTGGCCGGGCTCCTGGGGGCCTGGGCCACAAGGAAGAAGCAGGACTGCTGCAGGAGGGCCTGAGAGACTCGCTGGGAAGCAGCGTGGCGGGGCCAACGCCATGGGGAGGGGGGGCCTGTACCTGAGGGGCAAAGATGCCCACCACGCACCCTCGCCTCAGCTTCAGGTTACAGCCGAAGTGTCTCCAGAGAGAAAGGAGTGGAGAAGGCACCACCTCTAAATGCCTCCACCACTTTGCCAATGAGACGGGGTGTCCGCCGACCCGACATGCTCGGACAGACAGACAGACAGATGGGAGTGAGGTGAGAGGACAGGGTGCGCGGACCACAGTGAGCACACAGGGCCCGACGACACGAGCGACCCGGACGCCGCCCCGTCCCCGGGGCCCGGTGGTGGTGGTGAGAGGTGGGGGTCGTGCTACTGACTTGCTAATGACATTTTCCAGGGGCTCCGGTGCCCTGCCGCTCAGGGGGTCTTCCATCTTGGCTACAACGGCGTTCTGCCGATCACTGTTGAGAATTACTGTAGTCTGGGGGACGACGCTAGGGAACAAGAATCACAGAGAAAAGAAGACCTTAACACGACAGCGTTCATGGTGAGAGCAGAGTCATCAGCAGTCAACGTCCCTGCCCTGCTCCGAGCAGGGGAGGCCCAGCAGGGCCCCCGACGTACATGAGCAACACCGGCAGAGGGCCAGATGGGGCAGTGGGGGCTTCTTAACAGAGCCTAAGCCTGCTCCTCGTTGGTACCGGCAGGAGAGGTGGCTAGGAATGTTCTCATCTTTACGGAGAAGAGATGGTGCCACAGCTGTCCACTCTACAGCCAGGAGCTCCCTTCTGAAATCTAGGCTTTCGGTCCCTTGCCAGGTGGGAGTGCTGTGCGCAAAGGGCAAACCTTTGAGGCAGGGGCCACGGGTGACTGCCCAGCACTGACCGCTGGGTTCTGCCAGGCCAGTGCAGGACCCACAGCCCAAGGCTGGAGACTGTGCTTTGAAGAAAATCATGCTCAAAGAACTGTGCCCTGACAGGGGCTGTTCCTTGGGGGAAATGTGTGTTTAAACACGTGGGAGACACAGTCATCGAGACTTCTTGCTCCTGAGACCTCCAATCCTCGGCACGCCTTGTGCAGAAAGAACAGGTGGTTGGGATGCACAGCTATGTCACCCGGGAAGAACGTCACCCCTAGACCTCACCCCCCAAAAATCAGCGCTGGGAAGACCCTGTTTTTACAGGCGGAGCACTCACATACGCAAAAGCACCCGTGAGAACCCCATCCCCCGTCCCAGCCACACACTGTCAACACCCCCAAAATCAGAGGCACAAATGGTACCGTTTCCTGCCATTTGACACAGTGTATCACAGGACCATGGGGTGTTTTCCTAAAATAAAAACACAGTCACTGCATTCCACTCACAGCCATTATCGTCTTCTTAGTTATTCTACTTAGTTGTCAGTGACACCGGAGGTAACCCCCCAGGCCCTGACAATCCACCCACAGGTCCGCATCACAGGTGTCCAGGTACCGAGGTGACATGTACGGGCTCCTATGTGACGGCCTCAGCGACTCGTGTCAAAACAGGAGATGGTATTTTCCCAAGCGTGTTCCCGGAAGGCTGGTGTCACCCAGGTCCCCACACAGAGACATCCATCCCCTCACCCCAGTGGCGTGTGAGCCCTTTCACGGGCTGAGAGGTAAGCCACAAACAACAGGTTAAAACGGGCTCACACCAATGTCTGGTAGAGTTGCTGACTAAACGGGCCTCTGCTTCCCACAGGACCTCAAGGTGGAGGGAACGCTGGTCTGAGGCAACCACTTTAAGCTGGAGCAAAGCCAGCCCAGGGGGCACCTGGCTCCGTAGCTGTGCAGGGCCCTCAGTGACTCAACTCCGTGAGGCCCTCCTTCCAGAAGGTACGACGTCCTAAAGATGACCCTTGGGACAGCACCTCTGGCCAACGTGGTTGCTCACTTTCACAAAGCTTCCCCTCAACCACACCAAAGAGCCCCATCCACCCAGACGTGAGATAGGAGGCGCCCTGCAGGGGTCCCTCCTCACCACCTGCCTTCCACGAAGCGCACGTGAAACCATGACCGCAGGTTTCAGAGCCCAGAGCTGCACATAACCTGCGGTGACGGGCTGCCGAGGCCGCCGGCACGCGGGGGAGGCGGTGAGGAGCCTCCACCCCCACACCCTGACCTACACAAAGCTTCTCAGGACTCAGAGCTGTCAAACCTGAAGACAGAAACAGAAGCGCTGAGCCCTGCTTCATTTTAAGTGACGGATCACTCAAGCCAGCCAGAGATTCAGGAAGTAACTCACACTAAAGCCCCATCCATCTCGGGGAGGGTAGGGGGGGTACATTCACAACACTGTATTGTTAAGAGTTAGTTGTAAACTAGTAGTAATTTGCATGGTTTTCCTCAACTGCGAACTAACAACTATAGAGAGTTCTCAATCCAGAAGAGATTAAAACAAAACAAAAAAAACCTTCAGGCCTTATGGTTACAAGAAATACAATTTTCAGCTTCAAGTTCTATCTGTATTTCCGTTACTAAGGTGTGTAACAACCTGGTTCACAGGATAAAATTTTGTGAAGAAAATGAAATGGGAATTTAAGTCCAAAAAAGCAAAAGGGACGATGTAAAATTTGACTGTCTAAAGCTTATTCATGGGATTTTTTTTTTAAGGATGACTGTATTTGGATTATAACTGAAACACTTAAGAAAGCAATGAATCAGTCTGTTTTTAAGTATCAACATTAACGTGCCAGACAATATACCCTTTCCGCTAATGGAGTTATGTCAACCTCAAACTGTACAAAATAATACTCTGGTTTTCAGAAACTATGCAACATCCACAGGACACCGAGGAGGAGGCAGCAGTTACCCTGAGGAGCAAGTGTCACTGCACGTGAGCATCCTGCCGAGGCGCAGTCACAGCCCCAGGGACCAAGTCAGACACAACCTGGGGGGCTACTGGGAAGGGGGCTGCAGAGGTGATTCAAAGGCCCAGCTTATTGGCATTAGATTAATCAAGGAACAGATCATCCTGGGTGGGCCTGCCCTGATCAGGAGAGATCTGTAAAAGAAGTTCAGGCTTTCCCTGGTCTTGGAGACGCCAAACAGCTCCTGCCCGCGGAGTCCCTGCTGGAGATGAACCCCTTCCCCGTCCTCCTGCCCCACAGACTGCACGCACACATGCCTGGCCACCCCCATGGCTGTGTCAGCCAATGCCGTGTAGGGCATAAGCCTGGGCCCGAGTGTGTGCCTGGGGCACACACGCTTGTTCAACCTTTCACCCAGACAGGGGCTCTGGGGGTGTCTGTGCGCTTTGGTTATTACACATAAAGTTGCCATGGACACTTGTGTGGAGGTTCTGTGTGAACATAAGTTTCCACTTCTCTGGGCTAAGTGCCCAAGGATGTGCTTGCTGGGCCACATGATGAGGGCAGGTTAGCTTGGAGGAACACCCCCCCACCACTGCCCTGCAGCAGAGTGGTGGCCCCGTCCACCCGCCCACAGTAGCAGTGGGAGGCCCAGGGGCGCCGCACTCGCTGGCGTCTGGAGGGTCCCTGGGGAGCTCTGTGGTCTCCTCGCCACGTTTCCCTGCTGGCTGACGCTGCTCAGTGGCTCTCCATGTGCTTACTCACCATCCACACCTCCTCTCTAGTGAGATGCCGGTTTCTGCTTTTTGCCCAACTGTCCAACTGGATTGGCTGGCTTTTCACTGTTGAGTTTCGAGAGGTCTTTACCCTGGACATTCCACTAATCTTTTATCAGATGCGTGGTTTAAAAATAGCTTCTCTTAATCAGTAGCCTGTCTTTTCAGCTCCCAACAGGTCCTTCATGGAACATAAACTTTTAATCTTGATCAAATCTAATTTATCTTTTTTTCATGGATGGTTCTTTTGGTATGAAGTCTCAAAAGTTCCCTGCCTAGCCCCAGGTCTCAAAGGTTTTCTCCTGTCTTTATCCCAAAATTCTGGAGCTTTACATTTTACCTTGAAAGCTGTAATCCACTCTGAATTAATTTTCTTTCAAGCTGAGGTTTCCACCAAGGTACACTTCTTTCATCTTTCCTGTGGACGCCAACTGCTCCAATACCATTTATTCAAAAAGCTGTCCTTCCTCCATCAAACTGCTTCTGCAGCTTTGTCAAAATCTAGCTGGCATGTTTGTGTTGGTCTTACTCTGGGCTCTCAAGTCAGTTTCATTGATCAATTTATCTACCCCTGGGTTATTCTGGTTTTAAAGCTTTATGTGTTCAATTCATTCCCTCACAGTCTTAAACCATTACGACATCTTTACCTAGAACTGTATGTCCGCTTTTAAAGTTCCTGTTAAATGAAAACTTAACCAAGAGGGAAATGGCTAGACCCAGAGACCACCCTGATTGTTTTAATTCTAAGATTAGGCTAATTTGCAAGCTGGACATTCTCACCCAGTTTTAAGATTACGCTAGTTACTAGTTGAGTACTCTTGCCTAGGTATACTCTCATTCATCCCACAGCATGTGACGGAGGGCCGCCACCCTGCCGGAGAGTGACTGTGAGTGCAGGACCCCCACTGCTCTTCAGGGCAGTCACAGGAGGGCCGCTCCCCATGGGTAGGAGTGGCCCAGAACCCCGCCTGAAAGGAGGCCCCACCCTCACCCTTAATGGGCAGCAGGCACTGCACTACCTTCCCTGCACAGAGAGGCGGACATCCAGTCCACGGTCACACGGTTACTCAGTGGTCAAGTCAGGTTCGAGTCCAGGTCCTTGAGCAGCAGAGCCAACCTTCCTGACCAAAGTCTGTGGAGCCGGATCTGTACCCCACAACTCCCTGAACCTCAGATTCTTGTTTTTTTAACAACTTCTCTGGGTGATTCTGATGGGTGCGCAGGTTTCACACAACACCAAGCACAGCAGCCCTGGTCCTGCTACGGCCGCCTGGGCCTCCCCCACAGCCTCTGTGCTGTGAGTCTGCTCTGTTCAGTGACGTATCCCAGCGCCCAGAGGGACGCCCAGGATACCGGCAGTCCTGTGTGGTCGAGGAGCAGCCTCAGATCCCGGTGGTGTTCCTAGGCTCATGCAGCTGGTCTGCACGGTGACAAGAGCAGGGCGGGCGTCCAGAGACGCAAGGCCTGCGGCACAGGCCAGGACGCCGCCCTCACTCAGGGCAGCCTGCTTCCTGAGCTGGTGCCTCAGCAAGCGCGAGGCTGGCTGACGCTGGACGCTCACCGAATGACGAGCATTAATTCTAGTGACTTCTGGCCTCCTGGGTTACCCCTCATAGCAACCCTCCCTTATGATTTTTATTCCCCTTTTACTGTTGAAGAAATTGATGTTTAAAAAGGGTAGAACCTGCCTGAGGTCTCACCATTCACAGGCAATGGAGCCTGGATTCAAAACCGAGAATCTCTCATGTCCTTTGCCACTTGCTGGTGGAGAAGAGAAATAATCCTATTTCAATGACTGCTACCACTCACCTTGCAGTACTGGGGATTTTAATCACTTTGTTTTGATGGATTTGAAACCAAATGTCTTCAGCTTTCAGAGGTGTACTGGCAAGCATTTTCCAATTACACTTACAAAGTGGCCCCCAACTTTCCCTCAGTGTCAGGACACTGCTTTGCGAGCAGGTCAGAAGGTCCTGAGCTGCTGTCCTAAAACAACTCGTCAGTCCCACCAAGTGACCACTGTTTGAATAGACACTGGCCGCCATCAGTGGACAAGCAGCCATGGGCATGGCTGGGGTTGGGGGGCAGGGGTTAAACCCACCAGCATTCCTTAGGCTCCTAGAACAGGGTTCCTGGGAAGATCAGGTCTATGTGAGCAGCACAGTCGCCCCTTATTTCCAGTCTCCAGGGAGCAACGAGAAAGTAGGCAGGCCCTGACCACGCATTCTCCAAGCAAACACGCGGGAGAGGAGTTCAGCTGCTATCCACAGCAGATGCTCTAGGGTGGGGCTGAGTCCCAGGACAGGAGGCTGTCCTCGAGTGTCCACAACTGTGCCTCCACACAGGCCGAGGGCACTGCCATCTGGGCAGAAGCTTCAAACCTCCCACAGACAAGCTAGGTAACTTCAGTGTCCAAAGGCCGAGTCCTCCAGAGAGTTCTCACCACACAGGCCTGGGGAGGCCAGGCTGCGGTGTCTGCCTCAAACCCCATCCCCTACCTTCAGGACCGAAACCACACTCGGCACCAAGGGTCACCGGGACCTGCCGCCCTCGACCTGGGGTGAAAGCAACGCTCACACACTCAGCTGTGGGAATCATTCTGGCTTATACCTGAGTCACCGTGACTAACAAAACAGCCTGTCTGTGGCCCACTGCCTGCCTTAATTGGAGAAGGAAATGGCAACCCACTCCAGTACTCCTGCCTAGAGAAGACAAGAGGACAGAGGAGCCTGGTGGGCTGCTGGTCCATGCGGTCACACAGAGTTGGACACGACCGAAGCGACTTAGCATGCGTGCATGCCTTGGAGAAGGCAATAGCAACCCACTCCAGTACTCTTGCCTGGAGAATCCCAGGGACAGAGGAGCCTGGTGGGCTGCCATCTATGGAGGCGTACAGTCGGACACAACTGAAGCGACTTAGCAGCAGCAGCCTGCTTTAATTCTTCATAAAAGGGCGCCCTGACGGCCAGTAGAGAACACCTGTGTTGAAGACGAGAGGTCTTCCTCCCCAGACACCAGTGCTGGTTCTCCTTCCAGGATAAACCTACCTTCCCTCCTCCCCCAAGTGCCAGAGTGTGTGCGCATGCTGGTCTGCTGCTCTGAAACCTTGAAGGAGCAAATCCCTGACTTGTCTGATGCTCTCTGCTCTGATAAGATTTAAAACTGTGCTTTTCTTCTTCAGAGCAGTTCCTCAGAGTAATCTGAGAGGCTGTCTTCTGGGCTAGTCCTCAGTTTGGTTCAGATAAGATTTCCTCTCTTCCTATTACAGATTGTCGATTGATTATCGTGGTCAGCACCCGGGTGAGGCAGTCAAGTCAGGCATTATTTCCTCTCACACAACGATGCCCAACTTTGTCATCTGTGATGGGGGGAGTTACGGCAGAATACTGAAAAACATTTGGAACACTGTTTGCCTCCCTCTCATCTACATTACATTCTGCTGACACTGATCCATTTACAATTCAAAATAATCACTCATCCAGTTCAATCCCTGATCGGGAACTAAGATCCTGCAACCCACGCAGCATGGCAAAAAAAAAACAAAACACTTCTATTTTTAGTTTTGAGTATGCAAAGAAACCTCTGATTCAATTGTTTAAAAACTACAAGAACACATTAAAGCTTTATAAGAAATGCTTAAGCTTTTAAAAATAAAAACCTGGTATATGTCCATTACATCTCAAAAAACATAAATAAACCGTTTATATATTAAAAAATAAAGAATAAAAGTTGATTGCTTTTAAAGGAAACACAAGCATTTTTCTAGTTAATCAGTATGTTCAGTTCAAAAAAACAAACCAGCGCAAACCAGCTGGCTTTGAGTCGCTCTCGAGAAGTCTGGCTCCACAGGACCTTGCTGGGCACCAGGGGCTGCTCCCTGGGTTCCGCACTGCACAGGGGCACTCATGCTGGCCCCTCAGTGGGCACCCACCAGGACAGCACTCTAAATGGGCCTGCACCCCAGGCTCAGCTCAGTCCTAACTACTGCACATCCTTCAACTGGCTGTGTCTGGCATCAAGTCAAAGTCACTCAGTTGTGCCCAATTCTTTGCAACTCTCATGGACTATACAGTCCATCAGGCTCCTCTGTCCATGAGATTCTCCAGGCAAGAATATTGGATGGGCAGCCATTCCCTTCTCCAGGGGATCTTCCAGACCCAGGGATCAAATATGGGTCTTCTGTATTGCTGGCAGATTCTTTACCATCTGAGCCACAGAGGAAGCCCAACGTTTGGCTTCAAACAAGTGCAGAAAGGGTGTTTTACACTAGTCCACATAAACATCCTTGAACACACACTTGATCCCTCCAGGCCTCATAGCAGAATGGAGGCCAATCTTGAAATGCTCACGGCAACGCATGAAGGACGGACAAGTTGTCATGTACTGAGTCACGCAGCTCAACAAAGGAAGCCTCAGGTCCGCCACTTCCAGTGCCAGCGCAACGTGGCTTCAGTGTTAGAGCCTCACACTGCTATGCCTAGAATCTCGATGAGTAAAATCCCAAAGTGTGGCACACTCGCAAGAAAGGAAAAATGCACCCACCTGAGAATTCAAGGCCACTTTCCTTCTCCCTAGCAGAACAGCACCGCTGGATGACACACCATCCAGGTAACCTCACAGGCGTGTTTTTTATAATTAAGCTTGAGCATCAAAGAAAAAGGTTTTCTTTCTTTGTCTTCTTTTCTCTTGAATTTATTTAAAGAATCTCATTCAGGTATAGAATCTGAAAAATCTGAATCTAAAAATGCCAACTGAGTTGGCAGCAGTACACTGGCTTCTATGCTCTGGGGACCCAAGAGAATTAAAAAAAAAACTTCTCAGAGCTGATAGCAATGTCTAGTCCGGGCCCACGTTCATTAGAAGCAACCCACAGGCGAGTGGGCTGGGGCTGCTCTGGGCCCTACGTGCCTCTCGAGGAGGACGGGCCGGCACAACTGCACTGGACGCCTCCTCACTCACCACCCAGAGTCCTGCTCCCAACTCCTCAGGGTGGTCCTCGCTCATCCTGGAAGACGGTCAACTGCCCAGCCACACTCTCCACCACGCCGAGGGGCCTAAGGAAATCATTACTCAGAACATTAAACAATTTTTAATTGTTTTTGGAGACTTCCTTCTCTGCGCTCTACTACCCACACTTAAGACATACGTTTCTCATTTACTCATGTGTTTATAAATTAGTCACTTTCTAATTTAAATATATTCTTTTTCATTGATGTACTAGGATTAAACTCTTGTCCTTTACTTCTCCCCAAATTTTCTTGTTAACAGCTTTCAACTACTGGCAGTTTTTTTTTTCTTTCCTTTTTAGAACTTACATGGAAGGAAGTGCCAGATTTAATATCTTCTTTAAAAAATCATTCATATGCAATCTATTTTAAACTATACCTAAGAAAACAGAGAAATGACCTTTTCTTCTGTCAATCTCACATTAATAGGTATAAGTAATGGTTTTATTAATGATATTAATAAACCTGCCAATAAGTATATTTAATAATATGATAATAGGAGGATATGATTCTTTAAAACTAGAAAAGCTGAGTTGTGGGAACTAGATTATACATCTGAGTCCACATGAGAAAACTTTACTCTTGTGCTATTTGTGAATGCACACAGAGAACAGCTCACAGGCCTCTGCACGATCAAAGCTCCTCCCCGCAGAGCAAAGCATGGGAGGTTCTGCCCAGGAAGGCTGCTAGCGGGTCTCCTGGAACGCTGGGGAGAGAAGGGGCTCCCTGCAGCCTGGAAATGCCTCCCCTGAGTCCGGTGGGCGTGGCCACGGTGGTCCTTCACTGGCCTGTAGGAGGGGCCAGGGCAGGCAGTCCTCCTTTCCAGGATGGGCAGCGTGGACGCTGAGCACAACTCCGCACAACTGTACGACATGCCCCGCCACCCCCGTGTCGCCCATGGCAGCCACCAGGGCAGCCCAAACCAGCAGCCTCGGGGTCCACGCACAGCCGCAGTGGCACCTGCAACCCCGCAGACTTGTCCCCATCCCCCGCCCCACGGGACCGCACAGACCACAGACGGGGAGCCTCAACATCGTGTCCCTGCCGCCAGGGACAGCCTTTCCCCACACGGTGACAAAGAGACAAGCCTCCAGGCTGTCCTCACTCAGGGCAGGAAGCTTGCCTTCACTCTCGCCTCAGCTCTCAGAGCAGCTGTCCCTGAGGGGGGCCTGAGAGACTCCCCCAGGTCTAGGGGCAGAGACCGAAGGGCTGACAGCCTGTGAGGCACGAGAAGCCTCCCTAACACCACCTCTCACCCACTGCAAACGTCCCAGACATTCAGAGTGAGAATCCGGCTTCTAACTCGCTGAGCCCAGACTCACAGCGTTCTACACTCACACACAAAATATTTCTGTATAATTTTAACATAATGTGAATTTTCCAGAAATTTTACTATCATTTGAGTCTAGAAAGAATTGTACGTTGTTTTACTTGTCACTTTAACAGGAACCACTCCTTCTGTAATATTCCACCACCAACTGGCATCCCAGTACCAGGGCGACAGCCTCCCGGTTGTCAGCTCTGACGAGGCCTATCCATGGCCTCCTGACGTAGCCCCCAGCCTTTTACGTATTATGACATGTGTTACATTATTATACGCTATACACTACCATCCTTTAGTTTTTTTAAATTATGAGTTCTATTTTCTAGACATTACATCTTAGGGTAAGGGGTCATTACAAAAAATTTTTCTTTAAAAACGGCACTGGTCCTGGCAAGTCTGAATCTCTCTGCAGAGAAAACACGCTCCACCAAGTGTCCACGGGGAGAAAAGACACGGCTGACCGTCAGGACATGGTATACACGCTGGGTGAAACAACACAGACCACCTGGCCTTCCTCTGGGGACAGAGACCCCTGGGGCCTCCGCAACCCTGGCTGGAGAGCAGGTGTGGGGGCCATGCAGTGTCCCCAGCACACCGTGACACTTCTGAGAGTTACAAGGGCCCACACTGCAGGTGTCGTCCACAGCCACCCCAGGCAAACCAACAGGCAGACACCGGACGCTGGCCCGTCCATGAATGCCCTCCCCAATCCCACGTGCCCCCAAAAGCACTGCCCCTTCCCCAGGGTGCAGATGGGGGACCCACAGACAAGGCAGAGCCTGGCTGGGGCCCCCACTCCTGAGCAGCGGCCCCCTGCCTCCTCCGCACTCAGCAGGAGGCAGCAGCTGGCCCAGAGACCCTTGGTAGAGGTCCCAGCTCCCATCTAGCAGCCAGGTGTCACCACCACCTCCATGAGACTTCTCCACAGCCTCTCGTGGGAAAGGGCAGAAACGCCAGCAGGACGGACGGATGCAGCCACCCCGGCCTGGGCTTCCACTCGTCTCCACAGAACCTGATGGTGCCCGGGACCAAGTACAGGCACTCCGGTCAAAGGCAGGGACACCCCCACATCGGCCCACACACTCCAAAATCTTTGATTCAAACAGTACCTGAACTACTGCACATCCCACTACAGTTAGGCTCTAAACAGAGAAGAAAACCCAGAGGCACAATAAAAACTACAGGCTTGAGTGCAAAGTCTGATACTCTGAAGTGAAATTTATAAAAAGCTGCCTCTGAAGAAAAAGAATCTCTCAAGACCAGCCAGATGGAACAGGAAAAGAGAAGAAACACACATCCAGCTTCAAAGCCCCGGGGGGCCAGTTCCAAAGCAGAGATGCCCACCTCACGCCATGAAGAGGCTGTGAGGACGGCCCAGCTGCCCGGAAAAGGCCATGTCTCGTCCGGGCCTGACTACTGTCCCACCCCGCATGCCGAGGGCGCAGCCTGGGGAGGGGGCTCTCACCATCGCACTTTGTTGCAGGTCTGGGTGGCGCCGAGGGGTGAGCCAGCCACCATGGGCACCTGGATGGGGCTGTGCTGCTTGTTGGTGACCAGGTCCAGCTTCTCTTCCAAGGATTTACATGTGGCCTCCAGAGCCTGCAGCTTGGCTTCAATGCTATCCAATCGCAAGCAGATTGTCTGATTAATGGAATACAGGAATGACTGCAAGAGAAAAACAGAAGAGCTTCAGGAAGGGCCTCTGGAAGTTCAAGCAGACGTTCCAAGAACACCAAGCAGCTCTCTCCCACACTCGGCTGCGTCTATCCCCACAGGACGAGCCCGGCACTCCAGCTCTAGTTGTAAGCAGCAGCGTCTCAGGAAACAAGATGGACCCTGTCCACTCACAGCATGACTGACTCTGCTCTGAGCAGCTGCAACTCTCAGTTACACTAAGATCTACAGAACACAGAACCTAAGTGGGCTTTACGACGTGAGTTTATTAATCAGTAAACCTACACATAAAACTAGTCAAATGCTTCTATGAAAACAGATTACGCCCAACATCAAAAGAGCCCAGAAACCTGCCTGCTCCCAGGACACCCACCCAAGGTGAGGTGTGGTGCCGAGGCTCCCGCGTGTGGAAGTGGCACAGCTGCCACCTAGTGGCCGTTAGAAGAGCCGCCGCACCTTCCACCGCCGTTGCCCAACTCCTGCCTGGGACCAAGGTCCAGCTCAAACACCCGGTGGGAAGCTGCCCCCTCCCCCAGCGGCCACTCCTGCCGTGGGTCAACAGGGGACACAGAGGGAGGTGGCTGCGCCCCTGCTGGCCTCACAGCTGACACGGGACAAGGCTGCCAGGCGGGAGCCAGCCCGTGATGGCTCAGCTCAGCAGAGAGGCAGTGTCCGAGGCTCCTCTGACTTAAGCATCGTGAACCACTCACCGGTAGCTGAAGTCCCGAGGTCAAATCACTAATGACCCCACTACTTTTTATAATTTGAAGACATCAACCATGCAGCTCCCCAGTTCTCTAAACAGTAAAACTTCATCATCTTAATTCTGAATTAGAAATGATTCTGCCTGCAGTTTGGATGAACATCAGTTATTACATACCAGTAACACAACTTCACAAATCAGTAAAACAAAGAAAGGCAGAGAATAGCACTTTTAAATAAGTCTCCTAGATACAAGTGATATTAACCAAAAATCATCCAAGTCTATCCCTTTTGCAGGGCTCTGGCAACCTGGTGAGCACACTTTTCCCAGGACATGTATGGCAGGTTCCAGCTGCGGCCCAAGGCCCTGCTCGCAGGCCAGGGACGTGGCAGGACAGCTTTCACTTGACCTTATCCACGTCTGACTGCTATGCTATTCACCACACAAGCCTCTTCTGTGATGAAACTCTAACTGCATTTTATTTTTAACTATATAATGTAGGGTTACTGAACCCAGTGGTCCTGTATACACTTATCTGAAATAGAAATTTAACTGGATGTGTCTTTACCCACAAGGTTAAGTTCATGCTGCTTCTCCACGTTAACAAGATGAGCCAGACGTTTCTACACAGAAGGCCCAGGTAAACAGAGAATACAGTTGTATAGCACAGGGAACTGTACTCAGTACTCCATAATGAGCTGTATGGAAAAAGAATCTAAAAGAAGTGGATGTATGTGCACACTTTGCTGTACAGCAGAAACAAACACGATAGTGTATAAATCAACTAAAAGCTCCTTTGGTTTTCCTCTGCACTACAGTCCTAACTTCCCACAGGAGCTGATGTTCATCTCTGCGGCTCTGCAAATAGCAGACCCAACAAATAAAGCCAAGAAACAGCGATCGCCCACTGACTGAGCCAGTGGTTTCCAAGGCCCCATCTAGCAAACCACAGAATTTAGGTGCCCTAAACAACAGGCACACAAGTGCTTCATCGCTGGGGGAATGGTGTGCGTTCCCTCCGAGCATGCGAGGTCCGTGGGTCTGTGTAGAAGAGGCCACAACCCTGGTTAAATACTGTGAGTCTTCAAGGGGAAACATTCATGGCTGTACGCGCCTTGTGGGGGATTGAACAGTGACTCAGAGAAACAATATGTCCACATCCTCAGCCCCAGGACCTGTAAATGAGGCCTTTCTTGGAAACAGGATCTTGGCAGATGTAATCAAGGTAAGATGAGGTCATCCTAGGTGAGGATGGCCCTGTCCTTGTAAGAGACAGAAAAGAGACAGAGACATGGAGGAGGCCACGTGAAGATGGAGGCAGAGACTGGAGGGACGCGACCTCAAGCCCACAGATGCCTGGGGGCCCCCCGGGAGCCGGAAGAGGCAGGAGGGACCCTCCCTTGGAGCTTCTGAAGGGAGCTCAGCCCTGGGGAAATCCTGATTTCAGACTTCTGACTTCCAGAACTGTGAGAAAGTAAATTGGTATTGATTTAAGCTCCTCCTCACCTCAAATTGTGATAATGTTACGGCAGCACCATGTCAGATGTAAAAAACCACATATATTAATATTTTCACCTTTATAGAAGGGTCCTGGCAATTGATCTCTAGTCGCTGGCGTTTCAAAGCTGGCTCATCTTCGTCTGTCACTACATGATTCTCCAATACAACTGAAAATCAGAGACAAAAAACACTTCAATACTAAAGGTTTAACAGAGCTGTTTCCTGTTAAGACAGTAAACCATTCCAACACCTTAAACATAAAGGTGTCACCTAAGGTTAAATGAGAATTAGCACACCCTGTTTCATATTTTACTATTTACAGATTTAACTTAAAATTATCAGTCAGGCAGAAAATAGGATCTCTCCTTAATCTCAAGAAAAACTGAGATATTGGATAAATTATCTCCCTAATGTGCCAATGAGTTGATACTAACACTGAGACTGCAGGCTTCTTACTCAAGGCTCTATCCAGCCACCCTTTGCGACAGAAACCAATTGCTAATAACGATTTCTTCCCAACTTTAAAATAAGGTCTTGTCAGCCAGCCACCTGATTCCAAAAGCAAAACCACTCTCAGAATACTACATCTTCTCAAGTGTTGGTCATCAAACTAGTCTCAAATTTAACACACTAAGTTTCAGGGAAAGCCACCCCCCCGAGTGTGTCTGAAATGGAGGTCTCCCACCAGCACCTTCCAAGCACTTCTCCACTGATAAGTCACTTGGCCCAGGTTCAGGGCTGACACAATGTGGTCCCAATCCTGATGTCTTTACATCGTACTTACCAGGTGATTTGTCTCAAAACTCTAAAGACACTGAAGAGACCTGAGACACTAGCAGGAACCCTTCAGGAGTCCCAGGCAAGAGCACTGAGCTGCTCTCCAGAGGCGAAGTTACACCTAAAGCTCTACCTGACAGAGACCAGCCACAGGCCAGCAAGGCCAGAAGCAACCTGCTCGCCAGAGGGCTCTGTGCCATATATTGCGCATTCACACCTCACATGCCTCCATAAGATATGCAGGAACAAGCTCTCACTTAATTAAGTTAAGAGAAAGGGAAAATCCAAGCCTACACCTGTTGTGGTAGCAACACAGGTTCTTAAACCTTCATTGAAGCCTGCTTACTCCCACTGGGAGCTGGTGATTAAAACAGGACTGGGAGGATGAAGAGGCTCTGGCAACCACTAATCCTTTTAATTCGCTGACATCAAGTCCAGAGAAGTCAAGTGACTTGACCAGGGACACAGCTGGCCTCCTCTCTCTTGGCACGAAGCACCTCAAGGTGATGAGCTGGGGGCAGCACAGCACGTGAGGACAAGGAGACAAGCCTGCGGTGGCGATGGGGGCACACACTCGGTTCCACTGTCTATGAGCCGTGGGGCCCCGAGTTCATCTTCTTCTTTGTCCTTGAGTTTTACAATTCTGCATGCACTTCTTTTAAAATTAAACAAAAAAAACTCAATGCTCATTTTAAAGCCATCACGGTCACCTGGAATGGCAGACCCAACAAAGATTACCATCGAGTCTGTGTATGCAAATGGGCAAATAGACTGTGGCTATGGGGTGCGTACACACGAAGTCACAGAAACCTAACTGAGCATGTTGATTTCAACAGGAAATCAAGAAAAAATGGAAGGATGTATATGCCAAAAACTCAAAAGCAGTTCTCTTGCTAGAATTATGGGAAACTTCTACTTCTTCTAGTTGCTTGACTGTATTCTTAAATTTTAAAAAGTTTACATTTTAGAGATGAAAAAAAAAATCTCAATCTTAAACTCCCTCCAGACGTAAATGTCGGGGTACAGCACAGTGCCTGCTGGTGTGGGGGGGTCCCTGGGGTCAGAGACGGCAGGTCCCCTGTCCTCAGAGAGCCCTCCCTACACACAGTAGGTACCCATTACACAGCCATGAGCTGTAGTTCGCAGCCATTTAAGGAAGCTACATGGAACAAAACCAGGATCAAAAATGACTCCTCTAATCCTTCTCCAGACTGAAATCTACAGACGGAGAAAAAAAAATTTTTTTTAAACGGAGGGAGAATTTACTTGGGAAGTAAACTGTTAAAATTTTAGTAGTTTCTAAAAACACTTAAAACGTATATAATTGGACCATTTTTTTAAAATTATTGTATTGCAGTGTGAGTGCTTTCTAAATAAACTGTCTACCCAACAAAATGTGAGCAACTGTTTTTAAAACTGTGATGCAAAAAATAAATAAATAAAAATAAAACTGTGATGCCTGGTGGCAGCGCTGCTGTGTTTTCAGCTCACTGGTATATGAGGAGTGGCACTAAATGAGGTCAAGGCTGCACGCTATCGCTCCAAACAAACCAGTTCACTTTTTACAGAGAAATCTGGGGTTAACAGCTAACTTCAGACGCCCTGACTTTGCTCAAGGATCTGCCAGGTTTTTGACTGTTTCAGTTACCAGGTGACAGTGCCTCTTATAAACAATTCAGAAGCAAAATTAGGAAAAAAACTGACTCAGTTCAGTCGCTCAGTCATGTCCCACTCTTTGTGACCCCATGAATCGCAACATGCTAGGCCTCCCTGTCCATCACCCAAAAAACTGACTAAAGGGGAGCATTTCTGAAGGGGTATCCCCATCTCTTCATGATTGCTTGTTCAAGCCTAAAATTACACGTGCTGCCCATTGTCCATACATAACTAATTTCCCAACCAAGATTCTTCAACTAAGAGATCATACAAGATAGACATCATCACACTTTGAGATTTCTGAAAATCCTCTTTTCTGTGGGGAAAACAGTCAGCATTTCGATACTACTATTCCACAAAGAGGGCTTCCCAGGTGGCTCAGTGGTAAAGAATGTGCCTACCAATGCCGGAGACTCGGGTTTGAGCCCTAGGTTGGGAAGATCCCCTGGAGAAGGAAATGGCAACCCACTCTAGTATTCTTGCCTGGAAAATCCGCAGACAGAGGAGCCTGACAGGCTATAATCCACGGACTAACAAAAAAGTTGGACATGACTTAATGACTAAACAATTCCACAAAGAATAACCGGGCAACCAAAAAAATTTTTGTGATTTAATTATGCATGCTTATGATTTTAAACTTAACAGACATATTAAACACATAAAACTTTATGGAAAAAAAAAGAACACTTACGAAGAAACCTTTTTACAAAATAAAAGTGCTGACAAAGTGTTTCATAAAGTGAAATCTAGAGTTCCCCTTATAAAGTGTCTAATATCTAGTTAAGATTCCAACTAAGGAAGATTACCAGCACTGGCAAAAGTGCAGGAAAAAGTCATCTCTCAGAATAACCGGGTAGTATTTCTGGAACGTCCGTCAACATCTTATCAAAACTCTGAATAAACACAGCAGCTCTGCTTCTGGGAACTTACCCTACAAAAATATTAAATATCTGCCACGATACACAGCAAGACCATTACTGCAGGGTGTACACGGAAGGAAAACAGTGCAAACCACGTGAACGCCGTTCCCAGGGAAGAAGCAGATGAAGGCGGGAGCAGCGTGCACGGAACACCTCGAAGGTGTCCACACACGCAGCAGATGGTCTGCAGCTGCGGAAGAGGCACGGACAGGACCACGGGGGCTTGGGGGGCCGGGGCAGCCAGGGCTGGACGGCGGGGGCGCAAGGGTGGGCTGGGGGTTGTTAAGGGACCAGGTGGACGGGCGTGGGGCTGACTGGCTCACGTGCTCTGAGCATGCCCTGATGTTTCTCTTGCTTTACTGAAGGGAAGGAAGGGAAACTTGCAGAAGATCCTTTGGGTTTTTCCCCAAGACTGCCCCCAACTCTGTACCTGGGTGGCCAGGACTCAGCTCCTCAACGGCGATCTGCACCACATCGGCCAGGTCCTGTTCTGACATCATCCAGGACGCGAGCAGAGTGGCCGGTGGATGAGCCGGAATCAGACTCGTGTAGGACGGTGTTCCTGCCACCTAGAAACAAGAGCAAGACGGCCGAGAGGGAGATGAACAACTGTGATCTTGAAATGATGGAAACTGAGGCCATGTTCTGTGTCCACAGGTTCACCAGGAGCCTGTGGACATGTCCAGTATGAGGCTCTTCTTGCCTCAAACCATCAAAATGTCCCTTGTTACTAGACAAGCCCCCACCCTGCCAGTCCCTTCCCACACCCTCCTCAAGTCACCTTCCTAAGACAGCCTCAACACGTCACCCCCCAGCCAGCTGTCCCCAGGCCCCCTTTCTGCCCACAGAACACGTCCTGTCCCTCACCTGCCCCTACCAGCTCTCAGCTCCACTACACACACCACAATCCAAAAATCATGGCAATCATACCTCCAGATCCTACCCAAGCGGACCCTTCCATCAAGGCTGTCCCCTTGCCCGTTTCCACTCCTCACACGCCCTCCCCTCAGGCAGGCAGAGCAGAGGGCTGGCACCTGGGAGGACTGACCGCGGCACCAGCCCCCTGCCCGGGCCGAGGCCTGGCCCCCACCACTGTCACCCCTGAGACAGCATCACATGTGCAATACAGTCCGTTCCTTTTTTCCTGCCCTGAAACTCTCCAATTAGGCCTGGACACACCTTTCCCAAAAGAGAAACAAGGCCATGTCACTCCAGATACAACCCATTGACACAGGTCTAAACAAGGCACTTGCAGGCTGGGCGCCTGGAGGTCAGGAGCCAATGCCACTGTAATACTTGTATCGTCCTACACTTCGCATTTTAATCACCGGTAAGTAAACGCTTACGACATAAGCAACCTATCCTCCCCAACTAGACTTCTCGTTCCCTAGGGGGGACACTGAGTGCCCAACTCTCCAGGACAGCACCACCCCCCGCCCCGGCCACACACACACACACATACAGACACACACACACACACACACACACACACACAATGCGCACACACACACGCACACACACGCCCGCAGTCCTGAGGCAAGTCCACCCACGCTCCAGGCAGGAGCAGCTGAAGCAAGAATCTTAGGTCATCCACTTCCAACCAGGAGTCTACTGACAGCTCCTTTAAGCGG
Organism: Bubalus kerabau; assembly: GCF_029407905.1. Taxonomy (NCBI): domain Eukaryota; kingdom Metazoa; phylum Chordata; class Mammalia; order Artiodactyla; family Bovidae; genus Bubalus; species Bubalus kerabau. The sequence continues at coordinate 16,533,436 of NC_073640.1, read as the reverse complement.
CTAAGTTCCAGCAGGCATAAAATTAAATTCATAGGTTCCACACATGTTCTTAAACCCTATAAATTCTGATTTAAACTCTATAGCTTAAATGGCAGCAGCTCCAGAATTTCTTAGGCACACACCATTTGTAGGATAAGGATGCATTCAATCTGCTTTTTTCAAGAAATATGCTAGATGTGCACAGACTATCTCTGGGGCATAAAGATAAAGAGGAAATTATATTTGCTTCTACCATGTACACGTATCACCTTCTCAAAAAGTACTTTTTAAAATGATCAGACAACTCAGTACCGAGGCATCTGTCACAGGGAGACCATCACCTCCGCCCCCTCGCACATGCCGGTGCAGCCTCACCAGCAGTCCCAGGCCTCCACAGGAACAAGCTGGGAGAACTGGCGGGCCCACCGGGCTCTGTCTCCCTAAACCTGTGTCCCCGAAGGTGATCTCTGAGCAGATTAACTGTGGTCAGCACGAACACCAAAGCCACTCATGCTGTTGACTCGGTCAGGGATACACTGAGCCCCTTCGAGCAGGCAGTGGTCCTCAATTACGTAACACCCTCTCACCTCAGTCTTTGAATTGATGGGTTTAAAATGTTTTAGGGTCGCATACTGCTTTCAGAATCAATTTTTTTTTTTAATTACAGATCCTCTTCCAAGAAAAAAGCACAGACACTGCCAAGTTCCTGAAACTCACAGTCACCTCAGAGAGACAGCTAGTAGCCAACCAGTACCTGCTCTCTGCTACACTCAGTGCTGTAAGAATGCGAATTCAAAGGGCACGTGGCCACCAGAGCCCAGCCCCTCCTGCAGTGCGCCACGGCCACGTGACTGCCCCTGGCCAATGGAGTGTGAGCCAGCCGGTGCAGGGGCAACCCCGACCCTTCCCGCGTGCCCTCCCGCTGCTGCCTCCCTGACCACCTGCCTCCCGGACTACCTTGATCTGAAGGAAAATTGCCAGTCACCTGCTCTAAAAACAACGTATTCTGGAATCTGTGGCATGCAGCCAGGCTTAACCTCTGAGATCCACCCTGAAGCCCATTCACGATGGCCCAGCGCCTCAGGTCCCAGGTTAAATACTAGTGGAAAGTGATCAGGTGCCAGACTTGAGCCTTCCCTGGTTTCTGGGAGTTCTGTGAGTGGCTTAACACTCCGAACTAACCATAAAATCCTGAACCCTACCCTCATCCAAATGAGGACACCACACATGATCCAGGGTGTTTACTCAAATGATTCTGCTGCCAGGATAGAGTCATTTAAAATTCTGCTAACTGTGATGGTTTGAACAGAAAAAAAAAAAACAAACCTAGGGCAACAAGCCCAAGAAAACTGGAACAGAACAATGCATGCAGTTGCCATTTTGGCAAATTAAATTTGCCATTTCTCAGAAGTCCTGGAGATAGTCCAGTCTTAATATCATAAAGCAGCTGGATTGTGATTAATGTTCAACAACGTCTCTAATGGCAACGAGAAGAGAGCATCCTCCAGGGTGCACACCAGCCAAGTCAACAGCCCAGCGCTCAGTCACCAGGGACTGTACAGTAAGTGACGTGAGCACCACAGCCATCCATGTGGACAGGACGCTCCCAGAGCAGAACACTAACAGAAAACAAGGATCAAAGGGAAACTGCAGGCATGTACAGTCATGTGTCTGTGTGTGTGAATGCACACGAAATGCTCTGGAATGACACATACTGAAGCAAAGCAACTCACGAGGGAAGAAGGGCAGGTAACACCAGCTGACCTTCATCCTTTGTCCTCTGGACCGCTGAGCCTCCTACAAGCACATATTATTTATTGTGCTTATTACACTGGAAATAGTGTCTCTAAAACAAATCAGTAACTACACAGATGAAGCCAACCACATAAAATCTGGATAAAAACAAGGGCGCTTTCTTCCACCCTGCCTCAAACCCCCCTCCCGGCCTGCGTGCGTGCGTAGCCGTGACCTCTGGTGCCCCTGCCCCTGCCCTGCGGGCGCTCCTCCTCCCAGGCTGGGGGGTCAGGCTCCCTCTCCCTCCAGCTCGGCCCTGGGCCTCTCCTCACTGGCACTGAAACACCATCTCCCTGCCCACAGCACAAAATCAACTCCACCTCCAACCTGTCCCGGAACTTCGCATCCTCGTGCCAAATGGCCTTCGGGCCACCTCCTCTGGGCCTCCAGTCTCAATGTGAAGAGGCCAAACTGAACCCACCCCTGCGCACACCTCCAGACTCCCCGCCCACGCGAGGTTCTCCTCCTCTCATGGACCTGTAGGCAGAACTTCCGGCTGCCCTTGCTCTGGCCTCATCAGTGCGTATCTGGATCCATCCACTGGCCCTACCTGGGCCTCCCTGCTCTGCCTTCACCCAGAATCGCCACCAATACCTGTTTAAAGGCTACGGGTCACGTGAAAGCCCATCTCAGCGTCCCTGTCTGCTTAAAGCCCAGCAAAGGTTTCCCGCTCATTCAAGGTGCGTGCCTGGCGCCTGGCACCAGCCAGGCTCCCTCTGTGCCCGCAGGCTCCACCCGAGGCTCCTCACTCTGCCATCTCACACACCAGCCCAGCCCTCACCCTTCGCTGTCCGCTTGTGCTTCCGCCCAGTCACACCCCACCCGTCACACCCACCAGCAGCACCCATCTCCTAGCTGCCCGTTCCTGCTTCATCACAAGGCCCTTCCATCTAACCTGCGACACAGGCGAAACATCCGTCTGGTTTGGCATCTGTCTCCCCTGCTGGAAGACAAGCTCCCCTGGGCGGGAACCTCACCATCCCACTCAGTGCCCCGCATGGGGCCTGGCACGCCATGTACGTCAGTGCAGTGGGGCTGGGGGGGAGCCCTGGGGAGACACCCCGCTGCCCACCCAGCACAAAACTCTGGAGGGCGGCACGTCTGCTGACAAACCACGAAGTAAGGTCTGCAGAGTCCTCGGCACTAGGCTCTCATTTCAATGACTGAAGTGTAACTCGGTCACAGACCTGTTTAGCTTATAACTGTGAATTGCACACGAACAACATGTTAAGTTTCAGAGTAGAAATACAAGCTGTTCGCAGACTGCCAACGACAGACAGGAGCAGTTGTTCATTAGCAGAAACAGAACAGTACATTTAGTTTCGATTTTTCTAGTTTTTAAATATTTTGGACACCTGTATAAAATAAAACCACAAGGCCACTGGAACAGGGAAAAAAGGAAGAGCTGCTGTAATTGAACACGTGACTGAGCGTCAGCAGTAAAGGTGAGAAAAGGAAAGCCTGCAGCCCAGCAGCACTTGTCACGCGACAAAAAGGCATCAAGAAAAAGCAGCCAGGCAGAGCCCGCTGCGTCCACTCTGGGTTTCCTCAGTCACCACGAGAACTACATCACACAGTCATCCCAACAGGGACGTCACAACATCTGGGGTTTTTAGGGCAGACACTGTGCAGAGCTGTTTCTCCCACTGGCCCCTGAACAAGCTCCTACGGACCCTGTCCGTAGGAGGCTACGTCCAGGGAGGCGTGCAAGGCAGCTGCTGTGACCCCTGGGTGGTGACCTGGCCCTGCTCCACCAGAACCATTTCCCAGCCATCAGCTCCCTGCAGAGCGATCGTGTGAAGAGACGCGGCCCACACACCCTGAAGTCACAGGTGGAAGTGGGGCACCGTTGGCGGGGCACTGGAGTCACCATGCCAGTCCGACCTCCCTTTACAGATGCCAAATACTCAGATAACAGTCCTCAGAGGGACAGGGGTGTCCCTGATGAGTATAAGAGACAGAAGACCCCAAAGACAAGTCTTGGAGAGGAGTCGTGGGATCTGCCAGCCCCAGGCTCGACAGTGAGCCCACCCCCAGGTCCCAGTCTCCCAGACACTGCCCCACCTTGGCACCAGCTCTGCTCTGCCCACCTGAGCAGCAAGGCCAAGTCCACACCCCATGAAGACCAGAGCAGCAACCTCCATCTCCTCCAGGAAGTGGCCAGGTGGTGCCCAGTTAAAAACCTCAAGCTCAGAAACAGGGCCCCTCCAAGAGAATAAAGACCATTCCACTCAGACCTGTCTGAATACAGATATAGTAATAAAAATTAATTAAAAACCAGAATGAAGCAAGCAAAGAAATCAACTCTTATTAAACCGAAACATGTGAAGAAGACTCAGCTTTGGCAGGGGGAAGATGCAAAGGAGAAATAGGGAAGAAAGAGAAAATGTGACCATAAACGACCAGTCGGGTACTAGATCATCGGGAAGAAGCACTGATTCATAGGAACACCCAGGCCACACTAGTTCTTCACAACAGGCCCTCTAGCGATGAAATTAGAGGACGGTCAAACTAGCCTCAGACAGCAGGTCCTTCCCCCTACAATTATCACATTTGATTAAACTGGCCACTTCTAGTCACACTTCCCAAAATGGATATACCTCCCCATACAAACCACTAGGGCAAGAAAGGGAAGTGGCCGGCTTCAGCTGCTCCCACAGCACCGCAGTCCTCGGTCGAGATGCACTGCTCTCGGCAGCCCCTCCCCTCTGAAAGCTGGTGAGCTTGTGCTCGTGGCCGTGTGTCTAACAACATCCCCATCTCGGAGATTAGAACAGAAAATGTGTGAACACTTTATTCATCTAAAAATTACAAAAATCGATACAATACATATTAACACAAAAAACTTTTTTTAACCAAAAATTACGAGAGTTCCCAAAATAATAAAAGCAAAACCTTAGCAAGAAGAGAGACCCAGTTTTGCATTTCTACAAATTTCTTCGATGTCAGACTTACTGGAAAACAACTAGGTTCTCCCATCTGTTGCTGCAGAGAAAGAGCCGGCCCCACCAGAGGCGCAGCTGGGAGGGGGTGGTGCACCTGAGCAGCGTGTTCAGGTAGCGGCAGAAGCGCTCTGTAATCAACCCCAACACACTCATCAAGGGCTTTATTTCTCCCTGAAGGCAAGCTGCGGTGAGGAATCTAAAACCTCACTGGTGAACTTTTCTTAACGTTATTACTTTAAAATCCACTGATCTGTCTTGCACTTGAAATGGACACTGACCCAGGTCTGATTTGGTCATCTGGAAAATACTGGCTCAGTGAGCTAGGCAGATTTTCCAAATGTTGTTTATTACAGATTATCTAAAGCATCACATTCCTTAGTATCAGCAATGATCTCATCAGAAAAGTCTTGACATATTAGGAAGCTGCAGGCTCACAGTGGCAGACAAAGCTTTCTGGAATTCCAGTTCCACTTGGAAGCCCAAATGTTACCACTGGCAGTAGGGTTAGCTGCTTTCCTTGCAGTCACAGGCTAACTGGCTACTTAGTAAGAAATACTGGTAACATGTCAACTAGTCTGCTCCAGTGGACCATGAAAAAGAACGGCTGGTTCAGCTAACAACCCAGTAATTGCAGAAGGGCCTGTCCTCCAAGCAACTTTCCAACTCCAAAACGCAGAAGCACTCTCCACACACATCCTGTTTTGTTACAGAGTAGTGAAAGGGGCTCTACTCAGGGCTGAGATTTAACAAAATGAATGATTTTTATTGCTTCATCAAGGACATTCTTAGGTGAGAATGGCTTTTCCGAATTGCACAGCAGTGAAGAATCCCTGCAGCTCGGGGACTCAGTCTAAATGTCAGCAAAAAAAGGCAAATGACCTCTTGACAATCATTATGAAAACTACTCTCACAGCTGGGAAGGTCTCCAGGATATCCCCAGGGTTCTGGGGCCCACACTTTGTCAACTACTGCCTTCAGGAATTACAGCTCTAAAAAGAAAGCCTAAGAACCACACACACATTAAAGTGAATTTCAGATAATGTCTGCTATAAAATAGAAACCATAAAAGCAATTAAAAGCAACTCTTACTTGATTCACTAACTGCCAACTATAAATGTAAATACACTACAGAGGTCTACACATATCTTGCAATAAAAGCTTTGGCTTCTACATACCTAATGCCCTAAAATTTTAATTCTTCCCTGGTAGCTACTAAACAGCTTACGCTGTGAAGTATTACTCTGATAACATAAAATATGACATCAGCCAAAGATGCAGGACTGTATCAATATACCGGATCTGTAGGCTTAAGCACCTTAGCCTCATGACTTTTTTCAGCAGTCAACCCTACAGCACTGCAGGAGCTGCAGCTGGTTGAATCTGAGGGTGCAGAGGCATGGATATGGACAGCCTACTCAAGCTACACTCCGATTTCCCACTCCATGAAGGCTGGCTCCCCAACCCCACATTGTCTAAGGGTCAACTGCACTTTGATAAATAAAAGGGTCCACCACTGAACAGAAGCAGCCCCCCAAAATAACCTTTACCCGAGCCAACAGGACTATATATACTAGAGAGTGACCTCAGAGAACTTCTCATAAACCTAGCAAATGCCACCACGTAAGGTCATGTTCTCTGGGTATGCAACTCTAGCACTTCACAATCCCACCACATCTGCATGTGCGACCAGTGGTCTGTGGAGACCTTAGAAACCGCCTGGTATGCTGCCTCTGACCTCTACTCACAGCCTCCCCTCCCTCCATCAAACAGAACGGCAGATGGAAATGATTCAAGGTGATTTCTGTCAACAATAAACATGCACGCTTTTGATGCTATTCAATTTTCAGTTTGTAAGGAGTATGGTGCCTAATTTGTGATCATATTGGCCAGGGCAAATATTATTGGGGAAAATATATCCAAAGTTATTAAAGGAGCCCCTTTCTCTTTTGCTTAAAAAAAAAAAAAAAAAAGGACATAATGGGACATCCCTGGTGGTCCAGTTCAGGCTGTGCACTCCCAGTGCAAGGGGCACAGGTTCTACCCCCAGTTGGGGAACTAAGATCCCACAGGCTGCACCTTGCGGCCAACAAAAAAAAAGGAGTGGACATTACTGGGATAATCAGTAAAAAGCAAAATCTGAAGTAGATCTGTTGCTTAGATAACACAGCTGCATCAATGAGATTCCTAATTTTGAAAACTGTTGCTGTTGTTCAGTCACTAAGTCGTGCCCAACTCTTCAGCTTCAGCATCAGTCTTTCCAAAGAACATTCAGAGTTGATTTCCTTCAAGGCTGACTGGCTTGATCTCCACACACCCCAAGAAACTCTCAAGAGTCTTCTCCAGCACAACTACTCAAAGCATCAATTCTTTGGCGCTCAGCCTTCTTTATGGTCCAACTCTCACATCTGTACATGACTACTGGAAAAACCATAGCTTTGACTACGGAAAAACCATAGCTTTGACTATACAGACCCTTTGTCGGCCAAGTGATGTTTTTGTTTTTTTAATTCGCTGTCTAGGTTTATCATAGTTTTTCTTCCAAGGGGTGTCTTTTAATTTCGTGGCTGCAGTCACCATCTGGAGTGTCTTTGGAGCTCAAGAAAACATAATCTGTCACTGTTTCCACTCTTTACCCTTCTATTTGCCATGAAGTGATGGGATCGGATGCCATGATCTTAGTATTTTGAATGCTGAGTTTTCAGCCAGCTTTTTCACCCTCTTCTTTCACCATCATCAAAAGGCTCTTTAGTTCTTCACTTTCTGCCATTAGAGTGGTATCATCTGCATATCTGAGGTTATTGATATTTCTCCCGGCAATCTTGATTCCAGCTTGTTGATTCATCCAGCCCAGCATTTCACATGATGTATTCTGCATATAAGTTCGATAAGCAGGGTGACGATATACAGCCTTGATGCACTCCTTTCCCAATTTTGAACCAGTCTGTTGTTTGATGTCTGGTTCTAACTATTGCTTCTTGACCTGCATACAGGTTTTTCAAGAGACAGGTAAGGTGGTCTGGTACTCTTGTCTCTTTAAGAATTCTCCAGTTTGTTGTGATCTTCATAGTCTAAAGCTTTAATGTAGTCAATGAAACAGAAGTAGATGTTTTTCTGAAATTCCCTTGCTTTCTCTATGATCCAATGAATGTTGGCAATTTGATCTGTCTCCTCTACCTTTTATAAACCCAGCCTGTATATCTGCAATTTCTCAGTTCATGTAGTGTTGAAGAATTTTGGGCATTACCTTGCTAGCACGTGAAATGAGTGCAAATGCAGAGTAGTTTGAACATTCTTTGGCATTGCTCTTCTTTGGGATTGGAATGAAAACTGACCTTTTCCAGCCCTGTGGCCACTGATGCGTTTCCCAAATTTGCTGACATATTGAGTGCAGCACTTTAATAGCATCATCTTTTAGGATTTGAAATACCTCAGCTGAAATTTCATCACCTCCATTAGCTTTGTTCATAGTGATGCTTCCTAAGGCTCACTTGACTTCGCATTCCAGGATGTCTAACCTCCATTGTGGTTATCCAGGTCATTGAGACATTTTTTTGTATAGTTCTTGTGTATTCTCACCCCCTCTTCTTAATCTCTTCTGCTTCTGTTAGGTCCTTGCCATTTCTGTCCTTCACTGTGCCCATCCTTGCATGAAATGTTCCCCTGGTATCTTTTCTTGAAGAGATCTCCAGTTGTTTCCATCCTACTGTTTTTCCTGTGTTTCTCTGCATTGTTCATTTAAGGACTTCTTCTCTCTCTTTGCTATTCTCTGGAACTCTGCATTCAGATGGCTGTATCTTTCCCTTTCTCCCTGCCTTTCGCTTCTCTCCTTTCCTCGGCTATTTGTAAGGCTTCCTCAGACAACCATTTTGCCTTGTTGCACTTCTTTTTCTTTGGGTGCTTTTCGTATCTGCCTCCTGTACAATGTTACATGCTTCTGTCCATAGTTCTTCAGACACTCCATCAGATCTAATCCCTTGAATCTATTTGTCACTTCCACTGTATTTGAGTTAAGCCATACCTAACTCAAGGCATTTTAGTCAGGTCATACCTGAATGGCCTAGTGGTTTTCCCTACTTCAATTTAAGCCTGAATTTTCCAATAAGAAGCTCATGATCTGAGCCACAGTCAGCTCCAGGTCTTGTTTTTACTGACCATATAGAGCTTCTCCATCTTCGGTTCCAAAGAACATAATCCATCTGATTTCGGTACTGACCATCTGGTGATGTCTATACGTAGTGGCTCTTGGGTTTTTGGAAAAGGGTGTTAGCTATGACCAGCACGTTCTCTTGATAAGACTCTGTTAGCCTTGAACACTGTACTGTGGTTATATAAGAGAATACCCTTGTTTGCACGAAACAGCCACTTAAATGTTTAAGGTTAACGGGACATTATAGCTTAAACTGTTTTGGGAAAAAAGAAAAACACTCACGCACAAACACAGAAGAGCTGCAGTGAAGAGAAAGGATAGGGCAAATGTAAAATATTAGCATCTGAGGCCCTAAGAGAAGACTACATCATAATCATTTGTACTATTCTTACAACTTTCAAGCCTGAAAAAAATCCAAACCCAGTTCCTATGAAGAGTTGCTAAGGCTTTTGTTCCAAAGAACAGTGCTAAGTACAGAAAGATGCGCTCTCATCTGACACCAATTATACTTCAGCAGGGCTGCCTCTGACTTTTCTCTCCGCGTAGATTTTTCCAAAATAAAACCTCCAGACCCTTCAAGTCAGCGGTGACGGGCACAGCTGCTGGAGGAGTGGCCTGTGCAGAGAGGGACCCAACGGGAGCACCCCTCACCATCAGCTCGGTGTTGCTGACTCCCCGCCTGGACATCTTCCACCTGCATTAGCACGGTGTCTGGAGTCACAGACCACAGTCTGATAGGCAGGCCCCACCAGCAGTTAGTTTTTGTAAAAAAGTTTTATTGGAAAACAGCCACGTCTACTTTGGCTTCTGCCAAGGCAGAGTTGAGTGGTTGGGAAGGACCCCAAAGCCAGAACTGTTTACTCATCCAGTCCCTTACAGAAAGTCTGTCGACTTCTCTGGAGCAGAGCATTTAACATCAGCAGTGGCACCTCTAGACTCTTGAAACTGCCTGGAGACTGAGACGGGGGATAAAGAAACAGGAACTTTTACTGAGAAGCAGAAAAATGATGGTGGCTTCCTGAGGGTGCTCCAGCCTGAACTGACTCTGCCTGCTTCGCCTACTATTGGCTGGAAGGAGCAATTTCTGCTTCCGGTTACAGCACATCTACAGAAATCCCAAGGAGGAAAAGCAGGCTTCCTGAGCTCTTGAATGATCTCAGAAGCAGTGAGGACCAGTGAAGCCAGGGGAGTGGAGTGTTTTACTGACGCTTGGCATGGGAGGAGCCCAGGCTGCACACTTTGCTTTCATCCTCCTGCACCCCTTCAACCTCCTCTCTCCTAACACAGTAGGACTGCATTTTATACACACCTGAATTACATAAACTTAAATCACACAAATTTAAAATAATGTAAAAAATATTAAAGCCATTTTTTTTCCACAAAAAAATGTGTTAGTTGAATCCCGCAAACCTTAAAAAATCCATCAAGTGTTTCATTTCAAAACCAGAAGGCCACATAACTACAAACTGTGTTTGTGCCTCTTCGCTGGTGAACAGGACACCTAGCCTGGGACAGATTCAGTCAAAATCAGGGTGGAGAGAAGGGGATAGTTGGAGAGGTCGTGAATTACGCGGTGTGTTTGCAGAAGATCCCAGCAGAGAAGGCAGCGTGCCACAGCACCTGATCCTGAGGTCCACCCTGGCTCCAGCCACGATCGCTCCCAGGACAGTGTAGCAGCAGGCTGTCCCATCCTGCAGCCCACCTGCCAATGCGACCACAGGGTGTACTTGGTGGTGACAGCTGGCACCCAGCCCGAGTTGTCCCCGCTCCAACCAGGAAGATCAAGGTGCCCGGGGCTCTTAGCACACTCAAGGGGCGCACAGTTCACACCAACAAGGAAATGCCAGCACCAAGTTTTCCCTGCCAGTTTATCCAAACCCACTGCCACTTTAGAAAGGTGTAATTCTGCTTCAAGTTATTTGATGACTTTCCATCATGAAGAGAAAGGAAAATAGAGACCAGAAGCGGCATTCTTTGCAGCACACGATGTAAATCTTTATTACAAAAGGTTTGTCAGTACAGGGCTCTGCCCCAAGCCACTCAACGCAGTCCCCAGCTTCTCGACACCACTCCACCCCCACCCACCCCTCCTACCCGGGCTCTTCCTGCCCACTCACTCTTTCAGAGCATTCCCCACACTCAACTACTCTAAACGTTAACACAGAAGGGCTCAGCGCAAGGGAAGTATAGTCACCTTCCACAGACACTCCCCTCACCTCTCTACCTGTTCTCATCTCTTCACCTTCTCTGGCCTTTGCTGATGGATTTCATTCTTCCACCATCTATGTATTGTCAGCAATCCAACCTTATGGGTCACCTGTCTGGGGCAGCGGTCAGCACCATCACAACATCCCCCCACTCCATATGAGGGTCACTATAAAGACAAGGCCATCTTACTGTTCACCCCACCATGAAGGCAGGTGGTCCAAAACATAAAATCAAATCGGACGGTCCTTGACAATGGGTAGATGTGAAAAACACAAAGAATTTAATTCAAAAATGGAATCATTTCAGGTGACTTCCACAATGCTTCGGGTGTGCTATCTGCTTGGGAAGTTAAGGTTTCCATCACAGTTTAATTCAAAAGCATCCATGGGTTTCAAGCAGGGGCAGGCTCTGGGTGGTCATCCCAAGCTCAGCCTCCTCTTAGACATACCCGGGAAGACGTACTATTATGATGAAGGGATGCTTGGCTGGGGCGGGAGGGTAGGGGATGAGACAGGGTCAATAGCATGCCCTCTACATCTGAAGACAGCCCCATCTTCCCAGGAGGTAGGCCGGGCACAGACAGAGCTGACAGAAAGGCAGACGGCATAAGATGAGATGATTAGCTACAGCTCTCATTTTAAACTGGTTTCACAAACTACACAAAAGTAAGAAACCAAAGGGCTGAGATTTCTTAAAAGTACTCTGAAAGGAGGGTTGATGCTAGGAGTCTATTCTTCTGAGCTGTTAAGTGAGCTCCAGGTTCTATCCCCGAATAAGAAGCATGTGTCACTTTTTAAGAGCAACTTGCAACCACAGGACCCAAGAGATGCTGTCAAATTCCTTCAAACTCCAATGAACATTTCAGAATAGTTCAGGGCACCTCCAGTGAACAATTCACTATGTGCTTTTGTTTTTCTGACCATCAAGTATGTGAAGTCAGAGGACACAATAATGATCTTTATCCTCCTCTTGGAAAGGAAGGGCTTTTTACACATTTTTCTAAGACATTCTCAATAAGAACCTTAATACACATTACCCGCAGAACTCCTTTCTTCAAAATGAGAAAATGCTTATTTTTTCCAGATTTAAATAGTTAAAAGTGGTAAAGTCACAGGACATTTTAAAGTCAGTCTGGCATTATGATATCATGTATTTAACTGTATAGCTGAAGTCTTCAGAATTTATACTGTAGATGAGATCGTGAAGAAAAACTAAGGCTAGTAAGCTATAAGGGTGTTATCAATGAGCTGTTTACACAGACTCACCTAGAGCCTGCGCAAGGCAGACCATTTACCACCCACCAAACAAGGCTGGTGGAGAAGGCAATGGCACCCCACTCCAGTACTCTTGCCTGGAAAATCCCATGGATGGAGGAGCCTGGTAGGCTGCAGTCCATGGGGTCACTAAGAGTCAGACATGACTGAGCGACTTCACTTTCACTTTTCACTTTCATGCACTGGAGAAGGAAATGGCAACCCACTCCAGTGTTCTTGCCTGGAGAATCCCAGGGATGGGGGAGCCTGGTGGGCTACCGTCTATGGGGTCACACAGAGTCAGACACGACTGAAGTGACGCAGCAGCAGCAGCAGCAGCAAACAAGACTGGTGGGTCTTTCTCTCTTAGCTCCTTGTGGACCATCTAGCACAGAAGTATTTCTTCAGCAAGCGCATGTACTATACCTGACAATCTTTTAACTTGCAAATTCTGAATCTTTCGCTACCTTTCAACACCTGGAACGTTTCTGAGGCACACTAGTCAAGATTCTGGCGCATGTGCCTCAATTTGGGTTTTCTCATGATTAGACTTCATGTATGCGTTTTTCTCAATGCATATCATCAGAGAACGTGATATCATTATGTCTTATTACTGGAGATGCCAGGTTTTTCCACTGTGAGGTTATAATTCTTTCTTTGTAATTTATAAACATTTTGGGAGAGATGTGTAAACATCCCAAATTGGAAGAGACTAAAGGAGACATGACAACTAAATGCAGAGTGAGGTCCTGGATTAGATCCTGAAACAGAAAAAGGACATTAGTAGAAAACTGAAGTTCACAAGGTCCACATTTGAGCTAGCAGTACTGTGTGACAATGTTAAGTTTCTGATTTTCATGAGGCTATCTGATAATGTAAGGTGTCAATGTTAAGGGAAGTGGGTAAAGGGCACAGGAAAGCTCCTGAACTATTCTTGTGACTTTTCTGTAAATCTAAAGTTCCTTCAAAAGGATAAGTTTATAAAGCTGCAGATTGATTCCATACATCTGGACAGGGCTTGAGAGTCCATGTTTCTCACAAATGCCCAGTGATGGCAATGCTCCACTAGCAAGGCCCTGGCAAACACAACTGGTGTATTTCACTATTCATAGCTTTCAAAGGACAATCAACTAAAATGCATCAAGGTTACACTTCAAGCACAGTAATCACCGCTTGCCTAGAGGCAATCCTTAACTCTGGCCCACTGATACAAGACAAGCCCCCTGCAGAGGCTAAAACCACAATCTTTGCTCTAACACCGTCTATGGTTGGTATTCCCCAGCTAAGCCTGGCACCTTTCCATGGCTCTGGAGCCAGGAGAAAATCCAATGGGAACAAACACCATCCGCCCACAAGTGCAATGCAGAGGAGGAGCCCACGGGGACCAAGATTTGGCCAGTCATCCCGCTGCCACTGGGCATTCATTACCAGTCAACAGGAGGCAGGAGAGCAGGGTGATGAGAAGGGATGCTGGAATACCTACTCACACAGAGCGACTGGCCTCAGAGGTGAACTCTGCTCATCCCATTCAAGTGACTTTTAGTATCATATAATAAATCCACAAGAAAGAAGATAAGATGTGCAAGAGATTCTGCAAATTTCTGGCAGACCAGAAAGATTAATGGGGGAAGAGGAAACAGTAATCGGAGCACACAGGAGTGGATACAACAAAGGAGGCCTCCAAGCCTATAAAGGCTAGGACTCCAGACCAGGAGAGGGCAAGGGTTGTGCCTGCACATGGAAGTCAGGTCCCGTACGAAGAGCTGTACAAGGGCCCTTCCTAGACCAAGTGGAGCAGCCCCCAATCAAAGGCATCTTCCTTAAGCTGAGAGGCCCAGAGAAAATCTGCCTTCTGGCATTTGAGATCCCAGCACAACAAAAAGTTCCCCAAAACTCAATAGGAAACCTGCACATTTTCAAAAGTAGTCCCACAGGGGAATTCCCCGGTGGTCCAGAGGTCAGGACACCATGCTTTCACTGCTGTGGGCCCAGGTTCAATCCCTGGTTGAGGAACAAAAATTCCATAAGCCACCATGTGGATGTGACCAAAAAAATCAGCCCCCCAAACTCACAAGTTCTCTGCCTGCTTCCTCTGACCTTAGACAACAACAATTACCAGTATTTGAAGAGTACTTGCCACACAAAGCTAAAAGCCAGCCTTTTTAAAAAGAGGAAAACAGTGACACAATAGGACACAAGAAATCAGAGAACAAAAGGGAACTAAAAAAATCCTTACTAGTATCTTCAAAGTCAAGGAGATAATGCATTCATCAAACAATACGTTATTATGAAAAAGAAACATTATAAATCCTATAAATTAAACTTTGTGGAAATAAAAAATTTTAAAGTAGGATTGGAGGATAAATGTTTCTATCCCAGAAACAAGAATAAGATGACACAGGAAGAGGATAATGACAGAAGATTCAGAGGATTAATCCAAGATGTCCATCATCAAACTAACAGAAACTCCTAAAACAGAAGAGTAAAAGCAGAGCTGGAGAAGGAAATAGCAATCCACTCCAGTATTCTTGCCTGGAGAGTCCCATGGACAGAGGAGCCTGGCGAGCTACAGTCCATGGGGTCACAAGAGTCGGACACAACTTAGCGACTAAACAACCACCAAAAGCAGAGCAGAAGACATTCTCAAGTGACACAAGAGACTTTCAAATTCCAGAGCTGAAGGACAAGTCCCCAGAGTCAGAAAGCAGTCAGAGTAGGACTCTACATTTTGGGGGAATGTCTTAACACCAAAGAGGATCCTGAAGAGTTATCCAAAAGGAATAAGGCTACTTGGCAGTAGGTGCTCATTGAAATAAAGGAAGTCAAGATTAAAACGTGAGACCTGAACAAACTCAGTTGTATAGTAAAAGAAAGTATCAAGGATGATACCGCTGCTGGTCCAAGGAGTAAACAATCCAGATTAGAAAAAGAACACCACAAGGCTGGAGACGGTAAGAGAGATTTAGTGCCATCCTTCAGAATCTAAAACAAGGTAAAGTGGGACTTCCCTAGCAGTCCGGTGGTTGAGACTCCATGCTTCCATTGCAGGGGGTACAGGTTCAATCCCCAGAGAACTAAGATCCCACATGCCTCAGGGAACAGTAAAAATAAATAAATAAATAAAAGGTAGAGTCAACAGGAATAGAAAGTGCAAAGGAAAAGAAAGGCCATCACCAACAACAGAAAAAAGCAAAAACCCGTATAACAGTGGAAATAGACTACCTGGCTGTGAAGTAATATCTGCTTAGTTATAAACAATCTGAACTAACTGAACATAGTGAATTCAGGGGATAGAGGTGAGATGCGATATGAAAAAGTCAGTCATCCTATCTGTTAACAGCAAGTCAGGAATGTATAAAACCAGGAAAGTGCCAGCTTATTATTTTTAGCTACGAAGAACTTCCTCAAGAAACAGCAAAAAAATAAAGTCTTGGAGGAGTGGAACTGGGAGGTGGGGTGAGGGCTGTTGTTCTATAGTTTTCCATTGACACTTTGTGGCATTACTTTATTAAAGTATCAAACGTGTGCAATTTTTTCAGAACATGGACTTGGGACAGATCGCGTTCAAACCTGGCCGTGTGTCCCAGGGAAGCCCCTTCCCTCCGTGGGCCGCAGCCACCTCCCTGTCCACCTGGCCGGACCGCCGCGATGAGAAGCGCTGGAAACGCTGGCGGGACCGGCCGCAGCACTGGACCCACACACGGCATCCGCTTTCTCAAAATTGGAGCCGCGACAGGACCCGACGTCCCAGGAGCACACGCTTATTTTAATCGCCAGACAAAGGGGGGCAAAGGAGCTTTAAACACACGGAGTTAACGTTACCGGCGGCTCGGAGATTCCGAGCACCGGGCAGGGGTCCCCAGGGCCGCCCCTCACCCGGGCCCGCCGCCCGCCCAGCGAAAACAGCCGCCTCCCGCACTTCCGCCCGCAGCCGCTGTCCCCGCGTCCGCGGCCTCCGACCTCTCGGGGGGAGCCGCCTAGCCACCTGCTCGCCCGTGGGCTCACGACCCGGAGCGGCTACACCGCAGCAACAGCAGCAGGACCCCACCCCGCCCGCCCGCGGCCGGACGCTGCTCTTGCGGGCCTGGTCCCGGAAGGGAGGCCCGCTCCGCGACCGACCCCGCGCACCGTGACGGCGGGGGCGGCGGGCCGGGGGATGGGCGGCCGGAGCCAGGTGCGGGTGCGCTGAAGCGCGGCGGGCAGGAGGCTTGACAGGGCTGAGACGGGGGCGCACAGGACGGCGGGCCGTTGGGGCCGGTCGCCTTGTCGGGGGGGCGGGGGCGGCGGCGCGGGCGCCGCGGCCGGAGGAGGGCGCAGGGAGGAGGGAGGAGGGGAGATCTCGCTCTCGCTCTCGCCCCGCGGGAAGGGGGAGGTGGAGACGCGACCGGCTGCGGGAGCTGCAATTACCGTGTGGGCTGCGGAATTCTCGTGGTGTTTGTCGGGGAGATGCGATAATGGCGTCCGTCCTCGCGAGAGAAGCCGCCGCTCTGCGCAGGCGCCGCGAGTCCCTCCCCGCGGCCCTCCGCCCTGCACCATCTGCGCAGGCTCACCGGGAGGGGAACCGGGGTCGGGGCGGGGCGCGAGGGCGAGGATTGCCGCTCGGAGTCTCCAGCGCGCGCTGGGCTGGCGCCGACGACCGCCGGGCATGCGCACGGGTCCTGCACCCGCGCCACAGATTGGCCTCCAAACTTCTTACTTTTCTGTCACGCGTTCAGGCTTCTCACTAGCCCCTGAAAAGTCGCGTTGGTGGACCGTTCGAGGAATTTGCATTTTCTTTGCGGTCTAATGAATAGGAATTAGCGCCATAGACGACTACATGTCCCGGAGGGCCCTGCGCAAGCCTCGAGCAGTGCATTCTGGGACTCGTGGTTCCTGCGTCTGCGCGAAGCCTGCTGGTACTTGTGGTCCCATTCCCCCCGACGCGTGCTAGCGCGTGGAATGCTGGGACTTGTAGTTGAGTTGTGCAAGCTCTGGCCACTGCTGCAGCGGGGTTCCCCTGAGTAGCAGGCGAGCACAGGGGTTCCCAGGGTCGTCACAGATTCAAAGACACGCTCCTGGAAAAATATATATTAATTATATGTGATATATATTTTATGTGTAATTGATGTTTGTTCTGTATTGTGATGTTTGTTATGTATCCTTAGAAAAGGCAGAGAGGACCCAGAGATCAAATTGCCAACATTCGTTGGATCATACAAAAAGCAAGAGAATTCCAGAAGAACATCGACTTCTCCTTCATTGTCTATGCTAAAACTTTTGACTGTGTGGATCACAACAAACTGTGGAAAATTCTTATTAAAGAGATGGAAATACCAGACCACCTTACCTGCCTCCTCAGAAACCTATATGCAGATCAAGAAGCAACAGTTAGAACAGGACATGGAACAATGGGACTGGTTCCAAATTGGGAAAGGAGTGTGGTCAATCCTGTATATTGTTACCCTGCTTATTTAACTTACATGCAATGTATTGTGTATAGAATGTCCATATGTAATAATGCAATGTTATTTATATATGAATATAAACACAATATAAAATGTGGTTGTATTGTATTTAAAGAGCATAAAAGCGTGTTTGTGGGTACTATAGGAAAAACAGTCCCAAACTATAGACAATTCTCAGGAATGTTATTCCTGCTTACCAGTATTGCTGGGAATACCACTTTTCATTTTTATTCTTTACACTTGCCTCTGTTTCCTGAGTTGTTTCAGTTCAGTTCAGTCGCTCAGTCATGTCCAACTCTTTGCGACCCCATGAACCACAGCACACCAGGCCTCCCTGTCCATCACCAACTTGCGGGGTACACCCAAACCCATGTCCATCGAGTTGATGATGCCATCCAACCATCTCATCCTCTGTCACCCCCTTCTCCTCCTGCCCTCAATCTTTCCCAGCATCAGGGTCTTTTCCAATGAATCAGCTCTTCACATCAGGTGACCAAAGTATTGGAGTTCCAGCTTCAACGTCAGTCCCTCCAATGAACACCCAGGACTGATTTCCTTTAGGATGGACTGGTTGGATCTCCTTGCAGTCCAAGGGACTCTCAAGAGTCTTCTCCAACACCACAGTTCAAAAGCATCAATTCTTCAGCGCTCAGCCTTCTTCACAGTTCAACTCTCACATCCATACATGACCACTGGAAAAACCACAGCCTTGACTAGATGGACCTTTGTTGGCAAAGTAATGTTTACAACGAGCTGAAATTCCTTGGATCCTCCAAACATGAAATGGTGGCGCTATTTTCTTTCAGAAAAGAAACGATTTACTGTGAGTTTCCTGCCCACCTCTCTTTTGCCAATAATAAAACGCTACTCAAGGCAGTAACCAGCTGTAGAGCCTTGGGCAACCTTGTTGGGGCTCTTCCAGAATTAGCCCTCAGGGGTCTTCTGAGACTGGTCACGAGATTCCCCTGCAGGAAAAGTGCCCTCAAGAAATTCCAAAGAAAGTTACAGCAGGGAAGATCGCGGTATTGAAATGAGATCTGTCCTATTCAGAGGTGAGGAAGAGTCCAAAGAGATTGGAAAGTTGCTCTGCAAGGTTACAGAGCTGGGAAAAAATGAAAGTGGGGTCCTGAATCCAGAGTACTTGAATCTGGAGTCCAGGGTCTGCTCACAATGGGGAAAGGGTTTCTGAAGCCAACCACAAAAATCCCAAGAGAGCTGTGCTTTCTGTCCCCACCTCTTCTTCAGTCACAACCAGTCTGAACACTTAACTCTAAAATTCTTGCAAGGATACTTGCATATCTGACTAGAAAGCAGATGAATGTAAGATGATATTTGCCACACTGTTTTAAAATATCACCCTTTCAAGATGCAGCCCCCTTTCAGGTGTGGGCTTGCCTGCTCCTTCCTTTCCAGGCAACTGCTCAGTCATCCTGAGTCACTTTTAAGTGGAGCAAAACAGTAATTGTCCTTAGGCTGGAGTGCTAGACTTCTCTTGTCTGTTTTTGATGTTTCTGTTTTATTTACTTTTATTTGGGCTTCCTTGATAGTTCAGTTGGTAAAGAATCTGCCTGCAATGCAGGAGATACTGGTTCGATTCCTGGGTCAGGAAGATTCCCTGGAGAAGGGATAGGCTACCCACTCCAGTATTCTTGGGCTTCCCTTGTGCCACAACTGGTAAAGAATCCACTTGCAATGTGGGAGACCTGGGTTCGATCCCTGGGTTGGGAAGATCCCCTGGAGAAGGGAAAGGCTACCCACTCCAGTATTCTGGCCTGGAGAATTCCATGGACTGTATGGTCCTTGGGGTCGCAAAGAGTCAGACAGAGCTGAGCTACTTTCACTTTCATTTTCACTTGCTGCCCAGGAACTGAGACAAATGAAGGTTTGTAGTATTGACACCTAACTGATTCACCATGGTTTTTAAAAAATCAAATAGCTAGAAATCAGCAAAGACCACTGCCTACCAATGAAACTCACTTCCCTACCATAGGGGACCCTTCTCCTTGCCATCAAGCCGTACTAGACTCCGATCCAGGGACGCTGCCCACCCACCCCCCATCAGGCTGTCCAGTGGTTAGGACTCCAAACTTTCACTGCCAGGGGCCAGGGTTCAATCCTTGTTTGGGAAACTAAGCTCCCACAAGTCTCTCGGCCAAAAATAAATAAATAAAATAGAACGAATCCAATCCAAGTTTCCAGAGTTAACTAGGCTGAAGACAGATCGATGGGAGCTTTATAAAAAGAGAGGGAGGTGCACGCTGGCCTGGATGGACCCAGAGATGGGGGCCCATGTGGATGCACACGTGCCAGGCGTTTGCAAATATCTCCCTTGTTTGAAACCGTGCAGGGCCCACTTCAGGCACACCCTGGAATCCTTAGAAGCAGCCTGTTTCTGAAGATGCACCCATCAGGGAGAAAAGTAAATTGTTTATGAAGCCCTCAGTCGCCCAGGAAAAGTCTAGAAGAGAGTATAAAGTCCACAGAGCAGGGCTGTGGGAGCAGGCTCGACCTGGGCTTGGAGTCCTCGCTCTCCTGTGGCAAGTCAGCTGCCTCGTCTGGGAAATGGTGTTTCAAACCCACAGCTCCCGGGCACATTAGGAGGATTCCAGGGAAGTGGAGTTTGTCAAGGGTTTAGCGGAGGGTCTGTCTCAGGAAACGGGCATATTATTGTGTGTTGAGTTACCTCACTTTGCCAACAAAGGTTCGTCTAGTCAAGGCTATGGTTTTTCCTGTGGTCATATATGGATGTGAGAGTTGGACTGTGAAGAAGGCTGAGCGCCAAAGAATTGATGCTTTTGAACTGTGGTGTTGGAGAAGACTCTTGAGAGTCCCTTGGACTGCAAGGAGATCCAACCAGTCCATTCTGAAGGAGATCAGCCCTGGGATTTCTTTGGAAGGAATGATGCTAAAGCTGAAACTCCAGTACTTTGGCCACCTCATGCGAAGAGTTGACTCATTGGAAAAGACTCTGATGCTGGGAGGGATTGGGGGCAGGAGGAAAAGGGGACGACAGAGGATGAGATGGCTGGATGGCATCACTGACTCGATGGACATGAGTCTGAGTGAACTCCGGGAGTTGGTGATGGACAGGGAGGCCTGGTGTGCTGTGATTCATGGGGTCGCAAAGAGTCAGACACTACTGTGCGACTGAACTGAACTGAGTTACCTCACCTAGGCCAGGCACATGATTATAATCCCTTTTCATTTTGCAGGACGTGAATTTCAGAGAGGTTAAGCAACACTCTTAACTGGAGCGTGGCAGTGCTATTGCTTCAAGGAGGAAGCTTGCGAGCTGTGGCAGGAAAGGTACTTAGAATGTGGAATGTGGAGGTCCCTGTCAAAACTTGCCAAGGGACAAGTTTTGTCTTTGTCCTAGGATAACTCGAAGCCTTTACAAGGTTTTAGGACAAGGGTGTGTATGATGAGATTTGCATTTTCAAAACTCACTCTGGCTAGAGTGTTGGAAAATGAGTTGGGGGTGGGGAGGAGGGGTCCTGACTGGACTTGGGGAGAGCAGTGGAGGCTGTGGCAGGGGTCCAGGCAAGAGATGATGGAGACTTGGACTAGGGTGGTCACAGTGGTGGTAGAGAGGCAGGGGGCACAGAATCAGAAGATTCCAAGGGGTGATTCAACAGGACACAAGCACAAATCTGACCCTCGGGTGGGCGGGGGTAGCGGGGTGGAGTGCTCGATGCCACCTGGACCTGCAGATGTGAGACTTGATGGATAGTTGTGCTGTTCCAGGAGCCTGCCCGGGGCCGTGCCACCCTGGGGCCCCTTCTGTAGTTCCTCCCCCTCCCCAGACACTGGGAAGAGACCTGGTTTGGGGTGAACTGGGGTCCTGGGAACAGAGCTCAGAGACAATCCAGGGGAGTGGGAAGGAGCAGGATCCAGCATGCCCTGTAGCTCCACCCCCACCTGGCGGGGAATTCCACCCAACCCAGGACCGGCAACTGCTGCGTGTTCTGAGCCATGAAGAAATTTAAGGAAGTATCATCAGTAAAAATTCCCTTAACGTAAAATTAACCATTAACCATTCAAAGGTGTACAACCCAGTGGCACCAAGTGCATTCACAGTGGTATGCAACCGTCAGTAACTGGTTCCCGCATGTTTTCATCACCTTTCCCGTTACCTGCCCTCCTTCCCCCCTCCTGCCCCAGCTCCTGGCAGCTGTCTGTCTGGATGTTTCCTATAAACGGCATCACACGTAAGTGGCCTTTTTTGACTGGTTTCTTCCATTCTGCACAATGTTTTCAAGGTTCATCCTTGTTGTAGCCTGTGTCAGTGCATCACTCCTTTTTTTTTAATTACTAAACTTTATTTTTTAGGGAAGCTTTCAGTTCACAGCAAAATTGAACAGAAAAGTACAGATTTCCCATATACCCTCTGCCACATCCCCAACCTCTCCCTGATATCAGCACTCCTTCCGGAGCCAGAGTGGTGCATCTGTTACAGTCGATGACCCTGCAGAGACACGCCATCACTGCCCGGAGTCCCGAGTCTACATCAGGACTCACTGTTGATGTCCTACAATCTATGGATCTGGACAAACATGCAGTGACGTGTATTCCCCTTTATAGTCTCATACAGAGTAGTTTCACTGCCCTAAAAATCCCCTGTGCTCCACCTGTTCCTCCTTCCTCCCCACAATCCCTGACAAGCACTGATCTTGTCACTTTTGCCATAGCTCTGTCTTTTGTGTAATATCATATGGTTAGAATCAGCCTATAGCCTTCTTGGATTGGCTTCTGTCACTTAGTAAAACACATTTAAATTTCTTCCATGTCTTTTCCTGACTTGACAATTCTCTTTAACACTGCGTAGTACTCCACTGCCTGGATGTTCCACAGTTTATTCATCCTTTCACCCACTGAAGGACATCTTGGTTGTGCCCAAGTTTTAGCAATTATGAATAAAGCTGCTATAAACACCCATAAGTTTTCAGCTCCTATGAGTAAATACCAAGGGGAGCAATTGGTAGCTCATATGAGAAGAGGATGGTTAGTTTTGTGAAAAATCACCAAACCGTCATCCAAAGCGGCTGCACCATTTTGCGTTCTGCAGTTGTTTTTCAGTCGTTCGTTCATGTCCGACTCTTTGCGACCCCGTGGACCACAGCACCCAGGCTTCCCTGTCCTTCACCAACTTCCGGAGTTTGCTCAAACTCATGACCATTGAAGTCCAGCTTATTGATTATTTCTTTCATGGATATTGTACCTAAAAAGTCATCATCATCAAGTCCAAGGTCATCTAGATTTTCTCCCATGTTACCTTCTAGGAATTTATAACTTTGAATTTGCATTTAGATCTGTGATCTATTTTTTAAATATATTTTTAATTGGATGATAATTACTCTACAATGTTGTGTTGGTTTCTGCCATACAACATGAATCAGCTATGAGTGTACATATATTCCCTCCCTCTTGAACCTCCCTCGCAACCCTCCCACTCCACCCTTTGTGATCCATTTTGAGTTACTTTTTGTGAAGGGTGTGATGTCTGTGTGTAGACTGACTTCTTTGCTTGTGGACATGTGTCTGGTTGTGTTAGCACCAGTTGTTGAAAAGAGGATCTTTGCTTTGTTCCATGGTAGAAATCAATTGACCACAGTTATGTGGGTCTATTTTCGGTCTCTAAAGTCTGTCCCAATGATTGATGTGTCTCTTCTGGCCAATACCATGCTGTGTTGATCACCATAGCTTCATTCCTTTTAATGGCTAAATGATTGCATTTATATCACTTTTGTTTATTCATTCATCCCCTGATGGACCTTTGGGGTATTTCTATCTCTGGTTGTTATGAGTACCGCCCCTCTGAACTCGGATGTACATTTGCGTGGTTTTATGCTTTCATACCTCTTGGGTGCGTACCTAGGAGTGTGATCACTGGGTCACACCAGGTACAGCTCTCGATTTAACTTGTTGGGGGACCTGCTTCGCCTCTGAAATGACACTCCTCATTGTTTTGGGTGAGCAAATGCTGACTTCCTGATTGAGAGAGGCCCACGTGGAGGGGAACCAACAGTAACCCCCGGGAGCCACAGGGGTGTGCCATCTTGAGAGTGGGTCCTCCAGCCCCAGGTGAACTCCCAGTCTGATGCCTCTTGGAGCAGAGAGAGCTCTTCCCACAGAGCCCGGCCCAGACTACAGGTTTTTGAGCTCAATAAATGATTGTTGTTTTCACCAACTGTTTGTGGGTGGTCTGCTGGGCAACAGTACATCATTGGGGTCTAGAGTCTATTCACACCTTTTATTCCAACCAAAGATCTCCTTGGACCCGGTAAGAACCTGGAACAGATGATTGACCGTCCACCTGTCATACTGCATGCAATGATTGTGCGCCTTATGTATATGCCTGTGGAAGTGAAGACTAGTCATGTGGTGGGGCCCAAAGAGATTAAGAGCTCAAGGCCACACGGGGACTTAGTCCTGTCACCACTCTCAGCTGCAGGCACATCATCTGTAAGATGGAGACTAAGGCAGGGCCCTTTGGAATACACAGAAAACAAATTAAACAAGCTTCATAAAAGGGAATTATTGATGCAATACCTGAAAATTTGGAAATGGACTTTAGGATATAGCAACAGGAATTGCCCAGCTGAAGCAGTGTCATTTTCTCTGCGTGTATCTCTCTCATTCTGTCTCTGTCTCTCCCTCCCCACCCTTCCCATCTCGGGGCTCAATTTTCTCTCCATTCTTGGATCCATTCAGGATCTCACAATGCGTCTGTGAGCTGTTTCATAATGCCCAGGGACAGACAGGGCCTCTCTCCTACAGCGGCAGCCATTTCCAGGGCTGACAGGTACTGGCCAGCTCAGGTTACCTGTGAGCCACTTTCCCTCTGATTGGCCAAGCCTGATATACACCAGGGAGGGGGGAGGAGTCAGCTGGCAGAGAGGGAGTATCCTAGGGAGAACCCTTAGGTGCTGTTACCAAAGGAGACGTGGCCAGGCATGAGGGAGACATCAAGGCATTTGCCCGAGCACGTGTCTCCCTGGGCTCTGGAGAGACCCAAGGAGCAGCCGAGCTCCAGCTGTGATGTGGACGCTGAGGTTTGTCCAGCAGAAGGAAGGCTCTTTTCTCCCAGCAGCTGTTGAGTCACTCTTTCCAGAAAGAGAGGCTTGAGAGCCTCTCAGGGGTGGAGAAGGATCTGGTTCCCTTGGGCTCCCAGGCAGCCCGGCTTCATTGTTTTCATTTGACTCAAGGCGCAGAGCAGCGAAGCCAGACAGGTGAGGACCATCAGGGCAGCACTGTGGTGTGATGTCCCTGTAAACGTGAAATTTCCACTACAAAGCATTCCCTCAGGCGCTGCAGATCCGGAAACAACGGGATCCATAAAATCGGTAAAAATGCAAGCTGAAAATTGTGGTATAAACAATCCAGTGCAGAAGCAAAAGAAATTACTATGAATAAAACATATTGAAACATCCATGTGTTCTCAAGATTCTGCCCAGTGTGAGTTTTTTCTATTTACTTTTCCTTCCTTTTTTCTTTTTTTTTTTTTTTTTGACTAAAACAGAATTCCTTTATAGACAGTGTTGGCTTCCCTGGTGGCTCAGTAGTAAAGAATCTGCCTGCTGTTCAGGAGAACTGGGTTCAATTCCTGGGCTGGGAAGATCCCTTAGGGAAGGGAATGGTGACCCACTCCAGTATTCTTGCCTGGTTAATCCCATGGACAGAGGAGCCTGGTGGGTTACAGTCCTTGGGGTCGCAAAGAGTCAGACACGACTGAGCAACTAACACTTTCACTTTTCACTATAGACAGTGTAAGTATCTGCTGGGATCTTAAAGCACTTTGGAGAGCACTTTTGCATTTAGGAGCAAATTTGAATTTCTATCATTTAAGCGCTATTTATAAAGAGTAATGCCAAGAAATTTGAGGGGTCTCATAGAAAATTTTTCTCAAAGAAAAATTATTTTCTTTGATCACACACTCATTTCAGCAAAAAGATCTGGAGTCTGCTCCTCCAATGCATGTGTAATTATGTATGAATTATATCCATATATCAGGTTCTAATGTACTGTGTCCTCTAAGAAACATATGGAAAAGAGAAATTATAAAAGGTGAAAGAGGAAATAAAAATAGAAACTTCAGTCTTTCTTTCTGCCCTTTGAAAGATGTGATTGGGGAGGCCTAACAAGTCCAAAATCTGATGGGGTGGGCAGAGGAGTGTGGGGTGAGGTCCAAAGGCAGAACTTCTGCTTGCCCAGGGGAATCTGTCTTTGTTCAGTTAAAGCTTCCGACTGATCAGACAAGGCCCACTCATATTGTGGCAGATAACCTACTTTACTCAAAGTCTTACATGTTAATCACATCCAAGAAGACGCCTATCCTGAAATATCTGGAATAACGTTTGACCCAATATCTGGGCACCACAGCTCAATCAAGCTGACGCAGAATTCACCATCACAAATCTACATGCTGCTGCTGCTAAGTTGCTTCAGTCGTGTCCGACTCTGTGTGACCCCATAGACGGCAGCCCACCAGGCTCCCCCATCCCTGGATTCTCCAGGCAAGAACACTGGAGTGGGTTGCCATTTCCTTCTCCGATGCATGAAAGTGAAAAGTGAAAGTGAAGTCGCTCAGTCGTGTCTGACTCTTAGTGACCCCATGGACTGCAGCCTTCCAGGCTTCTCCATCCATGGGATTTTCCAGGCAAGAGTACTGGAGTGGGATGCCATTGCCTACTCCGCAAATCCACATGAGGACTCACCAATTCCTGCAGAGAATTATAGTACATGAAGCCCACTGATTAGTGTTTTATGTGCAAAGGAGATAGCCAAAAATTAGCAGGTGTTGAGTTGAATAAATTGAGACTCTTTGATTCGAAATATAGGTGAGTGGATGAAAGTGGGACTTGGAACAATCTCTCAGGTGAGCATCGTGACACATGGATCAACAGCGTCAGTGCTTTTCTCCTTTGACCTGTAAACGTCAGACCTAGGAATTCCATTCAGAGATGTTCAGTGCAGTGTTACAGATAAGACAAAAAAAGTACATCTGGAGGGAAACAGATTTGATAAATTACGATTACTGTTTTAATGAAATGCTGTGTTGAAATTCATGACAATTATTTTAAAATTTTTTATTGATGTATAGTTAATATACAATGTTGTGTTAATTTCTCCTATACAACAAAGTGACTTAGTAATACAAATACATACATTTTTTATATATTTTTCCCATTATGAATTGTGCATGTGTAAGCACATGCTAAGTTGCCTCAGTTGTGTCTGACTCTGTGATCTTATGGACTGTAGCCCACCAGGTTCCATGGGATATTTCTTGACAATTATTAAGTGACTAGATACATACCTTCTACATAGGATATGTTATCTCCTGTATTTTGTTTTATTTGTTTATTACTTGGCCAAACTGTGAAGCTTGGAGAATCTTAGTTCCTGGACCAGGGACTGAGCCCATGCTCCCTGCAGTAGAAGTTCAGAGTCCTAACCACTGGTTACTGCCAGGGAAGTCCCATCTCCTGTATTTTAAACAAAAGCAATATACATATATATAGACTTATATATATAGAAATTTCCAGAAAGAGGGACAAGAAACTGCTATCAGCAGTTCACTCTGTGAAAGACAGACTTTTCACTTTTGAAGCCCTTAAAATGTCTTCTGTAACATGCATGTATATGGCTTTTACGTATTTTTTTAATGGCAGAGAGTTTAGCTCCTACTATAACAGCAGTTGAATTGATGTCTGAACCAGCCATGAGGATGTCCAGGACAAGCTGAGAGTGAGGATGTCCACAAGGTACTTTCTAAGTGAAGCAGGGCCCTGCCATATGGCTGCAGGGAGCAGGGAGACCCCAGATCCATAGAGACAGCCAGGGAAGTGGTCTACCTATGGTAGGGAGGCTGAAGGTGGCAGGGGAGCTGCAGGTGCTGAGGACATGCCCCGAGGAGCCAAGGGAGCCCTTGGGGTGTCAGCTGATGGATTTGTGATGCCAGGACCTGCTCCTTCAGGGCACAGTCAGGTCCTGCAACTCAGTGGTCAGCACACAGTAACTAAGGGAAGTGGTATCATCTAAGCACTTTCCTTGCATCAATTCATTAAACTCTCATGGCAACCTAACAGAGTACCTACTAGTATTTCCCCACTCCACTGAAACAAAAGTCAATGAACGGGTGAGTGAATGGATGAACGAAGCCACCCAAAGGTGGGTACGTTTCTAAAATGACTCCACAGGAAGAAAAGCATCTATGTTCGAGAGTTGGTTTTTGTTGCTTGCAACCCAGGCGATCAACTCATGGGCACGTCAGGGAACTGCACGGAAGCTGGAGACCCAACTATGAGTCCAATCAGCAGTTTTCTTGGGCCCCTGGGAGCACCAAGTGGACTCAGAATTCAGGACCCCCGTCCTGTGGGGTTTCCAGGTCAAAGAATCCAGGATTCTAGGATCAGTTATGATAGACTCACTCTCTTGAAGCTTATATGTTTAAACCCGCCCCAAATTTTTACATAACTTTCCATCTGAACCCTGCCATCTCCACTTCACAGTAGGAAGTATCTGGGGGAATAAACTGCTGTATAGTCCAAAGCAGGTTTTTTGTTGTCTGGCATCTACAGATACTACAAGTTGTGTAGTTAGGATAACCATCTGACTTATTATCCGAATGTGGACATTTTGAGCATGAAAAGGGGCATGTTAATGTTTATGCTGAGACAAGAGGCAAAAGCTAGAAGTGTCCCAAGCCAAGCAGGACATTGTACTTTGGGCAGAATGAATTCCTATCAGATCATGCCAATTTCATGGATGCAGGACGGGCTGCTTCCCAGGGGCCCTGGGCAGAGGGGCCACCTGCTCCCTTGCCTTGTTCACAGGCAGCTTTGGCAGATTCCCATCCTGCCCCTCTGACCCCGCCGCTCCCTGGAGACACATAGCGCGGCTCTGGGCCAGGTCTCGAATGGCCCGAGGCTGGAGGGACCCGCAGCCAGGGTCACACCAAACAGGGACTTTGCTCTGGTCTGTTTGCTCTGGTCTGCTCCCTGGTCTGGCAGCAGGCTCTGCACAAGCTCCCCTCACTCCCTGGCACCCTCACCCCGCTGTTTATCCAGTCAAAGCACAGTGACCCGAGGGGCTGGCCACAGCAAATGTCCCCAGTCCCAGGGCACCCTTCCCTAAGCCAAACCCCACGTCATCCGATAAGTTGGGGTGGGCATGGGTTGAAATTTAACCATCAGTGCTTTGGGTGAGGTTTCACAAAAGAGGTGGGCCACCCCCACCCCACCGCTCGGCTGTCCTGCCAGAAGTGAGGGCAGAGAGTGGGGAAACCCCCCTCTGGTTGTTGGGTCCCCCGGGAACAGAGGCAAGATGGTCAGGCCCCCAGTGCTGGGCTGGAGTCATCTGAAGTCCTCAGGCCTGTCTCTCCTGGCCAAGCAGATATGGGGCACCCTCCGTAGCCACTTGCTAAGGCCGGCGCGATGGTGCTCGCAGGTTCCCTGTGCACAGAGAAGGAGAAATGACGCTTGTAAGTAGAGCCTCCGGTCTCCCCAGAACAGACTCCCGCGCTGTGCGTCTCATGTTATGGCGTCTTTCAAAATGGGAGATGGTTGGAGCCAGATGGCTTGGGTTCAGATTTCTACTCCGTCTTTCCCGTGGGAGACGTGGGCTGGTCCTTAACCTCAGATCCATCAGGAGGGTGAGATGCTCAGAACAAGGAGGGAGCAAGTGACAACCTCTCCTCCATCTCACAAGACAAGCTGTTATTACTCAATATCCTACCCTCCCAGAACGAGCCATAGCGGCCAGTCATTAGGGCTCCAAGCCCCAGCAGAGAACATCTCAGTAAATTTGATAAATAGGCCACCAGCCAGTTCCATCCAGAGACTGGCCCAGGTCAGCCTCATCCTGGCGGTGGTGTCCTTGGTGTCCTGTGACCTTGGACTTGCCCCTCCCACTCTCTGGGCCTCAGGTTCTTCCTGTGTCAGATACAGGGCCTGCAGGTACCCCTAAGCTCACCTCTGACGTCAGTATTCCACACAGGACAGTTGGAAGAGCTTGGACTTTGGAGCTAGCCTCCGTGTTGGGCATTGGTGACAATGATCAGCGGGGAGAGCTGGTAGATTGCTTCATCTCCCTAAGCCTCGGTTTCCTCATCTGTAAAACAGGATGATGAAATCCCACAGGGGGCCACGTGAAGATGAAATGACTCGAGCAGAAAGCCTGGCATACGCTGGACCCTTAAAAATACTACATTAGTTGCTCAGTCGTGTCCCACTCTTTGTGACCCTCCGGACTCTAGCCCACCATGCTCCTCTATCCATGGGAGTTTTCAGGCAATACTGGAGTGGGTTACCATTTCCTTCTGCGTGGGATCTTCCTGACCCAGGGATCAAACTCACGCATCCTGTGTCTCGTGTATTGCATGTGGATTCTTTACCCACTGAGCCATCAGGGAAGCCCAAACATTCTTACTTTTTCCAATTTTTCCGTGGGTCCACACCTGAGGATGATACCAAAATCCCCATCTCTCTGTTGTCCTCAGTCTCTCCTGGCTTCATACTCCCACCAGCGCTGTGTGATAAGTACCATTAAGATCCACCTTTTACAGGTGATGAAATTGAGACTCAGAGAGGTTGAGAAACTTGCTGAGGGGCACACAGCCACAGAGTGGTGGGGCCAGGACTCGGGTTCAGGTAGCCTGATGCTCTTCACGGTCACCAAGTATAAAACAGGATCCAGGTGTGAAGACATCTACAGTTAAGTGAAGAAAACCAACACGCAGGTCCACTTTGTACTGAGCAGTGCTTTTGGTTTTTTGAGAAGCCTTGAGTGTGTTTCTCTGAGCTTGGAGGAAAGTGCCAGAGGCTGAGCTCTACATCAGCCAGAGCAGCTGCCTCTGGGAATCCAGGAGGGAGGGTCTTCCTCTGTAAGCAGACCCTTCTATACGGTTTGAAACTTGCAGGGAGTCTGGATGGGGCCTGGCGTTCTGCATCTCTAGCGAGCTGCAGCCAGGCAGTGCCCCACCTTCTGTGCGTGCTCAGCCATGTCAGACTCTGCCACCCTGCGGACTGTAGCCCATCAGGCTCCTCTGTCCATGGGATTCTCCAGGCAAGAATACTGGAGTGGGCTGCCATGCCCTCCTCCAGGGCATCTTCCCAGCCCAGGGCCTGGACCCGCCTCTCTTATGTCTCCTGCATTGGGAGGCGGGTTCTTCACCACTAGCGGCCACCTATGCTGGGGACCCGACCTTGTGTGCTGCGTAACTGAAAGCCTGGGGGTTGCGGGTGCCAAAGCTTCTATTCCAGGCCCTTCTGAGCAGGGTTTTCCTTGGATCCTGGGACTTTGGTTTCTCGGAGGACCCTCGCGTTTCCTGTTCTCTGACACTTGTAGCAACCCCCATGAGTCCACAGTCCTCCACCGCCTGCCTCTTAGGACTGGGCTGGGCTGGACCCCCGCCCCCCACTTCCCTGGCACAACTCCCTGTGACTGCGCTGTGACAATGACCACAGGTCAGAACGACTGCGCGCAGCCACAAGGCCACAGCGGGCTGCACTCCATGCGAAAAGGAATCGGTCCTGGGCGTGGTCCCGGGGAGGAGATGAAGCGAAGGCCCCGCCTATAAGGGCGGGGTTACGAGGCCGAGGGTCAGGTGGTCCCAGGCTCCACGTGGGGCCAGGTTCCCCAGAGCTGGCTCCTCTGGGACCAAGTTTATACGTTTCTGCCTCCTCGCTCTGAGGCTGGAATGGCGCCCATGCACCATGAGGGTCTCCTCTTCCCTGTCTCTGCCCCCAGTGCACCCCGTCTGGAAGGGTCCAGCCTCCGTGCCAGGGGGCACCCGGCAGTCCCCCATCAACATCCGCTGGAGGGACAGTGTCTACGATCCCCAACTGAAGCCCCTGGGGGTCTCCTACAACGCGGAGGCCTGCCTCTATGTCTGGAACACCGGCTACCTCTTCCAGGTGGAATTCGACGACTCCACCGAGGGGTCAGGTGAGCCTGAGAGGGGGTCCGGGCCCCTTGCTCCTGTGAGTCCTGAGAGTGGGTCACAGCAGGGGGGGGAAGGCTGAGGCTGGTGGCGGGGATGGACAGAGTGATGGTCACTCTAAAGCTGGTGATGCTGACCAGCTATGTTGGTGTCACATCACTGGGGGATGAAAGGGAACAATGAGGTCCTCCTCTGGGGGTTACATTCCAGGGGCTGGAAGGAAGAAACTGGGAGCTAATAAAACATAATTACATTGCACTCTGAGGAGAAAAGCATAATGGGGTGGAGGAGAGAGGCACGGAGGTGGGGAGTCCTGGACGGAGAGGAGGAGAACTGTGGCCAGGCGTCCAGGGTCTGGGAACCTCATTGGTCCCTGCTCAGAGTGAGATGGGCAGTGACGTGGCTGACACCCAGCTGCCTCAGGAAGCGGTGGGGAGCAGGGTCGAGCAGGAGGCTGTGTGGAGTGCTGGTGATGGAGGCTGCGGGGCAGGGCTCAGCGTCCTCCCAAGGAATCTGGTGACCATCTCACTGAAGCCTCACTGGGATGCCTTACAAGTGTGGGGTGGGGACTCTGTAGGTTTGGGAAGTTTCCTTCCACTGCTGTTTTACTTGGCAAGATTGGCTGTACTGGAATTTTTTCAACACCTAGACACATCATCATAAGCCTTGTTTACACTAAACATGTGTTCTCTCTCTGGGAATAAGGAATTTATGACAGGCAGAGGATGCCCATGTGACAAGTCCTCAGTGAAAACATGGGGCATCAAGTCTCCTGTGGGCACCCCTTGTGGGCAGTGCTCCACATGTGTTGTCATAGCTTGTTGCTAGGATTCAGGGCATCCCTTGTCACTCCAGAAAGAACCCTGGAAGCCTGGTCTCCTCCAGACCCTGCCTCACCCTATGCTGATGTTGCTTGCATCCTTTCTCTGTAATACGTCTTAGCCATGCTTATGACTTAGTGTGCCAGCTTTTCTCTGCCTTTGTTGGTCTGTTCCAAGTCTAGATTCCAAAGGAGCAACTAAAGTTGGCTTTTCAGGTTTAATATGCTTTGTATTAAATTTTTTTCAATTTTATGCAGCAACTTTAAAAAACAGACTGTACCTGAGTTCTGGGAGTTGTCCTAGGGAACCGTCAAACCTGTAGACCCCCAGCACAACCCCCAGACCCAAGCCCTCTCCAGGCCAGCCCTCAGTCCACCTCCTCCCATAGGCCCAGTAGTCTTGTTCACTAACCCATCACCCCGGTGAGGACGTGAACACCACAAGGGCAGGATCACTCTTACTGGACACTGCAGGTTGCTCAATAAATTGGAAGATAAACCATGAATGAAAAGCTAAAGGTATGAATGAGCCAGGCAGAGGGACTGGTCAGTGAAGGAAGGCCCAGCCTGACCCTCCCCGACTCTGATGGACTGATGGTGCAACAGGGGACGGGAGCCCTTTTTCCCTGTGCTGGGCCCTGTGTGCTTCTCACACATCACGACTCAGTTTTACACATGGTGTCCATAGTATATATATGTCACTCCCAATCTCCCGATTCATCCCACCTCCCCTTCCCCACTTTGGTGTCCATATGTTTGTTCTCTCTGTCTGTGACTCTTTTTCTGCTTTGCATAAGATCATCTATATCATTTGTCTAGATATATGCGTTAATATATGATATTTGTTTTTCTCTTTCTGACTTACTTCACTCCGTACGACAATTTCTGGGTCCATCCACATCTCTACAAATGGCACTATTTCATTACTTTCTATGACTGAGTAGTATTCCATTGTATACATGTACCAGATCTTCTT
Organism: Bubalus kerabau; assembly: GCF_029407905.1. Classification (NCBI taxonomy): domain Eukaryota; kingdom Metazoa; phylum Chordata; class Mammalia; order Artiodactyla; family Bovidae; genus Bubalus; species Bubalus kerabau. The sequence goes on along the minus strand of NC_073640.1, from coordinate 16,499,928 downwards.
TTTCTACTCATTGATCAATAGACATTTAGGTTGCTCAACACAGCATTTTTTTTTTTAATATATTTTGGAGTGGCTTTTTTTTAGTGCCTTCCATTTTATTTTTTTTATAAATTCATTTATTTATTTTAACTGGAGAATAATTACTGTACAATATTGTGATGATTTTTGCAGTACATCAGCATGAATTGGCACAGGTATACATGTGTCCCCCCCATCCTGAACACGACATCCCACCTCCCTCCCCACCCAATCCCTCTGGATTTTCCTAGAGCACTGGCTTTGGGTACCCAGCCTAATGCATCATCAGCACAGCATTTTTAAAAGCCAGGTAAGGGAGAAGTGTCTCAGGGTCTGTGATCAGCTTGTGCACAATTCTCTGATCAGCTGATGATGATAAACCCTTAGGCTCCAATAGGTCTGGGAACTGTGTGTTCAATTCAATTCAGTCAGTTCAGTTGCTCAGTTATGTCTGACTCTTTGCAACCCCATGCACTGGAGCATGCCAGGTCTCCCTGTCCATTTCCAACTCCCAGAACTTGCTCAAACTCATATTCATTGAGTCGGTGATGCCATCCAACCATCTTACCCTCTGTCATCCCCTTCTCCTCCTGCCTTCGGTCTTTCCCAGCATCAGGGTCTTTTCCAATGAGTCAGTTCTTTGCATCAGGTGGCCAAAGTACTGGTGCTTCAGCTTCAGCATCAGTCCCTCCAATGAATATTCAGAACTGATTTCCTTTAGGACTGACTGGTTGGATCTCCTTGCAGTCCAAGGGACTCTCAAGAGTTTTCTCCAACACCACAGTTCAAAAGCATCAGTTCTTTGGCACTCAGCCTTCTTTATGGTCCAGCTCTCATATCCATACATGACTACTGGAAAAACCATAGCCTTGACTAGATGAACCTTTGGTGGCAAAGTAATGTCTCTGCTTTTTAATATGCTGTCTAGTCATTGATCTGTTGCTTTTTTTGGTCATTGCTTTTCTTCTAAGGAGCAAACATCTTTTAATTTCATGGCTGCAGTCACCATCTGCAGTGATTTTGGAGCCCAAGAAAATAAAGTCTGCCACTGTTTCCATTGTTTCCCCCATCTATTTGCCATGAAGTGATGGGACCGGATGCCATGATCTTAGTTTTCTGAATGTTGAGCTTTAAGCCAACTTTTTCACTCTCCTCTTTCACTTTCTTCAAGAGGCTCTTTAGTTCTTCTTCACTTTCTGCCATAAGGGCGGTGTCATCTGCATATCTGAGGTTATTGATATTTCTCCCGGCAATCTTGATTCCAGCTTGTGCTTCATCAAGCCGAGTGTTTCTCATGATGTACTCTGCATATAAGTTAAATAAGAAGGGTGACAATATACAGCCTTGATGTACTGCTTTCCCTATTTGGAACCTGTTGTTCCCTGTTGTTCCAGTTGTTCCTGTTGTTCCAGTCTGTTGTTCCATGTCCAATTCTAACTGTTGCTTCCTGACCTGCATACAGATTTCTCAAGAGGCATAAAATATGAAAAACTCCAAAGGTCACTTTGGACTTTTGTGTGTGTATTGTTAAGATATATTTGACAAAATAATTCCCCAGGGGAAAGGGGCTGGCGGTTGAGCTTGGCACTCACTCTGCTGCCTGGTCGGCAGAGCACCCAACACCCTGACTGAGATCCTCACCAAGATCACATGCCGGGACGTGTGAGTCCAGGGGAAATCTTGGCACTGTTTCTCGAAGGGGGAAGGTATGCTGGACAGACAGACATGCAAACACTCCCTTTCACAATCACTCCCACTGGATGAACGGCAGCACGCCACAGACAGACGGCACCGTGGAGGCTCTGAGCATCTTCATTCTATGCAAGGAGGAGGCTGGAGGCAGGGCCAGAGGGGTCTGATTCAAGTCCAACTCCTCTTGATCCTAAAGCCAGCGTTGCATCACTGTGTCAGCTGAGTACTGACACGTCCAGGCACAGCTGGTCAGAACTCTTCCTCCCCCAACTCTGCCTTCCTCTGGGCGAATTTGTTCCAGAAGAGGGATTCCCAAATGGGGGAGGATGGAGCCTGCAGCACAGGCCGGCCCCCGGCAGAGCAGCACAAGGGGCAGCACCTCGATCCCCACAACTGCCGAATCAGCCCCCTGCTGATGGTCATCACCCAGTTTCAGTCACTCATGTCGGGTGATCCTGCCTGGAGCAGGAGAGAGCTGAGAGGGGAGGACCCCAGGGGTACTGGGGAGGAGAGAGGCACACTCCCCAAGTCTCCTGGGAGCCCCCACCTTGCGGTTGAACCTGGGCTGACCCTGGGCCCCCCTGATTCTGATCGCTCTCAGATTGAAGGCTCGTGCACCCTGTTGCAGCCAGGCCTCTGCCTTGACCGGGTCCTGACCCCCACTTTCTGGCTCCTCCACTACTTCTCAGTCTGGCTTGAAAGGCCCCACCCTGTCCTGCCACAGACCAAAAGAAATATCTGGGTGTCTCTCCCCGGCCATATAAATTAGTTGGATAATTCCCCCCGTGGCCTGTGTCCACACCCGCCAATCTGCTTTCACTTTACTTGTCATTTTCCCCAAAGCCCAGTTTCCTCTGCCTTTCTCTCCTGCTCAATTTCACATGCTGCTCCCGCCCTCCAGCCTTGAGCCCCCTCAGTTCAGACTTGCTGTCTTCTTTGTTCACCTCGAATGGAAATTGGGAGCTGCCTGGAGCAGAGGAAATGGAAAATGCAGCTGAAAGATGGGAAGAGCTCAAAAAAATTCTGCAGTAAGAAAATGAAAATCATTTTCTTGGGATTGAGACACTCCCATGATTTTTTTTTTTTTTTAAATGCATAGACAGAAAGGGAAAGCCTCGGGGCAGGAAGGGAGGTGAGTGGAGAAGGACGTGGTGCAGAAGTGACCATGCACAAAATGTTCACGTTGGTCAGGTCACGCCAGCAGGTCAACATAGGAACCCCAGAGACCCAGAGCCGAGGCTGAGGGCGCTGGGGTTCCACGGGGTCAGGGACAGGCGTGCTCGAGATCAAGGCCCGCCAGCAACGATGAGCAACAGAGCTGGAGCCAGTGGTTCTTTCCAAGGAATGTGCGGCTGAAGGCCAGGGATGGAAAGCTGCCGGCAGGGAGGAACACAGCGCCGGCTCCAGACTCGTGGTCACACCCCACAAGCCCCTCACAGGCCAGGCCCCCTCATCTCAGCTCCAGAGAGATCTCTTAAGGCCACTTCTACCCGATGGGCAGTGTAGGTGCAGAAAATGGGGTTGAGGGTCAAGGGCCAAAGGCCACAGGTAGATCCTGCCGCTCCACTCCTTGTGGAGACGCCTGTGTTCTCTGAACCAGGTCCTAGCTTACCACCAGCGGTGACTGCTCTACCGCCGCCAAGTGCATGTGAACGCCTGTTACGTGAGTGTGTGAATCAGGGTATACTTTTCAAGGCATGTAGTTCCACCTGCCCCTGTGCCATCCACACCCCAGGAGGCCAGGGCGGCCCTGCCTCATCCTCTGCATCTCCAGCACTTAGCAGAAACTGTGGCACATTGTAGGAACTCAGTGAGTATTTGTTGAATGAATGAATGATTTTCCCTTTTTATGTTTTGTGGCTGGCCGAGCCCCCTCTGAAGGACACTTTCTTAAAATGCATTTATCCCTCAAAGTCTTTACATGCAGGTCCTGTCTTAGGGGTAATAGCGGCTGTTTCTGATGACAGCAAATCTCCACCTTGATGATGAAGATGGCGACCATGATGTTAATAATAACAATGCTGCTGCTGCTGCTAAGTCGCTTCAGTCATGTCCGACTCTGTGCGACCCCATAGACAGCAGCCCACCAGGCTCCCCCGTCCCTGGGATTCTCCAGGCAAGAACACTGGAGTGGGTTGCCATTTCCTTCTCCAATGCATGAAAGTGAAAAGTGAAAGTGAAGTCGCTCAGTCGTGTCTAACTCTTAGCAACCCCATGGACTGCAGCCTACCAGGCTCCTCCATCCATGGGATTTTCCAGGCAAGAGTAATAACAATGAGACAGTAACAATAACAGAAGGTGCTCCCACTGCTGGAGCTCCTCCTGGTGCCAGGGGCCAGGCCAGGAAACATTTTGTAAGGGCCAGCCATGTTCTGATGGGGAAGGCATCATCGTCATTGTGCAAATGTCAGGTCTGAGGTGCAGAGAGATAAGACCACTGTGCAGAGAGACGCTGCTTGAAAGCAGGGGCTGTGCTCACGCTTGCCTGGCTTCAGACCCAGAGTCGACGTGCAGTGATCCCAGAGGTTAGGTCCCCGAGAGCAACCTGATCCGCCGCCCTTCCGGATTTTGGAATTCTGGGGTGGGGTTGTACCCCTCAGCACTGGCCCCAAGTTGTGGCTCCTGCTTACCTGGAGACAATGACAAAGACCTCCCTGATCCAGAGAACACTTAGAGCATCAGATCATCAGATGCGCTAAGATATTAAATCCCAGGGGGGCACCGAGAACAGGCTGATCCTCAGTGCCACTGAGTTTTTGCAGTTCTAAGTATTAGTCGCTCAGTCACATCTGACTCTTTGCAATCCCATGGACTATAGCCCACCAGGCTCCTCTGTCCATGGGATTTTCCAGGTGAGAATAATGGAGTCGGCAGCCATTCCCTTCTCCAGGCACTCTTCCTGACCCAGGGATCGAACCTGGGTCTCCCACATTGCAGGCAGATTCTTTACCATCTGAGCCACTAGGGAAACCCGGATATTCTAAGTAGAACATCTCAAACTGATACCATTGAGTTATTTTCAGTTTTTGATTAAATAGAACATCTCAAACTGTTCTCAGACTTATTTTAAGCCTTAAAATGGTGTGTGCCAAACGGCCTGTTTATCCCGGTCAAAGCACCAAAATACTAATAGATGGCTGTTATCAGTGGCTGTTATGAGAACAGAGACGGTAGGTCCGGGCTGGGAGTCAGGCTCCAACATCGCTGTCCTTGGGGATGCGATTCCCCAGCTGTGTGTTGAGCACCTGGAGCCTCCGGGGCGGGGGTGGGGAGTGGGGGGAGGAGCAGGTGGGGGGTGGGCGGAGGATGCATGGCCTCCAGTCTGTGAACAGTGGCGCTGCTGGTGGAGTCTGGGGCTGGCAAACTAAAAGCCCCCTTGTCACAGATCAGGCTCATCTTTTCAACTGTTTCCTTGAAGGGAGTTACTCTGACACTGTCGGTATGAAAAGTCACTAAGATGATTTTATCCAGGGTGGCTGCCAGTTGTTTTAAAACAACCCAGTTGTTTTAAACTGAGTTCCTAATTTTGCTACAAGAAAGGACAAATGTTCAGCTTGAACTCCTCCACAAAAGCCAAGGGCTGGACCTTCAAGCAGGCCTGGGTTGGGGTCGCTGGTGGACCTGGACCAGGTGACTAGGTCCTGTGAGTCTCAATTTTCTCATCTTGAAATTGGGCCAGTAGTAGCTGTTTGCAGGGTCATTGTGAGGAGCGGTCACTGGGGAAGGTGGGGGCTGCGCACGATGCTTAGTGTATAGCAGGCACTTGGCAAAGGCTGACTCACCCGTGAATGGCACCTGGAGCGCGTGCTGGCTGTCCACCAAGCGTGGACAGGTGGGGGTGCACAGTGCCAGGACACAGGAGACGCTGACCACTGAGAACCGACAGGACCCTATCCTCAATCAGCCGCTTCATCCCATCTCAGAGATGAGTGCTGTGGCTGCCGGCTCTGTGTCCTTTGGTGCTTCCAGAAGACCGAGTGTTCTGCTAAGAAGTTTGTATTTAATCCTTGCAGCATCCCTATGGAGTAGTTGCTGGGATCCTCCCCATTTTACAGGTGTGGAGACTGAGGCTAGGAGCGGTTTGGTAACCGGACCAAGATCACTGTGTTTGGAGGCGATGGTGCCAGCACCGACCCAGTGCAAACCCCCGACCACTGCAGCAACAGGGCGCTGTTCTCTGGTTTTGAAGCAAAGACACCGGTGCCCGGCTCGTGGCTGTCTGTGCCCGTCCATCTACCTTTACAGACATGGTTCCAGAGAAGGAGGAGGAAGAAGCTCGAGGTGTAGAAATGGGACACCCGAGCTTGTACCTGAGCAGCTCCTGTACCAGCCGGTGCTGCTTCTCTGCTGAAGTGCGCGTGAGGGAGGGAGGCCGACAGGCATCGCAGTTACAGGCTCCCGCTGCACCTCCGCCGGCCGGCCGCAGGGCGCCGCTGCAGCCCACGCCAGCATCCACACTCCTCACACGGTGCTCTGCTCCCGATCTGCACCCGCAGGTCGCAGAGCTGGCAATGGGCAGCAGCCCGTGGGGTGTGCTTGGTCCCAGCCAGGTGTGGCCACTGCCCACTGATAGATGACCAGGTGTTGGGGAGGAGAGGTCCCGCTGCCAACAGAAGCTCGTCTTCCCTGTGGCCCGGATTCCAAAGCCGACCTCCGTCCACAGTCTCTTCCTTAAACGGCTGCCTCTTTGGGAAGCAGGCAGGAGGGAGGCCCCTTGCGAGAGGCTAGCCTTGGAGGGTTCTGGGGGCAGCTGGATGCGGAGGGCAGGGAGCAAGCGGGGCGGGGGGGCGGGGGAGCGACCATGGGCCCTGTTCCAGGCCTGGCTGGAGGACGACCTTGGGAAAATCCTCACCCGCCAGAGGAGGAGGCGATGCCCATGACCAGCCCCCTTCCCACTCCCCACTCTCTGCTGGTGACCACCAGCACGCAGGGAGTTTTCTACAAGGTTAGTTTTGGCCGGTCTAGCCAGTGCCAGCTCATGGTGGGTTAGTGCCTCGTGCAGTCGGTGTTGCTCTTTCTGGAGACCTTATGTGGTGTCTCCAGAGTCCTCAGATGCTCCGGCTGAAAGGGACCACCAGGACCACCTAGCTAGGAATCTTTTCTTCCTTAGTCAGTGAAGAGGCCAAGTGCCTGAAAGGCGGCGGGGTGCGCGGTCGCCGGCATCACTGTCGTCACCATCTGATGACCGCGCGTAAAGAGGCCATCCTGCCAACACTGCTCTTCTCACAGGTGGGACAGCTGAGGCTCCAAGAGGCTGAGCAACTTGGTCAAGGTCACACAGCACATGCACGCGTTAGTGCCTTTTGGTGACCCCACGTGTCAGCTGGCCAGGGCTGCCACCTCCCCTGCCATCAGAAATGGCACAGAAATCCCACCACCGGTATTGGCATAATTTCCTTAGGTGATGTTTTGTACCCAAGGCCTGGGTTTGAGCGTCAGACCTGATGTTGAATCCTACCTCCCATGGCCAGGATAACTGGAAACCTCTTTGACTTCTCCTAATAAATTAAAAAACTACACAAGGAACTTTCCTGGTGGTCCAGTGGTTAAGACTCCCAAGTTTCCACTGCAGGGGGCATGGGTTCGATCCCTGGTCAGGGAACTAGGATCCTACAAGCCAAGAGGTGCAGCCAAAAAAAAAAAAAAACTGTACAAAACTACAGAAGCTGGTCGGCTCAGGTATCCTGACTCCTTGAAAGAAAACACCACCCCCTTTGTATTTCCAGCCACAGAAAACCCAGTAAAGTCTTGTATCTGATCCCAACAAGGAGGTTCCCTGCCTATAGAAAGGCTCCTCCTGATCTGCGGACTCAGGCTTCATGATTTACTGTGTTTTTGTATAATAACTTGTGGAGCAAAGAGGTCCTTCTCTGTGAGCATTTAAAGTGAGATAGAATGGTGTGTTGAGAAGAATGACGTCATAGACTCCATGACGAGGTGCCCGTAGCAATGTCCTGGAGCTGCCCGCTCACTTTCGAGTGAGAACAGATCAAGCGCAGAATCGTGGGCTGAGTCCGTTGTCTGGTTCGCGGTTCAGTGCCTTCTGCCACCAACACCTTCAGAGGCAAAAGCATTCAGAAAGCACCCTAAGCCCAGTAGTATCTGGCACTTGCAATAGCATCTGTTGCGTCACTAAATATTTTCCCTGCTTTTGCTGCATGGAGGAGCTGATACAAGCAACCCCCACCCGCACCCCACACTCTGCCAGTGTCTTCCACACTCATCCCAGGATCCCAGCATCCCAGGACGCTCACCTCAAACTCGGGTGGGATGTCCAGCAGTTACCATTACATTCTTGCACTTGGTGGAGGAGCTCTGTTAGCAAAGTGCAGCTGGAGACAGGCTAAACCCTGTGCATCTGAGCCCTGCCCCACCCTCGCGAGCTCGTTCAAATGCAGGCTCCCAGCCCCGGCCCTGGACCTCTGGGGCCCACAGTTCAGGGGTGAGCCCCCGTGCGTCACGATCACAGTTCTTGGGGAGGCTTTCCGGGGATCTGGAATGACTTAGACAGTGGTCATCTGGTGAGGCTGGACCGAGCAGGGGCTGCCTGGAGATCAGCCCTGGTGGGAAAGTAGCACTTTGTAGCTCAGAATTTGTGTATTTAAACATCTTGCTCATTGCATATTAGCTTATGAAATTATTTGGTGATAGAATTCTGTCTGCCATTCTTTCATTCAGAAGACATCTCTCTCTGTCTCTCTTTTTTAACTAAAGGAAAGTTGTAAAGTCTAACAGGACTGGCACGCATCTCAGAATCGGTTTTTCTTGCCTTCCTGCTGCCTGCTCAAGCGCCACCTGGTGGCAGCACTGGACTCTGCATCTCTCCAGGGTTCCCTGTGAGTCACTGGAAGGTCCCACCTTTCAGCTTGTGGTTTTAGCAACACGGCTCTCTCAAGAGTGACAGCATGTGACCTCAGTGTCGTCGGGGTCACAGCAGCTCCACAGTCTGACAAGCAGACTAACACCATGTCCATGGCTTCATTTTCCAGGAATCAGCGGTGGCCCCTTGGAAAACCACTACAGACTAAAGCAGTTCCACTTCCACTGGGGAGCAGTGAATGAGTGGGGCTCAGAGCACACGGTGGACGACCGTGTGTACCCCGCAGAGGTTCGTAGTAGCTAATACGTGGGGGCTTCCCGAGTGCCTCGGCCGCCTGAGGTCAAGTGGCCAAGCATCCTGGTTGCTCAGAAAGGATTTCCCGGGACATGGAACTCAGTGCTCAAGCCAGAACCATTGGCCACCCCGTCCATTCACTCTCAGGACTGTCCTTAAGGGGAGAGTAACATCAGCACTTTCACTGACTGAAAGAAGAGACTGAGGTTCTGAGTGGCACTGTGACTTTCCAGAGTCAGAAGGCTGGGTTTCAGGAGAGAGTCTGTGCCCTTAGCTCAGCCTCGCTTGAGGCTGGTCCACTGGGGACAAGCTACCTGTCCTTAGAGGCATTCAAGGCCTTTTCCTGAGAATAGAAAATCTTTACGATAGAAATTACCTCCTTAAAACAAAGTGATATTTGGGACATTCCATAATGGGAGTCAGTAAAGAAAAGGAGCAGAGACAAAGGTCAGGAATTGAGTTTGAGGTGGTAAGTGGGGCCTTATAGATGCCCCCCAGTGTTTTATTATGAAATTTTTCCAACTTACCCCCTCCAAAGAAAATGAAAGAACTGCATAGCGAGAACCCGTAAAGTCGCTCGCCATATAGATCCTGTGTTGATATTTGCCATATTCACTCTATTTCACCCCCATCCAGCCACCAACCACCTGGCTTTCTGATGCATTTCAAGTTCTTGACTGTTTCTGTCGCCATCATTATGGAATTAGTATTATAGAACCAGAGTCCAGTCGGACCAAAACCTGAACATTGCTGTGATCACACAGCCAGAGGGGGCCTCTGGGGACAGTTGATAATTAGGGAGTGACATTATCACTCAAACAATTAGTGATTGTTATAACTTCCCTCACTAATTGTTTGAGTTATAACTTCCCTATGGCTTCCCTGGTGGCTCAGATGGTAAAGCGTCTGCCTGCAATGAGGGAGACCCAGCTTCAATCCCTGGGTTGGGAAGATTCCCTGGAGAAGGAAATGTCAACCCACTACAGTACTCTTGCCTGGAAAATCCCATGGACTGAAAAGCCTGGTAGGCTACAGTCCATGGGGTTGCAAAGAGTTGGATGTGACTGAGCAACTTCACTTTCACTTTCATAACTGCACACATCTTTACAAATATAACAAAAATGAAGGAATAGCAGCTTGTAACACATCTGCTTTCAGCAAGCCACGTTCCTTTTAATAACTGTGTTCCTGCCCCTTGGTCTTTAATGAGCAGCTATTTCAACAGAAGAAGTCGCTGCAATGTGCTCATCTACGAGTCGGACACGACTGAGCGACTTCACTTTCACTTTTCACTTTCATGCCTTGGAGCAGGAAATGGCAACCCACTCCAGTGTTCTTGCCTGGAGAATCCCAGGGACGGGGGAGCCTGGTGGGCTGCCGTCTATGGGGTCGCACAGAGTCGGACATGACTGAGGCGACTTAGCAGCAGCAGCAGGAGCCAAATCAGAGCTTGGGACCCACCAGAGCCTGACTGTCTCTGGGTCAGGTGGGCAGGGGCTGCAAGGCTGTGCTGGCCATGCCACTGGCCTCTGTTGGAACAGGCCATTTCCTGTGGGGTTTGGAATGTAAGGCCAGCCCCCTACGGCAGGGTCTGAGAAGGAGGTAGGCTCTGGGCAGGGCCCCGAGATTTCTTCTATTTCTGGAAGACCCCACAGGACAGTGGGTAGGGAGTTCCAGGTGAGACACGGGAGGACAGAAGGAACCCACGCCACCCTAATGGTCCCCAGTTTGTGTGGTCATGAACAGTGGGACTTGTTGGCAGTGAAGTTTCACCTGGGCCCAGCACCCCGGCAGGGCTCCCCACGCCCTCGAGTCCGTCAGCCAACTGGGGGAGGAACTTGCCGACCATGAGAGGCTGGAGGCCTCTCTGGGCCAAGTCTTCATGGCCTCAAGGCCTGGGTCAGGGTTCAGAAAGGCCTCCACCACCATACGCTGCAGCAGGAAATGCCAACACTCAGGCCCCATCCTGGTTCCATCACGCAGAACCCAGGGGTCCTGGCTCTGCCTCCTGCTCACCAGTGCCCCAGGAATGCCCAATCCCCCAGCCATTCCCTGCTGATTTAAATCCTTATCATCTGGTCAGCTGTAATGCCAAGTTCAGACTTAGGAAAACCAGCAGAAGGTGTCAAGAATAAGGAATTCAGGAGAGGGTGACAGAAAAAGTGCCATTTGGGTGGTGTACTCTCATTTAAAATTATCCTGTTTATCTGAAACTCAGATTCAACTGAGAGTCCTATGTGTGATCTGGCAACCCTGGTTCAAGGCTGTCTGTGCGTGCATGTACTTAGTCGCTTGGTCGTGTCAGACTCTTTGCCACCCCATGGAGGGTAGCCCACCAGGCTCCTCTGTCCATGGGATTCTCTAGGCAAGAGTACTGGAGTGGGTTGCCATGCCCTCCTCCAGGGGATCTCCCCAATCCAAGGGTCGAACCCAGGTCTCCCGCATTGTAGGCCGATTCTTTACCATCTGAGCCACCAGGGAAGCCTGAGCTGTCTGAGTGGTAGCCAATAATCCAACCACCCATGTGTGTTTGACAGAGTTAAAGCGAGCCTCCTTTCTTTCCCGAGAACTAAGGCTCTGCTTTCTGGGGTTTGAGTGAGCCTGGTCTGGGCGAGGAGGCACTAGTGATAAAGAACCGTCTTACAGGAGGTGTAAGAGACACGGGTTTGATCCCTGGGTGGGGAAGATCCCCTGGTGGAGGGCATGGCAACCCACTCCTTTACTCTTGCCTGGAGAATCCCATAGACAGAGGAGCCTGGCGGGCTACAGTCCACAGAGTTGCAAAGAGTCAGACATGACTAAAGCGGCTCAGCACGCATGCACACACACGCACAGGCTGGGCGACCCGCCTGCAACCATGAATCATGACAGCCGCACAGAGGGGAGCGAGGATTCGCCTCTGGCCTCTGCTACCTGGTGATGGGGGACTCTCTCCTCCTGGGTTCCAGCTGCACTTGGTTCACTGGAACGCTGTGAAATACCAGAACTACACAGATGCCGTGACAGGAGCAGACGGCTTGGCGGTGGTAGGTGTATTTTTAAAGGTAAGTGGGCCGGGGCGCAGCTATCCTAGTGAGACCTGCTTTCTAGGCATGGTCTCCTTAGGATGACATGTGCTTGTCACCCTGTCCCCGGCCCTGTCACGTGACTACTCCCCGTGCCACGCTGTGTAGCTGGGGGCCCGCCACGAGGAGCTGCAGGAGCTGGTGGCAGTCTTGCCAGACATAAAGCACAAGGTAAGCTACGTACTTTGAAATCAGCATAACCAAAAAAGCAAGATTGCTTAGAGTAATGGCTCCTTTGCAAAGAAAACCAAATGAACAAACTAGTTGGGAGAGAGGAGCAGTGCTGAGGGGGGTCTGAGTCCGGTCCTGAACCTGGGGCTCCCTGGGGCTCCCTGGGGCTCCCTGGGGCTGATGCCAGCTGTCTCCAGCTGGCTCACCCACTTGAACGTGTTCCTGCTATTCCCAAGTCCTCCCCACTGGGTGTAACGGGGTATCCCAATACTCAGCCACTCAGGCATCATCTTGAAGACTTTTGCCTCATCTGCCGCCAGTACTACTGTTAGTTATGTAGTATTTTTCATGAGATTAATCCACTTCAAAATTTTTAGTCTTGTCCCAGGCAACAACCTCAACCAAGTGATAATGTTAGTTTTAAAACCCATTGAAATGAATTCCCAACTATGGCCATTTAAGAATATCCACCAGCAAGCCACCTTAGGGTCAACCCATCCCAGGAGAAGAGGGAGGTGGGGTGAGGGGGTCCCATCCGGACCCAGCACAGCCCAACAGACAGCACGGCCAGCAAGGTACCAGCTGAGAGAGGACTTTGATGGAGAAATGGAAATTCCTATACAACCTGCAGTTTATTTGTTCAGTGCCGAACAAAAGAATTCAGAGAGGGAAGGAGTCACCGCATGGTCCTTGGCCGTGGGGACGGATGGGGCTCTGATGTGTCTTGACAATGGCCAGAGTGACTCCAGAGGGGAGCTGGGGACGGGCCCTTCCTCGGACGCTTGTCGGGGGCCGTTTGATCTGTGCAGCACACTCCCCTTGATGTTGGCCTCCTGGGACCAGAGCAGCTCGCTCTCCCACTGCCCATGTGCCAGCTCAGGAACTCAGCAAGGTCAAGATACTGGGAGGACCCTCCTCCTCGCTGGTCCACAGCCAAAGTAAACCTGGACTGTTCCCTGCAGCATCCACCCCCCAGGCGTTGTCCCACCTCCTGGTGGGGAAGAAAGAGCTGCTGTGAGGGGCTGTGTGCTAAGGGGGCCGTGCTTCCCCGGAGGCTCTGGGCACACACACAGGCAAAACGGTGCCAGAGGGAGTGAGGGAGGAAGCTGCCGGACAAGCTGACGCTTGTCCTGGGGCCTCAGCTTCCTCAGCTGAAAAGTGAGATTTAGAAGCTTAGGAGAGAAAGGCCCCATCTTGGAGGGCAGGGGTCTGTGCCTCGTGGGTCAGGAGAGTGACAGCTTGAGTCATCCATGAGTCTGCACTCCCTCCTGGGCTCCCCAATGTCTGGGTGGACTTTGAACATTGGCGGCAGTAGGGGTCACCTCCGTGAGGGCCAGCTGTGAGGGACGGGGCAGGCCTCCTGTAGCACCTGAGTCCTGCCACTGTCTGGTCACATGGCTTTGGAAAGGTCTTATCTCTCTTGTCTTAATCAGTGAAACAGACATAAAGGCTGGTTCTGGAAAATCAGTGAAACAGACATAAAGTCTGGTTCTAGAAATCCAAGGTGAGAGCCTCAGAGGGCATCTGGCAGGTCAGCACCTTGGGACCAGGGTCTGGGGGGAGGAGGTCTGAGGGGGTTTATCTGTTCCCCCCACACCTGCTGGTAGGACTTTCTGCATTTTGTCCTGTGTGCATATGTGGCCTGTGCCCTTTAAGAACCGAGTAGACCGTATGGGGGAATATTACTCAGCCAGGCAAAGGAATGGAGCACTGACACTGGCTGCAACGGGGATGGACTTTGAACACATCATTCTGAGCGAAAGAAGCCAGGTGCAGAACTCCCCAGGTTATGTGATGCCACTTCTAGAATCGTCCAGAATGGGCAGATCAGGGAGCCTGTGGCGGGGTGGAGGTTAGGGGAAGTGACACCTTAAGAGTCTCTACTGGGGCCCTTTTTCTCTGGAGCTCTGTTTTGACGAACATGTTCTAGAATTGACTGTGCTGAGGGTTCACGTGTCTGTGATACAGCCTTAGGACTGTGCGCTTTAGATGGGTGGGCGCCACACTACGGGAATGTCATCTCCGTGACGCCCTTTAAAGTCGTTGACTAGACATTGGTTACAAGCCATCTGCTGCCGATTTCCTCCGTTAGAAGTGAGTTCCACGACAGCAAGTAGTGGGTCCACCTTGTGTGATCCGGTAGCCCCAGCACCTAAGACAGGTTTACCATGCTGCTGCTGCTGCTGCTGCTAAGTCACTTCAGTCGTGTCCGACTCTGTGCGACCCCATAGACGGCAGCCCACCAGGCTCCCCCGTCCCTGGGATTCTCCAGCCAAGAACACTGGAGTGGGTTGCCATTTCCTTCTCCAATGCATGAAAGTGAAAAGTGAAAGTGAAGTCGCTCAGTTGTGTCCGACCCTCAGCGACACCATGGACTGCAGCCTACAGAGGAGCCTTCCTCTGTCCATGGGATTCTCCAGGCAAGAGTACTGGAGTGGGGTGCCATTGCCTTCTCCGTGGGTGCTCATCAAATAGCTGAGTGGGCAAGTGACATGGAATCCCTCCAGTCACTAGGAACCTGGAGACAAGTTTCTGTCCTTTCTAGAGCATGGAAAGCAAGCCAACGTGAATTCTGAACACAGGGCTCCCAAGCATGGCATGAGCTGACAGAGCACCCTGGAGCACTAGGCTGTCCTGGTCCATCAACGCCACCCCCCTACCGTGATGAGAAGGAAAATTGTGATATGAGTCAGGGAATCTGGTCAGAGCAGCGTGTCCTCCTGCACATGTGTAATTACACAACTCTCATGTCAGGGAGGGCTGCTTTAAAGAGAGGATCAGCTGTCTCAAGAGTATAATATTTTCTGGTGTAGCCACTATGGAAAACAGTCTAGTGGTCCCTGAAAAATCTAAACACAGAGTTAACATGGGGTCCCACGTTTCTACTTCTGGTATATCCTCGAATCATTAAAAGCAGGGACTTGAAGAGATATTTGTACACTCGTGTTTATATCAGCTTTATTAACAGCGCAGATGTGGAAGCAACCCAAGTGTCGGTTAGTGATGGTGGATACACAGAACATGGTCCATCGGCACAGTGGAATATTACTCGGCAGTAAAAAGTGGGAAATTCTGGGACTTCCCTTGTGGTCCGGTAGTTAAGACTTCAAGCTCCCAGTGCAGGGGGCCCGAGTTTGATCCCTGGTCAGGGAACTAGATCCCACATGCCACAACAAAGAATTTGCATGCCACAACTAAAGATCCAGCATCTGGTGCAGTTAAATTAAAAAATAAATATTTTTAAGAGGAGGGGGGGATTCTGACACAGGCCCCAACACAGATGGACCTAGAGGACATTGTGCTGAGTGAGATAAGCCAGTCACAAAAGGACAAATCCCATATTATTCCATCTATACGAGATCCCTAGAGGAGTCACATTCATAGAGTCAGAAAGTAGATGATGAGTGCAAGGGGCTGGGGGAGGGGAGTAGAGCTGGAGAGGGGAGGAGAGCTAGTGTGTGGTGGGGACAGAGTTTCAGTCTGAAATGCTGAAAACCTTCCACGGGTGATGGTGGGATGGTTGCGCAACAAGGTGAAGGTACTTAACCCCACTGAACTGTGTTTTAAATGGCTAAAATGGCACATTTTGTGTTGTGCATGTTATTTGACATCATCCTTGAAGACTGTGACATTTTCACAGCCAAGGTGTAGGAAACATGAGTAGCTTTAAAAGAAAACATGCAAACCTGTGGTGGACACCCCTGCTGAATGTGGAAGGCCACATCCTCTTGTTACAATTTCCAAATGTGGCAGCTTCGGCCATGGCCTTTATCCCAGGGATGCACTCCACTCCAGGCCAGTCACTGAGATGAAGCCGAGCGCGGTGCCCCCTTTCTGGCCTCCTCCACCCACCTGACAGCCCACGCTCTCCTCCCTCAGGACGCGCGAGCAGCCCTGGGCCCCTTCCAGCCCTCCTGCCTGCTGCCTGCCTGCCAGGACTACTGGACATACCCAGGCTCCCTGACCACGCCGCCACTGTCGGAGTCAGTCACCTGGATCATCCACAAGAAGCCCATCGAGGTGGCTCAGGACCAGGTGAGTGGCACCTGTATCCGGTGCATGGGACTTCATGGGGATCCCTCTGGTTTTGCAGCTTCACTGAGACAGTGTGAGTGAGCATTGTGGGGTTTCATGCTTTGGTGCATTTTTGATGTTCCTTCACAAGAACAATTTCCAGTTGAAATAGGAGCTCGTGGGGGTTGAACAGAAGTTCCCAGTATTGCAGCTCTTCTCCTGACCTAGAGATATTGGTGTGTGAGAGGGAGGTGGAGACAGAGAGAGACAGAGACAGAGAGGGCCGAGAGACAGACAGAGGAGAGAGAAAGAGAGACAGACAGAGACAGAACCAGAGGCAGAGAGACAGAGACAAAGGAAAATAGAGATAGAGAAAGGGGCAGAAGGCGGTGGATGAAGGGGAAACAGAGCTGGGGACACAGGTGTGCTCAGCACCTTCTAATCTTAGTGGTGAGCCTCAGGTGTGGCGAGTTTCCCAGATGATACTCTCTGGGGCAAGGCCAGCACCTGCTCTTTGGTCTCCATTGGGGTAAAGCAGCCTTACAGAACAGAAGTGATATTATCGTTGGGACATGGGTCCTTGCTCATTCAGGGACCTCTGTGGGTATTTGCAGATGAGTAACTTAGGCAATCGGAGAAGGCAATGGCACCCCACTCCAGTTCTCTTGCCAGGAAAATCCCATGGACGGAGGAGCCTAGTAGGCTGCAGTCCATGGGGTTGCTAAGAGTCAGGCATGACTAAGCGACTTCACTTTCACTTTTCACTGTCATGCATTGGAGAAGAAAATGGCAACCCACTCTAGTATTCTTGCCTGGAGAATCCCAGGGACAGAGGAGCCTAGTGGGCTGCCGTCTATGGGGTCGCACAGAGTCGGACATGACTGAAACGATTTAGCAGCAGCAGCAGCAGCAACTTAGGCAATAAAGGGATGTCATAGGTGAGTGCTAGAGAGCCGTGAAAGAAGTAGGGTCGCTGCAGGAGAAGAGGAGGATTAGGGTCTGTCGCACTTCTTTGACCGACAGAACAGTAAGAAATCATCGCACTGTAATAAGACGTTATAGAATATAAATGCCCAGAGAAAATTCCAGAGGGGTTGTATCAGTCAGCTATTGCTGCAAAATGCCACCTAACAAACCACCCCGAAACTCAACAGCTTAAACAAGAATTTCTTTTTCCCTACTCACAGATATTTGGGAGCTAGGACGCTGTTTTGGCCAAAGTTGGGTGTTGGGTCAGGCCATGTCTCTCAGCACCCAGGGCTGCTTCTCATGGGACAAGATAGCAAAAGAAGGGCCAACTCACACATGCACGTTTATGGCCTCTGCTTGCGTCACAACTGCTCACATCCTGTTGACCAAAGCAAGTTATGATGGCCAGGCCAAGGCCAGAGGGGCAGGAAGGAGGCGAGAATCTATTTGCTGAGTGATGCCCGAAGCTGTCACACAGAGGTACACCAAAAAGTTAACCCTGGTTGTCCCAGGGTCACAGGTCTGCAGTGATTCTTATTTTCTTTCTCTTCCTTTATTAAATATTGTGTGTCTGGGTATATATGTGTGTGTGTGTGTGTTAGTTGCTCAGTCATATCTGACTCTTTGTGACCCCATGGACTGTAGCCCACCAGGCTCCTCTCTCCATAGAATTTTCCAGGCAAAAATAGTGGAGTGGGTAGCCATTCCCTCCTCCAGGGGATCGTCCCAACCCTGGGATCAAACTCTGGTCTCCTGCACTGGCAGGTGAGTTCTTTACAGTCTGAAGCAGTAGATATTACTCATATACTTTTTTCAAGTTGAAGTATCGTTTTCTCCGGGAATTTCCATAATCTGGAGAAACTCTGTCCGTCTAGGGCAGAGTTCCGAGATGACAACTGGGCAGCAGGCATGCTCCTCTTGACCAGCCTCTGCCTGGGACAGACATTTCTAATAGATCACAGCAGCATTCACCACCTTGGTTTCAGCTATGCACTTCCTGAGGGCTCTCAATGAGCACTTGGATGTCTTTCCATCCTTTCGCTTCTGTAAAACATCCTCTTATTTAAAAGTCATGAGATGGGACTTCCCTGGTGGTCCAGTGGCCAAGACTCCACACTCCCAATGCAGGGTGTCAGGGTTCAATCCCTGTTCAGGGAACTAGATCCTGCACGCCACAACTAAAGATCCTGCATGCCACAACAAAGATCAAAGATCCAGCATGCCACAGCCAAGACCCAGTGAAGCCAAATTAAACAAACAAACAAACAAACAAACAAAACCCTTGAGAAGATGCTGTTGTGTGTGTGTGTTCAGTCGCTTAGTTGTGTCCAATTCTTTGTGACCCCATGGACTGCAGCATGCCAGGCTTCCCTGAGGTGATGCTATTTGCTTTGAAAGGTTAAAGGTGAGATCACCAACCTTGCCACAGAATGGAACTGTTACAGACATGGTTGAAACTGGCCATCCTCACCAACACCCCTCTATTACTCAGCAGATACACCCGTTAGGAGTCAGATGTTACGGCAGGAGAGGGTGGGTGAGTGGGGGGGCGGGGGGAGGCAACACAGTGATCACAGTCTCTGCACGCAGCTGCCCAGCAGGAAAATAGAAACGTAAGTCAAGAGTTTTAAGGCAGAGTGGTGAGTATCACATAAAAACGCAGGGTGGGGTTGGGCGGCTGTAGGGGCACTATGAGCACCCGCTGGATGGTAGGGAAGAGCCCGAAAGGACATTGCTGTTCCACCACATTGGTTTCATCATACAGGGCCGTCCCCAACTCCGGCTGGGAGGGCCCTTCACAAGACAGGACAGGCACGGGGGCCGGTTCACTCCGTGCCTGCACCTAGCTTGCATCCACACCCTCCCTTCCAGCTGGCCGCGTTTCGCTCGCTCCTGTTTTCGGTGCCTGGTGAAGAAGAGAAGACGATGGTAAACAACTACCGCCCACTCCAACCCCTGATGAACCGGAAGGTCCGTTCGTCCTTCCAGGCCACTCACGAGGGAGCAAGACTCTAAATTCACTCTGTCCACGCTAACAGGTAGAACTGACTTTAACAAGAGAAAGTATTGTTTCCTGGGCTTCACGGTCCGATCGTGTGTAACCTTTGAAATTAAAAAGAGAGCAAAAGGTTATGATTTCCGTCAATGTACTTTGCAGTTGCAAGGAAAAAAATGGCTTCAAAGAAGCTTGAGCATCCCAGGGAATGGAAGTCTTGCACATGGGATCTCTCAGAGGACTCTCAGCAGTGCCCAGGCCTCAGGGGCTGTGCCAGCCCCGCTGACCGAGGTCATCCACCCTGCCCTCTCTTAGGTCCACAGTGTCCTCTCTCCAGACCGCCAGCGCTTGGCAACACAGAGCCCGGGACTAACGTCCCTCCTTCCCAGTTCCAAGTTCCTTGTGTGTCAGTGTCCTGGGCTGACCGATGGTGCGACCGGTGACCAGCACACTGTGGGTGCGGGGTACCCAGCAAGGCCTATCTGTCTTCCCACGGTGCTGAGACTGGAAGTCCAAGATCAATGCCAGCTTGGCTGGGTTCTAAAAGGGTCTCTCTTGGCTTCTTGTTGTGTCCTTGTGTGGGTTTTTTTTGTTTGTTTGTTTTGGTATATGCACACAGAGAGAATTCTCTCTCTTCCCCTTATTCTTTTTTTAATATTTATTTTCTTTGTTTATTTATTTGGCTGTGCCAGGTCTTAGCTGAGGCACTCAGGATCTTTGGTTGTGGCATGTGAACCCTTAGTTACGGCATGTGGGATCTAGTTCCCTCACTGGGGATCGAACCCGGGCCCCTTGAATTGGGAGCGTGGAGTCTTAACTGCTGAACCACCAGGGAAATCCCTCTTCCCCTTCTTATAAGGCCACCAACCCTACCGAGTTAGGACCCCACCTGTAGGACTTCACTTAAGCTTAAGTACCTCCTAAGTTCAGTTCAGTTCAGTTGCTCAGTCGTATCTGACTCTTTGCGACCCCATGAATTGCAGCACGCCAGGCCTCCTTGTCCATCACCAACTCCCGGACCCCGCACCCACAGCTTTTTCGTCTCCAGCCACATCATCGGTCACAGCAGCCCCAG
The DNA here is from genome assembly GCF_029407905.1 of Bubalus kerabau. NCBI lineage: Eukaryota > Metazoa > Chordata > Mammalia > Artiodactyla > Bovidae > Bubalus > Bubalus kerabau. The sequence goes on along the minus strand of NC_073640.1, from coordinate 16,479,814 downwards.
GATACTGACACACCAGGAACTTGGAATTGGGAAGAAGGGACGTTAGTCCCGGGCTCTCTGTTGCCAAGGGCTGGCGGTCTGGAGGGGGGAGGACTCAGGGCCTCAACATGTGAATGCAGGGGACACAATTCAGCCCATAATAGTCACAAACTGCGCCGGTGGGCAGGGGAGGGGGGATGAGCTTAAAACATAAAACAACAGAAACTTACTGAGTCAGAGTCTGGAGGCCAGGGCTGGCTGCTCCAGAGTCTCTAGTCGCCTCCTCCGTTTTCCAGCTTCCAGGGGCATCTGCTTCCTTGGCTGGCAGCCCCTCCCCCATCTTCAAAGCCAAAAGGAGTTTGACAAAGTGTTTACTTGGGACATGTCGCCGTTTAATTGTGGTTGTTCTGCGGGGTGTGTCATGATTTTTCACCGTGGGTTTTTTTTTTAACTGTGGTAAAATGCCCATAGCATAACGTTACGATCCTAACCGCCCTTTAGTGCGCAGCTCGGTGGGCTGAGATGCGGTAAAATGCCCAGAGCATAACGTTACGATCCTAACCGCCCTTTAGCGCGCGGCTCGGTGGGCTGAGATGCGGTAAAATGCCCAGAGCATAACGTTACGATCCTAACCGCCCTTTAGCGCGCGGCTCGGTGGGCTGAGATGCGGTAAAATGCCCAGAGCATAACGTTACTTTCCTAACCGCCCTTTAGCGCGCGGCTCGGTGGGCTGAGATGCGGAAAAATGCCCAGAGCATAACGTGACGATCCTAACCGCCCTTTAGCGCGCAGCTCAGTGGGCTGAGATGCGGTAAAATGCCCAGAGCGTAACGTTACTTTCCTAACCGCCCTTTAGCGCGCGGCTCGGTGGGCTGAGATGCGGTAAAATGCCCAGAGCGTAACGTTACTTTCCTAACCGCCCTTTAGCGCGCGGCTCGGTGGGCTGAGATGCGGAAAAATGCCCAGAGCATAACGTTACCATCCTAATCGCCCTTTAGTGCGCGGCTCGGTGGGCTGAGATGCGGTCACAGCGGTGTAGCCATCACCACCGTCGGCCTCCGGAACTTTCTCACCTTCTTAAACTGAAACTCCGTCCCCACTAAACACTAACTCCCCATGCACCCCACCCTAGTCCCTGGTACCTGTCGTCCTACTTTCTGTCTCTAAGGTTTTCAAAAGATATTTGCTGATTTATCTGCCTGTGCCAGGTCCTGGTTGTGGCACACGGGATCTTTGGTCGCAGCCTGTGAACTCTTCGCTGTGGCATATGGGGTCTAGTTCCCCGCCCAGGGTTCGAACCCGGGCCCCCTGCATTGGGAGCAGAGCCACTGGAGCACCAGGGAAGTCCCCTGTGGGCAAGATTGTCACCGCTATATGAACCAAACATGAATCATGCAATATTTGTCTTTTTGTGTCTGGCTTATTTCACTGAGCATCATGTCCTCAAGATTCATTATATGGTGGCAGGTGTGGGCATTTCCTCCCTTTTTAAGGCTGAATAATATCCTACCACGACTGAGAGACTGATATCCTAGCTGATAATGGTATTTTTATTTTTCATAGCATCACATACATTCCCCTCTGGTAGAGATGAAGCTCCACAAAAAACTTCATCGTGTCATCTTCCAGCTTTACCTGACTCTCAGGTAAACACTGAAAAACAACCCAGACAGGAAGTCAAACATTCATCCACCTAGCAAGGTGCAGTGATACCCTTCATTTCATCTGGGCAGGTAAAGAATAAATAGACTCATCACAGTCCATGATCTCCAAGATCAAGGAGAACCTATATTATGGATGTGGTTTGTTTTGGCGGAGGTTCAGAGTTTTTCCCCAATCACAGAACTTCCTACAGTGTCAACAATTTATAGTCTGGCCCTGGGCTATTCCGTGTTCTGGCACCCAATACAGAGAAAACAATCCTGAACTTCCTTATACACACACTTTTCCTGAAAAAGTGCAGCTGCTCGTCAGCACCCATCAAATGACAGTGCCGAGCAAAGGCAGCAGAGCAAGCTTACCGCCAGTTTATGTGGGATGCGGTCACTTTTCAGCACGAAACAGGACAGTTTGGGTGCTTTGGTGACAGGCTTGAGTGCAGCTGCCTTGGCTGGTGCAGAGCATTGGGTGTTGGGTGACTCCAAGGCTGCAGACCCGCGGTATCTAGGAGGGAAGGGGATATTTTAAAGTTTCGTTTGGACTCCAAATTGTTTTTTGTCTTTTGGGAAATTGTAGCCATTCTTGAGTCTCTAGCCCATCAGGAGAGTGTCCTATGGTCGCCAGAACAAGTTCCACAGATCAGGGTCCTCTTGCCCGCCTCTTGTAAGGGCCTTGTGGGGACACTGGGCCCACCCAGATGCCAGGATCATTCCCGCCTAAAGACGCTTAACTCAATCATACCCGTAGAGTCCCTCTGCTGGTTAAGGCTACACGTCCACAGGTCATGGGATCAGAATGTGGACACACTCTCTGATTGTGGAGTGTTCCAGAACTCTACCATCCTCCAGGGAAACCCTTGGATACACGTAGCCATTGAGTGCTTAGAATGTGTTCTGTGTGATTGAGGACTGATTTTTTTGGCTGTGCTGGGTCTTCGTTGCTGTGTTTGGGCTTTTCTCTAGCTGCGGCAAGCGGGGCTGCTCTCGTTTGCGGTATTCGGCCTTCTTGTGGTGGCTTCTCTTGTTGTGGCTCTCGGACTCTAGAGCACAGGCTCGATAGTTGTGGCACACGGGCTTAGTTGCCCCATAGCATGTGGGATCTTCCCAGGCCAGGGATCGAACCCATGTTTCCCTGCATTGGCAGGCAGATTCTTAACCACTGGACCACCAGGGAAGTCCCAAGGGACTGAATTTTAATTGTACATAGGTTTAATCAATGAGAATTGAAACATCACATGTGAGAGGCCTGTGGCCAGCGTGCTGGACTTGGTGTGAACAGGTTTGTGCATTTGTAAACACGCCCTCGGGGTGTATGTTGCATCCCATTTACAGGAAACACTGTGCTGTCCCCTCGAGCTGAGGTTTCCAAGGCTCTTTCAGAAGCAGGTGGTGCAGGGCAGGGTCAGAAGTGCTGGGATGTGGGCCGGGGTGCAGGGACTGCAGAAGGATGGAGCAGAGACATTGGTCACTCAGTGGCAGCTGAGCAGTCAGCCCTCTGCTCACATCTTTCCTCAGCTATGCAGGCATCACAGAGTCACTGCCACCAGGTACCCAGCGCCACCAGGAAAGGTGGCCTCTGTTTACTGAAGTAGGACACAGGTAACTTCTCAGACAAGATGGTTTAAAACAAATGTGGCCTTACAAGGATCGAGTTGAGTGGTGATGCTGGTGAAAGCAGATTGGCTTGAAGAGTCAAAACAGATGCTAAGAAAGAAACAAGATCAAAAAGGACATGTTTCTGTCCAGCCTCTGAGCTGACGTCCCCACTCAGTTATAATCGATAATTCAAAGGCATTTGTCCAACAACAGGGCTGTCACCACCCATGACAGTGACACAGCCGGGCTGCCTTCCCAGCCTGGCCTGCGCTGGGCGTTCTCATGGCATTCAGCCATCCTCGACCCTGCTGCGTGTCAGAACCACGTGGGGGAGCGGGCCTGACCCCCGGTGCTTGTGGTTCCCAGGGTCTAAGGAATGATGTTTTTAAAAAGCTGCCCAGGCAACTGGGTTGGGTGGGCTGGGATGAGGTCAGCCCACTTACTTTTGTTACAAGAAGCTCTGTGAAAGTTCTGTGGGGTCACCCCCGGGTTTTAAAGGGGAAGCTGGGCTTGCTGGAGAGGTTGGAGGCAGGAGGCGATGGAACCGGCAGGAAGCCCATCTGGATTGCAGGCTGCTGTCGGGCCAGGCACAGCCTTTCACTCCTGTCTCTCTGATGTGTGCAACCGAAGGCGAGATACAGCCTCATGGAAGAAACCCGAAGCCCTGAACTTAACAATCTCATTGTATAATGACCTGCGGTTCTGCCTTGATGGAAACGCTGACCCAAAGACACGTGTTCAGGCAGCCTGCAGCTTATGAGGGTGGGGTTCTCAGGATGGTGGAAGGAAGCACAGTAATTGGAGGGGGTCTTTGGGTTGGGAGCTGGGGTTGATAGAGAGCAGCCATGTGTCAACAGTCCACAGGCCATCCGTTCCCACAGAGACTTCAGGACAGAGAAAGGCTGGTGTCCAGAGGGGCCTTACTGGAGGAGAAAGGATCACAGGGCCCTGAGCTGGACAACGCCCACCCCTTGGTGACATCCTGTCCCAACAAGAGCCCGGAGAGCGGATGGGTGCTTTCGTCTCCTCTTTCATGTCCACACCGGGCCTTCCTCTGCGCACAGAAGTCTTAGTCTCCAGGTAGGTGTTCTGCTTTGTAGGTTATTTTTAAAATCTGGCATTAGCCCTGGGACTCTGAGATTCTCCTGGGAACCACACAGAGCCCGGACGTGTTGAGCGAAACCACAAACATGGGGGAGGAAGGACATCTGTCTCAGCCCTCAAAGCCACGGTACAGAAAACAAACACGGGTCCTGCCACTCCCCGTTCTGAGCAGTGGTGGGGCCGAGGCCACTGGGTCTGCGGGAACTGCTCGCTGTGAGGTGACTGTGGCTGAGCTTTGTGCCCTGGAATTCCGGGCCAGCCTTTAACTTCAAAGCTTCCCCACTTTGCTTTCATGTTATTTTCTCATTTCATCAAAGTACAAATGTGGACCCTGCCCACATCCCCTCCATTGTCCATTCTGTGCCAACCGGGAGTCCAGCCCCTTCCCACGCAGCACCCCCTACAGCATCCCTGGAGGCCCCACTCCCACCTGCCTGATGTCGGCCCCTCCTCCTCTCCCGGGACACCTGCTCCCTGGAGCTCCCGACCGCGCCTGGTGTGCCCCCCGTACCCCAGCAAGAGTGGGGTTCCTCTTCTGTGGGGCTCGTCCCTCGGTCCACCCAGCACTAGGGCCAGCCTGGAGGGTCCCCCGGGACCCCCACCCCTTCCTCCCGCGTGCCAGGCATCCGTGGGTCCCAGTGGTACAGCCCTCCCTGCCGAGCCTCCCATCCTCCATTCTCCATGTTCGCACTGCACCCCGGCCACCCCGTCTCCAGACAGCATTATGTCACCAGCCCTCTGGCTTTGCCATGTCCAGCATCTCCCCAACCACCCGCTCTTCTCTTGGCAGAGACTTGGGTGGGAAACAGCAACTTGACCATTCCTCCTGCTTCCATGTTCAGGACCACGGCTTCTGCTAAACTTAGGAGGAAGCACGAGCTCCCTTCCCGTGGGTCTGGGGTGCAGCCCCACCCAGCTGGGGTTGCTATGCCCCGTCCATGGGTCTGGGCATCAGTCAGTCCCTTCTCCTCCTCAGCCTCACCCAGAGCACGGCATCCCTGCCTCCTCACCCCAGCCGCACCCTGGTACCCTCACTGTTCTCACACTGGCACCTCGTTCCCTGCTGTTTTCCTGAAGGCGGTGTTCTTGCTTGCCTGCCCTCAGCGCTGAGTGAATACCCGCTGGGCGGACACTGCCCGAGGTGCTCTGGCTCCAGGTGCTGCCGGCCCCCCCATCAGCTGTGCCCGCTGCCCCGACCCTGGACTGCTGCCCCATCCCGGGAACACCCTAGCCCTCCAGCTCTGCACCTGAACTTTTCTCCATTCCCAGACTCCCCTCCTGTGATGTTCTCCTCCATCACCCAGCCCTCAGAGCCGGGGGCCTCCCGCCCGTGCATGCTTCACCTGCATCACACATTCTCGGGTGCTTACAAGTCGCCCACAGGCCATGGGTCCTCAGACAAAAGTTTTGTCCTTCCGAAGTTAGCCGTCATGGCATGTTAGCTGAGTAGATGGAAGAAAGCGAAGGTATTAGATGTTTCAGTTCAGTTCAGTTCAGTCGCTCAGTCGTGTCTGACTCTTTGTGACCCCGTGAATTGCAGCACGCCAGGCCTCCCCGTCCATTACCATCTCACGGAGTTCAGTCAAACTCACGTCCATTGAGTCGGTGATGCCATCCAGCCATCTCATCCTCTGTTGTCCCCTTTCCCTCCTGCCCCCAATCCCTCCCAGCATCAGAGTCTTTTCCAATGAGTCAACTCTTCGCATGAGGTGGCCAAAGTACTGGAGTTTCAGCTTCAGCATCATTCCTTCCAAAGAAATCCCAGGGCTGATCTCCTTTTGAATGGACTAGTTCAGATCACCAGAAATTCACCTCCAATCAGGGAATTTGGTGCTTATAACTTGAGAAGTCCAGAGAAAGTAAGTAAAGTGCAGCAGGTGTGAAGGAGGTGTGGAATCTGCATAAAGCAGGTGTAGGACAGGTGTGGGGCAGACATGGGGCAGGAGTGGGGCAGGCGTGGGGGAGGCATGGGGCAGGTGTGGGGCAGACGTGGGGCAGGTGTGGGGAGGCATGGGGCAGGTGTGGGGCAGACATGGGACAGGTGTGGGGCAGACGTGGGGCAGGTGTGGGGGAGGCGTGGGGCAGGTGTGGGGAGGCATGGGGCAGGTGTGGGGGAGGCATGGGGCAGATGTGGGGCAGACGTGGGGCAGGTGTGGGGAGGCATGGGGCAGGTGTGGGGAGGCATGGGGCAGGTGTGGGGGAGGCGTGGGGCAGGTGTGGGGGAGGCGTGGGGCAGGTGTGGGGAGGGATGGGACAGGTGTGGGGAGGCATGGGGCAGGTGTGGGGCAGGTGTGGGGGAGGCATGGGGCAGGTGTGGGGCAGACGGGCAGGTGTGGGGAGGCATGGGGCAGGTGTGGGGAGGCATGGGGCAGGTGTGGGGCAGATGTGGGGCAGGTATGGGGAGGCATGGGGCAGGTGTGGGGCAGATGTGGGGCAGGTGTGGGGAGGCATGCGGCAGGTGTGGGAGGCATGCGGCAGGTGTGGGGGAGGCATGGGGCAGGTGTAGGGCTGACGTGGGGCAGGTGTGGGGAGGCATGGGGCAGGTGTGGGGGAGGCATGGGGCAGGTGTGGGGCAGACATGGGACAGGTGTGGGGCAGGCGTGGAGTGTGCCTGGTTCACCATGGAGAAGCAGGGAGCAGCCACACTGCTCGGCCCTCACAACAGGAGGCATCGTGTAGAGGAGTTAACAACATCCTCCCAGACATTTCTGAAATGCAGAATTGAACTTCAAGCTCCCGAAACCTGCCTTCGCTGCTCCGCCCTGCCGTCCCTGCCCTGGCATGTGTGGCGCTGTCCCCTCAGTCTCTGTGCTGGAGCTGGGAGGAAGGGCCAGGTAGCCCAGGTGAGCAGCTCTGAAAACCGTGGGGACAAACAGCACAGGTCCCTCCAGAAGCAATAGGATCACAAGAGCCGCCCGGACCCCGGCCCTGCTCAGCACAGCGTGGGTGGTGCGGGCTCAGTCTGCGGCAGTTTCATCGTGATAGACAGCCTGACTCAGGTTCCCTGACCCACAGGTTGGGTCACACCTTGGGGGCTCTGCAGTAGAAACACCCAGCTCCCACGTCTGTGGAAAAGTTCAAACGTGCGTCAACAGGAAAGAAAGGTCTTCTGTTTCCGCCATCCTTAAGATACATTCACCAACCACGGCATTGAAGATAAAAGCTGTATATTTTTTCAGTGTTGAGATTATTCTGTCAGAATTTCCTCAGTCAGTGAGTTTGTTTTCTTTTACTGGAATTTAAATAGGGAAATTATTTTTAAGCAAAGCGAAACCATCTGATGCTTTTTACTGAACTCTGGAAATCCAGAGGGGGGCCACCCTCCAGGTGCGCTAGCTCCCTGAACACACACAAACACAAATCAAAAGTGTGAACATCAAAAACAGGCCTGACACTCAGCCTCCACTTGCCATGTTCTCTGCCTTGTTTCACAGTTTCGTAATGACACACACAGCCCCACTCCAGTCTGACACCACTGTTTATCGAACACCCCCTGGCCACGTGTACCCATTAGTGAGGCAAGACAGTCGGGGAATGTGAGTGACGAGATGACAAGCGGAGACCCCGGCCCCCGTGGTGTCTGCATCAGCAGGGGAGACGGTCCAGAGATGATGGGTGGGGCAGGCCCGGCGGGAGCAAAGCGACAGGTGGCCAGGGCTCCGGGAAAAGCACCATGGGCAGGAAGCCGGGTACCCGGTCAGGGTGGGTTTCACTGAGAAGCTGACAATGGAGCAGAGATTTGCATGAGGTGAGGGGGTGATACCAGGATGGTTCTGGAAAGTTCAGGAGCGGCAGATGCAGTGCGTGAGGGTCACAGTGGCAGGAGAGGAGGTCAGAGACTGACCAGACGGGCCACATGCAGGGGTGGGGGGCTTTGCTCTGAGAGGCGTGAGGATGGCTACGGGGCACATGCACGTCTCACCCAGCTTCTCAAAGAGGGGAGACACTGGGTGACGGACAAACCGCAGGTGGAAAGCCCCCTGAAGGGGGAGTGAGAAGTGCCAGGTGCAGGACACACGTGTGTCGTGATCTCCAGCCCTACCAGCTGGGGGTGCGAGAGAAAGCGGGGCATCAAAGATAAGGCCAAGGGGACTTCCCTGCTGGTCCAGTGGATGAGAAGCCGTCTGCCGATGAAAGGGACATGGGTTCTATCCCTGGTCTGGGAAGACCCCACATGCCACAGGGCAACTAGGCCCGTGCCCCACAACTACCGACCCTGTGCACTACCGTCCGTGCCCCCAACAAGAGAGGCCACTGCAATGAGAAGCCTGCAAGCAATTAAGATCCAGCACAATCAAAAATTAAAATAAATAAATAATATCATAAAAAAAAAAAAATGGGTAAGGCCAAGGGCCTTGGTGCAAACAGCTTGGAGGATGGAGTTGCCCTCAACTGAACTGGGAGGCCGGGGTGGAGAAGCTCTTGGGAGGTGACGGAGAAAGCTGATCAAGGCTACAAATCTCCCACTCCCTGCAGCTCTTGAATTCTTGCTCGTTTTCTTTCTTTCTGCCACACATGTGGCATGCGGTATCTTAGTTCTCCAACCAGTGATCGAACCCCGGGCCCCCTGCAGTGGAAACATGGAGTCTTAACCACTGGCCCACCAGGGCAGTCCCTTTGTGGTCATTTTAAGTTTCAAGAGCTGTGCTTTTAGTCTTAGCTGTCTTGTTTTTCCATTACCCACGCATTTTCTAGAACCTAAAAGGGGCAAAACCTAAAGAAGGGCCATACACTGAGTTGAAGAAGAGTCTCAAGCTCTCAACTAGCAGGGCAGCCCCATGGGCCACACGGGAGCCCAAGCTGCTTTGGGGCAACATGGGTGATGCCCCCAAAATGGACTGCTTGGCAATTGGACGCAGGGAGGAGGGTCTCATCCTGGGGCATCTGGGATCTCCCGAGGGAGCTGTCCAGTCACATGAGTGTGAGCGACAGAGACACTGGAGTCCTTCCCATCATCGTGTCCACTCAGGATGGAATCACAGACAGGCCAGGACAGATCACGCCAGAGTCCTTCCTGCCTGCCCGAGCTGGCCACGGGGAGTTGGCTTAGCCCTGTGGGCCACCTCATCCTTGCCGCTTCCCTCCAGATGTCCCTGAGGTGGCCAGCCCGAGGAGGGAAGGGACACTGGGTCCCGATGGCCTGCAGGCTCACATCAGTGTCTACAGGACCCTGTGGGGGTCCCGGCAGGACAGCAACTCACCTGCTCTCCTTCCTTCCAGGCAGAAGCTGGTTCTCCAGGGCACTTTCCCCAGCTGCTGCGGCTCTGGGCCCTGTCCCCTCCCTCTCTCAAGAAAGGCTGGGCTGCCCACAGAGCTGGTGTTGGTGTTGAGGGAGAGGCTGGCGGAGGACACAGTGCGCCAGCCAGGTGGGCCTTCCCTGTGCCTGCACAGACTAACGAAACAGCGAGACCCAAGGGGGCCCACATGGAGGAGTGCCACCTTTTATAACATCTCACAGTGGTTTGGGGCCACTGAGACAGTGTGCCACAACCCAGAGGCTTTAAACACCTGAAGTTTGTCCTCTCAGGGTCTGGAGGCCTGCAGTCCAGCATCAGGGCCGAGCCCCCTGCAGCCTGAAGGGGAGGGTCCTTCCTGCCTCTTCCGGCTCCGTGTCACTGGTGGTCTTGGCTTGGGGCCGCATCCGCCCAGCCTCTGCCTCCACCAGCACCCAATGTACTTCGTCATGTGGCCGTTTCTTACGAGGACACCAGTGGTACGGGGTTAGGGGTCACCCTGCTCTGAGATGACCTCCTCCTAACTAGTTCTACCTGCAGTGGCCCTACGTCCAGAGGAGGACAGGTTCTGAGGCTCTGGGGTTGGACTGCAGTGCCCTGTTTGGGGGGAGACACTCTTCAACTGTAACAGTGGGCAGGGCAGCAGCACATCCCAGAAGAGTCCCCCACCCCAGGGCGGGGCAGGAGGGGAGCAGAAGTGTAGACTGCACTTGATCTGCGTGAAGAAATCGGACTAGAGTCCAGTGGCCAATCCTCTGCTGGTCAAGCCAGGTGCCTGGAGCAAAGCCTGGGAAGAGGACTCTGCATCGCAAACCCAGAGGTGTGGGGGTAGGACCCGGAGGGCGGCCAGGCCTGACCAGGGGCCAGAGCTCATCACGGGGTGGCCGTGGTTGGGCCGCATGTCTCCTCTGACACCGGGTCCAGCTGAGCTCTGCCTGGAAGGTCGAGGGCAGAGTCGGGGAACCTAGCTGGCCAGTCCCTAGGTCCCGGAAGGTCACTGTCTGTCTCACCCTCACACCAGCCCACCAGCCACAGCTCTGTCAGGTATGGGGGCTTCACCCTGCTACCTCACCCACCCTGCAGAGGCCAGAGGTGATGCTGTACCCTGTGTGGAGGGGGACCCTGAATCCTGGAAGCTGAGTTGCGTTTCTCACCCCCCACCCCGAAGCTCCATTAGCCTCTCCATGAGACAGAGTCGGGGTTTGAACCCAGGGCTTCTGACTGTAGGCCTGCATGCTTTTTTGTTTTTTCAGGTACAAATCCACATAATATGGGCTTCCCAGGTGGTATAGTGTTAAAGAATCTGCTTGCAATGCAGGAGACGCAAGAGACACAGGTTCGATCCCTGGGTTGGGAAGAAGCCCTGGAGAAGGAAATGGCAACCCAGTCCAGTATTGTGGCCCAGAGGATCCCATGGACAGAGGAGCCTGGTGGGCTACAGTCCCTGGAGTATCAAAGAGTTGGACACGACTAAGCACATAAACACACACCCCCCACATAATATGAAGTCAACCATTAACCATTTTAAAGTGAACAATTTGGTGGCATTTAGGTGTTCACACTGTTGTGCAACCTTCATCATCATCTGGTTCCAAGAAGTTTCATCACCACAAACCTGCTGCCATTCACACCCACCCCCCTCTCCCGCCCCAGGTACCACCAACGTACTTGGTATCTCTCCAGCCTCAACGTCCTCTGTCATTTCATGTAAATGATACCAGACACTCCCAGGCATCCAGCCATTGCCCTGAGCGGAGGGTTTTCACAATTCGTCCACATTGTGGCAGGTCAGCGCCTCACTCCTTTTTATGGCTGAACTGGACAGTCCCTTGCGTGCATGGACCGCCTGCATTTACCCATCATCCATCCATCGATTCACTGACAGCCAGTCCTGAACTCTCAAGCCCTGTTTGCCACCACAGTATTGCTTCTCTAGACCCCTCAACAAGTAGGGCCGGCCTTCTGAGCACATAATCAGCCCCCACAGTGGCTGCCACAAAGCCTAGAGCCTGGGTGCCAGGCAAACTCTGATTTTTCTTTTTTTTAACTTAGTGGAGACCACCATGGAAAACCTAGCCTCAGTGTCTCCAGCTTTGCTTCTACTGTTACTCAGAAATCCCCAGGCCTTGGTTCCACTCAGAATTACAGACAATCACCATGTCCACCCTGTGAACTTCAGAAAATTGGGTGACCTTGCTGAGAAGCTGGAGGGTGCTGGAAAGCCTGTGTGGGGAAAGTCACTAAGCCTGCCCTCCACAAGAATGGGGGGTTTCCAATGAGAGAAATGAAACTTTCAGGAGCCCCAAGGAGAGCTAAAATAAAGCCACTTGTGGCCAAAAGAAGTCACACTCATCAATCTAGCCTGGAGGGCAGGTGGTCTGGTTGGGTGAGTGGGAGGTCACAGCATCACAGCTACGATCAAAGGCCCATGGTGGGTCTGAACCTGGCTGACCACTCAGTGTCATATAATAAGCCAGTGTCTTATTCCTCCAGCCACAATCGGGGTCAAGCTATGGCTGATGCAATAATTAAATGACACAAAACATCTTCAAGTCCTGGTTTGGGCTCAACAGTCAATGTGACGGAGATGCCACACATGTGTTGGGGAAACAGAACTGAAGTTCTGAGACTAATGAGGGCAGTCCCCTGTTCACAAGTGCAGATGGAAAAACTAACAGAGGAGCACCACCAAAGCACGACTTTTAAGAACGAGTTTCCTGAAGAGGAAAAGACATTTGCAACATGAAAAGGACACAAATGTGAGTCCCATACGACTGCGGACAGACACAGCAGGGCAGCGGCACAAGGCAGGGTGGCTTCCACATCAGTGAAGGGCTTATCAGGTACATTTTTTCCAGGAAAAAGAGTGAGTTAATGATCCAGGCCCTAGTAGGAGTATGCATACTCAGGCCATCACCCTTGGATTCTGCAGAGGAATTACAACCACAAATCTTGAGTGGTAAGAAGTCTGAGACTGTAACAGCAAGCAAAGAGCCATCCGTTTACCAGCATCCCAGCCTTCTGCCTCCTTGCCACCATCTGTGGTCACTTCCAGCGAGATAGAGGGATGATATAGGTCAACCTAGTCAGAGAGGGAGGCTGCTAACTCTTGCGCTTTCTGAGAGGCTGTACACGCCGTGTCTCACTTAAACTTGAAACAACGTGAGAAAGAAGCACCATTACTTCCCCGACCCTGGTGCAAATGTGGAAGGCGAGGCTCAGGCTGACCCCTCACCCCCGACCCCAGAGCATCCCCTGGAGCCTGGGCCACCAGCCCATCTGCACATGCGAGGAAGTGCAATTCTGGACCAGCTGTTGAAGCAGGAGCACCCTGAGTGCAACCCAGGGGCACGGGCACCTCTTAGACCTTGGGGATGCCCTGCCTGTCAGAGCCCAGGGTCTGTAGGTGCCGCAGAAAGTCACTCACTCTCAGTGTCTCTTTTGTGGGTTGTATGTATCCATAGAAACAGTAGGCTTTAGGGATTCCCTGGTGGTCCAGGGGTTAAGACTCGGTGCTTTCACTGCTGGGGCATGGGTTCGATCCCTGGTCAGGAAACTAAGATCTGCAAGCCACATGGCACAGCACCACCGCCCCTAAAAAAAATAAACAGTAGGCTTTGCTTCCAGTGAAACGCACCTCCTGACGACTTTTGCTTGGAATGCCACTTGACATTGACTCCACTTCTGCTGATTAAAGATTTTTTTCAGGCCATTCAGCTCTCCCCAACTGTTTCCTTCCCAAGGTGAAAAATTTCAGAGTTTGCCCCTCTCCACAAATAGGCAGAGACCAAGCCAGACAGGCAGAAAGGCGTCTTCACAGAGACTCGTATGTTCCCTGAGGAAGATCGCAAACCAGGGCAGGAGAGAAGGGTGCAGCTGGGTTTGGAAAGGAAGGCTGAACTACAAAGCTCTTTCTGTGCTTGTGACTAAATTTTCTTTCAACGTTGGGAATTCGAAACTGAACTCTTAAACAAGATTCACCATGTAAAGAGAGTATATTTCACTGTAGATAGTTGAGGAACAACAGAGAAAGAGAAAGAAGAGGTCAAATAGCAGGTGCACCCCTCCCCCCCATCTGAAGGTGGCTGCTGTTACCATTTTGGTATAAATTTCTTTGATTTTTCCACCCACTTTATAGGCTCTACTACTACTACCCGGGGTTGAGTTGTTCCTTTGGGATAGACTCTGATCTGAGCACTTCACATATATTAGTTCATTTGCAGTAGGTACTATAATTTTCATTTTACAGAAAGTGAAAATGAGGCCCAGAGTGGGGTAGGTCTGCGCAAATTCCTTCAGCAGGTATGCAGCGGACCCAGGTGGGGACTCAGGCGGTCTGACCTTCAAGCCCATGGTCTCTGCCGCTGCCGTGAAGTCGCCTTCGCGTTTTCTTTGCCCCCAGTTTTATTGACATATAACCTGGTGTGCGTTTCAGATGTACAGCATAGTGATTTGATATGTGCTTATTTTGCAACATGATGACCACAGTAAGTTCAGTTCTCATCCACCACTTCACATAGCTCCACCCTTTTTATTGTCATGAGAACTTTTCAGATCTACCCTCTGAGGAGCTTTCAAGTATGCTGTACGGCATTATTAACGATGGTCGTCAGGCTGTACATTAGACGCCCCCCCACCTTCCCCGGGACTTATCCATCTCATAACTGGAGCTTGTGCCTTTATCCACCTTCACCCGCTTCCCTACCCCCACCCCCCATTTTCTGAAGCCAGGAGGAATCTGAAAATTCACTGGTTTGGAAATAACAGGAGAGAGTTCAGAGAGCCGGCAGAAAATCTTCAAGGCACCTCCTACACTGGCCCAACGTCCAGCCTACCCTTCCTGTGACGCTTTTCTCTCCCAAGGCTGGACCCAGAGCCGCCAAGCCCCCAGACAGGAGAGACTTCCCCAAAGGGGTCATAGTGTGCAACCCCTGACCCAGAGACACAGATCCTCCCACTGAAGTGTGGGGATAGGTCCCCGCTGGGCTCAGCTTCTCCAAGGCCAACACTCCCTGTTCCAAGAGGCCCTGGGAAAGGCTCCTCCGCGGAAGAGGCAGCGACCTTGGGCCCAGATTGCATCGCACAGCCGAGAATCAAACTGCTTGTTCCTCCAAACATGGCAGCTCTCCCAGAGCTCAGCAAGCACCTGGGCTCCTCCAGAGCACCCCCAGGGCCTACCAGATAGGACTCTGGAACGCGGCACTCCATTGTTTCACTCATCTGTACGTCAAGAGCACTTTGTGCTTAGAGGTGTACCTCCGGGTTTTTAATAGCTACGCTGGATCCCACCACACGGATGTAGCAACATTTGCCAAAGCAAGTCCCCAGGGACTTTGGATTATTTCCATGGTTGGCAACTCCGTTCTTAAAACTACAATAAACAATCATGTAGCCAAAACTCAGCACAATCCTTACCACCTTTGATCTATTTCTGCAAGTGGAATTACAGGTCAGGTGAGACACACGGTTTTAAGGTTTTTGACTGAAACTCCCAAGCTCTCCCTGTAGAAATGCCTGTTATTCTCCACCAATCCTTGTGAGAATAAATGACATAACTTTTAAGAAACTACTGGCTAGCACTGAAAAGAGTGGGCTTCCCTGGTTGACTCCGTGGTAAAGAACCCACTTGCTAATACAGGAGACCCGGGTTTGATCCCTGGGTCTGGGAGATCCCTTGGAGAAGGAAATGGCAACCCACTGCATTATTCTTGCCTGGGAAATCCCAGGGACAGAGGAGCCTGAACGGCTTCAGTCCATGGGATTGCAAAGAGTTGGACACTGAGGGACTAAAACAACTGAAGAGCACTGCCGAGTGAGCAGAACTGAATCTGCCTGGGACAAGAAGTTGCTTTCCTGTCCACCAGATGGTGCTGTTAGCTAAGGTTTTTGCATCCTGCATGCCAAGTCGCCTGTCTCCTGTGTCTCCTGCAGTGGCAGGTGAGTTTTACCACCAGCTAAGGTTCTCTTGCCTGGAAAATCCCATGGACAGAGGAGCCTGGAAGGCCGCAGTCCATGGGGTCGCTAATAGTTGGACGCAACTGAACGACTTCACTTTCATGCATTGGAGAAGGAAATGGCAACCCACTCCAGTGTTCTTGCCTGGAGAATCCCAGGGATGGGGGAGCCTGGTGGGCTGTCTTCTATGGGGTCACACAGAGTCGAACATGACTGAAGTGACTTAGCAGCAAGGTTCTAGATTTCTGGTAAGGGAAGTCTGAGGTACACACACACAGACAAATCAAGTTTACCCTTGGAAATCTAGTACCGTCTCACATGAAAACCAGGTAGAAACTGACAATGGTGGCACAGCTGCCACGAGACGGTGGAAACACCACTGGCGGTTGTCACCATCCAGCTATTAAGTCTTCTGCAGGTTCCCAGGAGCCCCCACGGGAGACACCGACAAGTCCACATGCATATCCCGCCCCTCCCATCTCCCTTGTTAATTCTTACCCTAGGAAAGCTGTAGTGGAGTGGCCTGGTTCCTTCCACCTGGCTCTGGCTCCTTAGAGCCCTGGGCTTATCATGGTTGTTAATTTTACACTCTGATGAGCAATTATTGATTGCCTGTCTATGTCTGGAGGAGATGCTCCAGGAGGTGCTCCAGGAGGTGCCTGCTATGGGAGTACAGGGTGGAGGAGCTCGGGACCTCTCCTTAGAGCATTGCAAATAACTGCCATCCTCGTAAAACAAATTTAGTGATAAATAAACCACAAGAAGAGAGGCGACAGAATGAGCACCACGTAGGTTCAGGGCACTGGTCAGACAAGTCCCGTTGTTCTGCTGAGACTGTTTCCTCATCTACAGTAACATCAGCAGCTCCTCTATTAAATGAGACTTTGTACACCAAGGGCTCATGCCTGATAAAGGGTCGGAAAGTTTGCTTAGCTTTGGTTGTCTGGTCTTTGCCAAGCAGCACCCTCTAAAAGGACAGTGGGAAAAACAAGAGCTGAGAGGTTATTTCTGATTCCACCAAGTCACTGACTTAGACATCTCGCAAGCTAATATTTGTGCTGTGTGATCTTCCAGCTGCCAAGGCTTGTGGAAGTGTTTGGTTCGAACACTGCACATGAAGGGCTGGCCTGTTGGGGACAGCGGGGGGGGGGGGGGGGGGGGGGGGGGCGGGCTGTGGAAGGTCCAAATGATATGCTTTGGCTAAATCCCCAGGATGGGATTCTAAATTCTTTCTCTGTGCACACGTCAATTTCATCAGCAAGCATGTCTGACTCCTGCTTGCAGGCCTGCAGTGACTGGTCATCTTGCATTTCCCCTTCTGACTCTGAGCACTGGTTACCTGCTGGCCCTCCGACCCAGGTGCCTCTGGAGTCCTTCAAGGCTAAGGCCCTTTCACCCTGCAGACCGGGCTCCTTCAGGAAACCCCCATTCTGTCAATGTAACCGAGCTTTCTGCAGTCCGGTTTTCCCAGATTCTTTGTCGCTGCTCCTCTAAGCCATGAGCCCTTGAACGCTGCTCATTGGCAAAGGGTTCCCCCTGCGATAGAATGAGAATTTCCGAGCCCAGGAATGAATGAGCTCAGATGCGAGATCGTGCTCCCTCAGCCCTGGGATTTAGGGTCCTAGGCCCAGCCTAGATCTCGAGAGCTCGCCACCCCTCTTCCCCCCCCCCTCCCCCTCCCCCCCCCCTCCCCAGAGGCGGTTCTGACCATCTTAATATATTCCGCAAGTCCCCGGGATGAGCGGACCAAGCGGGGTCCTACCACCTCGGGCCTTGGGCGCCCTCCAGGGCGGCAGGCATTGCCTCCTCTGACTGAGACCCTAAGACGCCCCAAATTCCACTCATCCTCTGCGGTGGCCCCAGATCGTCGGCCCTGCTGTAACCCACCCGCTTCCGCTCGAGCAGCGGGGGTCCCCAGTGCACGCGGGAGAGGGGCGGCGATGACCACGGAACTAGTGAGGGGGGCGAGGAGCCCAGTGCTCCGCGCGCGCGCGCGCGGCGGAGCCGGAACTCCCGGGACCACGTGGGGCCAGGGTGGTCACCACCATCCATGCAGGTCACTGCGTACTCGCGTGAGCCGAATCGCAGCCGTTCTTCTCAACGGGGGCGGAGGCCACACCCCCAGGGCGAGGCGCGTCAACGATGGGGCGGGTCGGGGGCGGGGCCACCGTCCCGGTATAAATGGTGGAGTTTGCTAGCTACCGCCAAGATCGCGGTAGAAGAGCCGGTTCTCTCCGGTGGGCGGCGCGCGCCGGGTGTCCGGACTTTCCCGGCCCTGCCCGGCCCGACCCTGCGCGGCAGCATGGCGGGCTCAGGCCCCAAGCGGCGCGCGGCGGCGGCCACCCTCCCGGCGAACGAGGAGGAGGAACGGCAGGCGCGGGAGCGGATGCTGGCGGCGCGGGGCGCGGACGGCGCGGAGGGCGAGGTGACCCTGCAGCGCAACATCACGCTGCTGAACGGCGTGGCGATCATCGTAGGGACCATAATCGGCTCGGGCATCTTCGTGACGCCCACCGGCGTGCTCAAAGAGGCGGGCTCGCCCGGGCTGGCGCTGGTGGTTTGGGCCGTGTGTGGCGTGTTCTCCATCGTGGGCGCGCTCTGCTACGCCGAGCTGGGGACTACCATTACCAAGTCGGGCGGCGACTACGCCTACATGCTGGAGGTGTACGGCTCGCTGCCCGCCTTCCTCAAGCTGTGGATCGAGCTGCTCATCATCCGGCCCTCCTCGCAGTACATCGTGGCGCTCGTCTTCGCCACCTACCTGCTCAAGCCGGTCTTCCCCACCTGCCCTGTCCCCGAGGAGGCCGCCAAGCTCGTGGCGTGCCTCTGCGTGCGTGAGTACTGAGTACCGGGCCCCGGGACACCGGCGGACGCGGGGAGGGTTGGAGTAGGGGGTGTGTGCCGAGCCGTGGTCGCCGCATCCTTGGCCCTCCCGGCACTCCTGGACTATCCTTACACCCCGCGCCCCCCGCCCCCGTCCCCGGTCCGACCCCGGAGTTCTAGACTGAGGGCAAGGGCCCCATTACCACGTGCGTTTCATTCATTCCTTTCCACACCGCCTTGGGAACTCCGCAGTGAGTCACACAGCAGGGTCCCCGCCCTGAGCCTTGCCAGTAGCGCCTTCCCACTCGGTCCTTCCGGAACCATGCTTAAGCTGACCCTTACTTACCTCTTGAGAGGCACCCACGTGGAGTGCCTGAGAAGCCTGTCTGTTTCTGTGTCTTTTGACTTCCCCAAGCCTTACTGTTTGTGGAGAGAGATCGTAGTTTAAAAAAAAAAAATCAACAAACGTCGTTCAAACATGCTCAGTCAGGAAGGGCTGACTCATACAAAACCAATAATAGTAAAATTGTGCGTGGGTAATGAATGAGTTGCTCTTGTAGACAATGGAAGTTTGCATCCTCTAACCAGTCTTAAAAGAGGGGTGCTTAACTGATTCTTAAGTGTGTGCAGGGTGGGTGCTGGCTTTGGGATCCCAAGCTGTGCTGAAATACACACACTGGGCACAGCCCAGATGTTGGTGGAGGAGGTCCCAGGATGTTGGTGGAGGAGGTCCTGGTATGTTGGTGGGTTGTTTTCTGGTGGTATTTCAGGAAAAAATTTTTGTACTGAAAGCCACACGATTTTCGTATCTTTGTCTATGGCTGCAAACATCTAGGGAGATGTGCAGGGTGGAAGTGTCCGGCCACCTGATTTGAGGCTCTGCCTAAACCTTGAGGTGCACAGAGGTGTGGGGCCAGCAGGGCTGGTTTCTGTCCAAGTCCCAAGACTCAGGGAGCTGTGCCATCGCTTGGAGCAGCTTTGACCAGCAGTACGCGCTGGCGCTGTTGGAATTCTGGAGCCTGGGCACCATCACTGTGTGTGTGTTGGGTGGGGGGCTTTCAGAGGCATACTCTGGGAAGTGGTGTCCCAGGGAGACCTGAGACCACAGAGCGGCCGTGCCGGGGGAGGGGGATGTCTTGCCTTTGAGGGGAATTTCAGCAATGAACATCTCAGCTTATAAAAACCTTTGGCCCAAATCTAGGAACAGTCACAGAGATAGTTGATTTGCCTGAGGGCAGGGGAACCTGTGGCTTCCAGTGGGCTTCTCAGACGATGCTTTGGGCCGAGTGAGGAAAAGCCCCTCTTTGTTGATTTTCTGTCAGTAGAATTTTCATTGTCCGATTTTCATCGTTGCTAGGTCTAATGTTTGGGCCCAGGATGTGATGACATAACACTGCCTTAAAGGTCCCCTCTGTGATCTTGGAAAGTGGATCCCTCACTTTCTCAACCTTTTGGGTTTAAGCAGGTGAAGCCATGGGATGGATTCTGGAGTGGCTGTGGCGGATAAGCCCTCACCAGGACTCCTGTGGGCGGCAAGGAGGGTCACATAAGTTCCACCCCTTCTCGTGCGAGCTGGGATGACGTTCTTCACGTGTCCATTGGCCATTCTCTGCTCTTTTCCTCTGAACCACCCTTGCGAGTGTGTTGTGTGTGTGTTGTATTTTCTGGTGAAAAGGAGATTTTCAGTAACACAAGGATATGCTGTCTGAAGGAGGGAGCGCTAGTCTAGAGCCTGCCACATATAGAGGGGGATGGGGGCTTGTCCGAGGCTGGCAGGAAGGTCACAACCACCCAAGAAAGGGTCTGCTCTTGGGCGCATCTGAGATGGCAATGAAAAGCCACAGTTTCTAAGTGTTGTTTGATTATTGCACACATGCCAGGTTCGCACTCCCTGAGCCCCCCGCTTGTGGCAGCAAGCCCACGTGCCCCAGCCCAGCAGCCCACAGCCTGAGCCAATGCGTGGTGAACGGCCCAGGGGCCCACCCTATGAACAGCATGTTGTGGAGCCACAGTTTTGCCGATTGCCTTTCCTGCCCCCAGGCATGCCCCAGGACAGCTGCTCTCTACATATGGTGGCTCACATTGGGTCTGGTGCTTAGAGTGATCCTGCGGACAAAATAAATGGGGGAAGGTCCCTTTTCTTGTAGGTCTGACGTGGAAATGACAGCGTGGGGCCCTTCCATGGTGTGACCCTGGGGTTTCCGTCTTTCCGTGAAGGTGAATGACACAAGCTCCGTGACTCTTTGCTGACAGCCCAGGAGTCCACTGTGACAGCCCGGGAGTCTGCTGTGCGTCTAGGTTTGCAGGGATCATCCAGCACTTACTGATGGCACCTGAGATTCAGGTGACCCTGGGTTTTATCAGGGTGGCAGAGGTCACTCAGGTGAGTGACTGAGGATCTCTCCGGGCCAGACTCAGAAGTTGTCTGAGTTGTGGACACAGAAGGTGACCTCGAGTCGCCCAACCTCCCCCTCGCCCTCTCCCACAACCCCCTAGTTATCACCCATCTGGTGGAACCTGGCAGGTCTGCTGGTGGCCAAGAACGGGACTCGACATCCCCTTCAGCTTGGTGGCCCTTAGTGGGCCTGGAGAGCACAGCTTCCCTCCTTCTCCCAGGGGTCAGATGGGATGCCAAGGCTCCCCTAGGGTGAGCTGGCCTCACTGGGCAGCCTGTGTGGAGTGGGGGTGGGGTCCTCAGTTGTTGTCCTCGGGGACCCATGACCTGGGATATCTCCTACTCGTGGCAGGTGAAGAGCCTGCATTCTACATGTGGACAGACTTGGGTTCTGTTTTAGAGAAATTCATGCAACCACCCAGCCTGTTTCTGCATCTGTGACTCGGGTTCCTGGTGTTTGTGGGAACTCTGCCATGATGTATCTGATGCACGTGGCACCCCACACAAAGGGTCACACCATGGCCGTGATCATTCTCGCCCTCGATGTCTTGAGCTAGAAGCCATTCCTCGCACCCCATTTTAGCGTGGGGGTTGGCGGCGTTTCAGCCCACCCCACTGGCGGCCCCTCCCAGCACTGGGGCAGCCGTTGCTAGCTGGCTCCAGGGCAGGATGGTCAGTTGAGGTCATGACGTGAAGAGGGGCTGTGTGGCAGCACACCTCTCCCCCAGGATTCCCATTGTGGTCCCCCCTTCCTGGCGATGAGAGACCCTCCTGGCGTGTCCACCACCGTGTCCCTGGGCCTCAAACCAGGCCTGTCCCAGCAAGGCCGGCACACCATCCGCACCCGCTACAAGCTGTCTGGATGTCTGCCAGCTGCCCGGCCTAAGCCCCTCGTCTCGCGAAGCAGAGGCTTCTGGGTGTTTCCAAGGAGCTGGCGACCCTGGGATTGCAGGCTGTGAGCTGAGTGCAGACGACAGCCGGGTAATTAGCCCTGAAATCCAACTTTCCCGGCCAGACATGAAAGCGCTCCGGCCCAGTCACGGGGCGCAGCGGGTACTCGACAGAGCGCGTGACCCAAGGGAGGCGGGAGACGGCATTTCTGACCCTTTTAAGCCTCTGGGTCACGGGCCCCTTGATGATCCCTCACAGTATGCAGACCCTGCCCAGAGATGTCCACCCCAAACCCTCAATCGCAGGTTCCCAGACCCCCGGGACCGCTGCCCCTATCTTGGCAGAAACGCCCAGCCTTTGAGATCTGCCATCCCTCCAACTTTACAGCCAGGGAGACGGGGTGTCCTCGTCCTGAGCCGCCTCTGTCACCCGGCATGTGGGGACGTGGCCGTGTCTGTGGTGAGGGTGGAGGGTGCCAGGGTCTGGGACAGTGGCCGATACCATGTCCAAGTGCCTGGTCATCAGGGGCAAACACTAGTGGATCTGAGGTTTGTGTCCTGGACTTCCTGGGAAGCACTCCCCGCCATATTCCACCCCTCACCCCATACCTTCCCCCACTGTGGGGAGTCAGACCCCTTACAGGGAGCTGTCTAGGAAAACGCCATATTCCTCTCAAGACCTTCCCCTTGCAAATGACGTTCCAGAGCAGGGTGGCCAACAGCTGCCCTATGGATTCCAGCTGCCTTGTGGCCATGGGCCCTGTCCTGTGCCCATGCTGGCCTCCAGTTCCTGTCCTCTCCTTCCATGAGAGGTGCCGGGGACTGGGCATACGTGACTCCACACCCCTAGTTGGTGTGACCTTTCTGGGTCTGCTGGGTCTGGATTGACCAGGGGAGCTCCCAGAGCACACCTGACCCCCCCTCACCCCCCAGTTTTGCCCCTTCCCTTCCCCACAGTGGGACCACTGCTCCATCCAGCGGTGGTTCTTGGCTCATGGTTGGGGTCCTGTCTGCATCCTGGTAGGAGGCCCCCACCCAACTCTTTCCTTAGTCCTGGAGAAGTCCTGAATTCTTGCTTGGGAGGGTGGGCTGGTGGGTGGCCTTGACACCCTCCTGTGCCAGAGGGAGGTGTATCCTACCCCAACCCGGCCCATCCAGACCAGCCTCCAGGCAGGGGCAGTTCTCTGGGCCCCACCCACCCCACCCCCGGGGGATTTGCCTGTTCAGAAGCCTCCAGCATGCTGTAGGCAACCCAATCCGCCCTGAGTCACCCTGACCTTGGCTGCTGGCTGACAACCCAGAGGAGAGTCACCCCAAGTGTAGCCAGTACAGAACCGAGGTCTCTGCCCAAGGCCGGTACGGGATTCAGCCCTCAGCAGGGACACAGGCTACAGGGCTGGGTCTTCTTCAATTGGTACTCGTCAAGGACATCCTGTCAGCCGAAAGGCTCCTGAGGCCCTGGCTGTGTAACCTAGGGCTGGGTGCTGGGCCTCTCTGGTCCTGGGTTTCAGAACCTGGAGCAGAGCAGCGCGGGCAGGTTGTACCTGCGGAGGGTGTGTGAGTTCTGACCCATTTCAGCAGGGGTCCAGTTTCGGAAGGACTGGCCAGGCAGGAAATGACAGAGCAGGTGTGCCTGGCAAGAGGACCAGGAGCTCCCACCCCACTGGGCACAGGGAGGGGCTGTCCGCTCAGGGGGTCTGGGCAGGGAGGGAAGGTCACCAGAGTCTTGACAATCATGCATTCGTTCCCTGGGTTATGGGGATGAATGGGGGAGTCCCTCCAGAGTTGGTGGCTGGCCCATCACAGGGGACCAGGGGAGTGTCCTCGGGTCGTGTGGGCAAGGGGCTGTCTGCCTGCACTTTGGTGCGGGGTCCTCAGGCCCTGAAGTCAGCCCTGTTTGGTCCACGTGAGGACTCTTGCTGGGTGTTGAGGCTGAGTCAGGGGAACAGATTGGGGACGGGGGCAGCCTCGCTGGGAGGCAGACACGCATGAATGGGGGTGTTCACAGCGGAAGGCAGGCTACTTCATCGTGCTTCCCCACATCCTGCTCAGGACCCCTGCCCCAGGGCCCCCACCAACGTGACAGCCTGCTTCAGAGTCCCCTCCCCTCCAGGGATGTCAGCAGTGTGTGTGTGGTGGGGCCCTAAGGACTTGGCCCAGTTGATGGGTCCCCACCCTGACTGCACTTGGAACCATCTGGTTGGGAGGTGTGACGTCCAGGCCCCCCAGGCTGACCAGGTCTGCAGTAGCACAGTGTAGGAGCCTGTCACAGGCACCGGGGCTGACGACCCCAGGCAAGGGGCCACCGCACAGGAGTGGGACTCAGGAGGCCTGGATGTCCTCACCCCCCTCCCCTAACTAGCAAACTAGGTTTCGGAGTGGGGGCCGTGGGGTCCCGTCAGCCTCAGGTGCAGCAGGTTTGCAGTGAGCTGGGGGTTTCCAGACCATGGAGGTGCGAGCCGGGGATGGATACTAACTGTGGAGACACCCGCACGCACAGCCTCGGCTCCTTAGCACATCTTCACTCGACCATGACCGCTCAGTTTAATAACTTGCAGGCTCCCTGCAGCAGTATTCCCAGTTAGCTGATGAGGAAATACAGAGGCTCAGACCCAGTAAGTCACCAGCCCAAGATCACACAGCATGTGAGAAATCAGGACCAACTTAGAAGGGGCTCCTTCCTGTGGCTCCTGGGTGTTCTTGGGGTTGTGGGGGGCCTTTGGGAACCTCTGTTTATTCTGCAGGGCTCTGCTTTGGAAGAACCCAATAAAATGAGATGTGGCTATTTTTGGAGTTTCCTGCTAACTTCAGGGTTTGTGTGTCAGCAGATCTCAGACTGGACTGAACCTGCCTCTTTCTTGTGTGTTTGAAATGAAGTGTCAGTCCCGGTTTCAGACGCTGGCTGAGACTTCTGCCTCCGAGCAAGGGTGGGGGAGCTCTGGCCGGGTGTCACCCAGCCCAGGTTAAAAATGGAAAACACGAAACACGTGTTCCAGGGCTGGTCGCATTTTCAAATGTGACTTGGCCTATTAGTAATTGTTTTCATAAGAAATCAGTGATCGACAAGGGCTGTGTCCCAGCTGGACTGAGGTTTTGTGTTTGCCTGTTCCTGCGTCCACGGCCTGTCTCTGCAGAGATTGGACATGGGAATTAGATGGAACCCTGGGTCCCATCTGAGCAGCCCCTGCCCCTGAAATTCCCTCATTTTCGTTCAGTTCTCCAGACTCTGGAAGCTCCGATCTTGAGTGGCCAGTGGTGGGATCGTTGGTGGTCCTGGAGCCGAGCTGTCGCCCTGCATAGGCTCCGCGCACCAGTGCATCTGGAAGTGAGGCCAGCCTCCTCAGATGTTTGGGGTACGGATGAGTCCTGGGCATTCACTCTCTTGGAGCCAGTAAAGGGGAATTACATGTCATGAAGTCAGCTGCTGGTTCTCCGTGTGGGTCCTCTGGACAGCACCCCTCAACTGTCAGAAACGGTGGGTTCTCGGGCCTGCCCAGTCAGATGCTCTGGGAGGTGGTACACTCAGTGGGAGACCAGTCTGTTATTGGGTGGGGGGAGTTAGGGCAGGAAGGGAAGAAATGCTGGGTGTGGGGTGCAGGCCACCATGGAGGCTGGGCCTTGGGATGGGGGGCTCGCCCCAAGCCCAGAGGACGTTAGGGAGTCCGGGACCAGAGTGGAGGACCTGGTTCACCGAGTACCCTCTGAACCCTGGGTCCCTGCATGCTGAGCGGATTTGGACAATAGGGTCAAGGCAGGACACACACCCCAGAGCGACTCGCTGCCTTTTCAGCAGTCAGCCCCACTGCCAGCCACTCTCCCAGCCACCTTAGCCCACCTGCGGCCAGGGCTTCGGGTCCAGATGCCCAGTGAGTGACCCTGTTTGATGGGTAGAGGCTCCGACAATGGGCAGGCTGGCTGCCTGGGCCCGGGGCTCGTCTGGCCGCGGTCGCAGTGGTCAGCACCTGCTGCTCTCTGGCCTGGTACCAGCTGCTGCCCCAGGAGACCAGCTGGCCTGGCTTCCTGCAACCCGTGTGTCCTGCCAGCCACTTCCTCTCCCATCTCAGAGCCCACTGAGGGCTGTCTTGGGGTGCTGCTGGGGGCCTGCCAGCAAAGCTCTGATAAAACGGTGCTCATCTCCCTGGCATCTCAGTCCCTCCCACCTGTGTGGGGTCGGCAGTTACTCCTGGGCCTCAGACTGTCTTTTCCTCAAGTGTTGCCCCTTTTTTATCAAGGACCCTAAAAAGAAGGCACCTCTTTCAAAGAGACTCACTGGCAGCTTCTTGATAGTGAGGTTCCAGGCTCTGGCCCATGGGCCCTTCATCCTTTCATTCTTGGGGGTGGGGGGCAGATGGTCCCTGCAGACCTGGGGACAAGGGAGGGTCCATGGCTGCAGCCCCCTCACAGACATGGGGACGGTGGCTGAATTTTCTGATGAGTGGGGGCAGCCAGTCCCCAGATGCTGTGGTTCTGGATGGTTCTGTTGCCTGCCCACAACCTTGCCCTGGTGTGTTTGAACTCCAGCAGAGGCAGTTAGGGTGAGGGACTCTGAGGGTACTGAGTAGGGTGTAGACAGTGGATGCTTATACTTTGCCCCAGCTGTCAAGGTTGTTATTTTGTTATTGGCATGCACAGAATCCAAGGGCAGCCCTGATAAGGCTCATGAGGGTTTTACCCTCGGTCAGAGAGGGAAATGGGTTTTGGTGTGTTTTTGTTTTTAAGTGAAAACAGCCCCCGCTGTGTTTCAAGTCCAGCATATGCTGGGGGCTGGGAGGCTTGCCCCCAGTGGCTGACAGCTGACAGCCTGTGTGTGAAGAGTTATCGGAGGTGGACCATAGGCCTGGAGAGTGAGATAACCGGTCAGGCTGGGCAAGGCTGGGCAGAGCCTTTGGGTGCTGCTCAGATAGATAAATGCCCTGGTGCACGCCTCCCGTTTGTATGCTCACCCCGCTCAGAATACTTTCTTCTACCTGCAAGTCGGCATCGCGGGGTGGGGGTGGCTTACAGTCTGCAGACAGGACTCTGAACTCAAGCCACCTGGTTGGCCAGGTTGCAACTGGAGTTGGCACTCCTGGTCAGGCTCTAAGCGTGACCAGTGGTCCAGGGGGCCATGGGTTGCGAGTAGCCCACCAGGCCTGCCGGGGGTTGTCCCTCCCTCACTGCGCAGCATGTCCTGCCCTCCCAGACATGAGGATGGGTGCAAGTCTGTGAGTTCGTTATGGGGGGATGGTGACTTTGCAGGAGGTGGCTGGCCCTCTAGCGGAAACCTGAGGCCCCGACCCCCTTGCAAGGTAGAACTGGGGCGCCCCTGCAGGGCAGCAAGGTGCCATGTTACAGCCAGACAAGGCCAGGACAGGCCTGGTCCTGAAAGCCTGTGGGACCAGCCACCAGGCCCCGCCTGCCCTGCCATCTGCCCACAGCCCACAGCCGCTCCTCTCCCAAGCCCACCAGGCTCTATCTTCTGGCCCCAGCTGTTGCCTGGTGTTTATCTGGGGGGTGTCAGCACTGGGAACCCCAAGGGAGCCGGCTTCCAGCCAGTGCCTGCCTACTGGTGCCCTGGGGCAGACTGTGCCCCTGCCCTGAAGCACAGGTGGGAGCTGCCCCTAACCATGGTGATGACAGCAGGGACCCTAGTTTTACCGGATGACCCCTCCATCCTGCAGTGTGGAGCTGAGGCGCCTTGTTGAGGTGATGGACTTAAAGCCAGGGCAGCCAGAGGCCGACCCAGCTTCCCAGACGGCCTCCCAGCCCTGCTGTCTAAGGCTGGGATGGAGCCCCATATAGAATGGACATTATGGGGAGTAGTAAAGCGTTTACTCATCGGCCAAAGTCAATGAACATTAACGTCTCATTCTATGCTTTTATTCTTCTTTCTGTAAAAGAAAGGAATGTTACCGAGTCCCCTTTGTCCTGGGATCCAGCCCATTTCCCTCCCCACCAAAGAGCCTCCACTGTCTGAGACAGAGCTAAGCTCAGGGTCCAGGGAGCCCTGGGGTCCCTGGGGCTGGGCTTGGCCAGCCACACCCCTTTTCCTGGGTCCACAGGGGGCTGGGACGCCTGCCGGGCATGGCCCTGGTCCCCTGAGGGGGGGCCCTGGGGCTGGGCTTGGCCAGGCACACCCCCTTCCTGGATCCTCAGAGACCTCATCTGTGGGGTGGGGAGGGGAGCCCCCGTTCCCCTTGGGGCGGAGACCCCCACACCCGCTGAGGGGCTGAGGTGTGCAGAGATGACAGCAGCGAGGGCTGCTGGGCGGGAGCGCCGGCTCCCCGTCCGTGGCTCTGGCCACGCCTCTTCCCCGCCCCGCCCCCACCCCTCCCGGCTTCCGGCTTCTGACCTGGAGAGAGAATGGAGGAGTGATGCAATCCTCCAGCCTCTTGCTGCATGCGGAAACCAAAGCCTCAGGGTTTTTCCTTTCCACCTAAGGAAATATAGGACTGCCTGGAAAGGTCTCTCCTCCCCCAACCCTTCCCCGCTCTCTGCTCTGTCCAGGCTCCTCGGGCCACTGGTGGGAGGGCACCTGGGCTTGCCCTCCCAGGGCCCCTCACCCTGGGTCCCAGCCACATGGTGGGTTGCACCATCCTGGATGCTCAGGAGAAGGAATTCCCTGCTGCTCCACCTCTCCCCACCCACAGTGGGGGTATGTGTATCAGAGGGGCCCCAGAGTCCCAGGTCTGGCCCTGTCACGGAAAACAGGGGTCCTTTCTAAGCCTCTGGCTCCTCTTCTGTGCTGGGAGTGGCAGTGCTGATGTGCATAATACAGGACAGCTGTGTTGGGGCTGACCTGGAGGGCCTGGACTGAGTGTGTGTCCACCCCCGAGCCACACGCTGAGGGTCACTGGTGCTGTTTGCCCCTTGCACATGTCGGCCCCTTCATCTGAGCCTTGAGCCTCTCCCAGCCAGGGCTCAGCTCCTGCCGCTGAAGACAGCTTTGGTGCCCTGGGGGGCCCCCTCTGGGGCCGTGGGGGGACTCTGCCCCCACGTTCTCAAGGCCTCACATGGGCCCCACCGCCCTGAGGCGGCTGTCCACCACCAGCCTCTGACAAGTGCAGGACCACCAACTGGGAGCCCTGGGGGCCCGGCCAGGGTCCCCATGAGGGAGGGCCACTCCGGGTCCATTTGTCACAGCCCTCCACTGTCATGCCTGGTGTGGGGACATCTGAAGGTTTCAGTTTAGGAGCAGGGGCCAAAGGCAACTGGTTTTAAGGCAGATTTTAACCTCTACTTTCTGGCGTGTGGCAGACAGTCCTGATCAGCCATTGCATGAGCCAGGCTCAGCGCAGCAAAGAGAAAAGGACAGGGAGGGTGGTATTACGCTATCAGTTAATTTCCGAGAGAGAAGCTGTGGGTAGGGGCTGGTCCTAACCAGAGCTCAAGGGGCCATTTCCTGTCTTTCACCCACCTGGACTGTTGTGTCTCATTTAGTTAATTAGCGTGGATTTATTTCTTTGGGGGCCTTTCTCTCACTTTGTAAAAGTACATGTAAATAATTTAGCTGGGGAGGGAGCCACGTGGCACCTGCCAGCCCAGGTTGGTTCTGTCTAGAGAAGCGCTGTGTGCGGGGCGTGGTGGACAGATGTCCTTCCCATGGGTCCAGGCTGTCCGGTTAATGTTTGACTGCCAGCCCGCCCAGCATAAAAGGCCCTACCTGCGCCCTGGCCACCCCCCTGGGCAGCTGGTGTCAGCAGCAGCATGAGGCAGAGCCACCCCTAGGGCCATCACGCCAGGCATGTTTCCACGGGGGACGCAGTAGAGAAGGCATGGGTGTTGGGGGCTGGTTGGTTCATTTGTTTTCATCTCATCCACAAGGGATGTGGTGGAGGAGGGCACCGGCAGGGCTGGTTCCTTCCTTCCTTTTCATCTCATTCTATTTGCTTTTGAGTTTACAGAGTTGGCTGCCTTCACGCCAGCTCGCCAGGCCCCTGAGCACTCAGCCCCTGCCCCTGCTCAGGTGTGGGGTCTCCCCGGGTCCCAGGTGGGGCCTGCCTGTGTTGTTGAGTTTGTGGAGCCCAGCTTGCCTGCCCTGTGCCCCCGCCCCACATCTCCACCCCACCGCGGGGACTGCCTTGGGGTGGGGTCTTCAGTACCTGCCTCGACACCAGCAGCAGAGTTGGCGCTGGTTCTCTGGTCTAACCACTGGGACCCCCAACTGTACGTCTCCTTCAGCCCCTCCCTGCACCCTCCCCCTTGCCGACTTGTCAGGCTTAGGCCTCATCCTCTGTGTCCCCAGGGGATCCTACGAGGACCCTCTGAAGAGAGGGTTCCCCCCTTGAGAGGTTAGGGTGTCAGATAAATTGTGCTGAAGTGTCAGGTGGGAGCAGAAAAGTGACTGCGTGCACACACACCCCCCACCCCCACTGTGGCAGCTTGTGCTTCTCAAGGGCGCCCCCTGGAGGGACTCAGGTGCGGGTGGAGGTGTTTTGATTCCCCATGGGAGGTTGAAATCTGTCCATCAGGAAACCTTCCCTTATGGCAGCCTGGGGGCACCTGTGCTCAGCCTGTGGCCTGGGGTTCCCTCCCTTCTAGAGTCCAGATGGTCAGACCCAGGAAAGGGGCTGGGGAGTGCCTGCCCCTCTGCCCGCGTTTCCACAGCACTCACTCGCTGCCCTGTCTCCACAGTGCTACTCACGGCCGTGAACTGTTACAGCGTGAAGGCCGCCACCCGCGTCCAGGACGCCTTTGCCGCTGCCAAGCTGCTGGCGCTGGCCTTGATCATCCTGCTCGGCTTCATCCAGATCGGGAAGGGTGAGTGCGCCTAGGGTGGGGGCGCTGTCTCTGGACACCTGGCCCCAGATTCACCCCCTTGGCTAAGGGGATTCACTAGAGTCAGTGGGTCGGGTGGTCCCAGGAGAAGCGCTGATGCTGAGGTAGGCCCAGTGAATGTGGTCACCGGCTAGTTGTCAGTCCTGGAGCAAGGGGAGAAATGGGGCCACCACGCAGACCACGGTCCCCTGTCCACACAGGGCGGGCGTGGTGGTGACGCGGGGTCGAGGGGAGAGCTTGGTGATGCACCTGCCGTGTCAGGAGTGTGCCCAAGAGGTGTTGTTGCCAGTGCTGGTGGGTCTTCCACTTGAGAACGTGCCCCCAGCCCTCTGCAGGGCCCCCGGTGCCATGTGGATGCCCGCCCACCATCCCCACCCCTCCCACGATGGCCACCCACGTGGCATGATAGGTGGCCCACAGAGCTTATCCGGGGGGGGCAGGGGCAGGTGGAGTCAATCCCGTTTCTGAAGGAGGGTGTCTCGGTGAACAGAGGCACAGCTGGATGGTAGGCCGGGCTGGCCATCTGCTCAGCTGCCGCAGGTCAGTGGCCCCGCAGGGCTGTCCCCACCCCAGCCCCGTGTGTAAGGAGGGACCCTGGAGCCTCACTCTGCATCTGGGTGCTGATAGAGTCGGGAGCAGGAGGTGGGAGACCAGTCTGTGTCCCCTGGCTTCCTGGGATCTCACGCCCCAGCATTTTCCTGAAGACAAGACTGTGTCTGGAGCACGCTGGCCAGGCCAGGCTCCAGGTGTCAAGGGGGTGACGGCTCTGAGGGAGGTGGTCAGGGTGGAGGGGACTCCCTGCCGTCTGGAGCTTACGTTGGGAACCTACAGGTGGGAGAAGAAACCCCTCCTGTGCCACCAGCCTGTCCTGCTGGGAACTGTGTCATGTCTCCCAAGGAGGAGGACTTGCTGAGGGAGATTCGCTTGGCTGGTGTGATAAGATGCAGACTGACGAGGAATGCAGGGGGACTGGACTTCTGTGAAAACAGATTTCAGCAGGGATAGCAAAGAGCTTTTGTTCAGCTTGAATACATAACGTGTTTATAATTCTGTTGCCGTCGAAAACATCCTCCCCCTGAAGCCATTCCTTTCTGAACCTGGGAAGCAATGCAGCGTCTGCAGAATTCCTGTCTACGGGTTTTCCTCCAGATGGTCCCCTCCCTTCTAGAGGACTTTGTGGAAACCACCCTTTCCCCATGACAGCCACCTGATCTCCGCTCCGGTGGCTGCCCCAGGGTCCCGAGCTGAACGTTGGCAGGAGGGCCAGGACCCTTCACGTGGGGCTCAGCACCATGGTGCCCGGATGGCCGCAGGCCGCACTGCATCTGGAGGGCAGACCTGTGTCTCACAGACTGGCCCATGCATTGTTTCTGCTGTCCTTCACCCAGTGCCTGGCCCCACCGGCCTGCCTGGAGCCCAGGGGTCCCAGGGCTGCAGAAGGGGCTGGGGCGTGGGGCCAGCAGGTCTGGTTCCAGGCCTCTGTCGCCTCATCCTTGATGCCGTGAGACTCACAGGCAGTGTTGCCCTCCTTCTCATCCTCCTTCCCCAGGACCAGACCATGAATAGGAAACTCAGATTGGGGAGGGTCAGCCCCGACCAGGATGGCTTTTCTGAGGGCCGGAGAGAGGGTTGGTGTGTCCAGGGACCACTCTGCAGTCCTGGACTGAGATTGCAGGTGTGGGAGAGGCTTGCTGGGAGTGGGGGTGGGGGGATCGGGCGTGTGGGCCCTCAAGACCACTCCCAGCCTTTTCAGGAAAGGGGAGACTGAGATTATCTCAGATCCCAGCGGGCACGGCTCAGCCGGGGGAGGCCACAGAGAGCAGCAGGCCCAGCGGCAAGGTTGGGAGTGGAGCCCTGATGACCAGGGCTGAGCGAGAAGAGAAGCGTGGGCAGCTTTTTGTGTTTTTGCTTTTATCTGTTTGCTGTTTACCTACAGCACCTGCAAGGCCCTCAGCCCAAGGTCAGGCTGTTCCCGGATTGGAGGGTGGGAGAGGTACAGAGAAGACGGGTCCCTAGAGCCCAGCCCTGCCCAGAGGACACACGGTGGGACCTCGTGGGTGCGTGGATGCGGTGGCTGGGGTCACCCTGCAGATAAAGGGTGCCCCTGCTGGAGGTCATGGGAGGGGACCAGGCAGCCCCGCCCCACACCCCCCACAGCAGCTCCCGCGAGCTCACCTGGCACTGGGCCCAGCAGGAGTCCTGGGTGTGGAGGCCACTGTGGATGGTCACCATGTGCAGGGACATAAGCTCCCTTGGGTCAGCCCACCTGCATCCTGCCCCAGGGCGGTGTCGGCAGGTGGTGGGGAAGGCCCTGAGCAGCTCTGCTGGTGGTTGGGGGGCAGGGGGAGCTGTGGGGCCTGGAGGAGACCCTCATCCCGGGAGGATCTGGGGCTCAGACTGTTCTCTCCAGGCAGAGCCCTGTGCCTCCCAGAGCCTCGCATCCTCATCTGATAAGCGGCCGCAGCAGCCCCAGGCCTGTCTCTGGGTCGTGGGCAGGTGCCTCGGGCAGCCTGTGAGCAGAGCTGCTCTCTTCAAAATCGGGGGGAGATGTTTTGGATACTCCTAGGCCCGGCCACCCAAGTGCAGGACTCAGGGTGCCCGTGACAGGCCGTCTTAGAGGGGTCAGGACCACACAGGACTGCTAACTGGGGCCACGAGGCTGGGCTTCCGTCCTCCCCCAGTCACCCGTGCCCCAGAAGACAGGGCGGGCTCCTGGTGGGCCGTCTGATGCCCGGAGCAGCAGGTCCCATGCAGGCAGGGCACCACAGCTGCGGTGGGAGGACGGATGCAGGCGGCTCACCCCCTCGGGTGCTCTTTGATGGTTTTTAATTGAGACCTTTCTGTCTGCCAGCGCAGCTCACATGCTTTGCTTGTGAGGCCCGCCCAGAAGAAATCAAAGGCCTGGCAGCTGGCTCTGTCTTCCTGCCGCCCCCACTCAGCCCCGCCCTGGGTGGTCAGCAGCAGGCCGGCGGCAGCAGGGCAAAGCCCTGTGCTGGGCGCTATGGGTGCTCGGGGGTCTCCCAGCCTGTGCAGTGGGCACAGTTGGTGCTCGCGGATCTGCCTACCCATGCAGTAGGGAGAGGGTCCTTTGAATCATCACACCAGTCTTGATGTCCAGCGGCAGCTCCTCCAGGAGTTTAAAAGATGGATGACACAGTAGATAGGCTGGCCGTGGGAACCGTCCAGTCCTCGCCCCCCACCCCCTTAGGCAGAGCCAAAGAACAGGCACCGGACCCCAGGTGCCCAGCCCAGGGTGGGGAAACAGGAGAGAGGACCCCTGACAAGCCCACTGCAGAAGTAACACCCCCCCCCCCCCCACCAGGGATGCCTGGTCTGTGGATGGAGCAGGGGGCAGAGCTGACTTTCAGCAGAGCTCAGCCCTGCGGCCAAGGACCTGCTTGCTGGCCCAGTGATGGAGAGGCGGGGTCCACGGCCAGGCTGTTTCACGTCCCAACTATGCCTGTGCGTTGCAGAGTGGAGACTGCGGCGTCTGAGCCCTCGCTTTGCAGAGTGTCCTGGGGTGGCCGCAGCACAGGACACGGACAGGGCTTCAGACACTGTAGTTTCAGTCTCAGAGTCTTGGGCCGGCAGTCCACAGTCCAGGCCGAGCTCCCTCTGAAGCTGACAGGAGGAGCCTTCCTGCCTAGTGCTTCCCAGGTTCGTGGCCACATCACATGGCCTCCATCCTCACGTGGCCCCCACGTCTCTGTCTTACAAGGACACTTGGGGAATGGGGCCCACCCTAGTCCACGGCGTCTCGCCTTGCGATCCTTGCCTTGATTACATCTGCAGAGACCCTTTATCAGAGCACGTCATGTTCTGAGGTTCCAGGGGGGACATGAACTGTCGGGGGTACCCTGTTCAGCACCTGGCATCACGTACACAACCACTGTGTAGAACCCCAAGAGTTACGGAGGGACCAAGCGAAAGATTCCAGCACAGTGGACCATCCCCCGCCCTGGTTGAGGGGGTGACTTTCTCACAGTCGGCCTCCCATCCGGGGAGGGGTTCTAGGGGCTGTGGCAGGAGGGGCGGGTCCTGGTCACCCTGAGGCTTTGGGATTTTTCTGGCTTTCCACCAGCCGCCATCTCCAGACTGGCTGCGGGTTCCCATGCCCGGGCCCAGGCCCAGCCGTGGTGAGGGTGACAGGCCAGGCCAGTCCCAGGGGGACCCAGAGACCTTGGCGAGCCTTTGTCCTCTGATCCGGAGGGGCTGGCGCGTTCCAGTGCGCACACGGCCCCTCTGAGGGCGGGGCGCCTGCACCCCCAGGCTCTCTTGGCTGGTTCCCACGGCCCTGTCTGCATGACGCAGGGGTTTGGGCTGCTTTTCCTGAAATGGGCTCCCTGGGGCCTTGTGAACACTCCCCTCCCAATCCCCCTTGTTCTCAGAGGGATCCTGGCGGGCAGGCGGGCCTGCCTGGTGTCCAGAGCTGCCCGGGGGCCAGTGTGTGGCTGTCTGCTAGCTTTCACCTTGCTGCGGCCCTGTGAGGCCTGCAGAGAAGCCCCAGAGAAGGGGGTGCCCAGGGGACCCCACTGAACTGCTGGAGTTCCCACACCCCGGGCCCCACAAAAGGGCCTCCCCACCTGTCCGCCCTGGTGAATTTCCTGTCTGCCTCTCGTGGGCCTGGGGGCCCTGTGAGGACAGAGCCAGAGTGGGGCGCTCCATGGTCGTGGGCAGGGGTGGGGGATCGGCACAGTCATCTCTCTCGCGTCTGTCTGGTGCCTGGAGCTCTATGTTTAAACAAGACTCGCACTCCAGCTTGGGGTCCGTGGGAACCCTCTCACGTGGCCCAGACACCTGCCATCGCTCTTGGGCGGATCCTGCCCGGCAGTGTCTGCTGGGGGAGCCTCCTCGTGCCCTGTCCAGCGGCACTCGCTTTCGCCCACCAGATGGCCCCCACCCCCACCCTTACCCTGTATGACAGCCCCAGGTGTGTCTCTGGTCAGCACCATGTCCCCTGCTTGCCGGGGCTGGTGGGTGGCTGAGACCACTGTGTGGAGTCTGGGGTCTGCCCTCCCAGAAGGGCTCCCCCGTGTCTGTTCCCTGCACTGGCCGCTGGCACCGGGCAGCTGCCCGCACCCGTGGGGCTCTGGCCGCCTCACTCGGCTTTTTGCTGTTCTGGAGACAGGCGGGTGGCCCCCCTTGGCTCTCCAGAGCTGCGTTGAGGGCCCCATTCCCGACGGGATGTGTGGATGGCATGGGCAGGTGGGGCCACTGTCCCCTCACAGTTACCCCTGAGCTGTGCCTGTCTTGGGGGGCCCCGGCCAAGTGCCGTGTGGAGCCAGCAGAGCCGGCGCCTGCTCCAAGGCGCCTGTGGAGAGGAGGGCAGCGTTCGGACAGCATTTGGTTGGGTGCCCGGTGCAGCTGCAGGCCTGATCTGGGAGGCCCTCCAGCAGACAGAGGCTGGACAGACCCAGGAGCTCCACTGAGGGGGCCTGTGTGGGTTCACTTGGGGCAGTTCGGCGGGAGGGAGGTGACGGGGGGTGGGGGCAGTCCAGAGGGGCTTGCAGTAGTGGGTCGGAGCCCAAAGCTGCCAGATTCCCGGCGGAGCTCCCCCCAGCCCCGACACTGTGCCAGGAGTGACGGCAGGGGGATGCGGGGTCTGGGATGCTCCACTTTGCTCCAGGGGAGTTGGACACTTTGTAGACAGGAAATGAGACCCCAGACAACCCGGGAGCTCCCCGCAGGACGGCCCAGCCACACCTGTCCTTCAGAGGCGTGGGCAGCCCAGTGAGATTGTTCAGTCTGAGTTCAGGCAGAGCCGCTGTTTTCTTGGGGTTTCAAGGCTACAAGTCACCCTGTACATCCAGGAAATTCTGGGGACAGGAATTCCATCCACTGTCTCGGGGCGATGATGCTTTCATGTAAGGACACCAGGCTGGTTGTTGTCCACAGAGCTGAGTAAACCCTTGATGAAAACAGAAGCTTCCAGACGTCAGGGCTAAAAACCATGGTTCTTACGTGAAAACCCAGCCTCTATTTCAAGCCTCGAATTTCATCCTTGGCAAAAACAGAAGCTGTTCTGCATAGTGGTGTCTCCAGCCCACAAGTGCACGTGTGTGTGTTCCTGGGTGTGGACCCACGTGCACACACGTGCAGGCAGTGTCAGCGCTTCAGGGTTGTGCCTCAGGTGGGAGCCAGTTCTAGCAATGCACTGAGGTCTGTCTCGCAGCCTGTGTGCAAAGAAGCTGCCCGTGAATCCGCAGGAGACAAGGAGGCGTGTCCTGGTGGGCAAGCGGGACAGGTTGAGGAGAACGGCAGGTTCGCTCCTTGGAAGGAGCCCTTGTTGGCAAAGACCTCTGATGCCCTAGAAGCCAGTGGCAGCCGCAGCAAAGCATGTGGGGGTGCGGGATCTGTGCAGACCGGGCACGGTGGAGCCGCTAGGGGCTCCCCTGGGCTCTCGGGAGCAGCTGCAGAATTCTGAGAGCAGCAGGCGCCTCATGGCCCCAGAGCTGGGCCCCTGGCAGGTGGCCTGAGCCTCTGTATCCCTGATGGTGGGACAGATGTAAAGGGATGTACATTCCAGAACATTGCGTGGGGACTGGCCGGGCTCTGGGTGCTGCGCTGAGGTGCACTGTCCAGCTCTCTGCGCCACCCCCGGCCCTGCTGATCACCCTGTGACTGGGCAGTCTCGGGACCCAGGCATCCTACTCGGATCACATGTGGGTGGCGGGCTGGGTGAGGTGCCAGCTGCCTCCGAGCCCATGCTCATCATGAGATCATGGCCTCATCTGGTGGGCAGAAGCGGCCTCACGCATCCCCCGTCCATCTCCCAGCTTAGGCTAGAGGTGAAGGGCAGACAGAGTGCAGGCATGCGGACCCAGAAACAGGCACTCAGGGTCCATCTCTCCCCCAAGGAGCTTATTGGAGGAAATGGGTGCTGCCTGGAAGGAAGTGCAGGCTTCAGTTGGGTGGGTGGAAGGAGGGGTTCATGGGAGTCTCCCTGTCGTGCCCCAGGGGTGGTGTGGCAGCCTCCGTCTCCCCATCCCCCGAGGGACCTGCAGACCTGCTGGCCGTGGGCCACAGGGACCCATGTGGCAGCCCTGGGGTCCTGTCTCAGCCTGGCCCCTGGGGACCTGGGCCAGCTGTTCTCAAACCCTCACCTGTAGGTGAGAGACTGTCCCTGTCCTGATTTGACGCTCAGCTCCTCCAGCCCCGTGTGCCCAGCACACTGGCTCTGCTCCCCTCAGCACCTCTGCTTCTGTTGCAAGCCTCTCCCATGAAGGTGATGGTCGCTGAGGTGTGTATCAGTGCCGCTGCCACCCCTAGAGCTGGGGAGCCAGGAACTGACCCCCCATGGGGACTGGCTGACCCCCTACTGTGTCAGCACCCACTGTCAGGCTGGCGCCTCATTATGGAGCAAGTCTTTCCAGCCCTGGGTATTAAGGAGCCATTTCACCGATGTTATAGTCCAGAACAGGCAGGCCAGACACCATGCTGGTACCCAAGGACCCTTCTGAGACCCCCATGTTTCATGTCTATTGTACCAGGTTGAGGGGGGGCCCCCGTGACACGTCTAATGAAATATGGATTTGGCCTTATTTAGGAAAAGGGAGGAATGGAGCTGAGGCCACTCTGGTTTGCTGGGGCCCTGAATCCAGTGACACATGTCCTTTTAGGACACAGGAGTCACAGCCAGAGGTGCCAGGTGATGGTGGGACAGAGGTCGAACCATGCGGCCACAAGTCCAGGACACCCGGGGCTCTTTGGGGTAGAAATGGTCAGCTGGGAAGCCAGCCCCCTTGTGTCCAAGAGCCAGTATGTCCATCTGGGTTAAAGAGCAGCCCACCTTCCCCAGCTACAGCCCCTTGGGTCTGCCGCGTCCAGGGGCAGGCATGAGAAGCCTGGGTTTACAGCTCTGGGCTCCTGGCATTGAAGGGGAGAGCAGGTCTCTGGCCCAGAGCCACGTCATGGGGTGTCCTATCCCCCAGGCACAGACAGGTAGGGGTGCTCAGCACAGCTGAGACCCAGTCTCAGCACAGGTCTGCAGAGCCACCAGTCCCATCTGAGGGTCCAGAGGAGGGCCCTGGGGGCTGCATTCCTCACGCCCAGGGCAGAGCCGAGCTCCCTTGGCCCCCACGCCCTCTGCCCCGGGTGGCTCACAGGTGCATTTAATCTGTCGCATTTTTGTCTGTTACCATGTTTTGCTCCAGGAACATTCCGGAACTTGTGGCTTGACCTCGGTGCCATGCTGTCTAACCCAGAATTCCTTTCTGTCTGCTTGTCCTCTGCCAGGTGACGTAGCCAATCTGGATCCCAAGTCCTCCTTTGAAGGCACCAAACTGGACGTGGGAAACATCGTGCTGGCGCTGTACAGCGGCCTCTTTGCCTACGGGGGATGGTAGGTTCTAGAACTCCTAGGCCCCAGAGCGCCCAGTAACCCACATATCTCGGTTGTTCGTGGTGATTCTAGAGACAGGAGACCCCTCACATCCCAAGGAAGCACAGAGGGGCCCCCATAGCAGCCCTGGTGCTCTTCTTGGCCCCCAAGAAGGGGGCCCCCAGATAAACCTCTAGGGACACTGTTGACCCTTCGGAGACTGCTGCTGCCCGGGCATGTGGGGAGGAGCAGGACCATCGCCGTCTCAGTAGGGGCCTGGGGGTTGTGGGGTCCCCTCTCCCCGCCCAGGGCAGCCGGGAAGGGTCCCATGGGACCTACATTCTTTTGTTCCAATGACAAAAGGAATGTCTAGTAAAAGTCTGCTCTCTGAATTCTAGGAATTACTTGAATTTTGTCACAGAGGAGATGATTAATCCCTACAGGTATGTGTGTGATCAGAGGTGTGTGTTTTCATCATTTTCACCTGAGAGGAGGAAGAAGCCTGGCTGTATCCAAGAGCCCATCCTTGGGCCCAGCCCAGTGCAGTGCAGGGAGGGTCCCTGGGGTTGGGCTCACGGGGGGCTGTGTGACCTTGAATAGCATACTCCCACAGAAAGGGCTTCCTAGCCCACTTCACAGATACGGGCTGGGTTGCTGGCCCATGTCTGCACAGCTGCCCTGCCCCATGCACCGCCTTCCAGCCACATGCCGCTCCCCCTGCAGTGAGGTGTGGGCTCAGCCACTGAGGGGTCGGCTGGCCCCGTGCTGGGCCTTGTTTTGTTGACATGCCCGCCCGGTCCCCTCAGAAACCTGCCCCTGGCCATTATCATCTCGCTCCCGATCGTCACCCTGGTGTATGTGCTGACGAACCTGGCCTACTTCACCACACTGACCCCCGAGCAGATGCTCACGTCGGAGGCCGTGGCCGTGGTAAGATGCCAGCCCTGCCCTCCAAGCTCAGACAGGAGCAGAACGGGCCCCTCCTTTGCAAATCACCCTCCTACCAGGCGGGGTTGAGCCAGTGCTTTGCCAGGCCCGCCAGGCGTGCAGGGTACTGGCTGCGCATGGGGACCACAGGAGGCTTTAATGGTGCTGGTGCTCAGGCCACCCGGACGGTTTTAGATTGGTTCAGCGGTGCTGGAGCTGAGGGGCTGAGTCCATTACACACCTCCAGCCCCACCTCAGAGGCTGGTCCACCATCTGAATAAATACGGAGCTCCTCAGGGAGGGTCGTGTGGATGAGGAAGGGGACTCTGGGGCCGGGGGTGTCTCAGGAAGGGACTGCAGGGCGGGGGTGTCTCGGGGGCAGGGCTCACGGTCCATGTCCATCCAGGACTTCGGGAACTACCACTTGGGCGTCATGTCCTGGATCATCCCCGTCTTCGTGGGCCTGTCCTGCTTCGGCTCCGTCAACGGGTCCCTCTTCACGTCCTCCAGGTGAGCCCGGCCAGGGTGGCTCTGTCATGCGGGCCCCGTGGGGCCAGAGCAGGACAGGGTATGGGTTGACACTGCACACGGCTTCCTCACGTGAGTTCTGAGGGTTCTCTTTCTTGTTACTTTGAGTAACAATGTAGCCGTCAGGATGTTCACGTGACTTGGAAATAACCCACATCCCTGCCTAGAGGTGACACAGCTACCCTGTCCATCCAGACCCTCGTGGGTTCATCTGGACCTTGCTGGGCCGGGGCTGATGGGACCCCTCAGCAGCCGTCCACAAGGGACACCGAGGCCCACGGCACAGGCCCCTCTA
The DNA here is from genome assembly GCF_029407905.1 of Bubalus kerabau. Classification (NCBI taxonomy): domain Eukaryota; kingdom Metazoa; phylum Chordata; class Mammalia; order Artiodactyla; family Bovidae; genus Bubalus; species Bubalus kerabau. The sequence goes on along the minus strand of NC_073640.1, from coordinate 16,439,353 downwards.
CCCCCACCTGCCTGGGTCCCTTGGCCGAGGCTGACCGCCGCCCCCTTGTCCACAGGCTGTTCTTCGTGGGGGCCCGGGAGGGCCACCTGCCCTCCATCCTCTCCATGATCCACCCGCGGCTGCTGACGCCCGTACCCTCACTGGTGTTCACAGTGAGTCCCTGCCCTCCAAGTAGGGGGTCACTGGCAGGTGGAGGACAGGCGTGTCCCTTGGGGATCACTGGGGGCTTTGAGATGGGGGGGCATGCCCTGTCTGGGGACCCCTGTGCTGGTTCCACCTGGTGTCAGCCAGGCTGGGGATCAGAGGCTGAGGTGAGACATAGACAGGTTAGCACAAGTGTAGTGCCCTTCATCACACGCGCCCCTGGATGCCAGAGAGCATAAGGTAGTTTTTTGTTTCTCCAGAATTAATACACGGTAGTTGTTAAAAAAAAAATCTGAAATCAGCATAGAGGCACTTGAAGCCAAACCTCCCGACCAGGGTAGACATGGCCTCTGCCACCTCCGTGAAGCCCAGGACCTTAGCCGCCTGCCATCAGCACATCCCTTTTGCTCTGAGGGCCCTCGCGTGGTGCGGACCACTTCTTCCGCTAAGAAGGGATGCGTGCAGTAGTCCCTCCCCCAGCTCATCCTGAGGTTCACGGCCTGCCCTCTGCTTGCAGTGCATCATGACCCTGCTCTACGCCTTCTCCAAAGACATCTTCTCCGTCATCAACTTCTTCAGCTTCTTCAACTGGCTCTGCGTGGCCCTGGCCATTGCTGGCATGCTCTGGCTTCGCTACCAGAAACCGGAGCTGGAGCGGCCCATCAAGGTGAGGGCTGGGCGTCCATGCTATCCCCTCCGCAGACCAGGGCTCAGGGCGCCTTCCCCAAGGGCACCTTGATCAGTGCATGAACACCTTCTGATCTGGACGAGGGACTGAGTTCGGTCGATGACTGTTGACAGCCAAGCGTGTGATTCCAGGTGCTGGGGTTCATTCAAGATCACAAATAACCCCCTAAAGCCCTGCTCTCCTAGAGCTTGTCTTCTGCCAAAAGAAGAAGGGCAGAAGAAGGCTGCCATGCCAGGCGGGTGCGGGGCACGGGGACTGAATAGCCTGGGGCAGCACTGAGCTGCCTGGCCGAGGGGATGGGAAGAGTGAGGATTGCCATGCTGTCTGGGGAGGGGCGGGCGCTGGCGTGACCAAGGATGGGGGTGCCGCGACAGGCTGCAGCGTAGGACATGTCCCCCGACTTTGTCCTCGATTGGTCCATTCAGACTGTCTGCCCCCTGTCCACCTAGCCTGAGAGGGCCTCTCCCTTTCCTCCACTTGGTACTGGGGGCAGCTCCCTAAGGGCAACTGTTTTTTTGCACAAAGGGGGCCACACACCTGCCAAGGCCCTGGCGAACACATTAGCTCTGTCCCCCAACAGTGGTGTTGGATCGAAGGCGGAGCCCCTCTGCAGCTGACACAGGCCTCTTGCCTGCTTCCCCACCTAGCAGTCCTGCAGAGGCCAGGCCCGGCCTTCCTACCTTGGACAGGTTCCCCGGGCGCCAGGGCGACCTCAGTGCCCTGGTCCACCTGGCTCCCTGCTTGTTGGGGGGGTGCTGTCCCTGTTAGGCCAGGCATGGTGTAGGCAGTCTGGGCTGACCTTATGGGACCCTTGCTCTCCCCAGGTCTCTTGCCAGTGTGTAGACAGAGGGTGGAGTCCGTGTGTAGACAGACTGCCTGGCAAGAGGCACAGTGTTTGCAGAGGGGGACGAGTGTCCCTGGGCCCCTGGCTGTGTGTGGGTGGGGCTCTCTGCCCAGCGGCTGTGTACCTGTGGTCCAGCCTGTCCACAAGGGCCCTCTGAGAAGGCAGGCACATCTTGCTTGTTAGTGGTAGCCATGGTCTTCCCAGAGGTGTCACCCCCCATCAGCCGACCGTGGGTGGGGGGCAGGGTTCCCTCCTTGTGATGTGGGAACCTGGGAGTCCACCCTCCTCTGACCTTGAGAAGCCTGCTTGTTCCTGCTCACCCGCTGGCTCCCGCTGGTCTTTGGGTAATTACTGCCTGCTGCCCAGTGCTGAGCTGGGTAAATGGAGAACGCAGCAGGGTCCCATTTCTCAAGAGGCTGGTGCGGCTCAGGGAGGCCAGCCTGGGGGAACCTCAGGCCCTGGCAGACAGCAGAAATGCTGCTCAGGCAGTATGGTGGCCCTTTTGGATCAAGAAGGCTCAGCCAGGCAGAGGGCTGTCTGGGAGTCTGTGGGAGAGGCCGGGTGGGCCCCAGGGAAGGCCAGCTCCAGCAGGGGCGGAGGGAGGGCTCCAGGGGTGCCCGGGTCGTGGCAGGTGTGGACGGGAGGAGACACACGGAGGAGACTCCAGGCTCCCTGGCGTCAGCTGCAGCCCCCCCTACCGGCAGGTTCATCTGGCCCTCCCAGTGTTCTTCATCCTGGCCTGCCTCTTCCTGATTGCCGTCTCCTTCTGGAAGACCCCCGTGGAGTGTGGCATTGGCTTCACCATCATCCTCAGCGGCCTGCCCGTCTACTTCCTTGGGGTCTGGTGGAGAGACAAGCCCAAGTGGCTGCTCCAGAGCATCTGTGAGTCCCTCCCTGCCTGCTGGGCCTCCTCTGTCCCCCGAGGGTCTGTTCCGCCCACCTGGCTGTGCCCCTCTGACCTCAGTCCAGTGGCCAGGAGCAGCACAGTGGGCAGTGCCCCCCACCCTGGGTCACTGGCAGGGTTGGGGGCGGTCAGCATCAGGATGTGCGAGGTCCTGGCTGAGGGGCCCGCAGTGGCTAAGCCGGGCCTGTCTGGCGGTGACCTGGCCCACGTATTTCAGGATAAGACGCTGAGCCTGGCACCACCTAATCTCAAAACAAAGGATTCCAGAAAACCAGGCTGCTCTTGCCAAGTAACAAAATCCGCCCCCCCCCCACCCCCCACCCCCACCGTCTGCCTCCAGCTTAAAGCCAGCCAGCTGACCTAGAAAAGCAGGGGAGGAGAAAACGGGATCCCTCACAGTGGTCACGGGACTCGCTGACAGGCCTGTTCAGGACCTGCGCCGAGACCGCTGTTAGTGCAACGGGCTCCTGGGTGGGCTTAAACACCCCCAGGGAGCCGTCCCAGAATTGCTGGCCACCTGCCTGGGGCCCAGGGTGCTGTCCGTCAGTGAAATGATGTGAGCTGTGCCTCACACACAGGGCCCCTCCATCCTGAAACGCCCCCCTAGTGATGCTTGTGCAGTGTCTGTGGGTTCACCCAGGCCATAGCACACACATCCGCCTGCTTCAGCCCCTCTGAGGCCTGTGGTGGGCGTGCGGGCAGCCGGGCCCATCACCCCGTTATGGGTCCTGGGGTCTGAACTGGGGTGAGGGGTGGAGGCAGCTTACTTGCTGCCTCCATTCCTAGGATCCTCCCTTGCTAGGATCCTTGACCACCCCCGCCACCCTCCAGTAATAGTCCCAGCAGAGAGCCAGGGGAGCAGGCCATGCCCCCCCAGCAGGAGGCCTGGGGCCTGATGCCCACACGTGAATTCCTGGCTTCTCTTACAACCTTGGGACTCAGACAACTAGGGCTGGGTGAGCCCACGTCCTGTGCAGTCCTGACCCCCAGGCACCAGGCCAGGGCACCCGAGTAATGCCCTCTCCTCCCGGCAGTTTCCACGACGGTCCTGTGCCAGAAGCTCATGCACGTGGTTCCCCAGGAGACGTAAGCGACCAGAACCAGGAGGCCACCCTGAGAGAGCAACTTGGTCCTACCATCGAGGCAGCTCTGCCGGGGCCCCCACTGTCCCTGCCCCAGGGGGCGGCCGGGCCACGGTGAACCCTGGTACGAATTTAGTCCCCGAAGGTGGATGTCCGCAGATACCTCTCGAGCGTGGAGGCAGGAACATCAGACCAAGGAGGCCGCAGGCTTCCTCCCAAACCGGGCCTCCTTTCTTCTCACCTTTGTTTATTTGTATTATTTTTTTTTAACTTAAGTCTCGCGTCAGGTTGATATTACAAAGACAATTATTTTTTTAAGAAATGGGGTGGAAAAGTTTCTCCCCAAACGCTGTCTGCAGCACAGCGTTCTTCCGAGGGGCCAGGTCCTGTCACCAGATTCTGGACAGTGGCCTGGACACGTGTGCTTGGCCTCCCTGTTTCTCCGTTGTTGTAGATGAAGTGACTTTCGTGAAACTAACCTCCGGGCTTACGTCTCGTTGCCTTAAAGCCCTGCGCTAGCTCCCTCCCCCGGAGAAGAGAGAGAAGGCCTAGAGGCTTGTAGAAGCAGGGCCTTCGAGCTGGTGGACAGTGGTGCCTTGGCACCTGCTGTGGGCAGGGGGCTCCAAGCAGAGGTCAGGGGCAGCTGGGCCACCCCGGGCCTCCCGTCAGTACATGCAGTTGTGGCGGGGGGTGGGGGGGCTACACCCTGTCACTCAGAACATCTCCAAGGTCCTGTCTGTACACCCCACCCTGAACGCCAGCCCGAGCAGAGGCCCGAGGAGTCCGCTGGCTCCTGTGGCAGATGGTGGGCAGTGCAGCCTCAGGCCTGTTCTGCATCAGTTTTGGAATCAAGCTCTAGCTCTTTCCAACCCTCACACTTGAAATCTGTAAGCAGACCCCTCGACCCCTCAGGGGCTTCTTATCTGTGTCCCATGAGGCTGCACCCCCCCACCCCAGGCCTCAAGGGCTGGGTCACAGCCCTGGCAGCTGTCTGGGGTGCTCCCAGCTCCTGGCCGAGGCCCCCTGGCCCCGCCCCCGTCACCTGTCCCTGGCGCCCAGCCTCAGCTCCCCAGCTGCACCTGCTCCGGAGGCCGCCTGAGTCCTGCTGGGGCCAGCAGGCACACCCGGCCTCCCCCCGCCCCCAACAAGAGGCTGTGCTTTTGTTGTTTTAGTTCCCATAGCGTTCTCCCCGGGAGGCAGCCAAGGCCCAGAAGCTCGTCTGGTGTTTCTGAGCGGGCTCTCTGTCTTCCACGGAGCCCACTTGGGGAGCAGTGTTACCCGCGGTCAGTCTCCCTCTAGGCCCTGCCTCGGCCTATGACCCCTGATCTTCTCACCAGGGTGGGGCTGAGCTGAGCTGCTGCTGGTTCCCAGGGGCCACGTGACCTCTGCGTGGCCAGTCCAGCCAGTCTGGGCTCTGGGGCCCCATGTGGTCCGATAGGCCCAGAGAGAGCAGCTTAGGGGGGCCCAGGATGGACATTGAGGCTGAAGTGGAGGCAGCCAGATGTCCAGCCCTCTTCCCCATGCTGGTCAGGAGACCCTGCCAGCCTGCAGCTCCCAACACAGCATCCACCGATATCTCCTCACCAAGCGAATCCTTTTAGGCCACGGTCCACACGTCGGGGGCCCGGCTCAGCGTCTGGAGGCAGAACGTCACCGAGGAAGCCAAAGGCCTGATGTGAGACTGTTGGGGCCTCAGTTTTCTTGGATGTACATGGGGTACTGCCCTCTGCCTCTCCACGGGGCTCCAGCAGCCTCGTGGCAGATTTCGGCCTCCTCCCGCGGGACTCTGGAGGCGGCACTTGGGTTACCTCGTGGTCCACCACCGGCTCTCAATGTGACCTGGCGGAGCACAGGGGCCAGGTGACTGTCCAGAGCTTGGTGGCCTCCCTGGGATGTGCGCCTAGGGGGTGGGGTACTGTCACCCCTGAGCTCCCTTTATACGGAAAGACCAGGGGTGTGGCTCCCCAGCATCTGTGAAGGCAGGCTGGGGGTCCGGGCACCCTGGTTCTGCTGCGTCGGCCTTCTGGGCCGACTCCACTCCAGACCACACTACTGACAGGTGTGCTGAGCATTCCTGCTTGTGGGTTAATTTTTTTTTTAAGCCAGGTTTTGGCATAACAGGCGTGTGTTTGTCCAGTCGTTGTGCTTCACTTCACCCTCACATCTCCCTGATGGGAGGGCGCCGTGTTTATTTATTGTGGGGCGATGAGCAGCTGTGCCGCCCCTCGGGTTCCGGCCGCGTCAGCCGCCAGCCACGATGTCGCGTGTGACTTAATGCCTTTCTCTGCTGTTAACGCTAATGTGTTACTCTTAGCTGCTTTGGGATGGGGAGTTTTGTGTTTTGTTGGGGGAATTTGTTTTTTAAGAATTGGAATTATAAGCACTGCTGACGGTCTTTTTGTCTTTTTTTCCGCGCCAAGTTCTGGGTGAGGGAAGTTCCAGGAGGAGGGTGGTGATCACACAGCTCCTTGCCTGGCTCATTTAGTCACTGCGCTCGCTCATTCACTCATTAACAGGCAGGTGAGCAAGGCCAGGAAGGAGGCAAGGGCACTGAGCTGGAACTTGGAGCCACTTCTTGGGAGAGGCATTGAAGCCGAGAAGAGGAGAACAGATGGGCTTGGCCTCCTGGCACCTGCAGGCCTTGGAGTCACCAGGCGGGGGTCGGCACATGCCAGCTTGGGGTCAGAGGGGAGGGCAAGCTTCCACAACACAGCCTCAGGATGGAGCAGGGCCGAGAGCCACGCCAGCCCTCACTTGTTGATGGCAAACTCCATTTCTTGCAGGGTCTTGCACAGCCAGGTGAAGGTGTGCCAGAATGGGAAGGGCGCCCCTGGGCTGCTACAGCCTGTCCATGGCAGCTGCTGAGCCAGCCCCGTCTGCTGGGGTGTGGGGCCTTGGGGGCCTCTGTGGCTGTGTTCGTTCCAGCCCCTGGGCTTGGGCCCTGGTGTTGCCCTCAGCAGGTCCGCTGCCCATGCCTTGTCCATCCTGCAGCCCCTCAACTGCTTCAGGGGCCCAGCTGGACAAAGTCCCAGATCAGCTCCGTGAGACGTGGACACGTGCATTAATGTCCCCCGTCCATCCCAACAGCAGCAGTGAGGGGAGAGCATGTGCCTGCCACAGCCGCTGATGGAAACGGGTCTGGACACAAAAAGGATGGGTCTCCAACCAGCCCAAGCAAGTTGCCCAACACATGTGTGGTCTGAGCAGAGCTGGTGGATCTGGGTCCTCTGTGGGGGGAAAGAAATGTCCCTTGGGGGCTGGGAGAAGAACCAGGCATGTTCACCCAACAGCCTGTGTCACTCAAACCCTGGGCACCCAGGCACAGAGAGGATGTTTCTTTGGAGAAGGGGAAGAAGGTGGAGGGGTGCTGGCTCTTGCAGGAGACCTCTCTCTTTGTGGTCCCCATATTTTTGGGAAGGGGCTGGTAGGGTGGGGGTGTGGGCAGCGAGACAGGGGCCTCTAACATCAGGGGTTAGCCAAAACCACCAGGAGGGTGTGGGATCTCGCCTGGCTGTGGGGATGGGGGCCAGGCACACAGAACTGGATCCCAAGCAGAGTGAGAGGGGCCCAGGGGGAGAGCTGGGAAACCCAGCCTTCATGAGCTACCGGGGAGGAAGCAGTGCCCACCTTGTGCTCCTGCTTCGGGACAAGTTATGTGCATCTTAAACACATGACTTCCCCAGCCTCCGAGATGGTGAAGGGGGGCCAAAGACCTGGAGAGAATACCCCCACCCCCAAAGGGGCTCTCTGTACCTAGGAGTCTGCCCCAGGCGAGCAGTTCCTTGTGGCCCCAGGACCTTTGCCCTCCTGCCAGAAACTGCTCCTAAATTCCTCCTTGTGCACGGCCATGTCACACAGGTCCAAGCTGCCTGCCCTTCTAGGGGTCCAGCTCTGGCAAGACCCAGATCTTTGTCCTCTAGCCAAAGGGTGACTTAATCCTGCAAGTAGGAACTCAACTGTAATTAACTAAAACACTTAAGTTTAAATCACACCAGCGCCCCAGGTGATCAGATCTTCACAGAACTCGTCTCTACCCATTTTCCCGGAGGAGAACATATCCTCTCTGGATCTAAGATGGGCATGGAAGGTTCCCTCGTAGCCCTCTGCAGGCTGGCTGGAGGATGGCACGTGTCCCCCAGAAGGGCTCTTACCCACTTCCTCTCCAAGAAGGAGGGCTCGGGGCCCAGAGTGGCATGCGCCTGCCCCTGCCCACCTCTGGTCCCAGCCCTTCCAAGCCTGGGCAGGTAGTGGCCACCCAGGCACACTGGGCCCTACCCAGGCCCCTGAACTTGGGAAAGGGATGTGTTCAGGGCAAGGTCCTAAGGGCTGACTGGGCCTCCGGGCCGAGACTGCAGGCTGGGCCGCCCCTCACCTCCGGGAAGGTTCCATCTCATGTGCCTATACAGCCGCTGAGGCTGGTTCCTCTGTGGCCACGGCCGCTCTGTCGTGGTTGCTGGGGGAGCAGGAGGCCGCCTGGACCTGACCTCTACCCCGGTCCGTTCCCCTAGCTGCCATGATGTGTTCCAGGCTCTGACAGTGGTCCCATGGGACAGCCTGCCTGTGTCTCACGGAGCCCCAGGGATGGGGGGCTGAGCCCCTACTGTTCCAGAAGAGCTGCTCCTGTTCTATTTCTGGGCTGTGGACCCCACAGGGAGGGAGCTGACACACAGGAGCCAGATCTGGCCTGAGGAAGGAGGTATGTTGGACAGTCACTGCAGAGAGTCCCTGACTGAAGGATGGGCCCACATTTGGGGCAGGGTTGGGGAGAGAGGGGAGGAGGCCAAGGGTCTCCATAGGGAGGGGAAGGGGTCAGAGAGGGCCTGGGTGGATGTGTGGTGAGGGCAGCCAGGAGGGCCATGGGGAGGTTCCTCCCCAGGCAGCCTGTTTCAGGAGCCGGTGTCAGCTCGGGGTCTGGGCAGGGAGGGGAGTCACCAGAGTCTGGTTATGAGCAGTTCGTCCCCTGGGTCAGAGGGCGAAGGACAAGCGACCCCTCCCCGGGCCACATGTGGCCTCGTCACAGGGGAACAGGAAGTGTCCTCTGGTCTTGGGGGGCAGTTCCAGAGCACGGGGGAGGGGCTGTCAGCGGGGGTTCTCCAGGAAGTTGAGCCCCATCTTAATGAAGTCAGGCTGTTTTCTCCTGTGGTACCTGGCACACTTCCCCCCAACCCCTGCCGGCTCCCACTGCTTCCTGCTGCCCAACACCCTTCTGAGGGCCATGGACGTGAGCCTGGCCTTGCCACCTCTGTTCCCCCACAAGCCCCCCCGGTTACCAGGGCCACCTCCAGCGGTAGACAGCCCCTCGGCCAGTAACGGGTGCTGCAAAGATTCCCAGGGTGATGAGTATGCATGTAGGGTTGAAGTCTGCCCACCGCAGGGGAGCAGGAAACAGGTGCTGAGGCCCGCCTGATCTCTTAAAACCACCGGCAGAGCAATAGGAAGCTGGCTAAAGAAACTGCCTCAAGGCGGGGGGGCGGGTTCAGGATGGAGGGGACACGTGTATACCCGTGGTCGATTCCTATTGATATATGGCAAAAAAAAATCGCAATATTGTAAAGTAATTATCCTGCAATTACATAAATGTTTTAAATAAAAAAAAATTTTTTTAAGAAACTGGCTGAAGCCCATGGTGGATGGAGACCGTGGAGGCCAACATGGTGGTGAGGCAGTTCTGTGGTGGAAGTTGCACAACCCTGGAAGATGCTCTGGAGACTGTCGGGGGACTTGCTCAGTGTGTGAGCTATGTCTCAATAAACCCATCACCAAAGAAAACAGGAAGAAAGAGATGAAGACTTGCCTCATAAACCGCGTGTACCACTAAGCAGTGTGTGGAATGGTGGATATGGCTGTTCAGTTGCTCAGTCGTGTCTGACTCGTTACAACCCCATGGACTGCAGCACGCCGGGCTTCCCTGTCCTTCACTATCTCCTGGAGTTTGCTCAAGTTCATGTCCATTGATTCAGTACTATTATCTAACCGTCTCATCCTCTGTCACCCACTTCTCCTCCTGCCTTCAATCTTTCCCAGCATCAGGGTCTTTTCCAGTGAGTCGACTCTTCGCATCGGGTGGCCAAAGTATTGGAGCTTCAGCTATAGCATCAGTCCTTCCAAGGAATATTCAGGGTTGATTTCCTTCAGAATTGACTGGTTTAATCTCCTTGCAGTCCAAGGGACTCTCAAGAGTCTTCTCCAGCACCTTCCATTTTTACCAAAAAAAAAGGAGAAAAGAATCTCAAGTGTATTTCCCTGAGTATGGAGGGTCTTCGTGGGTGGGCGGTGGCAAGGAGTTGTTGGGGGGGTGGGGGGCGGTGCTCCATTTTGCAGTAGTCGTTGCCCTGGTGCCTGCAGGAAGGGCCTTGAGTCCCTGGGGAAGGACGCCCATCTTGCACCCTTTGCACCTCTGGAGTTTTTGATCACACGGGTGATTTACACATTCACAAAAGCAGTACTTTCAAATTAGCTTTTAAAAACTCAGCAGGCTCCCTGGGATGCTGGCACTGTTCTGTGTTTAGATCTAGTCGGGTGGAAATTTATCCTGCTGGGCACGAAACATTCACACGCTTCCCTGTACGTGTTTTTAAATGTGCAGCAGAGGCTCAGCTCCCTGGCCGTCACCTGGATCTCGCCGTGGGTCTTTGATGTGCCCTGCAGACCCCAGGATCACACCCCTCAGTTGGATGTGACTCAGGGTCTATTGCATTTGAGACAAAGACCCGCCTCCATTAACACCCCCAGGGCCTTGCACATCCGCCCCTGCACCTGCCCTTCTGACTTTGCTGACCCACCGCAATGGCACCCCACTCCAGTACTTTTGCCTGGAAAATCCCATGGATGGAGAAGTCTGGAGGGCTGCAGTCCATGGGGTTGCTAAGAGTCGGACACGACTGAGCAACTTCCCTTTCGCTTTTCACTTTCATGCATTGGAGAAGGAAATGGCAACCCACTCCAGTGTTCTTGCCTGGAGGATCCCAGGGACGGCAGAGCCTCGTGGGCTGCCGTCTCTGGGGTCGCACAGAGTCGGACACGACTGAAGTGACTTTGCAGCAGCAGCAGCCCCTCCTGTACCTCACCCACCAGCATGGTCTCACAGCAGCTGGGAGACCCCTAGGGCTTTGCACCTGTTCCTCCTCCTCATCTGCAAATGCCTCTTGCCCCACCCCCACCCCCACACACAGAGCCCACCCTCTCTGGGCCCTGGGATCTTGAGGCCTCTCAGCACCTCAAGGTCCACAGAATATCATGAGCTGCCTGTTAGCATTTCTTTCCCTCACTTGTCGCTAAGAAAACGTGGGCAGCTGGGGGCTCCTGGACGCATGGGTGGAAACCAGAGAAAGGGGGTGAGCTGCCCTGTGAGCTTCCCCAGGACATGAGCGCTGGCCGTGTCCGTGTGGCGTTGTGGCCCTCCAGCTACAACAGCCTGAGCAACGCCACCTACCTCCACCTGAGCCTTGATTTTCCCACCTGGAAGGTGGGTGTGGAGGGGGGGGCTAAGGGAAGCGGCCAGGTCAGTGTAGCATCCACCTTCCCTCCAGGACCCTGATCCCACTGCCCACTCCAGGGACAGACGGACCCATCCAGCACGTGCTCCAGGAGCAGCCAGTGGCTGGGGGAGCCCCCAGGAAACGTGCGGGGGGCCTCGGCACAGTGCCAGGAAGAGGCCGTTTTCTTCCATGGGACACGGTGTGAGTTCTGAAACCGCTGCTGCTCTGGATGTGGCCTGAGAAAGAGGCCCGCATACACAGGGCACAGCACCCGAGGAGCGCGGGAGAGGCTGCCACAAGCATCCCTCCCTGGTGCTCCAGGACCGCAAGTGTCCCACCTCCCGGGGTGGCTGCTGATTGCTCTCAGCTGGGCCTCCCCACTTGCCCTTGGCCTAGGGGACCACTCACCCAGAGCTAACCCCGGCATCCAATGACAAGTAGACATGTCCCTGGTTGTCCCCAGCTGTTACCGAAATTGCAGCCCCCTCTGTACAGAACCGAATCAAACCTCAGAGACTGAATTTGGGGAGAAGTAGAAAATGATAGCTTTATTGCTTTGTCAGGCAAAGGGGACCACAGGGGGGTCCTGCTCCAAAAAACTATATGTGCTGACCCAGGAGAATTTGATGAGGGTTTTATAACAAAGGTGGGCTCCCTGACAAGCTTAGGGTGTGGCAGGGCCTGCACGCCCTCGATCTCATCTCAGGTGGTGGTCTCCTCATCTCCATGGTTCCCTGGCTGCTTCTCCCTTGATTAGCAACTGTTGGAACCTGCCCTTTGGAACTCAGGAAAGGTCATGGAGGCCAGAGGCTTGCCTACAAGAAACGCGACGAAAGGCCCTCTGTGCCTGGGAGCCCCAGGGGGCCCTGCTCAGTTTCAGGACAGGCCCAAAGCCTCCCCGGCCCCAGAGCTCCTGTGGGGTCAGCTGGGGCCTCAGCTGTGACCAAGTGCAGCTCAGTGGGACGTGGAGCTGATAGGGGAAACACACTGACTGGGACCACCCACCCTGGCCAGGCACCATCGTAACCATTTGCATGAGTTATTTACGACAGTTATTTTAGGAAGGAACAAGGAACTAACAAGCCACCACCAACCAGAAGAGTTAAGAAAAGGTCAAAAGGTGACACCTCGTGTCCAACCGCCTCCCAAAATCCTCGCTGGCATCCATCTTGGCTGAGCAAGGCTTGCGCCACCAGGAAGGACCCTGAATCAGAATGATTGGCCAAAGACGACCCAGAAACGAATCCGTCACATCTCAGGCTTTAACCCGAGACTGTGAGCCACGTGGCAGAGCAGTTCTCCTGGGTTCCCTTACCCTACTGCTCTCTGCCCAGGCGCCCCTTCCCAATAAGGTCTCTTGCTTTGTCAGCTCATGGGTCTCCTCAGTTCAGTTCAGTTCAGTCGCTCAGTTGTGTCCTGCAGCACGCCAGGCCTCCCTGTCCATCACCAACTCCTGGAGTTCACTCAAACTCGCGTCCATCGAGTCGGTGATGCCATCCAGCCATCTCATCCTCTGTCGCCCTCTGTGACAGCCCACACTCTGTGAAGTGTTTCTCTTTGAATAAATCCACTTCTTAGTTATCAGTTTGTCTCTCGCTGAATCCTTTCTGAGGTGAGACACCAAGAACCGGAGTTTCAGTAGGTCCTGAAACCAGGTCTGTGATCTCAGTTGGAAGACCATGGGTTTTGGCTGGATCAAGTCCCAGCCACGTGAGTTAGAGCCCCAGGCAGGGTGTTGGCCGGGTTCGAGTCCCAACCTGAGGTGAACAGTTTTACTAGCATTCCCACCCATTTCTGGAGCTGGAAAGTCTGTCCTCCTGGTCTGGCCTCCTCTCCATCCTGCTTCTTTCTCTGGCTCCTTCCAAAGGGAAATCTCCGTCTCTTATCAACCACGAGGCGCTGGGGACCACTCTGGAGATCTGGCCCGCGGCAGTGTGTTCCTGCCAATGTCCTCATGCTTGTCTCCCAGAGTGCAGGGCCCCACAGGCCAGGGCAAGGAGGAGAATCATTAATTCTGCCAAGACAAACTAAACACCTGGATCCCATGGATCAGGACCAGTTTAGTCAAGGTCTCTAACTGGTTTTCAGGATCCTGCAGGCGGCATAAATTCCATTTGGCCAACTCTCCCCTGGATCCCTGGGAGGGGATATAAGTGAGTTCAATCCTTTGGAAATGTGAGGCAGCGCTTGCTGGAGCCCATGACTCACAAATCCGCTTCTGGGTGTGTACCCAGCACGGATTTCAAGATGTGTGCAGGGCATGTTTGAGAACGTTCCAGTCACTGCAGCTCACACTGGGGACTACCTGGGGTTCTGTGAACCGTCAAGAGAGAGATTGTGGTGAGGTCATGTGTGGGTAGTAAACCGTGGTGAGGATGAGGGGCCAGCCACAGCCACGTGCAGCAGTTCCACAAACCCCATGTTGGACGAGAGATGCCTGGACCACACGCTGCGCTGTGTGATGGCGTCCCAGAAAGTCCGTGCTGGGGACACACCTTTGAACCAGTGTCCTGGGGCTGTGTTCCCCTTAGTGCAACCCAGAGGCTTTGACAACAGGAATCTATCCCGTCGAAGTCCAGGGGTCCGAGGTCCACAGTCAAGGTGTGGGCCGGGCAGTGATCCCCTGAGATGCCAGGGAGGGTCCTTCCTGCCTCTTCATCCATCCAACCTCCACCTCCATCCTCATGTGGCCTCTCCCTGTGTCTCTGAGGCTGCGTGCATTTCTCCTTCTCTTATAAGGACTCTTTAATGGGATTTAGGGCCCATCCTAGTCCAGGATAAGTCATCTTGAGATCCCTACTATAATTCCATCTGCAATGTCCCTATTTCCAAACAGCGTCCCAGCCTGAGGCTCTTTTGTGGACATGAATGGGTGGGGCGTCATCTTAATCCATGGGAGGTTCCATGGGACTGCCAGCGTCAGGCTCTCCCTGCACCCTGATGTGAAGATCTTCAAGCTTGGTCTATGCGGAAGTCCACCTGGAAACTCGACCCAGATGATTGTGGGGGCGGGAGGGTGTGGGGGTGAAGCTGGGGTCTCAGAAAACTTGACAACACCCCCATCTAGACCGGAGTCTTTGCACTTCGGAGCAAACAACCCTCCATGCAAACAACGGCGAATGGGGAGCCAGGGGTGAAGCAGACAGACCAGCGGGGCCTCCTGTCTCTGCTCCCTGCCCTCCCTACCCTATAGGGTGCCCTCACCCTATAGGGTAACTGCCCCGGACAGTGAGCGCGAGGAGGAGGCCAGGGGTGGGAGGGAGGGGGTGCAGAGCTGGGCTACCATGGGCTTCTGACTAAGATACCTGCCTATCAGCCTCCGTGTGCCCCCAACATGAGGGCTGCCTCCCAGGGCTGACCCGACACGCTGTGATAGCCCGCACTTCCATTTCTGGATTAGCATTGATTAGGTTAATTAATTAGCATTAAGTCAGAACTACAGACCCAGAAAGAAATGGCCAGAGGGTGTGGGACCGCACAGCTAGGATAACCATTCCACAGACCCCCAAATCCATAAGACCCTGCTGGTCCGCCCCACCCCCTGCCTTCCCCTTGCTCACCAGGTCGCCCCACCCGGTATCCTGGGTGCCCCAGCCAGCGCATGCAGACCAGGCTCAGTTGGGAGCCTTAGTCAGCCCTAAATCTCCCTCACCTGTCACCTCCCAGGGCCAGTCACGTGCTCAGCGAGGCCTTTTCAGACTGACTTCTAACCCCACTGGGTCACCTGTCATCCCAGAGCCCAGCGCCCTTCTCCAGGCATTTTCCTAGTTTTATTTCTGGAATAAGCACTCGAATGCGACAGACTTCCACTAAAGAAGAATTTCTCTGTTTCCTAATTTACACCCAGCGCTGGAGCTGGGCCCAGCCTTCTTCAGCAGCACCAGAGCTCTACGGTGACCAGAAGCCAGGCCCTGGGTCTGAGGCTGGGGATTGTCCCCGGAGGATGACGACCCCATCAGGTCACGTCCATCGCTGTGTCCTGGTCAGTCTGGGTCTGCCCCGGGCCCAGGTGCCCCTTATTGAGGAGAATCTTTTCCTCCTTCAGGCAGCTTCGTCTCATAGGACTCAGACCATCAGGGAATGTGAGCTCTTTGCTGTGGCCAGGCTCAGAGAAGACCCTCCAGGGACCTTCCAGGCAGCCAAGCCGCAGTGGGGTCGCAGGTGCCCTGGCTGTTTTAAGGACTCAGAGTCAGAAGAGAGCACTGACCACTTCTGGCTCCAGCAGGAGGTGAGTGCAAGCAGGTGTGGCCGCTCCTCCCTCCATGGCCGCCGGGCTCCAGCCTGTGGCTCTGTTTGCCCGTCCAGGCCCCCCTGGGCTGTGCTTTGCCTGGGTTGGAGGGTGCCTCCCCGGACCCTGGTCCACACAAGGACGGGCACCCTAGCTGTCCTGTGGGACTGCTTTCGGGGCAAGGCAGGGGTGGCCTGCCCTCAGTGTCCCAAGCTCTGGGCGGTCGTCACGGCTGTGTGGATACGGGTGAGCTCCATCTGCCTCCGCAGTGCCCTAATGGTGAGCCGTGCTTCTCAGAACCAGCTCCGTGAGTCACTACGCGGCAGAACCACGTGGATGTCGGGCTGTGGCCACGCAGTGCAGCGGCTGCCACTCCCATGGAGATGTGAGAGGCGGGCTGGGGGAAGCTGTGGGTGAGGCCGGAGCCGGTCTCAGCATCAGCCCAGAGGCCTAGGAAGGATCTGGGCCCTGAGACCACATATTGCCCCGGCCTGGTGTCCTAGGCTCAGATGACCCGGAGCTGGGGAGCTTTAGAACAACAGAAATCTCTTTCCTCCAGCCCAGGAGTCTGAAATCAAAGGGTCGCAGGGCTGGGCTCCCTCCACAGGCCTTTTGGATAAGGTCCCTCCTGCTTCTTCCAACTCCTAGGGGCTCCAGGCGTCCCTCGGGTGGTGGCCGCCTCCCTCCAGGCTCTGCCTCCATCATTACACGTCATCTCCTCTGTGTATGCGCCTCAGATATAAGGACACTGCTCATCGGACCACCCTAACCTCAGTTTGGAACTCATCTAAATTCAGCTGACTATCTGCAGAGACCCTGTTTCCAAGTCAGATCACACCGGTGTTTCCGGGTAGAGGTAAATTAGGGGGTCACCGTCTTACTGACAAACAAGGTGTTTGTCACCAGCTCCTGGCATGTCTGGTGTAGGTGGTCCCGGCCACTCCCCTGGGGTGCTCCAGGTCAGGGTAGCCCTGCAGGCCTGACTGGACTCCAGCCCCCCGCACCCCAACCTCATCATTTCCACGTGGGTAGGTTTCTCCAATGGGGAGGAATCTCCCATCCGGCAGGAGGATTATGTGGGCGCCACCATTCAGATGAGCTGGCAGACGGCTGTCACCTCCCAAGATCGGGCCTGTGTGTGGGTGTCCCTGAGTCTCTGCGGAGAGACAGTGGCCTCAGGACATCTCTGTCAGCCTGGACACTGGGCACGCTTTGTTTCCTCGCTGTGGGCCACGTGGCCGGGCGAGGAGCCGCTGGTCAGAGGCGGACGGCGGCTGGGGAGAAGCAGCAAAAATGTCCCGGGGGGCCTGGGGGATGGAGGAGGGGCTGCACAGGGGAGGCAGGAGGGGTCCCCGCCAAACACAGGCCTGGGCCTCAGGGTCCCCTCCTCGCCTGGTTGTGTCCATTCCTTATGTCCTCTGGGGGCCAGAGCAATTGGCTGAGCATGATGGCCCTTGCCCTGGGGGGCTTGGGGGAGCCCACTGCGCTGAGCTTCTCGTCAGTCTCAGGCCATAAGCCACCTCTGTCTCTTCTCTCCCCGAGTTTCTTTCTTTTCAAAAATGTGTTTTTAAAAAACTTTTAAATCGAGCTGTAGGGAGTTCCCTGGTGGCCTAGCTGTTAGGACTGAGTGTTTTCACTGCACTGGCCCAGGTTCCATCCCTGGTTGAAAAACGGATGTCCTGCAAGCTGTGCAGCGCAGCAAAAAAAAAAAAAAAAAAAAGGAATAACTCGTGTAATGTAAAATCAGTCATTTAAAAATTGCCACTCAGTGGCATTCAGTACCTTCACAGTGTTGTACAACCAGCAGCTCTGTGTAGTCGCAGAACGTTTCCGTCACCCCAGCAGGAGCCCCTGCAGCCACTGGTGGTCACCCCGCATCCTCCGTCCCAGTCCCTGCACTGTCGCTCTGGACTTGCCGCTTCTGGATGTTTCACACGTGTGGAACTGAGAGAGTCAATTCCTACACAGGTTGATAAGAAGCCCGGGATCCCCGAGGAGGAGAAAGGGGTCTGGGGCTTTCAGGGAGAAAGAGGTCTGCAATCCTCAAGGAGGAGGAAAGGACAAACATCTTTTTTTTTTTTCTCTACATTCCTTAGTCTTAGTCAAAAACGTTTTTTTCTTTAAGCGGGAACCAGTGATTACACAACAAACAACTCAGTTTAAACTCTGTGCTAAGGATTATAAAACAACAATGTATCCTGCTTGAGGACAGCTTCTCCTTCCTGAAAACCTTCTGGCTAATCCTGTTATCTTAAAATGTAAGTTATGGGAGTGGGTCTGGTAAAATTTTTACAACCTTGAGACATTCTTTTGATTTATTGTAATAACGAATTTAAAAAAGTAATATAACTCCCTTGCTAACACTAGCAAGGGGGGCACTCTCCACCCCTCTTCTGATCCCTGTTCATACTTTAATAAAACTCTGCTATGCAAAAGCTCTTGAGGGATCAAGCCTGGTCCCGAAGTTAAATCTTCTTCGGAGATAACGAATCTGACCGTAAGCTATCACAACCACGTGACATGTGGGCTTTCGTGATGGCTTCCTTCACTCAGCATGATGTTGTCAAGGGTCTGTCACATCACAGCTGCGTCGGTGCTTATTCCTTCTGATGGGTGAGCGGTATTCTGCTGTTTGGCTGGAGTATTACCATCTCAGTGGGCGGACGTCTGGGTTGTTTCTGCTTTGCCGTGATCAGTGGTGATTCCGACGCCCATTCTCATCTCTTTGGGGCACATGCCTGGGGGTGCAGGTGACGTGCACCTGCCTCTCCATGCTCTGACTGGATGCTCTGGCCCAGCTCTCACCCCACCTTCCCCAGAGCTGCCGGCCTCAGGCTCCCAGTTAGGAGGGGGAGGGGGCCTGGTTCCCAGGCTCTGCCAGCCAGCTGACCCAGGTAGCCAGGGGCATGGCAACCCCACCAAAGGTGCCCTGCCCTCATCCGCCCCTTCACAGCCCCTCCAGTGGCATCAAGAAAGCCCCAGTTAGAACGCCTTTCAACACTCGTGAATCTCCTTTTTGGCAGATCTGGAGTTCCGATTCTCTGGCCGAACAGCCAAACCTGCTAGCGTCTGTGGTTTGAGGAGGAAGCTTTCCTCTACGTTTCTAGGTTCTTGCGTACGGGCTAAGAATTAAAACAGATAGGAAACTGACTAATGGGAGAAAACTCAAATGAAAGTATTACCTTAAAGAAGGTCTTCAGCTTAAACTCTGAAAGAGGATCCAAAAGAGGATATTGAAAGAGGGGGATAGTCAGGTGTGCAGCTTAGCAGGAAAAGCCCAGTGGCCCAGGGTCAGACTCTGATGCAGATTTAGGTCATGACTTCCTCGTCAATAACACATTCTAGAGACACAGTTCTTTCCTTCTCCGTACGCGGGGCTGGCGGTGGGCACCTGACAGCTGGAGATTTCTCTTACAAAAGTCAGTGTTTCTGACCAAAGCTAACTTTTACTTGCTTTTCAGCATTCCCCCCACCCCACCCCCCATGTCTGCTGTTTCCTGGAAAATAACCAGCTTACAGTAATATTCCAAAAAGACACATTTGCAGGACAAATTTGATTCCCCTCCAAATCTAAGGTGGTGCTTGGTTCACGTTATTTTTACAGTTAGCTTCTGTTTATGTCTGGTTTTCCCTTTAAGTAAATAAGTGATGTCGCTCAGTCGTGTCCGACTCTTTGCGACCCCATGGACTGTAGCCCACCAGGCTTCTCCGTCCATGGGATTTTCCAGGCAAGAGTACTGGAGTGGGTTGCCGTTTCCTTCTCCAGGGGATCTTCCCGACCCAGGGATCGAACCTGGGTCTCCTGCATTGCAGGCAGACGCTTTACCCTCTTAGCCACCAGGGAAGCTCGAAAGTGAGTCAATTTATAGAAAAATATTGAGAGGACTAGCAGCTAAAGAGAAAGTGAGGGGGTTGATTGAGTCGTGGGATGACCAGGGTTTGGGAAACCCCAAGAAATCAGGCAGCCGAGCAAGAAATATGAGCAGTTCATGCTCAGAGGACCCGGACTCCCTCTGGCTCTCAGGGAAGGGAGACTTCAGGGTGCCAGTGGGTGTGGCACCTAGCTCATGCTGATGTGTTACAACGAGTGTAGAATGAGGCTCAAAGTGAAAGTAGAAGTGAAGTCGCTCAGTCCTGTCCGACTCTTTGCGACCCCATGGACTGTATCCTACCAGGCTCCTCCCTCCATGGGATTTTCCAGGCGAGAATACTGGAGTGGGTCGCCACTGCCTTCTCCAAGAGATCTTGCCAACCCAGGGTTTGAACCCAGGTCTCCTGCATAGCAGGCAGCCGCTTTACCTTCTGAGGCACCAGGGAAGTCTGGATGGCTCAAGGTCCACTGAAAGTCCAATCTTACACCATCTTGGTCCTAGAGGATTTTAACCAGTTTATGTCCTGTCCTACAGCTATGTCATTCTTTTAAAGGTTGTGCCCTATCCTCTTCCCTCCTGTTTCACAGCCATAGACTAGATCCTGGGTCTCGTCCCCTCCTGCCTCCCACCCCTTTCTCACATGTTCTCAGCCTCGAGCCCTGGAGTGAGTGTCCTTCAGCAGCTGAGTGATAGAGTCCCTCACAGCTTGTTGCCTGGACCACATGGGAACAGCTCTCAGTTGAGCAGGTGAAGTCACTTTGGTCACCACGGTCACTTTGGGTGCTGGGACCTGCCTGACCAGCACAGGGTCAGCTGATAGGGGACCACGGGCTACTTTCCCCTGCACATAGTATTTTCAAATAATACTCATTAATATTTAAAAATTGGTGAAAAAGGAATGACAACCCACTCCAGTATTCTTGCCTGGGAAATCCCAAGGACAGACAAACCTGACAGACTACAGTCCAGTTCAGTTCAGTCACTCAGTCATACCCGACTCTTTGCAACACCATGCACTGCAGCACGCCAGGCTTCCCTGTCAATCACTAATTTCCAGAGCTTGCTCAAACTCAGGTCCGTAACCAACTGGTGATACCATCCAACAATCTCATCCTCTGTTGTCCCCTTCTCCTCCTGCCTTCAATCTTTCCTAGCATCAAGGTTTTTCCAGTGAGTTAGTTCTTCCCATCAGGTGGCCAAAGGATTGGAGTTTCAGCTTCAGCATCAGTCCTTCCAATGAATATTCAGGAGTGATTTCCTTTACAATGGACTGGTTAGATCTCCTTGCAGTCCAAGGGACTCTCAAGAGTCTTCTCCAACACCACAGTCCAAAAGTATCAGTTCTTCAGTGCTCAGCTTCCTTTATAGTCCAACTCTCACATCCATACATGACTACTGGAAAAAACACAGCTTTGACTAGATGGACCTTTGCTGGCAAAGTAATGTCTCTGCTTTTTAAATCCTGAAAGATGATGCTGTGAAAGTGCTGGTTCCAAATAGGAAAAGGAGTACGTCAAGGCTGTATATTGTCACCCTGCTTATTTAACTTCTATGCAGAGTACATCATGAGAAATGCTGGGCTGGAAGAAGCACAAGCTGGAATCAAGATTGCCAGGAGAAATGTCAATAACCTCAGATATGCAGATGACACCACCCTTATGGCAGAAAGAGAAGAGGAACTAAAAAGCTTCTTGATAAAAGTGAAAGTGGAAATGAAAAAGTTGGCTTAAAGCTCAACATTCAGAAAACAAAGATCATGGCATCTGGTCCCATCACTTCATGGTAAATAGATGGGGAAACAGTGGAAACAGTGTCAGACTTTATTTTTGGGGGCTCCAAAATCACTGCAGATGATGATTGCAGCCATGAAATTAAAAGACACTTACTCCTTGGAAGAAAAGTTATGACCAACCCAGATAGCATATTCAAAAGCAGAGACATTACTTTGCCAACAAAGGTCCCTCTAGTCAAGGCTATAGTTTTTCCAGTGGTCATGTATGGATGTGAGAGTTGGACTGTGAAGAAAGCTGAGCACCGAAGAATTGATGCTTTTGAACTGTGGTGTTGGAGAAGACTCTTGAGAGTCCCTTGGATTGCAAGGAGATCCAACCAGTCTATTCTAAAGGAAATCAGTCCTGGGTGTTCTTTGGAAGGAATGATGCTAAAGCTGAAACTTCAATACTTTGGCCACCTCATGCGAAGAGTTGACTCATTGGAAAATACTCTGATGCTGGGAGGGATTGGGGGCAGGAGGAGAAGGGGATGACAGAGGATGAGATGGCTGGATGGCATCACCGACTCAATGGACGTGAGTTTGGGTCAACTCCGGGAGATGGTGATGGACAGGGAGGCCTGGTGTGCTGCAATTCATGGGGTCGCAAAGAGTCGGATATGACTGAGGGACTGAACTGAACTGAACTGAACTAGGTTGGTCATTGCTTTTCTTCCAAGGAGCAAGTGTCTTTTAATTTCACAGCTGCAGTCACCATCTGCAGTGATTTTGGAGCCCAAGAAAATAAAGTCTCTCACTGTTTCCATTGCTTTCCCATCTATTTGCCATGAAGTGATGGGACTGGATGCCATGATCTTAGTTTTCTGAATGTTGAGTTTTAAGCAACTTTTTCACTCTCCTCTTTCACTTTCATTAAGAGACTCTTTAGTTCTTCTTCGCTTTCTGCCATAAGGGTGGTGTCATCTGCATATCTGAGGTTATTGATATTTCTCCCAGCAATCTTGATTCCAGCTTGTGCTTCATCCAGCCCGGCATTTTGCACGATATTAAATAAGTTATTTAAACTGCATATAATTAAATAAGCAGGGTAACAATATACAGCCTTAATGTACTCCTCCTTTGGAACTAGTCTGTTGTTCCATGTCCAGTTCTAACTGTTGCTTCTTGACCTGCATACACATTTCTCAGGAGGCAGGTAAGATGGTCTGGTATTCCCATCTCTTTCAGAATTTCCCACAGTTTTTGTGATCCACACAGTCAGAGGCTTTGACATAGTCAATAAAGCAGAAATAGACGTTTTTCTGGAACTCTCTTGCTTTTTTGATGATCCAGTGGAATGTTGGCAATTTGATCTCTGGTTCCTCTGCCTTTTCTAAATCCAGCTTGAACATCTGTAAGTTTATGGTTCATGTACTGTTGAGGCCTGGCTTGGAGAATTTTGAGCATTACTTTCTTGGCATGTGAGATGACTGCAATTGTGCAGTAGTTTGAACATTCTTTGGTATTGCCTTTCTTTGGGATTGGAATGAAAACTGATCTTTTCCAGTCCTATGGCCACTGCTGAGTTTTCCAAATTTGCTGGCATATTGAGTTCAGCACTTTCACAGCATCATCTTTTAGGATTTGAAATAACTCACCTGAAATTCCCTCACCTCCACTAGTTTTGTTCATAGTGATGCTTCTTAAGGCCCACTTGACTTCAGACTCCAGGATGTTTGGCTCTAGGTAAGTGACCACACCATTGTGGTTATCTGGGTCATGAAGATCTTTTTTGTACTGTTCTTCTGTGTATTCTTGTCATCTCTTCTTAATATCGTGTGCTTCTGTTAGGTCCATTCCATTTCTGTCCTTTATTGTGCCCATCTTTGCATGTAATGTTCCCTTGGTATCTCTAATTTTCTTGAAGAGATCTCTAGTCTTTCCCATTCTGTCGTTTTCCTCAATTTCTTTGCATTGACCACTGAAGAAGGCTTTCTTATCTCTCCTTGTTATTCTTTCAGTTCAGTTCAGTTGCTCAGTCAAGTCTGACTCTTTGCGAGCACACCAGGCTTCCCTGTCCATCACCAACTCCCACAGCTTGCTCAAATTCATGTCCATTGAGTTGGTGATGCCATTCAACCATCTCATCTTCTGTCGTCCCATTCTCCTCCTGCCTTCGATCTTTCCCAGCATCAGGGTCTTTTCCAATGAGTCAGCTGTTTGCATCAGATGGCCAAAGTATTGGAGTTTCAGCTTCAGCATCAGTCATTCCAATGAATATTCAGGACTGATTTCCTTTAGGATTGACTGGTTTGATCTCCTTGCAGTTCAAGGGACTTTCAAGAGTCTTCTCCAATACTACAGTCCAAAAGCATCAATTCTTTGGCACTCAGCTTTCTTTATAGTCCAACTCTCAACTCTGCTATTCTTTGGAACTCTGCATTCAAATGAGTATATCTTTCCTTTTCTCCTTTGCCTTTAGCTTCTCTTCTTTTCTCAGCTATTTGTAAGGCCTCCTCAGACAACCATTTTGCCTTTTCATGTTTCTTTTTTGGGGGAATGGTCTTGATCACTGCCTCCTATACAATGTCATGAATCTCTGTCCATAGTTCTTCAGGCACTCTGTCTATCAGATCTAATCCCTTGAATCTATTTGTCACTTCCACTGTATAATCATAAGGGATTTGATTTAGGTCATACCTGAATCGTCTAGTGGTTTTCCCTACCTTCTTCAACTTAAGTGTGAATTTGACAATAAGGAGCTCATGATCTGAGCCCCAGTTAGCTCCTGGTCTTGTTTTTGCTGACTGTATAGAGCTTCTCCATCTTTGGCTGCAAAAAATATAATCAATCTGATTTCGGTGTTGACCATCTAGTGATGTCCGTGTGTAGAGTTTTCTCTTGTGTTGTTGGAAGAGGGTGTTTGCTGTGACCAGTGACTTCTCTTGGCAAAACTCCATTAGCCTTTGCCCTGCTTCATTCTGTACTCCAAGGCCAAATTTGCCTGTTCTCCAGGTATTTTTTGACTTCCTACTTTAGCATTCCAGTCCCCTATAATGAAAAGGACATCCATCCATCCAACACCCAAATGCACCATTTTTTGGGTGTTAGTTCTAGAAGGTCTTGTAGGTCTTCACAGAACCATTCAACTTCAGCTTCTTCAGCATTACTGGTTGGGGCATAGACTTGGATTACTGTGATATTGAATGGTTTGGAAATGAACAGAGATCATTCTGTCATTTTTGAGATTGCACCCAAGTATCGGAGAAGGCAATGGCACCCCACTCCAGTACTTTTGCCTGGAAAATCCCATGGATGGAGGAGCCTGGTAGGCTGCAGTCCATGGGGTCGCTAAGAGTCGGACACGACTGAGTGACTTCACTTTCACTTTTCACTTTCATGCATTGGAGAAGGAAATGGCAACCCACTCCAGTGTTCTTGCCTGGAGAATCCCAGGGAGGGGGAGCCTGGTGAGCTGCCGTCTATGGGGTCGCACAGAGTCGGACACGACTAAAGTGACTTAGCAGCAACTGCATTTTGGACTTTTTGTTGTCTATGAAGGCTACTCCATTTCTTCTAAGGGATTCTTGCCCACAGTAGTAAATGCAATGGTCATCTGAGTTAAATTTGCCCATTCCAGTCCACTTCAGTTCACTGATACCTAAAATGTCAATGTTCACTCTTGCCATCTCCTATTTGACCACTTCCAATTTACCTTGATTCATGGACCTAACATTCCAGGTTCCTATGCAATATTACAGCATTGGACTTTACTTCCATTGCCAGTCACATCCACAACTGGGAGTTGTTTTTGCTTTGATTCCGCCTCTTCATTCTTTCTGGAGTTATTTCTCCACTCTTCTACAGTAGCATATTGGGCACCTACTGACCTGGGGAGTTCATCTTTCAGTGTCCTATCTTTTTGCCTTTTCATACTGTTGTTCATGGGGTTCTCAAGGCAAGAATACTGAAGTGGTTTGCCATTCCCTTCTGCAGTGGACTACATTTTGTCAGAACTCTCCACCATGACCCCTCTGTCTTGGGTGGCCCTACAAGGAACGGCTCATAGTTTCATTGAGCTAGACAAGGCTATGGGCCATGTGATCAGTTTGATTAGTTTTCTGTGATTGTGGTTTTCATTCTGTCTGCCCTCTGATGGAGAAGGATAAGAGGCTTATGGAAGCTTCCTGATGGGAGAGACTGACTGTGGGAGAAACAGTGGGGTCTTGTTCTGATGGGCAGGGACATTCTCAGTAGATCTTTAATCCAATTTTCTGTTGATGGGTGGGGCTGTGTTCCCTCCCCGTTGTTTGACCTGAGACCAAACTATGGTAGAGGTATGAAGATAATGGCACCTCCCTCATATGGTCCGGTGCATGCACTGCTGCACTCAGTGACCCCGACCCACGCCTCCGCCGGAGACTCCTGGACACTCACAGGCAAGTCTGGGTCAGTCTCTTGCTCCTTTCTCCTGGGCTCGGTGACTACAGTCCATGGGGTAGCAAAGAATCGGACATGACTTAGCGACTAAACAGCAGCATGGATTTGTCAGTTTCTGTTATGTGAGTACTGTAAGAGGCTAAATAATGAAAAGCCTTATTTGTGATTTTAAAAAATCAGTAAACTTCACATTAAAAAAAAATAAAATTTCTAATTGTTTTTCTTAAAAAAAAACAAACAAAAAAAAACACCCACCCAAGGATCTAGCAATGTCAGAGTCTCCGTCCCCAGGGACTGAATTGGCTGGTGAGCCCAGCAGCTACCTGGGCGTGTAACCATCACGTCCACCCACCCAGTCAACTCCTTTCTCTTCCGTCTCCAGCTCCTGGAGACATAAGATTTCAACTCCTGGCTGGTATACAGACCATCCCTGAGAACGAAGTAACCCACATAAGGCCACTGCATCAGAGAACCCCCTAGAATAGGGTGACACGTGCCCTGGTCCAAACACATGTGCTCCCTAGGGTCTGCCTGCAGCTGACATCACAAAGGGGCCCTATAGGTTAAAGGCCTCAGAGAGAGACAGAGGGAAGGGGGAATGAATGGATCGCTGTCATCCAGGTAGGCCTGAGATGGAGACTAAGCTGCGTGGGCACCACCACTTTCCTCTTCTGTGCCAGGGACAGACGTAAATACTGGCTGTAATATAGCTGTCTTTCTCTGAGCCAGCATTTCCATCTTAGCTATGGACATCTGGGGCTGAATCACTCTGGTTGGTGGGGCATGGGGGGAGGGTGCCATATGCATTGTAGGCTACTGAGCAGCATCTCTGAGCTGCACCCACTAGATGCCAGTAACAACTCCCCGCCCCCCCCCCAAGCTGTGACAACCAAAAGTATCTCCAGGCACTGCCAAGCATCGCCCTCCCCCCATGCCTTTCAGGGGTTGATCAGAACTGCTCCCCAAGAGAGGCCTCTTCTTCATCCCTGTGGTGCCTGCGTCCTGGTTTGCACATCCGCGCTCTAACACAGTTGCCCTCTCCAAGACCTCATTGCATCAGACCAAGATGTAGACACCAGGCTTGGCTCCCAGATCCTCCCGGCCCTGCCCTGCCCTGCCCTGCCCTGCCCTGCCCTTCTGTGCAGAGAGGTGACTCAGAACCAGGTGGAGGTGGGCACCTGGGAGCCGTTCAAAGCTGCAGCGCTGGCCCATTGCAGCCTGGTCTCTGGTTACACAAGGGCTGGACAGGGCAGAAAAGATGGAGCGCGTTCTGTTGAGAAAGAAGCCCCCAGGGGCACACTGGTCTCCTGGCATCAGTGAATCCAGGGGCACGCTCCCCGCCCCTCCCCCTCCCGCAGAGGCTGGCGGCTGATGCAAGATGCTCTCGGATTGCACCACCTCCCAGAACAGCCGTTCAAGTGGGAAGTGTGAGCAGGCTGCCGCAGCGGTCTCAGAAACAGCCAGCAGGAGGTGGCGCCGCCCAGCGCTCTGCTCGGTGGGGAGCCGGCGGGCAGGCTGGAATTCTGCGAGAGGGGGAGGGGGACCCTCAGAAGGAGCCTGCCCCCTCCTGGAGCCCTGAGCAACTGTGCAGGCGCAGAGGGCGAGGGGAGACCCCAGTGACCACAGGAGCATCTCCCCAGATGCCCTCTGTCAGGGAGGAGGCAGGTCCCCAGGAGGGACAGAAACCCTGCTTCAGCAGCGCCGGGGACTCTCGGAGGGACTACAAGACCCTGGGCTCTGCGAGGCTTCCGAGATGTGGGAGCAGGGTGACTGCAGAGCGAGGGCACCTTTGCCTAGCTGTGCCCAGGGTGGGGGCGCTGACCACATGAATGTCCTGGTGTCATGGTTGCCTGTATGAAGAGCACGTGGCAATGGCAGGGGTTCCTGACCTCCACATGAACTTGGGGGTCTGAGGGGGGCGTCCTGTGCACTGTAGGCTGTCGAGTAGCATGCGGTCTCCACCTCCCAGGTGCCACAGCACTGCCCCTCACAGGTGTTGGTAGTCAAAACTGCCACCTGCCGTCGCCCTCCATCCTGAGTGTGCCGGCCTGGAGACCCCTAGCTCTCCTCCCCTGCTCTGCCCAGCAGACCTCCTATCCAGTCCTGTCTGGTCTGGTCCTGCAGCTCTGGCGTCCAGTGCCACGCCCACATCACCCCAGCCCTCGGGCTTCTCCGCTGTGGCTTCTTTGGAGGCTGGCTGCCCTCGGCCTGGGCTCTGCTGCCCTCCTCGAGGTCGGGCTGCAGGGAGGGGGCTCCCCAGGAGTGGAAGCTACTCCCCACCACCCGACGTGAATACATATTCCCGGGCCAGGTGGGCTCATATGGGTCCTCTTGGAGGTCTCCCGAGGGGCCCCCAGCAGGGGCTCTGGTGTCCCGAGCACAGAAGTCTCCCTCTCAGAAGTCAGAGTTTCCCAGGAAGGTGGGGAGAGAGGCTGCTGCCTCCAGCTCGAGGCACCAGGGACTCTGACTCCCTTCCTTTCCTCCAAAGTGAACCATGGTTGGTCACCAAGGAAAGCATGACTCATCACACGTGCTAAGGTTGTGGGGGGTGCCCCTCCAGACAGTGGGCATAGGGAGGGATTTGCAGAGGGAGAGAGAATGGGTTCAGCCTGGAAAACAGTGTCAGGAAGGGAGGGTCACAGCTGAGGTCACTGGATGGAAAAGTCATGGGAGGGGACAAGGGGGAGGGGAGGGGACTCTGGCCAAGTGTCCTCCTGCTGGAGGCAGCCCAGGGCGTCAGAGACCTCCTCCGGGAAGGGGAGGGAGGAGGAGTTGGTTGGGTTGTATATTGAGGGGGTCAGATACCAAGGTGGGGGAAGCTGGCTGAGCTGACTAAGCAGACTTCTTGCTAGAATCGGCCCCTGAGCGCATGCCCAGGGATGAGGCCTTGTCGAAAATGTGCTCAGAGGAACCTGCCTAGGGTCTGGTCAGGGGACAGCCTCTGTCGCCGAGCGGTGGGCATCAGTTACACTCTGCTGCCGTCACTACACGGGAGGATGTGGGACTCGGGAGGCTGGGTCTCCTGCCCCAGGTCCCCGCTGCCGCAGCGGGCAGGCGGATGAGGCTGGCAAGGTCAGGCGGGGCCCTGATGTGAGCCATGAGGCGTTGGCGTCCGGTGAGGAGGGACAAGGGGGCAGGTTTCCTCTTTCTGCCCTGCAAACCCCCATCGGGCCCGAGGATGTGGAATACAGACAACCGTCTCCTGGTGGAGGCCCCTTACTCCACATCTCTTGAGGGTTTTCTGGAGTCAGAGTGAGGACGAGTGTCTCACCTGTGCTCGAAGCTGTTGTTCTCCCTTCAGCTCCCCACTGGCAGGGGCTTGGTAGGGCAGGCGGTGCCCACGGAGGGTGGCCTAGGGGTCACCCTCCAAGATGAGGGCCAGCAAGGGCAGGAGCCAGGACCGCCCAAGGCAAGGGCACCCTGGGATGTCTGCAGAGGGTGGGGGAGCGGGGTCAGGGTCTGGAGGGGCAGAGAGAGGCGCCAGCACCCATCTTCTCAGGCCCAGACAACAGACTGGATTGCGACACCAGGGGCCAGGGAGGCCAGGAAGAGGGCAGCAGGAGGCACACTCCCCTTCAGGAGAGGGTGCGGGCCGGGGGAGTGCTGCTGGGTTCTGGATTGGGGCGCCTGTTAATTGTCCTCAGCAACAGACTTCAAAAGGGCTCACCTTGGGCTAGACAAGGCTGGGACAAGCAGAGACTACAGACCTGTGCCTGAGAGGAGGGGTCAAGTCCTGGCCCACAGGCCCCGTGGCCTTGCTGGCACCTTCCCTACACCTCCTCCGCCCTCTCCTGGCACCCAGGCCTGCCTCTACTGGCACCTTCCCCTGGCTCCATGTTTGGCTAAGCTCCCTGGCAGCCAAAACAGGCCAGGATGAGGGAGGGGCCCTGTGATGAGTGAGTGATGGACGCAGTGGAGGAGTGGTAGGGACACTGGTGGAAACAGTTCCCACTTTCTTCTGTGTGTGGTGAGGCCCCCACTCGGGGCTGCCACGTACAGTGCCACAGTTCGTGCACTGCACAAAGGCACCCTGGCCTGGACTTCCTCCAGCAGAGGACGGGGTGTCTGTCAGAGAGGCCATTCACGAGCCAAGCCTCCCCGTGGGGTTGTCCCTGCCCAAAGCATCTCCCTAGTGGGGAAGACTTGAAGTTCTCACCAAGCCATTTACTTGCTCTAACTATCGCCGTGGAACAAATTGTTAGCACAAGTTCCTGTGCCCGATGTACGGTGAGGAGGCCAAACCTACTGAAACGTGGGAGTTTAAAGCAGAGAAAGCTTTATGGCAGGGCCAAGCAAGGAGACAGGTGGCTTGGGCCTTAAAAAGCCCCAAATTCTCTGAAGGGTTTTAGGCAAAGCCTTTTGCAAAGCCAGGAGGCAGGTCGCAGGGTCTGTGATCAGCTTGTGCAAAATTCTCTGATCGGCTGGTGGTGAGGTAATTAGGGTAGTATCACAGAAGTTAACATTATCAGTCCTTAGACTCCAGGAAGCCTAGGGCTGTGTGCTCATGGTCATCAAGTAGTTACATCTTCCATTTGGTGGGGGGTTTTCCTGTCTACAAAACAACTCAGGAAATGTGCATCAGATATTGTTATCTATTCAACAGGTACTTCAGAGAGGAGCTAAAGCAGAGGATAAAGGGGAAAGCCTCTCCCCAGAGGCCCCTGCTTGGTTACAAAATCAGCCCCAAGGTTAACAACTTAAAACAATTTGTTATGAGGGCTCCTGGCTCCAGGCAGTTGGGCTCAGCAGGCACATAGCTGCAATCACGGGGCAGGTAGACCTAGAGTCTAGAATCATCTCCTGCTTCTTGGTCCTGGGCTGGTGTGGCTAGAGTTTTGGGGGCTGGACGGACATCTTTCTCTCCATGCAGCCTTTCCATGGGGCTGCCCAGACCCTGAGGGTCTCCCTGTGGTCAGAGGCCTTACAGGGAAATTCTGGGGTCCAGGAGTGACTGTCCCAGGACAGGAAATGGAAGCTACCAACCTGCTATGGTCTGGTCACCACAGGCACCAAGTCACTTCCTCCAGGTTCACTGGAAAACTGTTGTCCCAGTTCCAAGGCCACTGAGCAGGAAGAACTCTCTCTTGCTCAGAAGAGGTTGGCCTTTTTGTTCTATTCAGGCCGTTTACAGATTAGATGAGGCCCACCCACACTACAGAAGGTAATCTGCATACTCAGTGCACAAATTTACATGTTACTTTCATCCAAAGACACCCTCAGAGAAATACTTAGAATTGTGTTGGAACACAAAGCTGTGGCCCAGTCAAGCTGACATAAATAAGATTAATCCTCGAACTTTTCCTGCTTCTTCCATTTTCACCCTGGTGGCTCAAGATGGTAAAGAATCTGTCTGCAATGCAGGACACCCAGGTTCGATCCCTGGGTTGGGAAGATCCCCTCGAGAAGGGCATGGCGACCCACTCCAGTATTCTTGCCTGGAGAATTCCAGGGACAGAGGAGCCTGGCAGGCTATAGTCCATGGGGCCGTGAAGAGTCGGACATGACTGAGCGACTAACACTTGCAGTTTCTTCAAGCTCCTGGGGCTCCTGGTGTTTCCTGGCTTATGCTGTATCACTCCAACATCTGCTTCTGTGCTCACATGGTCACTGGAAGAGTCAGCATCTGTGTGTCTCAAATTTGCCTCTTTCACCTCTTTAAGGATATCCATCATTGGAGTTCGTAACTTAATTAGATCTGCAAAGACTCTGTTTTCAAATAAGGTCACATTCCCAGGTCTCTGGGGTCAGGACTTGGACATGTTTTTTTTTGGGGGGGGGGACACTATTCTGCCACATGCTGGGTGACGGTGGGCCCTAAATCCAGTGACTGGCGACTTTATGTGAAGACATGGAGACCCAGAGAGGAGAAGACCATGTGAAGTTGGACAGAGGTTGGAAAGGTACAGTTACAAGCCCAGATGTCAAGGCCTACTGGCCACCAGAAGCTGGAGGGTTAAAAATGGACCTTCTCCTCGAGCTTTTAGAGGCCCCATGTCTGACCTCTGCTTCTGTTGTCACCTCTCCTCCTCTGACCTTGACCTCCCATCTCCCTGATAAAGATCCACGTGATGACATCGGGGCCCTGAGATGATCCAGGGCCATTTCTCACCTCAAGGGCCTCAGTTTATCCCACCTGCAGAGCTTCTTTTGCCACGTGAGGCCGCACATCCACAGGTCCCCCTGGGTCAGGTTGTGGTCACCCTACCCACCTCCCCAGACTCCTGTGGCTCCGCAGTGGCCAGAGTGACCTTTCTCTAGGTGGCAGGTCCCTCTGTGTCACAGCCTGGCGTACTGCCCTGGTCCAAACCCCTCCTCATGCCCACTGCCCTGTGGGAAGCTGTCCTGCCTCTTCCCCAGTCCCCTTTCAGGGCACAGCGTGTCTGAGACCTGGTCACCCCAGCAGGGCCCCTCCAGCCTCTGCCCCGCGGGAGACCCCATCCTGCCTACCGGGCTGACCTGTTTACTTTATTCAACTTCTCGTTGCCCCAGGTTACCTGTGGGTCTGTGCACCTGTTCCTGTCCGTCCCCCTCTGAGGACCAGCTGTGAGTTCTGTGAACACCTAGGCCTCTGAGTGCCCGGAGCCCACTGACCATGCTCGCCAAATGTTGTAAAGTGCCGAAGGATTCCAGCAGAGGCCGCCCAGTTCAAGCCGGCCCGTCGCCGGTCTTGGCACAGTGTGCCATCCGGTCCTTGGCCAGTTATTCAGACACACAAAGGGCTCTTGGGCTTGGTTGGGGACAACAGAAGGGGCAGTGTTGGCGCCGGGGCCCAAGTCTCGGCCCCTGGACTTTCATTCTGCCGTTTCAGCAGAAGCCGTTCCCGCCAACTCTCACCAATGACCCAGGGAGGGAGGCGCCTGCTTCTCCCTTGTCCCCCCCGAACTCTGTGCCATCTGGGAATCTTGCTCCTCTGACCTCCACTTTCAGATCCCAACTTGGTCTTGGCTACAGGCAGTGGACGATAATATTTATTGGTGGGGTGCCACGGCCTGGCTCAGCTCTGTGACCGCGAGACAAATAACACCCACATCTTGGCAGCAGAGTGTGGCCCGTTCCTCCTGGGTGGGAGAGCCTTGGGGAGCCAGAGGGTGTGATGCTTGGAGACCAGTGGCAGCCAAGCCCAGGAAGCAGCCACGGCCAGGTCCCAGCACATTCGCTGTGCCTACCCTGAGGCCCAGGGACCTTCACACAGTCTGGCGTGCTTGTTAATTATAGTGAGTTAGAAGATTATCTCCGGAGAATGCACTGTTCCAGGATTTTTGCTTACGGCTGAAGAGATGTGCTCATCAGCCAAGCAGATGGAAGGCCAGTGAGGCGAGTCTTCTCTGGGTTCTGCAGAGAAATGGAAAACAACGTAGATATCTGGAGACCCCAAGGTGCCCAGCAAAGAAGCCAAGAGCAAGCTTCCATGGGAGAGGGTCTAAGGTACCCGGAATGATCACATGTAGCCTCTGAGAGGCTGGGGGCTGCTGTGTGCGTCTGCCCTCAGAAGCCGCTCACCTGCACTCCCCACTCACAGTGAGCACGTGACAGGTTTCTCACAGTGATTTTCTGCCTCCTCGTTAAGCCTCCTTTGTGGCGCAGGGTGGACATTTGAAACTGACTCGTGACTGCCTCATGGATGCAGGGACCTCGTGTTCCACCAGGGACCACGGCCTCGGATGCTCGGGGCATGACCCGCTCCCCTCTTCTGGCCTCGTTTGTTAAAACTTGCATGATCCTATGTGTTAATTCCCAAAGAATGAAATAGCCGGAGGGACCCAAGAATGCTGGGCTTTCGTTCCAATGGATTAATGGCCCACTCAACCCGACCGGACAAGTCTGAGAGGCTGCTTCTTTCCAGCTTCACGCCCCTGCTGGTCTTGGTTCCTCTTGCCTCCCAGGCCTGAGTCCTGGGTTGGAATCAAGGAAAGCGCCGAACGCAGACTTGTGGGCCGTGCAGGACAGGAGGAGAGAGTGCGAGCAGCGCCTGACACCGCACTCTGGTCCACAGATCCATCCGGCTTTTAGAAATGAAGTTGAGGAACCATAGCTCCTTAGGGGTGATGGATACAAATGAGGGGGAGGGGAGGGTGTGTGTGTGTGTGTGTGTGTGTGTTACAAGCACATGAGGCCAACAGCAGGAGGGTGTCTGCAAAACAGGAAAAGCCTTTGTACCAGGCCTCCTGCTAAAACTCATGAATATTAAATTCACATAAGAAGCAACAGAAAAGTATCAAGGTCAAATTCCATATACAAGTTACTACAAGAAAAACCCGAACAAGTAGCAGAGTGAACTCCTTACAGAGGAGGAACCAGAAGACTTAGAAGGAGGCATCTGAAAAGAGATAAACCCGAAACTCGCTGTCTCTGAGCTAAAAAGTTTCACACAATGATACAAAGCCTGAGAAAAACACCATTGTAAGTCAATTTTTTAAAACTCAGAAATGATAGACTCAAGAAAAGAATTTAAAACAGGAAAGAAACTTCCCTGACAGGCACTACAGTGGATAGGACTCCTTGCTTCCAAGGCAGGGGCCAAGGTTCTGCCCCTGGTTGGAAAATGAAGATGCTGCATGGCCAAAAGAAAAAAGAAAGTAAAAAATCATTTCCTATGTGAAGACTAAATTACAAGGAATGCAAGAGTAAATAAACACAATAAATAATGCTCTAAGAGAAGTAGAAGGTAAAGAGAAGTTTTTTAAAACTGAAAAGGAAACAAAGATTGTGGGACAAATTAATTATGGGACATTCTAATTTTGTCATCCCAGGGGTCCTTGAGGCCCCTAGTGAGCTCCTGGAGGAAATGAGGCCACTCAAGCCACAGAGGCTGGCTTTTTAGAATATATAGATTCTTTTTCAGATTCTTTTCCCTGTAGGTTATTACAGAATACTGAGTACAAAACTCCTTGTGATATAGAGTAGGTCCCTTTAGTTATCTATTTTATCTATGGTAGTGTGTTGACTTTTGCTCTGCATTCCCAGTGCAGGGGGCCTGGAGTTGATCCCTGAGCAGAGAACTAAGATCCCACATGCTGCAAATGCAGCCAAAGAAAAGAAAACTAGCCTTCATTTTTTAAGCAGTCAGATGTTCCCAGAGGCCCCATTGAGCCTGCCCCACGGGGAACTTTGGGCCCCACAGCCCTGCGCCCATCACCATCGGGAGCCCACACGGACGTGTCACCTGGGCCATTCACCCCCGGGTTTGGGGGTAATTTCTGCTTCACTGCCACATGGTAGGAAAGGGTTTGTCGGGTCTCATTGTCTTGAGTAGATGGAAGTGAGAGTGGGGTAACCACAGGAAACCAGGAGAAGGGACGGTCCCTGAGCCAGGGGACAGCTGAGCAGGAGCTGGCAGCTGCCACGGGTGTCACTGTGCTCCCGACCTCTGCCGGGTCCGGAATCTGCCCGGGTGAGGACCCTGCAGCCCGGGGCTTGGCACCCCGGGTCCTGGCTGCAGACTCAGCAGTTCTTTGTGCTGTTTCCGGAGGTTCCCAGATTTACAAAGTAAAGCCAGGGGTATTCTGCAGGGCCAGCACGGGGGAAGGGAAATGGAAAGATGACTGCGGGGGCAGCCGTGCGGAATGAACTGTCTGGGGCCTGGGGAGGAGCAGGGAGGAGAGGGACAGCTGTGGGCATGGAGCTCACAGGTGGAGCCTCTGCCCCTGGGTGGGCACCGGACACAGCCTCTCAGCCTCATCGCCTCCCCAAGCCCCACCATCCCAGGTGTGCAGGGGTCTTGGTTTTCCCACCCCAATACTGTTCAGAGGCCACCGCAGAAAGACTAGGAAGGACACGGTCCAGTCTGTCCAAGTTTGAGCCACCCAAGAGGCTCCGAGCCAGGGACTCGGTTAGTGACGTGGCCCCGCGAGGTCACTGCGGCTTCCACCGCGGTCACTGATTCAGAAAAGCAGTGCTCCTCTCATCCCTGGCTTTGGCCTCGTTTCACAATCACAATGAAGTCAGGATTGAATGGATGCAATCGGTAACGTTCCGGCGCCCTGCGGCTGGTGGCCCCTGAACGAGCGGGAGAGACAAGTCACTTTGGCACCTGGTGGGGTTGTTTTGATTTCTGTATCCCTTATCCCGGGAGTTGTTCTGATCCCCTGGCCAAAGCATCAGGGTTACCCGGAGACTTAGCCTGAGCAAGACTTACAGATTCCCTCCCATTTTCTAGAGTACAGACCTGTCTTGATGTATGCAAGTGAGTCTCAGATGACGCCCTGTGTCAGCGCTCCAGCTGTGGGATTCAGGGGAGACTCTGCAGGGGTGGGCAGGGTAGAAAGGGCTAGAGTCACAGGAGTGACCTCCAAGCATTGGGACTCTCAGAAAAGCTTTAATCCCTAATGCCACCCAAGACTCGAGACTATTCCCGTTCTGGAAAACTCCTCATCTTTGCATCTCTGGGAGCTGAGAGGAGGCCAAGGGGACCCCAGAGGGATGGATGGAGGAAGGCCAGCGTGGGGACTGCTGGGACCAGGCAAAGCAAGGTCCAGCTCTCCATCTGGAGCCCTGAGGCATTTCAGAGGCAACCTGGACTTTCACTCAAGGGCGTTTTCTCCCCAGAGCAGCAATGGTGGGATATGGCGGTGGAGGGGGGGAGGCGGGGGGCAGGGATGTGTGCGGTGCGCATCTGATGGGCACGGGGTGCTTTAGAGACCACATCCTGAGAAGTGAGTGGCCTCTAAATGCAGCATCGTGACCTGCGTGAGATCCTGAGCGGGACCAGGCATTCATGGGGAAGCCAGCTGAATCCAAACAGCGTCTGTAGTTGAGTTGATGGTCACATACCTGTGTCCCCGTGTTGGTTTCTCCATTTCTACCGATTTACCGATGTCCTGGAAGATGAACATACAAAAACTCAGAACTATCTTTGCAACTTTTTTGTAAATCTAGAAGTATTCCAAAAGAAAAAAAATGCGTATCTGATTTAAAAAAAAAGGAGGCCAAAGGTGAAAGCAATAAGTGTGGGGCAGGTAGAGCGCAGGTGCAGGGCGGAGGGTGGAGGGCAGGGGGACAGGGGGCACGGGGGCAGGAGACGGGGCCAGGAGCCCATCTTAGACCCCATGGGTAGAGCTGCGTGGGTTTGAGCCCCAGAAGCAGAGAGGCATGTCGGCTCTTGTTCTCCACACTTTGATGGTGGAGATGAAGGTTAACATTTTAAGAACGAGCATTTGGCCTCCATCCAGCCCAGGTTGGGCTCTCCTCACCTGACCGGCAGCAGGGAGGACTGTTCCGGTGCCTATCTGTTTTCAGAACAGTTGAGCAAACAATCATTTACAGGTTTCCATGGACGCCTGAGGACACTGGGCTGCTGACGCTAGGGATCACAAACAATTCTTTCCACCATCTTTCCACTCCCCTGGGGCCCCAGGGCTCGGGCCGGGCCTTCCCCTGTGTTCTATATGTGTGGAGGCTGGCAGGCCCGTCTGACCTCAGTTCACCCTGTAAAATGACCCCAAAGCCAGCATGGAAGTCCCTCTTAAAAACACGCCTTCTGGGAATTCCAGGCAGTCCAATGGTTAGGACCCTGAGCTGCCGAAGCTGATGTTGGGGGCCTAGGTTTGAGCCCTGGCCCAGGAAGTAAGATCCCACAATCCACACAGTGCAGTCAGAAAAAACCTACGCTTCTCCTAACACATTGGGGAGGTGAAAGTGAGTTCTGAAAAGACACTTTTTCCAGCCACCTCTAGTCCAGCCCCTTCTGTCTGGTCCCTCTTGGCCGCCTGCCTGGGGACCGGCCACCTTCAGTGTGATGGCCACCGGGGAAACAGTTCCAGCCATGGAAGGCTGCGGGTGCTTCTGTTTCTGATGCCGGGAGCTTTCCAGCAGGTTCTTCCCTGATACCACGCGGGGATCATGCAAGGCCATTGTCAGATGGCCAGAGGCCGTCAGTGGGGAAGGGCTGACCTCTGGTGGCAGATTCCTGTATTGCATCACTTCATGGCAAATGGGGAAACAACAGAAACAGTGAAAGGCTTTATTTTTCTTGGGTTCCAAAATCACTGCAGATGCTGACTGCAGCCATGAAATTAAAAGACTCTTGCTCCTTGGGAAAAAAGTTATGACCAACCTAGACAGCATATTAAAAAGCAGATACATTACTTTGCCAACAAAGGTCCATCTAGTCAATGCTATGGTTTTTCCAGTAGTCATGCATGGATGTGAGAGTTGGACTATAAAGAAAGCTGAGTGCTGAAGAATTGATGCTTTAACATTGAGTTGGTGTTGGAGAAGACTCTTGAGAGTTCCTTGGACTGCAAGGAGATCCAACCAGTCCATCCTAAGGGAAATCAGTCCTGAATATTCACTGAAAGGACTGATGCTGAAGCTCCAATACTTTGGCCACCTCATGCATAGAACTGACTCTGATGTTGGGAAGAACTTTCCCTGATGTTGGGAAAGATTGAAGGCAGGAGGAGAAGGGGATGACAGAGGATGAGATGGTTGGATGGCATCACTGACTCAATGGACATGAGTTTAAGCAAGCTCTGGGGGTTGGTGATGGACAGGGAAGTCTGGCATGCTGCAGTCCATGGGGTCACAAAGAGTCGGACACGACTGAGCGACTGAACTGAACTGAATGCTCCTCCCAGCTTCCAGGCCGCCTGTGTGCCCCACGGGAGCCTCAGGCCCTTCCTATCCCTGGGTGCCTTTGCAGGCTGGGGGTCCTGAGGGCATATGCTGTGGGGTGAGCTCACCCCTCAGGCCCCTTTCACCTGTGTGGACTGTGTCCACAGCAGGGTCCAGGACCTGGCTCCCAGCAGTGGGAGCTGGTGACACCCTGGGACCACAGGGCTGCTCCTCAACCTTAAGGGGGCCCCTTCTGCTGTCACTGAGCCCAGCTCTCTCAGTCTTTGTCCACCTCCTGTCCTTCATTCCCCGGCCCAGGAGAAGGTCTGGTTGTCTCTGGCTCTGTGATGGCCAGGAGGTGCCCAGCCTTGGACCAAAGTGGTCTGGTGCTCAGACAAAATAAGACACCCTCTTCTGCTTTTAAGAATATCATCACCAAGTCATTATTATCATCCCCAAGAAATGCTGACAGCAGACACTTCGATGCCTCCTCTTGTCAAGGGTCAGAAGTAAGGAGGAGTTGGGGCATGGAGAGGATGCCTGCTTCACATCGTACCTGGTAATTTTTTTTTTTCCCGCACTATGGGGCATGTGAGATCTTAGTTCCCTGACCAGGGATTGAACCCATGTCCCGTGCAGTGGAAGCTCAGAGTCTTAAATACTGGACCGCCAGTGCCTGGTACTTTTTAACGTGGTAAGTCTGGTGACCAGGCTTTCGCTCTTTTTGCTTGTTCTCTTATTACTGTTACTAAACATACACCAGTATGAACACTTCCCTGTGTCCTGTGGGTGGAGCTGACTTCCTCGTGGTGTGCCTGTAGTCCCTGCTCACCGGTCCAGGCTGGGAGAGAAGTTTCCATGTCTTTTTATCAGGGAACCTCAGAGATATCCCAGGAAGACGAGGTCTCCTGCCAGCCAGGAAGCAACTGTTAGTGTCGAATGCACAGTAGTTGGTTGGCAGGTGGGTTATAGTGATGCCAGGAGCCTTAGTGCCACACGCTCAAGAGTGCAGGTTCAAGTCTGTGTCCCAGAGAGAGCGCCCTAAACCTACCTTCTGGGAGGTGGGCATTGGCTCTCGAGACCCCACCCACTGTGCCCTGACTTCTTCACAGCATTGCTCCAGGTTTGCTTCTCTTTTCGGATGAATGGATTGTAACATTAAATACACTGGGCCCCCTGGTGGCTCAGATGGTAAGAATCTGCCTGAAAAGCAGGATATGCAGGTTTGATCCCTGGGTTGAGAGGATCCCCTGGAGACGGAAACGGCAACCCACTCCAGTATTCCTGCCTGGAGAATCCCATGGACCGAGGAGCCTGGCAGGATACAGTCCACAGGGTCTCAAAGAGTCAGGCACAACTGAGCGACTTTTGCTTTCTTTTTATGTATTTTCTTTTAAATACATTACTGTAGGGGAACTAAATTTGCCACCCAAAATGTCTCTGACCTGCAAATCACTTCAAATTGAAGACAATCAAGGCCTAAAAGCCTCAGGAAGAAACTTTGACCTTTCTCCAACTGCCCAAAGGATTTAGAGGGCTTGTTCCCAGAATACGACCGTCAATAAAGATGTCTCCGAGAATATGGTTGGGTGGCGTAGGGGACTCAGCGGGGCCTGCAATCAGAGTCCACTCCATGTCCCATTGTCTCTGCTGGCCCAGCAAACAGTCCAGGTGAATTATCTTCTGCCCCTCCGATGACCCAGACCACTCCACTCATCATCCTATTCTATCTGTAGCTGAAGATGGTATTTAAGGTGAGGGTTTTGGCCATTTTGGTGAGCTGTGCAGTTTTTCTGGATCTCGCCTATGTACATATGTTATTAAACTTTGATTTTTCTCCTATTAATCTGATTCATAGACCAGCCAGAAGAACCTAGAAGTTGTAGAGGAAAGTGTCTTCCCCAACATTATTTATGTAAAAATATGTAACACCTCCTCACCAGCCTTGGGTGTTAGTGTCCTGGGTCTGGGGCATTCTGATCGGTGTGTGGGGGTGTCTCCCAGCTGCTGTAACCTGTGTTTCCCTGATGACATGTGATGCACAGCATCTGCATTATTTATAAAACCATTAGTTGATGGTGGCATCCTGGAGAGAGGCTATTTGAGAGGCTGGGATGGCAGACATTTCAGTGGGATTCAAGGGCTTAGAGTGGAGTCCCGCTTTGGAGGGAGGGTCCAGGTGGCAGGGGAACGCAGGGACCTTGCACAACTTCACAGCAATGTCACTGGCTTTTGCTTTGATCAGCCTCCACCTGAAACCATGTTCCTCAGGCTGGGACTTGAACCCATGGGGCTGGGACTCGAACTGTTGCAGGAAGGGGGACCCCTTCTGGAGCTGGAGGGCGGGCCCTTGTCTAACACTGGGAAACGAATTGTCCGAGGAGACACATGAGCTGACAAAGCAAGAGACTATTGGGAAGAACGCCCGGCAGGAAGTAGCAGGGTAAGGAACCCAGGAGAACTGCTCTGCCACATAGCTCACAGTCTCAGGTTTTATGGTGATAGGAGTAGTTTCTGGGTTTTCTTTGGCCAATCACTCTGACTCAGGGTCCTTCCTGGTGGTGCACGCATTGCTCAGCTGAGATGGACGCCAGCAAGAAGGATTCTGGGAGATGGTTGGACACATGGCATCTCCTTTTGACTTTTCCTGAACTCTTTTGGTTGGTGGTAGCTAATAGTCCCTTGGACTGCAAGG
The DNA here is from genome assembly GCF_029407905.1 of Bubalus kerabau. Taxonomy (NCBI): domain Eukaryota; kingdom Metazoa; phylum Chordata; class Mammalia; order Artiodactyla; family Bovidae; genus Bubalus; species Bubalus kerabau. The sequence goes on along the minus strand of NC_073640.1, from coordinate 16,398,715 downwards.
AGATCCAACCAGTCCATTCTAAAGGAGATCAGTCCTGGGTGTTCTTTGGAAGGAATGATGCTAAAGCTGAAACTCCAGTACTTTGGCCACCTCATGCGAAGAGTTGACTCATTGGAAAAGACTCTGATGCTGGGAGGGATTGCGGGCAGGAGGAGAAGGGGACGACAGAGGATGAGATGGCTGGATGGCATCACCGACTTGATGGACAAGAGTTTGGGTGAACTCCGGGAGTTGGTGATGGACAGGGAGGCCTGGCATGCTACAGTTCATGGGGTCGCAAAGAGTCAGACACGACTGAGCGACTGAACTGAACTGAACTGAATTAGTTCTGTGTTTCTTACCAGGACTTCCTGTCATAAAATAACTCATGCAAATGGTTATTATGGTGCCTGTTGGGGTGGGAGGTTTCAGTCAGTGTCTCCCCCTAACAGAACCTGGCCAAATCCCACTGTCTTCCGAGATCATTCACCTGGTTTTAAGACTTAATGATGCTCAGGTTCTTGATGTCTCCTTGGAGAAAGAAGTCAGAGAGAGACGAAGTCTTAAGTAAGGAGTGGATTTATTTAGAGAGAAACACATTCCAAGACAAGAGTGTGAGCCATTGTAGATTGGCCTCCAAATATGGTGTTGTTAACTTTTATAAATAATTTCATAGGCCAATAAGTGGGAGGATTATTCCAACTATTTTGGAGAAGAGGCAGAGATTCCCAAGAATTGGGCCACCACCCACTTTTTGGTCTTTGACAGTCAGCTTTGGAACTGTCACGGGGCCTGTGGGTGTGTCATTTACTGGTGTGTTACAATGAGCACATAATGAGGCTCGAGATCTAGTGGAAGTCAGCTTGTCCACCAACTCGGACCCATTGGTTCTAACCAGATTATGTTGTGTCCTCAGACTCAACATTCTTTCATTCTTTCAAAGGTTGCACCCCTGCCTTCCTGCTTCACACCCATTTCCCCGAATAATCTACTTTTTTCATTTTTACTCAGCCACGGGGGCTTCCCAGGTGGCTCAGTGGAATCCACAAGCCAATGCAGGAGATGCAGGTTCAATCCCTGGGTCAGGAAGATTCCCTGGAGGAGGTCACGGCAACCCACTCCAGCATTCCTGCTTGGAGAATCCTTTGTACAGAGGAGCCTGACGAGCTATGGCCCACAGGGTCTCAAAGAGTGGGACTCGACTGAAGCAACTTAGCACACACACATATTTTCACTCTCAGCATCGGCAGTGCTCGCAGGGCCCATCGAGGTGGAGTTCCCCTCTGCCCACCCCAGGCCTTCCTTCTCAGGCCAGAGCAAAAAATACTAAGGAAGGAAGGGGGGTGGAGAAAGAAAGGAAAAGAGAGAAGAAAGGGAGGAAAGGAGAGTAAAAAAAAAAACAGTCTCCCGCCACTCCAGTTCTATGGGGATCAAGCCTTTCGCAGTAGCCCACCAACAGAGCTGGGTGGGGCCGGTGGGAATCAGGTGGAGAAAAACAGGAAGTGCTCTAAGATGTGGATGCAGGCCTCCCAGACAGTTGAGTTAAATATCTAAGGAAAACCTTCAGTGATCCTAGATTCTCACATCTTTTCCTACAGAGAAAAGCACAGTAAAGCCATTAACTTGAGGCGGCTGTCCTTTGTGATTAGCCGCAGTCTTTGTGTGCTTGATTACATGTTTTTTCCAGTAAAACAAGTGCTTATGTATCTTGGCCCTTCCCTTATCTCTTTGGAGCAGTTCCTCAGAGCCCTGTGAGAAGAGAGGTGTAGTCCTCAGGAAGGTCTCCGAAAAAACTTTCTTTTTATTTTTTAAATTACGAAAGTATGCTAACACATTTACAGGAGACTTGGGAACGACAGAACAAAGTTACATGTAGTTCCACTATATATTACCATTATTTTTTTAAGTAGGTGAATTAAGATTTTTAGTTGGAGTTTGAATATCAAACTCTCAAAATTGATCGAATGAAGACACAGAAAAGTAGAATATAGGAGACCTTAAAAGCACTATGGGCCCATTCAACATAACTAAGATTTACACAGTTTTCACAACACAGCAAGATACAAATTCTATTCAAATTCCTACAGACTATAGACCAGGAGACACTGGAACATATCCAGGGACATAAAGCAAGGTGCAAAAATTTCATGGTCTCAGGTGTTGAAATCATACAGAGTCTTTCTATTATCACTGTGGAATTATGTTAGAAATCATTATCAAAAAATAAGTGAAAATAACCCAGATATTTTCAAATGCAATGTGACATTTACCAAGAAATTTTTGATTTAGTTGTTGAAAACCTCAATAAAGTTAAAAGACTGTAAAAACACAAAGGGTGATTGCAAAGAAGAAAGCATTTATATGAGAAGTGATGTCAAGGGTACTTTAAAAACTCCATGTTTTTGGAAATAAAACTTAACTGACAACTTTTATGTTGTGTCTTTTACTTTCGGTCAACAGAAGTGAGGAAGGAAAAACAGCAAGTATGAAGATGACACCACCCTTATGGCAGAAAGTGAAGAAGAACTAAAGAGTCTCTTGATGAATGTGAAAGAGGAGAGTGAAAAAGTTGACTTAAAACTCAACATTCAGAAAACTAAGATCATGGTATCTGGTCCCATTATTTCATGGCAAATAGATGGGGAAACATGGAAACAGTGAAAGACTTTATTTCTTGGGCTCCAAAATCATTGCAGATGGTGACTGCAGCCATGAAATTAAAAGATGTTCGCTCCTTGGAAGAAAAGCTATGACAAACCTAGACAGGGTATAAAAAAGCAGACATTACTTTGCCAACAAAGGTCCATCTAGTCAAAGCTATGGTTTTTCCAGTAGTCATGTATGGATGTGAGAGTTGGACTATAAAGAAAGCTGAGTGCTGAAGAATTGATACTTTAATATTGAGTTGGTGTTGGAGAAGACTCTTGAGAGTCCCTTAGACTGCAAGGAGGTCCAACCAGTCCATCCCAAAGGAAATCAGTCCTGAATAGTCATTGGAAGGACTGATGCTGAAGCTGAAACTCCAATACTTTGGCCATCTGATGCAAACAGCCAACTCATTAGAAAATATGCTGATTCTGGGAAAGATTGAAGGCAGGAGGAGAAGGGGATGACAGAGGATGAGATGGTTGGATGGCATCACCAACTCAAAGGACATGAGTTCGATTAAGCTGTGGGAGTTGGTGATGGACAGGGAAGCTTGGTGTGCTACAGTGCATGGGGTTGGAAAGAGTTGGACATGACTGAGCGACTGAACTGAACTGAACTGATGAGATAGGAATTGGAGTGAGAGCTGACCCCGGATCCCTTAGAGGGGATGTTAAGGAGCAGAGTTAAAAGTTTGCAATGCGAGGATCAAGCTTGCCATCAAAGCTGCTTCACAGGGTGGGTAGGATGGGCGTCTTATTCAAAGGGCCCTGCTGCTGCTGCTGCTGCTAAGTCGCTTCAGTCGTGTCCGACTCTGTGCGACCCCATAGACCGCAGCCCACCAGGCTCTCCCGTCCCTGGGATTCTCCAGGCAAGAACACTGGAGTGGGTTACCATTTCCTTCTCCAATGCATGAAAGTGAAAAGTGAAAGTGAAGTTGCTCAGTCGTGTCCGACTCTTAGCGACCCCATGGACTGTAGCCTACCAGGCTCCTCCGCCCATGGGATTTTCCAGGCAAGAGTACTGGAGTGGGCCCTACATCCCCTTTACTCACTAGCCCTACATTCCTCTCTAATAGATCTTTCTTGATCTTCATTTTTACCTCCCTTGAGTTTTCATTTCAAATGTGTGTGGTTCTCCATCTTTGGGGAACGAATGGTCTATATACAGGTTGTTACTCTGAAATATTTAACCAACTGAAACATACCCTCACTCTGACCGTGCTGGACAAACGTTCTCTGCATTAAGTTGTACTGTCATTTGGGGAGTTTTATTCACTCACTGTTTATTCATAATTTATTAACGTTTAACACAGACAGCAACATTTTTGTCCTGGGGATACAAAGAGTAAAACACAGCCTGCGGAGACTGACATCTAGTGTATGAAAGAGACAGTACACAGATGCCTGATGCAATAAGCTCTTACGTGTGCTCATACGGTTTGAGGAAATGCGTTAATGGAAAATCTTTATTTTCTCGGAAATCAGATAACATGAGCATTACTCCTGGCACGCCTTTGAAATACCAGGCAATACTTAGTCAATTCTCCTAACCAGTTTCTAAATGCCTCTAAAAACATTCCAACCCTCAGGTAAGTGTTGATGTAGAAGCTGTCTTTGTTGCATTTTACATATTTTCTATTAATTGCATCATTCACGAATGTGGCCCAGGACGGGAGGATGCATCCACAACTTGGGTTTCTGAGCTTTGTTTCCGCGAAGGGTTTTAGAAAGTGGCCTCCTCCCAGATGGAGAAGGTACTCAGAACAGTCCTTCTGGAGAATTAGGAGGGTTAGTGAATGCCATCTGTTTTCCAAACCTGGCAGCTGAAACTTAAGGGGCTACAGCTATGAACCCTGAGCATAAGTTGTTGACTGTGAGATGGTCAAGCTTGAAAGCTGAGCTGGTTCCTGGGTCAGGGAGGATTAAAGGGCCAGAGACTCAGAATTGTTGTGACGGTGATATTGTTGTTGCTGACAGTAAGTTGTGTCCGACTTTTTGTGACCCCACGGACTGTAGTCCGCCAGGCTCCTTCTGTCCATGGGATTTCCCAGGCAAGAATACCAGAGTGGGTTGTCATTTCCTTCTCCTGGGACTCAGGGATCGAATCCACATCTCCTGCATTGGCAGTGGGATTCTTTACCATTGAACCACCTGGGAAGACCATGTGATGTTATAGGGATTTAAAAACTCAAAAAACCACCAATATCGCCAACTATTTGGTCAAGGAGTTTGACCTTTTTAAAAACAAATTTAACCTTAGGAACAGATGTGCAGTTTCACAGACCGCATGTCCTCTAGGCTGGTGCCTCCGAATCCCATGTCTGGGGGAGCTGGCTTCAGGCTGCATCTGGGTAGGTTTAGGAGATACAGTGGCTGGTAAACAGATGCACGGCTGCAGGCTCACAGGGCAGCGTGCAAGATCCTCAGCTTCCTCACACCCTGCTTGCTCCCGGACTCGTCGTGATGCTGCACTTAGCATAGCCACATGGCTCTGTCTTCTGGTCCATTTCCTGCACTATTGCCTGGTAAAAGCAAGAATGAAGCGGGCCCTGCACTTGAGAGCCAAGCAGCTGAGTGAAACTACAACATGGAGCTTTGCTTTCTAAATTAATGCATTATTTGTTCATTTTTGGCTGTGCTGGATGCTGGGTTTTCATTGCTGCATGCAGGCTTTCTCTAGTTGCAGTGATCAGGGGCTGCCCTCTAGTTGCGTCTGTGCAGGCTTCTCATCGTGGTGGTTCCTCTTGTTGCAGAGCGTGGGCTCTAGAGTGAGGGCTCAGTAGCTGTGACACACGGGCTTAGTTGTCCCACAACATGTAATCTTCCCAGACCAGGGATTGAACCTGTGTCCCCTGCATTGGCAGGTGGATTCTTAACTGCTGGAGCACCAGGGGAGCCTTTGCTAAGATCTTTGCTTAGTATCAGTCAGCAGGAAATTGCCTCCATGCTAAGCATGCTTGTGAGTGGAAGGAAGACTGTGGGTGACTTTGGGGTTTCCTTCATCATACGTGCCTGCATTTTCCAAATTTTAAACTTGGTATATATTAATGACACACTGAAAAATACCATTTAAAGACTGAGCAGTGCTGTAGTATGGTAGACTAGGTTATTTGGACCAGTCCTCCTATTCAAACTAGAAAATGATGGATAAACGTTGAAATGAGTCTTCATAATGGCATTGGAAAGCTAACAAGGAGTCAGAATCACCAAATGGGAACCTAACCAGAAGTACATATGAAAAAATTGGGTAGAGGCTGGGCTCAGGGATGAGTCTCTTCCGGGCACGAGCAGGCATTGCCACACTTGACTTCAGTTCAACAAGCTTCAAGTGCAAGGAGTGTTGTTAGTTGCTCAGTGGTTCCGACTTTTTGCAATCCCAGGGACTGTAGCCCACCAGGCTCCTCTGTCCATGGGGATTCTCCAGGCAAGAATACTGGAGTGGGTTGCCCTCCTCCAGGGGATCTTCCCAACAAAGGGATTGAACACAGGTCTCCCACATTGCAGGCAGATTCTTTACCATCTGAACCACCAGGGAAGCCCTGAAGTGCAAGGAGAGCTCGGCAAATCCTCGGGGGCAGGGGGGTGGATCTGAGAGGAGATACATTGCAGATGAACAGAGATTCCCTGAAGATCCTGACACAGCAGAAGTAAGCCAGCTCCCCAGAACCCCAGCAACTGGGGAGGTCACCCCAGTGCCAAGCAGGGTGGGAAGGCAAGGTCCCTGAGAAACTGTGACCACATCCCAGCCCTACGGATTATCCAGAAGTGCAGCACAGAGGGAAAACGGGGGAAATGAAGAGAGGTTAAGAAAGCCAAAGGAAAGGAGAAGGGAGCCCCAGAAGAGAAAGGAGTAACAGCATCTTCTGAAGGGAGCGTGACAGAGAAATCCTGCCACGCATGGCTTCATGGGGACCAGCCATTTCCAAGCAAGGTGAATAAAAAGAAATAAACAAACACATCTTAGTGAAACGGCACGATAATAGAGAGGAAGGTAAAATAAAAAGCGGTTAGAGAAAAAGAAAATTACTTTCCAGAAGGATCTTTAGAACATCTCCAAATATCTGGAAACAAACTAACACACTTCTAAGCAACCCAAGGGCCAAAGAAGAAATCAAAAAGGGAATTAGGAAGTATCTCGAGCGGAATGAAAATCAAAGCACAAATATTAAATTTTGTAGGATGCAGCTGAAATAGAATTAAAGGGAAATGAAGAGCTCTCAAATCAATGAATTGAATTACAAATAAATAACAAAGAGATCTCCAAATGTTTGGAAATTAAACACTTGAATCCCAGAAAGGAGAAAATTTTGCTATCACCCATGATGAAGCAAAGAGTCTGGATTTACCCTTTCCCCTCAAATGTCTAGAAAACCAGACAAAACATATGAAACAAAGGTTTTGAAGTCACTCCTTCCCTTCCCTTCCCTCTTCCCCTTCTCCCCTATCCCCTCCTTCTGTCCTTATTCCCAGCTTGATTTCACAAAGTATTTGAGGAATGCCATCAAGCTTGTCTCATTAGAACAAAATCTCCTCGAAGCTGGTGGCTGGGTCTTCTGTTTTGTTATCTCATGTGTCCTGGTACAACGTCGCCAAGTTGTAGTAACCACTGGATGCTGTTAAATGAAATGATCGTGTGTCAGTCCACAACCATTGTGACCCCACTTGGCAGCACACAGAATCTCTTAAATTTGTATTTTGCTTTTTATTTCTCTAAGCTTTTGAAAAACTTTTATTTCATTGGATTCTCTCAGGAGTTCCATGCAGTAGGTGGGCAGGTTTAATATGATCACTTTCCAAGTGGTTAAGTACAGAGATCTACTTCATCTGTAGCACACTTGGAACATCTATCCTGTTATACTGATTGTTCCTGATAAGGATGCTTAGAAGTTGGACGCCTTGTTAATCTTTTTTTCCTCTTCTGGATTTCAACTTGAAGACAGCAGAGGGCGCCTGACTACATGAAAGGTACGCTGTAAATGTTAATGATAGGTTAGATTTAAGATTATTCATTAAAGTTTCAAAAATGTGAATTTCACTAAAATAGGACTCTGTACTTCATCTTTCTACTATTTTTGGATTCTGATCTCATTTTAAATGTTCTCTTCTCCTTCTTTTTTGGTAATGAGAGTTTCAACCTCACGTAAATCACCATGACACTATTAATTCCAAGAACCTTCCAATTTAGCTTCAAGATTCTTTCAGATAATTTAAGTATTAAATCCTGCATCTACCAGATCCTTCCAAATCTTCAGTAGGGAATAGGATCCCCCTTTGGTAGCTCTGAAGAGGCGACCACTATAATGTGTTGCAAACAGACATGCTGTGACTGAAGGGCCATCTTGCTTCAAGTGCATTGCCTCCAGATTACCCAATTCTCAGAAAAGGATTGGGTATGTTCTTAGCCATATTGCACTAGAGGGAATGTAACAATTTCTGAGAGGCAGTATTGAGGCTTTGACCCCTTGTTGCTCACCGTTGAGGGTAATTATGTCTGCAGGCTCAGGGGCCAGGTTCCTGTGAAATTCTGCATTCCCTTCTGACTGACTGCTAGCTGGTTCTTTTCTCTGGCATCTGGAATGTCCTCCCATTCTCCTACCATCAGTGCTGGGGACAGCAGCAGCCTGAATCCTAGTCTACCCCCGCCCTCATAGTTCCCCAATTATATTTTCCTTCCTGAAGACTAGGTTTATGGACAAGGCTTGGAGCTGGCTGAAAAAGCACTCCTCCCTGGCTGCTCACTGATTAATAAATTGATTGGATCTAAGTTGATTTCGCTGCCTATCAGGATTCTTGGATTCTTTGGCAACCCACTCCAGTATTCTTGCCTGGAGAATCTCACGAACATCAGAGGTTGGTGGGCTACAGTCCATGGGATTGCAGAGTTGGACACAACTGAAATGACTTAGCACAGCACTCATAATCAACAGAAATTGATAAGAGGCCAGAGAAGAAATTCAGCAAGGCTTTATTGGGACTTCTGCTACAGCAGGAGGGAGCGAAACCAAGTAGCGGGTTCCCTTGCTTGCTCCCAGACGGGGGATGGGGCAGGTGAGCTGGTCCCTTATACAGTTGAGGGTAGGGTTGGTCCAGAGGTGGGGAGGGTGGTGGCTTGCTCACTCCCTTAGTGGTGCTGTGTGCAAGGATCATGTACAGTAACCATGCTTTTGTTTCTGACTTCTCAGAAGTGGCAGTTGGGGTTTTTGTCTTTTTGTATCTTGTTCATAATTTGCCCCAACTGTGCATGTATGCATGCAGTTGTTTTTAATCCTTATAGTTTCTTTGCATTTTGTTTATGGAGGAGGAATTTGTCCAGGTGCAAGCACTGAGGAAAGGGTCTCAGGTCCCAGCCTGTCTCAATTTCTTTAAGGCTGAGTCTTGTGGTGGTTCACTCACAAAGCAGGAAAGATTATTTCCTCATTTATGCTTTCCCTTTGCTGAGTGTTTGCTTGTCCTTGTCCTTAATTTGTTCTATTTCCTGACTCTGAGCATGAAATTATGCCTTCTAAGCAATGAGAAGCATTTTCACTCTGCTCTGTCCAAACCTTAGCAGTCCACGTACTATACGTGTTTTTTCGCATTTACTACGTTTAGTCAAAAGCTAGCGGGCAGTTTCGGTTTTCCAGACTTGGAAACTGACTGCTCTTGGAGTGGGGTCATTAGCCCTGCGCCATGATGGAGAAAGCAAGTCCCCTCACACAGTATACTTGAGGACAGTCACCTAGAAGGCGGGTGGGCAGGGCTGTTTTTCTTGCCGAGCACAGTATCCTCAGCCCCTAACAGTATCTAGCGCGTTTTACACCTTCGCTCGGGGTCTGCGAATCCTTTAAGAGCATGACCGTCTCTCCGGGGCAGGAAGCCACAGCAACCATTTAACTTGCACAAGGGTTCGTGCTACTGAGTAAGCCAACTAGGCCACTGTGCACGGGGCACAGCACTGCTGAACAAACACGGCGGAGCGACAGGCGCCGCGTCCCCGGCACAGCTGAAGGGGGAAGGGGAAGGGGCGCGGCCTCGCTGCTTCTAGGCGGACAACCACCCGGAGCCCGAAGATCCAGGCCGGTTTGTATAGGCGTACCAGAAAGGACTACGGAAGCAGCCGGCCCCAGGAACCACCACAAGCCCCACCACCCTCCCGGAAGCGGGCGCGAAGCGAACCGGAAGTGACGCGCTCTCTGCGCGCCCCCAGCACGTATTTCCTGCGCGCTGCGCGCCGCGCGCCGCGAGCCACTAGAGTCTCACAGGCGGTTCAGAAGCCTTCTTGGACCCAGCGCGATGGGCAAAAAGGGCAAGAAAGAGAAGAAGAGCCGCGGGGCGGAGAAGACGGCCGCTAAGATGGAGAAGAAAGTGTCCAAGCGCTCGCGGAAGGAGGAGGTGTGAGGGCCCGGGGGGCGGGCAGGCTTATTTCGTCCGGGGTCGCGGGCGTATCCGGGCCCCCCCTGTGAGGGGCGCTGGCGGCGGCCGGGCTGATCCGGAGCACCTCTGCAAGCCTCAGTCCTCCGCTTTAAACGGGGCACGTGACCCTCAGGGCAGCCCTGAGCAGTGAGCGCCGGTGGAGTGAGTGGGACTGTGGGAAGTTCCATAACGGTTGATGGTGACCAGGGGTATTTCTCTGTGTCTGTCCCTGTCTCCCTCTGTCTCTCCCTTCCTCTCCCTCCCTTCCTCCTTCCTCTCCTACCCTCTTTCTCTTTCCACGTCTTTAGCAGGGTCTGCAGATGACTCAGTGCTAAACGTAGAGGCGAGCGCTCTGTTCCTAATTGACTGTTGCTCAGGGACTCCCTAACCCGGCACAGTTTATAATGGTTAATGAGTGTTTGCTGCCTCCAGGCTTTGTGCTCCCTGGGCTTTCTCACAGCCAGTTGAGTTAGGTAGCTTTGGCGTCTCCACCTGACAATCAGGAAATCAGAAGCTAACAGGTTACGCAGGTCAGCTGTGAGGTGGCCGGGAGCTGAAATTTGACCAGACATCTCACATCCAGAGCTATTGACCACATACCCTGTCCCTTTTCTTCCTAAGGCATTCATGTGTCTATTTCGTCATCTATCAAATAATGAGGTTGGGCTCTTTTCTCTCTCCATCTCCTGTCATTTTTCAGCTGGGGTTGGGGTGGGTGACTAAGCTGGAGGTCTTTAGGGACAACTTAGAGTTCTGCTCAGTACAGAACTCATGTCTCAGATACCTGGTGACATCTGCACACAGGTGGCGGTCACACAGATTGATTCCTTCCCTTCTGCACAGTCCTGCTGAAGCCCCATTTCTTCACCCTATCTGGGCGACCTGCATCTTCTGGGCTCTGCCGCCTCAGCAGCTCACTCCCCAAGGGCTTGCAGGGAAGGTTTTTAAAGACAGGGTGACAAAGGGGGCTGTCGCAGCATCGGCTCATGGACATTCTTCTGTTTGGGTGATGGTGAAGTAGTTGGGAATCAACGTCATCAACCTTCTGATTTCAGCTGGTCTGGAGTCTCCATCCTTGTGGGCAGCATGCAGTTAACTTCTTCCACTTGGTAGGGGTTTCAGTATCTGCAAAACAGCTCAATGGACATGGCTCAGAATGTCCATAGCTTAAAGTCAGAAAAGTCCTGACTTTAAGGCTAAGTTACTTTTATTTTGTCTTGCTTGACTTTTTTCTGCAATTTCCCACTCTTCTGATTAAATTTATTCTTTGGAACTTGAGAAGGCCTGGGAGGCTAAAGTTTTTCTACAGACCAGAGTCAGGCGGGGGACATGGCGGGGGTGTGCGGTGGGGTGGGATGGGGTTGTTCTGTCCTGGGAAGACCCTAAAGACCCCAAAGTCTCTGTGAGAAGACAGCACGGCCTATGCTTCTAACAAAGGGGGCGACCAGACGTGCTCCCAACCACAGACATCATGGTCGCTCCTGTTCTCGAGTGACAGGGTGTTCAGTGCTTCCTGCTGACCTTGCCCAGCGTGCATCAGTGCCATGACTGATACAGCAGCTCTCCCTGCAGGCCTGCTTGTCGCAACCATGCCTTCCTCCCACCTTGAGCCCGTCTTCCCTTCTGCCTTAAAGAAGGTAATGACACTGGACTGGAACCTCTGAGTTCATCAAGGTTCCAGTAGTCCCTTGTTCACCTGTCCCTTCCTGGAAAGAGCCAGTGGTTCAGTAACTTGTCTTTAGTACCTAAAGGAGCGTGTTTTGCACTCGGGACTTGGAGTCAGCAGGTCAGCTGTTACACAGAAGTAATAGGATGACAGGTGTTTCTGTGGACTCTTGTGAGGGTGCAAATTGGTAGAGTCAGTTGGGTCTTAAATTTTCAGTACATACAAGAATGGCAGATACAACATAGCAGTTGCACACATAAAGATTTAGCTTGGAAAAATTACCCCCAGCTCTGCAAAGACAGGTCCTCCAACAGCCATGGTAGTATTGCTTGTAGAGTTTTGGAGTTGAATCAGATGTTCAGCAGCAGTGGAATGGGTGGAGAAGCCGTGTGGCACTGCCACCAAGACAGCGAACAGACTCAGGGCATCAGGCCGCTCTTTCAGCAGGGTAAAGCAAAGAAGCAAGTTGCAAGGGAATATTCAGTGTGATGACATTTACATGGAATTGGAAAACTTGAGACAGTAATGTACAGAGCTTAGAGACACGTTAACAGGTAGTGAAAGCATATAGAAAGATGCCTGAGAGTCAGGAGCCCTCAGTTCCAGACAGCGGCTGCTTCCGGGAGATGAAGGGGGTACCGTGGGGAGGGGGGTTGCAGGTGGCTGTTCAAGCCCAGGGCAAGTGATGTTCTGCTGAAAGAAGCCAAGAGGGAGCCTGGGCAGCTGGAGAGTGAGGAGGTGGGGTGAGACATGAGGTGGGCGAGGGAGGAAGAATGGCCTGGAAGTATTTGTAGGTGCAGGAAGGACGCCTCTCCGACTTTTAGGCCCTGCAGAGTGTGGAAGCTGGGCGAGAGCTGGCATGAGGTGAAGTGGGGAGAAACGATGGAGGGACAGATGCCAGGTGTCAGCATGAGCCAGGTGCTAGGATGAGCATTGACAGGCAGGTGGGAGACTTTGCTGTGACAGACGGGTCAGCATCCCTGTGGGCTGGGGGACACTAGTGTAAATGCAGGGACTGGGTATGGGAAGTCTGAGTTCCAGCACTGCCCAGCCGTGTACAGAAATATGCACCTTAACCTCTAAATCTGTAGTTGTAACAGTGGAGATGTTCTTACACAGGTTGGTTGCAGCTGGTAGTTGACGAGCCCCCCGCAGTGTACAGGCACATGTCAGTAAGCAGACAGGCATGTCTGGGTCACTTGGAACTTACATTTTGTTATGTTGGTAGAAGGTGGAAACTAGATAAATGAACTTAGAAATGTCAGACCCTGCTCTGTGGACAACAAAGCAGGCTGGTGTGGTGGCCCGGGCTTCGGTTTCTGGCGGTGATTGAAGGTGTTGGCGTGAAATTGGGTGGGCTTGTCTGAGAAGAAGGCCTTTGGTGAGTGTGGGGAGTGAGGGTTTGGACTGAGATGATGCGCGTGCCGTGTGCCGGAAGCTCAGGTGCTGAGTGTTTGTGCCTGTGTCAGGTTCTGTGACTTTTAAGTGGAAGGAACAGTTCTAATTCTGGTCAGGTCGGGGGGTCTGAGGAGAGCTGACCCAGGCATTTGGCCATGTGTAACTGTTTGTCTGTCTGCAGGAGGACCTGGAAGCCCTCATAGCCCACTTCCAGACTCTCGATGCCAGAAAGACTCAGGTTGTGGAGACACCCTGCTCGCCACCTTCCCCACGGTAAGCAAGCTACAGGGTAGCTTCTGACAGTTTTCTGGTAGAAATTGGAAAGCTGCTTGAAACAGGCACCATGTTTTCATAAGTAACCAGGCACTTGGGCATTTCCATCATTAGAACCCACTAGATCAGCTCCTTCTAGACAAGGCGCTTTTTTCACCTCTGCCTCTGACGGGTGGGACAGAGGCAGTTCAGCTCTGTTGTTGCATGGAAACACGGAGAGGAGGTCCGCCGGCCCTGCTGCTCATCAGGGAGGTTATGCGGGTTTGAAACCCCACCTGGTGACAATCTGTGTTTGAGAGTTTTTTTTTTAGCAATGTTGTGTTTCTGCCATACAGCAAAGTGCCTCAGTTGTGCATGCATACATAAATGTTGTTGTTGTTTAGTTGCTAAGTCATGTCCAACCCTTTGTGACCCCACGGACTGTAGCCTGCCAGGCTCCTCTGTCCATGGGATTTCCCACACAAGAGTACTGGAGTGGATTGCCATTTCCTTCTCTATGTGTCTGAGGTTTTTAAAGGCTCCTCAGAGGTACAAAAGTTAAAAAATCACGATGCTTTTCACTGTGCTCATTCATAGCGCTTTTATGTTCTCACGTGGAAAGTGTGACCATTAAACATAAAACTGTAAGCCATTTTAGATGGGTTTGTAGTTTATATGAGGAGCTCCAGTGTCTGTTTGTAGGATTTCAGACCCGGTGGAAGGAGGAGGAAGGAGCAGGCTGTGGTTTTTCCTTGGCTCCTTATCCCTTTGTTCTTGACTCCTCAGCAAATGCCAGCACTTCTCTGGTTTGATGCAGGACCCAGGGCTCCATCATTCTTATCCCTGCTCCAGGCAGAGCATGGCCAGGACACAGAGCTCCTCGAGCTAGGAGCCCAGGGAGGCCAAGTGACCCTGATGAGGAGATGCATGCCCTTCAGAGAAGGGGAAATGCCTAACTTCCCGAGCATCCAGGGCTGTCTTGTTAAGCAGAGAAATGATTTGCTTCATTTCCTTCAGGCCTGAGTGGAGGCCATGGCCCAGCACATCACAAAGGGAGGTGGTGGCGTGTCCCCTCTGCCTCAGTGGGGTGCAGGACATGGCCTGAATCCCACGACCTTGCCCCCGGCATGTGGTCATTGCCTTTCAGGGTCAGGAGCAGTGTGCTCACTCCTGAGCGGACACCAGGGGCTTTCCCTAGGCTCCCAAAGGTTCCTCCTGTCCTTCAGTTCATAAATTCCCCTGGGAGTCAGGGTTTATTTTCATTTTATTTGTTATGGTATCTTTGGGTCAAGCCTAAGGGTCACATATGGTAGGTGGACATGTTCATCTGAATTGTTGAAGCAGATAAATCCATGAGATCGTGAAGGCTTTACCTGTGCAGGACCCCTGAGGGAACTCGCTTTGAATGTGGGTTGATTTTTTTTTTGCGGGGGGATGACGTTTGCCTTAAAGTATGTTGCTCTAAAAGTCAGGTGTAATGTTCCAGTATAATTTGAAACCTTGGCACTGCCCTAGGTCACCAGGTCACTGGGCAGCCTCCTGAAGGAAAAGGGCAGGTGTTAGAGCTGAGATCTGCCGGGACACAGACCTTTCAGGGGTCACCTCAGTACCGTCTCACTTCCTACCACACCATCAAATTATAGGAAAAATCCATGAAAATCACCAAGTTTAAGTGTGTATATCCCCACGTCTTTGCTCAGAGGTAATTTAATGGGAGTGTGAGGGCAAGGTGCTTGGTTGTATTGGAGACCAGGGTGCACTGTTTTGACTTGAGGGTTTGCCTACAGAGTTTCTCAGCCTATAGAATGTCTCTGTGTATAATAAATCCCCAGTTGACAACAACAACAAAAAAAACAGTTTTCCCTTTCCCTTTGAGAAGCATTGTTTGGCATTAATGTGGTAGAGGACATCTTGGGAACACTGCCCCAGGGGCTTCTGCACAGAGAATGTTTTCCCTCCCTGTGGCCATACCCTTCAGTGCTTCCTGCTGAGATGTCAGGGCTCACTTAAAACTCCTACAGAGCTGTTGCCTCGTCCTCATGTGTGAAAGTAAGCAGAAAGGTGTTTGCGTTTTCCACATGGAAGCAGTCTGGGATGTGTATTGAAATGCTTGAATAGTGGACCTCTGAAGACAGTTAGATTGTGATGTAGGAGGACAGAGCTGTGAAGCAGGATGGCTCTGGGGAGAGTGGCACAGGAGTAGGAGCCCCCTGTGCCTGTTGATGTTTAGCCAGATGCTGTGTGAGAAGCGCTGGGCCCTCCTGGGAGGCTAGCCTGGGTGTCAGTGTCCTGAGGGTGAGGCTGCCATTAAGGGTGGTGCCTCAGCTTCCGTCCTCAGCCTGGCTCCTCTTTCCCAGAAGTTCAGGACAAGCTGGTCCCTGGGGTGCAGCCTGTGGAGGGAGGGAGACAGGCCCTCAGTTTGGGCGTCATGTGGTTTGATTTTGTGTTGAGCTGCCGCTTGTGTCTCTTGCAGGTTAAATGCCTCCCTCTCCACTCATCCTGAGAAAGATGAATTAATCCTTTTCGGAGGTGAATATTTCAATGGCCAAAAAGTAAAGTATATATTTTATTCTTTCCCTTCAAATTTTCCTGAGTCTCATTTAGAGGAAAATTCCTCTTAGGCACTGATGTCAAATTCCCATTGTTCTTTAACTCCCTGGCATGTGTCCTGCCTCCACACGGCAGGACTGGCCTGGGGTGTGGTCCTTGACAAGCCACCAGGGTCCTTGCGGGCCCTTAAGGGTCACGGCTCTTCCTGCCTGCATGAGGTGGGCCACGCCCCGCTGTCCTTCCTCGTGATAAGTTCCCAGAGGTGTTTGAATAGGCAAAGTGCTGAAACATAGTAGAGCAATTGATAACATCATGAAAACTGTAAGTTTGATTTTGGAGCAGACCAGGTGGCCCTGTGTTTCAGAGCTACAGATGAAATAGTCCCAGAGTCCTGAGCTCAACTTCCCTGCCTGGCAGTGCAGGGGTGGTCTTTGTCTTTCTGTCGCCATCCTGGAGGGTCTGGGAACTGGCCTGAGGAAGCGCACTGCCCAGGGAGAGCTCGAGATTGAGCTCTACCTTCTGCTTGCTGTTGCTTGTGTGGAAGCATCATTCGCGAAGTTCCTCTTCCTTCCTGCAGACTTTTCTCTATAACGAACTCTACGTCTACAACATCAGGAAGGACAGCTGGACCAAAGTGGAGATCCCTAACCCACCTCCGAGGCGCTGTGCTCACCAGGTACGTGTCTGTGTGACCGTCGGCCTCCCATCTTCTCATGCTGGGGTCCTGACGCAGGATTCCGTGACGGACTTTCGAGCTGGCAACCTCCTCACTCTGCTGTCTCCGCCTGGAATGTGTTTTTTCTATTGGCTGTGCTGGGTCTTCGTTACCACGTGGGCTTTTCTCTAGTTGAGAAGAGCGAGGGCTGCTCTCTAGTCGCGGTGCATTCTCGTTGCGGTGGCCTCTCTCATCACAGAGCAGAGTCCCCAGGGCATGCGGCTTGGTAGTTGTGGCGCACAGCCTCAGTTGCTCCGCGTCATGTGAGATCTTCCCAGACCAGGAGTAGAACCCATGTTCCTTGCATTGGCAGGCGGACTCCCACTGGACCACCAGAGAAGTTCTCTTGTTCATTCTTATAACTAAGTAATTGAAACAGTGTTGGGGCTCAAAGGTAGTTTGAAAGAGTGAAACCTCTCCAGTGTCAGCCTCCCAGGGCGTGACTGAAACATTCCTCCACACTGTGGTTCTCCTTCTGATTCAGTGCTCAGAAGTAGCCTCCTGACTTGAAATTGGGTCCACAAGGGGGACCTGCCTGCCTGAACTGCATCGACATCTCGTGCACAGCAAGGCTTGCAGCCATTTGGACTGGTTCATATTTTAGAAGAGAAGCGTGCACTGCCTTTTGATTTAGAACCTAGATCTTAGTAAGCCTGGGTTTTAATTAGTAAATGGCTCTTGATAAGTTCGAGTCCATTCACCTGAGCCTACTCCAGCTCTGAGAACGTGTTCACCCCGGCCTCCAGGCTAAGCACCAAGTCCTGTCCTGGTCCAGGAGTACTCTTAAGTACCCCCGCCCGATGCCCGGCCAGTTCCCGGGCCCCAGGCATGCAGGCTGAGGGGCTTCTTTGGTGGTGTTTTCTTACCTGTTTCAATTAGTTATTAACTGTCCTTGAAGAACTAGTATCATAAGAGTCTTTGAGATTTTGGTTCAGTCATTTGGGCAGTCTCTGATTCACATGCATATCTTGTGAGTACTTCTTGAGTCTGGGACTTAATTTTATCCCTGTAGGTAAGGTTGGCTTGCTATTTACTCTGAATTTTCCAACAAATCAGAACTATGGGAAACAGAAAATTGGGGGTGAAGTCTTTTGCCTAGAGATCATTACAGTTCAAATTCCACTGCATTATATTTTGAGATGTAAAAATTTCCTCATTTTGGACTAGTTTAATGAATGTGATAACAGAAGCCACGTTCTTTATCTTCTCTTTAATCAATCACGGGCAGAAGGAGTAGAAAGAGAAATCTTATATGTGCACCCATCATTCTGTCATTTCTCTGAGATCCTAGATTCTTGGGGGGTGAAGTTTATTTTAGCATGTAATTTGAAAATTTAATGCCATTTTCTAAAATTAATACAGCTGGTGAGAGAAAGGAAAAGGCCACAAGGCCCCCGAACGTTGCCCAGCAGCCTCGTGGACCTCACTCGTCAGGTCTTCCTGGTGCTCCCCTCCCGGGACCCTCCCTGGGTAGAATGTTCAGATGCTCCTGTCTGGGTGGACTGAGCAGGACTGTTGAGAGTTGAAGGGCGGGGGAGGAGGGGTTTGGGTGCAGCTGAAGTTCACCTCTTCTTACTCATCTCATGGTTTGTTTTTCCTGAAGCAACAACTCACTTGAAACAAAACGCGTTCTTGCAAACAGTAGAACAAACAGTTCCCTATGGTTTAAATAAAGAGTCACCTCTGTTCTCGTCAGCCTTTGTGTGCGCATGAGCAGTGAGTAGTCGGTGTTTACAGAATGCCTACTCCTGGGTGATTGGAATTGTGCCCACAGTGCCCAGGGGAGCTGCAGAAGGCATTTCCTTGCAGCTCAGTCACAGCTCTGTCACCTTCCACCTGAGCAGCAGGGGTGGCTTGCTCACTGGGAACTGGACATCTTTTACACGCGAGGCGCACTTCCAGGGCTGAGATGCACCAACAAAAGGACCCATTTACCATGTTTTATTATGTCCCCTGGGTTCTGTTTTCTTTGGTCCTGGTGGCCTGGCAAGTTGTTAGGACTCGGCTTTCCCAAAGTGGATGCATGTGGCTGACATCAGAATCCACTCACAGAGTCTGTGTGTTGTTTTGGACTCCATTGTGCCTTTTTTTTTTTTGGCCTTTGGAGGGAGAGTTGTGACCTTAAGGTTTTCTGGACATGATTTTATTCCATTGAAGACAACAACACAGAAACCCGAATGGCCTGGGAAGTGTACAGCCTTGTGTGACACGTAGGAAGGTAGACACTGGTGGGGGAAGCCCTGCCTCGGCCTGGGAGCAGAGCTGTCCTGCTTTGGCCACTGGACGGTGTTCAACCTTTGTTAGGTCCAGGGAACGTTGGCCATCAGTCCGTTCAAACCATTACTTCAAAACAACTGTGAGTATGTATATGTGTGTGTGAACATGTGTTTGTAAAGGAGTTTATTGCTTTCTTTTCAAATACATAAATTAATCACTCCAAAGTGGGCCAGGGGGCTCAGTGGTAAAAAAATTTGCCTGCAGTGCAGGAGACACAAAAGCTGTGGGTTCCTTCCCTCATCGGGAAGATCCCCTGGAGGAGAAGATGGCAGCCCACTCCTGTATTCTTGCCTGGAGAATCCCATGGACAGAGGAGCCCGGCAGGCTACAGTCGATGGGGTTGCAAAGAGTTGGACACAACTGAGCGCATATGTGTGTATTTTCTTTGTACTGTTCTTCCCAGTTGATGCATTGTTTGTAATGCTATCCCAGGCATTAAATAGCTTCTATAATAAGATATTTCAAAACTACATTGTATCGCAATGCGTGAATATACCACCCAAACTTCTTTAAACTCAGAAAAATGTGTTACGTTTGGGCCTAAGCTAATTTTCATGTCTGGTTTGAAGATTTGAAATAGTTCCTTACAATCACTGGGGTTTTAGAGTCACAGGAAGTTGATTTGTCTTCTGATAGGTCAATGCTGAGAGGATGCACAGAACTGAGTGGAAATGGCGTGGGGGGCCACATCACCCTGCATGTGTCACCGGGACCCTCCAGTTAGTCCAGGGCAGGGGCAGCATGGTGATGGAGCCACAATTCCGCGGCATGAAGCTTAGTTAAGTGACAGCCTGTGGTGCAGTGAAAGCCTGGGGTGCTCCCAGGGTGCCTGGAGGCGGCGTCCTGGGAACCACTGTCTGACCGCCCAGTGTGTGCTTGTCCATGGAGGTTTGCTGGGGCAGGAGGCATTCACCCAGAATGCTTGGGAGGGCCTGGCGTTCGGCTGCCCCAGCCCACTTCTCCTGTCCCAGCCACACTGTGCCTGCTGCCTTGGACACTGCTTCTGAGCCCCCGGCCAGGAGCTACTTGGCCACTTGGTGTGAAGAT
The DNA here is from genome assembly GCF_029407905.1 of Bubalus kerabau. Lineage (NCBI taxonomy): Eukaryota > Metazoa > Chordata > Mammalia > Artiodactyla > Bovidae > Bubalus > Bubalus kerabau. The sequence goes on along the minus strand of NC_073640.1, from coordinate 16,378,791 downwards.
GTGCCCTGTGGCCTGCCCTGCTGCCAGAGCCCTGGGACTGGTGACACCGGGGCAGGGTGGCTCTCCGTCTGCCCCCTACAGGCATTCACTGACTAGGCAGCACCCCCACATTTTTGGGGTACTGGCAGGAGTGATTTCTGTGAAGTCTGTCCCCTCACGTGATTCACATAAAAGCAGCCAAGTTGAGACTGTCTCCGCCAGCCACGCCCTCCCCGGGTGGGGGCCCTCCAGGGAGGAGTTCTCCAGGGAGGGGCTCATTGCCCACTGGCCTCCAGTGACTGTGGCTCTGTCGGCCCAGGCAGTCCTGCGTGGTCCCGTGCGAGCTGTGAGTCCTGGGCCTTCAGAACCAGAGGGCCAGGCCTTTGAGGCTGGGGTGTGGGGTTGGAACCGAGTGACCAGGGACAGGTCTCCAGTTGGACCGAAAGCCGTCTGGCTGTGCCCTGACCCATCACCATTCTCTCAACAGGCCGTGGTGGTGCCCCAGGGTGGTGGGCAGCTGTGGATCTTCGGTGGGGAGTTTGCCTCTCCTGACGGAGAGCAGTTTTACCACTACAAGGACCTCTGGGTGCTGCATTTGGCCACCAAGACCTGGGAGCAAGTCAGGTGAGGTGCTGGGTGATGAGCCCAACCCCTGGGCCCACGCCTGTCCCCTGCCAGCATTTGGAGCTCATGGCACGTGGCTCTGGGAAAGCACGTCGTGCAGGCCTGATGGTGATGGCGGCGGCACCTGGTGGCGTGTCCCGCGGTGACCTGCCAGGCTGTGTGTGACGCGTGTTGCCTCGTGGTCTTCAGCCTTGCCAGGTCTGTGACAGGTGTTTGTTCCAAGGAAGCAGGGAGGCACTGGAGATGTACAGTCACTGCCCTTTGCAGGGCTCCCCGTGGCCACGGACTCCAGCCCCAGCTGAGTGTCCCACTCGAGCTGTGCTCTGCTGCTGTTAGCTCGGTGACGCTTGCAAAGCATTTGAAGCCTCCGTCCTGAGTCAGAAGTTGTTCCTGCTGAGCAGGTCTTTACTTCATTGTTGATTGTAACTGAAGGCGGAGAATTCTGTAAGAAATACTGTGGAGGCTGCTCCATGCTAATACAGAAGTGCAGAGACAGCTCAGCCTCTGTTCCAGCCTGGGTAGAGTGGTGTGGCAGGGAAAGTGTCAGGTGCTTTATTTCTTGTCTTTTTGTCTGATGGATTTTTTTCCAAGCCTGCCTTCTGGGCCATGGTCTCTGGTTCTCAGTTAGGAGATGAGCAGAGGGGCAGAGCTGTGCTGAGCTCTAGGAAGAGCTCAGTGGCAGGGCGCAGCTGTGTGACTGACCAGAGCCCTGGTCCCTGCGGGGTGGAAGTCAGGGCATGGAGGCTGTGTCCCTGGCTTCACCTCTTCCTCTCTTTGCCTCCATTCCCCTTGTTATGGCGCTGGGCTGCAGCCCCCGTGCCGCCCAGCCCAGCATGGTCCATAAAATGGCCAGGACAGTGTGTCTCGTGTGGCCTCTTTTCTTGCTGTTGCAGGGTCTGCGGACACCATGGGTAGGGGGCGGGTGTCTCAGGAACGGGTCCTCAGTGAGCCACACCCCAGAAGCCACAGGAGAGGGACTGCCTGAGCATGGTAAGGAGGAAGCCTTCTCCAGGGGGGATGACGCCACCAGGATAGTGGGGTGTCATGGCAGCTGTACAGCGGAGAGTGAGCTCGTGTCCAGAATAGAGACTTTCTGTCGAGCAGTCAGCAGCAAGCTCCTGGATGTGAGACAGCAACCTCGAGGGCTCCCAGAGCAGGTTGGGGCAGTCCGGTGGGGTGGGCGGGGCAAGCAAGGTCATGCTGGCCAGAGCGCTGGCAGCTTCCTGTTGCACGCCTGCCATCCACCCCATTCACCTTTAGGAACAGACCCTAAAGAGATACTGCTTTTCATTTCATACAGGAAAGCATATATGGAAATATAGTATATGCACGAGAAACGAAGATGCGGAGCAACACGTGCCTGAGTGTATGTGCACACACACGTGCCTGCAGAGTGGGCCAGAGTGAGCTGCAGGCCCATATGTGTGCACACATACACGCACACACAAGTGCATTTGTATACACACGGTCCAGAAAGGTCTGGATGTTTCCAAGTTTTCTTCTGACTCGTAGATCTTCTGTTTGTACCTGTTCTAGTATCGCACTCCATTTTAATTGCTATATGGTTACAGCCAGGTTTTTCTCATTTACTTAAAAAATTACTTTGCCATGCACTCATTGTTTTCATAAGAGCTTTAGGATCAATTTTTCAGGTTCTGTCCTTAACCATTCTAATGGGATTTCGATTGGATTGCAGTTTGTACATTGCACCTAGGGAGAATTAACACCTTTCTAATCCTCAGGGCCCCCCTCCCACGCCGTACCCCAGGAACGTTTCACATACCTGCTCTTAGGAGTCTTAGTTAGGTTTATTTTTTGTCATTCAGTAACCTTTAAACTAGCCCAGAAGTAGACTTTTCAGTCAGAGGGCGTGTGTTCCTAGAGCCTTCTCCTGTGGCACTGTGGGCACAGCTCTGAGCAGCACCCAGGGGTCTTGTCTGGGCTGTTTCTACATGTTTTCAGGCTCCATCCTTGCTTCACAGCAGCAGGCACTACCGCGGGGCGGCTGCCTCGTCTGCACTAAGAGGGGGTGTCCTATAGGACTCAGGAGGTTCAATAGCACGAGTTGGTGGTGGAGTGGCTGGGAGACTTGTCAGCCTGTGAGGAGGGCTCAGAGCCGAGCGGACACCTGTGTTGGTGATTCTTGGACTGCAATGCCTGGGGAGCTCTGAAAATGTGTGTTCTTGCCCTCCTCCCTCCAGACGTCATCTGATCCAGAGCCGCTTTTAAATGGGCTCAGGAATCTGCATTTGACAGCAACCCCTCCCCGCTGCTCAGTGACCCTGATGCAGACGGCCTTGGATCTCAGCTGGAGGCCTCGCCTACCAGCGGGTCTCATGCTTATCTTAGGCACTGTTCACTGATGTGAAAAACGTCTGCTGCCCTGTAAGAAAACTCACGTAAAATGCCTCTTAGATCCTTCACAATGAAAAAGAGTGTGGATATGGCTTCTGTAATTTATTACTTCTTGCAAAATGGAAGCACCTCCCCACTTGTGTGGCAGGGACATGAGGGCCTAATTGACGAAGCCCAGCATAGCTGCAGAGAAGCCGGTGGACTGATTACTCTGGGTGGGCTTTGTCTTGGAGCTGCTGCTGCTGGTCACTGGGCTTGATTATTAATACGCTGACATAACGGTCATGGTGGGGAGAGGGGTGACTGCTGGCAGCTTCTCTGTAATTTTTTCTTAGTGACCGAGAAGCAAAGGGAAGGAGCTTCGGCCAAAATGAAGGCTGGTTTTGCTATTTCTGGGGAATATCGCTGAGCCTGGGGGAATCCACACGGTGTGGGCTCCAGTCCTGGGAAAAGCGCAGGAGGAGTTCACTGTGAACTGAGTTTCTCCAGACTCCAGGATTTGGCCCCGCTCTCTAGAAAAGTATTAGAACCCCTAGAAAAGTTTCGTTTTCTAGGAAATGTTTTTTACTCTTCTGGGTGTAGTTTGAGGGAAAGAGAGAGTGAGAAAAGTTTACCCAATAGTGAAGGCCGCAGAGACGGGTTATATCGGCACTGGGGTCTGTAGAACCTTTCTCAGCTTGTGAATTAGCGTTTATGGAGCTGTGCCTGAGTACTGGCACGGGGGCTGATCCACAGTGCTCTTAATGTATGAAGCCTGGACGTTTCCGCCAGTTTTTCTTGAGCAATGACACCAGGAAGTTGACAGCTAAGTGGATATTGTGCCCGAGCTCCTCGTCTGTCATCTCCATGGGGCCAGCAGCCACTGCCAGACCCAGCACCATCTCCATCTGGAACTTGATCCTGGGCTTCACTTCATCCACTTTGGTCTCCGTGTCCTCATCGTGGGTCTGCAAGGAAGGGAACCTGCCAGCTTTCTTCAGGCCTGGGCCCCACATTTGTGGGGTCTACTTGATCAGACTCTGAAGCCAAAACCACATCATACTTCTTGTCCAGCTTCTTATTCCTGTTGAATTCCTTTAGTGCCTTGATGTCCACGTGGGGGATACTCACAGCCTTGGCCTTACCACAGTGCTGCTGGTCCCCCAGAGTGTGTATGGAGAATAGGGGCGGGGAGTGGGCTTAAGCCTGATGGTCCTGAGAAGCGTTTGAGGGTCATAGTTTTCGTTGTTGTTCGGGCCACGCCACATGGTGTGGGATCTTAGTTCCCTGACCAGTGTTTGAAGCCATGCCCCTGTGTTGGGAGTGCGTAGTCTTAATCACTGGACCACCAGGGAAGTCCCTTCTTGGCTTTTAAGCAGGCTTTTCTCCTGGGAAGCAGGGTGATTCCCAGACGTCCGCTTCGTCCTTCCTGTTTGCCCTACCTGTGTTTCTGTAGCACGTTTACGAGTAGCCCCTTTAGAGACTTGGCTGTCTTCCTTTATGCACGCTCTCCATTCTAGCAACGTTTAATAGACGTCATGACAGTTTGAAACCAAGAGGAAAAGTCCTGGTGTTACTGATGTCGAGGAGACCAGAGGTTAAATGTCAGCACAGCCTCCCGATTTACGTTGGGCAAGCGTGACCAGCTTTACCAGATGTTTTGCGAGTCCCTTCCGTCTCTGCCTTCGGTGGTAGGTGCCTGCACAACTGACCTGATTTTAAGAGTCTGCCTATGAATCCTCTTTTTACTTTCGTAGCATACAGCCTCTCTCCCTATCCTCAGCTGCATTTCCTCCAGAAAGTAGGGGAGAAGAGTGGGCTGTGCTCTGTGGACGTGCAAAGGCAGGAGTCGACATTTACCCGCCTGTCCTGTCTCCTGTCTTTCCTGGAGGAAGAAGTGGCAATCTGCTCCCGTATTCTTGCCTGAAACATTCCATGGACAGAGCTACCTGGCAGGCTATAGCCCATGGGGTTGCAAAGAGTAGGACATTGCTGAGCTACTGAGCATCTGTCTCTCAGAGCACAGACTTCTCTGTGGTAGTTTGTTATTATATGAACACCCCACGAATGGTGGTTTTGGTACTGATCGTAATAGTTAAAAGAAGGATACAGCTCTGATAGGCTGCCTGGATTCTAGAAACTGCTGCTAATTATTCTGTGCAATGTGATTAAATACTTAATAACTCCCCAAATCTGTTTTTTGAGTGGTGCTTGGAAAAGTAGGGCCAGATTCTGAAGGTACCTATTTGCTTATGGGGAAGATGCTGTTGCCTGTGGTTTGAGTCCGGCTTCCGGCCACGTCAGAACCAGTCTTGCAGAAAGGTCCCTTCTTTTTCTGAGGATGGGCCGCTAGATCAAGTTACCCATCAGCTCAGCCTGTGTGGCCTTGAATCTCTGGGGTTACGAGAGAAATTTTTCCTCTGCTCAGTAAATGTCTCAGGAACAGCGTGGTACTATGGCATATCTTTTGTAAGGTGTAAAGTTTAAAATAACTCGGGGACGAATTTGCATACTGAGTGCCTAACGCTCTGTTTGTATCCGAAGCCCGTGGAGTTACTTGATGTGTGTGCCTGTTCTGTAAATGTCACTGCAGCAGAGGGCTGGAAAGGGCCCGGGTGATGCTGAGTGGCAGCGTGCCCTGCCACAGCGCCGCACCACACGTAACTCGGATGTGCTGAAAGCTCTCCCTCCCACGGCAGGACACATGTATTTTCGTGCTGCTTATAGATCTGGCTGAGCAGGACATGTGAATTTTTTAAGACTCCATATTTAGGAGTGACGGCAGTTGAAAAGTGCCTGTTGAAGATTGAAATATAAACAGGTTTTTTTGGGTGAGTTTATTTTTCTGATGGGGTATATAGAGCCTTTTTATAGGAAAAAATTCCCATTTTGGTTACAAAACACAGCAGTACTTGGCTACTGCCAGGAAAGTTAATTGAGTCCTCCGTGCCTGGCCCACGGAAGGATGACATGCCCTTCAGATTCTTGGGCGGGAGACCTGGCCTGGCCACCCTGGGGGGCATCTCGGGGCTTGGCTTGCTGGCACTGTTTCTGTAGGTCGCTGGGCCTCTGCAGTCACAGTTACTAGAGTAGCACTGGGAGCATCTGGGCTCTCCTGTGTACCTTTTCGGAAGTAGAATTGGAAGCGAATCTACCAGCTTTTGAATGAAAACCTGTTTCCCAGGTTGTGTATTTGTTAAGTGTTATAACAGAAAGTTTCTCAGAAAGGGAGTCTGCTGCGCACCCAGCAAGGTGGTGGTCTTCTCATTCACTTTCTCTGTTGTGTAGGTGGCTGTATGTTGGGGCTCGTCACCGTGGCACCCAGTACGGGGGCATGGGGCGGTGGTGTGGCCGCTTCTCCTGTGGCCTGCGGCCTGCTCCGAGGACAGTGCTGCTTCCTCTCTGCAGAGAGTACAGGCGTGGACCTGTGATGTCGTGGCCTGGCACAGCCCCTCCTTCTGAACTTGTCCTTCTGGTGTTTTTTTATCATGAATTTACTTGAGAAAACATGCTTACTCAATTTGTGGGTGATAAAAAGCTAGGAGGGAAAGCAAATAAGTTGGTTGGCAAAATCAGCTTCCAGAATCATCTTTGTGGACCACATCAAGCAGGATGAAATTGAAGTGGGGCTGAGTTTTCCTTGTAGGTTGCATTTGGAAGAACTGCCCTTGCTAGAAGGGAAGAAGGATTTAGTAAGTTGAAATCCTGGTCGTTGTCTGCATATGGTGATGCTACCCCAAGGCTGATGCTTAAAGATTGGATTAGCAGGATGTAGTTGACAGGGACAGATAGTTTTTGGTTGACTTTCCATGGCTGAGTACATTGATCAGTTTGAATGACATGTTGAAAGGGATGTTAGTAAACTGGGCATTAGGAGAGAGAGACTGGGATGCTGAGGTGTTTGAGGAAAGGTGAGAGAAAGGGATTTGTTCTACATTGGAATAAGGAAGGACCCTGGGGGTCCTCATGGCCACATGTGATGAGTTGTTCATCTGAGATTTGCTGGTGGGGAGATGCTGGGATGGGCAGCTCATGCTTCTCATTCGAGAGTCTCTGTTGTATCTTTTAGGGCCCGTGGTTTGGGGGAAAGCTTTGTAGAAAAAAGTGGAAATTGTAGAGAGGAGCTGGACTGGGAGGCTCAGGTTGTAACCATCCTTTGTAGCCTGGACTTGGTGGTTGGATTGTGTAGGTGGGAGAGCCAGATGGAGATAGCACCAGCGCAGAACAGGGTGAGCAGAGGTAGCCTGGCAGATGGGCCTGGCTTGACCACGTCAGCACTTTTTAAATCGGGTCACTTGTTTCCTTACTCTTGAGTTTTAAGGGTTGTTTATTTTGGATAACGGTCCTTTATCAGGTGTGTTCTTTGCAAATATTTTCTTCCAGACTGACTCTTGATATATCTTTTGCAGAGCTTAAGTTTTAAATTTTAATACAGCCCAGCTTGCATGCGTGCTCAGTCACTCAGTCGTGTCCGACTCGCTGCGACCCCGTAGACTGTAGCACACCAGGCTCCTCTGTCCATGGGGTTCTCCAGCCAGCAATGTAGAGTGGGTTGCCGTTTTTTCCTTCAGGGGAGCTTCCCTACGCAGGGATTGAACCATGTCTCCTGCGTCTCCTGTGTTGGCAGGTGAATTCTTCACTGCTGAGCAGCCTGGGAGGCCAGCTTGTCTGTCAGTCATTTTACATGTAGGCCTGGGATCCATATTGAGTATTTTTTGCAAAAGGTTTGCAAAAGGACACGTAAGGTTTGTGTCCAGGTTCATTCTTTTGCATTTGGGCGTCCAGTTGATCCAGCACCATTTGTTGAAGAGACTGTCTTTGCTCCATTGTATTGCCTTTGCTCTTTTGTCAAAGATCAGTTGGCTGTACTTTTTAAAAAATTGACTAATTAGGTTTTGGCTGTGCTGAGTCCTTTGCTGCATGCAGGCTTTCTCTCATTGCATTGAGCGGGGACCATTTTTCATTGCAGTGCGCAGGCACGCAGGCTTCTCGTTGCAGCGGCTTGCCTTGCTGCAGGACACGGGCTCTAGGGCGAGTGAGCGTCAGCAGTTGCTGCGCGTGGGCTCAGTAGGTGTGGCGCATGGGTTTAGTCGTTGCCCCATGGCGTGCATGGTCTTCCCTGAAACCATGGCAGGCTGACTCAGCCACTGGAGCACAAGGGAAGTCCTGGTTGACTGTACTTAGGAAATCTGTTTCTGGGCTGTCTTTTCTGTTCCACTGACCTACTTGTTTATTCTTTCACCAATACCCCACTGCTTTGGTTACCATAGCTTTGTAGTGTAGTCTGATGTCAGGAGGTCTGGTTCCTCCAGCTCCGTTTTTCTTTCTTGGGATTGTTTTGGCTATTTGAGGTCTTCTGTGTTTTCATACAATTATAAAAATCTTAGTTCTATGAAAAATGCCATTGATAATTTGATGGGGATTGCACTAAATCTGTAGATTGCCTTGGGTAGTATCCTTTTTTGACAACGTTGATTCTTCCAAAGAACGTGGTATGTCTTGCCATCTGTTTATGTCAGTTTCAATTCCTCCCCTTCCCCCTCATCTTCAGTTTCTTTAATCTCCGTCTTCTATTCTGAGTACAGGTCTCTTGTCTCCTTAGGTAAATTTATTCCTAGGTATTTTATTTATTTATTTTTTGATGTAATAAATGGGATTGCTTTGTTAATTTCTCTTTCTGATCTTTCATTGTAGTATATAGAAATGCAGCAGGTTTTTATGTATTAATTTTGTATCCTAAAACCTTACCAAATTCATTGATGAGCTCTAGTAGTCTTTTTTTTTTTCATAGTTTTCTGTTATCATGTTTACGATTTCCTGTATATAGTTGCAGGTCATCTGCAAACAATGACAGATAATTACTTCTTTTCCAATTTGGATTCCTTTTCATTTCTTTTTCTCCTCTGATTACCATGGCTAGGACTTCCAAAACTGTGTTGAATAAAAGTGGCAAGAGTGGACATCCTTGTTCTGTACCTGATTTTAGAGGAAATGCTTTTAGCTTTTCGCCATTGAGAATGATGTTAGCTGTGAGCTTGTCATATATGGCTTTTATTATGTTGAATTAGGTTCCCTCTGTGCCCACTTTCTGAAGACTTTTAGTCATAAATGGGTGTTTTGTCAAAAGCTTTTTCTGTGTCTGTTGAGAGGATTATATGGTTTTTATTCATCAGTTTGTTAATGTAGTGTATCACACTGGTTGATTTGCAAATGTTGAAGAATCCTTGCCTTCTTGGGATAAATCCCACTTGATTATGGTGTGTGATCCTTTTAATATGTTGTTGTATTTAGTTTGCTAGTATTGTGTTGAGAATTTTTGTGTCTATGTTCATCAGTGATATTGGCCTGTAATTTTCTTTTATGGTATCTTTGTCTAATTTTGGTATTAGAGTGATGGTGGCCCCATGGAATGAGTTTGGAGTGTTTCTTCTCCGGTTTTTTGGAATAGTTTCAGAAGTTGTTAACTCTTCTCCAAATGTTTGGTAAAATTTGTCTGTGAAGCCATCTGGTCCTAGACTATTGTTTGTTGGAAGTTTTTAAGTCGCAGTTTCAATTTCGGTACTTGTGATTGGTCTGCTCATATTTTCTACTTCTTCCTGGTTCAGTCTTGAAAAGTTAGAACCTTTCTAAGAATCTGTCCATTTCTTCTAGGTTGTCTTATTTTATTGGCATATAGTTGCTTGTAGTAGTCTCTTGTGAGTCTTTATATTTCGTGATGTCAGATGTAACTTCTCCTTTTTCGTTTCTAATTTTATTGATTTGACCCCTCTCCCATTTTTTTTTTTTAGTGAGTCTGGCTAAAGGCTTATCAATTTTGTTTATCTTTTCAAAGAATCAGCTTTTAGTTTCATTAATCTTTTCTGTTGTTTTCCTTTTTATTACATTTGTCTCTGCTCTGTTCTTTATGATTTCTTTCCCCTTTTGCTAACTTTGGGTTTTGTTTCTACTTCTTTCTCTCATTGCTTTCAGTGTAAGGTTAGGTTTTTTTGTTCAAGACTTTTCTTGTTTCCTGAGATAAGATTGTATTGCTGTGAACTTCCCTCTTAGAACTGCTTTTGCTGTGTCCATCAGTTTTGGGTTGCCATGTTTTTGTTGTGATTTGTTTCTAGGTTTTTTTTTTTTTTTTTTTTTAATTTACTCTTTGATTCTTTAGTGATACATTGGTTGTTTAATAACATTGATTTGCCTCCACATGTTTGTGCTATTTAAAGTTCTTATGACTGGTTTTTGTCTCATAGTGTTATGGTCTGAAAAGATGCTTGATATGATTTCAGGTTTTCTTAAAATTACTGCAGCTGGCTTTGTGACCCAGCTTGTGATCTGTCCTGGAGAATGTTCTTCGTGCACTTGAGAGGAATGTGTATTCTGCTGCTTTCAGGTGGGATGTTGTATAAATATCACTTAAGCCCATCTACTCTAATATGTCATTTAACGCACTGGGGGATTTTTGCAGAAGCTAACACCTGTGGCTGGCAATTTGTTACATGAGTGAGTTTTTTAAACAATTGTTCATGTATTTGGCTGGTTTGGACCTTAGATGTGGCGTGTGGACTCTCCGGCTGCGGTGTGTGGGCTCAGTAATTGCAGCACATGGGCTCCAGAGTGCGTGGGTGTCGGTAGTTGCAGTACCTGGGCTCAGTTGCTCTGCGGCACGTGGGATCTTCCCAGACCAGGGATCGAACCTGTGTCTCTGCATTGGCAGGGGGATTCCTGTCCACTGTGCCACCAGGGAGTCTCCCTTGTGAGGCTTTGATAAAGCAGCCTATGTCTATATGTACAAGATTGTTTCAAGTTGCTGGTGTTAATTTCAAATGCACTTCTAATATCCTACACTTAAATTCTCCTCATGGTTGCTGAGTTTGGTGTCATATTTGTGTGTGGGTCTTTCCTACCTTTACCGTGTGTTTGCCTTTACTGATGAGCTTTTCTGTTCATAACTTTCTTGTTTCTAGTTCACGGTCTTTTCTGCTTAGAGAAGTTCTTTTAACATTTGTCGTAAAGCTGGTTTGGTGGTGCTGAATTACCTTAGCTTTTGGATGGAATCTCTGACTCGATGGACGTGAATTTGAGTAAGCTCTGGGAGTTGGTGATGGACAGGGAGGCCTGGCGTGCCGCAGTCCGTGGGGTCGCAAAGAGTTGGACATGGCTGAGCAACTGAACTGAACTTGCTTGTCTGTTAAACTCTGTAAAAAACGTGTGTTTATTGGGCTGCGCCTGGTCTTTGTTGCGACGTGCGGGCTTGGATGCTTGCTGCCCCTTTCCTCGTGTGTGCTGCCTGTTATTCCCTGGATACGGGGTGTGCGGGTGTTGTGGCCCATGCGCCCTGGTATGACGGGGCAGTGATCAGTGCCTGCTTGTGGGTCCCCGCAGTGGTGGCGGCCGCTGGGCCCATGGGCCTGTGGGACAGTAGGGACAGTGCTTGCTGCCTGCTTCTGAGTTTCTTAGTGGTGGCAGCCTGCGAGCTCCTGAGATGGCAAGGACAGTGACTGGCGCCCAGTGCTGCCCATGCGCCCTCCAGATTGGGGGGCAGCACTTGTCACGTGCTCGCGGTCTCTTGGCGGTAGTGGTGGACTGTGTCCTCCTCATACAGTGGGGGCAGCGCCTGGTGCCTGCTCGTGGATCATGTGGTGGGAGCAGCGCTTGGGGCCTGCTCGTGGATCATGTGGCAGGGGCAGCACTTGGAGCCTGCTCGTGGGTGTCTTAGCTGTTGTGAGGCCCATGTGTGCCTTTGGAGTTCATGTAGGTGTGTCCTGTCCCCTGAGAGTATGTGTGCAAGGGAGGGGGCTCTGTGGTGGTCCTGCCCCTCCTTTGTGTGCCCCCAGCAATGGTGCCTTGCCTCCGGCGGGCCCAGGCTTCTTCCCAGTGCACCCTCAGTGGCCATAGTCCAGCCTCTTCAGACTCTATCGGTGCAGCTAAGCCCGATCCTCCCCCTGGATCTGACCTCTGACGCCTAGGCATCAAGCACGAGACCCCCGCACACACCTGTGGACAAGCGTCTGAGGCTGGGGAGCGCAGGGTGGCGGTCCCTGCTGGCCGTGCAGGTCCCTCTGTTGTGCCTTCTGCTCACGGGGTCCCGTGCTTTTCTCTGAGGCTTCAAAGCCCCTCCTACGTCCAGGCTGGTCTCCCTGCCGGTGAGGGGCCTGCCCCGGGTGCAGAGCCTCTCCCGCTCCTCAGCCCCTCCATGGGTGTGGGTCCCCTTTCACATCCGTTCAGTTGGTTTGCTTTTTCTTTCTCTTGCCTGGTTACGTGGAGGTTTTCTTGCGCTTTTGGAAGTCTGAGGTCTTCTCCCTGGTGTTTAGTAGATGTTCTGTGTGAGTCGTTCTACTCGTAGATGTGCTTTGATGTGTTTTTGGGAGCTCACGAGCTCCACGTCCTCCTCCTCTGCCTGCCAAGCACCTATTTTTTGTATATTTTCAATTTTAGATCACCAGGTGGTCCTTCAGGCCGGAGTGGACATCGGATGGTGGCCTGGAAGAGACAGTTAATCCTTTTTGGTGGCTTCCATGAGAGTACAAGGTCAGTACCAACAGGAGGGTCCTCTTTTCCTGGTACAGTAAGGAGGGGGCTCTCTGGGAAGAGCCACTTAGAACACACTTGCAGGACACTGCCCATCTCTAAAGCAAGGGCTGACGGCATGGGCACATTGCTTGGGCAGTCGCACAGGAGGGCCCCGAGCTTGGTTTACTGCTCTGCTATCCCTGTTGTGGAATTCTTCATAATTGTTAAAATGACTGTTTATGAAGTGTTTCAAGAGTACAAAAAAAACTTAAAGTTTTGTGAAGAGTAATCTGTGTGGTCATCATCTGTATCAAACAAATTAGTTCGACCTTGAGAACTCAGTTGCAGTTTTTATTTATCTTACATGCAGAATTTTTTTGCTAGATACCTGCCATGTGAAATCTGAGAAAACAGTGGAATGTGATGAAGTACTTTAAGAACCGAGCCCCCGGCTTCCTTAGTTCACCTACTGAAAGCCTTGCTCCCACGGAAGGGTGCATTTGGTGGTGGGAGCGAGTCAGAGAGTCCACATGTGCCCCCGTCCCGTTCCCAGTGCCCTGCTGTGGATGGGTCTCCCAGGGCCACAGTGGCCTGCCTGTGGGCGCAGGGCCCCAGACAGGGTGCCTGAGTGCAGGAGGAGCGACAGGAATCGTGTCTGACGGTGGAGCTGCTTGCTCTTTCCGCGTGTCCGTGCGTCCTTCCTGCAGAAGCAGGCCCAGCTCTCATCATGTGACTCTGACCCGAGCCCCTTGCCCACGGCTGCCTGTGACCTGCCTTCAGGGCACCATTCCCCCGTGTGTGACTTGGGCAGACCCACCCTGCCCCATTCGTCTTCCTTCTCAAGGCCCCATCTGTGTTTTGAGTTTTTTGCCCCTGAAGTCCCAGGAGCGTGGTGTGAGCAGGGCCACTGTGCCTTTTGGAATGCCTCAGAAGGCACAGTGTGTAGGAAAGGCACCTTTATTTTAAGTGAAGTTCACGTTTTCATGTTGCCACCTCTTTGTTTTGTCCGTGTTACAACAGAGATTACATCTATTACAATGATGTGTATGCCTTCAACCTGGACACTTTTACATGGAGCAAGCTGTCCCCATCCGGGACTGGGCCCACACCCCGGTCGGGCTGCCAGATGACCGTCACCCCTCAGGGCAGCATCATCATCTATGGTGGCTACTCAAAACAGGTAAGACGTGCAGGACGCAGGGGGCTTCTGTCTGCTGTGCTTTCAGTCTTGCCAACGACGAGAACCTCAAATGAGATTGCACGTTAGTTTAACGTGAGTCTTTTCTGTTGTTTAGATGAGACATGGACAGAGGTGCGTGGTCTGCTCCTCTGTGAACACACTGAGGTTCTGTACAGCCTTGCTGTGTTCTCATCTGTGTCCCACAAGGTGCACCCCCCTCCTTCCACTCTGCCCCACCCCCACTAAGCCAGCGGTCAGCCCTTGCTCTGGAAAGGAAAACAGACAGTTTTCTGTAGTTGTGATCTGCCCGGGCCTCATCTAGACGTGAGAGACGTGGGCTGTGGCCAGGGCTGCCTCTTAATCACAGCAGATGCTCCACAGAGCCAAACAGGATGATGAACAGCAGGCCGCCTTAGGCTGACCCCACTTTAATCAAGACAGGGTCTCATTCCCCACCGCTGCTTCTACAGCTGCACAGACAGCCAGGGGGCAGTCCTAGCACCACGATTCAGAGCCCACTGATGCCAGGCCTTGGCATTGGATGGAATGAGAAGCTGGTCTGTTTGCCTTCTTGGGGGTTTACCAGAATTGATGAAAGACGCGGGTGTGATGGTGTGGTTCATCTGGGTGGGGACGCCCGTCACAGGAGCAGCGCGTTGGTCCTCCTGCCCTTACCACCCAGCCTGGGGTGTCTGGTTGAGCTAGGCAGCATCCAGGGAGGCAGCCTGTACCAGCAAGCCCTTAGCTCATGGGGATAGACCTCTTGGTGGCTTCTGTGTTCCACAAACAGTCCATCTGGGGACCTCAGCCATCATCAACCCCAGTTCTGAAAAATCCCTGCCATTGTCGGTCCAGCAGAACCAGTGTGAAGTGGTGATAAAGACTGACCTCTGTTGCCAAGGTGCTGAGGGCGGCCTCTGGCCGGCAGTCGTGCTGGCAGGCGGAGAAGGAAGGCACCGTGTGCCTCACTCTTCCGAACATGGAGCCAGGAAGCAGTCCTGGCAGGTTTATGGCAGTGCGTCCTGGCCTGTCCAGAGGGCGCCCCAGCACACACAGTAGGGTTGTTCGTCCACCTGCTGCGAGGCGGCCCAGCATGCCCTTGACCTGCCCTGGTGTCCCCTGTGTTGACCGGGCCTTCTGCTCTGCTGTCAGGCTGCTGCTGTGTCTCAGTGCTCAGGCCAGGAGTGACGTGGGGGCCCTTGGCCCCTCCCTGGCAGCTCTGTGTCCCTCAGCTTGGTGCCCCCATGCCCCCGCTCCAGTCCTCCCCCAGCGCTGTTGGGAGTCCTTTCTCAGAGTGGCCGGGAGTCCGGTCCGCTGCAGTGCCGCCTTGGAGTGCCAGAGCGCGCCCGCTGCCGGGACCAGGCGCACCACAGTTGGGAGCCGCCAGGGCTGTCTCGTGCTGACAGTTGAAGGGCCTGGCTCTGAGTGTGAGGCTGGGGCAGCAGGAGACTCAGGACATGGTCCAGAGCTCGTGGTCCAGGCAGGAGGACGTGGGGGCACGCGCACAGGCCGTCCTGGGCTCTGGGGTCACTGACGGTTGTGCTGTGACGGCTTAGCGCTGTCACACTTGGCGCACGTCTCTCAGGTGTCCGTGTGAGCAGAGGAAGGAATCGTGTGTGAAGTGCACGCCCGAGTCACCACTCTGTGGAGTCAACGTCCGCTCACCCTTGAGAACAGCCGAGACCCCAGGTGGACGCGCCACAGCCCCCGGGAGTCATGCCCAGCCCGTGTCTTCCAGTGGGAGGGCTGAGCGTTGTGCCAGCATGCTGGGCGTCACTGGGAAGGACGGCACAGGCCACCACGAGAGAGGCCAGTGCACGGTGGCCTCCAGTCACCCCCGTGAGGATCGGGGGGTGGAATGGGGGCGTTGCACACCAGGAGGAGCCCTGACGGCTGCAGCCTCCTTGCACCCCGGCCGCTCTGTGGAAGCCATTGACCCGGCGGGCAGAGTGCCTGCTTGGGAGGGGCTCTGGCTCACAGGCCACAGGGGCCGTATTTACACGTGACGGTGAGCAAGACCCGCTCCGCTCACTGGTCTAGGAAGGATGGTTGCTGTCGGTGGAGCAATGCCATGGATACCGCGGGTGTAGGGGGACGAGGGGGAGGGCTGCGCCGGCTGTAACTGGTTTCTAGTGACCTGCCTGTGGCGCCGACTTCCCCTGTGTGCCCCCGTGGGTGAGGCCTCGGTGTGGGCTTAGTTCCCGTGAGTGGGGGGCATTGGCCTGGAGGGTGGGCCTGGGAGTGGCAGCCACTTCCTGGTCAGCCTGCAGGACGGGAGGACTGTCCTTCGCGGGGACTGTGGCACGCAGAGGCTGGCCGCCTGACGGTGAGTTTCCCCACGGATGAAAGAGGAGGCAGGGGCCTGGCCTCGTCCTTGGTTCTAGGACGCTTAGGCCACAGTCCAGTCTTGCAAGGTGGATTGTTTCGTTTTCTGAAAGGAAAATAGCTTTTCCCTTTACAGTGAACACAACACATACTCATTAGTAAACAAGACAAGACGAATTATGTGCACTTCGGCTGAGAGAACAAAACCATACCGCCCAGTGATAAGGCCTTGCACCCAGACCTGGGATTCAAGGACTGTCCAGTGAAGTCCCAGGGCTCTGCGGGGAAGTGGCCAATTCCAGAACTGGGGCAGGGAGTGTGTGAACGATGCTGGATCCCAGGAAACTCAAGAAATCTGCACCAGTGGGGTACATCATGGGCCTGGAACCCGCTCTAGAGGGTCCCCAGGGGCAGAGCTGGAGGCATGTGAGCAGCGGAGTGAATCAGGTGGTGTCAGACTGTAGCCCAGAGGAGACCCAATGGTGCACGGGTGCAAGCCAGATGACAAGCCAGTGACTGAATAAATTCATACACGAGGAGGAGAGGCAGACGCCCTGTGCACTGTTCCACCCCAAGGCAGACCCTCCACCTTCCAGGAGGTGGGGCACAACCCCCACCCCCCGTTAGAGGGGCTGCACAGAGGGACGCTCCTCCCACGAGGACAGGCTGGAAAGTTGGGGTGGGGGCAGTGACTGGACCTCGGAGAAACCTGGTGAACACCTCAGCCAGGTGGCCCAGGTCCACGTCTGCTGTGGCGGTCACGGTGACAGCACGCACCCCTGGTAGGGTGGGATGGAGGGGCACTTGCCCTCTGAGACCCCACCCGGAACCCACAGCCTGTCCAGTCATGAGAACAGTGTCGGACGGGTCCCAGTGGAGGGCGCTCTACAGGACACACAACCAGCACTCCTCAACATCAGGGTCACCAGAAACAAGCCAGTCTGAGCAGTCTTCATGGCCCAGGAGGCCTAAGGATCCACGACAGCCTGGTGGGCTCTGGGACAGGAGAAGGATGTTGGGGAGAACAGGAGTGTGAGTGAGCCATGGGCTCAAGTGTGGCTCATTGATGGTGCCACACACACCCACGAAGTCAGGGGATTACAGGAAGGGGAACGGTGCAGGGCATATGGGAACTTTCAGTACCAGCTGCTCAGGTTTTCTGTAAACGTAGAAATATTCTGAAGTTAAGAGTTTATTAAAAATCGGGAGTTTGAAGGACAAAGGCCTGGAAGTAAAAGCTGCTGCCCCCAGCAGCTGGAGCCCCCAGGAGAGCCAATCTGCCAGGTCGCCGTCCAGACGCCTGTGCCCTGACGGAGAGATGCAGTGTGCACACTGGGTGTGCTCTAGAGAGCCACGTGTCTGCCCGGGCCGTGGGCCTGGTGTGAGGCAGGCGGTGCTGCTGAGAGCTTGGCGAAGCTTCTGAGCGGCTGTGCCGGCGTCTGCACAGTTTCATCCAGTCCTTGGACCACAGCTTGAGTCCTGATATTCAGAGGTGACAGGGATGGAGGGCACGTGGGGTGAAGGCAGAGGGTGTCTGTGTGATGACAGGAGAGGTCCCCGCGCCAGCCCGTCCACCCCGAGCCGCGCTCGCCTCTCGGTCACAGGTATAACCCTTAGCAGAGGGCTTTGTCTGTGCGGATGGGCTTGGAGGGAACTTGTCGTGTTTCAGATTTTGAAGCTGATCTGAGTGAAGGCTCCCGAGTCGCCTCCACAGGAACTGGGACCACGAGTTTGAGGGGCTGTGCATGGCGTGGTGTGGCACTTGTTCTCACGGCTCCCTGTTCCTTTTGCAGAGAGTCAGGAAAGATGTGGACAGAGGCACCCAGCACTCTGACATGTTCCTGCTGAAGGCTGAGGATGGGAGTGAAGGTGTGTGCGCTGTGCCAGGGACAAGCCACGTGGGCGGCTGTGTGTCGGTGGGAAGGTGGGCAGAGGGTTTGGGGCTGGTGGGCAGCCCCTACACGTGCCCCCTCACCCACGGGCAGGCCTGCAGACACCTCGCCAACAGCTCCCACATCCCCTCCGGGGCACCGAGGATGCAGAGTTGAAAACCCTGGTGGTGTCGGTCCATCCACGGTGCCTGTGTCATCTCTCACTCCTCCTGCTCAGTGGTGGGAAGTAGACTCCTGGAAGGCTTATGGTGGGGTTAAGTCACCACTGTTCTTTCTTGTTAATTGAAGTATAGTTAATGTTCAGTGTTGTGTAGTTTCATGTACTCAGCAGAGCGATTCAGTTATAGCTAAGTATCTCTGTTGCTTTTCAGACGGTTTTTTCTTATAGGTTGTAAAATACTGAATGAGGTCTTGTGCTCACAGTAGGTCTCTGTTG
The DNA here is from genome assembly GCF_029407905.1 of Bubalus kerabau. Taxonomy (NCBI): domain Eukaryota; kingdom Metazoa; phylum Chordata; class Mammalia; order Artiodactyla; family Bovidae; genus Bubalus; species Bubalus kerabau. The sequence continues at coordinate 16,360,523 of NC_073640.1, read as the reverse complement.
ATTTTACACACAGTGACGTGTCTCTGTTAATCCCGTACTCCTAATCTATCCCTCCACACTTTCCCCTTTGGTAATCCTGAATTTGTTTTCTATGTCTATGAGTCTGTTCTGTTTTGTGAGTAAGTTTACTTGTATTGTTCTTTTTAGATTCCACATGTAAATGATATCATATGATATTTGTCTCAGTATGATCATCTCTGGGTCCATCCGTGTTGCTGTAAATGGCATTATTTCATTCCTTTTAATGACTGAGTCATATTCCACTGTGTATATGTATTGCATCTTGTTTCATCCGTTTCTTCTCTCGGTAGTCACTTAGGTGTCTTCCCACTGTTCATTTTTTAAAGCTCAAAAACTAGTGATTTGGTGAGAGAAACCACTGCCTCCTCCCCACCCTACAGCCATCCCCTGCACTACATACCAGTTTAGGTTTTTTAATTGCTATAACAGTGCTTTATACTGGCTTTTCTCAAAAAAAGAAGTGGGGGTTGCGGGGGAGGCGGTTAGCTTGCGTGGTGCCAATGGTGGAAGAGAGACCTAAGGGCACGGGGCCTGTGTGGCCCTGGGCCGCTCCCTGCCCTGGGAGGCGCGTCTCTGTGGGGCCAGAGGCCTGCTGGGCAGGGGCCTGTCGTCCTCCCTGCTGTGACGTTCTTTCAGTACAAGGTGTTTCTCGGGTGCAGAGGTGATGGGGACGTGGAGCCAAAGTGTAGCGCCCCTTCCACCCGTCAGCGAGCCTGCACTTGAAAGGGGACTGTGTTCTAGGCAGTGGAACCCTAGCCCTTCCATAGTTGGGGGAGCACACCCCCCCCCCCCCCGACCTCATGTGAGGCACGCTGACAGTCTTCTCTTATTTAAACACTGAGACGCTGGTTATCATGAGTGATCTTATGGTCTGCTGGTGCATGCAACTGGGGTCGCGCCTCCAGGGGATGCTTGCTGTGGGTCGCTTCATTACAGAAAGACATCCCTGTCCTTCTCTAAATGTGCTGGGGAGACTCCCTCACGTACCACGCCCAACCCCCTCTTGAGGATTATTGGCAAACCCAGTGCCCACCCAGAGGGCAGGACTGCAGTGCTGGCCTGCCCCAGGGCGTGGTGTGCGGGGTCCCAGAGCCAGTAGGCGGGCCTCCTCTTCACCCCTGCCTTCACAGCACCTGCTCAGTACGCCAGGCGAATGTCGGAGGCTGTGTGGACGGGCGACCTCTGTGTAGACTGGCCCTCGAGGACGCACGACCTCTGGGGTGGCTGGCCCAGGAGGCACAGACCATGGCTGCGCCCTCCTGCAGGTCCATGGGTCCCTACCTCCTCTCCTTGGCAGGCAAGTGGTCGTGGACACGGATTAGCCCTTCTGGAGCCAAGCCCACGCCGAGGTCCGGATTCTCGGTGGCTGTGGCCCCAAACCACCAGACGCTGCTCTTCGGAGGGGTGTGTGACGAGGAGGAGGAGGAAAGCCTGGAGGGGGACTTCCTCAACGACCTGCACTTCTACGACCCCGTCAGGAACCGCTGGTTCGCAGGGCAGCTGAAGGTAGCGTGGGCCCCCGGCCTGCAACACCTCCCCTGTCCCTGGGTCTGTGGAGCTCTGTAGTGCCATCGTCACCGTCTTCACCATCACTGAAGGCGGGGACCAGGTCGCCCCTGCCCTTGCTGCCAGCACAGGCTGGGAGTGCGGCTCGGGCTGCTGTCCTGGGGCTGCATCAGGTCGGGGGCCTCAGAAACAGAGCCCTAGGGCCAAAAAGGAGGGCGGTCCACCCCGTGGGGAAGACTGGCTCCGGACAAAGTGCCCTGGCGCCTCTGATGGGGGTCGGACGGCGTGAGTGCTGTGCTGTGGCTCGGTTCTCCGAGAGGTCACCCTGGCGGGGTGTGGCCCGGGACGAGGGCGGGCGCGGGGGTCCTCTGACACCTGAGCGCTCCCCGCATTGTGCTGCACGCTCTCCATCCGCAGGGGCCCAAGGCGGAGAAGAGGAGGCGCAGGCGGGGCAGAAAGGCGGAGCCCGGGGGCGCCGACAAGCAGGTGGCGAAGGGGCCCAGTGCCCAGGAGCCCCTGGAAGTGGTCAGGGAGGTGGTCTCAGAGGACGGGACCGTGGTCACCATCAAACAGGTGCTCGCTGCCCCAGGAGCAGCGGGACAGCTGGAGTCGGATGACGACGACGGCTCCGAGGAAGCAGGTATCGCCCTGGTGGAGCCCAGCCCCCGCTCCAATGCCATGCTGGCCGTGAAGCACGGGCGCCTCTACCTCTACGGTGGCATGTTTGAGGCCGGCGACCGCCAGGTGACCCTCAGTGACCTCTACTGCCTGGACCTCCATAAGATGGAGGAGTGGACGATCTTGGTAGAGACAGACCCAGGTGAGGGGGAGCGCCGTCCACCCTGCGCCCACAGAGAGTGCCTGCAGGCCCGGGGAGGGCATGGGCTCACCCCAACACCACTCGTGAGCCCCGGACCCGCCCCAGGCAGTGTGGCCTGGACGCCTGTTCTCCCCAAGGGGCCCTGTGTGCCTGGAGTGGACCCTCCTCCCCACCGCCCTGTCATACCACAGGCAAGCCACTGCTCAGTCCTGAGCTGAGGCTGAAGTACCTTCAGATCTTCAGTCTGGGGAGAGGCTTGGAGTGGCTGAGAGACCCTCCTGTCTCGGAGCACAGCCTCCCCGCCCAGCCCTGCTGTGAGAGGCAGGGATGAGGTGTTGGCCTTGAGCCCCAGACATGCCGGGTGGGCCCCGCGCTCACGTCCCGGTGTTTAGGCAGAGGGTGGCGTCCTCGGGGCAGCCGCGCTGACACTGGTTCTCCCCTTTGCCTCAAGAATCTCAGGAGTGGCTGGAGGAGACCGACTCGGATGAGGACAGCGAGGAGGCCGAGGGTGCCGAAGGTGGCGGGGAGGACGAGGAGGAGGAGGAGGAGGAGAGCGGCGAGGAGGGCGGGGGTGAGTGCTGGGACACTGGGGGGAGGGGGAGGGGAGGAGCCTGGGGCCAGGGGAGGGGCCCGCTGCCTCGAACTCACAGCTCCCCTCCTTTTTTTGGTAACAAGATTTTAAAGTTAACTAAGTTTTTGTTAAAGCTTACTTTGCTGTGTAGCTTAGATGGTAAAGAATCTGCCTGCAATGCAGGGGACCCGGGTCCGATCGCTGGGTCGGGAAGATTCCCTGGAGAAGTAAATGGCAACCCTCCCCAGTATTCTTGCCTGGAGACTCCCCTGGACAGAGAAGCCTGGTTGGCTACAGACCACGGGGTCACACAGAGCTGGACACGACCGAGCCACTAACACTTTGTTTCACTTCTTTCACTTTGCTGTGTAGATGTGCCCCCGAGGCAGGCAGCCGGCGTGCGTGTTTCTCACTGTGCGGAGGGCGTGTGAGCACTTGCTGTGAGCGGGGCCTGTGCTCTTTCCTCGTGCAGTCCTCCATGGAAGTGGGGTGCTCACACGCTCGCTCCGCAGGACGTGGGCCCCTTCCTCACTGAACATATTTCTCTCTCCTTCCCCACCAGAGGAGCACCCCTCAGTGGCACCTGGCGAGCTGTTCGCAGACTACCTGCCCAGGACGGAGCAGCACTGGCTGAGGTGTGCGCGGGACAGCGTCGGGCCCGGCGCCCCGGAGGGGAGGGTGCTGAGGGCCGCACAGGTCCTGGCCCAGGCCTTCTACGACGGCTCTGCTGGAAGATGGACTGAGGGAGGCGCGGTTCCCTGCGGCTTAAAATAAACTGACCTGGCCCGAGGCACTGCCCCTCTTCTGTGCTGCACATCTGGCTGGGCCTCTGGCAGGTCGGGGCCGGAGTGAGGGTGAGGGTGAGCTGCGTCCACGGTGCAGTGCTGGGTGGGACGCGGGGCTCACGGGGCTTCCCTTGGCAGGAGCAGGAGTCCAGCTCTGCCTGACTGCACGGTCAGCTGTCTCATTCGTGTCTAAAAGGTGCCGGTAGCCCCCTACCGCTTGCTGTACAATTTTCTTAGTTCTTTGGAAAATAAAGTGCCTGCCGGTGGGTGGTCTGATTGCTGTGCCGTCGGGCCTGGCCTGGGGTCTCCTGGTGTGTCTGCCGTGTCAGCATTGCCTGGGCCCTCCATGGGCCTCCTGCCTGCTCCGTGCTGTGCTGGCTGGCTGGTGAGCCCACCTCCCCTCCCCACCTTTGGATGGGCTCCACCCCTTTCTCTCACTGGCTCCCCAGGACTGAGACGGGGCTCCCCTGCGTGGAGAGGGGACTCGCCTGGGTGGAGTCGGGGCTTCCCTGGGTGGAGGGGGGCTCCCCTGGATGGAGTGGGGGCCCCCTGGATGGAGATGATCTGCCCTGGATGGAGTGGGGGCTCCCCAGGATGGAGGGGGGCTCCTCAGGATGGAGAGGGGGCTTCAGAGGGTGGAGGGGGGGCTCCCCAGGACGGAGTGGGGGCCTCCTGGATGGAGAGGATCTCCCCTGGATGGAGTGGGGGCTCCCCAGGACGGAGGGGGGCCCTTCTGGGTGGAGAGGGAGCAACCCAGGACAGGGAGGGGCCTCCCCAGGGTGGAGAGGGGCTCCCCTGTGTGAAGAGGGAGCTCCCCTGGATGGAGTGGTGTTTCCCAGGGTGGAGAGGGGATGCCCCAGGGTGGAGACAGGGCTCCCCTGGACGGAGTGGGGGCACTCCAGGGTGGAGAGGGGATCCCCTGGATGGAGCAGGGCCCCCGGGTGGGGAGGTGGTGCCCCTGGACAGAGGAATCTCCCCTTGGATTGAGGGGGAACTGCCCTGGACAGTGAGGGGACTCCCTTAGACAGGGGGGACTCCCTGGGTGGAGAGGGGCCCCTGGATGGAGAAGCGGTCCTCCCGTGAAGGGGCTCCCTGGAACGGGTGCAGGGCCCCTGGACGGAGAGGGGACTCGGGACTCCCCTGGATGGAGGTGGGTCTCCCCTGAAAAGATGGGGCTCCCTTGGATAGGGTGGGGGCTCCCCTAGACTGAGAGGGGGTACCTGGGACAGAAAAGGGGCTCCGCTGGAGTGACAGGAGGCTCCCTTGGACAGAGTGGGTAACCTAGGATGAAGGGGGACACCCTAGACAGATTGAAGGCTCTCCTGGACAGACAGAATTACCCAGGATGGAGTAGTTCTTGGGATGGAGAGGGGCTTCCCCTGGAAGGTGAGGGGATTCTCCTGGAAGGAGAGGGGCTTCCCCTGGAAGGGGAGGGGATTCTCCTGGAAGGAGAGGGGATTCTCCTGGAAGGAGAGGGGCTTCCCTGGAAAGAGGGGGGATTCTCCTGGAGGAGAGGAGCTTCTCTTGAAGCAGAGGGGATTCTCCTGGAGGAGAGGGGCTTCCCGTGGAAGGAGAGGGAATTCCCCTGGAAGGAGAGGGGATTGTCCTGGAGGAGAGGGGATTCTCCTGGAGGAGAGGGGATTCCCCTGGAAGGAGAGGGGATTGTCCTGGAGGAGAGGGGATTGTCCTGGAAGGAGAGGGGATTGTCCTGGAAGGAGAGGGGCTTCCCCTGGAAGGAGAGGGGATTGTCCTGGAGGAGAGGGGATTCTCCTGGAGGAGAGGGGATTCCCCTGGAAGGAGAGGGGCTTCTCCTGGAAGGAGAGGGGCTTCCCCTGGAAGGAGAGGGGAGTCTCCTGGAAGGAGAGGGGATTGTCCTGGAGGAGAGGGGATTCCCCTGGAAGGAGAGGGGATTCCCCTGGAAGGAGAGGGGCTTCCCCTGGAAGGGGAGGGGCTTCCCCTGGAAGGAGAGGGGATTCTCCTGGAGGAGAGGGGATTCCCCTGGAAGGAGAGGGGATTGTCCTGGAGGAGAGGGGATTCTCCTGGAGGAGAGGGGATTCCCCTGGAAGGAGAGGGGCTTCTCCTGGAAGGAGAGGGGCTTCCCCTGGAAGGAGAGGGGAGTCTCCTGGAAGGAGAGGGGATTGTCCTGGAGGAGAGGGGATTCCCCTGGAAGGAGAGGGGATTCCCCTGGAAGGGGCGGGGCTTCCCCTGGAAGGGGAGGGATTGTCCTGGAGGAGAGGGGATTCTCCTGGAAGGAGAGGGATTGTCCTGGAGGAGAGGGGATTCTCCTGGAGGAGAGGGGCTTCCCCTGGAAGGAGAGGGGATTCTCCTGGAGGAGAGGGGCTTCCCCTGGAAGGAGAGGGGGATTCTCTTTGAAGGAGAGGGACTTCCCCTGGAGGAGAGGGGCTTCCGCTAGAAGCAGAGGGGATTTTCCTGGAGGATAAGGCCTTCCCCTGGAAGGATAGGGGATTCTCCTGGAGGAGAGGGGCTTCCCCTGGAAGCAGAGGGGATTCTCCTGGAGGAGAGGGGCTTCCCCTGGAAGGAGAGGGAATTCTCCTGGAGGAGAGGGGCTTCCCCTGGAAGGAGAGGGTCTTCCCCTGGAAGGAGAGGGGATTCTCCTGGACGGAGAGGGGCTTCCCCTGGAAGGAGAGGTGATTCTCCTGGAGGAGAGGGGCTTCCCCTGGAGGAGAGGGGCTTCCCCTGGAAGGAGAGGGGATTCTCCTGGAAGGAGAGGGGCTTCCCTTGGAAGGTGAGGGGCTTCCCTTGGAAGGTGAGGGTATTCTGGAAAAAGAGGGGCTTCCCCTGGAAGGAGAGGGAATTTTCCTGGAGGAGAGGGGCTTCCCCTGGAAGGAGAGGGTCTTCCCCTGGAAGGAGAGGGGCTTCCCATGGAGGAGAGGGGATTCTCCTGGAGGAGAGGGGATTCCCCTGGAAGGAGAGGGGATTCTACTGGAAGCAGACGGGCTTCCCCTGGAAGGAGAGGGGCTTCCCCTGGAAGGAGAGGGGCTTCTCGTGGAGGAGAGGGGATTCCCCTGGAAGGAGAGGGGCTTCCCCTGGAAGGTGAGGGAATTCTCCTGGAGGAGAGGGGCTTCCCCTGGAAGGAGAGGGGATTCTCCTGGAGGAGAGGGGCTTCCCCTGGAAGGAGAGGGGATTCTCCTGGAGGAGAGGGGCTTCCCCTGGAAGGAGAGGGGGATTCTCTTTGAAGGAGAGGGACTTCCCCTGGAGGAGAGGGGCTTCCGCTGGAAGCAGAGGGGATTTTCCTGGAGGATAAGGCCTTCCCCTGGAAGGATAGGGGATTCTCCTGGAGGAGAGGGGCTTCCCCTGGAAGCAGAGGGGATTCTCCTGGAGGAGAGGGGCTTCCCCTGGAAGGAGAGGGAATTCTCCTGGAGGAGAGGGGCTTCCCCTGGAAGGAGAGGGGCTTCCCCTGGAAGGTGAGGGGCTTCCCTTGGAAGGTGAGGGGATTCTCCTGGAAAAAGAGGGGCTTCCCCTGGAAGGAGAGGGAATTCTCCTGGAGGAGAGGGGCTTCCCCTGGAAGGAGAGGGGATTCTCCTGGAGGAGAGGGGCTTCCCCTGGAAGGAGAGGGACTTCCCCTGGAAGGAGAGGGGGGATTCTCTTTGAAGGAGAGGGACTTCCCCTGGAGGAGAGGGGCTTCCGCTGGAAGCAGAGGGGATTTTCCTGGAGGAGAGGGAATTCTCCTGGAGGAGAGGGGCTTCCCCTGGAAGGAGAGGGGATTCTCCTGGAGGAGAGGGGCTTCCCCTGGAAGGAGAGGGACTTCCCCTGGAAGGAGAGGGGGGATTCTCTTTGAAGGAGATGGACTTCCCCTGGAGGAGAGGGGCTTCCGCTGGAAGCAGAGGGGATTTTCCTGGAGGATAAGGCCTTCCCCTGGAAGGATAGGGGATTCTCCTGGAGGAGAGGGGCTTCCCCTGGAAGCAGAGGGGATTTTCCTGGAGGATAAGGCCTTCCCCTGGAAGGATAGGGGATTCTCCTGGAGGAGAGGGGCTTCCCCTGGAAGCAGAGGGGATTCTCCTGGAGGAGAGGGGCTTCCCCTGGAAGGTGAGGGGCTTTATTGGTAGGAGAGTGGATCCTCCTGGAAGGTGAGGGTTCTACTGGAGGAGAGCGGCTTCCCCTGGAGCAGAGGGGCTTCCCCTGGAAGCAGAGGGGATTTTCCTGGAGGAGAGGCACTTCCCCTGGAAGCATGTGGGATTCTCCTGGAGGAGAGGGGCTTCCTGTGCAAGGATAGGGGAGTCTCCTGGAGGAGAGGGGTTTCCCCTGGAAGCAGAGGTGATTGTCGTAGAGGAGAGGGCCTTTTCCTGGAGGAGAGAGGCTTCTCCTGGAAGGAGAGGGGATTCTCCTGGAAGCAGATGGGCTTCCCCTGGGAGGTGAGGGGCTTCCCCTGGGAGGAGAGGGGCTTCCCCTGGAAGCAGAGGGGATTCTCCTGGAGGAGAAGGGATTCTCCTGGAGGAGAAGGGATTCCCGTGGAAAGAGATGGGATTCTCCTGGAGGAGAGGAGCTTCCCGTGGAAAGAGGGGATTCGCCTGGAGGCGAGAGGCTTCCCCTGGAAGCAGATGGGATTCCCCTGGAGGAGGGAAGCTTCCTCTGGAAACAGAGGGGCTTCCCTGGAAGGTGAGGGTTCTCCTGGAGGAGAGGGGCTTCCTCTGGAAGGAGAGGGGATTCTCCTGGAGGAGAGGGGCTTCCCCTGGAATGAGAGGTGATTCTCCTCAAGGAAAGGGTCTTCCCCTGGCAGTAGAGGGGATTCTCCTGGAGGAGAGGGGCTTCCTCTGGAAGGAGAGGGGATTCTCCTGGAGGAGAGGGGCTTCCCCTGGAATGAGAGGTGATTCTCCTCAAGGAAAGGGTCTTCCCCTGGCAGTAGAGGGGATTCTCCTGGAGGAGAGGGGCTTTCCCTGGAAGGAGAGGGGATTCTCCTGGAGGAGACGGGCTTCCCCTGGAAGGTGAGGAACTTCCCCTGGTAGGAGAAGGGATTCTCCTGGAAAATGGGGGTTCTACTGTAGGAGAGGGGCTTCCCCTGGAAGCTGAGGGGATTCTCCTGGAGGAGAGGGGCTTCCCCTGGAAGCCGAGGGGATTCTCCTGGAGGAGAGGGGCTTCCCCTGGAAGGTGAGGGACTTCCCCTGGTAGGAGAAGGGATTCTCCTGAATAGTGGGGGTTCTACTGTAGGAGAGGGGCTTCCCCTTGAAGCCGAGGGGATTCTCCTGGAGGAGAGGGGCTTCCCCTGGAGGAGAGGAGCTTCCTCTGGAAACAGAGGGGCTTCCCCTGGAAGGAGAGGGGATCTCCTGTAGAAGAAGGGCTTCCCCTGGAAGGAGAGGGGATTCTCCTGGAGGAGAGGGGCTTCCCCTGGAAGGAGAGGGGCTTCCCCTGGAAGGTGAGGGGATTCTCCTGGAAGGAGAGGGGCTTCCCCTAGAAGGAGAGGGGATTCTCCTGGAGGAGGGGCTTCCCCTGGAAGGTGAGGGGATTCTCCTGGCAGCAAAGGGGCTTCCCCTGGAAGGAGAGGGTATTCTCCTGGCGGAGAGGGGCTTCCCTTGGAAGGAGAGGGGATTCTCTTGGAAGGTGCGGGTTTTCCTGCAGGTGAGGGGCTTCCCCTGGTGGAGAGGGGCTTGCCCTGGAAGGAGAGGGGATTCTCCTGGAAGGTGAGGGTTCTACTGGAGGAATGGGCCTTCCCCTGGAAGCAGAGGGGATTCTCCTGGAGGAGAGGGGCTTCCCTTGGTAGGAGAGGTGATTCCCCTGGAAGAAGGGATTCTCCTGGAATGTGACAGTTCTCCTCCAGAAGAGGGGCTTCCTCTGGAAGTGAGGGTCTTCCCCTGGCAAAAGAGGGGCTTCCCATGGAAGAAGAGGGGATTCTCCTGGAAGGTGAGAGTTCTGGAGGAGAGGGTCTTCTCCTGGAAAGAGAGTGGTTCTCCTGGAAGGTGAGGGTTTTCCTGGAGGAGAAGGGCTTCCCCTGGAAGGAGAGGGGATTCTCCTGGAAGGTGAGGGTTCTCCTGGACGAGAGGGGCTTCCCCTGGAGGAGAGGGGCTTCCCCTGGAAGGAGAGGGGATTCTCCTGGAAGGTGATGGTCCTCCTGGAGGAGAAGGGCTTCTCCTGAAGGAGAGGGGCTTCCCCTGAAGGAGAGGGGTTTCTCCTAGAAGGAGAGGGGATTTGCCTGGATTGAGCTGGGGCTCTCCTGTACAGAACAGGGGCTTCCCTTCATGGGGCAGGTTCAGTGCAGTGTCCTCCTTCCTTTGCCCTCATGGGGTCCTCCTGTTCTGGTCTCCCCTGCCTGGCCTTGCTGTCTCTGTCCTGCTGCTCCCTTGGGTGGCCAGTACCGCAGTGAGTCTGTGCCCACGCCTTCACATCCCCAGTGTGGGGGCACAGTCTGTGTCCCAGAGGTAGTGTTCCTGGGCTCATGGACACGCGGTGCAAGCACGGCTTTGTCTCTGGTTTTACAGAGACAAAGGCAGCTGCGCTTGCTTCCTTTCAGGCTGAGTCAGAGACATGGTTGGTAACTGGGGCCTGTGGTTTCTTGGTCTTGCTTCCTGCCGGGTTCCTGATGTGGGCAGCTCTGGGCAGAGCAAGACCGGCCAGCCTCAGCCTGGCTGCCCGTCACTCCGCCCTTGTATGGGGTCCTCCTCTTACCAAACTGCCTGGTAGAAAACCCGTGTCCCCCATGAGACTCATGACACCAGGACAGTATAAGCTGGGTGTCGTGAGCTGGCCACGTGTGGCCGTGGGCACAGGGGTTATGATGTGTGGCAGGCACTGTACGTCAAGTTTCCGAGACAAAAGCAGGAAGAGCTGGAGGCGAGCCCTTGGGTGAGCTGAGCTTCACCCAGAGGAGATGGCGTCCGCCCAGGGGCCTGGGGGGACCCGCAGGCCCGGTCCTGCTGCTGGGTCAGGAAAACCCAAACTAAGAAAGGGCGAAAGACAGAGGCAGCTCGTTTCACTCTCCCCAACATTCGTCGGCTTCAACAAGTCCGTCATGTCCCAGGCTTGTTACCTGGACCTTTCCCTGGGGCTCTCGGGAATGTTCTCTTGGGTTTTTAAGTGGGGTGGCCATATGACTTACTGTCCAAAGTGGAACTCTAGAAATAAAAGGGAGCCGTTTGATGAACAGGCCAGCACACTGGGGGACTTTCACCGGGCCGTCCAGGAGTCTGGGCACCCGCCCTGCGCTCTGCACACTTCCCGAGGGAGTCGTGGGCTTCCTGAAGGTGGGAAAGTGGAGAGTGCCCTTATGCTCCCACAGAGCCCCCACGGAGGGCGTCCAGCAGGGAAGCGGGCCCACAGTTGCATTCCTGCAGCCACACCGAGCTCTTCTGCACGGACCCCATATTCCCTGTCGGTTGTCTGGATGCAGCTCCAGCTCCCAGCGTGGGGGCGGCCCCGCCCCGTTCTCCACAGCCCAGCCGAGCAGCCCAGGTCTCTCGGTTTCTCTGCCCTGGTTTTCACAACTTGAGCTCAGAAGCAGCTGTCAGGGGACAAGATGCCTCTCGCGAGGCTGCTCTGGGGTTAATTAAAGCCTGCCAGCGCTCCACACCACTGGGGCTGCCACCACTCCTGTTCTTCCCTGTCCCGCGTGTCCACCAGGGACGTGTCCGGCAGTGGCGGGTCAGCCGGCCTGGCCCGGAGGGAGCCCGTGGATGTGCTTGTTGGGAAACCCGGGGTGCCAACAGGTTGACCGGCCGGCCTGCGGGGCAGTCCGGTCTTTGACCACAGTCTGGAAACTGGTTAAAAACTAGCTTGCGGAGCCCGTCAGCCCCAGGGTGTGATGGTCTTGGCGGAACCCACCTGGGATTCCCTGGGTGCAGGGAAATGGCAGCCATTCAAGCGGGCGCTGCTCCGCTTTTCAGGGGTGCTGCCGGCAGCCGGACGCGGGATGGGATGCCAGCCTGCCTGCGGTGAGACCCCTGCCTCGAATGATGGGCGTTTGTGCTGCCCCTGTTTTGCACGCGGCTCAGGGTGTTTGCATGTGAATGAAAACCTGTGCGGGTACCTGCCTGCACGGGTACCATCTGTGTCCTGCAGTGCCCGGAATGTACCAGAGGTCTCTGACCTTTACCAAGTGTCGCGGACGGAATCACAGGACACACACCCAGCACAGACGACGCGCGGAGCTGCGAGGAGCAGGCATGTTTATTTGGTTCTCTCCAGGGCTGCGGCAACCACGCGGTAGTAAAAAAAAAAAATAGAACCAAAGATGTACAAAAACATGGAACATCCCTTTAGAATGTAACAGCATCAGAAATGTATCTTCTGCAGATCCTCCCTCCCTCTCCTGTGTCCCCCACTCCCCCGAAGAAGACCCCCAAACTCAACCCAACTGGGAAAAGGAACAGGGGGTGAGTCTGTAACAGAAAAAAAAAAAAAAAAAAGAACTGAATTTAACTGGAACATGCTCTAATCTTTAGTTTATTTCTGGTTAAAAATATAGCAATCCAGTGCAGTGTAGTAAAGAAATCTGCTCGAAACGCAGCAGAGAGACAGCTGAACAGAAGCAGAGCAAGCAGAGCCCACGGGCGACAAGCCCTGGGCCTTCCCAGGCTGAGTGCGGGCCCCACACACGCATCCGCGCACGTGGCCCGCCAGGCGGGCACCCAGACGGTCTGGGACCTTGGTGTTTAGTTTGGACGGTGGACAGCGCTGGCGGCAGACACACCAGAACCTGGTCTTGCGGGGCTGAAACAAGTACGTTGCATATTCTGGAGGTGGATATGTCATGACTGCTCAGGAGCTGTCAAGCCCCCCTGGGTTGCGACCACATTCCTGTCCTGGGACCCGACCAGCCTCCAAGTGCGCGTGAGGCATCTAGGAAGAAAACGCGTGTCTGCCGGGGCAGTGGAGGCAGGCACAGGATGAGAATGTGGAGACTGCGGGCTCAGAGACAGCCAGAGAGGACCACGTGGCGTGGGGGCCGACCGGGCTGTGGACCTCGGCAGGAGCCAGGACTGTGGACCTCGGCAGGAGCCTGGACAGTCATCTTGCGCCCGCAGTGCACAAATGCCACGTGCTGGGGCCCAGGCCCAACGGCAGGCTGTCCCCGCGAGGCCTCTCCCTCGTCCCCAACCACAGTGCTCCCCCTCTCCTGCGTCCAGTGCCAGTCCACTGCGCAGCAGCCCTGGGAGCCTGGGTCGGTGGGAGAGGGAGAGACAGTGAGAAAAATAAGGACTTGGCTGTAAGACTCGGTGTGGGGAGGCGGCCTCGCGAGGAGGGCCGTGGGGCAGTGCCAGGGACCGGGGTGTGATGGCTTCACGGGCAGGAGAGAGGGCAGATGCCTGCCTCCGCTCCTCGTGTGCAGCAGAGGTCTGAGACGGAACAAGGCCCAGGGGGATGCCCACGCCTATCACCCACTCGTCCAGAACAGGAACGCAGGGTTACTGGACTCCCTGTGTGCGGCCCATCCCCAGCTGATGGCCCCCGCCCCACCCCGTCCCAGCCCCCCACGGCTGGACCACCACATCCTCTGCCCAGGCTGCCCCCTCCACGTCCCAGATGGAGTGTGATGACGACGACGATTTTTTTTTTTTTTTTTTTTTTGCCGTGGACTTGCCGGGATCCCTTTTCTTTCCACGTCAAGCTGGAGGGTCGGCGTGCTGGCCTCCTTCTGCCATGCCACACAGCATAGTGTTATACAAGCAAGGAACTGTGGCTAAAATCCAAAAAACATTACCCAGAAAAAAAGGCAAACTGTGAGTAATACCCAATCGTGTGGTTCTGTGAAAAGACTCGGAAGTTGTCATTGGGTGTCCAAGTGACGAGCCTTCCCTTTTGTTGTTTCGCTTTGAAACGTCTCCCGTTTGTACCCCAACTGTTTTTTGCGAACGTGACAATCTCAGATGAAAAAGTTAATAAACAAAATGGCGACTCCGATGTTTAGCAAGATCACCATGGCAACCAGGATCGGCGCAGAGCCCTGGAACAGAAGGAGAAAAGGTGAGGTGAGCCTGAGGCCGCTCCCCTCCTCCTGAGCCAAATTAGGGGTTCCCAGGGGGCTGGGGGGGACGGACATGGATCGCTGAGGAACCAGTCAGAGGCTCCCACGAGCGTCCAAGTCGGGACTCTGAAGCCCTTCAGGCCCGCACCTCTCCTGCCCCGGGTCTCTGAACACAGTCGCTCCCTGGCCTACGGTGTCGCTGCCTCCAGCTCTGCACAACCAGGCTTCAGAAGCGGCCCCTCCACCCAAGCGTGGCCCCAACCCAGGGAGGGCGGAGCTCTCCCAGTCCTCTCCACAGGCTTGTGGTGTGCAGCCGCCGGGAGCCCCCTGTGCAATCCTGGGACACGAAGCCCACCAGGGCACGCGGACCCCAGCCCTTCCCTCCCTGGACCTCAACCCTCTGCAGGCCCCAGGGCTATACAGGAAAAAACAGAGTGGCTGCCCTGGCCACCCCAGGTCTCCGTGGGAAGCCCTTCCATGGAAGGGTTCCGCAGTGGTGGTGCTCCCGTAAGTAGCTTTGTCTTAAAGCACCCAAGACGCGCTTTAAGAGGTTTTAAAGCAGGAGCACGGTTCAGGGGGCTAAGTATAAAGCCCTTCCTGCATCTCCCACCCTGCCCATTGCTCGGCTTCCTAAACTAACCGCGTGCGTGTGCACACACACCACACACGTTTCTGAAGGAGAGCTGGGCGCTTGGTCCGTGAGGACCACCTGGGTTCAGAGAGGGCGGGCGTGTCTCAGGACAGCCCTCCACTCGGACACAGGCTCACACTGGCTGCTGGGGACTGGGCACTCTGCGAGGGGCCCTAAGGGCTGGTCACACCGGGCATCTGTCAGCCGCTGGGCCGTGGTTGGAAGTTTCATGGGTCCTGCCTGCCGCCATGAGGTCGAGGAGGCAGGGAGTGTCTACTTCCAGGTGGGAGCCAGGGGTGGGGGGAGCAAGGGACCTGGGGGGGGGGTCCCTCCGGGGTGCAAGAGCCCCAGCGCTCAGTCTGGCCCAGGTCTCTGTCCTCTCCTCCAAACTGCCTGCCCTCCGCGGGGGGCATGCAGGAGACCACGTGGACTTCACAGCTGAGCAGGAGGCGCCCCACCCCCAACAGGCCCGAGGAAACTGGGTCACAGCCCCGCCCTGGGTATCTGATCCCAGGGGCCTGAGGCACTGTATCCATCTCACCCACGTAGGAGCGGACACGCCTGTGTCCCACCTGCTCTGTCTGGCCTCTGGGTTTCCGTCCAAGACACAGAACTTTTCTTAAAGGTGAGGACAGCAGGGGGAGAGGTCCGAGAAAGCTGGAGTAAGGTCTGGGGGTGGGCGTTCCAGGATGCCCATTTCTTTTGGGGGAGCTTTCAGAACCACCCAGGCGCTTTTGCTGGAAAGATGGCCCGGGGGAGTAACCCTCTCATGGAACTGTCAGAGGCAGATGGGGAATCCCCGTAGGTGGGCTTCCTGCGGGGGAGGGGCCTGAGAGCTGGATGGGCGGGGTCGGGCTCTCGCCGTCCACCCCCCATCCCCGACCCCGCTCCGGACAGCTGGTGCCCACTCACTGTGCTGGCCTTGAGCTCGTCCCCGTTCTCATCGTCAGACTCCAGCGCTACGGGCGAGGACCTCTGGGGCGGGGAGAAGGTCAAGTCCCAGCGCAGCAGCCGCGGCTCCGCCCTGTCCCCCAGCCTCAGGCTCTCCAGCCTCTGCACTGCGGGCTCCGCGCAGGGGGCCGGCCTGGCGTGCTCCTTGTTCTGGGACTTGGACCGCAGTCTCTGGGCCCCGAAGGCCCGGTCCTCGGGGCGGTGGTCCTCCCCGGGGCCCCGACCGGCGGCCCCCTTGCTGTAGCGTCTTTTCGGGGGGTGCACGTCCTGTGCGTACGAGTCCATCCTCAGCAGGGGCTTCATCTCCATCTCGTAGTTGCTCAGCTTCTCCTCGTCCAGCTCCAGCAGCTTGGGGCCCCCGGGGCCGGGGTTGCCGGCCCGGTGGTGGGAAGTCCAGGAGAACGTGGTGGGGGACTCCGTCCGCCGCTCCCGGGGCTTGGGGTTGCCGGACTGCTTGTGGCCCGCGCCCCGGGTGCGGAAGTCATCGGCCGGCTGGCCGCTGCGGAGGACGCCGCTGCGGACGCCGCGGGAGCCCCCGGCCTTCTCCTCGGCCCAGCTGTTGCGGGTGTAGTCCCCTCCCCTACCCTCCAGCAGCATCTGGATGTCCCCGCCCCGCTCCTCGTCCACCGAGACCTGCCGGGAGAAGTGGGCCATCTTGTTCCTCGCGGCGGGGGCCGGGGGTGGGGTGGCCGTGGGGCTGGCGGGGAAGCTCTGCAGGGGGCTGTCGTCGGGGGTCAGGTCCGAGGGGGTGGTGCCCTTGCGGTACAGCTCGGGGCTCTCCTGCTGCGGGGGCGTCCCCGTGGAGGTCACCTCGATGTCGTCGCTGGAAAGCTGATGCTTCGGCCGCTGGTACTCGAGCCCTGTGGCAGGGAGGAGACAGGTGCCGGCGGGCAGGTTACTCGGGGGTTCTGTGCTCAGGCCCAGAGGGGACCAGGATTGGGCCAGGCAGCACTCACTGCCTGCCAGCAGGTGGGGGGGGGTGGGCAGAGAAAGTGGGAGGACAGTGTTCTCAAAGTCCCGAGGAGACCCCCATCCCCATCTGTGGACACTTTTGAGGGTGACCGGATCAGGATGATGGGGTGGCCCCCAGCTGCAGAGGTGACCCGAGGCCCGAGACTGCATCCCCAGGCTGCACCCCCATGCATTCCTGCCGAGGACAGAACGTCTTGTGCTGGGTGACCCTCTGCAAGGCAGGACGTGGAGTTTAAGTGACAGTCCCACTGCCCCTGCCCCATCTTGGGTCCTGGGGTTCTCCAGGCCGCTGTGAAGGCAGGACTGAGAGCAGAGCTCCAGAGGGTAGTCCCAGGACAGATCCGACCCCAGCACCTCAAGAGCCGTCCAGTCGCTCTGGGAGACGTGCATCTAGAGGAGTGATCCTGAGCTGCGTGAGGAGGGTGGCGGGTGGGCTGCCAGGACCTCGGCCTGGGCAGACCCTTGGACCAGTCACCCCCCTGCTCCCGAGGAGGGAGGAGGGTCCCCGGTCTGGCTGACTTGAGGGGCTTCTAACTCCTTTCATCCACTCCCCGCTCCAAGAGCACAGGTGGACACCCCCTGAGTGTCTCCGAGCTTCACTGACCAGCTCGGCCACCAGCTCGGTCATGTGTGGCTGCTGATGTTTAAATGTGGACTGAAGAGCAGGCTAGGGGCTTCAGTGGTCACAGTTTCTGTGTGGCGGGCAGCCACCTGGTCGGGCAGATCAGGGACAGAGTTTTAGAACAGCCCTGGGGGGTGCAGAGCACACCGGAGTCTTGGGGGACAGGCAGGCAGGAGGAATGCAGTGGGCTGGCAGGGGGCTCTGGGGCACAGCCCGTGGGAGACATCCAGGGACCCTGGCCACGCGGACTCACCATTTTCCCGGTGCTGGAAGGAAGGGGAGAACTCTTTGGCAGTGATCCGGGCGATGCGCGCCTCCTCCTGGGCCTTCTGGGCCGCGGTGAGGGCTGCCTCCGCCTTGGCCCGGGAGTGGGAAGTCCTGGGTGGGGGAGACGGGAGGGCAATGAGGGCCCAGGATGGGCCAGGACAGGGTGCCTGACACCTCACTCACCCACACAGTCCCACCAGGGCCTCGGTGCCCTCCAGCCGCTGCGGGCACAGGGCAGGCCACACTCGAGAGTGGAACCTGGCCTGGGACGAGCCCAGTCCTGCCTGAGGAGTGTTCCTCCTCCCCGGGTCCTGGCCACAGACTAGACCCCTGGCTGACTCGTCTCAGCCTCCAGGGGTGGGCTGGTGCTCAGTGTGGCCCTGACCAGAGACGGGGATTCTGGGGGTGGCTATTCCCTGATGGACAGGGCAGCCTGGCATGCTGCAGTCCACGGGGTCGCAAAGAGCCAGACATGACTGAGCGACTGAACTGAACTGAACTGATGCCACCGCCACCAGCGCTCAGAGTGGGCCATGCTCCAGGTGGCCGGCCTGGAGTAGGAAGGGGCAGGACCCGCCAGCCTGGCATAGAGAGGGTGCCAGGGCCCAAGGAGTGTGGCCTGCCTGCACACCAGCTCTGACCTGCCCCAGGCGACTGCTTAGCCTCTGTCCCACCCTGTGTGAAGGGGTGCTGAGCCAAGAGCTGCGCAGCTCCTGTTCCCAGGTCACAGGACAGGATGGGTTTGCTGGCCCCTGGCCCCCAGCCCAGCATTTCTTCCCCCCAGACCCTGTCCCGGCCACCACAGTGCCTCCGCAGGCTGGTGCTGCCAACCCTGTGGACGTGGAGGAGACACACCTAGGGGGTCTGAGAAAACCTCCCAACGTGGGTGGAAGCCATGGTCTCCAGGCGCTGAGAGAAGGTGAGGCCCGACTTCCCTTAGCACTCAGGGTGATGGTTCTCCGCAGTCGCTCGGATTTGGTGATGGCATTGCCCTCATGTGGGGGCACAGGCCCAGCGTGGGGACCTCACACCCCAGGGTGGATGCGGGAGCCACAACTCCAAATGAGCTTGATGTACGGCCCAGAAACTTCCAGAAGGACAGCCTTCGGCCCAACGCTCGGACCTGTCCCTCCCCAGCTGAGTCCGCATGAGACACGCTGGGGGCAGGGCTGGGTCACCCAGATGGAGGGTCTCACCTGCCTCTGGGTTCCACTTGTTCCTGCCTCCTGTCCTGGCTTCAGGGGCCTGCTTCCCAACCACCAGTCCCCTGAGACGATTGCAGCCTGCCCCGCCAAGGGGCCTCCTCCCTCCCCCGGAGTGCTCTGAGCAGCCTGGCCACACACCCCTCAGTGCCCATGGGACCCGCTCCATGGGTTCCACCTGGAGACCCCTCACTCCTTGTAAGCCACAGGGTTCTGTTTTTTTCAGAATGCCCCTGTGCTAACCAGGACGAGTTTACAAGAAAAAAACAGGGTGTGACATACACAGAGAGTGTGCACGTCATCACGTGAGCAGGAGTGCAGGACCCAGAGCAGCCGCCTCCAGGCTCCCCCTGCCCCCCAGCCCGCCGTCTCACCTGGAAGCCGGCCGCTAAGACAGAATTAACCGTAAAAGTGCAGTGTTGGGGAAATTCTTCCCTTCACACAGTTTCCGAACGGGGAAAGACCGAGTCCCTCAGTGTGGCTGCCGCCCGGGCCCCTCGGAGTGGAAGTGGAGAAGCAGCGCCCCGTGGACGATCCCTAGGGGAACCCGTGGTTGTCATCATGACAGACGAGGGGCAGGAAGCTTGGGGGGCGGCAGAGCCAGTAACGCGGGACCAATTTCGAACACGGAGCTCATCGGTTGTCATCAGTTGATGAGCCATGGCTGCAGCCCACGGGCTCCCGCGGGGTGTCCCCCACCTGCACCCCTGAAGGCACAGGGCATGTCTGTGGCCCTCAGGGGCTGTCCCGTCCGCCCTGATGAGGGCACGGCTGGCCGAGGCCCGTGTTCACTTTGAGAACTGGCAGGGTCACGTCAGACCCGGCGAGGGCCACTGTGAGGCCCCGGCCACCCAGGCCCATCTTGGGGCCAGAGCCCTGGGGACAGAGGGGCAAGAACCAAGGCAGGGTTTCCGGCTGCGGGGGTCCCATCGGGTGAGCCAGCTCCCCTCCACGTCTCCCCCTCCTTCTCTGTCTGTCTGCCGCATGGGACCCGGTGAGCGACCCCTTCATGGAAACCCCGACCTGGAGACCAGGACACCCTGAAATCGTACTCGAAGTGCTCCACCTGCTTCCTCCTTCCCCTCAGCAGGGGCCCACAGTTTTTGTCTGACCCCATGAGGCCCCACAGCCCCACACACGCTGGACTGGACCGACGGTCCAAGACTCACACCATCTTGGACTGACGGTGTGACCTGGTTCCTGTAAGGCAGGAAGCTTCCATAGCTGAGAGGGCTGTGGTCGGGGCAGGACGCCAGCTCCCTTGGAACCTGCCCGTGGGCCGGGGCTCGCCTCAGCTGATGCTGCAGCTTCTCCAGAATATGCCAGGGGCTGGCTTTTGTAGTAATACTTTATTGAGATATAACTCAGAGTGTGTGTGTGTATATATATATATATTATATATATAATATATATGTAATAGTGTGTATATACATAGAACAGTGTGTGAATATATATATCGGTGTGTGTATATATAATTCTGTGTATTCATATATAATAGCATGTGTGTGTGTGTAATAGTGTGTATGTATATATATAATAAGTAGTGCAGTGGTAAAGTGGAGAAGGCAATGGCACCCCACTCCAGTACTCTCGCCTGGAAAATCCCATGGACGGAGGAGCCTAGTAGGCTATAGTCCATGGGGCCGCTAAGAGTCGGACACGATTGAGTGACTTCACTTTCACTTTTCACTTTCATGCATTGGAGAAGGAAATGGCAACCCACTCCAGTGTTCTTGCCTGGAGAATCCCAGGGATAGGGGGGAGCCTGGTGGGCTTCCGTCTATGGGGCCGCACAGGGTTGGACATGACTGACGTGACTTAGCAGCAGCAGTGGTAAAGAATCTGCCTGCCAATGCAGGAGACGCAAGAGATGAGGTTCAATCCCTGGGTTGAGAAGATCCCCTGGAGGAGGAAATGCAACCCACTGCAGTATTCTTGGCTGGAGAATCCCATGGACAGAGGAGCCTGGTGGGCTACAGTCTATGGGGTCACAAAAGAGTCGGACACGACTGAGCACACATCCACACACACATGTATATAATAATGTGTCTATATATAGTGTGTGTGTCTATATAACAGTGTCTGTGTATACACATTAGTGTGTGTATATTGTATGTTAGTGTATTATTTAATAGTGTGTGTGTATATATATAATTGTGTGTATATAATAGTGTGCATGTATATACTGTAGTGTGTATATATAAAATCGCATGTGTATCTGTAATAGGGTATCTATAACAGTGTGCGAATATGTATAATTGTGTGTACATCTATAATAGTGTGTGTGTATGTATAAATATAATAGTATATGTATATATATAAAAGGGCTTCCCTGGTGGCTCAGTGGTAAAGGATCCGCCTGCCAATGCAGGAGACGTGGGTTCAGTCTCTTGGGTGGTAATAGCCCCTTGAGGAGGAAATGCAACCTACTCCAGTATTCTTGCCTGGAAAATCCCATGCTTAGAGGAGCCTGGCTGGCTACAATTCTTGGGGTCACAAACGAGTTGGACATGACTTAGTGACTAAACAACAACAATATGTATATAACAGTGTGTGTCTGTATAATATATGTACATGTGTATATATGTGTGTATATATATGTATGTATCTGTAACAGTGTGTGTGTGTATATAATACTGTGTATCTATAATAGTGTGTGTCTATATCATAGTGTGTCTATGTGAGTTTGGATATATAATAGTGTCTGTATACATATATATAGTTAAGTGAAAGTGAAGAAAGTGAAGCTGCTCAGTCATGTGCGACTCTGTATGACCCCATGGACTGTAGCCCACCTGGCTCCTCCGGCCATGGGATTTTTCAGGCAAGAATACTGGAGTGGGTTGCCATTTCCTCCTCCAGGGCATCTTCCCCACCCAGGGATTGAACCTGGGTCTCCTGCACTGCAGGCAGACTCTTTACCATCTGAGCCACCAGTGAATCCCATACATACACACACACACACACACACACACAATGGTGTATATATAAAAATGTGTATATATAAAATAGGGTGCATATATAATTGTATATAATAGTGTGTATCTATAATAGTTTGTGTATATATGTTTATAATAGTGTGCATGTCTATAATACTGTGTCTATATAATAGTGTGTGTCTATAAAATTGTATCTATATAATAATGTCAGTATATATAATAGTGTATCCATATAATAGTGTTTGTATCTATATAATAGCGTGTATACCATATCTAAAATAGATAGCCAATGGGAATTTGCTGTATGGCTCAGGAAACTAAAACAGGGGCTCTGTATCAACCCAGAGGGGTGGGATGGGGAGGAAGATGGGAGGGAGGTTCAAGAGGCTGGGGGTATATGTATACCTATGGCTGATTGATGCTGAGGTTTGACAGAAAACCATAAAATTCTGTAAACCAATTATCCTTCAATTAAAAAATAAATTAAGAAAATAGTGTATATATACATTAGTGTGTGTATATACGTGTGTGTATATATACATGGATATATAGTATATATATTATATACACACAACTATTATATATACACACACTATTATATATAAAATACTGTGTATCTATGTAACAGTGTTACAGTGTGTTGTATATAATATATACGTAATAGTGTGTGTGGAAGATCCCCTGGAGAAGGAAGTGGCAGCCCACTCCAGTTTTCTTGCCTGGAAAATCCCATGGACCGCAGAGCCTGGTAGGTTACCGTCCATGGGGTCTCAGAGAGTCGGACACGCCTGAGCGACTTCACTTTGACTTTCATATATAGAATAGTGACTATATAACTCGCCATCTGGGGAGTACAATTCCGTGGTTTTAGTCCATTCGTGGAGCTGTACTACAGCCACTGCAGTCAATCTTAGGGTCTTCTACCCACCCCCAAAGACCCCGCTCCCTCTATCAGTCACCCCCATCTCCCCCAGAGCCTCCCCACCAGCCCTTGGTGGTCAGCAGGGTTGCCCGCTGTGGGCGTTTCATGCATGTTTGAGTTGACCGAGGGAGACGCACGTCACAAGGGCGCCACCTGGGAGGTCGTGGGGCAGGGGCGTCCGGCACGTCCACAGGCCACGCAGCCACCACCCCTGTTCAGTGCCGGGACCTTTGCACCAGCCCCAAACAGCCGCCTCCCCAGGGTAGTCACTCCCACCTGCACCCCCAGCCCAGCACCAGGGGTCTGAGCCTCAGTTCAGCCCCTCCCATCGCTGCGTGGAGACGGTGACCCCCTCCCAGGGGGAGCGGCGGGCGAGTCCCGGGCCTGCTCCTGGGGTCTCCACGGTGACCCCCTCCCGGGGGGAGCGGCGGGCGAGTCCCGGGGCTGCTCCTGGGGTCTCCACGGTGACCCCCTCCTGGGGGGAGCGGTGGGGTGAGTCCCGGGGCTGCTCCTGGGGTCTGAGTGGAGCGCCGCCGCCACCCTGTGCTGTCCCTACTCCCGGGGACCCGGGGTCGTCACCTGGCTAACGAGTGTCCCCCAAGCCGGTGACGTCCACGCTGAGCCTCCTGAAGGCCCTCAGACGTGACGCCGGGACGGGCCTGGCCCCCAGGGTGAGTGTGCTCCTGTCACAGACAATGGAACCCTGAGAAGTAAACGTGTCCGGGTTGTGAGCCGAGCAGTGGAAGCGCCTCAAGCGAGGAGGCTGCAAGAACAGGAGGGCCAGGAGGCTGAGGGTGGGGACAGGGCTCGTGTGTCTCCAGGTGTGCCTGTCATCGGAGCGGGTGCCTCGAAGCCCTAAGAGTTCCAGGGACAAGGTAGGTGATTAAATCGTTACTCCCACTGGGGGTTGGAAGCAAAGAAAAAAGTGTGGGAGACCCTGTACGTTCACGTCACTCCAGAAAGCAGGTTTGCTTAGCCCCAACACCATGCAATAGGAGCAGGAGACATACCTTAAAACAGCAGAACGGTGGTGGCATGAGACCCGCTCCCTGCCCAGGGGACTCAGGCAGTTACTGATTCCTAGGACGTGTTCATTAAAGCTATAAGGAAAAGGCGACATGATACTGAAGCCTGGGATGATGTCCCATTTTTAGCATATGTTACCACCTTTTCGCTCATTTCCAATGCCTCACAACAGTCCTGGATTGACCAAGCAGGGACAAGAAGACTCCCCTGCCCAACCTGGAGGAGAAGCTGAGGATGGAAGCCTGACGCCTACTCAAGAATGAGGAAGAAGGTGGTCTTTTTCTCCTCCCCAGTTTTCCTTTGATTATAGAGCTGTAGCCCACCTTCTCGCCCACCCACCTGTAAGCCTCACAAGCTTCCTGTTCTAATAAGCCGCTTCTTATCTATGGCATTGTGTGCTCGTGCGCGTGTGCTAAGTTGCTTCAGTCATGTCTGGCCCTTTGCAACCCCATGGACCGTAGCCCACCAGGCTCCTCTGTCCATGGGGATTCTCCAGGCAAGAACGCTAGAGTGGGTTACCAGGCCCTCCTCCAGGGGATCTTCTTGATCCAGGGATGGAACCCGAATCTCTTATGTCTCCTACATTGTCAGGTGGGTTCTTTACCACTAGTGCCCCCTGGGAAGCCCTATCTATGACTTTGCCTCTTGCTAACTTCTTTCCATGCTGAGCAGGCTGATGCATGAACAGACAGTGGGGTATTCTAGGGTCAGGAAGAAGGAAGGACGCGGGCTGAGCACAGAGAGGGTGCTGGAGGGCCAGGGCCGGGGAAGGACTCTAAGCTCCCCAGGGCCCAAGGCAGGCTTGAAACAGCATCGATCCCATTCAGGGGGTTTGCCGGACAGAATCAAAGCCTCGGCTCAGGAGAGAGGTGGCCAGCCTGGGCTCTGGGCCTGGAGGAAGCGTCTTGGCTTCCAGGCTTCCTCAATGCAGGATGGGGAGCCACACAGGCTGAGTCCAGCACTAAGAGTGGAAGGCTGGAATGACCCAGGGACCAGCACTGTGGGCCCGGAGGGGACAGTGCGCGTCCGAGTAGGTTTGGTGACTCCGCGTCGACACCCCTCCCCCCCCTCCAGGGAGCACCCCTGACGCCCGCTAACGGCAGGTCCCCACACTCACTGTGACAAATGCCGATGCTGGAGCCCAGGGATGGGGCGGCAGGAACAGGACCGCGGGGGAGCACAGGCAGGGCAGGTCCCTGGGGCAGAGGCAGGGCCAGACTGCGGGCCATGGGGGATGTGGCATCGAGGAGGGTTTGTGCGCTGTGAACTAGTGGGGCTGCTGGTCCGTCATTAGAGGAATGGCGTGAACCTTGCTGTATCAGCGCCCACTTCGAAGAACTCAGTGCAAATCCCCTCAGCGGTCAGGCCAACAGGCGTCACCTAGTGCATCTCTGCACACACATCCTGTGTAAACACACGTGTGCCATCCCCTGTCCCAAGGGAGACGTGGCTCAGACACGACAGCAGCTCTGGGGACGCGCTCATCCAAGAGGCTGATGGAGGCCCAGCTTTCATCAGGCCCAGCATGATGGGCTGTTTCCCTGTTTATTCTGAGCCCATGGAACTAAGAATAAGCACCTCCTGCCCACCCTCCTGGGAGGCCCGGCTGGACGGCGGGAGCTGGGTCCCCATCCTCAGACGGCCACCTTGGCCTGGCCTCAAAGCCAGCGTGGTGGGTGTGGCTGAGCCCCGACCCCCATATCCAGCCCCCTTCATGGTCTATTTGGTGAACACCCCCTCGACCGGAGGAGGTCCCGCTGTTCCCGCCTGCTCGGGAACACACACACACACACACACACACCCACCGAGAGGGAGGGATGAGAGACATCCCAGAGGGGCCGCGGTCTGGTTCCTGCAGCTTTGCTTAGTAAAAACACACGGACATTAATCCCCCAACATCATACGTATATTTACACATATACGTTCACACATATATAAAAAGAACACGCTGCAGCAACCCTAAAGTAAAATTAAATCAAGCAACTGCATTTAATAGAGAAGAAACCTCCCAATGCATCGCGAAGGTTCCCCGGAAGTGAGACATGCAGGGCTCTCGGCTGGCAGTGAGGTGACGGCCCCCATGGGGACCTGCATGCTGGGGATGCTGAGCAGGGGTCGGGCCGGCACTGTGAGCCGGCTGGGGAGTGCTGGGTCCCCATCCCCTGGCAGCTCCACCTGGTGCCCTGCACCTCTGCCCCCTGCACCCCAGCTCCCAGAGAGGAGGGCCGGGTGTTCCCACCAACCAGGGGGACACCACCTCCCAGACACAGGGCTGCACAAGACAAGGCCATAGGTGCTTCAGACGGATGGATAGATGGGTGGGGTGTGCAGTGACCTGCCTGGGTCCCCTCAAGCTCTGTCCATCTGGGAACTGGAAATGTCACCTTATTTGAGGGTGGGGTGTGTGTGATAAAACCCCAAATGGCCAAGCCCCTCCAAGTGTCTGACTCAGCAGGTCTGGGCGGGCCTGGGAACCTGAACTTGTCTGCAGCCACCCTCTGCCCCCAGCTGACACCGCAGTGAACCGGTTCAACGTTCCCACACCCCAGACTGAGGCGTGCCCACCCCCAGGGCTGCCCCTGGCCGCCCAGCTCACTGTCTGCTCAGGAGGAGGTGTGTGGTCCCACTCGTGGCCGCCAGCCCCCCTCCCCAAGTCCAGGCTTGACCTTCTCATGCCCGGATTCAATTCAGCACTTGTTGAGCACCTGCTGTGTGCATGTGGGGATGCCCAGGGTTCAGGGGTCCTCTACACACTGTCGTGGGCCCTGTTGACTCTGGAAGCTGGCTGGTTTCCTTCCACACCTGTGATGACCCTGAGGTCGGTGTGTGGGTCACTCCTCACTGACCAGTCAGGAGACTGAGGCACTGGGATCTGGTGCGCTCTGGGGCTCAGGGCGGGACAGGTACACACGCTTCTCCAGCCAGTGAAGGACCGTCTTTCAGAGGTGGAGATGTGCCTTGAGCACCTTCAGGGGGAAGGCGCCAAACGGAAGCCAGGTGTTAGGGCTCCCACCCACCCCACTCCTCCTCCTGACGGCCTTCTTGAGGGCCCCCAGGAGCCTCTGGAGCCCACCCACACGTGATTCCAGCCGGGATGGCCAAGCTGAGCACGAGGTCCTCAGTGCCAAGGGCTCCTCCATGGGTCCAGAGGTGTTCTTGGGCCCAAGGAAGAAGGATCGTGGCCCTGCTCACCTGACAACCCGGGGCCCTGCCCTCACTGCCCAAGGTCATGACCAAGCTCCACGTCCATCTCTCATCCCCACAGCCCCTGCCCTCTGGCCTTACACTGTCTTCCCAGCAGGTCTCCCTGCAGACGGCACCTGACCTCGTCACCACCACCTCGTCCCTCTGGTTTTATAACGGTTTAACTGAGGTCGATCCATGTTCCTTCATGACTGCCTTCACGGGCTGTCTTCTCCATGTACGGCATCCCCTCCCCCAACCTCTGTAAGGGCGCTGTCCTTGGACTCAGACTACCCCTATCTAGGATGACTACGTCTCCAGACCCTCACTCTGGTTGATCTGTTCCCCAAAGAGGGCTGCGCTGGGTCTCCAGGGTGTCTGCAGGTGGAGGTGACTTCTCAGGGGTACCACTCAGCCCACCCTGGTGGGTGGGATGCCAGGCTGGGGACAGGGGGCGGAGGAAGGGCAGGTGCTCCACTGTCCCTCCAGCCCCAGCCCCGCCAGCCCCCACCCCGGCCACAGGATCTCTTCTTTCTAACTGTTGTGAGCAAGGCCGCCCCCTGCCTGGAGGAGGGCAGAGCCAGACCTGTATCTGTCCCCACCTGCACGCAGCCTGAGGAGTGTGGGCATCTCTAAGGGCAGAATCCAGGGCTTCGTTCCCTTGAAGAGAGGCTGGTAGGCAAGCCAGAGTCGAGGGGAGAAAGGAGGGGAGACGGAGGCGCACAAGCCTTCCTTTCATAGGCAGGGACAGTGCAGTAACCCTTTGCCTTCTCATCGTTAGGTCCTTGCTAGGGGCTTCCAGCCAAGGAGCAGTGCATCCCTATAGATGGAAATGTGCAAGGCTGTGTGTACGCCGGTGAGACTGCAGTCCCAGGCATGGACGCTCCCCCAGGACGACTGGGCTAAAGGCAGGTGGCTGAGCCCTGAGCCCCAAGTGGGCAGACACAGCGGAGGGGCCCCCGCACTGTGCTGCCAGGAGACAGGGTGGGGCAGTCAGGCCCCTGAGCAGCTGGGCTTCATCTCCTTCTGACACTTCAAGGTAATGGTAAGGTGGAAGGGAGGAGCTGGGCCCTGTTTGAGTAAAGGTAAGGAGGCCACATATTTCTCATTCCCAAGGTCAAGGAGATCTCCCAGACTACACATGTGCTGAGATCAGAGGAGGGAGGGGTGTCAGACCATAATATGCCCCGCTAACCTCCCAAAACCCTCGCGCTTGGGTTTTACCCAAGATCCATCTTGGGTAAAAGATGCACGTATCTGGGAGGGCCCTGGGTCAGATCGAATATGGACACGAAGCCAGACAATGCGAGATGACTGGCCAGAGAACACCTGGAAACTGCCCGCCGTGTGAGCATTTAAACCATCTCCCAAAGTGCAAGACTCCCTGAGCCTGCCCACATATCCTTCTTCATGTTTTACTTATAATAAACATTCTACCTGTTTCACAAATTTTCCTTCTCTTTGCTGAACATTTTCTTCAAAGAAGAGAAGACCTGGAGACCCACATCTAGCCGCCAGTCTCTGGTGGTCTAGTGGCTAGGATTCGGTGCGCTCACCTCCGGGGCTCGGGTTCAATTCCCCGTCAGGGAACTCAGATCCCACTTCAAGCCGCTGCAAGCTGTGGCCACCCTCCCTTCAGCCCCATGGACCCCTGAGGTCGGCAAAGCCCCCATCTCACAGACAAGACGACTTGGGGCCCCAGGGGTGGAGAGGCTTGCTTGGGGTCCGCAGGGGTGGTGCAGAGCCCAGGGTGCGTGGGATAGGCCAGGGGAGGACCAGACTCCTGACCCCTCAGAACAGAAGCCGCATCCAGGGCCTCATGTGGCCCCATCAGCTGCTTGCTGGCTCCCCATTCAGGACTGCCCTCATGTCATCTCTCCCTGTCCACACCTTCGGGCCACAGAGGACAGCAGAGATGGGGCAGAAAATGGAGAATGGAGGCTTTTTCACTAGGAGAGGCGCCGACCAGAGCCTGCTGCCCGATGGGGACTCCGACGGTGCCAGCCAGGAGCCAGGCTGTGGTGAGCACCGTTGGGGGGACATCAAATCCCCACATGACCCAGTTCACAGGGGAGAGAACCGAGACAAAGGAGACCCAGCATCACCCTTAGGGCAAGCGTGGCTCTCAGCCCCCACGGCCAGGTGTGTTACAGAGAATACTCGTATGTTGTAGACATTGAGAACACGTGTGTGCTGATTTGTGTTCCCCCAAATACACACGCTGAAGCCCTAACCCGGGTACCCTCGAGTCTTTACTGAGGTCATCGAGTTAAAATGAGGTCACTTGGGTGGCCCTGATCCAGTTTAAACCCTTAAACCCTGATGACCGGTTTAAGAAGAGAGACCAGCACACACACAAAGAGGGAAGGCCACGTGAGGACGCAGGGAGGGGGGAGGGTCTACACGCCAGGGAGAGACGCCCCCAAACCAGCCTGCCCAGACCTCGATGCCAGACGTCTGGCCTCCAGGACTGGGAAGGAATAAACCTGCCATTTGAGCCCCCGTCCACTGCCTCAGTCCATCCACACAAGTAAGGCAGGGGACCGGCAGGATCTTCAAAGATGATTCAAGTCAAAAAAGGACAGTAGCTGGGACTTCCTTGCTGGTGCAGTGGTTAAGACTCTACGCTCCCAGTATGAGGGGCCTGGGTTCAATTCCTGGCTGGGGAACCAGGTCCCACATGCCGCAACTGAAGATGCTGCACATTTACGACTCAGTGCAGCCAAAAAAGCAAACAAACAAAAAACAAGCCAGAATAAAACAAGTCCCTTATTGCAGCTATTTTAATGGCATTTTCTACTGAAGCCAGGAAATTGGTAAGGGTCTGTACTGCCTGAATCCCACCTCAGGCCCTGAAAAGGGTCTTTCATCTGGTCAGACCCAGTTAGAGCGTCTAAGATGAGCAGCCCAGAAAACCAGGGGACATTCTGGATCAAACTGCGACAGCTGGCCTCTCTTCCTCCTGTCATATTTCCCCACTTCCCCCTCCACCTCTTTTTTTTCTATTAAAAAAACCTTCAAAGGAAGAGAAAAGAGAACTCAAAGTGATGAAGGAACTGCTGTCCACTGCACCAGCAGGTCCAGCGAGGCTGACTCACAAAGCACAGAGCAGACGGGGGTCAAGATGCCGCACAGAGGGATGTCCGGCCCCAGCGCTGAGACAAGAGGGGGCGGGGGAGGCCCTGAGGTCACGGGTCTGACGCTGAGACCCCACCCGGCGAGCAGCCTTGGGGTCTGTAGGAGATCCTGGGGCTGCAGTAACAAGTGACCACCAACTGGGGGCTTAAAAGAGAAACCTATTCTCTCCCAGTTCCAGAGGCCGGAAGTCCACACCCCGAAGCCCTGGGAGAGCTGTTCCAGGCCTCCCTCCCGGTTCTGCAGGGCTGGTGGTCCCCGGCAGTCCTTGTCGTGGGGCTGCACTGGTCTCTGCCTCCATCTTCCTGTGGCCTCTTCCCGTGTCTGTGTCTCTCCTTGTCTGCCTCTTATAAAGACATCATTGGATTCGGGCCACCCTAAGCCAGAATGATCCCATGTCAAGATCTTTAATTACATCTACAAAAACCCTTCTTCCCAATAAGGGCATGGTCCAAGGCTCCAGCTGGATCAGTCTTCTGGGGTCCACCATCGAACCTACTGCGAGGTACTGCTGCCACTGTTCAGTCATGTCCGACCCTCTGTGACACCATGGGCTGCAGCACGCCAGGCTTCCCTGTCCGTCACTATCTCCCGGAGTTTGTTCAAACTCATGTCCATCCAGTTGGTGATGCCATCCAACCATCGCATCCTCTGTCACCTCCTTCTCCTCCTGTCTTCAGTCTTTCCCAGCATTAGGGTCTTCTCCAATGAGTTGGCTCTTCCCATCACGTGGCCGAAGTATTGCAACTTCAGCTTCAGCATCAGTCCTTCCAATGAATATTCAGGATTGATTTCCTTTAGGATTGACTAGTTGGATTGCCTTGCTGTCCAAGAGATTCTCAAGAATCTTCTCTGACACCACAATTTGAAAGCATCAATTATATGACACTCAGCCTTCTTTATAGTCCAACTCTCACATCCATACATGACTACTGGAGAAACCATAGCTCTGACTATACAGACCTTTGTCAGCAAAGTAATGGCTCTGCTTTTTAATATGCTATCTAGGTTTTTCAAAGCTTTTCTTCCACGGAGCGTCTTTTAACTTTGTGCCTGCAGTCACCATGCTACAGATGAGTATAGCCCTATAGTCACTATAGGGTGTTAATTCTCCACTTCTCTGGAACCTTTGATCTTAGGCCAAAATAACTCCCAGAAAGTGAACCCCCCGCAACTTGCCCCTCTGAGAGCAACCCAGGTTTCCCAGGACCCTCATCAACTCCCAAGAAGGTGCGATGGGGGTGAGTGTTGGCATCCAGGCTCCATCCACCTCCTTCTCCATCTGGGGCACATTATGCCTCTCTGGGTCTCAACTGAAAAAGGTACAGCAACAAGGATCCTGTGGGGTCTCGGTAAAGGTTCCTGAGACAGGGCGTAGATGGCACACAGCTCAGTTTTCCTTTTTAGTGGGTATTTCATAGACGAGGTTTGCACTGTGGGTAATTTACATATCCTAATTATGACATAATGACTTCTCCTATTTAACGGTGCAGTCGATGATATTCAGGCTTAGACTCCTGCAAGTGCCACCAAAACCGGATCTTACATTTTCAGCACCACTAAGAAATCTCACGCCATTAGCGCTCACGGCCGTTCCCGGGCTCACAGCAGCCGTTGTTTGATGGAAGTATTTCTCTGGGGAGGAATGAAGGGCCGGCGCTGGCAGGGGAAGGGCGGCTGCGTTTGACTGGGTGCAGCGGAGGGGGTGGGAGACCGGGGGCAGGGCCTCGCTGCAGCCCCCTTCCTGCTCTCCATGGTGCCTGGCCACTTCTGAACTTCCTTTGTTTTGGACAGTTCCTTTCTGAGTTAGAAAATACAGCAAACTCTGTGGATGGCAGAAACCAATGCAATACTGTAAAGCAATTATCCTCCAATTAAAAATAAATAAATAAAAAAAAAATACACCAAACTGTAGAAAACCACCCTCCTGGATCGAAAGAGGAAACGGCAGAGAGGAGGGTATAAAACTCAATCCAGACACAGACACGCCCTCCCACGGCAGGGCCCCGTCACCGCCAGACACCTGTTGGGAGAGCAGGGCTCGCTCGTCCCCTCGCTCCAGGTGGGCTGACAGCCACGCGCTGGACACGTTGGGGCACCAGGGACTCCGAGCACAGGGGGAGGACCCGCCCTGAGGGAGTGGGTGGCCTGATGGGGAGGCTGGTTTGGACACGACCACGGAGCAGTGTGCGCTGGCCGTATTCTGGAGTGGACACGGGTCTCCCCAAAGCCTGAGAGGAAGGAGCTGGCCAGGCAAACAGTCCTGGGATGAAGTGGCAGCGGGGTCCAAGGCCCGGAGCAGGGGAGCAGGCCGTGTGCTGGAGAAGCTGGGGAGGCTGATGTGGGTGTCTGCCTCATAGTGGGGCAGTGGGACCAGCCCAGAAGATGTAGGTTTAAAAATCTTCCAGTGCCCGGCTATTGTGGCTGGATGCTCTCTCTTTAAAAAAAAAAAAACAATATATACATATATACACACACACACACACACACACACATATGTGTGTATATATAGAAATGTGAGTTCTTTTTTTTTAAAAAGGTTTAAATAAAAACTGTGGAGAATGAGTGTAAATTCCCCTTCCACCCTCCCCATCTACTCAGCTCCACAGTGCTGAGTAGACAGCGGCTCTGTTGTGTCTGACTCTTTGCGACCCCATGGACTGTAGCCCACCAGACTCCTCTGTCCATGAGATTCTTCAGGCAAGAATACCGGAGTGGGTAGCCATTCCCTTCTCCAGGGGATCTTCCCGACCCAGGGATGGAACTCGAGTCTCCTGCGCTACAGGCAGATAGATTCCTTAGTGCCTGAGCCACCAGGGACGCCCCCAGCCCCACCCCATAGTTACTACTGCTAACTCTGGCCGACGCCCTTCCAGCTCTCTTTCTACATCAAGGGACCCCTTGCTTCTCCAAAGTTCACTTTATGCCACTTTGTTTTTAGGAAAAACCTACCTTCACCCCTGTTTTCCATCATTCATATGAGAAGAGAGGAAAACTGAAAACAGAGTTCAGGGCTGGCTGTGCGGCGAGAGGGGCCAAGCCCCTTCCCAGGGAGCCACAGCCAGGGTCTCAGCATCAGCCGCCGGCACCGTGACCTCCATCGGAATCTGTGGGGTTTTCTTAAAAAATATAATTGGATTTATTTATTTATTTTGGCTGTGCTGGGTCTTTGCTGCATGGGCTTTTCTCTAGTTGCGGCGAGCAGGGGCCACTCTCGAGCAGGGGCCACTCTCGAGCTGGGGTGGGAGGGCTTCTCACCGCCACGGCTTCTCCTGCGGTGGAGCACAGGTCTAGGCACGTCGGCTTCAGTAGTTGTGGCTCACGGGCTTAGTTGCTCCGTGGCGCATGGGATCTTACTGGAGCAGGGATCGATCCTGTGTCTCCTGTACCAGTGGGCAGATTCTCTACCACTGAGCTGCCCGGGAAGCCCCTGTGCTTTGCCTGGACTTTCTTGTGCATCTGAGAGCCAGATGTGCCCCGAGGTCCTTGTAGTTCAGTCGCTCAGTCGTGTCCACCTCTTTGTGACCCCACGGACTGAAGTCCTACTTCTTTGCTTCACACCATTCCAGCTCGGGAGAGAGTTCATACATGTGCTCTGCTTTTGGATAGCGGGGGAAACCCACATGTACAGGCACGCTCGTTTGAATACAACCGGGGTCACACTCCACGTACTATTTCCTGAGACTTGCTTTTGCCTGTCGCATGTCACACACATTTCGACGAATGAGTTCCCCATGGTTTTCCACACTGTTTCTGAAGCCTGTACAGGCTCCCACGCTAGGAAGTCTGGACACCGGCACCAGCCCCGCCCCCGACCTGGTTCTGCCTCTCGCCTCTTCTGTTGTCCGCCTTCCACTGTGTCTTGGACATTGTTCCACACCAGCAAACGCAGGCCTTTCTCGTTCTCTTTCGTGGTTTTTGAGCCAAACACACGGGGCCTGCCCCACGGACAGATGGGTAGGCTGCTCTCTACTCTCGGTTGTTTTTTTTTTTTTTACAAATCAAGGGCCAGTGACATCCTTGTGCCGTTGGTACTGACACACCAATCCACCTTCAGGAACCATTTCCAGAAGCATGGCTGCCCATTTCCCGCATCTCCAATTTCAGTGGGACACTTTTTTTTCCTTCCCAAGCTGACAGGTAAAACAATATTATACCCTTGAAGTTTGAATCTGCACTTTGGTTATTAACAGTGAGGGTGGGTTTGTTGTTCATTTTGGGACTGCTCGTAAAGATACGTCAAGGCTGCCAGCACCATCCCCTCTCCCCATTTCACAGGTGAGAACACCAAGGCCTCTGCAGGTAGGGCCCTGCTGGTGCTGCTGGTGCATTGACAAGCCCACCTGTGGTCTGAGCTAGGCAAGCCCAGAGAGAAGGGCCATGATCAAGGGGGTGGGGGTGGGGCTGGAGGTGGGGAGAGGCACACCCTAGTTGCCATGGCAACCCACAGGCTCTGCGGCTCATTAGAAACGCGTCTCTTGAAGAGTTGATTTTTCCACCATCATCTCTCCCTCCTTCCCGCCACCTCCCTCCAGGCTGCAGTCTATGTTTAGAGCGAGCACCCCCCTTCTCCTCCCGCACCCCGCACCCCAAGCCCCCGCACACCAGGAATAGCAGGCGAGCTGCCGCCCCATGAGTAGCCTATATTCCCACCCAGCGAGGGGGAGACGGCTGATGCCAGCACTACCTTCCAGCGGGCAGGCCGCATCTGCCAGGGGTTGTCTGTGTGCCCAGACAGGGTGGGGGCCAGGGAGGGGGCTGGGCAGGGGTGGGACAGAGGGAAGGGGACCGGGGTAAGGCCCCATGGAATCCACAGTCACTTAAAACACAGTTTAAAAAAAAAATTTTTTTTTAAAAACCAGTTTAAAAGGAAGCAGGTCCCTGCCCTCTTTGGTTTGCCTACTTCCTGCTTGAAACTTGAAATAACTCAGCTGTGTTCAGTTTCACAAGGCACCAGACTGTCCACATCTGGACTGGGCCCAGGACTCTGGCCCCCAAGGCTCTCCAAGAACGCTGAGGCGGCCCACCCCGTCGCCCGCCAAATTTCTGTGACCTGGCTCAGCTCAGCGTGGCCTGTGTGCCCAGCCCGACATCCCTGGCCCCACGGAGCAGCAAGCAGTGGCGGGACATGGGCCCCTCGCCAACAACACCGGCCACACTGTGGGACTGGAAGGGCAGGCAGAACCCGGAGAGGTCAGGGGGCAAGCAGCTGCAAACTTGCCCCTGGGATAAAGGACAAGACCTACGCGCTGTCCCATCGAACTGCACAGAGTTAACACAGATGCCAAGGATCAGGCATGTCAAGATGGTGACGCTGAGCATCAGGGCCCTTTGGGTCGGGGACACGGATGACCACTCTACGTACAGCCCACCCAGTGCCCTGCTTACCCCCACAGCCCCCTCTGTGATGGCAAGACTGCGTCCTGACTCCAGGAGGGCCAGGACCCGATCCCACTGGCCCTGGGATCTCTTGACCAAGGTCACTTCTGTGGGGAAGTCCTTCCTGCACCCCCCCCCCCACCCTTTCCCCTTGGCACTCAGGGACCAGATCCTGTTCCTGCCTCAGCGCGGATGCTCCGTGAGCAGCATCTTCCTTTTTCCTGCCAAGTACCAAGGACAGTGGCAGGGGGGCAGACCGGCCCCACCAGGCATCCGGGGACTGGACAGATGGTGGACGGATGGTACAGGTGAGTGATTCTCCAGGAACACTGGCTCCCCAACCCTGCCCCATCCCAGTCCCTTGAGAATGGCTGTGCCCATCTCTGGCGTCTGTCTGGGGCACAGAGGTATCTCAGGAGACACTCTCCTGATGAATGAGCGGATGGAACAGAGGGTGGAATGGCATGGCCAGTCGGGGGATGGCGCCGTGGGTGAGGGGTGGGCCTTCGTCCAGGGTCCACCCACGGATCCAGCACCTGGCCATTCACACAGCAGAACCCACGGGCGCTGCTGGCTGGTTGATAAACAAAAACCAGGCCAGGTGGGCCATGTGTGCCCAGGCCTGCGGGCCGGCCCTGCACTGAGATCTTGTGGGTGGAACCTGTGGGGTCCCTCCTCCAGGCCTCAGTTCCATGAGGAGTGGAGACAAAGGCCGCTCAGAGGTGGCGCCAACTTTCTGCCAGGTCCCTGTACCTGGGCCCCCGTGGGTGCAGCAATCACCCACCCGTGCCCATTCGGAACCGCCACTGGCGACCCCATCACTGCTTTTGCTCCTGCAGGGTGACAGCGAGCTCGATCAGGGCCTCAGGCTTGTAGGAACTGGCTGCCAGTGGTGAGATGGGCCTCGTTCAGTCCCTGACTTGCTGTAGGAAGTCCCCACAGTCCGGGAAGGGCTGAGCTATGCTGGTGAAAAAGTCAGTCGCTCAGTCGTGTCCAAATCTTTATGACCCCACGGACTGTAACCCGCCAAGCTCCTCTGTCCACGGAATTCTCCAGGCAAGAATGCTGGAGTTGGTAGCCATTCTCTTCTCCAAGGGATCTTCCTCATCCAGGGATCAAACCCAGGTCTCCTGCATTGCAGGCGGATTCTTAACCGTCTGAGCCACCAGGGAGCCGTGCTGGAGGCAGAGCTAAAGGAACAACTCCCACAGCCTCCTGGACACGGGGCTGGGCTCCACATGTAGCTGGATTCTTGCTGTGTGATGCTGGCCCCCCATTTCCTCCGATGTTTGTTCCTTGTCCTCCCTCCAACTGCTCCAGGTCCTCTGCCTGCAGTGGCACTTCCTCCAGGAAGTCCTCCAGGTCTCCACCAGCTTCTCTGAGCCCCAGAGCCCCTAAACATAAGCTCCTCAGCCAGAGTGAGCACACGAAGGCCCCTGCAGGGCCGGGCACAGGGTCGTGCCCTGGATCAGCTGCTGGCCTTGCCACGAACGTCATTAATCCTCCTCCCTCTGCGCCATCCAGCCTGCCCCCCTCCCCTGGGCTGGCAGCTCTCAGGCATCCGGCCTACCGGTCCCAGCAACCCAACGCCCTGCACTTTCCATGTGGCATCCATCCCAGTGGCTGGTGTGAGGATCACCCCGCTTTACAGAGGAGGACGCTGTGGTCCAGGGGAGGTTGATAAGCTGCCTCGGGTGACAGACGGGGCAGGGGGTAAGATCCTGCCTGCTGAGCTCAGGTGCCCGCTCCTCCCACTCTGATGAAGCTCCAGTCTGGGCACAGGCTTCTGTCTAACAGTAACCAGTCTCTCCTTTTTTTTTTTCAGCATCTCCCAAGTCAGGTGTGGGTGGAACAAGACACCTGGTCTGGGCTTGGAGTCCCACCCTGCAGGTGAGCATCCTGGATCAGGAATCCACTCACTGACCTGACATTTCCTGCAGGTGTACAGGGGGGACCAGGGGCTTTCAGCCAACTCCACCCGGGAGGACCCAGGGTGGACCCCCCCTGGACTGCAGACATCCCTCGTCCTATGGGACATGAGGCGGTAGACGCCAGCAGCACCTCAAGGCTCTGCGTCCAGCTGGAGAAGCTGGGGGAGATTTCATAACTAATCATCAGTTCTCCGAAGGCAGAGCTGCGCGGGCTTAAGCTCGCGGGACCTCACAGAGGATTAATGAGATGTTTGTAAAAAGTCTGGAGCTCCCCGGAGGCCAGATCCCCCGCGAGTGCTGGAAGCAGGCAGGAGGAACCCCGCCCAGCGAGGTGGCCCGAGGGGGTGGGGGCTCGGAGGCCTGGTCCCAGGGGAAGAAGGGGAGGAGATGGCACTGGCGTCTAGCTGTTAAGTCGGTAATCTGAGGGCACAAGGGGCTCAGCACTGGCCACGAAAGATCTCTTTAGAGATTGAGCCCCAGTCACTGCCAGGGAGGGAAGGACAAGACCTTGCCCCCTCCATCAGCTCTTCCGACTCTCCCTGGATACTGGGCAGGGCCAGCCTGACAGGTCACTGTTCGTGAAATGAAACCCCCCGGCCCTCACACAACAGAAAGGGAGAAGTTATCACCTCCTCTATGAAATTAAGCAGGATGAAGGCTCAGCTGTGCTCACCAGCTCCCCACCCAAGTCCCACCAGTGGGGCCTGGATTTGAGATGGACCAGAAAGGGTATGAGCAGGCACCTCACCTCCAAACACCTGTAGGAGGGGTGGGGCTCAATGGGACCCCAAATCCTGGTGTCCACATCAGAGAATGCAGCATGGTGCTAGAGCAAGGCTGCCCCCAAGTGCCAGGTCAGCCCCGGCCAAGGCCCAGCTCTCAGGCGTTCAGGCAGCAAATGTGGGGAGTCTGGGTGGAGACCAGGAGGACTTCCTGGAGGAAGTGCCACTGCAGGCAGAGGACCTGGAGCAGTCAGAGGGAGGACAAGGAACAAACATTGGAGGAAATGGGGGCCAGCATGCTCCGCTCACCGATGCACAGCCAAAGAAAAGAAACACCCAACGCAGGACGGGCAGAGCCTGAACAGTCCCCTCGTGGGCCAGTGCCTGTGGAGTGAGAAGGTGGTGTGGCACTTGTGGACAGAGTCAGAGGCCCCTCTTAGGGCAGGGCACTGCCACTCACAGCCCACCAGCTGAATCCAGCTGATGCCTGGAGCTGAGAGTGGGTTTTGCATTTTCCATGATTTTAGGAAAAATGACTTCCTCGCTTGCTCCTTGGAAGAAAAGCTATGACAAACCTAGACAGTGTATTAAAAAGCAGAGATGTTACTTTGTCGACAAAGATCCATACAGTCAAAGCTATGGTTTTTCCAGTAGTCATGTATGGATGTGAGAGTTGGATCATAAAGAAGGCTGAACACCAAAAAAAATGATGCTTTTGAACTGTGGTGTTGAAGAAGACTCTTAAGACTCCCTTGGACTGCATGAGGATCCAACCAGTCCATCCTAAAGGAAATCAGTCCTGAATATTCATTGGAAGGACTGATGCTGAAGCTGAATCTCCAATACTTTGTCCACCTGATGCGAAGAGCTGACTCGTTAGAAAAGACCCTGATGCTGGGAAAGATTGAAGGTGGGAGAAGGGGACATCAGAGGATGAGCTGGTTGGATGGAATCACTGCCTCAATGGACATGAGTTTGAACAAACTCTGGAAGATGGTGAAAGACAGGGAAGCCTGGCACACTGCAGTCCATGCGGTCAGAAAGAGTCAGACACGACTGAGCAACCGAACAGCCACAAACGGAGGTCCAGTGCTAACACTCCAAGCTCCCGACGGAGGAGGCCTGGGTTCCATCCCTGGTCAGGAAACTAGATTCCACGTGCCGAAACCCAAACCCAGTGCAGCCAAATACATAAGATAAAAATAAATAAATATTTTTAAAAAGAAATAAAAAAAAGAGATGATTCTATGACAGGGAGCTCAGGGCCACCAAAGCCTAAAATATTTACTGTCTCATCCTTTACAGAAAAGCATGTTGACACTGATGGAGGGGAGCTTCGCAGGCCAAGGACTCACACCACTCTAGCTCCGAGGCCCTGAGATGGAGGTGCCTGGCTCAGGAGCCAGCTGTCACCACCCA
This sequence comes from Bubalus kerabau, assembly GCF_029407905.1. Classification (NCBI taxonomy): domain Eukaryota; kingdom Metazoa; phylum Chordata; class Mammalia; order Artiodactyla; family Bovidae; genus Bubalus; species Bubalus kerabau. The sequence continues at coordinate 16,321,606 of NC_073640.1, read as the reverse complement.
GGGCCAGGACTGGGTTCTCCATGCAGGTGTGGGGGTAGTGGTTCACGGGCTGCCTGGGCTCAGGGCCGACCGTTAGATCTAACCTCAAAGCCGAAGACGGAGCCACGATGACCCACCTGCCAACTGGGGACGGAACACTCTGGACAAGAGACAAAGTGCTTTGTCTGAACAGCCTCAGGAAATGGAGGAGTGTGGATGTGGTCGCGGGGGTGAGCTGGGCCGGGCGGGACGCGGCGGAAACAGGACTCGGGCAGGCAGGTGCAGGTAGAGGACAGTTTCAGAGGCTGGTGAGTGGACCAGCCTGTGTCCTGTCCCCTCTGCCCCCAGCTTGGAGCCACAGGGGAAGGCGTGGTGAGCGCTTAGCATCAGGGGCTCACAGGAGACCATTCCCACAGCGGTCAGGGATCAGCCTACGGTCATTATCATGGACACAACCTCACAGCAAGGCCCAAGCTCAAGGCCCAGGGAGGAAGGGGTCTCTACCCTGACCAGCAGGTGGGAGAGACCACAGCCTTTGCCAGCCCTGACCTGGCTTCTTGGACCAGCCCCTGAGGTGAGACAGGAGGTTCCAGGCAGGCCCACGGTCCAGGGTGGGGTTCCCTGAGAACTCCCTGGGAAAGAAGGGTCTAGTCTGACCACTCGCAGTGAGCCCCTTACCTCCCACTGAAGACAATGCCTGTCGGCACCTGCCCCTTGTGGGTATAGACCCAAAAGAACTGAAAACAGGGTCTCAAAAGGATATCTGCACACCCATATTCACTCCAGGATTATTCACAACAGCCAAAACGTGAAGTGACCCACATGTCCATCAATAGACTCGTGGATAAACAAAACGTGGTCCATCCACACAGCGGAGTATCATTCAGCGTCAGAAAGGAGGATTCTGACACACATCACCACGTGGATGTACCCTGACCTTAGGCTCAGTAAAATAAGCTGGATGCAACTGTACAACTCCACTTTCGTGAGGTTCCGAGAACCACCAGGCTCACACAGAGAGTAGAAGGGCTGTGGCTGGGAGCTGGGGAGGGGGCTGGGGCTGGAGAGGGGATTGGGAAGGGGCTGGGGAAGGACTGGGGATCCAACTCTTTCGTCTCCTGCATTGGCAGGTGGATTCTTTACCACTATCACTACCGGGGAAGCCCATACATATGGTGGTGCTACTGGTCAAGAATCTGTCTGCCAACGCAGGAGATGCAAGAGACGCGGGTTCGATCCCTGGGTCGGGAAGATCGCCTAGAGTAGGAGATGGCAACCCACTCCATTGTTCTTGCCTGGGAAATCCCATGGACAGAGGAGCCCGGCAGACTACAGTCCATGGGCCACAGAGAGTCGGACACGACTAAGTGACCTAAGCACAGCATGTTATGTATGTTTTACAAAAATTTGTTACATTAAAAAAAAAAAGTGCTGCAGGCACCAAGGGCCAGAGAGGGTGAGAAGCTCACTCTGGAGAGGTTCATGTCCACAAGTGGGAGCCCCGGTCTGCTCCCACAGCCCCTCCTGGTGTTCCTCCCAGCCCCTGCCCAAACCCATGACAGAAGGTCTGGATTACTAACAAGGCCCTTCCATTGAGCCCAGACTTGGCCTCAGAATCCTTCTCAACCCAGAGCCCAAGGTGGCTTCTGCCCATCAGACAAGGTAGGGGGTGGTGCTCACCCCAGAGCCTCACACCTCATGCAGCCCAGCGCCAGGCCCCAGACGCAGGGCAGGCCATCTCAGGCCTTGGCTGGGCCCCCTGGCTGGCCAGATGCCTCCTCCAGAGCCAGTGATGACCGAGGTCACGGCCACGGTGGCACCCTGACTGTGATTGCGCCCTTGTTCAGCTACTTCACGCAATTACTGGGCCTGTCAAGTCTCCTGCCGGGCAGACAGCTAACAAGGGCACGTTCAGTCAGAAAGGGCAGGAGCCGGGCTGCGGGGGGGCAGACGCCGCACTCCAGGCCGGCAGCCAGCAGGGCTCCCAGCTGCCCGCCCACCAGGTTGGGGTTCAGTCTCCCATAGACTCTGCCAGAAGCCGCCCAGCAGCTTGTCCAGCTTCCCCACAGCGGAAACAGGGAGCACAGCCCTGCAGCACCCCACCTCACTGCCACCAGCGCCCACCATTTGGGGTCAAGGGCAAGTTCCCCTTCTCACTGTCCTCCCTGTGCCCAGGGTCTGTGTCAGAACCCACAGTGGAGAGACAGGGGCAGAAGGAGACAGAGATGGAACCCCTGTCCCAGTGCTTTTGGGAAAAAGGCAAACGGCAAACACAGAACGCTCCAGCCAGATGTCACGTTTGGGGTTCAAATCATGGCCCCGCTGTTGAATAGCTGTGACCCCCAGGAGGGGACTTTCACCCACTCTTGCTTATTCGTGAAGTATTTGCTGAGTATCTCCTCAGTGCCAGGTTCTCACCTGGCCCTGGAGATGTCAGTCAACAAACAGGCGCGCCCTGCACCCAAAGAGCAAGAGTCTGGGGCAGGTGGGGTGGAGGAAGCCAGGTTCCACCTCCCTAATGTGGGCAACACAGTGCCCGAATCCTGGGGCTCAGGGGAGGCTGCACAGAAGAGTGGAAGCTAGGTCCTCAAGAATGACTGCCCTGTGACCAGGTGTGCCTGGAACAGCTGCTGCCCACCCAGGAACCCTGGCCCCACTCCTGCATAGCAGCGCATGGCTGCCCAGAATAAGGACTACATTTCCCAGCCTCCCTTGAAGCTGGGTGGCCATGTGACTCCGTTCTGGCCAATGGGGTGTGAGCTCAGTGTCCTGTGCACCTTGGAGGGGACAGTGTGGATGTTCCATGCAAGACATAAGCACCTCCTTTGCACCGCTGTGAGCTTCTTATTGTGGCAAACGATATGGAGTTAACCCTCTGGAGCGTGCAATTCAGCAGCAGCGGTGACATCCACAGTGTCGTGTGACCATCAGCACAATCTATTTCAAACCCATTTCCAGTGCCCCAAACAGAATCCCAGTACCAGTACCAGGGACTCTCTGCCCTCCCCTGCACAGCCCTGGGAACCTCTGCTCTCCTTTCTCCTTTTCTAGGTATTTCACTTGAATGGACTCAGACAGGACTTGTCCTTTTGTGTCTGGCTTCTGTCACTCAGCACCACATCCCCGGGGTTCATCCACGTTACAGCCTGTATTAGACCTTAAATCCGATGTTATTTTAGGTCTTGTCAATCTGCCTCCTTCCTAATACACCAGGTGCTGTGGACTGAGTTTTGTGCCCCCTGAAATTTTTATGTGAAGCCCTACCACTGCAATGTGACTATACTTGGTGAGAGCACTTATAGGAGGTCCTTATGGATAAATGAGGTCATAAAAGTGGGGTCCCCATCCAGCAGGACTGGTGTCCTTATAAGAAGGGGAAGAGAGCTCTCCGTATACACAGAGGACATGCCACGTGAGGACACAGAGATGGTGCTGCCTGCCCCCAGGGAGAGAGGCCAGAGCCGACCCCACGGGCACCCTGACCTCAAACTCTGCAGACTCCAGACCTGGGAGAGACCACGACTCGTGTAAGGCCTGTGTCTGCGAGATTTTGTCACACGTCTAAGACACCAGGGAAAGAGCGGGACAAGGATGCCAGGAGTGGGTTAGGGTGAGGAAGGTGCTGTGTTTCCTCAGTTGTGAAGCAGGCACATGGGCTCCTGTGCTGCCCTGAGGGCCAGTGAAGATGGGACACGGAGGCCTCAGCGTGACCAGTGGCATCCCGCTCATCTGACCAGCTCGGGGAGGCCAGTTCACGGTCGGGGCACTGACGAGTTAACTCTGGGGGTTGCTGGCAACCCTGGAGAGACCTACTCATCCAAGCCCCACTGTCATGGCCCCGCCTTTGGCGGCCCCACTCAGGTCAGCTTGCAGAGGGTGGCCGGGCAGTGGCGGGGCCGTGACGGCAGTGGAGCAGCCGAGATTCCAGGTGTGCTCGGGCCCTGTGCTGTGCGCACTTGCCTCCCGCCTCATTTAACCCCGACTCCCCAGGAGGCGGGCCGGGCAGAGGCACGGATGGAGACAGGTGCTCGGTTCTCCACGTACTGGTAGGGACGCCGGCTGATGCTGTGCTGATCGGCAGTAAGTATTCTGACTGCCACTCCTGGGAATAGTCATGATTGTTGAGGGGAAAGAGGAAATGAAAATCAAAACCAAAACAGAAAATGATCCTGTCCTACAGACAGAGAAACCAGCTCAGCAAGGAGAGGCAACATTGCCAAGGTGGCCACTGGCCTGAGGCCAGCTCTGCACCTCGTGTGCGGGATTCTGTGCTCACGGGGGTTGGCGGGCAGGGCTGTTGTTGATGGAGGTCCCCACCTCTTGCCGAATACACACCAGCAAGACTTTGAAGCAGGAAGACCAGGGCCATGACGAGGCTGGAGACATGAGCCACAGCTCCTTCTAGCCCCAGAGTGCCACCCCTGACCCCCGAGGGAAATGGCGGCACACAACCCTTGTCCACGGTGGACCACGGGAGCCCGCGTAGCCACGCCCTTTGGGTGCTTGGCAACAAACAGCAGCTTGTCTGCAGTGACAATGTTTTCCTGGAGCCAAACCAGGGCAGGGATTTATTCTGAGTCCTTGTTGGGAGGTGCCAGGTGACCAGTCCATGTGTGTGGTCACCCTTCCACAAGACGACGGTGGACTGGTGACCAGAACCTGAAGGACAGTGTCTGTGGGCAGCGAGAGGACCAGAGTCTGGCAGGAGAATCCTTCTGATTTCTGAGTTAGTGTTTAGGTAGCCTCTTGTGAGTTCCCACCACCCTGAAGATCCCAAGGTGGAAATATAATTCCTGAGGGCTTCCTGGAGGCAGGGACATGCTGAGCATTCTACAAGTGTCCTCCTGGTCCATCCCAACTGCCCCAAAGAGTGGGTCTATCATCACACCTGACATACTGACAGGGAAACCAAGGCTCAGTGAAGGCTCACGCGAGAGTCCACCATGGCTGGCCTGACCCTACAGCCCCCAACCCTTACTACTCAGACATGTTTCTCTTTATTAGAGAGGCCCCCTCCTTCCCTTTCTCACTCCTGTACCTACTGGGTGCTGAGAAGGAAACAGTCCTAACTTCAGGGAACTCACAACCCAACAAACAGACAAAAACTGCACCGCCAGACAGACACCAACGCAGAGGGGAAGAGAAAGTGCTTTGGGATCACAGAAAGGGAGCAGCTGATCCCTGCCTCAATCAGGGATGAGTTCGGAAAGGTATATCTGAACTGGGTCTTGAGGGGTGCACAGGAGTTGGCTGGTGGAGCTGAGGCATTCTGAGCACAGGGAACAACATGTGCAAAGAAGAGGCTGCCCAGAGGGTGGCAGGGTGGGTGTGTGGGACAGAGGGCCAGAACACAAGGGCAGCCGTCCAGCCGGGGATGTGGACTTTATCCTGAGGCCTGGAAGCACTGGGACAGAGAACAGCAGACTGCTGAGCCTACGGCTGCAGATGCGCCCGTCTGTCCACTGCCCAGATGTACGCGCTCTCTCAGCAGCCCCTCACCGGTGGGTGGCAGCAGTGAGGCCTGAGGCTCACAGCTGGAACTCCACTGCCTACACCGCCGCCCCCCCCAAGCCCAGAAGCCCAGGCCAGGGCTAGGAGCTCGAGGGAGAGAAGCCAGAGAAGCCAAGGTGGGATGGGAGAGTGGCCAGCACTCCTGACACGGCAAGGTCCTGGAAGCCCAGTGGCAGCTGAGGTTCGGGGAGGGGTCAGGGTCCTGGGCAGCTTCAGTCTCTTCCCCGAGGGACCCCATCCGGGGAGGGCTCTGCAGTAACCCCTCTGGAAGATGAGCTCACCGGGGCCTCGGGGCTGGAGGGACCGGGTCTCCCTGGTGACAGCTAGAGTCGAGTCAGTTCTGTCCCCAGCAGGGCCCTCCTGCTCCCCCAGGACAGCACTGTGGCCGAGGGCTCCGAGTCAGGCGGGTCAGTGCAGACAGCTGCACAGCCCTGCTGGGGAGGAGGTCCCTCCCTTGGTGCCCGCCAAACCCAGCCCAGAGCTCTCCCGGGCACCACCCCGGGGAGGCCCACCCTAGAGCACGGGGCAGCTCTGCCTCCCGGGGCGGGTGCCTCCAACCAACACACAGAGCCCACAGGGGAGAGACACGAACATTCACTAAAACCCAAGCTGCCGACAGATCTCCCAAGAAGATGCCCAGATGGCCAACAAGCACAGGGAAAGATGCTCGAAATGTCAACTGAAACCACAAGGAGGGACTTCCCTGGTGGTCCAGTGGCTAAGACTCCATGCTTCCAATTGCAAGGGGCCGGGGTTTCGATCCCTGGTCAGGGAACTAGATCCCATGTGCTGCAACTGAAGATCCTGCATGCCACAACTAAGGTCTGGCAGAGTCAAATAAAATAAATATTAAAAAAAAAAAACTACCATGCAAGGAAATCCACTCCATACCCACGGGGGTGGCTAGAATCAGAGACGCACGGGAACAAGTCAGGGAGGATGCCGAGACACGGGATCCAGTGCTGATGGGGAAGTCAGAGGAGCAGACCGTGGGAAACAGCGGGGCAGCACCTCTGAACGTTAAACCCGGAATCGCCATTCGGCCCAGCAATTTCTCTCCCAGATACCCACCCAGGAGAACGGAAAATGGACACCCACCCGAAGATTCCTACACGAACATTCACAGTGGCACTATTCATAACAGACAGAAGCAGAGACCACCCAACTGCTCATCAGCTGGGGAGGGGATCGACAACACAAGACCCATGCGCACGGCGGGCTGTCACTCGGGTGGAGAGGGATGAAGCTCAGACACAGGCTGCAGCGGGGCTGAACGTTGACAGCATGACACTGCACTGAATGAAGAAGCCAGACAAGCCACACCACGTATTGTCCTGAACAGGCAAACAGAAAGAATTTAGATCTGTGGCTGCCAGGGGCTGGGGGAGGCTGCTAAGGGGTACAGGTTTCTTTTGGGGTGGTGGAAATGTTATGAAAGCAGCAAGGACAGCTGCACCACTCTGAACACTCTAGAGACCATTGAGTCGTGCACTTTAAAGAGTGACCTGATGGTATGTGAATGTGTCTTCATGGGAAGAAGCGCGGCTGAGGCACCTCTAACCTTCCACATGGACGGGAGGACATGACCTGAGAGTGCTCCCTTCCGGAGCTGGACAGAGGTTTGCTTGCCCAGTGCCCCCCATCAGGGACCTTCCCTCCTCCACTGCACTCCTGATGGGGTGTCAGGATGTCCATCCTCTGACCACACCCCTCACATCTCAGGTGGGCACATGACCCAGCCTGGCCAATCAGCGAATTCCATCGTCAAGGGCAATTAGCAGGCGGGTGACTCCCGCAGAGCCAAGCTGAGCCTTTCCAGACCATCACTATATGGGCCCTGGGAGAAAACCATCTCGCCTCCACGCCAGGACCGAGAACTCTAAGGAGTATGTGAATGCAGACCTGGTGGCCTTTCCTACCACATACAGAGAACCTGCTAGAGAGTGGAATCAACACACAGAGGAAAGCAGAACCAAGAAAGGGAGAGAATGACAGAGCCCTGACATTATCTGAATCCCTGGATCCAGCTGTGCCTGAAGCCAACCTAGCAACTGGGAGCCAACACAGGGCCTCTCTGCTTGAGCTACTTTGAATGATGATGCTACTGCTTGCAACAGAGTCCTGATTAATGGAACCGAGTCACATTCTACAAGGCTTTAGGTTTAGAGAAAACTTCAAGTGGTCACAATGACTCTTCAAGATCCCCCAAAGTATATACACTGAGCGGCTCTACTGCGCAGAATATATAGGTCTTTAAACAGCAGACACCAGTAAGTTCAGAGGTGCTTACACACTGGATGTTCTGTTCTCCCCAGCTTCTGTTTCTCCTTCCTGCCTTGTTGCTGGTAAGGCTGAATCCATAACTTGTTTGGCCTGTGTCATGCAGCATGTGGGATCTTAGTTCCCCAAGCAGGGATCAAACCTGGGTCTCCTTGCAGTGGAAGCATGAGGTCTTAACCACTGGACCACCAGGGAATTTCCAAATCTGTAACTTCAGTGCTCACACGGTTTATGACTCCTCCGGATACCAGACAGGCTGGGAGAAGATGACCCCTCCGCACTGGCAGAGCCCATAAGTGGATCTTTCGAGAGGCAGAGGGGAGCCTGGGGCAGAGTCTGGGGTGGCAGCAGGGGTAGGTGGGGGTGCTGTTGGCAGACAAAGCCTGAAGCTCATATTAGAGCAGAGGCTGGGCATTGTGAGAACAGGGTGGTCAGCAAGCAGTAACCGAGGAAACCTCTTCTATCTCCCCAAGCCATCTGCAAGTTGCACCGCTCAAACACACACCCCTTAAATGAGGATAAGGCAGATTCTCATGGAAGACATTCAAGGTTAGAAAAAGCACGGGAAAGCTAAAGTGGCCCCTCAGAGCTTGGGACACGAAGACCCAGAGCACATAAGACCCTGAGACCCAAAGACACTTTGTAGGGAAGCAGAGAGCTCCCCAGGAGAGTAGTAAGTTTTGTTCCAAGCCCTCCGGAGGCCAGCCTGACTCCGAGGCAGGAGCTGTGATCACAGAAGTTAAAGTGAGGCAGTGGAAGAAGGCATTCATATCCGCAGGAGCCGTGGCCGTGGGACAGCCATGCAGAGTGCAGACCCCAAGCTCACATCCACTGCGGATCTCAGCGTGGGGCCTTCTTTGGAACAGGGTCTTTGCAGATGTAATAAGGTGACACTGGATGGTGGCGGCCCTAAGTCCAATGACATGTCCTCATAAGAAGGAAGGACAGACACCAGCAGAGGTTGGAGGGATGTGGCCACCCCACAAGGATGCCTGGACACCCAGGAGCTGGCAGAGACAGGAAGGACCGCCCCCCCCCCCACCCCCAGAGAATCCAGAGAGACGGTAACGCTGCCCACAGCCTGACGGTGGGCTTCTGGCTCCAGGACTGTGAGAGAACATTCCCGTTGTTTAAGCCCACCTCATTCGTGGCACTTTGATATGGCAGCCCCAGGACACTCACACAAAGGATCAGGAATGTTCCCCCAGAGGACTAATGGTCTAGCGTGGCCGCACCCACACCGTGTGCAGATAAGCACAGTGATCCTTTTATCTAGGACCACCCACGAGGGCCGTAGCAGTCAGCGATGCCAAACAACGCTTTTCAACAATCCCCCATCCCCAAAAGGAGGTCATTTAAAATAATCATTATTCTTGCTTATGCATCCAGGTGTCCCCAAGTGTCCCTCTCCCTCACCCCCAGGGATGGGGGCTCCCAGGGTGTGTTGTCATGGCGATGGCAGAAGTACAAGGAGAGTGAGCAGAAACACAGCGAGCTTCCCAGGGCCTCAGCCTGGGACGGGGCCCTCCATCACTCCAGGCCCGTCCCGTGGACCAGGCAAAGCCCATGGCCAGGCCTCCAGGGGGCAGACCACAGTCACAGGGCCAAGGGCACGGGGGTGAGGAACAAACATGTAACCTACACACATGCCTGCCTGTTCCAGGCTGCACTGAAGCGAACTTTGGTTTGATGAAACTCCTCAGTTTAAACTCAAATTAAACTCGGATCTGACGAGTGTGGATATGGTCGTTTCCACATCTAGGGAGGCAGGCACTCGGGTGGGGAGACTGAGGTTCCGTGGCTGCCCAGGGGTAAAGGGGTCAAGGGCAGGGGAGTCTCCTCTACACCCCCTCACCCCTCTTGCCTGCTCTAACACATCACAGGGAAGACAGCTGCGGTCCTATCTTTCCCGGTGACATGTCACTCTTCACAACAACCCCACTGGGCACATCACCTCTTCAACCCATTTCACAGGGTTGAAATGGGAGACCCAGGGAGTTTCTGTCCCTTGCCTGAGGCCACAGACCTACTAACAGCAGATCAGTTTACTATTTCCCTCAACGACGGGAAAGAAACAGGCTCGGGCGGTAACAGAAGGGCTTGGGTTTAGATTAGGATGAAAAATCCCTGCACCACCAAGTCTGGGGACAGGTCACCAAGGCCACGTGGGAGGCCCGTCCTCCAGGGCCATGGAAAAGGCCACGGCTTCTCTGTGAAGGGGCGAGTTCAACAGCCCCCCAGCCCAGAACCCTGGGCCAGGGCTCTCCTGGACATGGCCAACACAGGCCCAGGTCACGCCAGGCACCTTCTGATGCCAGGTGGGAAAGCTGCCCGTGGGTGAGTCAGAGCTCCGCGCGTCTGTCTGACAAGTGGCCCAGAGCAAAGTGGGCAGCGATCCTAATCCCATCTGACAGCCTGAATCCCCGACCCCACGCGCGAGGACCGGAGGTGACAGAGGAGTGGGCACAGGCTGGCACCCCAAGCCGACACCCTCCAGCCCCGGGAAGTGGCTCACAGACGCGACACGCAGGCCCAAGGCCAAGTGCTCCTGGGTCTCTGGGGTGGAGCCAGGTCTGGGGGCTCTGTGGCCTTGCACCCCCGGGGGCCCTCAGGCTGGCCCCTGACCCGGGCATTTCCAGGACCTGGCACCCCACTCCCCAGCCTCTTCTGCTCCTTCTTTTTTTTTTTTTAATGTTGGGAGGCCAGAGCCGGAACAGATGGCTGTCGCCCACCAGAAGGCCTCTCCTGGCGTGTGGCCGGCCCTCCCCCGGAGGCAGGAAGCCGCACGTACTCCTCACCGAGAGTCCATCTCCGCAGGGCCTGGAAGCATGGCTGCAGAGCAGGTCTCCTGCCGGGGGCGGGAAGGGGCCGGGCCTGCCCCCTCTAGAAGGGGGACACCAGGTGACACAGCCCACCCAGTGCCAGAGCTGGGGGCGCATGGGCTCCCTACGGATTTGCAGCAACCCAGAACAGCACACATTTATTATCCTATGGTTCCAGAAGTCAGAAGTCCAGAACGAATCTGTCTTACAGGCTGAACTGGGGCTGGTTCCCAATGGAGGCTCCAGGGAGATCCATTTCCTCCCCTCTTCCAGCGTCTGGAGGCACCAGCACCCCCTGGCTTGTGGCCACGTCATCCTGACCTCCACTTGCAACATCACTTACTCTGCCCTCTCGCCTCCCTCCAACCAAGACCCTTGTGATGACACCGGGCACCCACCCAGGCAATCCTGAGTAGCGCCGAATGTAATCACATCCGCCAAGTCCCTTTTCCCTAGGAAGGTCACACATCTGCAGGTTCCAGGGATTGTTAGGGTGTAGACTTCTTGGTGGGGGGCAGGGGGCTGTTACTGACTAACTGCAGGGAGAAACGCCTCAACGACAGAGCAGTCACTCAAGGCCGCCCCACCGCCTCCTCTTGCAGCCCTCCCTCCCAGCCAAGGTAAGGTGATGGAGCCTGGCGCCAGGCAATGAGGCAGCACCTTGCACACGTCACTCAGCCACGCACACTTGCTCTAGGGGGTCGTGGTGGGAAAGACCTGTGCCAGCCGCGGAGCCAGGCAGACAAGAACAGTCTTAGCTGCCTTGTAAGACTGCAGGATGGGATGCAGACTTGGACCAGGCTTCCCAGGCGGCGCTAATGGTAAAGAACTGCCTGCCAATGCAGGAGACATAAGAGATGAGGGGCCGATCCCTGGGTTGGGAAGATCCCCTGGGGGAGGGCGTGGCAACCCACTCCAGTATTCTTGCCTGGAGATTCCCATGGACAGAGGAGTCTGGTGGGCTACAGTCCCTGGGGTGGCAAAGAATCAGACACGACTGAAGAGACTTAGCACACATGTAGCAGCTGGACAGAGGTGGTGCACCCATAACACAGAATATGACGCAGATGCCAGGGCAAAAACCTGACAAGGAAAGAGGGCTCTGACATAAGTGATGGGAAAAGGGAACCAAGCTACAGAACAAGTCGACAGTACAATTCCTTCACCGTGACCCAGGATCCTGTGGGTGTGATATAGTTATCTGTGCACATGTTGAAAAAACTGTGATTTCCTCTAAGGAGACGGACAGCCCACGTGGGACATGGCTGCTCGATACTGTCTGCCTTATCGTGTGAGTGCTCCATTACTCAGCTGTGTCCAGCTCTTTACAACCCCAGGGACTGTAGCCCGCCAGGCTCCTCCATCCCTGGGATTCTCCCAGCAAGAACACTGGAGTGGGCTGCCATTTCCTTCTCCAGGGGATCTTCCTGACCCTGGGATTGAACCCTCATCCCTTGCATTGGCAGGCAGATTCTTTACCACTAGCGCCACCTGCGAAGCCATCTCCCTTATTGCTTTAGTATTTTTACAACATTTTAACAAGGAATGATATGAACGTATTTTAAACCCATAATCAACCACAACCTACACCCTGATTTCAGGTCCTTAAATATTTTGTTTTCTTTAGGATGGAAAGATGCCCCAGTGAGACAGCCCCAGGCAGTCTCCCCTGCAGATAATGCGCCCTCCCTGTCTTGACCCACATGGGGCTCAGGCACTGTCCCCCTGCCCCCAGGGCTTTGGGCATGACCTGCTGAAGACACGTAACTGACAGGAGCAGAGAAGCCACAGCAGGGCTTCCCTGGTGGCTCAGTGGTAAAGAATCTACCTGCAGAAGCAGGAGACATGGGTTCGATCCCTGGTCCGGGAAGATCATACATGTCGTGGAGCAACTAAGCCTGTGAGCCACAACTATTGAGCCCGCGATCTAGAGCCCGGGAGCCACAACTTCTGAAGCCCGTACGTCCTAGAACCTGTGCTCTGCAACAAGAGAAGCCACCGCAATGAGAAGCCTGCACACTGCAACTAGAGAGCAGCCCCGGCTCGCGGCAACTAGAGAGAAGCCCGCACAGCAATAAAAAAAGAGAGAGAGAGAGAGAAGCCGCAGCAGAAAGCTTAAAGCAAACAGGTCTCCCCGGGGCCCAGACAGACGCCAGCCCAGGATCGACATAAAAAGGTGACTGGGGACGTAGACGCCTGTCCCTGAGCAGACCTCACCGAGGTTTCACGCATGAAGCCCTCCTGTCCAGGGGCAGGGCTGGATTTCGAGAGCACTTCACGGAAGGCAGCCAGCATCCCTCTATTCACAGAGCCCCCAGTCTGGGTCCAGGTCTGAAGGGGCTGAGAGCAGGCGCAGGGCAGCAGGCAGCGCCGAGATGTGAGTTCTAGTACTGTCTGGCCCACCGCCTGGCTCTGAGACTGGCTCCGCCCTGCCGGCACGGAGGCCTGACTCTCAGCCAGGCTGCCCTTGGAGCCCGCTTTCCCACCTCCCTGGCGGGGACCACCCCCGTCCTTCAGAAGGGCCGGCCGGCCTGGCGCGAGGATGTGGCATGCAGCCCCCCATGGGTGCAGGAGGGAGGAATGGCTGCCCCCTGCCAGGAACTTGTCATCTCCCACCTAAACGTCAGGTCAAGGTCCCTCCTAGCTCCACCTACCCACGACTGCTCACTCAGCAAAGCATCAAGAGACAGAGGTATCAGCTGATGGGCAGCACGCGGGCCTGTGGCCATAGCCCTGCCGACCACCACGACCACCAGCAGCCTTGGCGCACCTCCTGCCCCCACACCCCTGCCCCGTGGGGACCCTGCAGCCTGAAACCATGAGGCCGCCCCGCCCACACCTCCTCCCCTCTCACCCCCGAGCACAGCGGTCACTCCCAGGAAGCAGAGCTGGCCCCACGCTCCAGGCTGCGGGTTTAGCGCCAGAGGGCAGCCTGGCCAAGAAGAGGCGGCGGGGACAGGAGTGACTGTTCCACCCCCCAGCCCCTCCCTCTCTGGTCCCTGCAGGGTCTCGGGGTGAGGACAGCGAGCTGTCACATTCATCAGATTCAGGCTCTGGTGTAACCCCTACAATCCAGGACCTTGGGGGAAATTTACCTCTCCTCCCCCAGTGGAGCCAGCTGACCCACCAGGCCCCACAGGACTGACCACGTCTCCGGGAGGTCGGGCCAGAGACAGACCAAGCCTGTGGGAACTTGCAGTTCTATCCTGTGGGCTTTGCCGAGGATGCTGCCCTGCTGGACCACGGCGGGTCCGCCTCTCGCCCTGGAGAGTCTGCGGGCACCCAGGAGCAAGAGGGGACCCGTGATCCTCCTGGGATGAACGATGTGGCTGTGGCTCCTGGGGAACCTGGCCTAGCCCCACGGTGGCCACGGCCTTGATTCCAGGTCTCAGAACTGAAGGAGGTGGCCAGGTCCCTGACAATGAGGAGGGGCGGGGCTGAGCATCTTCATTCATTCTTTCAGAACCAGCTTCTGTGCAGACAAGACACTGCTGAGAAGAAGTCCCCAGGGTAGGCCAGCGGGGCCTCTGAGCCTGCCTATCTCTGCAGACCGACTGGCCTGGCACACCTTTCCCTCAGCCCCGGCTCCACGTTACCTGACTGGGCAGGAAGCTCCTCCACCTCCCACCTCAGCCGCAGGCATGTCTGCTCCCCCTCTGGGGGCCCAGCCAGCACCAGCATCCCAGGGGCTCCCCAGGAATGCAGGTTCTCAAGCCCCACCCGGATCTGCTGAGGCAGAAGCTCTGGGGGGTGGGGGGCATCTGCATTTTACACACATCCTGAGGGGGCTGGGGCAGGGCTCTGGAGCCCAGGTGGTACCCCCATCGAGGAGCTTGGCATCTCTGGGCGGGCTGCCTGTGTGTCCCTGGTGATGCCAGCCTGCATGACGGGTAGCGATGATGGGGACCAGCCTGCAGACCCGGCGCTCAGGAGGAACCCGAGCTCCCCATCTCAGCCATGTGGCCCGGCCCTGGCCCTAGAAGCCAGGGTGGGTGTGGTTCACCCTGAAACAGAGGGAGCAGGACCCCGTCTGGGGCCCAAAGCTCCGTGCCGTCCCCCTCCCCAGGAAGGCCCATGCCCGTCCTCACGGCAGCCGCCCTCTGGGAGGTCCCCGCACTGGGAGAGAGGACACACACACACAACCGTTTCTGGCTGGCTCGGCTCAGCGACTGCGCCGTCCTAGGCCCGAGGACGCGGCTCGCTGACGCCAGGCCGGCTGCTGGCTGTGACGGTGACCACAGCCCGCCCGGGGCCAGCCACTCCGCGGCCCCACGCGGCTGCCGCGGCTGCCTTCACGCTCCGGTGGAGGGCAGGCCTCAGGGCTCCAGGGCGTCCACTGGCTTCGCTCTCCAGGACGGCAGCCTCTGGCTTCTCTCTTTTTTTTTTGAATCTAAGCCCATTGAGAAAACGCAGGCAAGTGCAGCTCCTGCTGCAGCCTGGAATGGAGGCTCATCCTCACCGTGTCTGGGGACCGAGGACACTGTCCCTTCCCACCCCTGATGGTGGCCCAGGGCACTACGAGGCCGCCAGGCTGAGACCACGTCTCAGGGTGTGCATTCACACCCACCTCCCTGCAAGGCCGGGGCGCGAGGAGAGGGGCCGACCTGGTTCAGGGGTCACCTGGGAGGGTAACCAAGCCCCACACTCGCTGAGGGCACTGCATGCTGCTCCATGCCATCTGTCCACAAGGACCCGGCTCAGAGAGGGTGAGCGCCCTCCCCAGGCTGCTCAGCAGTGGTGGGCCAGGCTGGACGTTCAGCGAGCCAGCATACAATACACGGAGCCACCCTCAGGCCTTTGCAGCAGGCAGGCAGCTGCACGGGGGTCCAGGTAGGGGTCCTCGGGGAGCTGGCTCTGAGCTCCGCCCACACCACCACCTCCATGTACTCCTTCTTAGAGACCAGCACCCCCAGGTTCTGGGGGTGTGTCAGAAAACTGCCCTGCATCCCATGTCCCCCGTCCCAAGAGGTTCACCTAAGTGACAGACTTTCAAATAAAATCAGAACTTCCCTGGTGGTCCAGAGGCTAAGACGCCACACTTCCAATGCAGGGGGCCCGGGTTCAATCCCTGGTCAGGGAACTAGATCCTACATATGCCAAAACTAAGAGTTCGCGCACCACAACTAAAGATCCTGCAGCCGCAACAAAGACTGAAGATCCCGTTACTACAACCAAGACCCGGAGCAGCCGGATAAATAAATATTAGCAAAAATAAGATAGCCAATTCCAGGGAATGCTGTCCATGAAACCTTTGTGCTTCTGCCTCACAAGCCCCTAAATCTCTGACACTGACCCCCTGCCCTGTAAAGTGCTTTGTATCCACTAAGGTCAACAAGACAAACAAACACAAAAGGTAAAAAACAGATGAACTATTGGAAGGAAAGAAAAATGCCCAACACCAGCAGGGTCTCTGGGTGACGCATGAGACCCGCCTTAGGCTGCTCCCTGCCTTCATGTTCCATCATCCAGTTTTTCTATGTAGAGCAAGGGTTATATATTCATAAAGGAAAAAATAAGTAGGGAACCAAATTTGATTGTAAAATACCAGAGGAGCAGTGATAAACGCTGCTCCTATTTATCGTTGAACACTTCTGGGGGAACTGGAGGGGTGAACAGAGCAGGGCTGGACCCCGACATTCAGGCAGTAATTCCTTTTTCCCCTTGGCTTCTTGGAATGGGTTTCGTTCCCCTCTAAGACCTTGGATGTGAGTGGCAGATATCCTGCCAACAAACCACAGCCACCTTTTTTTGTTCTTCCAATATGGATGGAAGGTCGCTGAAAACCAGAACCAAATGGGCTAAAGTTTTATTAGCAATGAGGTTGGGAAGGCCTGAGCCATAACTGAGCTGGGTGTCTCCCTGGAATAATCCCAGGCCTGCCCTGGCCGGGAATTCAGAATCATCCAGAAAGACTCAGTGTCTGACCTCCTGGACACCTTCTGTCTGGGCAGCCTGAGGCATCTAAAGTGCCCCAGACTCTGTCCCAGGCCCCATGACCCTCGGGGCTGACCCCAGGGCCCTACCCTGACCCAGGAAAGTACACAGATGGCAGGAAGCTCTTGACACACTCAAGTCAGGAATGGTTTCCTGAGAACCCAGGAGCGTGGCCACCCGGGGGCCCTGGTTTTCAACTGGGTGGCTTCCTTCAACCTGGGACTGGCAGTTTCTGCTGTCCACAGCCTCCCACAGCAGTGTGAGGCAGATCCAGGCTCACACACTTTCATCTGTGCTTCCTGGGGGGACCCAGGGACCCCTTCTACCAGTTCTGAAGTTCCCACCCCTGCACCAATACAAAGCCACCTCAATAGCCAACACAGTGCCCACCTACAGTCAAGTCTGGACCCTGCTGAACCCACACAGTGAGCCCCGTGTCCCACTGAGAATAGCTGATGGCCAACAGCACCAAGTTGCGAGTGACTCCTGGGCCAGCGCCCATTCACTTGGTGCCATCTCCAGGGCCTGTGGAGAATCTGCTTCGGGCTGGGGTGGTCGGGACAGCTACCCCCTGCCTCCCACATCCCTGCAGCACCGGGCACTCCATGCCCACCTGGGAATGAGGCTGTGGGGACACACACATTCCTCTCAGCCAGCAGCTGTGCTATGCATCCTAAGAGAATGGGCAACATCGTTCTCCATCAAACACCAGCATATAAAACAAGAAAGAGAGGGGAAGGGAGGTTTGCTCCATTTGAGGGCAGGTTGTAAGACCTGGAGCCTCCTCAGACCAACCATCTCCTTGCACCACCTCTGAGGAACCCCAGGGTTCCACAGGGCATAGTTTGAGAAACACACACGTAGGCATCGAACCAGGCAGCCCAACCAACCAGACCAGGTCCGGCGACCCAGAACCGCCCCGCGCCCCACCCCCCATCACGCAGCCCCCACCCTCCTACCTGGAGGCCGCGATCTCCGCCTTTTGCTTGGCGATGGTGGCCGCCCGCTCGGCCGCCTCCACCGCCCGGTCCACCTTCTCGCGGATCTTGCTGGCGCGCAGCGGGATGAGGTTCTTGCGCTTGCCGCTCACGAGGATGTTCTGCTTGTACTTGCCCTCCTCCTTCGTGCCGTCGGGAAAGGTCATGCAGCCATAGCCATGCCGCCGGTTGCCCGCCCACTCGCCCTCATACTTGAGCCCGTCTGAGCGCTGGCTCACACCGAAGCCCGAGCGCTTATCGCTCTTCCACTCGCCCACGTAGGTCTCGGTGGTGGTGGCGTCGATGTCGTCCTCGATGGCCGACAGCTCGGCCTCGCCCTCGCCCAGGCTGATGGTGGAGTGGATGTCGCTGGCCGTGGAGCTGACCGAGCTCATGCCGGCCTCGCTGCGGAAGGAGCTCTGCTTGCTGCGCTGGCTGGCCAGGCTGCTCTTGGACTCCGACTTGCGCAGCTTCAGCCCGCTCAGCAGCGAGCGCCGGAACAGCCCCTTCTTCTTGCTCTTGAGGATCTCGGAGTCGCTGTGCGCCACCAGCACGAAGCCCCCGCGGGACACGGCGGGGCTGCCGGCCACGGCGGGGGAGGCGTCGGGGTGGAGCGCTGCGCCATTGGTGTGCTCGCTGCGCAGGGAGTTGATGGAGGTCCTCAGGGGCGAGCGGATAACCGCCGCCATGCCGTAGGGGACACTCTGCCGCACGCCGTAGCCCTGGCGCATGCCGCCGACCCACTGGCCCTGGTAGGTCCCTGCGGAGACAAACGAGAGGGTGAGGCTCGCCGGCGGGAGGTGTGACGCGGCCGCCACGGTTCACCCCGTCCTGGGGCAACTCGGCCAGGTTTACATTGAGGCAGTCAGACTGTCAGCCCCCAGGTCGTTTGACCATTTCTATCACAGGTGGTCATTTTTTTGTGTGCTGTCTAAAGTATACCATTCTTTTTTTTTTTTTTTAAATGTGTTTACTTTTTATTAAAGGATAATTGCTATGGATGTGAGAGTTGGACTGTGAAGAAAGCTGAGCACCTAAGAATTGATGCTTTTGAACTGTGGTGTTGGAGAAGACTCTTGAGAGTCCCTTGGACTGCAAGGAGATCCAACCAATCCATTCTAAAGGAGACAGCCCTGGGATTTCTTTGGAAGGACTGATGCTAAGGCTGAAACTCCAGTACTTTGGTCACCTCATGTGAAGAGTTGACTCATTAGAAAAGACTCTGATGCTGGGAGGGATTGGGGGCAGGAGGAAAAGGGGACGAGAGAGGATGAGGTGGCTGGATGGCATCACCGACTCGATGGACGTGAGTTTGAGTGAACTCTGGGAGATGGTGATGGACAGGGAGGCCTGGTGTGCTGCGATTCATGAGGTCAAAAAGAGTTGGACACGATTGAGCGACTGAACTGAACTGAACTGAATTGCTTTACATAATTTTGCTGTTTTCTGTCAAAACTCAACATGAATCACCCATAGGTGTACATATATCCCCTTTCTTTTGAACCTCCCTCTCATCTCCCTCCCCATCCTACCCCTCTAGGTTGATACAGAGCCCCCTTTGAATTTCCTGAGCCTTAGAGCAATTTCTCCTTTGGCTATCTATTTTACATATGTAAAGTAAGTTTCCATGTTACTCACAGGTGGTCATTTTTAAAGACCCTTCCCTCCTGTTTCTCGAAGCTGAATTCTGCTCTCTTAGGGCTCGGGGAGGGGGAGAGAGGGGTAAGAGTCTGATGCAGTCAGGAGTGAACCACAGAGCTCCTCAAGCACATGGGCATAAGGGTGTGGGAGAGATGAAGAAGCACACCCCAGGTGAGCGGCTCCACACTGGCCTCGTGGGGCCCATGAGTGACAGATATAAGGACACAGAGCCATGCTACAGACTGGGTACTGACGAGACTGTAAGGTAGTGAGTTCTCCGTTGCTGGAGGCATCCAAGAAGAGTTGGGAAGACCACCACACCTGAAGGCATGAGAATTGGCAGACCTGATGTCTCCAAAAGAATCCAAAGTGGAGACTCAGACACTCATACCTGCACGAGCCCAGCAGCATTACTCACTAAAGCCAGAGAAGATGTGGTCCATTCAACAATGAAACATTGTTCATGCAGCCTTCAAGAGGAAGGCCATCCTGCCATTTGCTACAACATGGATGAACCCTGAGGATACCATGTTTGGTGAAATAAACATGTCACAAGGGATACTCGCTATGTGATTCCTCTCACAGGAGATATCCAGGAGTCAAACCAGACAGCCTGAAAGTAGATGGTGGGGCCGGGGCTGGGGCAGGGAACGGGCAATTACTGCTTATTGGGTACAGAGTTACTGTTTGGGGGGGACGGTAGTCCTGAAAACAGACAGAAGCGATGGCTGTGCGACACTGTAAGAGTGACTGACGCCACGGAGCTGTGCACTTAGAAACGGTTCAAGTGGCAAGCTTTATGTTATCTATATATCTTACCACAATCAAGCTAAAACATCACAGCACTGGGCGCATATTCTTGCTCTGCTTATTGGCCTTGTGACTCTTAACAGGACGCGTCTCCATTTCTCCTGCATTAGGTAGTTATGCGAATTAAATGACACTCCACACACAGCAGGGCAGGGCTCCCCACCTTCTTCCGTCCTCCCAGCCCCCCAATACTAACAGCTTTTCCTGCCTCGGGCCACAGCTGCCCATGCTGGGGCAGAGAGCCAGGACTTGCATCCTGGGTTGTGAGAGGGACGCTGGACTAGCCTCTAGGTCCTGGATGGCTCCTCCCCTCCTGGGTGGGTGGCTATGGGAAGCTGGCCCTTTAAGGCCAGACCCTTCCGCCAGACAGCGGCTTTCTTGTGGCCAGTTCAAGCTGGGAGCCAGCAGCTGTTGCAGGGATCTCTGGCTCCCAGCTTCCTGCCACTTCCACTTGTGGGTTGGGGAC
Organism: Bubalus kerabau; assembly: GCF_029407905.1. NCBI lineage: Eukaryota > Metazoa > Chordata > Mammalia > Artiodactyla > Bovidae > Bubalus > Bubalus kerabau. The sequence continues at coordinate 16,301,186 of NC_073640.1, read as the reverse complement.
AGATAAAACACAGGGCCCCGAGTTAAATCTGAATTCCACAGGGACAAGTAATTTTTAGAGAATGTTACATGGGACATACTTAGGCTAGAAATGATCAGACTGATGATCTGAAATTCAGGGTTAACTAAATGTCCCATGTGTTTATTTGCTGAATCCAGCCGCCCCCGCTGGGGTCTCCCAAGATGTCACCCCAGGTTTCTCTGGCAGCCCTCCACAAAGCTGAGGATGCCCTTGCATGAAGAGACTCAGCCCACCTCCCCACCAGCACCCCTGCACCCCCTCAGGGCAGGCTGAGCATATAGCTGAGAACACATGGGGGCTGCACACCCAGCCTTGTGGAGGAGGTGGGTATGGGGGTAGAGGGAGGAGTTAGGAGGGGGGCAGACATGGGATCGAGTTCCCAGCTCCATTCTTTCTGCATCTGTGACCTTGGGAATGTCTGCTTTAAGTTCCCATGCCTCAGTTTCCTCACCTGTAAAACAGGGAAGGTGGCTGTGTGATTAAATGCAGTAATCCACGTAAAGTGTGGAAAGGTTGTTAACGTTCAGTAATCAGCAACTATTGTTCATCACTGTCATTAAAACTTTAGGGATACATAAAGCTGAATCCCTTTGCTGTACACTTGAAACTGTCACAGACTATGTAAATCAACTAGACTCCAATATAAAACAAAAAGTTTACAAAATGAAAGAAAAGTTGGTTAAGGAAGAAAACCTTAGGGATAAACAGCACTTTACCTGGCAGGTGAGGAAACTGAGGCTCAAAGAGGGACAGGATTCAACCCCAGGGTTCGCATCCTCCCCCTGCCAGGGCTCTGCATGCAGTGAGGTCCTGCCTACCCTCGTCCAGAGGGCACCAGGCTGGAAGCCACACCTGGCATCCTGTGAGGTGCGGGCCACTTCCATCCCTGAGAAAATGATTGCCCACACTCCCTCCCTCAGATAAAAGGGTAATAACAGGGAGGCGTCGGGAAGCGAGCCTCCCTATGCCTATCTTGGAGTCTGAACGACGTCCCCACAGGCTGGAGGGCATGGTTCCACCTTCCAGGCATGGACGCGGAGTCCATCGCATACACGGAGGCAAAGGCAAGATGCAGCTTGCTCTGAGCATCGGCGCAGGCAAAGCAAGGGTCCCAGGTGGGGATTCGAGCCTCCCTCCCACTCTGAGCTCCCGGGTCCTGCTGCCCTGGCTTTCCACAAGCCACGCAGCTCCGCAGAGGTGAGTCTGTTTTCACATCAGCAAAAAAGCTGCTCGGCATACTATGCCTGAATTCCATGATTCCAGGGGTCCCTGGACAGGTGAGCTGAGGCTGGAGAGGGTCAGAGATGTATGCAGAGGGTGTGCCCAGACAGGAGCGAATGCTGAAGAGAAGGCTCCGCACAGCCAACCTCTGCTTTAAAATACACAGCCTCAACGGACTGTCCAGGGAGATAGCAGGTTGGTGGTCACCAGGGGCTGGGGGAGGGAGGACGAGAGTGATGGCTATCGGGGTCAGGGTTTCCTTTTGGGGTGATGAAGACGGTCTGGAATTAGATGGTAATAACTGGTAGCAGAAAAATGAACAGAAGCAGTGAGAAATGGGCTTCCCAGGTTGTGCCAGGGGTAAAAACCCCTCCTGCCAATGCAGGAGACATAAGAGACGCTGGTTCAATCCCTGGGTTGGGAAGATCCCCTGGAGGAGGGCATGGCAACCCACTCCAGTATTCTGGCCTAGAGAATACCATGGACAGAGGAGCCCAGTGGGCTACCGTCCACGGGGTCGCAAAGAGTTAGACACGACTGAAGCAACTTTGCATGCACAGTGAGAAACATATCAAGACAGAAGATGAACTGGTCATATTCTAGGTGATTTAAGCAGAATGAGGGCGTCGGGGCTTTGAAACAAATGCCTGTGGTTGCTGGGGCCCTACTGGGCCAGCCTGCCCAGCTGTGCTGGAGCCTGGGGTGTGGGCACCGGGAGTCAGGAGCCCCGAGTTCAGAGCCGGGGCTTTCCACTTACCCCAGACCTGGGGACCTCACTCCACCTCTCAGATCTCCTAATTCATCTGTGACATGGGGTTGACGACCATAACCATCCTCTAGACACATGGAGCCGCGGGTGTGGCCTCCTGCACACGGTGTGATGCGGGCAGCTGAGCCTTCCTTGCTCAGGGCGTGCAGCTTTATTGTATTTGCACTTTTGTTCCCAGTCGGAACACATTTCTTAATTTACAGCTGACGTCAGTAAGAAAAATGAATTTCAATGTTACGCTCTTGATCAGCTCTGCTGTGACCTGCTGGGATAGCTGGGCCCAGTTTCGAGGCTGGTTCAGATCAGGAGAAAGAAGACAGGCCTTCAGCCAGGACCCAGCTTCTCCCAAAGCTGGGGCTCTGGGCTGGCCCCCCGCAGGGCCAGGTCCTTTCTTCTCCTCCCATCTCCCTTTCTTGTTTGGGGCCAGTAGAGGACGGGTTGAAATCAAACCCCTGGTTCCCCATGGCTGTTTCATTGAATCTGGTCGGTTCTTGAAAAAGACTAAGTCCACCGTTTTGTTTTATATGCCAAGCAGCCTGCATGTGGAGAGACAGAAGCCAGCCCAGTGCAGAGAGAAGACCGCTTGTGGCCCTGCATGGGCACCCTTGCGATGCTGCAGGGTCAGTCTGGGTGGCGCAGACCCCAGGGCAGGGGCAACTTTCTGTTTGCACTCTGTACCCCGACCCGGGGCCCTGCAAGCCCTGTGTCTGCCCCTCACAGGGAGACACCCAGATGAAGATGAATCATCCAGGGGGCATCTGGGGGTGGGGGGGCCGGTAACCTCAGGGCGGGTAGGGTGGCACACAGGTGACCCACTCAGGGACTCTGCACATTGCAATGAAGATGAGGGATGACCCCCGCCACCCAGAACTCAGAACCAGATCTCAGTGGACCTCAGGTAAGGAAACAAACCTCCCAAACGCGGCCTGTGAGATGCCAACTGGAGTGACCCAGGCCTGCAGAGAAAAGCCAATGGGGTGTGAACACCAGCAGGTCTCAGGCTTGCGGGGCTGTCCAACATCCCCCGAGCTCCTGGCCACAGCCCCTGCATTCCTGACGAGCCTTCCGGAAGGCCAACACTGTACCCAGGGACCCACTCAAGCGCCACTGTGACCGTCGCTCTGGGCACACCATGGACACTGGCGCCGTCTGGTTCTGGACACCACTGGGTCCAAATTCAAAAGCTGGCTCTGCCCCACGGCCCTCAGCCAGCGGAGATCCAGGCCTCACCCCCGCTTGCCAGCCTCTTGGGTACTGTGCACAGTCTGCTCTTGCTGACTTATTCAGGTCTTCCCAGAGCCCTCGCGCCTCTCACACACTTTTATTTCCTTACCCCTCCCCAGCCTCATCCACTGAAGTTCTTCCAACACGTTCATCACAGACACAACGTGTTCAACTGTCAATGTTGTGATAGTTTCAGGGACCAGTCTGGGGACAAGACAGGTCAGTCCAGCCAGATGCTGTGTCCTCCAAGAGCAAGCCCTGGGCGGGACGGGGACTGTTCTTCCTGGGAAGGGCATGGAGCCCACAGCAGATGGGGGGCGGTGGGGGTGCTCAGGCCAGGGCCCCATCCTGGAAGGATGCTCACCTATGGCACCTGACGGTGAGGGGGCAGGAAAGAGCCCCACCTAGGGGTAAACTGGAGGGAATCATGGGGAATGCAGGGTGTGGACACCAAATAGTAAATCCTCATAGAGATAAGATGCTGCACCTTCAAAATGAGAATCAAATGCAATTTTTTAAAAAAGGAAAAGGAAATCAGAGAAAAAGAGTTCCTGGAAATTAAAAGTGTAATGGCCAAAATAAAAATTTTGATGTGAGTTGGATGATAAAGTCAAGGAAATCTTTCAGAAACTAGAACAAAAAGAAGTAGGCAAAGTAGTGAGAGATAGAAGAAATTTAGAGCCATCCATGAGTCATGTAGATGGCTTCAAATCTATATACTAGGAGTTCCAGAAAGCAAGGAAGGAAAATTACCAAATATGTAAAATGGGAAAGTGTCCCAGAATTGAAGGATGTGAGAGTCCAGGCTGAAAGGGCTCAAGACACCCTGCACGACCAAGGAGAGAGACACAGGCCAAGCCCAGTGAAACTTCAGAACCTCGGTGAGCAAAGGAAGACCCCAAGCGCTTCCAGAGAAGAAAAAGAGACTTCACACAAAGGGCTGAGAGCACGGCATGAGACCTTTCTGTAGCAACACCGAGACCAAGACGTTGGTGGGGAATTTCTCCCACTCAAACTCGGAACAAAAATGACTTTCAATCTAAAACTACATATACAACCAATCGATCAAGTAATCAAACCACAACAACTATCTTCCATGCATCCTTTCTCAGGAAGCTACTGCAGGATGTACTCCACCAAAACGAGGAAGCAAACCACAGAAGAGGGAGGGCACGGGGGACCCAACAAACATGAGGGGAAGCGATTTTATATATGCGCACAACAATACCATGGGTTGGAGGGTCCAGTTATATTGATTTTTTCCCAATGGTAAAGGCTACAGCGGTTGAATCCCCAGATGCAGAACTGCAGATACTGTGGTTGACTATCAATTATACACAGATTTTCAAATTCGTGGAGGGTCGGAACTGCTCATCCTGACACTGTCCAAGGGTCAATTGTACGTAACTGATAGCAAGCAATGAAAGAAAATATACAGATATGAAATGCGTGTATCCTGTATATATGTAAAGAATTTGGTGGATTTGTTCAGGCAAAAAGCTGTATGGAGTAGTATTTTATTGAGCATTTGGAAGGTGGGGAAAGAAATGAGCAGCATAGTGGTGAGTATTCCCGCCTGTCATGTGGGAGACAGGGGTTTGATTCCCTGACAGGGGAATCAGGGCTTCCCTAGTAGCTCAGCTGGTAAAGAATCCATCTGTAACGCAGCAGACCCCGGTTTGACTCCTGGGTCAGGAAGATCCCTTGGAAAAGGGATAGGCTACCCATTCCAGTATTCTTGAGTTTCCCTGGTGGCTTAGATGGTAAAGAATCTACCTGCAGTGTGGGAGACCTGGGTTCAATCCCTGGGTTGGGAAGATCTGCTGGAGAAGGGAATGGCTACCCACTCCAATATTCTTGCCTGGAGAATTCCAAGGACAGAGGAGCCTGGTGGGCTACAGTCGATGGGGTTGCAAAGAATTGGACACAACTGAGCGACTTTCACTTCACACATTTGAAAAATGAGGCAGTTACTAACTTATGCTGCACAGGAGAAGTACTTGAGTGTATACAGAATCAGTGCATTGCTTGTCCCAGGAATAAGTAATGCTTAATAGTCTTGTAATAATGACAACTCACAACGAATTTAACAGAATTGTAACCACGCTGAAACAGTTAAAGGGAAGAGGAACGTGGTTCTAAAAGACTGAGAAGCTTTTATTTAAGTCCGACTCAAGTATACACATAAATATACATAGGCCATGCTGGTTCTTTGTTGCTGCACATAGACTTTCCCTAGTTGTGGGGTGTGGCTTCTGATCGTGGGGGCTTCTCTTGTTGCACAGCACGGGCTCTAGGGCAAGCAGGCTTCAGTAGTTGCGGCACATGGGCTCAGTAGTTGTGGTCGTGGACCTAGCTGCCCCTAGGCACGTAGAATCTTAGTTCCCGGATCAGGGATAGAACCTATGTCCCCAGCATTGGCAGGTGGATTCTTAACCACTGGACCACCAGGCAAGTCCCAAGACTAAGAATCTTCACCTAAGAGTCCCATGCTGATTCTGAGGAAGTCCGTGTGTGCGTGTTCAGTCGCTCAGTTGTGTCTGATTTCTTTGCGACCTAATGGACTGTAGCCCCTTAGGAAGTCAATACCTAACAGCTAAAAGAGACGATGAGCCAAGGAAGCAGTCAGCGCAGAGATGTAGAAACTCGGAGGTGGGTCTCTGAAGACACGGCTACAGGAGTTTAAAGCTGTAGCTCTGGGGAGCAGTAGGGGTCGGGATACTGCTGATTTTGTTCCAAGTGCTACTGTTTGTAGGGCCCACTGACATCTTAAACTCTGGGCACATCATCGTGACAAAGATTAAATGTTTCAAGGGGGATGAGACTTTGATGAGAAAATTCTCACAACAGTGGCCTTATGCCTGTTTCCCAGCTGCAGAAACTAAGCCTCGGGATTTGTGTCTCGTGGGGGCCAAAGGTGAACCTGGATGTCGAGCTAAGCCCTGCTCCTCACAGAGGACGCTGACCGGGAGGATGCGCAGCCCAGTATTTAGCAGGTGGGTAGAGGAAGTCACAGAGGAAGCCCAGGCGGCAGGTCAGCGGAGGTCTTGGAGGGATGCAGGGGACAAAACTCCCTGAGAAGGCATCAGATATGTCGGATGAGAGGCAGGAAAGGTCAGTGACCTCAGAGGCCATGAGCATCGGGTGCAGTGACGGCCATTCCCACGCTGAGGACAGGACACCAGCCAGGAAGCCACCCCAAGGCTGCGAGGGGCTGAGAGCAAAAGCAGAGCCTGTGGAGACCAGCGATTATGGGCCCTCGTGCTGCCCAGAGGGGAGGGGATTCAGGCGCGGCTGCCCTTGGACCAGGGAGCCACCCAGGGAGGCCCACCTCCACGGTGGGGGGCAGGGTCCTCAAAGGCTGGGGGAGGGCCAGGCTCAGAGCCAGCCTCAGCCGGCATTCTAGGTCGTGCCCACTCGACCGACTTCACACCAGCATTGCTTCTTCCGCACCACTCATCTTTTACGGTCTCCTTATCCACTCATCCTGGGAAGGTTTAGTGTTTTTTTTTTTTTTAAGATGAATAAAGATATTTCTTACGGATTAAAATAGAAAAAGCTTAAAAAAAGATTAAATGTCAAGAGGGGATGGCAGAGGATGGATGGCATCACTGACTTGATGGACCTGAGTTTGAGCAAGCTCCGGGGGTTGGTGATGGACAGGGAGGCCTGGTGTGCTGCAGTGCAGGGGGTCGCAAAAAGTCAGACGCAACTGAGCAACGGAACTGAACTATAAAGTCTACAGAAAAGCGAGTGCAAGTAGAGACCCACACGAGTGTGGCGCATGTATTACAGCCAGTGAGCCAGTACTGACACATCTCCTCACCCCTGGTGTGGCCCATCCCCTGATTCTGGATAAATGCAACATGTATCCGCCGTTACCGAGACACGCAGGATGTCTCCTTGCCCTAAAAGCCCTCTGCACTCAGCCTGCTCACCCTCCCTCCCCCAGCGCCTGGCCACCGCTCAGTTCTTACTGTCTCCACAGTTCTGCCTTTCCAGAAAGTCATGGGGTTGGACTCAGTATGAAGCCTTTTCAGACTGGCTTCTTTCACGTTGCAACACATACTTCAGACCTCCGCGCCTTTTGTGGGCCTGAACCATATTGTGTCCTCCACTCCAACTCAAGAGTACCTTTGTTGCTTAAGTTTTGGTGATTACGAATAAATGGAAGGTCTTTTCCACATCAGAAAAACAAGAGATGGGTCTAACTTCAGATAAACGAACACTGTTAAGTGAAGTGAAAGTCGGCTCAGTTGTGTCCGACTCTTTGCGACCCCATGGACCATACAGTCCATGGAATTCTCCAGGCCAGAATATGGGAGTGGGTAGCCTTCCCTTCTCCAGGGGATCTTCCCACCCCAGGGATCGAACCCAGGTCTCCTACATCGCAGGGGGATTCTTTACAGCTGAGCACTGTCAAGTCAAGGTTCTATTGAACTTCCCTGCACTGGCTGCCTTCTCAGTTGGAGGCACCAAGAAAACCCTCCAGGGCACTCAGGTCGGGAACCACAGCCATAGCGTCCAGGGACACCATCCGCTGACATCTGCTGAGCTCTCACCATCTACGGAGGGCCAGGACCTGCCATCACATCAGGGAGCTCAGGGCGGTGGGGTGACTTGTCTGAGGCCGCTCAGCAGGCAGGGGTGAAGATCTGAACCTCCCTCCTCTGCTGTCCCCAGAGCTGGAAGGGGCTGTGGGGAAGAGGGGCCGGCCTACCCCCGGCACCGCCAGCTGACGCGTGCACCTCTGGGGCGAGTCTAAGGAGCGGCTGGTCAGTAGACCCCAGTCAGCGGTCCCTTCCCTGAGCTTGCTTCCCTCTGGGCTGCACTCCCTGGGGAGAGCCCCTCTGCTCGCCTGTCAGTCACCCTGACCTCCCGGGGAGGGCGGGGCTTCTGACCTCCCTGCAGAGTGCTCACAGCGGGCCCCAGGGAGCCACTGCCCATTTTACAGACAGAAAAACTGAGGCGTGATGAGGTTAAGGCTCTTGCCCAGAGTCCTGATGGAAGCAGCTCAGCTTAGGACCCCTGCCACATGTGCCGGGTTCTCAGGCCTGCGACCTTTCTCCACTGCCCACCGGGAAACTCTGAGAGCGGTCTGCATCGAAGTACACAGCCTCCAGCTCCCCCCACACCAGGCCCCCTGGCCCAGCGGTCCTCATTCAGGGTGGCAGGACGACTCACCCCATAGGAGGTCCCTGTAGGATGCAGCTCTGTGCCTGGCACTAAGGGGCTGGCCCCGGGTGGCGGGAGGGCCCCGGGCTTCGCTCAGCAGTGGCAGCTGCTGCTTCTGACCCAGTCATGTCAAGTCAGCCTCCTCTCTAGGGGCAACGGTTTCAAGGCACAGCCTGGGGAGAGCTGGGCATCCCTCCCGTAGCCCCACCTCCTCTCGGGCCTCAGTGAGCAGGGACCACCCCTGCCCACCTCTCCTGCCCCTCCCCCTGGGCCTGTACAGGGGAGACAGGAATAGAAGGCAGGGCTCCTAATCCCGCCACCCAGGAAGCCTCCTTCTGGGCCCATGTCTCCCTCTCTGGTCACCCAGGGGATATCGTGATTCAATTGCAGAGGCTGGCAGGGCTGGCCTCTTAGAAGTGAGGGGTTCACGGAAGCAATTGTGAGGTGTGGCAGCGGGGGCCATTGGGCAGGAGTGGGAGGAGGAAGCAAGGGAGCCCCCTCCTCGGGGAGGGCCCTTCACCAGAGTGGCTAGAAGTCAGGCAGGTCTGAGCACAGATCCTGCAAGGATGACCCAACCTGGGCCTCTATCTGCAAAATGGGGGTAAAATTATTTCCCCTCAGGCTAAAAAAAGGGGGGAGGAGAGAGGAGCTGGAGCCAGACCGACACTCAATACCTCCAGAGCTGCCCTGAGACGCCTGACGCGGCTGTGACTCTGTGTCCCCTTCTGTGGACGGTGACAGCAACAGTGTCCGCCTCGCGGGACACCAAGGGGAGAAAGTGGGTTTGCACTTGCAAAGCGCCTCACGATGGCGCGTGGCAGGTTCTGCATTAAGTACATCACATCAGAAGCCACGACTGTCTAGCACGTGACCAGGCAGAGGACTTGGGGGCTGTGAAGGACAGTGGTGGCCGTGGCTGCTCTGGGCTGGGGTCTCCAACAGCATCCACAACCTTGATGAAATGCATATTCTCGGGCTCCCCTGGGCCCCTCAAAGCAGAAACTCTGGGGGTGGGCAGACCACCGGGGCTATAACACCCTCTGGGTTTCTCAGCACTTGAGGTCAAGAACCCGGGTTGTCCTGTTAGAACCCCTGCGGGACCTTAAACTAATGACCGATGCCCCATCCACCCAGAGACGCTGATTCAGCGATCAGAGGCAAGGCCTGAGCGGAGGTGGGTTTTAAAAAACTCAAGGGGGACTTCCCTAGAGGTCCAGTGGCTAAAACTCCACGTTCCCAATGCAAGGGGCCTGGGTTCGATCCCTGGTCAGGGAACTAGATCCCACATGCCGCAATAAAGATGGTGCTATGACTGAGACTCAGAGCCGCCAAATAAATAAATAACCATTAAAACAAACAAACAAAAAAGCTGGCGTGTGATTCTTATTTCAGGACCAATAACTGTTTTCTTTGTTACGTGTTTTGAGGACCAAGATTTTGCTGAAGAGCTGCCAGGGGTCAAGCTCCCAGCTTCACCCCAGGCCGCAGCCTCTGTTTCACACTTTCTGGGGAGCCCTGCCGGCTCTTCTCAGGGACAAGTGCTGCACACACACACCAGACACCCCAGGACCACGGCCTGGGCCCAGGCTGCAGGCCGAGCACCCGGGGAAGGACGGAGGATTGGGGCTCAGGCAGGTCAGATCCCTCTGAGATGTGACTTGAGTTCTGAGCCATTATCACAGGAGAACAGCCAAGCCCACCACCAAAAGCAGGGGCTCCCACACCCCCGCCAGCTGGGGCCCTAGTGTGCAGGGCTTTTTCCAAAGCCCTCAAACGTGGAGAACAGGCTTGCTGGTCACGCTCAGTGTGAGAGCCTCCCCAGGGTCCCTCCCTGTCCCCTCCCCGGCTTCCTGTGGCTTGGGGACAGCCCCTCCTCTAAACGACAGGTTATCCCAACCCATAACCACCAGACATCTTCAGAGTGCCAGGGGCTGAGGGTATAGACAACAAAGAACTTCATGGACCTGAGATTTAGGGGGACAGATTTAGAGACACTAGGTGAACTGCACCCTGAAGAAAGCTAGAGCAGGGCAGCGGGGGTGGGGGGTGGCGGGGAGGAACGTGGGTGCAGCCACCTGCAGGGGGCGACACTGAGCGGTCTCCACGCTTGGCACAGACCGTGTGCTCAAGAAATGATTTTCTCCAAACACAGACTTCACCATGTCCAGGAACAGATTTCCAAGTTTGGGTGAGGGGTGGGGGGCTTCGTAAAGATGTCTCAGCTTCCAGGAAACTCTTTTAAAAAGAAGCTGAAATGTAAAAGGGTTCAGACGCTCTGGAAAACAGTCTGGCAGTTTCTCTTAAGTGGAGAGGTCCAGCCTGACCCAGCAGTTTCATTCCTGGCTTGATACCCAAGGATGAAATGAATAAAACACACGTCGACACACAAACCTGTACAAGAACGTTCGCACAGCAGTACTGTGTGAGACAACCCAGAGCTCCCTCACTGGACGACTGGATAAACTGAATGTGGTCCTTCCATACGCTGGAATATTACCCAGTCTTAATACCCACGTGGCCTGTAGTCAAGCTCTGACATGGATGGACCTCGCAAAGGGTACAGGGAGAGAAAGAAGCCAGACACCACAGGGTTCCAGCTCCATGAAGTGTCCACGGTGGACAGATCTGCAGAGACAGAGAGCAGACTCCTGGTTGCTGGGGGCTAGGGGATGAGCGGGGGTGATGTCTGCTGCGCACAGGGCTTCTTTTTGAGGTGATGAAAATGCTCTAAAATTGCCTGGCGATGGCTACACAACTCCGAATATACTAGAGGTCACGCGATCACACGCCTTAAGTGGGGGAACTGTATGTTGTATGAACTGTAGCTCAAACTATAAAAAACAGAGCCTCGGTCCACAGAGCCTCTGCAGTCTGAGCAGGGTGGGCCCCGGGGGGGAGCTGGCCCTGCCCTTCCTCTGCCTTGGGGAGGGCCCTGGGGGTGTCTGCACATCCCCCCATCACCACCGACAGGCATCACAGCTACCCTGACCACCCCAGTGGGGACATGACTACTTCCTGTCAAGGCCAGGAAAAAACCCTCTGATTACTGGGTTCCATGGGGGCCCCCACAGATGAAGACTCCCAGAAAGCCTGCTCTGCAGCCCAGGGGGGCCCACAGCTGAGGAGTATTTCCAAGCTGTGCCCTGAACTCCCACAGAACACCCCCAAACCCAGAGGCCCTGGCAGCAAGCGGGGTGGAGAAGGCTCCGGTCAGGACTTCCCACAGGACACGGAGGTGGGCTCTCTGATTTCAGGCCATACATCTGCTCCCGAGGTGGGGGTTGCTGGGGCAGGAACCCCCACCCCAGGATCGGTGGGCTCCCAAAGGGAGGGAGGAATTGGGGATTGTGGGGGAAGAAACTGTATCCTTATTTCAACAGCAGCAAACTGTGGTGGTGGTCGCCAAACCCGGGACTCTGTCACCCCCGGAAACGGCACGTCCAGTGTGGGTGGCTGCAAACACCCTAGAAGAGTGTTACACCCAGGCCCGCCGGCCGGAGAGCTGAAGACTAGGCTCACACGCCCACCTTGCCGGACGCTGGGCCTGGGCCCGGGACACATGGCACCACCACCCTGAACCTGCCCCGTGGACCCCAAGGGCAGAGGGAGGGGCAGGAGAGGCCCACACTGTGTCCACGGGCCAGTAGACCCCCCACCTCCACCGCCCCTCCAACTCAACGCCCAAGGGGTCTGGGGACCTTCCCGAGAGGCAAGGGCGCTGGGAGGACTCAGGAGCCCCCAGCGCTGCCCCCTGCAGCCTGACTGGCCCAGGCTCAGAATCACCCCCGATGACCCTCAGGCAGCTTGCTGGGCAGGGGTCCAGGCCTGGGGTTCTCCTACAGGATGGCCCAGGGAGCGGCTCCGGGCAGAAGGAGGGGGTGTCCCCAGGTCGGGGGGTTCTGCTCCACAGGGGGGTGAGGCGGCCCTGAGTTTTCACCCCAGGACTTTGGACCAAACTGACAGCAACTCAAGTGGGACCAGGCCGTGGGCTGCTTGGGGGATGGGGACCCAGTTCTACCGAGGGCCCCTCACTGTCCAGAGAAGGGGGCGCAGGGCTGAACACTGAGGCAGAGGTGCCTGCCTGGGACAAGGGAGCAGCCTGGCCGCCGGCAGTGGGACAGACCACCCACCCCCAATCACCCCCGGCCCTGCTCAGGCTGCTCTGGGCTTCAAGACAGCCGGCCTCAGGGGACAGCTGCTGGGGCTTTACGGGAAGGTGCGTGGGAGGGGCTGGGCGCTGGGCTTCTGAACAAGGGGGTACTGAGAAATAACATGTGTGCCCTTGGAGGGGTGGAAGGGCTCATTCTCCCTCGCCGCCCCCACAGCCCGCCCCCAACTCCCTGGCTCTTCCCCCCCGAGCCCTGCCTCTCTGCCCTCCATCTCTCTCTGCCCTTTCTGTCTCTGCTTCCTTCTGTCTCTCTCCCCTGCTCTCCTCCCTTCCTCTCTCCTGTCTCTCCACTAATACAGTCACTAACACGGCAGCCTCCAGCCCCGAGAAAACCCTGACTTCTGCTGTATTTCTGCCGCATTCTCTCGGGGACTCAATTCATTTCCTCCACGTTTGGGCCCGGGCCCATGGACACAGCCTCTCAGGCCCCCACGCAGGATGCGCGGGTCCCCAGTCTGTCTGGGCAGTGCAGGATGCTGGGAGAATCCGGCCTGGCTGTGGACTAGGACCTTGGGCCCCAGCGGGTTACCTCCTGGCTTGTTTCTCCTGACCATCGAGTTGATTCTGTGCAGACAGAAGGATCAGGCCATGGTCCCCACGCACCGGGCGGGGGGTCTGGCCCCCAGGCCGGCCCGTTGTGCCCAGCCAGACATAGCCACACTGGTCCCCCAGCCCTCACCCGTACTTCCCGGGGCTGCCTTGTTCTCTCTGCCTCTGGGGGTGATTAAACATCTTCTCCTTGTGCACCTCCGACACCTGCCTCTCTCCTGAAACTCTCAGGTCTCTGGAAAAGCGCTGCCCTAGAAGGTGTTCCCAGATGCCCAGACATCTGCCGGTCCTGTCCAGGACTCGCTGACACAGGTCCCCAGCCTGTGCAAACGCACACCCTGCCCTGGGGCTCTTGGACCCCTCTCTCCCCCAGGCCTAGCTCACTGCCCAGGATAGTCAGTGCTCAGCAAATAGTGGGTCCCCGCTTCCCCACAGACACCACTGCCATTCTCTGTTGGCTGGTAACACGGAGCCTAAATGCAACCCATCACAGCCACCTCACTGATGTAGACAGGACTGCCTGGCCCCTTAGCTGGTGCGCTGAGGTCCCAATGTTTACTGAGCCCCTGCTGTGTGCCTGGCACTGTGCTAGGTATTCGGGCCAAGAGAAAGGCACCCACAATGTATTTCAAGGAATCTGTCACCCAAGGGGCCGGCAGCATGCCAGTGGGCACCCTGGGGGTGGCTAAGAGTCAGGTGCTTCAGTTTAAGTCACTGTGGTATCTACAATACATTAAAAAAAGCTTTAGAACTGAACAATAAAAAGATAAATAACCCCATCTTACAGTGGGCAAGGATCTGGACCTCATTTGTCTGAAGTCTCACAAATGGCCAAGAAGCACGTGAAAAGATGTTCACCATCACTGGTTATTAGGGAAACACAAATCAAAACCACAGTGAGACAGCACTTCACACCCACCAGGATGGCCATAATCAAAAAGACAGATGTAACAGGTGTTCGAGAGGATGTGGAGGGATTGGAACCCTCAGACCCCTGTGGATGGGACTGCAAAACCGCACAGCTGCTTTGGAAGAGTCCCCCAGCTCCTCAAAAGGTGAAACACGGCTACCATCAGACCTCGCAGTTCCACTCGTGGGTATTTACCCAAGAGAATGGAAAACATTTCCACATGACACTGTGTCCACAAATGTTCACAGTGGCAATATTCACAGCAGTCCAAGGGTGGAACCAATACAAACGTCCATCGACGGATGGATGGATAAACAAACCGAGATCTATCCATATAGACTGCTATTCAGTCTTAAAAAGGAAAGAAGCGGCTTCCCTGGTGGCTCAGTGGTAAAGAATCCACTTGCCAATGGAGGAGATGCGAGTTTAATCCCTGACCCCACACGCTGTGCAGCTGAGCCCGTGCTTTAGAGCCCATGGGCTGCGACTAATGAAGCCCGCATGCCTAGAGCCCGTGCTCTGCAACGAGAGAAGCCATCCCAATGAGAAACCCGTGGAGCCCAACTAGAGAGTAGCCGCTGCTCACCACAACTAGAGGAAAGCCCACGTAGCAATGAAGACCCAGCACAGCCAAAAATAAAATTAAAAAAAAAATTTTAAACCAAAAAAAAGGAATGAAATTCTGATACATGGCATGTGGATGGACCTGGGTGCTGAGTGAAAAAAGCCAAACCCAGAAGACCACATGCAGAGTGTAGGATTCTATCCACATGAGATGTCCGGAACAGGCAGGTCCACAGACAGCAGAACAGGGCTTGTCAAGGGCTGGGGGGCGGGGGGCAGTGGGGAGTCACTGCTTAATGCAGAACAGGGTTTCTTTTGTGGGTGATAAAAATGTTCTAGAATTAGGTGGTAGTGACAGAGTGGTGACAGCTTCACAACCTTGTGAACGCTCTAAAGAGCACCGAATTATGCACTTTAAAAAAGTGGATTTTATGTAAATTATATCTCAATAAACACAATACGACTTGTCTTCTCTCAGGGCGCAGGCGTGACCTGGGACCACCTATGGGATATAATAGGATAAGAGGGGAGGGTGTGAAGCACAGACTGGGGGCTACCATCCACCCTTGGGGTTTGTGAAGGGTCCACAACAGCAGTAATGGCAGCTTATTCATGGACCATCCGTGGGTACCAGGTGCGAGCTTGGTAATCGTCGCCTGAGCTCATGGACCTTCAGGAAGGCCCGCGCAGGCTTGTAACCGGTGGCCTGTGGTCTGAACTCAGCCCTGTGCTCTGTGATTCCATGGCTTCTGGAATCCAGCTCTCCCTCATGACTTGGGCAGGTCACTCTATCCTGTCCCTGCTTTCCTGGTCTGTAAATGGGCACACTATGTGGGAGTGATCAGATGACCTAATGGAGGAAAGTGCTGGCCATGTGGACGGGACAAGCGAGGACCGAGTCCCTGGCCCGCCTCTGTCCTGCTGCCCCCTCGGTCTGTCTTCACCCCCCACCCTCCTCCTCCTCCTCCTCCTCCTCCTCCTCCAATTCTGAGTCCTAGGGCCCCTCTGGGAAGATGCCTCCCCTGACTTTCAGCATCACCTCCCACAGGACCATGTCCCCTGGGACCCAGACTCACAACCCTCACCACACCCTGTCCTCCTCCGACCCCACATCCACTCCTCCCCGGGGTCCCCTCAGCCCCCAGTTCCTGGGCACTGTCTGCACTCCACCACCCTGCTCTGCCCACTTCCAAATTCTCAGGCCTCTGGTTCTCCCCTATGCACTGTACCCGCCTAGACCCAGGCCATCATCCCCTCCCTCCTGGACATCTGCACCCCTCCTGGGAGCCCCCAGCTTCCTCTCTAGACCCCCTTTTCCTTCCCCACCCAGCAGCCAGAGTGATCATCCAAACACAGCCAGACAGCTGCTGCACGGCCCAGCAAGCGCACACCTGGGCATTTATCCCAGAGAAATGGAGGCTTAGGTTTGCACAAAGCCTCTGTGTGGACGAGTGCAGCGGTGTTATTCATAGCAGCCCCCCGTGGGAACACCCCAGACGCCCCTCAACAGGGACAGGGCGCCTCTCCATTCACGGAGGAGCACGGTGGGCAGCGAAAGGAACCAGCTGTTGGTGCGAACAATGGCCTGGATGGTCTCCAGGGAACCACAGCGAGCACAAAGGCAGCTCCCAAAGGCTCCATCTGTAGAATATTCTTGAAATGAGAAATGACAGAAATGGAGAGCAGGTCTATGGTCCCAGAGGCCGAGGAGACCCGTGCGGGGGGAGGCGGGGAGGAGGGACGGATGTGGCCCTAAAGGAGGACAGAGGGTCCGGGTGGTGACGAGATACTCTGTCTGAGACAGTACCCAGGCTGGCATTCGGACTGTAACGCTGTACTAGAGTTTTGCAAAATGTTACCGCTGGGGGCATGTGGTGGAGGGTTCAGGGGATGTCTCTGTATCATTCTCACAAGTGCGTGTGAATCTACAATTATCTGGAAACAAACATTTAATTATGAAAGCACAAACACCAGATCGCATGCTGCCCTGCTTAAATCGTTCAGAGCCCTTCCCTGGCCTCTGGACAAAATCCAGCATCCTTCCCGCAGCCCGGAAGCTGAGCCCGGACACTGTTCCCCTCTGCCCCCTCTGCTGCAGACCAAGCCCTGCCTCCGGCCTTTGCACATGCTGTCCTCCCCACCAGCACCTTCTCTCGCTCTCCACAGGGCTGCCCTCTCACATTGCCAGCTCCCTGCTAAGGGGTCATTCATTCACCATCCAACCATGGTCCCCTGAGGTCCCCCTGCTGCAGGCGCTGTGGCTGGACTGGGGGTCACAGTCAGGAACTCGACAGATGGGCCTCTGCCCTTCTGGAGCTTCCAGTGCAAGAAGAGAAGATGCCACAGGAGCCAGTGCACAAGCACGGGTACACAGGGAGGGCCCGGGGGCACCGAGGGGCCAGCGGGGGGGAGGGGGCGCCACCCCTGCAAAGCCACAGCCCACCCTCACTGTCCTCACCAAAGTGCATTTCAACTGCTGCTTTTTATCTCAGAGTGACCCACGAGCAGCCAGGTCTCCAAACTCACCAGTAACAACCCAATGGTTGGGGGCAGGGCCCTGAAACGCACACGCATTGGCTGCACACCCCCAGGTAGGCAGTGGGGCCCCAGCTCATGCCCCCTGGCTTTCCTCCTACAACCAGTCTCCGAGAAAGCCTGCGTGGCTTGTGACAGTGGCCGGCCACGTAGGGTCTCACCTGGCACTCCTGGCAGGGCCCCCCAAGCCCCCTTAGTCCCTGAAACCCTCCCACTGAAAACCCCTCCAGGACTTCCCACAGTGCAGGTGCCGCCCAGCCCACATAGAGACGCCTCCTGTCCCCATTAGCCGTCCTCAGCCCGGATGCAAGACCTGCTGGGGTGGGGATCAGGTCTTCTCAGCACGGTTCTCATGACCACCCGCATCAGGCAGCCCCACTGCAGGCCCCTGCGCTCTCCTCTGGGAGCCTGTCCAGGCGGCCCCGGTCAGACCACAAGCAGTTCAGTCCCTGTTTCAGCATTTCCCATCTCCCCTACCTCCCTGAGCCTCTGGCCCACCCCCCATCTGTAAAACGGAGGGGTCACGCTTATCTCACAAGGGGACCGCAGGGAAGAAGCCTGGGCAGGGACTTCCCTGGTGGCTCAGTGGTTCAGAATCCGCACTTCCAATGCGGGGTTCAATCCCTGGTCGGGGAACTAAGATCCTACATGCTAAGGGGCAACTAAGCCTGCGCGCCTCAACTACTGAGCCCGCACTGCGATGAAGAGCCCACACGCGGCAGGGAAGACCCAGCACAGCCAAAATTTTTATAAAAAGGAAGAAGGAGTCCGGCTCACCCCCAGCTCAAAAGGCCAGACACTCACCAGGCATGGGAGTGAGGGTAGCTGACAGAAGGCAGCTGCGGGGAGCAGGGTGGGAGTAAGGTCAGGGTGTCAGAGGCTGGCTGCAAGCGTGGGCCCTGGAGTCCTCCAGGAGAAGCCTCGGGCTGTGGGCCTCTGGAGTGGAGCATCCTGAGAAGGGAGGAGGGACAGAGTGGCAGGGGAAGCCCACTGCCCATTCCTGCCCTATGCCTCGGACTCAGACCTGTAGGAGTCTGCAGGTCCTCTGTCCACTTCCCACTGGCTGTGAAATCTACGGACACCCATGGAGAATGGCGGGGTTCTCATCTGGGGTCTACGGAGAAGCCTCAGGGAGTCTGCAACCCCCAGAGGTGCCCACAAAATGTCACAGGACTTGCCTGCCCCTGGGAGAGGGCGAGAGTTCTCGGGGCCTGGGAGAACCCACGTGTTTACAAATGTGGACGAAGGCCCACTGGAGGCCCAGGCTCAAAAGATGGTGTCACCCTCTCTGGCCTCTGCTTCACGGTGAGACGCGGGCTCCTCTGGCCCCAGCTTCCTCAGCTGTAGGAAGAGGAGATGACATGATGGCTCCACTGGGGAATGCCATCGCTTGGGACTGTGGGCGGCTCTGGGCCAGCTGGGCCCAACACCCAACAGTCACGCAACCTTCTAAAGCCACGGAAACTGCACACTTCACCTTCTCATCCCCTAAATGAGACCCCATGCCTTACCTCAAGGGCTTCCCTGGTGGCTCAATGGTAAAGAATCCACCTTCAGTACAGGAGACGCAGGTTTGATCCTTGGGTTAGGAAGATCTGGGATTCCCTGCCTGAGGGAATCCCATGGATAGAGGAGCCTGGCGGGCTACAGTTCATGGGGTTGAAAAAAATCGGGTGTGACTGAAGCAACTGAGCATGCACACCTTACCTGAAACCACTGATTTAAGGACTACAATTGATGCTTGCAAACTGTGGTGCTAGAGAAGACTGTTGAGAGTCCCTTGGACCGCAAGGAGATCAAATAAGTCAATCCTAAAGGAAACCAACCCCAAATATTCATTGGAAGGAATGATGCTGAAGCTGAAGCTCCAATATTTGGCCACCTGATGTGAAGAGCCAACTCACTGGAAAAGACCCTGATGCTGGGAAAGACTGAGAGAAGGAGGGCAAGGGGGTGACAGAGGATGAGATGATTGGATGGCATCACCAACTCAATCGACATGAGTTTGAGCAACTCTGGGAGACAGTGAAGGACAGGGAAGCCTGGCGTGCTGCAGTCCATGGGGCTGCAAAGAGTCGGACGTGAGCTAGCAACTGAACAACAGCAAAGGACTAAAAGAAATAACACCTGTGTAAGTGCACAGCTCAGCCCCTGGAACAAAGTGGATGTGAAGACAGTGAGTACCCTTCTTCCAAAGGAATCTCCTGGCTTCAGGATTCCAGTTAGCACGTATTCGCCTTGGAGCTCTTTCAAAACCAAAACTGGTATGACGTTGCAGTGGGTTGAAAAATGTCCCCCAAAAGAGATGTCCAAGTCCTAAACCCTGATACCTGGGAATGTGCCCTTATTTAAACATCTTAATTTATTTTTGGCTGGGCCAGGTGGCATGTGGAATATCAGTTCCCCAACTAGGGCACAAATCCATGCCCTCTGCAGTGGAAGCATGGAGGCTTAGCCACTGGACCGTCAGGGACATCCCCTGTGTGCTCTTATTTAGAAAAAGGGTCTCTGCAGATGCAGCGAACATAAAGTCCTTGAGATGAGATCATCCTGGACTTTGGCTGAGCCCTAAATCTAATGAGAGGCATCCTTTCAAGAAACAAAGGGGAGACACAGAGAAGGAGGCCGCTGGCGACGGGGCAGAAGTGAAACATCACTTACCCTCATGGATGTGGTACTGGGGAATGCTAGTCTATTTCATTGTCGTGAGCCATGTGACCCGGAGTTTAAAACACTCTGTCCAGAGCAATGACTCTCAGCCCTGCCTCCTTTGTCACACACCCAAGCCAGATGCCACTGTCCGAGATTCTGGCTGGAGAGGTGCTGCATGGAGCCCAGACACGTCCCTCCCTCAAACCATCCTAGTGATCCCAACGTGTGGCTGAGGCTGCTCCGGACGCAAGGCCATTGACCAAACCACACATAAGAATCATCTGGGCAGCTTGAAAAAGGACTCAGATACCCAGGCCACACCCAGATTACCCCGTCAGCATCTCTGGGTGGGGCCAGGCACCACGTATTTTCATAGTGCCCAGATGACTCTGCATGCAGCCAAGGTAGGAACTTGAATGGAGCTGCCCACATGTGAACCTCCTGGGCATCTTGCAAGCACGAGGATTCCGATCCTGCAGGTCTATGGGAGGCCTGCATTTCTAACAGTCTCCCTGGACACCATCCTTGGTGGAGCTACTGTGTGGCTGGGGATGAGAAGGGCTGCCTAGCACCGTGGTTCTAGAGGTGGGGTCCTCAGACCAGTAGCGTTAGCATCAACTGAAACTTGTAAGAAATGTAAATTCCTGGGGGTACCTCTCAGACCCAGGAGGTCAGCAACCTATTTTAACAGGGGGTCAGCAATCTATTTTAACACACCTCCCGGGTGACTCACACACAATCAGGTGGAGGACACCCTGGCCTGGGGTAAGAGACACTGACAGGCCAGCACCAACAGCAGGACTGACCCTTGATCCAACTGGAGGTCTCCAAAAGCACCAGGGAGCCCTCCCTGTGTCTGAATCAATAACTTTGACATTCCTGGGAATTTGTGAGATGACACATATGGAAAAAATTGCTATGGTAGCTCAAATGGCAGAGAATCTGCCTGCAATGCAGGAGACCCGAGTTTGATCTCTGGGTCGGAAAGATCCCCTGGAGAAGGGAATGGCTGCCCACTCCAGTATTTTTGCCTACAGAATCCCAAGGACAGAGGAGCCTGGCAGGCTACAGGCCATGGGATCACAAAGAGTCGGACAAGACTGAAGTGACAAACACTTTCGTCATGGAGATGAGAAAACCGATGCTGAGGACAAGCCTCCTTCAAGGCCAGCAACTTCAGTCCTGGTGTAATGACCACACTACCCCCCGCCATTCAGACTCGGCCAGGTGCCCCTCCGAGGATGCCTCTGGGGCTCACTTAAGGACGGACATGGCTCTCCCTTCCCTTCACAGAACCCTCACCTGTGGCATCTCCTTTTGAGATGCCTGAAGTCTGGCATGAGAAACTCCTAATTATTTTACATATTATAGTTTTGTACCCAGACTACATATTTTTCTGTAAAAGTCATGTCATGCTGTTTCTTGTGTTTTAGATTTTATTTGCTTATTTTTTTCCCAACAGCCTACATTACTTAAAACTACGTACTGTATACACAGTGCTATGGACTATGCTTGTGTCCCCCCAGAACCGTACGGGCTTTGGGAGGTGATGGGGTCAAGAGGATGGGGCCCACCATGATGGGATTGGTGCCCTTATGAAGGAGACCCCACAGAACTCTTCTGTCCTCCCCCCATGTGAGGACACAGAGAAGCCGGTGGTCTGCAACCCAGAAGGTCCTCACCAAACACTGAAACTGCCAGCGCCCTGATCTGGGACTTCTCGGCCTCCAGAAGCATGAGAAATGAATGCTGTTGTTTATAACCTCCCCATCCCCCCCACCCGGTCTATGGTTTTCTGATGCAGCAGCCCAAAGGGACAAAGACACAGAGTCAGGCGCAGCAGATACTGCCAGGTGGACCCACTGAAAATGAGGTTTCAGTCTTTATGCTGTGAGCATAGTAGGAACTTGGTAAATGCTTAATTATTGAACGAATCAAGCTGAGGAAAAGGGACCATTAGAAAGTGGACAGATGAAAGGGTACTTATTTTTCTGTTTGTGTTTCCTAGCACTTAAAAAATATTTATTTATTTGGCTGCATTGGGTCTCAGTTGCAGCACACAGGCTCTCTGTTGTGCCATGCAGGCTTCTTTGGTTGTGGCACATGGGCTCCAGAGTGCATGAGCTCAGTAGTTGCAGCACATGGGCTTCTTTGCCCCATGGCACATGGGATCTTATTTCTCCAACCAGGGTCCAGGCTTTCCTGGACCACCAGCAAAGTCCCTTGCCTAGCACTTTACAATGAATGCTGTTCATTAGACAGTATTCCAACAATGTCTCCTGGCCATGACTGCCTCACAGCATTAGAACATCTTCTCTATTATTCACTGTATTCAACACCATCCATCTTACTCATGTAAAATGCTGGCAGGTCTATGAGCAACAGCAGAGCTGATAACAAAACAAAACCATTCAGGGAATTTTAACAGTGATGCTTTAGAGGGTTTTTAAATTTCCCTTTAACTGTCTACATCCAGTTCTAAGTTCTTGCAACAGGATGGATGTTTGAAATGATGACAGGGAATGAAATTACCAAATACTGCTTCATTTGCCCAATGGATTCATCCCACACATATTTACTGAGTGACCACTGTATGTGGGCACTACTTTAGTGATGGGACACACAGCCCTTCCTGCACGACTCATACGCTCCACACTGGTGCTGTATGAGACGACTTTCTGTGATGACAGAAATGTTCTGTCTCCGAACTGTCCAAGGTGGTGGCCTCAAGTCACAAGCAGCATTTAAGTGTGTGGAATGCAGCTAGCATGGCAGAGGCACTGAGTTTCTAAATTTCATTTAATTGCAATTAATTCAAATTTAAATTCAAATGGCCACATGCAGATTGGGCAGAATTGCTTCAGATGACTAATCCATTGATGCTGACTTAAACAGAACGGAGGCAAGACCATCTTTCATTGTCTGCAACAGACAAAATCCTTCCTTTGCTGCCGTGTGTGCACGTTTTCTCTTTATTTGGCCGTGCCACGTGGCATGTAGGGTCTTAGTTCCCCGACCAGGGATTGAACCCACACTCTCTGCAGTGGAAGGTCAGAGTCTTAGCCACTGGATGGCCAGGGAAGCCCCTGGTGTGCACTTGTAATCCTTGTACACCCAATGGGAACTGAACACACACACCCCAAGGCAGAAGTAAACCTCAGGTTTGATTTGCATGAGTTCTACTGCTGCTGCTGCTGCTGCTAAGTCGCTTCAGTCGTGTCCGACTCTGTGCGACCCCATAGACAGCAGCCCTCCAGGCTTCCCCGTCCCTGGGATTCTCCAGGCAAGAACACTGGAGTGGGTTGCCATTTCCTTCTCCAATGCATGAAAGCGAAAAGTGAAAGTGAAGTCGCTCAGTCGTGTCTGAGTTCTACTAAAGAACCCCATTCCAACCCTGCCCACCCTAGCTGGGAAATGCCCCCTTGGCTCACAAGGAGACACCGAGAAGGCATTCAACTGGCCAGTAGACAAGGTCTTAGTGAACGAAGTGCCCGGAAGGAATCGGAGCAAGGCAGTCTCCCAGCAGCTCAGGCAGAACAGGGGAGCGCTCTCCATGGTGCTGAATGGGCCGCTCCCGTCTCCGGAACAACGGGCGAGCCGGCCCCTAGCGCTAGTCCACACAGCCTGTTTGGCAAAGCCAGGACCCCACATAACACCACTTTCATCAACCACGTGCCCTTTCCCAAGCCAGGAAACTACAATCTGGGGAGCAGTTGATTCAAGAGGAGACGAATCACTGCAGAAAATTCAAACATCACCCGTCCTTCCAGGGCTCACAAATCTAATATCGTACTGACATTGAAGGACCTGAGGAGTGTTTTATACAGACTTATCAGCTCAGGGTTGATAGCTAGCTGTCTTTAGAGTTGTGGAGACCTGGCGGAAGATGAAGAAGAGGAAAAATGGCAGACACTCCTGGCCCTGCCCTCTTGCCACCATCACCACCTTTTCCCGGGGGCTTCCTCTCTCCACAGGCATCCTCAGAAGATGGACCCACAGTCCCCTGTCCTCGGGTTCGTTGCATGAACTGTTAGCGTCAGCGAGGGCCACTCACTAGCTACCCAGTGGATGGCTATTTTCGGAGGGTGCTGATCTTCACCAGCTCAGTTAGGCTTCCTAATATAAAGCCCGTCAAATTGCTCTAGGGCTGTGCTGGGTGAGGGGACTTTTCAGTAACACTCCTCTCTCAGCTATTAGTGGCAACAAAGAACTAGTTATTTGCTTTCCCTTCTCCTTTCACCTCAAGGAGACTTCTCCCTCCCCAAAGGGGCTGAAAGACTCTCTGAAGACGCACTTTCATCTCCAATTGCCTTTTGTTTCTGAAATGATTTCCTACTGGCTCAATATTCCTGTCCATGGACCTGCTTCCTCCTAAATTAAGCATTTGGATTAAAAAAAAAAAGTTCACTTTTCACATATTCCAAGCACCAACAGTCATTTATTTTGATAGAGGGTTTCCCCCACTTAAAGGAGGGGGGGGTGGTACTGACTGCCTAAATGTGTATTTAAAGTGGAAACAAAGCCGCAGACCCATATATGTACCCAAGCCCTGCTCTGTGGCTGGCACCCTCTCTTTACAGGGAGTGCCGCTTCTTGGGAGGAGCGGAGGTGGGGGGACCTGGAGTACCTGGCAAGCGAACAGAGCTGGAGGGCGCACGTGGCTGTGTTTTGGGGGACAGGGTGGAAACCGTCTCCAGTGACAGGTGTACTGTGTGCGCGCACGCAGGCGCAGGGGGTCTGAATTTTGACTGTGGGCGTGTGTGATTCGTGTGGGCCGAGGGATCTGGGCCAGTGAACGAAATCTGTATGTGAGGGGGAGCGGCCGGGTGTGTGCAATGACTCACATCTTTCGGGCTGTGGGAGGGTTTTATTTGCGGGGGGTAACTTTTGGTCCGAGGGATCCTGTGCACATGGCACCCGACAGGAAATATTTACCTGTGCAGCAAAGCAGGGGTCTATCAAGCGGAGAAGAGGGCCCGGGTTGGGTGTCTGGCCATGTGCACCTGCCTGCAACTACTCTGCTGCACCCAGAGGAGAAGGAGGGTGTGGAGGGAGAGGAAGAACCAGCATGGGGCTTTGCACAAGGGAGTTCAGAGAGAGGTGTTCCACACAGAAGCAAGAGCTTGGGAACCGCCACCCTGAGTGTGATTCCAGGTGCCGCCCAGTGCGCAGCAGTCAAGTCACCTGGCTCCTCTGAGCCTCTGCTTCCCAAAGTGGGAAATGGGAAGAAGGAGAAAACCAAGCCTGGAAACGAACAGGGACTGAGTGCTGTGGTCATGCAGACACTCGCCACATGTCCGGCACACAGTAAGTGTTGAGCATGGCCGTTTATTAACATTTTCATGATCATTATCGTCATATCTGGCTTTTGGTTCTAATAACGATCATTGTAAGTGACATTCATTGCATGTGAACTCTAATAATAAAACGGTGCTAAATAATAATGAATGCTTACTCTATTCCTGGCACTGCCATGTATACCACCTCAATTAAGCCCCACCGATTTAACAGTCGTTGCTATCGGCCCTTTGTATGGCTTCAGAAACAGAAGCTCAGAGACATTAAGTAACTCACCCCAAGGTCACAGAGAAGAGCAAAGGCACAACCGGGATTCAAGCTCAATGGGTGTCGACCCTACAGTGTGTGCCCCTGACACCCTTGTGCCCTCAGGCCTCACCGTCTCTTCAGGGTCACCCGACAGACAGTGGAAGCCACTCAGCTTGGTTGAGTGAGCAATGCCGGCCTTGTGCCTGGGGGAGGATGAACCTGGAGGAGGAGGAGTTGGCAGAAGTGTCCCCAGTTGAAATGGATTCCATACCAATTCTAGCTAAATGTAGAATACATTTGCCGTTGGTGCATTATTCATGAAAATCGCCGTTTCCCCAAGTCAGCACTGGGAGCTGGGCGGCTGCCTGCCCCACATCCCCATCCCGAGTGCAGAGGAAAGCAGGGTTGGAGGCAGGACCATGAGCTCGTTAAGGCTCTGCTGGCCCTCTCCAAGTATGACCCACGCTGCCCACCAGTTGACTTGCGAGCAGGCGTGGAGACCACCACTCAGTTCTGGTGGATTACGAAACATCATGTCAACTCTGCTCGCCCCGCACACTGCTTGAGGGCAAACATTCTCAACAGCCACCCCCTTCCTAGTGAGGGGTGGGGACCGGGTTCCAGTAGCCCCAGATGTCTGGCCTGATTATTCCAGGCCACAAAGGTCAGTTCGACTTTCTGTGCTGCCTTGTCGCCAACCAAAAGGCAGCAAGTTGGCCTGGCACCCTGCATCCTTGTGCCTGCCTCGGCTGGCACACAGGTGATGGGATGTGAGTGAGGAAAGGGGGGTCCCACCCTGGACAGACTGGGGATTCAAACCCTCGCCTCTGCCACCAAAGGTTGGGGGCTCGGTCCTGTCCCATGGGCTCCAGGGCCTCCCTGGCTCGGTAGGTGGTGGACATGACTCCCTCCCCTGCAACCTGTGAGACTCAAGCAAGATGATGTGGAGGAAAGTGTTTTAGGGGGTGGACACAGTGGAGCTGGTTGGTAGCCGACGGAGACCCAAGGATGTCCACCCAATGACAGCAGGGCTTCTCACAACAACACAGCCCATCCTACACCTGTGGCCCCCACAGAATCGGATCCTCTCCTCCTGGGAAACCACCACCCTTCCCTCTAAAATGGAAGCTCCGTGAGGGCACAGATTTCCATCCAGCAGGGTCCCGAGCACCTGCTCATAGTAGGCACTCGGGAGGTGTCTGATGAACAGAGGCTAGAATTCCATGGGCCACTGAAGATCTCTGGGGAAGGGGGGCCGACCAGGGTGCTGGACCTCCCTCGCAGACACCCTGCCGAGTCCCACGGGGGACCGGCCCAGCCCCTCTCCTCCCAGGCTCCAGTCTCCAAGCACAGACACAGCTGGCAGAACCTCCAGAGGGACGGATCTGCAGAGCAGCCAGACCAGAGCCGCGGGTGACGGCTGCCCTGGGCTCTCAAAGTGCCCAGCTGGGAGCGCCAGGCTGTTTGGCCGCCCACCTCAGCCACCCACATCTGCTGCCTGGGCCTTGCCGTGCCTGCACACACACACACACACACACACACACACACACGCCCACGGCCTAGAACCCAAGGAGGGCTGTCTGTTCGGCCTGGCCCGGGCACCCCAGGGTCAAGGAAACTCTCCAACCCACTCCAGGAAAACAACAACAGCGCAGAAGAGGCCGCCTGGGACGGAGCGCCATGGCTCTGACAGGCAGGAGCGTTATATAATTAACTGCCCCCCACGCCTCCTCCCCTCGCAGGAATAACGAACCCTGCCTCTCAGTTGCATAAGCCAAAATAATAATTACTCTCCAGCCCTCTGACACTCCTGGATGTGGCCGGGGAGCAGGTGTTTAGCACAAGCTTCAGGAGCTTCAGAGAGCGAGCAGGGGACCGTACATATGTTTGTGACTCTTGTGCCCAGCAGAAGCACACAAGTCCCCTCCAGTCCCCACTCCTTTCCCAGGCATCTGAGCCTGAAAAATTAGCCAGCCGCCAAGAGGGAGCCACTCATCAGGATAAGCTCCCAGATGGGGGAGGGGGCCTCTGGGGAGCAGGCTTGCTTGGGGTCTGGCTTCCAGAAACAGAAGTGCCCCACACCTCTCAGATGCCCCGAAGAGTGGACACTGGAGTGTCTGGGACAGCCAGGGCTCCCTGAACAGAAACCATCTTAGAGCCGCGGAGGGCGGGCAGCACGCTGGCTTCCGGCGCCGGCTCAGCCGGGAATGTGGCGGCATCTTGGAATGAAGGCACGGAGCATCCCTAAACTACCGGTGAAAATGATTCAGCCGCTGAAGGCGAGACTCCTGGGCTCACGCTAAACAGATGGGCCTCCCTGCCTCCCTCCCGCCAGCAGCCTGCTCCAACAGCGCTAGCCCCGCGTCCAACCACCTAGAAGTTTATTGCCTTGTTGTGACGGTTTGGGTGCGCGTCCCCCGCCTCTAGCTCTCCCAGCCGCTCTCTCTCCATTGGCTTGGGCTGATCAGGACTAAGAGAGGCCCGGAGGCACCGCAGGAAAAACAAGCAGCAGAGCAGGGGCCTGACTCCCAGAGGCCGACACCCAGGGAGCTGGGCCAGCAAGAGGTGGGGGGGGGGGCTCTCCCAGCCCCCCTGCGCCCTTGCTGGGTCCCAGAGGAGGCCGCGGGCCCAGCCTGGCCTTTCCGGCCTGCTCTTGGACGATGCACTAACACCCGGCTCAGCTCCGAGGCTCCCGGGCCTGGCACTGCTCCCAGAAAGCCCCCAACACCCTTCCGCTGGCACAGGGGCGCTGTCCCCCACCAGGCAGTGAGGCAACCTGTAGCCAAGGCCGCTGTGGCCTCCAGGGAGCCCCAGGAAATGCCCCAGGTGCCCACGGCCCTCTGGAGGGAGAAGCTCGACTTCCCCAGAGATAAAACAGAAGAAGCGAGAGAAAAAGGTCCCTCCTCCGCCAGCCCCCGCGCGCCGGGCGCACCTACCTCCATCGGAGTAGGTCTCCGTGCCGTAGCCGTCCTGCAGCCCGTTGCTCCAGGTCCCTTCGTACTTGGCCCCGTTGCCCGTGCACTCCCGCACCCCGTAGCGCCCCTTAAATCCGTGCGTCCACTCGCCCTTGTACACCCACTTCCCCTTGCTCTCCAGGCCGATGCCGTGGCGCTTGCCCTGCGCCCAAGTGCCCTGGTACGTGTTGCCGCTGGGCCAGGTGTAGACGCCCAGTACCTCGAAGCCGTGGCTCCACGAGCCGGTGTATTCGCCTTGGCCCTTGGGGCCGGTGCAGACGCCATGGCCGTGCGCCTTGCCGTCCTCCCAGCCTCCACAGTAGGACCCTCCATCGTCAAAATTAAACCTGCCCCCACTGGACATGCATGTAACTCGGTTTGCAAATCCCGCAAACGGTGAAAAAAAAAAAAAGGCGATCAACAAACCGGAGTCTTGGTTGGCTGGCTGGCTGGTTTTGTTTTGCTTTTTTTTTTTTTTTTAAGGAAGAATGGAGAAAGCAAAAAACACAGCGAACAGATCCCGGGCGGCGGACGGCCGCGGCGTCGGCTTCGGAGGAATTCAAGTCAATTGGGGGCGATTATTCATTTTCGAGCTGCGCCGCGGAGCCTGACCAGCGTCTCGCGCTCCCGCTGGAGACAGGACCGGAGGGGAGGAGGGCGGGGGAGGGGAGGGGAGGGGGAGGGAGGGGGCAGGAGCAAGAGCGGCTGGTGCGAACGGCTCCACCTCAGCGGCAAGTGCCCCTCGGAGGCGAGCCCGCCGGGCTGGCCGCGCAGGCCAGGCGGGGACGGCGGCGCTCAGGCCCGGGGCGCAGTCCCCCACCTGCGGCTGCCGCGCTGCGGGCGCCCGAGGGCGGCGGCGGGGCCCGCGGGCGGCGGCGGCACGGGCGGCGGCGCGGGCGGCTGCACCATATTGGGGGCCGCGGGCCGGGCCGGGCCGGGCGGCGGCGGCGGCAGCAGCAATGCGGCGGGTCGGGCGGCGGCGGCGGCGGCGGCGGCGTTGGTGGCGTGCGCTCTGGGCCCGGCTCGCGCGCTCGGGCCGGCGCGGCGCGCGCCCGCACCCCGCGCCCCGCCCGCGCGCGCGCCCCCGCACCCCGCCGCCCGCGCGCCCCCGCCCGGCCGCCGGGACCCCCGCCCCCGGCGCGCACGAGGCCTGGAGAGGGGAGCTGGCCCGCCTGGCTGAGGGCGCGTGGCGCAGGCGGGGACCCGGGGCGCCCCGCCCGCCCGGCGTCACCTCTTGCTCCGATCGGCCTGGAAATAGGGGTCCAGCCGCGGCGCCCCAGACACCCCCCCTCCCCCGTCTTTCCCGGGACTTGGGTTTAAAGGGACAGGAACTGCGTAACGGGAAGGCGCCCAGCACCCAGGGCGCTCTCTGCCCCCTCCCGGGAGCCGCGAGGTGAAGCCGGGGCCGTAGGCCTTGGACAGGCCAGGGGCGCCCCGCGCGTTTCGGCTAGCCCACCGCGCGCCTCGCCCCTCGCGCCCGATTCCTGTCTGGGACGCCTGGCCCTGACTTGACTGGAGAGGCTCTCTGCGGACCACAGGTGGTTTTCTCTATGACAAATGATCCTTCCTTTTTCCTTACAGGCGATTTGGGTCCACATGTGGGGGAAAGGGGATGCTCGCCTTAGAAAGAAAAGTGGTATTTGGCCATTGGCCCCTCCCCATAAATTAAGAGAAAGTCCAGCTACGCACAAACCTTGAAGTAAAGACACCCAAATTCCGTTCCTCCCCTGCGCCCCGGCCAACAGGTAGCCCCCCTCCATCCCGTGAGCCGTTGCGCTTTGGGGGAACAAAGTGGAATCGCCTCTCAGGCGTAATTAGGGCTCTCTCCACACACACTCCCACCCCCCACCCCCAAAAGATGGTGTCTGATTCCTGGATCCGGGTATCCTGGGACCAATTTGAAGTGCATTTCCTGGACCATAAATCCGCAGGCAGGAGCCCGAGTTCCCAGCTCTCCGGAACGTGTTGGGCAAATGGCAGCAGACAAGTGCTGCGCGGCGAGATTGCACAGGGTCGCGGCTGGTTGCAGTGGGGGATGGGGGTTGGGGGTTACTCAGAGGAGCAGACCTTGCCGCCGAGGTTTAGGCAGGCCAGGAGAGATGCACTTCCAGGGGCAGCGTCGGGGGACGGGGTTACACCTCCAGCTAGCAGTGTTCCCACCTTTGGCTCTCAAGAGAAAACCAGCCCCTCCTCCTCCTAGAATTCAAGTCCAGTTTATTTTCTCCCCGGGATAACCAAAGCCCCCTCTCTGAAGGGCCATCGGCCTGCAAGGCTGTACCCTCTTCACCACCCCTCATCAGAGAGACAATTAGGGAGTTTTCAGTTTTGTTCTGTGAGTTGAAGTTACTGGGATTCGGTGCACCTTCTGGGTGGCGCCTCCCTGTGCCCTCTGGGAGGTTTTCCTACATCCCCAGGGGTGGAGTTCTTGGGCCTAGCCTGTCTTAGACTTAATGGAAGTAGCCCAAGGGCCCTCCAGAACACCTGGGGCAAGTGCCCTGGGTTTCTGGTTCTCTGCTTCCTGGCTGAAACTCAGTGTTATCAGGCTTAGGTCTGCTTTTATTGTATTTTGTCTCTCTGAAGTAAAGTCGCTCAGTCATGTCCGACTCTTTGCGACCCCATGGACTGTAGCCTACAACGCTCCTCTGTCCATGGGATTTTCCAGGCAAGAGTACTGGAGTGGGTTGCCATTTGTCTCTCTAAATGGATATGAAATAGCATCTCAGGGCTGTTCCGTGTAAATGAAAGATTAAATGTTGTCAAGGGCTACAGACTTTCCTCACAATTCAGATTGAAATCCTGCCTCCACCAACTGGCAGCTGTGTGGCTCTGGGCAGTCCTTTAAAGTCTCTGAGCTCATTTTTCTCATCTGTAAAATGGGCACAATAACAGTTTCCATCAGAGCACTGTGAGAATTTATCTGAACTGAGTGCCCAGTGCCTCATAGGTGCTCAAGACATGGGACGTGATGTTATTAGAAGGCCAATCCCCAGCGAAGGTCATGGCTTTCTACATGGGACACCCAGCCTTCAGCCTGCTCCCCTTAACATAGCTGACATAAAATTGCCATTTCTCTTGGACACTCTGTACTTTCTTTCTTCCATTTTATTTTCAAGCTGTCTTTTGCTGATTCAGCGGCCCTTCCTCACACAAGCAGTGGATTGCAACTGAGATCTCATTGGGAAATGGTGATTGGTTCCAAATAATTACTGGCCAGCACCTTCTACCTCTAGCTAATGCATACCCTTCCCCCAGGCAATTCCAGCACACACCCCCAGGACCCCTCCCTCCTCTCCAGGTTTGGTCAGATTAGCTCCAGCAGTTTCAGACTCTCTTTCCTGAAATGCAGATATTAGAGGCATTCATTTTGTGCAATTTGGAAATCATTCTCCCATAAAGTAGGGCTGACGGTATTGATTTCATTTTGGAGGAAACTCTCTAAGTTTATAAACATAGTACCACCCAGCAATTTCAAAACACAGACCAGGGAGAAAAAATAAAAAGCCAGCCCCCCATGTGGAATTTCACGACTCTGTGCACCAGGCTCTGGGGTGAACAGCTCATGGTAGTGACCTCAGGGAACTCCTCAGGTGACCTGGGCTTACCCACTCAGCTTCCACAAAGGCCAGCTTGGAGGGGACTTCTCTGGTGATCCAGTGGCTAGGACTCCATACTCCCAATGCAGGGGGCCTGGGTTCCATCCCTGGTCAGAGAACTAGATCCCACATGCTGCAGCTAAAGATCTCCCATACTGCAACTGAGACCCAACACAGCCAAATAAATAAATAAATACTAAATTAAAAAAAAAACAACACCAGCTTGGAGCTCTCTCTGTGAAGTGCCTGGCCAAAGGAAAAATAATGACTGAGCAGGATTCCAGCCAAAGCTGTCCCGTTTTCCAGCCTCCAGGACTGAGAGCCTCCATTTCCCTGCCCACTCCCTCTTCCTGTGACCAAGAAGTTTTCTGATTTTGGCTTCAGAAAGGCTTCTTGGTTTCCCTATCTAAAGAATGGCCCCATTTCACCTCCACAGAAGCCTGTGTGTTTCCTTCAGAGAACTGAGCTTCAGTCTACAGTTTACGGTTCGTCTTCATGAATCACTGCTGATGGTGACTGCAGCCACGAAATTAAGATGTTTGCTCCTTGGAAGAAAAGCTATGACAAATTTAGACAGCATATTAAAAAGCAGAGACATCAGTTTGCCAACAAAGGTCTGTGTAGTCAAAGCTATGGTTTTTCCAGTAGTCATGTATGGATGCGAGAGTTGGACCATAAAAAAGGCTGAGCACCAAAGAATTGATGTTTTTGAACTATGGTGCTGGAGAAGACTCTTGAGAGTCCCTTGACAGCAAGGAGATCAAACCAGTCAATCCTGGAGGAAATCAACCCTGAATATTCATTGGAAGGACTGATGCTGAAGCTAAAACTCCAATACATTGGATACCTAATGTGAAGAATCGACTCATTGGAAAAGATCCTGATGCTGGGAGAGATTGAAGGCAGGAGGAGAAGTGGGTGACAGAGGATGAGCTGGTTGGATGGCATCATCTACTTAATGGACATCAGTCTGAGCAAACTCTGGGAGATAGTGAAGGACAGGGAAGACTGGCGTGCTGCAGTCCATGGGGTCGCAAAGTGTCGGACATGACTGGGTACCTGAACAGAAACTTCATGAATGTGCCTGTGTTTACCCGACACTGTGAGATGCCTGCATCAGGAGCCCCCTTCATTCCTGCTCTCTTAGAACATAATGCTGATACTTCTCCTGCTGGGAGGTGGACTGGCTGGTGAGTGTAGCAGAGGGGGCGCAATGTGATTTTGAAGGTTACAGTATAAATGCAGCTTCTGCTTCATGCTCTTGAGATCCTGGAGAGCTTGGACCCCACTCATCATGATGTTAGGAAGCCCAAGCAGCACCGGGAGAGAAACAGAGCCTCCAGCCGTCAGCCCAGCTGGACTCCTGGCCCACAGTCAGTCCCAGGTGACAGCTCTGTAAGTGTACCATTTTGAAAGTAGGTCTGCCAGCTCCTGACTAGGTGCTGCATTAAATGCCATGTGGATCAAAGGCCCCACCCACAGGGCTTTCTTCACCATGCCTTGTTATAATTCCACATAATAATATTTTATCATATCTACATGATCTATATTTCCTCTATCTGACATGGATAAAGAATACAGTGTATATATATATATACATATATATATTTATATATATACATATATATACATATATATATTTATATATATACATATATATTTATATATATAAAGAATACAGTGTATATATATGTTTATATACATATATATTTATATATATATAAAGAATACGGTGTATATATATGTATATATATGTGTATATATATATAAAGAATATGGTGTATATATATATGTATACATCCAATGAAATATTACTTAGCCATAAAAATGAATGAGATAATGCTGTTTGTAGCAACCATGAATGGACCTAGAGATTTTCATACTTCTTTTTTTCTTTTTGAAGTATAATTGACATACCTTATACTAGTCTCAGGTGTACAACATAATGATTTGATATTTGTATATACTGCAAAATGGCCACCACAATAAGTCTAATTAAAATTAACATCCATCACCACACAGAGTTATAGAATTATTTTTTTTTTGTGATGACAACATTTAAGGTTTATACACTTAGCAGCTTTCAAATATGCAGTCAGTGTTGTTAACTAGAGGCCAGGTGATGGCACCCCACTCCAGCACTCTTGCCTGGAAAATCCCATGGACGGAGGAGCCTGGTGGGCTGCAGTCCATGGGGTCGCTAAGAGTCGGATACGACTGAGCGACTTCACTTTCACTTTTCACTTTCATGCATTGGAGAAGGAAATGGCAACCCCCTCCAGTGTTCTTGCCTGGAGAATCCCAGGGATGGGGGAGCCTGGTGGGCTTCCGTCTACGGGGTCACACAGAGTCGGACATGACTGAAGAGACTTAGCAGCAGCAGCCTGCTGTGCATGAAACCCCCTGACTTACTTGTTTTATACATGGAAGTCTGAACCTTTTGACCTGCTTCACCCATTCTGCCCACCCACCTCCCCTGCAACCTTCAATCCAATCTGTTTCCTGTATATGTGAGCTTCTTTCCCCCTTTTTAAAAAAATATTCCACACAAAGTTGCAATGAAATATTTGTCTTTCTCTGCCTGACTTAATTCACTTAGCATAATGCCCTCAAGTTCTACCCATGTTGTTGCAAATGGCAAGATTTCACTCATTTTTATGGCTGAATAATATTTCATCATATCTATATCTACCTATCTCACATGGTTAAAGAACATGTGATATATATATATATATATAAAATGAAATATTACTCAGCCATAAAAAATGAGGTATTGCCATTTGCAGCAACATGGATTGACTTAGAAATTATCATACCGAGTGACATAAGTCATACAGAGAAACACAAATATCATATGATATCACTTATATGTGAAATCTTTTATAAAAAGATACAAATGAACTTATTTACAATATAGAACTAGACCCACAGACATAGAAAACAAACTTATGGTTACCAAAGGGGAAAGGGTAGGGAGGGATAAATTAGGAGGGTGGGATTAATTTATACACATGACTATATGTAAAATAGATAACCAACAAGGACCTACTGTATAGCACAGGGCACTATACTCAATATTTTATAATAACCTAAAAGAGAAAATAATCTGAAAATAATATATATATTATATATATACTTTTTCAGATTATTTGTATAATATATATACACACACATACATATAATACAAATAATGCATATATTCTATATATATAATATAAATATATACACATCATTGTATCATCACATCATATATATATGTATATGTGTGTTATACATATAACTGAATCACCATGCTCACATTTGAAACTCATACAGCATTGTAAGTCAACTATAGTTCAATAAAATAAACTAGGATATGTGTTCTGTCAATGGGACAGATAATTCGAAATTGAGAATAAAAGAGCTTTGAAAAATGGCAGGCATCATTTTACTTCCTTATTTACGAAGATCCAATGGCAACCCACTCCAGTGTTCTTGCCTGGAGAATCCCAGGGACGGGGAGCCTGGTGGGCTTCCATCTATGGGGTTGCACAGAGTCGGACACGACTGAAGCGACTTAGCAGCAGCAGCAGAACTATCTATGACCCCAGGGAGCATTGTCACTGGGTCATTTCCATTTCTAGATAAAGACAATTATGAAGAAGACAGAGGTGGAAGAATAAAGAAGGAAGAGAAGGATAAGGAAGAAGTGATTTGGATGGATTAATGAGAAGGAAAAAGAGAGGCTGTGGTGATGATGGTGATGATGGTGATGGTGATGGTGATGGTGGTAATGGTGATGGTGGCCATAGTGATGATTGTGGCAATGGAGATGGTGGTGATGGTGGTGATGGTGATGATGGTGGTAATGGTGATGGTGTTGGAGGTGATGGTGATGGCGGTGATGATTGTGGCAATGGTGATGGTGGTGATGGTGGTGATGGTGATGGTGATGGTGAAGGTAGTGCTGATAATGATGATGATGGTTATGGTGGTGATACTGATGATGGTACTGATGGTGGTGATTATGGTGATCAGGATTAATTACTACATTCATGTGCCTGGCTCTGTGTCAAGCACTTGAAATTTGCTATCACATTTAATCCTATGACAACTTTATGAGGCTGGTATTATTATTATCCCCATTTTACACATGAGGAAACCTGAGACCTGGACAGGTCAAATCAGTTGCCCAAGATGGAAATGAACCCAATCAGTTCAGTTCAGTTCAGTTGCTCAGTCGTGTCCGACTCTTCTCGACCCCAAGAATCACAGCACGCCAGGCCTCCCTCTCCATCACCAATTCCCGGAGTTCACCCAGACTCACATCCATCGAGTCAGTGATGCCATCCAGCCATCTCATCCTCTGTCGTCCCCTTCTCCTCCTGCCCCCAATCCCTCCCAGCATCACAGTCTTTTCCAATGAGTCAACTCTTCGCGTCAGGTGGCCAAAGTACTGGAGTTTCAGCTTTAGCATCATTCCTTCCAAAGAAATCCCAGGGCTGATCTCCTTCAGAATGGACTGGTTGGATCTCCTTGCAGTCCAAGGGACGCTCAAGACTCTTCTCCAACACCACAGTTCAAAAATATCAATTCTTCGGCGCTAAGCCTTCTTCACAGTCCAACTCTCACATCCATACATGACCACAGGAAAAACCATAGCCTTGCTTAGATGAATCTTTGTTGGCAAAGTGATGTCTCTGCTTTTGAATATGCTATCTGGGTTGGTCATAACTTTCCTTCCAAAGAGTAAGCGTCTTTTAATTTCATGGCCACAGTCACCATCTGCAGTGATTTTGGAGCCCAAAAAAATAAAGTCTGACACTTTCCACTGTTTCCCCATCTATTTCCCATGAAGTAATGGGACCAGATGCCATGATCTTCGTTTTCTGAATGTTGAGCTTTAAGCCAACTTTTTCACTCTCCACTTTCACTTTCATCAAGGGGCTTTTTAGTTCCTCTTCACTTTCTGCCATAAGGGTGGTGTCATCTGCATATCTGAGGTTATTGATATTTCTCCCGGCAATCTTGATTCCAGCTTGTGCTTCTTCCAGTCCAGTGTTTCTCATGATGTACTCTGCATAGAAGTTAAATAAGCAGGGTGACAATATACAGCCTTGATGAACTCCTTTTCCTATTTGGAACCGGTCTGTTGTTCCATGTCCAGTTCTAACTGTCGCTTCCTGACCTGCATACAAATTTCTCAAGAGGCAGATCAGCTGTTCTGGTATTCCCATCTCTTTCAGAATTTTCCACAGTTTATTGTGATCCATACAGTCAAAGGCTTTGGCATAGTCAATAAAGCAGAAATAGATGTTTTTCTGGAACTCTCTTGCTTTTTCCATGATCCAGCAGATGTTGGCAATTTGATTTCTGGTTCCTCTGCCTTTTCTAAAACCAGCTTGAACATCTGGAAGTTCACGGTTCACATATTGCTGAAGCCTGGCTTGGAGAATTTTAAGCATTACTTTACTAGCGTGTGAGATGACTGCAATTGTGTGGTAGTTTGAGCATTCTTGCCTTTCTTTGGGATTGGAATGAAAACTGACCTTTTCCAGTCCTGTGGCCACTGCTGAGTTTTCCAAATTTGCTGGCATATTGAGTGCAGCACTTTCACAGCATCATCTTTCAGGATTTGAAATAGCTCAACTGGAATTCCATCACCTCCACTAGCTTTGTTCGTAGTGATGCTTTCTAAGGCCCACTTGACTTCACATTCCAGGATGTCTGGCTCTAGGTCAGTGATCACACCATCGTGATTATCTTGGTCGTGAAGATCTTTTTTGTACAGTTCTTCTGTGTGTTCTTGCCATCTCTTCTTAATATCTTCTGCTTCTGTTAGGTCCATACCATTTCTGTCCTTTATCGAGCCCATCTTTGCATGAAATGTTCCTTTGGTATCTCTAATTTTCTTGAAGAGATCTCTAGTCTTTCCCATGCTGTTGTTTTCCTCTATTTCTTTGCATTGATCACTGAGGAAAGCTTTCTTATCTCTTCTTGCTATTCTTTGGAACTCTGCATTCAGATGCTTATATCCTTCCTTTTCTCCTTTGCTTTTCGCTTCTCTTCTTTTCACAGCAATTTGTGAGGCCTCCCCAGACAGCCATTTTGCTTGTTTGCATTTCTTTTCCATGGGGATGGTCTTGATCCCTGTCTCCTGTACAATGTCACGAACCTCATTCCATAGTTCATCAGGCACTCTACCTATCAGATCTAGGCCCTTAAATCTATTTCTCACTTCCATTGTATAATCATAAGGGATTTGATTTAGGTCATACCTGAATGGTCTAGTGGTTTTCCCTACTTTCTTCAGTTTAAGTCTGAATTTGGCAATAAGGAGTTCATGGTCTGAGCCACAGTCAGCTCCTGGTCTTGTTTTTGCTGACTGTATAGAGCTTCTCCATCTTTGGCTGCAAAGAATATAATCAATCTGATTTCGGTGTTGACCATCTGGTGATGTCCATGTATAGAGTCTTCTCTTGTGTTATTGGAAGAGGGTGTTTGTTATGATCAGTGCATTTTCTTGGCAAAACTCTATTAGTCTTTGCCCTGCTTCATTCCGTATTCCAAGGCCAAATTTGCCTGTTACTCCAGGTGTCTCTTGACTTCCTACTTTTGCATTCCAGTCCCCTATAATGAAAAGGACATCTTTTTTGGGTGTTAGTTCTAAAAGGTCTTGTAGGTCTTCATAGAACCGTTCAACTTCAGCTTCTTCAGCGTTACTGGTTGGGACATAGACTTGGATTACTGTGATATTGAATGATTTGCCTTGGAAACGAACAGAGATCATTCTGTCGTTTTTGAGATTGCATCCAAGTACTGCATTTTGGACTCTTTTGTTGACCATGATGGCTACTCCATTTCTTCTGAGGGATTCCTGCCCGCAGTAGTAGATATAATGGTCCTCTGAGTTAAATTCACCCATTCCAGTCCATTTGAGTTCGCTGATTCCTAGAATGTCGACATGCACTCTTGCCATCTCCTGTTTGACCACTTCCAATTTGCCTTGATTCATGGACCTGACATTCCAGGTTCCTATGCAATATTGCTCTTTATAGCATCAGACCTTGCTTCTATCACCATCAGCAAACAGTAAAAAGCAGGCTTGCAACTACCACACTTTTCTGTCTTGAGTGTGTAAACATCCCCTCACTGGGGAAGATGTTGTCTATGGTCAAGCTACATGTTTGTACATTTTAATGAATGGTTATATAGCATTGTCCACGAACAACCACCCAGGCAAGGAATTGAACATTATCAGCATCTCAAACCCCCTAGTGTGCTCCCCTTAATCATAACTTCTGTCCCAAACAGAACCATTAATCCGAGTTTCTCATTATCTTTTTTTCTTTATAGTTTTACCACCTGTGTATGTGTATTCCTAAGTCCAGTAGTTGAGTTTAGTTGTGGAACTTTATGTGACTGAACTTATAATACATGTACTGTCTTTTACCCAACATAGCTCTATGGCTCATTCATTTGCTTAACAGTATAATATCCCATTGTATAAATACATCAGATGTTACTCGCTCCATTCTACCATAACTAGCCATTCAGGTCAGTTGTTTCCAGTTTGGGGCTATTAACACAGTTATTTTTGCTTTCTAGTTTATGTGTTCTGTAATGTGCGCACACACCTCTGCACCGGGAACACTTCCTCATTCACAAGACTCACCATCAGCATCCCTCCCCAGGAACCAGGCCCGGCAGGTGCATCTCCTCTGAGTTTTGTTGACACCTGTGCTCAACTGGTTGTAGCACATGTCGCTCTGCCCTGTAGTTATTTGTAAAGTCATATGTCTTAATTCATGGTCTCATCCACTCACAGGCAGGGGAACACTGCAAGGTGGGACCCCATCTGATTCCTCTCCTCCCCTCTCTGTGCCTGGCACGGTGTCTGTCACACACCAGGAGTGTGATCATTGCAGTCGAGTCAATGATGAATGAACAAGCCAATGAATGAATGGACAGTGGGTGTTCCCTAAACATTTGCTGAACCACAGCTTGTCACGTAAGTGAACGCTGGAGCCCGGAGGTGCTGTCAGCTGGGGCTGCTTTCGATCCGTGTTTGACCTTGTCTGACACTCTGATGTCACAGTGGTGGCACTGGGGACACAGACTATGTATGGGCAGAGGAGTGGGAGGATTACGGAGGCTTCACGCACACTCCCTGCTCAGCAGGCAGGGTGTCAGGGTGGGGGAGAAAGGCGTCCAGGAAAACGCTTCCCCACCCCCGGCCAGATCACTTGTCTCTGTTCCCGCCTCCTTCTCTGCCTCCCAGGGCTAATGAGGGTGATTAGACCTCATTAGACTGAGGCAGCTAGTGGTTTCCTCCTGCTGTTCCCTTATCTACTCTGTATCCGATTCGTCCATCCCTGTGATGATTAGCGAGATGGCAGTGGGGTTGGGGGTGTGTGTGTGTGTGCTGCAGGGTTGGCCTGAAGAGGCTTGTAAATCTGCTGGTTCATCAAAGGGGAGGATGAAAGTCCTGGAGTCTGGGCGAGGGCCATGGGCAGGGGCTGAGCTGCCGTAGGTGGTGGGTGTACCAGGATCAAAGACAGTGTAGAAGGGCTCAGAGGCTGGGGAGGTGAAGTCACGGTTGTGGATGGGAGCCTCAAGCAGTGTGGACCAGGTATGCGGGCCAGGCCAGGTGAGTTCACACCTGTCTTGTCAGGAAGTGTCTCATCAGAGCCCACTGGACGTGGGATCACACCCAGCCTCCCTAACCCGGTTTACAAGGCCTCCCAGACCGGTGCCTGCCTCTCCGTCTGCCTCCTCCCCTCCCAGCCCCTAAGTCCCCTTGGCCTGGGTTGCTGGCTCTGCCCTCACCTGTTCTGCTCCCCCTCCTGCTGCATCCTGTCAGGTCTCTGCTCTGTAACTCCTTCTCCCAGGAAGTCTGCCTGGCCCCCCGACCACTTCCAAGGCCAGGGTGGGTGGCCCCGCCTGTGGTGCCACAGCCCCTGGGGCTTCTGTGCACCCGCACCGTGTAGTCCAGGCTTGATCCTCCCCAGCGTTCTCTGCCAGGTGACTGACGGCAGGGACCGGGCTTGCTGGGCTGACATTCTATCCTGACTCGGTGTCGGTCCAGAGCAGTGCTCAACGAGTCGCTCAGGGGATGACGGCATGAAGATGGTGGGCCAGTGTTTGCCCAGGACCATAGAGTAACTCAGGTACTGTGGTCTGAGGACCCCCTGCTCCCCTCTTCCAGTCCTTCCCTACCCCCACCTTGCTTTCCCATGGACGTAGCCTCCCCCAACCCCTCTGTGCCAGTTGGAGCCGGCAGTGCATGCAGGGCTGCTCAGAATCCAGCACTCCGCTCACACAAACGCACTCAAGAGTCTTCCCGAGTCTCAGCCCACGTGCTGGGCCCCTTCACCCAAGGGCTGAGGACCTGCTTTAGTCCCCCAAATCAGGTGGTACCTGAAGGCCGGTGTTGTCTGAACTTACTGACTTACTCAAGTACAGAAGCGAACGAACCCCTTTTTGCGCACACCTTCTGAGCTGGGTTCTCCGGGTTTTGCAAAAGGGTGTTTTTAAAACATCTTTATTGAGGGACTTTCCTGGAGGTCCAGTGGTTAAGGATCCACCTTTCCATGCACGTGGGAAGGTGATGTGGTGATGTGGGGATGTGGGTCCAATTCCTGTTCAGAGAACTAAGACCCCACGTCTTGTGGCAACTAAGCCTGGACATGGCAAGTACTGGGTTCCCACCACACAGCTAGGGAGAAACCTGCACACCGAAACAAAGATCTCTGGTGCTGTAGGTAAGACCTGACACAGCCAAAAATAGGTTAAAAGAAAAAGACTACATAGTACATAATTCATATAAGATATGAAATCCTCAGACAAGGCAGATTCATTGAGACAAAACTGAAGAGTGGTTATCTAGGGCTAGGAAGGTTGGTGAGAAGGGGAAAGTGACTGCTGACAGGTACAGGAGCTCATTCTGATGTAATGAGAAGGTTCTAAAGTTGATTGTGGCGATGACTCTGTGAATATACTAAAAAAAGAAATTAATAAAAAATTTTCAAAAACTTTATTGAGATATAATTCACATACCATATAATACATACACTTAAAGTGTAGAATTCAGGGTTCTTAGGATAAAGTTGTCAACTATCATTACAATGTAATCTTGCCTTTTCATCACTCCCAAAGAAGCGTGGTACATATTAGCAGTCACTCCTTACCGTCCCCTCCCCCAACCCCCAGCAAGCTCTAATCTGCTTTCTGTCTGCACGGATTTGCCTGTTCTGGACGCCCCATATAGAAGGACTCATACAATGCAGGCTCTTTGTGACTGGCTCCTTTCACTGGGCATAATGTCCTGAAGGTTCATTCATGTTTTAGCATCAGTACCTCGGGCCTGCTTGTGGCTGAGTAACATTCCATCATGGGGATGGACCGCATTTGGCTCACCCATTCATCAGCTGATGGACATTTGGGTTGCTTCTATTTTTGCCCACTGTGAACAATGCTGCCATGAGCATTTGTTTCCAAACGTTTGTGTGCATGTATGTTTTCAATTCTCTTGGGTATAAACCTAGCAGAGGAATTGCTGGGTCACGTGGTGACTCTCTTTCACCTTTGGAGGAGCTGCCAGACCATTTTCCAGACCAGCTGCACTGTTTTCCTTGTGACTTGTGATGCTGAGAATATTTCTATGTGCTTACTGGCCATTTGTATGTCTTCTTGGGAGAACTGTGTATTCAAGTCCTTTGCCCTTTTCTAAATCTGTATTTTTCTTATTAAGCTGTAGGAGTGCTTTGCATATTTGGATACAAATCCTTTAACAGATAGACTGTTTGCAAATATTTCCTTCCATTCTCTAGGTTGTCTTTTTACTTTCTTCATGGTTTTATCATTTGCAGCATGAAGGCTTTTAATTTTGCTGAAGCCCTTTGTATGTGCTTTTTCTTTTATCCCTCCTGCTTTTGGTGTCACTCCTGAAGGATCTTCACTAACACACCCACCTTTGAGACAACTGGCCACTCCTTTTCCATCTGACCCAGCTTGTATCCTCAGAGTGCAGTAGTCTTGCCTCCCAGAGAGCCTCATGCTCTGGGGATGTAGGGGTAGTTGAACCAATGATGAGTCATCAGCACCCCCAATAATGTGTTCTTGTGGAAAGCATCTCAGGTACCTGAACAGATGGGTTCTGAGACACACACATTCCCATTCCCACTGTAACCACAGCTGATAAGACACTGGAGGGCTTCCTAGAGGAAGGGTCAGTGAGACATGAAGTGGCAATCACAGAGCGTGAGCACCAGTCAAGCTTGGACCTTTGGGGACCTACACCCTGGAGTGTGCTTGAATCTGGTGTTTCCAGCCCATTGAAGCCTCCCTGAACCCCGACTAGTCAGAGAACATGCCAGGCCTTGAGCTCACAGGAGCTGGTCTGCGCTCTGCTCGGCCAAGTGAATTGCTGACCAGACAGGCTTCTTTCCCAGGCCCTCCTCCCAATCTCTCCTGCCTCCCAAACACAGGCTCTTTACCTCAAACTCTCAACAGCTCACTTAATATTCATTCAAGAACCCCTATGCCAGGGCTGGGGGTATGGCAGAGGACAAGTGTGGCCTTTGCCCTGGTGGCAGAAAGCCGTCTGCGGAAGCCCAGTGCGCTCTGCTGACAGCCGGCAGCCACAGTTACTGGGGACGTGCAGACCAGGCTCAGCTGGTAGAGAGCTGTCAGTGCCAGGATCCCCACCCGATGAAGAACCCGCGGAGCCTGGGGCGGACTCGGGGGAATGCGTGTTCGGTCCTAAGCCTGCCGCTTGCTCCTCTGTGGCCTTGGGCCACACTCTCGGGGCCTCAGAGTCATCACCTGTCATGTGGGAAGAAGAATCAACGCCGCCTTCCTGTGGAGAGTAGGTGACGTGACTGTCACTGTTGACCTAGCTGCCGGCAGTGACAATCCCTTCATTTAATGAAGAGCTGGCCTCAGTGTTACCCACTGAATCCATCCCTCCCTGTGGGAGGTACCCCCAGGAAAAGAGGCAGACGCTCAGGAGTGGGGAGGGCCTGAGCCTGCTGGCTCAGGGGTCTCTTGCTCCCTGGAGAGCTGGGGATAGAGAGATCAGGGTTCTTGCAACTTCTCACCGGTTCACTCCCCACAGTGGGGCCACAGCTTTGGGAAAAGGAAAGACAGCTCCCCATCATGACAAGAGTCGGGGGCTCCCTGAAATACAGCTTTCTTCTTTGTGGGCAGGTTTTTAAAATGCATTTGGTTCATCTTATAACCATCACATTTACTGTACACACTTTGGAAAATACAG
Source organism: Bubalus kerabau (assembly GCF_029407905.1). Lineage (NCBI taxonomy): Eukaryota > Metazoa > Chordata > Mammalia > Artiodactyla > Bovidae > Bubalus > Bubalus kerabau. Next base: position 16,257,048 of record NC_073640.1, on the reverse strand, counting down.
GAATGCACACACAAAAGGTGAAAGTCATCATCGCCCCCAAGTCCAGCAGTTACACAGTCAACAACTGATTTCTTTATTCCCAGGCTTTTTCTTCTGGGTGCAGTTAACACAGATAGATTTTACAAAAGTAGGAAGATGCTTTTTGTACTTCCTTTTTTCTTCATTTAGCACATGTTCTGCACATTTTCTCATTTCATTAAATTGTCTTCTACGGCCCAGGTTGCTAGTGTCTGTCCAGAGCCGTCGATAATAGCGAATGTTAGATTTGAATATAGTTTCCATCCCTTTAGAGCTTTATAACGTTTGCATTGTGCTCGTATGTTCTCTGTGCTCTCCATATGTTAATTCATTTAACCCTCACAACAACTGCGTGCTCTCAGTGGACTATTATGACCCCTTTTACAGAGAAGGAAGCTGAAGAACAGAGAGGTGAAGCCACTTGTCCAAAATTACACAGCTCCTAAGGGGCAGGGCCGGAGAAAGCAATGGCACCCCACTCCAGTACTCTTGCTTGGAAAATCCCATGGAGGGAGGAGCCTGTTAGGCTGCAATCCATGGGGTCGCTAAGAGACAGACATGACTGAGCGACTTCACTTTCACTTTTCACTTTCATGCATTGGAGAAGGAAATGGCAACCCACTCCAGTGTTCTTGCCTGGAGAATCCCAGGGACAGGGGAGCCTGGTGGGCTGCTGTCTATGGGGTCGCACAGAGTCGGACATGACTGAAGTGACTTAGAATAGCAAGGGGCAGGGCCAGGATTCGAACCTGGGCAGTCTGGCTCCAGGGTCCATGCTGCCTCTGAAGTGCCCTGGTTATGAGCAGAAATGGGACAGGGAGGGCACTTGGGGGACAGGGTGGGGTAAAGGGGCAGACTCCCCCTTCTCTGGGGCCCTGGAAGACACATGGAGTGGTGTCTCTGGGTCCAGCTTGTAACTGATGCTGGGCCATCTGTGCCTCTGATGGCCGGGAAGCCATTGTGCTCATCTTGTGGACGTGTGCACCTGCCAGCCCCTTCGAGAGCCTGGGAACCAATTTACAGTGACGCCTTGGAGCTGCAGCCACAGGGGCTGGGGGTCCTCTTCTGCCCCTAATCCCCAGTCCCTTGGTCTGAAGCACCAGGTTCTAGGATGTGGGTTGCCTCAAGCTACCCGAGGCGATGCCAGCCTGAGTCACCACAGACACATGCTTTCCTGGCCAATGGCAGCCATGGCAGGAAGAGCAGACTCACAGGCCTCAGCTGGGAGGACCAGAGTCCCCCACGCCCCTGGGAAGCCACGGCAGCCCCTGGGGTTCCGGGGCATCTTACAGGGGCAGGAGGAAACTGTGGACCTCAGCCCAGTTTCTAGAGGTGCTATTCAAGTGCACAGGCGGGCCTATCAGGGACTGGTATCCACGCCCCCAAACCAGAGGCAAGGTGCCTGGTTGTAAAGACAGAACTCATCCCCCTGCGCCCACGCCCAGTGCAGGAGGTGCCCCCATTCTGCCCACTTCTTGTAAACAGCACCACCATGGCCATGCTCACCCAAGAGGCAGGGGACTGCTGGTGGGCAGCCTGAGCTCAACTCCTCACCCTACTGTGCCCTGGCAGGCGGCCTGGGGGTCCTTAACTTTTGTGAGCCTCAGTCCCCTCTTGGCCAGCCAGCCCCATCCCAGGGTTACGCCCAAGGACATGAAATGAATGAGGTGTCCGTTGTGTCTGGAGTAAGCAATGCATTACTAGGTCAGACTTTTCCCTGTGTGCATCTCTGCTTCCTTGGGATAAATTCCAAAATGCAGACTGGCCACGTCAAAGGGCACACGCGTTCTGCAAACCAGCTGCTGCCGGATGGTCCTCCCTGCTACAGTTCAGCCTCTCATTACAGAGAGCCTCCTGGCTCTAGTTCTGGGTTGGCAGGACTGGACAGGCCCTGAGACTCTGCATTTCTAAAGTGGGCAGTGCTGACACGTGGGTCCAGGACCAACCCCCAATGGCAGGGGTCATCAGGTGCACACAGGTTCTCCGCCAGCCCTCCTTGTAGGAAGCCGGGTTCTCGGAGGGGCAGGGCAGACCACAGCCCCAGGCAGTGTGAGTGGCAGGGCTAGAAGGCCATCCTGGCGTGCTGCCTGCACCTCAGCGTGGAGCCTGAATCTCCGCCGTTACCGCCAGTCCAGTGGAGCTGTTTATGCGGCCAATTCCAGCAAATGCACTTTATCCAGAGAGGCCACGAGAGACCAGCTCTCTGCACCGAGGCCAGGCGACTGGGGTCCAGCCCTGCACCGCCCAGAGGGCCTTTCCAGCAGCCTCGGGCCTGTGGCTTCAGTTCCTGCGGCGGCGCTGCAAGCAGGCCCAGAGCAGACGGTGGGCCGAGGGAGACCCCGTCTGGACGGGAGCGTCCGTGCAGCCGCCTCGCCTCACTTTCTCCCCACCCGTCAGATGCAGAGTGCACGCTGGGCTTCCACTCCAGCCCAAGGGGCTACAGAGCCTGGGCATTTCTTGAAATCAGGGATCAAACAAACAACCAGCTCCACTCTGGGTAAAAGGAGAGGGGAAGGCACAAAATACATAGGGTGTTTTTGTTTCTTGTACAAACCACATGAAGTTGCTGAACTGGGGCCTTTTTTACCCTCCAAAAGGGCAACTTCATGTGGTTCAGTGCTAAGTTCGTGGCAAACCTTCAAGGCTGCTTTATAATCGGCCTGTTCTCAGGATGCACCGTCACTCTTCACACACATTGCCACCAACACTGACCATATTTCAGGGAATCAGACGTCAAGGGTGCTCAGGGCCCCTCTGTCCCCTGACAGCTGAGCTCACTTTCAGTCCCCTGGGGGGCATTAGAGGGCCAGGGGCCCCCATCTTCCCTTTCCAGCATTTTAGGGTCACTTCCTGGAGGAAGTTCCCGTGAGCACTGTTGGCCAATGAGGCAGACAGAGCCCCCAGAGGCCGTTGTCCATCTCGCGCCAGAGGGAGCTGCCCTTCTCTTGTCTCCCACCGAGACTCTGAGGGTCATCCCAGGGAAGAGCAGTGAGGTGGGAGGGGAGACGGAATCCAGACAGAGGAAGACCTCTGTCTGATCCCCGGAGACAAGATGCCCATGTGTGATGGACTAGGGACTTGCCTGGCCTGGCCTTCCTGAGTCAGGAGGTAAGAGCTCCCAGGTATCAGAGTGCTGTGGCTGGGCGGGAGGGACCGGGTGGACCACCCCCTCCACCGCCAAGCGGGGGTCTCAGGTTGGGAGAGATGAGTAGCCCATGCACCCATGATGAGGCTCACTAGGGGGAGCAGGGCGGCCAGCCACGTGGGTCCGAAATGGCAGGGAAGGGAGACTGGCCTGGGTCTTGCTGTGATTGGGGGTGAGGTGTCTGCTCTCAGAACGGAGCTGCCAGCAGCCACGAAGGAGGGAGCACCCACTTCCTATCAGCCTGCCCGGATGTGGGGCGTTGGTGCGGAGGCTTCATAGCTGCCAGCAGTCCAACATCCAAGTCGGAGTCAGATTCTGCTATGCGCCGACATGCCTGCCTCCCATATCGCGACTCAGTGATACGAGTGATGCGATCCAGGCCCAGGGAGGGAGATGACCCTACGAGTCTCCAGCACCTTAGTGTCTGGGGCAGGAGGTGCATTCAACCCACCTCTCCCCACAGCATCCTCACAGCAGCTCCGCTGTCAAAACACACTCAAGACTTTACATTGTGCCTGGTTCAGCCTGTACCAGACACCCATGTTCCACCACCCAGACTGAACAAATGTTCATCTTTTCCGTATTTGCTCTGCAGTGTTTTTTAAGGAGATCAGCTTAGAGTGGAAGCTCCGCCCCATGCTTCCCCTCTCACCTGGCTCAGCGGCCACTTCTTGCCAAGTTACTGTGTATCCCTCCCACTATATGCCATCACCACGTGTGTCCCACGAAATGTCCGTAAAGATGGTCATACCATTCAAATCCTTTAGCGGTTCTTTTTCCCTCCACCTGATATAACATTTTAGGTTCATCTCTATTGATTCAAGCAGCTCTCATTCATTTTAAAGGTGAGGATAGAGGTTGGCTTCTCCAGTGGTTCAGTGGTAAAAATCCACCAGCAATGCAGGAGACTCGGGTTCAATCCCTGGGTTGGGAAGATCCCCTGGAGTAGGAAATGGCAACCCACTCCAATATTCTTGCCTGGAGAATCCCAGGGACAGGGGAGCCTGGTGGGCTGCCGCCTATGGGATTGCACAGAGTCAGACATGACTGAAGCGACTTAGCAGCAGCAGCTGTGATTTGTGTCAGAGAGTGTTCTGCCTATGTTTTCCCCTAGGATTTTTATAGTTTCTGGTCCTACATTTAGCTCTTTAATCCATTTTTATTTTATTTTTGTGTATGGTGTTAGAAAGTGTTCTAGTTTCATTCTTTTACAGGTGGTTGACCTGTTTTCCCAGCACCACTTTTTAAAGAGATTGTCTTTTCTCCAGTGTATATTTTTCCCCCTTTGTCAAAGATAAGGTGTCCCTAGGTGTGTGGATTTATCTCTGGGCTTTCTATTTTGTTCCATTGATCTATAGCTCTGTCTTTGTGCCAGTACCATACTGTCTTGATGACTGTAGCTTTGTAGTATAGTCTGAAGTCAGGCAGGTTAATTCCTCCAGTTCCATTCTTCTTTCTCAAGATTGCTTTGGCTGTTCAAGGTTTTTTGTGTTTCTATACAAATTGTGAAATTATTTGTTCTAGTTATGTGAAAAATACCATTGGTAGCTTGATAGGGATTGCATTGAATCTATAGATTGCTTTAGGTAATATACTCATTTTTACTATAATGATTCTTTCAATCCATGAGCAAGGTATATTTCTTCATATGTAGCCCTGGTGGGCTACAGTCCATGGGGTCATAATGAGTAGGACACAACCGAGCAACTAACACACACAGAGGCTATTCCACTGTGAAACTGAGCCCCAGCCGAGTTAACCATCCCACATGCTGCTAAGATCAGGGATGGTTCCTTGGGTTTTGCTTTTAGTCATTGTTTTTTGTTTTTTTTTGACAAAGAAGATAGGCTGTTAAGCGGGTAAGCAGTAGAGGCAGGAGACAGGTCATCCTCTGCTTTCCCAGCAGAGCATCACCGCAGTCTTGGACCCCTGTTTAAGCCACAACCCAGCAGGGCAAGGCCATCTGTTGTGGTGGCTTTAAGGTATGTGCACAGGGGACTTCCCCAGTGGTCCTGTGGCTAAGACTCCATGCTCCCAGTGCAGGGAGCCCAGGTTCCATCCCCGGTCAGGGAACTAGATCCCACAAGCTGCAACTAAGAATTTGCACACTGCAACTAAGACCTGACACAGCCAAATAAATTAATTAAAAAAATAAAAGTATGCCCACAAATCCCTGGACTCTCCACCCCTCAAGAGGGAAGCTTTATTCTCCTGCCCTGAGTGTGGGCTGTACTCACCCACTTGCTCACCCCTGACAAATAGAACAGGCAGGTGTGGTGTGGCATCGCTAAGTTACAAGAGGACTGGGGCTTATGTCTTTGCCTTCTCTAATGCATGAAAATGAAAAGTGAAAGTGAAGTCACTCAGTCATGTCTGACTCTTAGCAACCCCATGGACTGTAGCCTACCAGGCTCCTCCATCCATGGGATTCTTCAGGCAAGAGTACTGGAGTGGGTTGCCATTGCCTTCTCCTAGTCAGTTCATGAGGCACCCACTTATAGAGCTTTATCATCTTTCCATTTTGCTTCAAATGCCAAACAACTGTAGAATGGTCAATATTGAATTCTTTGGCAACTTCTCATGTAGTTGTGAGAGGATCAGCTTTGATGATGGCTTTCAATTGGTGTCACCTTCTGATCACTATACTCCTCATCTTCAAGGCTCTCGTCTCCCTTGCAAAACCTGAACTGCACTGTATGTTCATTAGCAGTTCCTGGGCCAAATGCATTATTGATGTTTCAAGTTGTCCCCACTGCTTTACAACTCATTTTTAAAAATTAATTTATTTTAATTGAAGGCTAATTACTTTAGAATATTGTGGTGGTTTTTGCCATACATTGACATGAATCAGTCTTGGGTATACATGTGTCCCCCTGGCCTGAACCCCCCTCCCACCTCCCTCCCCATCCCATCCCTCTGGGTTGTCCCAGTGCACCGGCTTTGAGTGCCCTGCTTCATCCATCAAATTCGGACTGGTCATCTATTTCACATATGGTAATATACATGTTTCAATGCTATTCTCTCAAATCATCCCACCCTCACCTTCTCTCACAGAGTCCAAAGGTCTGTTCTTTATATCTATGTCTCTTTTGCTGTCTTGCATATGGGGTCATTGTTACCATCTTTCTAAATTCCATATATATGCATTAATATACTATATTGGTGTTTTTCTTTCTGACTTACTTCACTCTGTATAATAAGCTCGTTTCATCCACCTCATTAGAACTGACTCAAATGCATTCTTTTTTGTAGCTGAGTAATATTTCATTGTGTATATGAAACTTTCTTATCCATTTGTCTGCTGATGGACATCTAGGTTGCTTCCATGTCCTGGCTATTGTAAACAGTGCTGCAATGAACACTGGGGTACATGCGTCTCTTTCAATTCTGATTTCCTTGGTGTGTATGCCCAGCAGTGGGATTGCTGGGTCGTATGGCAGTTCTATTTCCAGTTCTTTAAGGACTCTCCACACTGTTCTCCATAGTGGCTGTATTAGTTTGCATTCTCACCAACAGTGTAAGAGGGTTCTCTTTTCTCCACACCCTCTCCAGCATTTATTGTTTGTAGACTTTTTGATGGCAGCCATTCTGACTGGTGTGAGATGGTACCTCATTGTGGTTTTGATTTGCATTTCTCTGATAATGAGTGATGTTGAGCATCTTTTCATGTGTTTGTTAGCCATCTGTATGTCTTCCTTGGAAAAATATTTGTTTAGTTCTTTGGCCCATTTTTTTATTGGGTCATTTATTGTTCTGGTATGGAGCTATGGGAGCTGCTTGTATATTTTGGAGATTAATTCTTTGTCAGTTGTTTAATTTGCTATTATTTTCTCCCATTCTGAAGGCTGCCTTTTCACCTTGCTTATAGTTTCCTTCATTGTACAAAGGCTTTTAAGTTTAAATAGGTCCCATTTGTTTATTTTTGCTTTTATTTCCATTACTCTGGGAGGTGTGTCATAGAGGGTCCTGCTGTGATTTATGGAGAAGGAAATGGCAACCCACTCCAGTATTCTTGCCTGGAGAATCCCAGGGACAGGGGAGCCTGGTGGGCTGCCGCCTATGGGATTGCACAGAGTCAGACATGACTGAAGCGACTTAGCAGCAGCAGCTGTGATTTGTGTCAGAGAGTGTTCTGCCTATGTTTTCCCCTAGGATTTTTATAGTTTCTGGTCCTACATTTAGCTCTTTAATCCATTTTTATTTTATTTTTGTGTATGGTGTTAGAAAGTGTTCTAGTTTCATTCTTTTACAGGTGGTTGACCTGTTTTCCCAGCACCACTTTTTAAAGAGATTGTCTTTTCTCCAGTGTATATTTTTCCCCCTTTGTCAAAGATAAGGTGTCCCTAGGTGTGTGGAATTATCTCTGGGCTTTCTATTTTGTTCCATTGATCTATAGCTCTGTCTTTGTGCCAGTACCATACTGTCTTGATGACTGTAGCTTTGTAGTATAGTCTGAAGTCAGGCAGGTTAATTCCTCCAGTTCCATTCTTCTTTCTCAAGATTGCTTTGGCTGTTCAAGGTTTTTTGTGTTTCTATACAAATTGTGAAATTATTTGTTCTAGTTATGTGAAAAATACCATTGGTAGCTTGATAGGGATTGCATTGAATCTATAGATTGCTTTGGGTAATATACTCATTTTTACTATAATGATTCTTTCAATCCATGAGCAAGGTATATTTCTTCATATGTTTGTGTCATCTTTGATTTCTTTCATTAGTGTTTTATAGTTTTCTATATATATGTATTTTGTTTCTTTAGGTAAATTTATTCTTAAGTATTAGATTCTTTTTGTTGCAATGATGAAAGGGAGTGTTTCCTTAATTTTTCTTTCTGTTTTCTCATTGTTAGTATATAGGAATGCAAAGGATTTCTGTGTATTAATTCTATATCCTGCAACTTTACTATAGTCATTGATTAGCTCTAGTAAATTTCTGTGAGGTAGTTTGAGCATTCTTTGGCATTGCCTTTGTTTGGGATTGGAATGAAAACTGACCTTTTCCAGTCCTGTGGCCACTGCTGAGGTTTCCAAATTTGCTGGCATATTGAGTGCAGCACTTTCACAGCATCATCTTTCAGGATTTGGAATAGCTCAACTGGAATTCCATCACCTCCACTAGCTTTGTTCGTAGTGATGCTTTCTAAGGCCCACTTGACTTCACATTCCAGGATGTCTGGCTCTAGGTCAGTGATCACACCATCGGAGATTATCTGGGTCGTGAAGATCTTTTTTGTACAGTTCTTTTGTGTATTCTTGCTGTCTCTTCTTAATATCTTCTGCTTATGTTAGATCCATACCATTTCTGTTCTTTATCGAGCCCATCTTTGCATGAAATGTTCCTTTGGTATCTCTGATTTTCTTGAAGAGATCCCTAGTCTTTCCCATTCTGTTGTTTTCCTCTATTTCTTTGCATTGATCGCTGAAGAAGGCTTTCTTATCTCTTCTTGCTATTTTTTGGAACTCTGCATTCAGATGTTTATATCCTTCCTTTTCTCCTTTGCTTTTCGCTTCTCTTCTTTTCACAGCAATTTGTAAGGCCTCCCCAGACAGCAATTTTGCTTGTTTGCATTTCTTTTCCATGGGGATGGTCTTGATCCCTGTCTCCTGTACAATGTCACGAACCTCATTCCATAGTTCATCAGGCACTCTACCTATCAGATCTAGGCCCTTAAATCTATTTCTCACTTCCATTGTATAATCATAAGGGATTTGATTTAGGTCATACCTGAATGGTCTAGTGGTTTTCCCTACTTTTTTCAGTTTAAGTCTGAATTTGGCAATAAGGAGTTCATGGTCTGAGCCACAGTCAGCTCCTGGTCTTGTTTTTGCTGACTGTATAGAGCTTCTCCATCTTTGGCTGCAAAGAATATAATCAATCTGATTTCGGTGTTGACCATCTGGTGATGTCCATGTATAGAGTCTTCTCTTGTGTTATTGGAAGAGGGTGTTTGTTATGATCAGTGCATTTTCTTGGCAAAACTCTATTAGTCTTTGCCCTGCTTCATTCCGTATTCCAAGGCCAAATTTGCCTGTTACTCCAGGTGTCTCTTGACTTCCTACTTTTGCATTCCAGTCCCCTATAATGAAAAGGACATCTTTTTTGGGTGTTAGTTCTAAAAGGTCTTGTAGGTCTTCATAGAACCGTTCAACTTCAGCTTCTTCAGCGTTACTGGTTGGGACATAGACTTGGATTACTGTGATATCTCACATGCTAGTAAAGTAATGCTCAAAATTCTCCAAGCCAGGCTTCAGCAATACGTGAACCATGAACTTCCAGATGTTCAAGCTGGTTTTAGAAGAGGCAGAGGAACCAGAGATCAAATTGCCAACATCCGCTGGATCATGGAAAAAGCAAGAGAGTTCCAAAAAGCATCTATTTCTGCTGTATTGACTATGCCAAAGCCTTTGACTGTGTGGATCACAATAAACTGTGGAAAATTCTGAAAGAGATGGGAATACCAGACCACCTGATCTGCCTCTTGAGAAATTTGTATGCAGGTCAGGAAGCGACAGTTAGAACTGGACATGGAACAACAGACTGGTTCCAAATAGGAAAAGGAGTACATCAAGGCTGTATATTGTCACCCTGCTTATTTAACTTCTATGCAGAGTACATCATGAGAAACACTGGACTGGAAGAAACACAAGCTGGAATCAAGATTGCTGGGAGAAATATCAATAACCTCAGATATGCAGATGACACCACCCTTATGGCAGAAAGTGAAGAGGAACTCAAAAGCCTCTTGATGAAAGTGAAAGTGGAGAGTGAAAAAGTTGGCTTAAAGCTCAACATTCAGAAAACAAAGATCATGGCATCTGGTCCCATCACTTCATGGGAAATAGATGGGGAAACAGTGGAAACAGTGTCAGACTTTATTTTTTTGGGCTCCAAAATCACTGCAGATGGTGACTGCAGCCATGAAATTAAAAGACTCTTACTCCTTGGAAGGAAAGTTATGACCAACCTAGGTAGCATATTCAAAAGCAGAGACATTACTTTGCCAACAAAGGTTCATCTAGTCAAGGCTATGGTTTTTTCCTGTGGTCATGTATGGATGTGAGAGTTGGACTATGAAGAAGGCTGAGCACCAAAGAATTGATGCTTTTGAACTGTGGTGTTGGAGAAGACTCTTGAGAGTCCCTTGGACTGCAAGGAGATCCAACCAGTCCATTCTGAAGGAGATCAGCCCTGGGATTTCTTTGGAAGGAATGATGCTAAAGCTGAAACTCCAGTACTTTGGCCACCTGATGTGAAGAGTTGACTCATTGGAAAAGACTCTGATGCTGGGAGGGATTGGGGGCAGGAGGAGAAGGGGACAACAGAGGATGAGATGGCTGGATGGCATCACTGATTCGATGGAAGTGAGTTTCAGTGAACTCCGGAAGTTGGTGATGGACAGGGAGGCCTGGCGTGTTGCTATTCATGGGGTCGCAAAGAGTTGGACATGACTGAGCGACTGATCTGATCTGAGTAATTTTCTGGTGGTGTTTTAGGGTTTTCTATGTAGAGGATCATGTCATCTGCAAACAGTGAGAGTTTTTCTTCTTCTAATCCAATCTGGATTCCTTTTATTTCTTTTTCTTCTCTGATTGCTGTGTCTAGGACTTTCAAAACTGTGTTGAAAAGTAGTTGTGAGAGTGGGCACCCTTGTCTTATTCCTGATTTTAGAGGAAATGCTTTCAATTTTTTGCCATTGAGGATAATGTTTGCTGTGGGTTTATTATAGATGGTTTTTATGTTGATATATGTTTCTTCTATGCCTGTTTTCTGGAGAGTTTTTTTTTTATCATAAACAGGTGTTGAATTTTGTCAAAGACTTTCTCTGCATCTATTGAGATAATCATATGGTTTTTACCTTTCAATTTGTTAACATTGTGTATCACATTGATTGATTTGCAAATATTGAAGAATCCTTGCATCCCTGGGATAAAGCCCACTTGGTCATGATATCTTTTTAATTTGTTGCTGGATTCTGTTTGCTAGAATTGTGTTGAGGATTTTTGCATCTATGTTCATCAGTGATATTGCCCTGTAGTTTTCTTTTTTTGTGGTATCTTTGTCTGGTTTTGGTATTAGGGTGATGGTGGCCTCATAGAATGAGTTTTGGAGTTTACCTTCCTCTGCAATTTTCTGAAGGAGTTTGAGTAGGATAGGTGTTAGCTCTTCTCTAAATTTTGGTAGAATGCACCTGTGAAGCCATCTGGTCCTGGGTTTTTGTCTGTTGGAAGATTTTTGGTTATAGTTTTGATTTCCATGCTTGTGATGGGTCTGTTAAGATTTTCTATTTCTTCCTGGTTCAGTTTTGGAAGGTTATACTTTTCTAAGAATTTGTCCATTTCTTCCAAGATGTCCATTTTATTGGCATATAGTTGCTGATAGTAGTCTCTTAGGAGTCTTTGTATTTCTGTGTTGTCTGTTGTGATTTCTCCATTTTCATTTCTAATTTTATTGATTTGATTTTTCTCTCTTTTTTTCTTGATGAGTCTGACTAATGGTTTGTCTATTTTACTTATCTTCTCAAAGAACCACCTTTTAGTTTTGCTGATTTTGCTATAGTCTCCTTCGTTTCTTTTTCATTTATTTCTGCTCCTGCTCTGATTTTTATTATTTCTTTCCTTCTATTAATTTTGGGGCTCTCCTTTTCTTCTTTTTCTAGTTGCTTCAGATGTAAAGTTAGGTTATTTACTTGATGTTTTTCTTGTTTCTTGAGGTAAGCTTGTATTGCTATGAACCTTCCTCTCAGCACTGCTTTTACTGAGTCCCATAGGTTTGGGGTTGTACAACTCATTTTGAACTCAAATAATAAAATTGCTAACATTTGCTTTTTGTCTAACATAAGTACAAAGTAAACAGTCAGTAATAAGTCATTAGCAAAAATAAAGCAAAAAATGCATTAAAGTGGTGTATAACATAACCACATTTATGGAAGAATATATTCCAATATCAAATGGCAAAATTAAACAATGCAAAACCGTGATTGCTTTTGCACCAACCTAATTAATTTTTTGGCTGTGTTGGGTCTTCATTGCGGCTCGTGCGTTTTCTCTAGTTGCAGTGAATGGGGGCTACTCTTTGGTTGCAGTGTGAAGACTTATTGCAGTAGCTTCTCTTATTGCAGAGCATGGGATCTAGGCGTGCAGGCTTCAGTAGTTGTGACTCATGGGCCTAGCATGTGGAATCACTCAGCATGTGGAATCTTCCCAGACCAGGGACTGAACTCACGTCCCCTGCATTGACAGGTGGATTCGTAAACTCTAGACCACCTGGGAAGCCTGGTCCTGGGTTTTCAAGGCTCTTCTGCCACTTTTCTTCTCCCCCACCCTCCTTCTCCTCATCTGTGCAGTGGGTCAAATTGTACCCATCTCCAGGACCACCTCCAGGACAGCAGAGAGAATTCAGGCAGATGAAGGAGCTGATGATTAGGAAAGAACCTTCAGGCAACAGGGCTGTGAGATTAGCATCCGCCTAATTAATCCGCCTAATTAATACCAGACAGCAGGAGCTGGGCAGCCCGGGTAATGCCCTGGTGATTAGTGATGTTAAGCATCTTTTCATTTACCTGTTTACCATCTGTATGTCTTCTTTGCAAAAATACCCATTCAAATCCTCTATTTTTAAATTGGATTGTTTTGTGATATCGAGCTGCATAAGTTCTTTATATAGTTTGGATATTAACCCCTTATCAGACATAAAGCGAAAGTGAAAGTCTCTCAGGTGTGTCCGGTTCTTTGCAACCCCAAGGACTATACAGTCCATGGAATTTTCCCAGCCAGAATACTGGAGTGGGTAGCCTTTCCCTTCTCCAGGGGATCTTCCAAACCCAGGGATTGAACCCAGGTCTCCTGCATTGCAGGAGGATTCTTTACCAGCTGAGCCACAAGGAAAGCCCAAGAATACTGGAGTGCGTAGCGTATTCCTTCTCCAGTGGATCTTCCCAACCCAGGAATCGAACCAGGGTCTCCTGCATTGCAGGCAGATTCTTTACCAACTGAGCTATCAGGGAAAGCCTATCAGACACATGATTTGCAAATTATCTTCTTCCATTTGGTAGGTTGCCTTTATTCCTTTTTACAGCTGAATAATGCTCTATTTTATGGACTATGTGTATGTACATGTGTTCATACACCTAATAATAGTTATTAAACGCTTATTATGGGTCCATTGCTGTCCTAAGAATTTTACACTTATTACCCTTTCAAACCTCACAACAGCTCTATAAGTAGGTCCTACCATTATCCCCATTTTGATAAGGGAAATGAGGCTGAGAAAGGCAAAGTGATTTTCATAAAGCCACCCAGCTGGCAGATGGTAGGGCCAGGATGCAAAGCCAGACAGCCTGATTCCAGGGGCCATGCTCTGAGCCTCTGAGGCCTGCATTTGAAGATGTGAACAAACCTCTTTTCCCTTCTGAGCCACGCAGTGGAGTGATGCCTCCACCTGCTAACTTTCCTTCTGTTTTGGCTTCTTCACAGGAGAGCAAAAAATCCCAGAGCATATCCAGTCTCTATGTTCACTTTATAGTCGGGATGAAGACGTTGGGAAAGATTGAGGGCAGGAGGAGAAGGGGACGATGGAGGATGAGATGGTTGGATAGCATCACTGACTCGATGGGCGTGGGTTTGGGTGGACTCCAGGAGTTGGTGATGGACAGGGAAGCCTGGTGTGCTTCAGTTCATGGGGTTGCAAAGAGTCGGACACGACTGAGCGGCTGAACTGAAGACGTTCAAGGAGAAAAGTGACTCCTGCAAGCTCACACAGCAGGAAGTGACAGGTGGGTCTGGACCATGAGGACCCAGAGGGGAGCCGAGACCTCCATATGCCTCCAAATTGCAGAACCGTCCCCAGCCAGCAGTCTGACGAGCTGTGTCCTTTCTCCGACGGCCACCAGGAGGAGGTGAACCTCTGCCCACAGCAACACCGGCTGTGTCCCCTCCCCCAGGCACCTCCCGCAGGCACATTCATTCTTCCGAGGGTGGTTTCCTTTTTCACTACTGCTTTAGTGGGAAAGAAAAAGGCTAGAGACCAAAAACCTGGGAGCAGTGCTCCTGGCGAGCAGAGGCACTCGCTGTCTCCCCCCTGACTTCTGGCCTCCTCAGCCACCGCTCCTGGCAGGCGGGTCATGGGACTGGAGGCAGACGTTGCCTGCGGAGACAGCTGCCCGTGCCCCCGCCCCGCCACCCCCCACCCAACTTGGCCGACAGACAGGCTGGCCTTGGCCAGAAATTATATGTTTTGAAGCTGTTTCTGAAGCAGAAGCCCCAGGACTGTGCCGTCTTTGTGGTCAATGTTTGAATTCTTCTTGCAGTTCCTTGAATTCTCCCAGCTTTTCTTTTTACCCTTTGATTTTTTAAAAGTATGTCTCATTATGGAATATATATTTGCTGTAGAAAAATGAGAAAATATAAATAAGCATAAGGGTTTTAAAACATCCCAACTCTACTACACAGAGAGGAAATGAAACCACCTGATCTGGCATAAGGATAACCCTCACAAGCAAGAAACCAGGCCCTCTAAGGTGCCCTGACTCACCTGCGAGTGAGAAGCCAGGAGGGCGGCCAGCCTGGAGGAGGTGCAGGCCTGGAAGGGAGGCTGGGCGTCTGCTGCTCAGACCACACGGTGTTTGCACTGAAGAAAAGGCACCAAGTGTGCATGTGGGACCCATGCATGTTCCATGTGCAATCTCAAAATCACCATTACTAAAGACCTGCCCTTTCTATTCCCAAAGTCACCACTATTATTTTTTAATTAACGTATTTGGCTGCAATGGGGCTTAGTTGTAGTACAGGGAATCTCAGTTGCTCCATGGCATGTGGGATCCTTAGTTCCCTGACCAGGGATCATGTCCTACAAAGTGGATTCTTAACCACTGGGTCACCAAGGAAGTCCTGGGGTCACCACTAGTAACATTTTCAGGGCATTTCCTAGCAGACATCTTCCTGTGCATACATGCAGATTTTTTCATAGACTTGCTAAATCTATGTTAATTTTCTTGCTGCTAAGTTGCTGCTAAGTCACTTCAGTTGTGTCCGACTCTGTGCAACTCCATAGACGGCAGCCCACCAGGCTCCCCCATCCCTGGGATTCTCCAGGCAAGAACACTGGAGTGGGTTGCCATTTCCTTCTCCAACGCATGAAAGTGAAAAGTGAAAGTGAAGTCACTCAGTCGTGTCCAACCCTCAGTGACCCCATGGACTGCAGCCTTCCAGGCTCCTCCATCCATGGGATTTTCCAGGCAAGAGTACTGGAGTGGGGTGCCATTGCCTTCTCCGAATTTTCTTGCTAAATCTATGTTAATTTTTGTGTCCTTGTTTATTGCTGCCCTCCAGTCCCACTATAAGGACCCATGTCATCTGAGGTCAGTTCAGAGCAAGGAGGCCTTGGTGTACTGGTTACTATTATGACTAGGAGCACAGAAGGGCAGAGGGCAGAGGCCATGGGGAGGACTCTCATGGGTCTTGTGGGTCAGGTAGGAAAACACCAGCGAATGAACTCTCGGAGCTCCAATTGTCTGCATCTTGAACTGAGCAATTACTGCGGTGCTAAGAAGGCAGGGCTTGCTCCTGGCCCATTGTGCCCCCCACTCTGGGTCTCACCTGACAAATGACCTGGACCCAGGCCTCCCAGGCTGTCCATGACCCAGCCTCATCCGCCGTTCTCATGCACGGACTGCTCTGCCTGCTGCCACTGCTGCTGGTCTTCAGTTGTCCTATCCCCAGGGTTGAAGGGGCTGCTCACCAAGTGGCTGGTTGAACCCTGAGTCTGCAATGCAGCTCATCACTCCAGGATCAAAGGACCTCGTCCAGGCCCTCAGTCTAAATGAGAGGAGGGAGGCCATGCTGCCTCCATCAGATACTGGGAGCCAGACCCATCCCCTCAGTCTCTGATCCCTGATGGTCTTGGTCACTTGGGCAACTCACTGACCAAGTGAATTGACCAACTCACTGACCAAGAGGCTCGCTGAGCACAGGGGAGGCCCCCCTACCTGCCTGTCCGCCCAGACCTCACCCGCCAGGTGTGGGGCAGGAAGCATGATATTTCTGTCAAAGGCTTTGGCTATGAACTTACCCCTAGTGAGTCTGGGTTGGTGCTGAGAAGTGAATGGTTGTCCAGTGGTCAGAGAAGGGGCTTCAGGGACGAGGTGGGGCCAGATGGGAGTCAAGGCTGTGGGGCCCTTCCTGCTGGTGCTCACCTCGCCCTGAGCTTATACGGCATGCTCCGCCATGCCCAGAGGAGGGCTGCTGCCTCGGTGACATGGCCTCTGCAGTGGGTGTGCTCCGTTGAGGCCCCCATTTCTGAACAAAGGTTTAATATAATATTTTTCATTGAGTGAATAAGCGAATGAATGAATCATTCACTCACACACATTTGTCAACATACAGAGTTAAAAGCTGAGCAAATGAGAGAGAAGAAAAGAGTCTCCTGGTCCAAGCAAACCCCAGGCTGGTCAGAAGGAAGCTCTGGGCCCCCAAGAACTGTCCCTTCTCCTTCCTTACTGCTGGGGGGCTCGAGGGCTCTGCGGATGCTGGGCAGGTGGCTGGGCTCCAGGAAATCAGGTACCGCTCGGCTTTGGAATATAAACACATTCCATGGGCCTCTGGAGAGTACGGCCCTGCTGTGGACTCAAAGGACTGATGTCAAAGGCCACTGTGTGGCCCATCCTCTTCCCGAGAAAGCTGGGGGTGCCTTGAACATCACTAGATCGACCCCAGGCCTGTTGATGGGCAAACTGAGACCAGGATGGGCAGGGACTTGCTCAAGGCCATGCAGCAGTCAGGAGCAGAAGTCAAGCCCCCTGTTACTCCGCTGGGTGCAGTTTGTACCTGACTTCCGGCCTGGTTAGAGCGGGAAGCATAGAGCTCAGATGATGGTGGGGGGGCCCGGGAAGCTGCATTCCGGTCTCCTCTCTGGGCACAGGATTGTGCCAGTTGACAGCCCCGATGTCTAGTGCTTTGGCACCAAAGCTGTGCTGTGCCTCCTGGTCAGAGCCTGCTTGGACCCCTCCTTGTGGGGAGTTTGACCGATGTCCTTTCATAGATTACTGTTACCAGAGGTGTGAGTGCAGGATGGAGGGCTGAGGCCATGGGCAGCAGAGCCCACTGGTGACTCCGAGCCTGACCCATCTTGAGGCACATGTGGCACTGCATTCGTGGCTCATCATGGCATCACGGACACGCCCCAGATACTGGCCCCTCCAGGCTGGCCACATCAGCACAGAGGCATGTCCATCCCAGGCCAGAAGATGCTGCATTTGCTAAGCCTGGCCTATGGGGGAGTGTCATGTTTTTTTAGGCACAGAGAGGGCTGCTGATAGGGCTGTAAACAGAAACAGCTCCTGCAGAGAACAGTCTGGTGGTTCCTCACATGGTTAAACACAGAGTTAGCATGTGTGCGCGTGCTAAGTCACTTCAGTTGTGTCCAACTCTTTGCAACCCTATGGACTACAGCTCTCCAGGCTCCTCTGTCCATGGGATTCTCCAGGCAAAAATACGGAGTGGGTTGCTGTGCCCTCCTCCAGGGGATCTTCCTGACCCAGGGACTGAACCAGCATCTCTTATGTCTCCTGTATTGGCAGGTGGGTTTTTTTTACCACGAGAGCACATGGGAGCCCAGAATTAGCACATGATCCAGCAGTTCCACTCTTAGGTTCGTATCCAAGAAAATAAAAACACACGTCCACACAAAAGCTTCTATAAAGACGTTCATAACAGCCAGAGTGGAAACAACCCAAGTGACCATCAGCTGATGAATGAATAAACAGAATGCGGCATATCTACGTGGTGGATTATTACTCAGCCACTAACAGGATAACCACTGACTCATGGCCCAACATGGATGAACTTTAACAACACAGTGCCACATGAAAGAAGCGGGTTGTAAAGACCAAATTCTGTATGATTCTCTTTATGTGGCACGCCTGAATCCATAAAGACAGAAAGCGTGTCAGTGGTTGAATAGGGCTGGTCAGCTGGTGGGGGGGATGCTGGGGGGACACCTAGCAGGTACAGGGGTTTTTTCACCACTGACTGTGATGACGGTCCCACAGTTCTGTGAGTGTATGAACCACAACTGAATTATTCCCTTTACAGGGATGAACTGTTTGGTCTGTGAATTCTACCTCAATAAAGCTGTAGAAAAAGCAAATGTTAATGATAGGCAAGGGTGTGGTGTCACTGGAGATTTTGGACGCTGCTGGAATTTGCCATTGCAGAACTTTGTAGAATTAGCAATATGTACTCAGATGAACTTGCATACCCAGTGACCTCCTGTCCCACTCCCAGGCCTGGACTCAACAGAAACACCACATCTGTCCACCAGAATATGTCCACAGCAGAATAATGGCAACAGCCCTCACCAGGCTGCCACTTGTGTGTCCATCAATAGTAGAATCAATAAATTTGCTGTTGCTATTCAGTTGCTCAGTTGTGTCCGACTCTTTGTGACCCCAGGGACTGCAGCACATCAGGCCTCCCTGTCCATCACCAACTCCCAGAGCTTGCTCAAACTCATGTCCATTGAGTCGAAGACGCCATCCAACCATCTCATCCTCTGTCACCCCCTTCTCCTCCTGCCCTCAATCTTTCCCAGCATCAGGGTCTTTTCCAATGAGTCGGCTCTTTGCATCAGGTGGCCAAAGTATTGGAGCTTCAGCATCAGTCCTTCCAATGAATATACAGGACTGATTTTCTGTAGGATTGACTGGTTGGATCTCCTTGCTGGCCAAGGGACCCTCAAGCATCTTCTCCAACACCACAACTTGAAAGCATCAATTCTTCGGTGTTCACCCATTTTTATGGTCCAACTCCCACATCTGTTCACGACTACTGGAAAAGCCATAGCTTTGACTATATAGACCTTTATTGGCAAACTGATGTCTCTGCTTTTTAATATGCTGTCTAGGTTTGTCATAGTTTTTCTTCCAACGAGCAGGTTTCTTTTAATTTTATGGCTGCAGTCACCATTCATGGTGATTTTGGAGCCCAAGAAAATAAAATCTGTCACTGTTTCCATTTTTTTCACCCATCTATTTGCCATGAAGTGGCATGAATGGATGAGCGTGGTCTATTCACACAATGGCACAGAATGAACACTGCTGAGCTAAAACCATACACACAGTGGATGAATTGTGTGCATACAGCAAGGAGGGAAGGCAGCTCAGCTCTGGAATTTCATGTGCTCACATTCAGAAACCAACTTCTGCATCAAAGGTCAATCGATGGCTGCTCTCAGAGGACGGACAGAGCCACGGGGACAGGAAAAGGTGCTCCTGGGGCTGCTGACATTCAATTTCTTGACTGAGTACATTCACTCTGAATTTAAACAACAGTACACCTAGGATTGGACTTCCTTTGTGGCCCAGCTGGTAAAGAATCCACCTGCAATGTGGGAGACCTGGGTTCGATCCCTGGGTTGGGAAGATCCCCTGGAAAAGGGAAAGGCTACCCACTCCAGTATTCTGACCTAGAGAATTCCAAGGACTCTATAGTCCATGGGATTGCAAATAGTCGGACACGACTGAGCAACTTTCACTTTCCTACCCAGGATTTACACACTTTTTGCCTCTATGTCATATTTCAATAAAAAATCCACTTAGTATTAATCAGATTATTTTTCTGATATTGAGTTATATGAGTTCTTTACACCTTCAGGATATTAACCCCGTATGAGAAATCATTTGCAAATATCTTCTCCCATTCAGTAGGTGGCCTTTGTGTTTTGTTGATGGTTTCCTTTGCTGTGCAAAAGTTTTTCAGTTTAATGTGATCTTATTTGCTTATTTTTGCTTTTGTTGCCTTTACCTGAGGAAACAGATTTAAAAAAATATTGCTGAGAGTGATGTCAAAGAGCATACTGCTTATTTTTTCTTCCAGAAGTTTTGTGGTTTCAGGTCTTACATTTAAGTTTTTAATCCATTTGAATTGGATAATGTATAAAGATAACATATAAAGTCTAAAATAAAGAACTCATACAAGTCAGTATCAAAGAAACAAGCAATCAAACTAAAAAATGGTCAGAGGATCTGAATAGAAATTTTTCCAGAGAAGATGCACACAACAGACACAGGAAAATATGGTCAACATCATCAATTACTAGGGAATACAAATCAAAATCACAATGAGATATCACCTCATATCTGTCAGAATGGCTATTATAAAAAAGACAGCATGAAACAAGCACTGGCAAGGGTGTGGAGAAAGGGAAGCCTTCATGCACTGCTGGTGGGAAGGTAAGTCGGTGCAGCCACTACAGAAAATAGTATAGATAGTCCTAAAAAACTTAAAAATAGAACTACAATATGTCCAGCAATTCCACTTCTAGGTATTTATCCAAAGAAAATGAAAACACTAACTGCAAAGATATATACACTCCTATGTTCACAGCAACACTATTCACAACAGCCAAGATATGGAAACAACCCAACTGTCCATCAACAGAGAAATGGATAAAGAAGATGTGGTACAGATATACAGTGGACTATTCAGTTCAGTTCAGTCGCTCAGTTGTGTCCAACTCTTTGGGACCCCATGGACTGCAGCACGCCAGGCCTCCCTGTCCATCATCAACTCCCGGAGTTTGCTCAAACTCATGTCCATTGAGTCAGTGATGCATCCAACCATCTCATCCTCTGTTGTCCCCTTCTCCTCCTTCCCTCAGTCTTTTCCAGCATCAGCATCTTTTCAAATGAGTCAGCTCTTCACATCAGGTGGCCAAAATATTGGAGTTTCAGCTTCAACATAAGTCTTTCCAATGAACACTCAGGACGGATCTCCTTTAGAATGGACTGGTTGGATCTCCTTGCAGTCCAAAGAACTCTCAAGAGCCTTCTCCAACACCACAGTTCAAAAGCATCAATTCTTCGGCACTCAGCTTTCTTTATAGTCCAACTCTCACATCCATACATGACCACTGGAAAAACCAAAGCCTTGACTAGATGGACCTTTGTTGGCAAACTAATGTCTCTGTTTTTTTATATGCTGTCTAGGTTGCTCATAACTTTCCTTCCAAGGAGCAAGCGTCTTTTAATTTCATGGCTGCAGTTACCATCTGCAGTGATTTTGGAGCCCAAAAAAATAAAGTCTGACACTTTCCACTGTTTCCCCATCTATTTCCCATGAAGTGATGGGACCAGATGCCATGATCTTCGGTTTCTGAATGTTGAGCTTTAAGCCAACTTTTTCACTCTCCACTTTCACTTTCATCAAGAGGCTTTTTAGTTCCTCTTCACTTTCTGCCATAAGGGTGGTGTCATCTGCATATCTGAGGTTATTGATATTTCTCCTGGCAATCTTGATTCCAGCTTGTGCTTCTTCCAGCCCAGTGTTTCTCATGATGTACTCTGCATAGAAGTTAAATAAGCAGGGTGACAATATACAGCCTTGATGTACTCCTTTTCCTATTTGGAACCAGTCTGTTGTTCCATGTCCAGTTCTAACTGTTGCTTCCTGACCTGCATACAGATTTCTCAGGAGGCAGGTCAGGTGGTCTGGTATTCCCATCTCTTTCAGAATTTTCCACAGTTTATTGTGATCCACAGAGTCAAAGGCTTTGGCATAGTCAATAAAGCAGAAATAGATGTTTTTCTGGAACTCTCTTGCTTTTTCCATGATCCAGCAGATGTTGGCAATTTGATCTCTGGTTCCTCTGCCTTTTCTAAATCCAGCTTGAACATCTGGAAGTTCACGGTTCACGTATTGCTGAAGCCTGGCTTGAGAATCTTGAGCATTACTTTACTAGCTTGTGAGATGTGTGCAATTGTGCGGTAGTTTGAGCATTCTTTGGCATTGCCTTTCTTTGGGATTGGAATGGAAACTGACCTTTTCCAGTCCTGTGGCCACTGCTGAATTTTCCAAATTTGCTGGCATATTAAGTGCAGCACTTTCACAGCATCATCTTTCAGGATTTGAAAGAGCTCAACTGGAATTCCATCACCTCACTAGCTTTGTTCATAGTGAATATTCCTAAGACCCACTTGACTTCACATTCTAGGATGTCTGGCTCTAAGTGAGTGATCACACCATTGTGAGATTATCTGGGTCATGAAGATCTTTTTTGTATAGTTCTTCTATGTATTCTTGCCACCTCTTCTTAATATCTTCTGTTTCTGTTGGGTCCATACCATTTCTGTCCTTTATTGAGCCCATCTTTGCATGAAATGTTCCCTTGGTATCTCTAATTTTCTTGAAGAGATTTCTAGTCTTGCCCATTCTATTGTTTTCCTCTATTTCTTTGCACTGATCACCAAGGAAGACTTTCTTATCTCTCCTTGCTATTCTTTGGAAATTTGCATTCAAATGGATATATGTTCCCTTTCCTCCTTTGCTTTTCACTTCTCTTCTTTTCATAGCCATCTGTAAGGCTTCCTCAGGCCATTTTGCTCTTTTGCATTTCTTTTTCTTGGGGACGGTCTTGATCCCTGTCTCCTGTACAATGTCATGAACCTGTGTCCATAGTTCATCAGGCACTCTATCAGATCTAGTCCCTTAAATCTATTTCTCACTTCCACTGTATAATCATAAGGGATTTGATTTAGGTCATACCTGAATGGTCTAGTGGTTTTCCCTACTTTCTTCAATTTAAGTCTGAATTTGACAATAAGGAGTTCATGATCTGAGCCACAGTCAGCTCCCGGTCTTGTTTTTGCTGACTGTATAGATTTTCTCCATCTTTGGCTGCAAAGAATATAATCAATCTGATTTCGGTGTTGGCCATCTGGTGGTGTCAATGTGTAGAGTCTTGTGTTGTTGGAAGAGGGTGTTTGCTATGACCAGTGCATTCTCTTTGCAAAACTCTATTAGCCTTTGCTTTGCTTCATTCTGTATTCCAGGGCCAAATTTGCCTGTTACTCCAGGTGTTTCTTGACTACCTACTTTTGCATTTCAGTCCCCTATAATGAAAAGGACATCTTTTTTGAGTGTTAGTTCTAAAAAGTCTTGTAGGTCTTCAAAGAACCATTCAACTTCAGCTTCTTCAGCATTACTGGTTGGGGCATAGACTTGGATTACAGTCAATCTGAATGATTTGCCTTGGAAACGAACGGAGATCATTCTGTCATTTTTGAGATTGCATCTAAGTACATTGCGTCTGCATTCCAGACTTTTTTGTTGAGTATGAGGGTTACTCCATTTCTTCTAGGGATTCTTGCCCACAGTAGTAGATATAATGGTCATCTGAGTTAAATTCACCCATTCCAGTCCATTTTAGTTTGCTGATTCCTAGAATGTCGACATTCACTCTTGTCATCTCCTGTTTGACCACTTCCAATTTGCCTTGATTCATGGACCTAACATTCCAGGTCCCTATGCAATATTGCTCTTTACAGCATTGGACTTTGCTTCCATCACAAGTCACATCCATAACTGGGTGTTGTTTTTGCTTTGGCTCTGTCTCTTCATTCTTTCTGGAGTTATTTCTCCATGATCTCCAGTAGCATATTGGGCACCTACCAACCTGGGGGGTTCATCTTTCAGTGTCCTATCTTTTTTCCTTTTCATACTGTTAATGGGAGTGGCAAGCAGTGGCTGTGCAGCACTGGGGTGGCAAGCGGCCAAGAGGAGCTACCCCTTGTCCAAGACAAGGAGCAGCGGCCGCCCTTTGCTGGATCAGCCGTGAAGAGATACCCAACGTCCAAGGTAAGAGAAACCCCAGTAAGATGGTAGGCACTGAGAGAGGGCATCAGAGGGCAGACAGACTGAAACCACAATCACAGAAAACTAACTAATTTAATCACATGGACCACAACCTTGTCTAACTTAATGAAACTAAGCCATGCTGTGTAGGGCCACCCAAGATGGACAGGTCATGGTGGAGAGTTCTGACAAAATGTGGTCCACTGGAGAAGGGAATGGCAAACCACTTCAGTATTCTTGCCTTGAGAACCCCATGAACAGTGGAATGTTATGCTAAGTTGCTTCAGTCGTGTCCGACTCTGTGCAACCCCATAGATGGCAGCCCACCAGGCTCCCCTGTCCCTGGGATTCTCCAGGCAAGAACACTGGAGTGGGTTGCCATTTACTTCTCCAATGCATGAAAATGAAAAGAGAAAATGAAGTCGCTCAGTCGTGTCCGACTCTTAGCAACCCCATGGACTGCAGCCCACCAGGGTCCTCCGTTCATGGGATTTTCCAGGCAAGAGTACTGGAGTGGGGTGCCATTGCCTTCTCCAAGTGGAATGTTACTCAGCTATAAAAAGGAATGGAATCTTGACATTTGCAACAACAGGGATGGATCTGGAGGGTATCATGCTAAGTAAACCACATCAGGGAGAGGAAGACAAATACTGTATGATTTCACTTATATGTGGAATCCAAATGATAGGCAAATGGACAAACAAAACAAAATGGGAACAGACTCACAGAGACAGAGAATAATCTATTGGTGGCTAGAGGAGAGGGGGTGTGGGAAGAGGTGACAAGGGGGAAGGGGATTAAGAGGTATAAATGTCCAGCTATAAAATAAATAAGTCAAGGGGATATACTATACAGCATAGGGAATACAGCATTGTAAAAGTACTGTAATAATTTTCTGTGGTGACAGATGGTAACTACACTTACCGTTGAGCATTTCATAATGTATGTTATCACTATGCTTTATACCTGAAACTAATGTAATGTTACAAGTCAATTACACTTTAATCTTAAAAGTCTTCTAATAAAAATATGAACCAAGCTTGTGGAGGTGATGGAATTCCAGGTGAGCTCTTTCAAATCCTAAAAGATGATGCTGTGAAAGTGCTGCACTCAATATGCCAGCAAATTTGGGAAACTCAGTAGTGGCCACAGGACTGGAAAAGGTCAGTCTTCATTCCAACCCCAAAGAAAGGCAATGCCAAAGAATGCTCAAACTACCACACAATTAATCTCACATGCTAGCAAAGTAATGGTCAAAATTTTTCAAGCCAGGCTTCAACAGGACATGAACTGTGAACTTCCAGATGTTCAAGCTGAATTTAGAAAAGGCAGAGGAACCAGAGATCAAATTGCCAACATTCACTGGATCATTGAAAAAGCAAGAGAGTTCCAGAAAAACATCTACTTCTGGTTTATTGACTATGCCAAAGCTTTTGACTGTGTGGATCACAACAAACTGTGGAAAATTCTGAAAGAGATGGGAATACCAGACCACCTGACCTGCCTCTTGAGAAATCTGTATGCAGGTCAAGAAGCAACATTTAGAACTGGACATGGAACAGGCTGGTTCCAAGTTGGGAAAGGAGTACATGAAGGCTGTATATTATCACCCTGATTATTTAACTTACATACAGAGTACATCATGCAAAATGCCAGCCTGGATGAAGTACAAGGTGGAATCAAGATTGCCAGGAGAAACATCAATAACCTCAGATATGCAGATGACAACACCCTTATGGCAGAAAGTGAAGAACAACTAAAGAGCCTCTTGATGAAGGTGAAAGAGGAGAGTGAAAAGCTGGCTTAAAACTCAACATTCAGAAAATGAAGATCATGGCATCTGGTCCCATCACTTCATGGCAAATAGATGGGAAACAGTGGAAACAGTGAGAGACTTTATTTTCTTGGGCTCCAAAATCACCGCAGATGGTGACTGCAGCCATGAAATTAAAAGACACTTTTTCGTTGGAGGAAAAGGTATGACTAACCTAGATAGCATATTAAAAAGCAGAAGAGACATTACTTTGCCAACAAAGGTCCGTCTAGTCAAGGCTATGGTTTTTCCAGTGGTCATGTATGGATGTGAGAGTTGGACTATAAAGAAAGCTGAGCACCAAAGAACTGATGCTTTTGAACTGTGGTGCTGGAGAAGACTCTTGAGAGTCCCTTGGACTGCAAGGAGATCCAACCAGTCCGTCCCAAAGGAAATCAGTCCTAAATATTCATTGGAAGGACTGATGCCGAAGCTGAAACTCCAATATTTTGGCCACCTGATGCGAAGAACCAACTCATTGGAAAAGATCCTGATGCTGAGATGATGGACAGAGAAGCCTGCGTGCTGCAGTCCATGGGGTTGCAAAGAGTTGGACATGACTGAGTGACTGAACTGAATGGAATAAAAATATGTTTAAAAAGTTAATGAAAGGAAACAGCCCAAATGGCCATTAACTCATGAATGGATAAACACTTCATGTCCCTGCACGTGTGCCAAGTCGATTCAGTCATGTCCGACTCTATGCAACCCTATGGACTGTAGCTCACCAGGCTCCTTTGTCCATGGGATTCTCCAGGCAAGGATACTGGAGTGGGTTGCGTGCCTTCCTCCAAGGGATCTTCCTGACCCAGGGAATCAAACCCTATCTCTTACATCTCCTGCATTGGCAGGCAGGTTCTTTAACACTAGCACCACCTGGGAAGCCCCTTCTGTCCTTACAATGGACTATTATTCAGCCACAAAAAGGAATAACTGGCTACAACATGGATGAACCTTGAAAACATGCTTAGCGAAAACAGCCAGACACAGACAGTCACATATTGTCTGATCCCTTTGCTATGGACTGTCCAGAGTAGGTAAATCCACAGAGACGGAAAGCAGATTTGCGGTTGCCAAGAGCTGGGAAACGAGACTTGGGATGTTTTGGGGAGGATGAGAATGTTCTGGAATCAGTGCTGACGGTTGTAACGGCTCTGTTGCTGTCTGTTGTTTAGTCGCTAAGTCACGTCGGACTCCTTGCGACCTCCATCAGGCTCCTCTGTCTATGGGATTCTCCAGGGAAGAACACTGGAGTGGGTTACCATTTCCCTCTAAAAGGGATCTTTCTGACCCAGGGATCAAACCCATGTCTCCTGCATCGGCAGGCAGATTCTTTACCACTGAGCCACCTGGGAAGCCCATAACAACTCTGAGAATGTTCTAAATGTCACTGAACTGTACACTTTCAAATAGTTGAGTGGTGAAGTTTATGTTAAAAAGAGTGGAGGTATCAAGTGGCTGATCCAGTATAAAAAGAGCTGAAGTCTCTAGTAAACAGCTCCCTGTACATTACACCTCAGTATGCATTTTCATTTTGAGTACTCACTATGTGCCAAGATCTGGGGGCAGCCCTCTTCCTACAAGATCTCATTGCCAGTCCAGTCCGATGCATGAGACAGGGCGCTCAGGGCTGGTGCACTGGCATGACCCAGAGGGATGGGATGGGGAGGAAGGTGGGAGGGGGGTTCAGGATGAGGAACACATGTAAACCCATGGCTGATTCATATCAATATATGGCAAAAACCACTACAATATTGTAAAGTAATTAGTCTCCAATTAAAACAAATAAATTTAAAATAAGAAGAAAAAAATCTCATTGCGTTTTCAAAGCCACCTAGGAAGCAGTTACTCTCATCACCCCCAAAATACAGGTGAGAGACTGGATGTCCCAGGAGGCCAGCTTCCTGTCTGGATGAGGGTGGCAGAATGGGGTTTGAGTGGCTTGGTCCAAGGCCACACTTGTAGGCAGGTAGGTGGCTGCCTCTCCCGGGATATGGGGGGACCCACTTCCTGTGACCCGGGCAAAGATGGCCTGAGGTTCCTTGCTCACAGTCCGCCTCATGGGATCAGCAGGGGGATATTTATGGTGAAGAGAGGATGAGTAATGTGTGGCCCAGTGGTCTACCACCTCCCCTACCCCAGGATCCACTCTCTGATCTGGCTGGGACTCAGAGTGGTGGTGGTGTTCAGTCGCTCAGTCATGTCTGACACTTTTCCATCCCATGGACTACAGCGTACCAGGCCTCTCCGCCTCCACTATCTCCTGGAGTTTGCTCAAATTCATGTCCATTGAGTCAGTGATGCCAGTCAACCATCTCATCCTGTCACCCCCTTCTCCTCCCATCCTCAATCCTTCCCAGCATCAGGGTCTTTTCCATTGAATCAGCTTGTTGCATCAGGTGGCCAAAGTATTGGAGCTTCAGCATCAGTCCTTCCAATGAACACCCAGGTCTGATCGCCTTTAGGATGGACTGGTTGGATCTCCTTGCAGTCCAAGGGACTCTCAAGTGTCTTCTCTAGCACCACAGTTCAAAAGCATCAATTCTTTGGCACTCAGCCTTCATTATGGTCCAACTCTCACATCTGTACATGACTACTGGAAAAACCACAGCTTTGACTATATGGACCTTTGTCGCCAAAGTGCTGTGTCTGTGATACAGCTCCTAAGGCCTCAGGGTGCCCCATCTACTAAAGGGGAGAAGCAAGACCAGGCCTTCGAGTATGCTGTGAGCCTACACCAGAGAACGCAGGTGCGAGGCTGTCAGAGAACCAGTCTGTGTGCTGGGATGGAGGGTCCTCCCCAACAGTTCTGTGGCTTCGACCAAGCAGGGACTTCACATCTGTGCTTCCAGTTCCTTGTCAGTGACAAGGCATGGGCTACTGACACCTCGTGGGTGATGATTCTCCCAGTGAGGATTAAGCATGAATAAAGGGAATGGTGCCCAGCCTATAGCAGGTACTCAACAAGTGGCATTGGGGTGTAACGGCCTCATAATCACCAGGCTGGTGGGCCCCTTTGACCCTCTGACTCATCCTCTGTGGGTAGAGGAGCCCAGGATCTGTGTGTAAAGCATCTCTCCCTCCAGGGGGCAGATGTAGGAACCCGGGCTCATTGCTGAGAGGTGACAAAGGACCCTGGGCCTGTGGACAGGCAGGGCAGGCCCAGACCTCAGCTCCCTGGGCTGGGCGAGCTGGACTGTGGCTAGGCTCTCTGTGCTGTGCTGAGTTGCTCAGTCGTGGCTGGGCTCTTGGCCACCAACAAGAACTGCCTGATAACGAGCTACCTCATTACCTTGCAGACTGTCACTGCCCTCAGCCACCATCTGCCGCCTCACCTGTCCCCTGGCACGTCCCCATCCCATGCTGCCTTGAGCCTGCTCCCTGCATACTGCGCCTGCATCCTGCTCCGGGGGCGGGGTGGGGCAGGGTGGGTACGGGGTGGGGGGGTGCGGGGCGGTGTTCCGTGCCCAGGCTGAGGCTGTGCACATCCTCCAGACGTGCTGGAGTGCTCTGCTCATTTCAGATAAGCAGCAGCAGACCCCAGGACACAGCTTAAAAGGCACCCGGCGGTGGGCCAGCCTGGTCCCCAGGCTTCTCTTCCTTTTCCTACCAGAGCTGCAGTTCTGTCCAGGGCATCAAGGTCAGGGCTGAAAACCCCTGTGTCCCAGCTCCCCTGCAGCTGTGGGCCCAGCACCACGGATGGCACCGGGTGTTAGGAAGGGCTTACGGAGAAGCCCTTCCCGCTCAGCTGGCGTCTGCCCTCCTTCCCACCTGGAGGCCAGGCTGTCGGCAGTGCAGCCACCACCTCGCGGCCATGAGGGCAGGAGCTGGTTGGGGGCGGGCAGCGGTCACTATGGCCAGCTTGGGGCTGCTGCCCCAGCCGGCATGCCTGGCTGGATGCCTCTGGGGTCCCAGGAGGAAACACGCTCCTTATTCCATGGCCTGAGTTTGGTTCTGTTCCCTACAGCCACGTGCAGTTCCCAATGGGCTCTGGGAGAAAGCAAGAGGGAGGTGAGGGCTCTCCTCCGCTGCATTCCCTGGAGGAAGCAGCCGACAGATTCTTGAGGTCTTTCCGGGAATATGGATGCACATACAAACACTGTGATCATGGGCTGGTTTTTTTTCACCAAATGGCACCAGGGGGCACATTGCTCTGTAGTGTCCACTCTCCAGCAGAGCTGGGTCTCTCCCCAGAAAGGGCGTGGCATCGCAGAAGCTGCGCAGCCTCCTTCACTGTGTGCGGAGACCTGGGGTCACAGTGCCCCACTGACGGACCCTAGGCCGTTTCCAGTCCTTCCAGCCATATGCTTTGGCAGTGGTCTCTGAGGGTACTGTTTGACTAGATGCTTAAGACTGTGATGGAGACACAGGCAGCCCCATGAAAACCAGGCCGGAGCAGCGAGGTGGCTATCAAGGGGGAGGAATTTATGTCTGCCTTCTTTAGCTAGTCAACAACCTGGCCCCGCCCCAAGGCTCCACCTCAGGCTACATGGCACCGCCCCCAGAAAGTGTGGTCTCACCTCCAGGAGGCCTACCACACCCCTAGAAGGCCCAGAATTGAGCGCTGAAGAGTTGATGCTTTTGAACTGTGGTGCCGGAGAAGACTCTTTGAGAGTCCCTTGGACAACAAGGAGATCCAACCGGTCCATCCTAAAGGAAATCAGTCCTGAATCTTCATTGGAAGGACTGATGATGAAGCTGAAGCTCCAATATTTTGGCCATCTGATGCGAAGAGCTGACTCATTAGAAAAGACCCTGATGCTGGGAAAGACTGAAGTCAGGAGGAGAAGGGGACGACAGAGGATGAGATGGCTGGATGGCATCACCAACTTGATGGACATGAGTTTGGGTGAACTCCGGGAGTTGGTGATGGACAGGGAGCCCTGGCGTGCTGCAGTCCATGGGTCGCAAAGACTCGGACACGACTGAGTGACTAAACTGAACTGAACTGAACCGAGAAGGCCTGGATCTGCCCTCAGGAAGTCTGGTCCCATTCCAGGAAGTCTGGCTCCACCCTCCGGAGGCCAGGCTGCACTCCCAGGAGGCCAGGCTCTGTCCTCAGGAGACCTAGGTCCATCCTTGGCTTTTTCCTTCTTAATACCTGCGTCCCCCAGCTGCCTTCCTCCTATCCAGCCCCTCCTCTGGCCATCAGCACCAGGACCAGCCCTCACCATCTAGTTTCTGGACTGCAGTAACTGCCTCCCGCCGGTCTTGCAGTCCCCTCCTTCTCCCTTTCTCACTCTCAATAGATGTCATTCACCCCAGAGAGTCGGACTCTACTGAGCGACTGAACTGAACTGAACCCCTGCTTAAAACCCTTCAGGGGGCTGCCTCCAGGGCAAGGACCACCCCAGACCAGTATCTCCTGCTTCAAGAGCACCCTGTCAAGCCCTGCCCCACCTCTGCTCTTGCACAGTCATCTTCATGGAGTATCTTTCCTTCAGTTTCAGGTCGGGCATCAGCCTCCTGCTCACCCCGTGAGAACTGGGCACTGTCCTTTGCTGTCGCCACCCCCGCCCGTGCCCCCCACAGACTTGACCCCAGTTCTAATGGCTGCCCTGCTTCTCCCAGCACCTCTCACTCAATCCTCAGTCCGCCTCAGGAGGTCAGGCTACAGCTGCTCCCATCTGACACAGGAGCAAGCAGGGCTGTCCGTGGTAGTGTCCCCTTGGCTGGGCTCATGGGTTTGTTGGTTGAAAGAAGGTGCAAAGGAGAGGGGGGCAAGGAGAAATGGAAGAGGTGAGATAACTCCCGGTTTCCATAGCAACGGAAAGGATGCAGGACTAAGAAGGGTGGGGCAGGGAATGTCCTGGGGGTAGGATAAACAGTGGAATTTCAAGACAGAAGGGACCTCCAAGGTCCTCTAGTTCAGGAGTTCTTAACTGTGGGCGAGTTCCCCCTGGGAGACATTTGGGGATGGCTTGAGAGTCCCTTGGACTGCAAGGAGATCCAACCAGTCCATTCTGAAGGAGATCAGCCCTGGGATTTCTTTGGAAGGAATGATGCTAAAGCTGAAACTCCAGTACTTTGGCCACCTGATGCGAAGAGTTGACTCATTGGAAAAGACTGTGATGCTGGGAGGGATTGGGGGCAGGAGGAGAAGGGGACGACAGAGGATGAGATGGCTGGATGGCATCACTGACTCGATGGACATGAGTTTCAGTGTACTCCGGGAGTTGATGATGGACAGGGAGGCCTGGTGTGCTGCGATTCATGGGGTCACAAAGAGTCGGACACGACTGAGCGACTGAACTGAACTGAACTGGAGGCATTTTTGGTTGTCAAGTTGGTTGGGTGGGAGGCGCTACTGGCATCTAGTGGACAGAGACCAGGAATGCTGCATAACATCCAGCCGTGCACAGGTGCCTCCCACAGCAGCTGTCCAGCTCAGAACATCACAGTGCCAAGGCTGAGAAACCCTGGTGTAGTTCACTCCCTGCTCTGGGCTTGAATGCTCTCTATATACCCACACCCCTTCCAGAGCTGTTTCTATCCTTGCTTAACTCCAGTGATGGGGGGCTCACTACCTCTAAGACCAGCTAGTCCAAGATGATGAGTTTTGCTCAGAACCAGAGCTCGCAGGACATCCAGGGGAATAATTTGCACATATGTCTCCACAGCAGAAAAGCATCATTCAACTCACACTGAAGCCTTGGAAAGAATCTGAGCTAAGACACCAGCTCCTGTCTGTCCTCAGATTTTCTGTGGAAGAGGGTCAGCCAGGAGCCAGGGGCCTGGGGGGAATTAAGAGGGCCCTGCTGGTCCTTGGCTTGGGAGCTCTCAGCCTGCGGCTGCAGGGTGGCAGTGGGGAGAGGCAACAGAAGGGGGAGGCAGGACTCGGTCATTTGCATATCCAGAAGGAAAATTAAGTTTCACAAGCACTAAAGTCTTGTTCATGATATGCATGTTGACATAGTTAGGAAGAAATGTACATACTCTGAAATACAAACTAATAAGATGCATGGATGAGTGGATAGATGGATGGATAGACAGGTGAAGGATGGATGGATGCACAGACATGTGCAAATATAGAACATTTCTATTCAAGAGATTGAGATGGTTGGATGGCATCACCAACTCGATGGACATGAGTTTGGGTAAGCTCTAGGAGTTGGTGATGGACAGGGAAGCCTGGCGTGCTGCTGTCCATGGGGTTGCAAAGAGTCAGACACGACTGAGTGACTGAACTGAACTGAATTGATTCAAATTCTATGATTAAATCCATGTTACAGATGAGGAAATCAAGGGTTCAGATTAGAGTAATTGTGCAAGGTCACCCAGCTCGTAAATCATTGGGACCCGGACTGAACCCAAGTTAGTCTGATCCAGAGCTGAGCTCTGCCCACCCTGTGGACTCACCCCTTCCTCCAGAGGACGACCACAGCCACCCAGGGTTTCTGCAAGAGAGAAGCCCTGACAGCACCCTCACCAGGAGGAGGGTCCCAGGAAGTCTGTCTACAGGGATAATGGCATGGGGGCTGGTTAAAAGCTGGAAGTTTCCCTAAGTCACCCTTGGCACTCTCCTGAGAGGGTGCTCCCCAGATGCTGAAATGCAGCAGTGAACTAAGGGGCGGTCCCTGCCTCAAAGAACTGGCAGTCTGCCTTCCTCCTCCTCATTGCCGTCATTTTCTGGGCATGCTCTAAAGCATGTTCATAGTCTTTTCTGTGCCGTGGACCCTATTGGCATTCTGGCAAAAGCTTTGGATCTCTTCTCAGAATAATGGTTTAAACGCACAACTAAAATGCATAGGGTACCCAGCTGGCTCCGTGGTAAAAGAATCCACCTGCCAGTGCACGAGACACAGGAGATAAGAGTTCGATTCCTGGTGCAGGGAAGATCGCCTGGAGTAGGAAATGGCAACCCACTCCAGTATTTTTGCCTGTAAAGTTCCATGGACAGAGGAGCCTGGCGGCCAGGCTATAGTCCATGGGGTCGCAGAGTCGGGCATGACTGAGCACGTGTGCATCCCGCACTCCCATAAGGAGATAAGCCACATAAATGCAAAAGCATCATTTCAGATTGAGATCCAGTGATGCAGGTTTCTGTATTAGCATGGTAAATATCAAGCTCCAAGAGGCCTGTCCTTCTTGCTGGGAGTGGGCACTCGGGGGACCACTAGTGGCTGCAGGATGGTGCTCGAGCACTGGGGCAGGATTGACCTGCTTTGAAACCTGCTCCTGATTCACAAGCAGGACCTTGAGTGATGACGTCCCCTGCCCATCCTTGGTTTTCCCATCTGTAAAGTGGGGAGAAGGCTGGAGGTGAAGATGGCATTGCTCTGAGATGCCTGCCCCGACTCTGGCTAATGTGACCCCACTGCTCTAATCCTACTGGGCCTGGCTTGTTTGTATCAGTGAAAGGTTAGTGAAAGCAAGATGTAATTTTTTTTCTCTAAGTTTATTGACCTCTGTAATCCCTCCACAAGCCTGGTGGGAACTGATGGCTACTAGACCTTGGATGCTGGGCTGGCAGGGGCTCTCGACCACCTTGTCCTCCCTGAGCCCCAGGAATGGTGAGCATGTCCAGGCTGTCAGAGGGCCACGGCCTTTGATCTCAACCCACCCCCTGGTTGAGGTTTTGCTTTCTGTTCTGCCTAGAAGGAAACAGGGCCAGCCCTGAGCCTGGGACAGGCCTGGGCAGAACTGGAGCCCACAGCCGGACTTCTCTCTGGGAGGCTGGACAGAAGTAAGGGTGTTTCTCTGCCTGCCATCCCCAGGCCCAGCCGGCCAGG
The DNA here is from genome assembly GCF_029407905.1 of Bubalus kerabau. NCBI lineage: Eukaryota > Metazoa > Chordata > Mammalia > Artiodactyla > Bovidae > Bubalus > Bubalus kerabau. The sequence goes on along the minus strand of NC_073640.1, from coordinate 16,222,716 downwards.
AAGGCCACTCCCGGCCAGGCCCCTCGGGTTAGCCATCCCAGCTGTGTTCCTGAAAGTCTTGGCAGGGTGGGAAAGTGCTGGCCGGCCAGGAAGCAGAGACATTACCCAGCTGTGAGTAATCGGCTGGCTGGAAGGTGGGTGTGGGTGGCACAGCCTCAGGCTGTTGGCACAGCTCCAGGGGATGGGAAGGAACTCTTCTCGCTCAGCAGCCCAGCCCTTCCTCCCCGCCCTGGCCTCCCCTTCCTGGACACAGTGGGGAAGTGAAGACTCTTCACCTAAGGGCAAAGGCATGACAGCAGCGTCCAGCAAGGACCGCTCCCGGGCCAGGGAGGAGGCTGATGGGGAGAAGCCCTCGAAGGAGTCGGCAAACACTGCCTTGGGAGTCAGGTTCCCGGCCGAGCCTGCTCCTTGGGCGGCCCTGGGTGGAGCCAGTGAGCGAGGAGGAGTGCTGGCTGCAGTTCAGCTGGACTCTGGTCCCTCTTACAGAACTGTCTAGATCCAACCTGACCCCTCCTCCATCAGGAAGTGGAGTCCAGCTCCCTTCCTCAGTGCTGAGCCTCCCTGCTCGCCTTGAAAAGCTCATTTGGTTAATTTTGGGAGCATGGATCTTAAAACCTGAGCACTGAGAAAGGGCAGCACAGCCCCCCTCAACCCCCTGCTAATGCTGCCCTGCTGGGAGGCCCATGACGTTGCCTTCCCAGGCGGGTGGCTCTGTCTGCCAGGCTGTGGTCACATATGTGGGCAGCCTGCCTCCTCGTCTACTTCACAGCATGTCCGTAAGTGTCTGTCCACATCATTTCATAACCCTGGTAAGCACCGCTTTTCCTTGCAACATTTATTTATGTATTTATTGCAAAATCACCATCTTTCTGGTTGTAAGAGCAGTATGGACTCATTGCAAAATATTCAGAGACTAAAGAGTGTGATGGAGAGAGAAGACAGAAAGATCACCCTTAACCCCCTGGGTGCTCATCAGCCAGGATGTGATTTAAAACAACAACAACAAAAAAGAACTCTAAAGGAGAAATAGCATATGACATCACTTATATGTGGAATCTAAAGAGTATCGATACAAATAAACTTATTTACAAAATAGAAAGAGACTCACAGACTTAGAGAAGGAACTTATGGTTGTGGATGGGGGGAAGGAAGCAGGCAGGGACAGTGAGGGAGTTTGGGATGACAGGTACACACTGCTGTATTCAAAGTGGGTAGCCAGCAAGGCCTTGCTGTATAGCGTACGGAACTCTGCTCAAAGCTGGGCAGTCAGGAGGGGAGGGGAGTCTGGGGGAGAATGGGTACACGCATATATGTGAAGGGCTGAGTCCTGCTGCTGTTCACCTGAGACTACCACAGCATTGTTAACTGGCTATAGCCCAGTACAAAATGAAAAGTTAAAAGAGGAACTCTACGTACATGTTTACTCATCTGCAAGCTTGCAGTCATACCTACATATGTGCTTGCTGTTTTATATATGAAAGTAGTGAACGGGAAAGTCGCTCAGTCGTGTCCGACTCTTTGCGACCCCACGGACTATACAGTCCATGGAGTTCTCCAGGCCAGAATACTGGAGTGGGTAGCCTTCCCCTTCTCCAGAGGATCTTCCCAACCCAGGGATCGAACCCAGGTCTCCTGCATTGCAGGCGGATTCTTTCCCAGCTGAGCCACAGGGGAAGCCCAAGAATACTGGGGTGGGTAGCCTATCCCTTCTCCAGTAGGTCTTCCTGACCCAGGAATCAAACCGGGGTCTCCTGCCTTGCAGCCAAATTCTTTACCAACTGAGCTATCAGGGAAGCCCATTTTATATATACATATACATATATATTTCATTACACATGCATATACATATATTCATACAATGCCTTTTTTTTTTTATTTTATAGTTTTACACCTCCACTGAGATTAGGACAGCACGGACACTGAAATCCAACTTCAGCAGATTATTCAACCACATCTCTGCTGGGTGACAGCGGTTTCCACTTTTTCACAATAACTGTGAAACGTCAGTACACTTTCCAAGTGTGTCTCTGAGATGAATTCCAGGAAGTGAAACTGCTGGATCATAGACCAGCCCCCTTGTAACATTTCTAACCCTGTCCCCGGGGACCCCATAATGTTCCATCTGGGGAAAGCAGCAGCATTTATTTTGCCGGCTCCTATGATGGACAGGCTCCTCTGTCCATGGGATTCTCCAGGCGAGAATACTGGAGTGGGTCGCCATTCCCTCCTCCAGGGGGCCTTCCCGACCCAGGGATAGAACCCGGGTCTCCAACACGGCAGGCAGATTCTTCACCATCTGAAGCACCAGGGAAGCCCACGATGGAGCATGTCAGCCGTTTCCCGTATTTTCTATGGTAAATAACACTGAGAGGGACATTTTCACTCACCAAATGCCTTCTACATTTGGGATTGAGCTTGCCTGAGGATCTGAATTGGTTACAGAGAAGACTCGCAGGGACCGCTGGGCTGCCCACGTTTTATTTAAATTAGCCACACCCACCAAGTTCCAGTCTGAGTGAGTGACAATTCCAACGAGAATCACGGCTTCATTTCGAGAGGGCTGTGTGTCCATTCGCATCAAGGCAGGAGCACCCTATTAAGAGATAGCCTGTGGAGGCCCACAGAAATACCTGAAAAAAAAGGCACAAAACGCCAACCCCGACTGTCTCTCAGAGGGCTTCAGGTCCTTACTCTTCCTAGAGATGGAAACTAGGGCTTCTGGCTGCAGAGGGTTGTCCAGCAGGCTACACGGCACGGGCCAATGGTGCGGAGGGGGACCCTGCCCAGCGGTCTCCCGTTGGCACCTTCACCCTCAGGCCCCCAGGCCCTCTGTGATCCCCTGCCTGCCCTTGCTGCTGTGATCATTGTGAGTGAATTTTCAGGTAGGTGCTCTAAGAAGCTTAGTCTCTGAAGCTGGGTTTCCAGCCTGTGTTGCCAGGAAATCACACAACCCAGCGTGTGCTGTTGTGTCCCACCGGGCTTCAGGAACCAACCGGGTGGACTCAAATATCTGAAGCTCCCATGTTCCACCCGGAACCTAACCGCCTCTGTTCATGTGCTTTTCCAGCACTCTTCCAGCGGAATCTCTGTTTCCCCTTAAACACCTGGGTTTTAAAACACACAGGAACTTCATATGAATCCTACACGTGGAAGCGCCTGCCCCTCGCTGCCCTCCTGTGAAGCCCTCTCCATCAGAGTGAGGGCCCAGCCAGAGCCAAATGCTCCGACCCTCCCCCCGACCCACCCCCAGTCTTCTGCCTCCGGGGCCAGTCACTCCCCAGTGGAAATCAGGAGTTGGCCGTCCCTTGTCTGTCCGCTGGTCCATCGTCTTGAGAAGCACTTGATACTCACAGGAGCTGTGGTGCACTTACTGAGCACCTGCTGCGCGTGTGCTTCTGTGTCCGGTCCCATTCTGACAACAGCACGATGAACTGGGCGTAAGCTGCTCCTTTCAGCTCACCAGCACCAGCACAATCTCATCTTAGCTCGAAGTCATGACGTGCAGAGACCCTGTTCTCAAGTAAGGCCACATCCACAGGTAACAGGGTTGGAACCTGACCACATCTTTGCGCCGGAGGGGACACAACTTCACCCACTGCCTCCTCCAGGAAACCAGGGAGGGCGTGCTGAGGTGCCTTTGAGGGGCCTTTAATACCCATTCCTGCCCCTTCGCTTGTCTGCTAGAATGGGGTGCCTGTTCTGCAAAACCACAGAGATGGGAGGGGCTGGACCCTTAGAAGTTGTGGGGACCATCAGGAGAGATGAATACACTCAGCAATAACTGGTGACTCTTGGAGGGGCTTGGGGTCTCATATGGAGACGGGGCTGGGTGTGGGGTGAGGGCCACGTCTCAGGGCCAGGCGCCTCCCACCAGCCATACACCAGTCCCCTCTCAGGGACGTGAACTCCAGAAGGAGCCCCCAGCACAGAGCAAGGGCCAGAGACATGTGGCACCCCCAGTAATGAGCCCCCTGGTGTGGAAGGAAAAGCCTAGGGGCAGGAAAGCCTGCAGAGGTGAAAGGAGAACTCCGGCCTCAGGGCTCCCAGCTGGCTGGAAGAGGGGTGGGCAGGGAGCCCCCATCCTGCAGCACACTTCCTGGTGCTGCCACCTGCTGGATGGTGGGGGTAGTGCACAGGTGGGAACATTCCAGAAGAAGCTCTTGGCTGAGTGTTCCTCAAGCCCCAGTCACTGTCACTGTGTTCCTCCCTTGAAGGTGACGCCTATGGTGACCAGGGACCTTGCTCCTCGTGTGTCATGTGCTCCTGGCCAGGTGACAAGAGGGCGGCGTGGGGAGAAGGGACCTTAGTGGTGGCCCAGAAGTTACCTGACTCCTGCTGACGGGGGCTTCGGGGCTGCTTCAACCATAAAGCAATTCCACTGTGAACATCTATGCATCTCTGCCCATTTGTGAGCAGCTGCACTTGAAAGGGCACTGCAGGGTCTTGGGTGGGCAAGGTCTTGCTCTTGGACACCACGCGTGGGGACCTTCTCTGCAGCAGAGGACTGGCAGCCTGTGCCCTTGTCCTTGGCATCACCTGGTATGCCCAGGTTCTTTGAGTTTTGCCAACCCACTGGCCAGGAGAGGGCCACACCGGGACAGGTGTGTGTGCCCTACTGCCTGGTGGGGGCCTGCCTTTTACCCCGCAGGCACATCACGCCTCTTCCCCTCGCCTGTTCATTTAGATGTCAGAGTCAGTGATCTCTTCTGTGGTCTGTCCTTTGGTGATTTTGTTCAAGAAATCCTTCCCCACCCCAAAGATAAAGATATGACTTTTTCTGCAAAAGTTCTATGCACTTTGCTTTTGGGATCTTGGAACTGTCTGCTGTCAAAAGACAACCCTTTGGGATTTCCCTGGTGGTTCATTGGCTAGTGCAGGGGAACGTGGGTTCAATCCCTGGTCTGGGAACTAAGATCCCACATGCCTCCAGGCAACTGGGCCCATGCGTCACAACTAGAGAGTGTGTATGCACCACAGTGAAAAACCCACGTGAAGCAACAAAGATTCCAACACAACCAAATCAATCAATCAATATTTTAAAAAAACGTAAAGACAATCTGTTGTCAAAGAATCATCAGGAAGGTGTCCCCACCTGGTCAGACTGGTGTCCCACCTTCTCACTGCCTCCTCTCTCTGCCCCTGCTCTCCTCACTTCCCTTGTCTGGCCACTTCCTCCAACGCCAAGTTCTCCTCTGGCCATGGTGCTGAACAATTCCGCTCCCCACAGGTCCCTGCTGCACCCCGTCCCTGCCCACTATTGGAGAGCCTTGACTAACACATCAGCTCTGATACCTGCTCATTATGTGATCTCGGCCACTTTTCTCAGCCTGCCACACACACCTGCTATGGAATCTGACTCCAATGCCCGGCCACAAATGCCTGCCCCACCCACAGCCTCGGCACCAGAACCCTGCTGCACCCTGTGTGCCCCATCCCTGCCTCAGGAGCTGACCTGTGCTTTCGGCAGAAGGGGACACACTTGGGACTTCCCACACTTGCACTGCCAGGGGTGTGGGTTTGGTCCCTATTCAGGGAATTGAGATCCCATGAGCCTTGAGGCATGGCCAAAAACAGAAAAAGGGGACACAGTTGCTCTCTGGCCTCTGGCTGCCCTGGGGTACCCTGGTGCAGTTGGCATGGGGTGCAGAGCGAAGGCTGGGTGTTCATGCTCTGGATCCCTTCTTGCAGGGCTGCCTCGGGCCAGGTGTCTCTTGAAGGTCAAGGCTGTGGGCTCCACACACTTGCCCTTGCCTGGTGCCAGCACTGCCACCTTCATGCTCTAGACCCCCCACCCCCAGTTCCAGCGCCGCCCGCCCTCACGCTCCAGGCCCTGCGTGGCAGCAGCTCTGCAGCTCCTCTGCACCGTTCAGGGCACTGTGCCTGCTGCCCTGCCTGCCCACACCTCTGGGGACCACCCAGGTGACCCTGGTGTGAGTGTACCCATGTCTCCTGACAGATGGGCCAAGGGCCGCCCTTTCTTCTTCAGAACCCCCTCCCTGAGGCCCATCCCTAGAGGCAGGAACCCCAGGAAAAGTCAGGAAGACCCTAGTGGGCAATTGTGGCAGCAGGTTCCAGTGAGGACTGTGTCTGGGTCGGATCACTGTTCTCCTGGAGATGAGACGTCATAAAGATTTATGATGCTGCTCGGTGCCCTGGAGGGCTAACCTTGCCAAAAAGTCAGTCCGTCTCCACCTCCTGGCTCTGCCCCAGGTCTGACCACAGCGGTGGGGAGAGGGGGAGAGGACGAGACCTAGGTGTTCCCAAGCACTTTATCAAGGTCAAGGAACGAAGCCTCCTCCCTTCCCACCCCTCCTTCTGAAAGTTAAATTCCATCGGAGAATGGTGGCAGCTGCCAATAACAGACAGAGGGGGCAGGGAGAGGGGTGGGAGCTTTGAAGTCAGACCGCCTGGCCCAGCATCCATTCACTGGCTGGGTGTCCAGAGCAGGCCCCTCAGCCTCTCTGAGCCAGGTTCCTGGCCCACAGGCTGAGGACAGAAAGCCCACCCTGTAGAGATGTTGAGAGGAGTACAGAGGTGAACGGGAAGCATTCACCTACTGCAAGTTCTGATCACCTACTGCAAGTTCTCAGCCAGCACCGTTAGCTCTTGCAGCCACAGTGGCGAGCATTCGGATGATTAACATGAAAGATGGAATTGCTAAACCTGTTCTTTGCAAGAAAAACACACATCGATTTTGATGTTGAACGTAATGACCATTGGCCTCTACTGCTTTGCTGCCCAGATGAGGACACTGAGGCCCAGAGAAGGTGCGTGGCTTGCCTGATGTCACACAGCAGCAGTAGCCCTGGGTCTGGAACCCAGCCTTGCCAAATGTATGATTACAATCTCGTGCTGTGGCAGACATGTCCTAGGGTGGTCCCCTCCCCTCAAGTGCGGGCAGAACCTGTGACTTGCTTCCAACCAAGAGAGTGTGGGATGTCGCTCCCATGATGACGTTTCTTTACACAAGACTCTGCCTTAGCAGATGCAGTGAGAGAGAAGGAAAGAACCAGGCTGTGAACTGCCATGGGGTGCTCGAGGGCAGCCTCCAGGTGACACCTAGAGACAAAACGGGGACCTCGATCCTTCAGCCATGAAGAAATAAATGCTGCCAACAACCAGAGTGAGCTTGAAAGCTGAGCCCTCCCAGCCGAGCCTCCAGATGAGCATGCAGCCCAGATGACATGTTGATTGCAGCCCACAAGACTGGACCCTCAGAAACTGTGAGACACACTGGGGGGCATTTTCAGCTGCTAAGTCTGCAATAATTTATTACGCAGCCCAGGAAACTAACACACATGCCATACCTCAGAGTCCTCCCGAACCACGAGAAAACATCCCCTCTCCTTTGTACAGTAGGCACTCCCCTCTGCTCACCCAGGGCTGTACTGGGTGTCTGGGCTCCAGACTGGCCAGGAACAGGCCAGGTACCATGCTCTGCCCATCTCTCATAGAGGGAGACTGCCAGCTCGCAACAGGCACGTGGCTGCCCACAGTGAACATGCACCTCCCAGCAGGCAGAAGCAGCCACGTGCCTGCGTTCTAGCTGGGGACCTGTGAGGAGGTGAGGTGCGCAGCTTCTGAACTGGGTCCCTGAATGTTCTCCCTCCCACCCTTCCTGCCCACTGGAGCACCGCCCTGGGGAGCCAGCCTGGTATGGGCTGTGTGCCTGAGTGACAGCGGGTCCATGGACCACCCTTCTGGACCGGAGAACTCCTACCCCGTCTGCTGGGACACAGCCCTTTCCAGAGACACTCTCAGCTGTCCTACCTGGAGCCACCCCGCTCTGGTCCACGTGGGGACACAAAGGACAGCCCTGAAGGGCCACCCCAGCCTCGGAGCTCACCCGTGGGGTGAGGCCTTGGAGGCTGTGTCACAGGGAAGGTCTCCCCCTGCCAGGCAGTGCCCCCAGGACCGTTCTGCCTGCAGATCTCTATGGGTGGAGCGCCCAGCCTGCACCCAGAGAAAGGCAGGGGATCCCTAGGTAAGAAGGTGCCTGTGCCAAGTCAGCATGACCTTGCTGTGAGACAAAGACACTTCTGGCTCTGCTGTTTGGTTTTCTTCACTAGAGCACTGGAAGTGATCCCTAATTAACATGCTAGGCTGCAAAGACACAGGGGCAGCCCAAAAGGATTGTGTCCCTACAACCACTGCTGCTGCTGCTGCTAAGTCGCTTCAGTCGTGTCCAACTCTGTGCGACCCCATGGACTGCAGCCCACCAGGCTCCCCCGTCCCTGGGATTCTCCAGGTAAGAACACTGGAGTGGGTTGCCATTTCCTTCTCCAATGCATGAAAGTGAAAAGTGAAAGTGAAGTCGCTCAGTCATGTCCGACTCTTAGCAATCCCATGGACTGCAGCCCACCAGGCTCCTCTGGGAGCCCCTAAATTCCTCCACCTAGAAGGCCGTGCCTCTTTAAACAGTCCAGATGGGGGCGCCTTTGTACAGACTTCCCAGGATTGGCTCAGGTCCCACGTGCCCCATGGGCTTGAAGACTCGCTCCGGAGAAGACAGTGAGGGTCTCTTCCTGCCAACGGCAAGATCCTGGCAGGCTGGGGAACATGGTGTGAAGAGGCGAGCAAGGAAGAGTCAGAAATCCTTATGAGGAACTTCTTACAGAAACACCTCTGGTCCCAGAAACACGTGGCTCCCACAGGACCACACGGCCTTGCTTGAGCGCCAGTGTCCATCTGCAGCATGATTTACGGACCACACCAGGCAGGTCTAGATGGGGAGTGGCCGCAAGTGATTACCAGGCTGTTAAGAGGCCTCGGGTAATGCAACCTCTGCCAGCACTTACAAGGATTCTGCTCGTCTCCAAGGCCTTAGCCTTTACTAGCAAATGTCAGAATCAATCACCAATGAGCATATTTTACCAAATACCAATTTATCAAATACCAATGAGCATATTTTACACTGAATCCATAAACAGATCAAGAAGATGAGCTGAGGACCAGAGCAATTTTGGCAGTGAGACTGGTGCACAGTGAGCCCGGGCAGTGCAGCGAGGACAGCTGCCCTGAGAACCTTCGGTAAGAAGGCAGGGGTGCCCCCCCTGAGGAAGCTGTGCCCCGCTGGCTGGTGTTCCCACTGGGCACCAGGCCCCCAGGGACACCACGTGCACTCTTGTTCATGGAGGCGCTCCATAAATGGATGAAGACTTGGTCACTGATGGGCCCTGAACCAGGAAGTGCTTTTGCACCTTGCTCCCCAGGGGCTGAGTCTGAGCCACATTCACATGGTCTCAGCTGTGATGTGGTCAGCACTCCTCCAGGGTCTCGGGAGCCCTTTCCCCACTTCTGCGCACTGAAGTTTGAGTATGTCCACACCTCCGACACCCCCACCGGCGCTGTGTCTGGAGGGCTGCCCATGGCTCCTGCAGGTCACCTGCCCCCAGGAGTGAGATGCCTCAATTCACATCACTCCGGGCAGCCCTTCACCAAAAGGGTAGGTCTGGGTCGGGGGTTAGAAAACCCGTTTCCTGAGTGTCCTGTGTGGCCCCCCCGTCCCTCCTGTGTGGCTTCCCTCACTCCCTAATTGTCACCTGAGACAAAGCTTCACAGTAGGTCCTGCTTCTGGGCAACCTGTTCCAGGAAAGAGCTGGGTAAGCGATGCCTTAGACATCCGCACAAAGGAAACGCCACAGCTGTGGCTGGAAAAAGGAGAAGCAGCCGCTACTTCTCAGGGATGCCTTTAGAATCAGCTGTTAAATACACACGCAACTCAGTGTGAGACAGGTAGCCAACAAGGACCCACTTAGACTTTAGTAGCAAATGTCAGAATCAATCACCACGTTATTATCAATGAACATATAGTCCCCCTATATAGCATAGAGGGACTCTACTCACTATTTCGTAATAACCTATAAGGGAAGAGAATCTGAAGAGGAATATATTATACATTTATACATATATACATATAATACAACATATCACTGTGGTGTGATCTGATCTGAAATCAGCACAGTATCATAAATCAGCTATGTTGTTCAGTCACTCAGTCGTGTCTGACTCTTTGTGACCCCATGGACTACAGCACGCCAGGCTTCTCTGTCCTTCACTATCTTCCAGAGTTTGCTCAAACTCATGTCCATCAAGTCGGTGATGCATCCAACCATCCTCTGTCACCCCCTTCTCCTGCCCTCAATTGTTCCCAGCATCAGGGTCTTTTCCAATGAATCAGCTCTTCGCATCAAGTGGCCAAAGTATTGGAGCTTCAGCTTCAGCATCAGTCTTTCCAATGAATATTTGGGGTTGATTTCCTTTAGGATTGACTGGTTTGATCTCCTTGCTGTCAAGGGACTCTCAAGAGTCTTCTCCAGCACCACAGTTCAAAAGCATCAATTCTTCAGTGCTCAGCCTTCTTTATGGTCCAACTGTCCCGTCTGTACTTCAATTTAAAAAAGGGTATGCATTCATGGAAAAAAAGAGAACAGATTGTTAACAGGGGTGTGGTATCCTTGTTTTTCAAAGGGAGAAGGATAAGAACCTGTATGACATGTGCTGTGTTTGCATCTCCATCAAGAAGGAAATACTGATACAAGAAAGCAACGCAAGCAGATATCAAGGGTGCAGGAAACCACAAGCCCTCTGTATGTTTAGACTGCTGAGTCCTGTGGATTTCCACTCATCCAGAAAATTAAACACGATTCCTGGGCCCCACCCTCCAGGGAGCCTGACGCAGCTGGTCTAGGGTGAGGAGCCGGAGTCGTAAGAGGCTCCTGGGCTGAGGGGACATCGTCCTAGGTGATTTCATCAAGAGGTCTGAACAAAACCCAACAGGCAGCCGGCGGTTCCACCCCCAGGTGGTTTTGCTTCCGGGATGTGAGCCAGCCCCCATGGGAGGCGAGACTGAAAGCCTCCTTTCATTGCCGGGTGACCCCTGACAGCGCGTGCGAGCGGGGCTCCGGGGTAGACATCACCGCCTTCGTCTTGGCCTCGTCAGGCCCAGTGCTCGCTCCACATCCCGTTGCCACAGCAACAGCAGGCACAGTGGATTCTGTGGAGTTCAGGTCTATAAATAATTTCTAGATCAGTCCTTGGGGTGGAACAGGTGGGCTCTGCAGGGTGATCCTTGGCGGCCAGCGGGCCAGGCCACTGTCCACCAGAAGCGCAGCACTTGGGGATGCAAGGTCTGTTTAAAGTCCAACCCTGTCCAGTGGCAAGAGTGGCCTCTCCTGACTCTGCAGCCATTTCTGCTTTGAAAAACACACCTGGGGGTCCATCTCTGGGAATCTGAGATGCGGGTACCTGAGCTGGCTATGTTGTGCTGGGGGTGGGTGGCCAGGTGGGTGGGCTGGAGGGGGTTGAAGTCCCTTCTGGTGTTGTGGAGACTGAAGAGGGTGCAGAGGGTTGTTTCAGGGTTGACAAGGACTGACTCAATGGACACGAACATGAGCAAACTCTGGGAGATTGCTGGAGCCTGGAGTGTTGCAGTCCATGAGGTAGCAAAGAGTCGGACATAACTTAGCGACCGAACAACAACAAGGGCGTTCCTACTTCATATCTCCATCTTGCTGGGTGACCTCTGGCAGGACACAAGGACTGTGGTCTGAGGACTGGATCCCAGTCTCTCTGGCCCCCCTGGTGCTGAACAGGCATGCAAGAAGCCCCTTTCCATGCTGTGTTTACTACACAGGTCTGACATCTCCCAGGAGGGAGGCTGGTACATACAGCTCAGCACCCACATACCGACAACGAGCAGACGGACCACAAGAAGGGCTGGGTGGTCTGAGCCGACATGCAACAGTCTCCAGGATAAATGAAAAAGAACGAATGAAAAAGAGCAAGGCGCATGGATGCTCCTGCTTCTGTAAGAAATGTCTGATGTCCTGCAAACATGCACACACACACGGGCACATGTGAACACGGGCTACACACACATGTCTATGCCTGAGCACATGGAGGTGGATAGAGATTCTTTCTGAAAATGGACACAGAAGCAGACAACCCTGCTTAGCTCTGTGAAGGCGGGTCTGGTGCCCTGAAGAGCTGGGCTGGAGGAGACTTACTTCCATCATGCACTTCTCTGAGGGGTCTCGTTTCATCACCCGCAGACGTTAATGGAGAAAGAGGAATCGGTCAGGAGGGAGGGAGCTGAGAAGGGAGGCGGGGCCCCCTCTTCTAATCCTGGCACTGCCAAGGTCAGAGGACGCTGGGGCCGCAGAGGCAAAGGAAACACAAACCAGTTATGGGATGGCTTTCTTCTGACGATGCATCAGTTCCTGGGAAGCCCGACCGTTTGCTTTCCCAACCCAGAGGACAGCTGGGGTCCCGGATTCCCTGAGAAGCAGCCCTCACAGGGCAGCTTCTTTGACCCCCAGCAGAAAGGGAGGGAAAATGCTTGAGAACCAACCTCAAGCATTTTTCATATTTCTGAATGAATCCCGATCTCAGGCAACTGGGCCCGCAGACTTGTATCTGCAGACGGTCGCTGTGCTGGCCGTGTGGGAAGGCTGGTGCTGGAGGGGAAGGTCATGGGGTGCCCCCTTACACAGAGCGGTGGCTGAGGTGTGACTGAGGGTCTCAAACAAACAAAAAAAAGTGGCTTTTCATCTCAAGGGAATAAGACAGGAATTGCGGGGTGGCAAGTGTGGGTATGAGTGTGGTAACTATGACCTTGTGAATACAAGAACTCAATGTCTCAGCCACGATGTCAGGCTCAGCAGGTGGGGTGACCTTGACTTGGGAGCCTGTGTTAGGAGGGCTGCAAGCAAGTCCCTAGGGTTTTCCCATGGCTGACTAGAGCGGTTTCTCAAATGCCAAGACGATGTTTGGAAAATACAGACACTGGGCACCCCAAGAGACAGAAATGCAAGGGGATCCACTGCAAGTGTGGGAAGAGGCTGTTATCACTTCAACTCATCTCACCCTTTTTCTCTTTTATATTTGACGGTGTGTGTTAAGTGGTGCAGAACAGTACAGAGGCGGGCTTTACAAATAACCACAAGAATACAGCGCCCTCGTCCTGCCCGTGTGCCACAGCCCTGCCCCAAGCCGTCTATAGCTATTCATTCATTTACTCCCCACGGCTCTTCACGGTACCATCACCTCCGGCTACGGACTGAACTGTATCCCCCTGCCCCGCCACCAAATCCACAAGTTGAAGTCCTGACCCCAAGCAGGGCTACACTTGGAGTAAGGAAGAAACAAAGAGGAAGTCAGGTCCTTAAGGGTGGGCCCTGATCCCACTTGGTTACTGAGACCCCAAAGGATTAGTTCTCCTTCCTCCCCTCCACATGAGAATGTAGCCAGAAAGTGGCCATCTGGAAGCCAGGATGAGGGTCCTCTCCAGACCCCAATCACCAGGACCTCAATCTGGTACCTCTGGCCTCCAGAGCCATAAGGCAATCAGCGTCTGTGGTTTAAACAACCTGTCTGGCTATGGGTGCATCCACAGGAAATGACCACCCCCTCGGTGCTGAGAGGAGGTAGAGGTGTGGAGAGTCAGGCGTCTGGACAAGGAAGCACAGACTGGAGGTGGGGCCAGGGCTTGGATCCAGGCAGCTTGGCTGCAGAGCCCAGACTGTTAATTACATATGTTGGATCATGCCTTAAAAAAAAAAAATTGTAATATGTTTGAAAGTGTGGAAACCACCAGATTAGAAATCAGGGTGAGAGTGTGTGGTAAATGGGACAAGGGCCCCCATCACCTCCATGTCCTAATCCTCGGAAGCTGTGAGTGTTTACCTTACTTGGCAAAAGCCACTTTGCAGCTGTGATGAAGGGCAGGATGCTGAGAGGAGGAGATGATCCCAGCATATCCAGGGGGCCTACGTGCAGTCCCAGTGTCCTTGAAGGAGGGAGGAGGTCACAGAGAAGATGCTGGGCTCCCAGCCTTGAAGATGAAGATGGGGCGGGTGGGCAGGCACGAGCCAGGGGACGTGGTGCCTCCAGAGGCTGGAAAAGCCAGAAGGTGGATTCGATTCTAGAGCCTTCAGAAGGAATATGTCGGCCAGTCATCTTAGAGTTCTGACCTCAGATGGTAAATCTGCATTGTTTCAAGTCATCGAGTTTGTGGTAATTCGTGACAACAGCAGCAGGCAACTACACAGAGGGGAAAAAACCCTGCAGATGCGAAGGGGTGAATTATCAAAGGAGATGACACGGCTGGGGAGGAAGTGGAAATGATGCTGTGTGGCTGACCTCAGCCCCGAGAGACCCTGCTGTCCCCATGCTCACCCTCTGGATGCCGGGAAGATGCCCAACCTGTCCGTGGAGGGTGAGGCCATGCGAAGCAGAGAAGAGCCACGTCAGCTGCACCCGCAGTTGGCACCAACCGCTGGCACGTAAGAGAAATGGTCTTAGACCACGCAGCCCCCACGAGCCGCCTGACAGCTACAGACATGTGAGCAGTCCCGCGTGAGGCCACAGAGGTGCTGCCCAGCTGAGGGAGTGTAATTTGTCAACGGCAGTCAGACCCACCCCTTCTGGAGCAGAGGTGGGTTAACCTCACGGGTGTCTTCCACCTGGTCTCCTCTCGTTCCATTCACACCTCCTACCAGTTTCCATAACAGCAGTAGAGTTCAACCTGTTAATCCTCGTGAGAAGCCTCTGAGCTAGTTAATCTTGTCATCCCCATTTTACAGATGAGGAAAAGGGGGCCCTGAGAGATCGACGACCCTGCCGCAAGACCCTCCACAGGACTCCCTGATGGTCCGGTGGCAAAGTCTCCACGCTCCGAATGCAAGGGCCTGGGTTCGATCCCTGGTCAGGGAACTGGATCCCACATGCCACAACAAAGATAAAAGTTACTGCATGCCACAACTAAGACCCAGTGCAGCCAAATAAATTAATCTTTTTTTTTTTTTTTTAAAAATGAGCCAGCTTAGGGGAAAAAAAAAGATCCCTCAGTGGGTGAGTGGTGGGGAGTGGGATTCAAACCTGGTTTTATCTGACACAAGAGCTACTGTGGCTTTTGCTAGCCTGCTCCACTCACTCATTCATTCAAGATAAATTAACTGAGAGCCTTTCTGTCCAACGCTTGGGATGGACAAGTTTGGGAAAATGAACAAAAGAGATATGGACACTTTGTGGATAGCTATTCAAACAAAGAATCACCAAGCCCGGAATTCCCTGGTGGTCCAGTGGATAAGACCCAGCACTTTCACTGCATTGGGTCTGGGGTTCAATGCCTGGTCACGTAACTAAGATCCCGGAAGCTGCACCAGGCTGCCAAAAAAAAAAAAAAAAAAATCAACCATGATGGTTACTGAGCTTTGTGCTTACTTTGTGATGAATTTAGGGGATGATGTGAAAGTGGTCACTTGCGCCAAGTGTCAGTCAGGACTGTGAGGGAAAGCTCATTTAGCTAAGGGCCTCCTAAGCTTGGGCTTGGTGCAGCGCCGCTGTGGCGTTGCCTGTAGTCAGTGGTGCTGTCCTTGGTGTGTGCCGTCCCCCTGCTGTGCGCTTTGGGACTATGGGCAAGGAGGGGCTGGGCTGGCTCGGGGCCACATGCCCACGTGTCCCACCCTCCCCACCAGTCCCTGTGGCTGGAGAGATGGCGTGTCACTCATGGCCCAGCCAGGTCGTGGGCTCCCGTGTGGACACAGGATGGGTCTGCTGTCAGACAACAGGGGAGGCCAGAAGAGGAGGCAGGACAGACTGTATTTCCCAAGTGGCTGCAACACCTCCCAGACCACAGGCTCTTCTCATGGTACGATTTTACCCCTCCTCCCCAAAGCAGTGGCGTCTGGGTCTCCTTCCCGGAATGGAGTGGGCTTGTGACCATGGCCAGAGTGATTCCACATGACACCGGACGTTTGGTCCTAAATGGTGACGTACCTTCCACCCACTTCTCTCGGGATGCTTCCTCTTGGCAGCCAGCCACCACAGAGGAGTCACATTTAGGTGTCTGAGCCAAGGTTCCACCAGATCTGTGAGTGCAGGACCTTCAGCCGACCTCAGCCCCCGCCACGGAACCACTGTCAGGCTTCGAGCTGCCCCAGTTGTGTCCACATGGAGCAGAGGTGACCTGTCCCCCAAGCCCTGCTCAAACTGCAGCTGTGCCACCACCACATGGGCTTCCCTGGCGGCTCAGATGGTAAAGAACCTGCCTGCAGTGCAGAGGACCCAGGTTCCATCCTGGGTCGGGAAGATCCCCTGGAGAAGGGAATGGCTACCCACTCCAGTATTCTGGCCTGGAGAATTCCACGGACAGAGAAGCCTGGCGGACTCCAGTCCACGGGGTCAAAAGACTCAGACACAACTGAGCAAGTAACACTTTCACTTTCACCATGATATCTGATTTTACATAATGCATGATTAATACGTGAGGTTTGGGGTGGTTTGTTAGAAAGTGGCAGATAACTAGAATAAGAGGTAATGAGCATAACAATGAGAATGAGCATTGTTCAATCAGATCCTTTCTTCTGGGTGGGGGGGTGCGGTGGTGAGAGGTGAGAAAGAGTAAGAGACGGACTGAGACAGCAGGAGAGATACAGAGACACCTGACCTGCCGGCACCAGAGCGAGGTCACAGGATGGGAAGGTGTCTGTTTCTTGCCAACATAAGAGAACCTAACCCAACCATCTGGTCACATGCTAGCTGAATCCAAAGAGACCCAGGGAGAGGCCTGCCGGGGTTGATGGAGAACGAGCAACTGATTCACGAGGCGAACTCAGAACAGCCCTCTCCTCACCCTCCCCAGCCTGCTCTCCAACCAGCTGGAACCACAGCGCTGTGCCCAGCGCTCAGACCCACCCACATTCCTGAACCAGCACTGACCTTGGGCAGAACCTCTTTTGGGCTCAGCCCTTGCTGTCCAGATAGAACCTGAACCTCTCATCTGGCATGCTCCCGGCTACTCTGTTTGGGCTTTTAGATTTAAATTTTTAATGACTGGATGTCACCTTGCTAAACTCTTCTCATATCTAATGATTCTCCTATAGACTCTAGTTTTTAACATAGTCATGTCACCCAAGAGGCAATGATGGTTTTGTTCCTCCCTTTCCAACCCTGACAAACAATACTTTCCCTATTTTCCTGTGCTGGTCGCTCCTCCAGTACAATGTTACAGAGAAGCAGAGAGACAGAGAGTCATCCTTGCCTTGTTTCTGACTATAAAGGCACTGCTTCGGATGTGTACCTTAAGAATTATATTTACTATAGAATTTTTGGTAGATAGGCTTAAGATATTAAGAAAATCTAACTGGACATGGAACAACTGACTGGTGCAAAATTGGGAAAAGAGCGCATCAAGGCTGTAAACTGTCCCCTTGCTTATTTAACTCGGGGCTTCCCTGCGGGCTGAGATGGTAAAGAATCTGCTTGCAATGCAGGAGATCCAGGTTCAATCCCTGGGTCAGGAAGATCCCCTGGAGAAGGGAATGTCTATCCACTCCAGTATACTTGCCTGGAGAATTCCACAGACAGAGGAACCTGGCGGCCTACAGGCCACGGGGTTGCCGAGTCGGACATGACTGAGCAACTAACGCTTTCACTTTCTTTCCCTTTATTTAACTTATATGCAGAGTATATCATGCAAAATGGCAGGCTAGATGAATCACAAGCTGGAATCAAGATTGCCGAGAGAAATATCAACAACCTCAGATATACAAATGATACCACCCTAGTGGCAGAAAGTGAAGAGGAACTAAAGAACCTCTTGATGAGGGTGAAAGAGGAGAGTGAAAAAGCTGGCTTGAAACTCAACATTCAAAAAAGGAAGATCATGGTATCCAGTCCTATCACTTCATGGCAAATAGATGGGGAAAAAGTGAAAGCAGGGACAGATTTTATTTCGGGGGTCCTATCTACCAAAATCTACCAAAATCACTGTGGACAGTGACCGTTGCCATGAAATTAAATGACGCTTTCTCCTTGGAAGAAAACTTATGACAAATCTAGACAGCATATTAAAAGGCAGAGACATCACTTTGCCACCAAAGTCTGTGTAGTCAAAGCTATGGTTTTTCCAGTAGTCATGTATGGATGCAAGAGTTGGACCATAAAGAAGGCTGAGCGCCAAAGAATTGATGTTTTCGAACTGTGGTGCTGGAGAAGACTCTTGAGAGTCCCTTGACAGCAAGGAGATCAAATCAGTCAACCCTCAAGGAAATCAACCCTGAATATTCATTGGAAGGACTGATGCTGAAGCTGAAACTCCAATACATTGGACACCTAATGTGAAGAACTGACTCATTGGAAAAGATTCTGATGCTGGGAAAGAATGAGACAAAAGGAGAAAAATGCAGCAGAGGAGGAGATGGTTAGATAGCATCCCTAACTCAATGGACATGAGTTTAAGCAAACTCTGGGAGACAGTGAAGGACAGGGAAGTCTGGCGTGCTGCAATCCATGGGGTCACCAAGAGTTGGACGAGACTTAGAGACTGAATTCTTTCAAGACTTTTTTTTTTTAATAAAGAAATGTTGAGTTTTAGCTATTGCTCTTTTTGCATCTGTGTGAATGATCAAGTGGTTTTTCTTTTTTAATCTGTTAATGTAGTGAATGACATTTACAGATTTTTCTTATGTTGTCAATACACCACTTCTGTATTCCTAGCATAAATTAACATTTGTCATGATATGTTATGTAACATATCATGACATACATATAGAAAAGACTGGGCTTGCTGGCATTGTGTGTAAGATTTTCATGTCTTTTTTATGGGTGATTTTAACCTGTAACTTTTTGTTCTCACACTACTCTTGTCAGGTTTTGGCATCAACATTACACTGGCCCTACAGAATGCGTTTGGAAATACTCCTTCTTTGTGTATTCCTTGGAAGAGTTCGTGTGAGACCAGAATGATAGATGTTCAATGTTTGGAAGAGCTCGTGAGTAAAACTCATTCGTTGCGTGTACGTGCTCAGTGGTATCTGACTCTTTGGGACTCCATGGACTGTAGCCCGCCAGGCTCCTCTGTCCATGGGATTTCCCAGGCAAGAATACTGGAGCGGGTTGCCATTTCCTTCTCCAGGGGACCTGCCTGACTCAGGGATCGAATCCTCATCTCCTGCATTGGCAGTCACAGAGTCACCTGGGAAGCCCCAGCCTCACTCAGTTTACCTTAAAAATTGAGGGTCACCAAAGATGAGTGGTCCTCAATAGGGGCAGTGCTGCCCCAAGGGCGTGTGAAATTTGTAGGCATTGCATGGCAGAGACGTCCCCCAAATGAGAATTCCCCCAACCTTTCCTCTTTGCAATGTCCCACCAGACCTTATGCAAATGATAAGCCCTCTTGTCATTTGCAGGCCTAGAACTAGCTCTGTCTTCTGTTTGTCTGTCTCGTGCAGCACCAGCATGTTGTTGTTTGGTGGCTAAGTCACGTCCAACTCTTTGTGAACTGTGTAACACACTGGGTTTCTCTGCCTATCACTAACTCCCTGAGTTTCCTCAAAACCATGTCTATTGAGTCAGTGATGCCATCCAACAACCTCATCCTCTGTCAACCCCTTCTCCTCTTGCCCTCAATTTTTCCTACCATCAGGGTCTTTTCCAATGAGTCATGAGGCAGCATAGACCCTGGACATTCTGGGAAAGAAGCTATCATGTGGTCAAGGGCAGATGGTCACGTCTGTTCAGAGCTTGACTGTGAGTTGCTCACCATTTTGGAGAATCCCGTCACCAGCGGTGGTGCCTTCGTGGTGCTGAGCCTTCATGTGACGCACCTGTGTCACCGTGATGCCCCTTCTGGGCAAGCATGTACCCCTCACTCTCATCCACCATGCTCAGACCTCAGCCTTTACATTTTGAAATCTACAGTTTTATATTAAATGACTTTTCCTTCATGTTACAGTTAGGGCATTATGTTGCTGTGCTTTTATTTCTCAATTAGTGTGTAGGTAAGCTATTATTTCTATGAATTTCATTTCAGATGAAGAAGAGCATTATAGAATATTTACTATATTCTTTGTGTGTGTCAATTGCTCTGTCGTGTCCGACTCCATGGACTGTAGCCCACCAGGCTCCTCTGTTGATGCAATTCTCCAGGCAAAAATACTGCAGTGGGTAGCCATTCCCTTCTTCAGGGGATCTTCCTGACCTAGGGATTGAACCTGGTCTCCTTCACTGCAGGCAGATTACCCTCTGAGCCACTTTACCACCTGAGCAACCAGGAAAGCCCTGTTGTATTCTTTAAAATGTGTTAATTCGGGCTGATATCAGAGAAGGCAATGGCACCCCACTCCAGTACTCTGGCCTGGAAAATCCCATGGATGGAGGAGCCTGGTAGGCTTCAGTCCATGAGGTCGCTAAGAGTCGGACACGACTGAGCGACTTCACTTTCACTTTTCACTTTCATGCATTGGAGAAGGAAATGGCAACCCACTCCAGTGTTCTTGTCTGGAGAATCCCAGAGACAGAGGAGCCTGGTAGGAGGCTGTCTATGGGGTTGCACAGAGTCGGACATGACTGAAGCGACTTAGCAGCAGCAGCAGCAGCAGGGCTGACTTAGGCCTGGGAACCACTGAGTAACATCATTTCTTCAGATCCCTTCCAGATTTAAAATAATTAATCCTGACCTCAGAAAACTTTTCCCATAGTCCTAACAAAACCCTGTACACGGTGCCTTTTAAACAGTCCCAAAGCATCATTGCCCCACTGTGGCCCAAGTGTGGACAGAGACTGATCTCAATGAGCTGGCCCTGTGGACTCTTAAGAGGCTGCCTCCTGACCTAGTAGAAAAACCACCTCCGCTTGTAACACAACACTTGCCTAATTTCCTTTTCACCTCAAAAAAAGAGAGAAAAGCTGATACCCCAAACTAAAAATCTTTCTTATGCCATCTCTTTGCATTTTGACAACTTCAGTGCTTACGTAGAACGTTTTACTGAAGGGAAAAAAATAAATGGAGCTCTGAGGAAGCCTCGGTAACAAATTTTGGTGTGCTTGAGTGAGTTCACGCCACGTGACATTCCCTCCTATTAATTATTCCTCCCGGGCTTATCTTCCCTCATCTCTTCTCTAACTTATTATATTTTAACGGCAGCTAGTGGAACGGCTGGGTGCCTCCTTCCCCATCTGCGTGGAACAGAATGTTCAAGACGTTGGAATCAAGGATGCCGCTCAGAACCAGCAGATGTGCCAGGGAGTGAAAGACGGCAGAAAAAAAGAGAGAGAGAGAAAGCAGAACGAGCAAAGCCTGGCAGGGAACAGACTGCAGTGAGGGACGTTCTGCTATGCACAGCACCCCCTAAATAGTCATATCTCCTCACATCTCAGAACACACCCTTACCTGCAGAGAACAGGACTCTTGCAGGTATATGGTTAGGGTATCAGGGCTTCCCTCAAAGTTCAGCTGGTAAAGAATCCGCCTGCAATGTGGGAGACCTGGGTTCGATCCCTGGGTTGGGAAAATCCCCTGAGAAGGGAAAGGCTACCCACTCCAGTATTCTGGCCTGGAGAATTCCATGGACTAAGTCCATGGGGTCACAAGGAGTCGGACAAGACTGAGCAACTTTCACTTTCATGAGGAGGTCACCTAGGACTAGGGTGATGAGCCACCAGAAGAGGCAGGAAGGACCCTCCCTTGAGCCTTTAGTGGGAGCCCAGCCCTGCCTGCACCTTGATTTCTGACTTTCGGCTTTCAGAATGGGGAGAGAAAAAATTTCTATTGTCTTAAGCCCTCCAGCCTGAGGTAGTTTGTTACAGTAGCCCCACGGCTTATGGAGGAAAACCGAGAAGCTAAGTGTTAGGGACCAGATGTTCGTGTCCTGCCCAAAGTTCCTATAGTGAAGCTCTACGCATAATGTGATGGTATTAGGAGGTAGAACCTTTGGGAGGTGATTAGGATTAAATGAAACCTAAAGGGTAGAGCCCCCATGTATGGAATTAGGGCCCTTCTAGGGGGCTGACTGCCACGGCTCTGCTCTGTTCTCTGCCATCTGAGGATACAATCAGAAGTTGGCAGTCTGTACCCGCAAGAGGACTGTCACCAGAGTCTGACCTCGCTGCACCCTGATTTCAGATTTCTAGTCTCCAGAGCTGTGAGAAACACATGTCTGCTGTTTATAAGCCCCACCCCCCAGTTTGTGGCATTTCATTACAGCATCCTGAACTAAGACAGTATGTGAGCTGGCCCCCACCCCTTCCATTACATTCTGTCGTCAGTTGCAAAACTTATTTTAAGACGTTTTGATGCGGACCATTTTTAAAGTCTTTATTGAACTTGTTATGATATTGCCTCTGTTTTATGTTCTGTTTTTTGGCCATGAGACATGTAGGATCTTAGCTCCCTGACCAGGGATCAAACCCACGCCTCCTGTGTTAGAAAAGGAAATCTTAGCCACTTGGACCGCTAGGGAAGTCCCTGCAAAACTGATTTTAAAATCAGTGTTGTGTCAGATGAAGGAAGGACCTGTCCATTTCCTGCCTTGACAATAGCAGGGTGGTTTATATTTTCTGAGCCCTGGGTATTATTTTAGCTCCAACTGAACAAGTCACTTCCTCTTACCTTCTGAAGATTCTGGCATTTACTGAGCTCTTACTATGATCCTGACACTATTCAGGTGGAAAATATGAGAGTGGTCAATCACTAGGCTTCAGCAATATGTGAACTGTGAACTTCCTGATGTTCAAGCTGGTTTCAGAAAAGGCAGAGGAACCAGAGATCATATTGCCAACATCCGCTGAATCATAGAAAAAGCAAGAGAGTTCCAGAAAAACATCTATTTCTGCCTTATTGACTACGCCAAAGCCTTTGACTGTGTGGATCACAATAAACTGTGGGAAATTCTGAAAGAGATGGGAATACCAGACCACCTGATCTGCCTCTTGATAAATTTGTAGGCAGGTCAGGAAGCAACAGTTAGAACTGGACATGGAACAACAGACTGGCTCCAAATAGGAAAAGGAGTTCGTCAAGGCTGTATATTGTCACCCTGTTTATTTAACTTATATGCAGAGTACATCATGAAAATGCCGGACTGGAAGAAACACAAACTGGAATCAAGATTGCCGGGAGAAATATCAATCACCTCAGATATGCAGATGACACCACCCTTATGGCAGAAAGTGAAGAGGAACTAAAATGCCTCTTGATGAAAGTGAAAGTGGAGAGTGAAAAAGTTGGCTTAAAGCTCAACATTCAGAAAACGAAGATCATGGCATCCGGTCCCACCACTTCATGGGAAATAGATGGGGAAACAGTGGAAACAGTGTCAGACTTTATTTTTCTGGGCTCCAAAATCACTACAGATGGTGACTGCAGCCATGAGATTAAAAGACGCTTACTCCTTGGAAGGAAAGTTATGACCAACCTAGGTAGCATATTCAAAAGCAGAGACATTACTTTGCCAACAAAGGTTCATCTAGTCAAGGCTATGGTTTTTCCTGTGGTTATGTATGGATGTGAGAGTTGGACTGTGAAGAAGGCTGAGCGCCGAAGAATTGATGCTTTTGAACCGTGGTGTTGGAGAAGACTCTTGAGAGTCCCTTGAGCTGCAAGGAGATCCAACCAGTCCATTCTGAAGGAGATCAGCCCTGGGATTTCTTTGGAAGGAATGACGCTAAAGCTGAAACTCCAGTACTTTGGCCACCTCATGCGAAGAGTTGACTCATTGGAAAAGACTCTGATACTGGGAGGGATTGGGGGCAGGAGGAGAAGGGGACAACAGAGGATGAGATGGCTGGATGGCATCACTGACTCGATGGACGTGAGTCTGAGTTAACTCCGGGAGTTGGTGATGGACAGGGAGGCCTGGCGTGCTGCGATTCACGGGGTCACAAAGAGTTGGACACGACTGAGCGACTGATCTGATCTGATCTGATATATTCTATTGATGCTGCTGCTGCTGCTAAGTCGCCTCAGTCGTGTTTGACTCTGTGTGACCCCATAGACAGCAGCCCACCAGGCTCCTCCATCCCTGGGATTCTCCAGGCAAGAATACTGGAGTTATTTGTATTAATAAGTAGAATGTGTATATTCTATTTATTCATATACTATTCATATACTGTTCTCAAAAAAATTATATTTTGTTGAGACCATTAGTTGTAAGACACACCATTATGTTGTATATGACTAAGAATGAAAACTGCTGTCAATTAAAAATGTCATTACTTGTAAAAACATTTAACATGTGAATCTTAGACTCAATGAAATGTAGCATTACCACTACTTCTATTTTATGGGTAAGAAAACTGAGGCTGAGATCACACAGGGTAGAGATCACATTAAGGGTAGAGCCTACATAAAACTGTCTGGAAGCTTGCTCCAGGCCTGTGATCTTATTCAGTGTACACACTGCCTCTCTCGTTAGGGATACTGCTTCTGAGTGTCTCAGGCCAAGACTACTGTTCATCACCCAATACCCAATCTCCTGTTCTTTATTTAGTAATATGACCCTTGAGTTTCAGCAGGCACATAGTTGCTGGCTAGAAGCTACATTTCCCAGCATCCCTTACAGCTAGATGTGGTCATGTGACTAAATTCTGGTGAATGGGATATAAGCAAAAGAGAGTGGGTAAGAGTTCTGGGCCAGTCCTTAAAAGGAGGAAAGGGCATCCTTCATTCCCTCTTATCTTGTTGCCCTGGCTAGAATGTAGACATGCTGGCAGGAGCTGGAGCGGCCCTTTTAGATCTGAAGATGGAGGCCACATATTGGGATTGGCAGAGCAACATGATCTTATATGTATAAGAGAAGCTAGAATTGCCACATGGGCCTGAATTATTTAATCTTGGGCAATTGTTAAGAGAAAGAAAGTCCTGTCTTATTTAAACCACTGTTATTTTGGCCTTTATTACAGTAGCCAAGGTGCAATCCTAATGAAAACATACTATTATATGCCAGATACTGCCCCAGGGGCTCAGTCCTTTCCCTCCAAGAGTGCAGGTTCATTAAGTGAGAATGTATATAAAACACCCAATGCAATGCTGAGCACAGAATATTAGTTCCTCACACAGACGTGAGTAACTCAGGCATTAGCTGCCTGTGTTATCTTTTTTTAAATAAAACTTAAAAAAAATTGCTTATTTGGTTGGTTGTGCTGGGGCTTCCCAGGCGGCACTAGTGGTAAAGAACCCGCCTGCCGGTGCAGGAGACAGAAGAGACACCGGCTCGATCCCTGGATCAGAAAGATGCCCTGGAGGAGGGCATGGCAACCCACTCCAGTATTCTTGCTTGGAGAATTCCATGGACAGAGAGGCCTAGAAGGCTACAGGCCATGGAGTTGCAAAGAGCCGGGCACGACTGAGGTGACTCAGCACGCACGCACAAGCTGTGTCTTGGTTGTTGCAGCACATGGGATCTGTTAGTTGCAGCGTCTGGGATCTAGTTCCCCGACCAGGGATCCAACCCGGGCTCCCTGCATTGGGAGCTCGGAGTCTTAGCCACTGGACCACCAGGGAGGTCCCTCTTTCATTTCTTAACATTCTCCTATTTTCTCTGAATCCTATCCATGCATGGTAGGACAGTGTGAATGTGGTTTTTCTGGGTTCCTTTCCCCAACTCTCCATCATCTAAGCCTTAACAAATAAAACACTTTCTTGGATGGTAGAGCAACTCACAAGTAAGTTGTGGACCTGCTTTACATGTGAGAATGGCTCACCCTTTAGCTAATGGCTCACCCTTTAGCATCCCCCTTCTCCTTGCTGGGGTCCTGATTAAACTGACCGTCCCTGTCCCCTTTCTTCACCAGGCCAGG
The DNA here is from genome assembly GCF_029407905.1 of Bubalus kerabau. NCBI lineage: Eukaryota > Metazoa > Chordata > Mammalia > Artiodactyla > Bovidae > Bubalus > Bubalus kerabau. The sequence goes on along the minus strand of NC_073640.1, from coordinate 16,197,135 downwards.
ACATGAGTCATGCTCCAGCCTAACCAGCCAGAGTTTTCCATCCCTCTGGCCACAATGATTGGTCAAAGATGAGACTCACCCACACTGAATCAATAATCTTTACTAAGAAATGATATGTGGATGTTGAGAGAATGAAGAGCTATCTCCTCAACTACCATTACTTATTTGTTTGCTTGGCTGCACGGGGCATTAACTGTGGCATGGGGGATCTTTGATTTTTGTTGTTGTGGCATATGCAGGGTCTAGTTCTCTGACCAGGGGTCAAACCCAGGCCTCCTGCACTGGGAGGGTGGAGTCTTAGCTACTGGACCACCAGGGAAGTCCCCTGTCAACATTACGTTTTAGGAGAGTATGTGGGATGCGACATATGTAGATGTGGCTAAATTTGAAGTACACAGCCTGACCTAGAAACCTAGAGCTACCATCACCCTCTGTTAAACAGATGAGGTTACCCATGGAGGAAAGCCAAGGAGACACACCACTGAGCCCCTGGATACCGCTGTACCTGAAGCTAAGGACAACTATAGACTCTGTTTTCCATGTAGTGAACCAATAAATATTATTCTTACTTTAGGGATTTGGGTTGAAAATCTGTCATTTGCAGTGAAAAGAGTCCTGAGTAACACACAAGCTCACTAACTTGCTCAGGTAAGCCAAGACTCCAGCAGTTAGTAGCATGAGGCACTGACCGCTGCTCTGAAATGACAAGTTCTCCTCTGCTCCTGGCTAACCAGAACCTGAGGCCAGCATCTCCACTATGATCTGTAATTTTTGAAGGCGAGAATTGGCAACAGTCAGTTTTTCGTGTGTGTGTGGCTTGCTTGTAAGCAGCTGAAAAGTTCCCTTCTGCCACGAGGACAGTGCAGGGCAGCATTTGAGAAGTGCTGCAAAAAATGACCCAGGTCGAGGCGAGAGGCGGGGCCAGGAAAAGCGACCCTGTGGCCTGGAACGTTCCTGCAGGCTGGGTGCCCAAGGGAGAAGCTGGGCCCTGGAATGAGATAACAGCCATCATCCCGAGCATCTCCTGTGTGCCAAACATCTGCGTCTGCACCCCTCACCCCTCAACTTTACAGCAACCTTGCAAGAGACATCTTATCTCCACGCTACAAAGGAGGAGCTGACATCGAGAGGAGCCCTGCAACTCGCCCGAGGTCCGCACCAGGAAGTTGCGAAGGCTGCTTGGTTTTCCGACTGCAGAGCTTGAATTCTTTCGTGCGGAGCTAGTGGGGTGGAAGGAAAATGGGGTGAGGGAGGGCGTTCCAGGTGAAGTGACAATGCATGGAAAGTGGGGAGGGACGGGTGAGATGTCTGGTATGGCCAGGGCACGGAGGGTAGGACACGTCATGTGAGTGGATGCCGACAGGGTGGGCTTGCTGGTGGTCAGAGAGGCAAGGCCTGGCATCCTGCCAAGGCCGTGCTTCTGTGGTCTCTGCAAATTGAGGCCTGGCCATTCTGAGCGGGACTTGGGCAGCTGGTTGGTGGCTGTGCACTGGCTCCTGCTCGCCAGCCTCCCCATCTGGGGCTTGGGGGAGTAGGCAGAATTGAGTCACACCCTGGTCCTGCCTGGGGCGCAGCCCGCCGGCCAATCCTGAATGCTCCATGCCTAGGGGTCAGGGGTCAGGAGTTGGGAGGGGAGGCGGCCCTGGAACAAGCACCCCCTTTCCAGGGAGGACGCTGTGGTTTGGGGTTTCTCTGGACACCTGGGCTGGTCCCACTGCCCGTGTCAGAGGCCTGAGTTCAGGGCTGGCTGTGCCTCCAATGGGCCACGTGACTGGGCAAGTCCCCTCCCCTCTGACTTTCTGTGGCTTTGAGTGTAAAATGGAGCAAGCGGATCCCAGCAGCACCCCGCCCCTGTGCCCAAGAGGCCTCCCGCATCCCAGTACTGTGCTTCTCCTCTCTGTCCGGTCATCTGCTGTCTGTCTTTCCTTTCTGTTCTGTAAACTAGACCCTGTCCTTCCAGCACCCCCCTCCTGCAACCCCTCTGTTGCTTGCCACCCCCCAGCCCTGGCTGAAAGTGACCGGGCTGGGCCTCACACCCTACCCGTGAGCCCGCCCCACACAACCACCAACATTCCAAAGCGGACTGGTGCCCCACCTCAAAGAGCCTGCAGTACCAAATGCTTCTCGTGGTGGCCCAGGGCCCACACAGCCCCCAGAGCTGGCAGCGGGATCTGCGGTGGGGGAGGGCCCCAGGGGGGAAGGGGTGGCCAAGAAGCACCCTTGGAGTCTGAGTGGTGCTTTCCAGAAGCGGGGTGTGGCTGCCTGTGTCAGAGCTGGTGGGAAAGGAAAGGCAGGATGTGATTACTGTCGGCAGTGGGTGTGACAGCCGCCAGCCCCAGCCCATTGTTAGCGAGGGCACGGGCAGCGCCCCCTGCCCACCCCTGCACCCTGTCAATCCCCTCTCCTCCTGTCGTGTGCACAAGTCAGCAGAGCCAGGCGCTTAAGAATAGCATCCTCCACGAGATGCAGGCATGAGACGGAACTCCAGGAAAGGAGACAGCGTCTGTGCTCTCGCCTGGAGCATGAAGCTCCCGTCTGTGCCTGGCACTGGCGGCCGCTCTCCGCACCTTCTGTTCCACGGGAGGGGAAAGCCCGAGCAGTAAGCTCCTAGCCTGAAGCCGGTGCCTCGACTCACCAGGGCTGGTGTGTGCATGCTGAGCACCACGTGTGCACATCTGGGGCCCCGCTGCACACTGCCCTGAAAAACTGTGCCCCCTTCCTCACCAGCAGGCAGCCCTGGCATGAGGCTGGAGGGAGGGGGGAAGTAGGGGGTCAGCCCTGATCTCCCACCCTCCTCTCTTCAAGGTCACCACAGGCTGGCTGTGACCTTGACCAGTACCCCCACCTCTGTCCCGCTGGGTCAGTGACCCACCAGATTGTACTTCCTGCCATATGCTTTCTTTGGCAGCACTGTTGATTATAGTAAAGAAAGAGAACACACACACACACACACACACACACACAAGGAAGGAGTTGCAATGTCCAAAAGTAGAAGTCAGTTACACTAATTATGGCAAAGGCACCCAAGAATATGACGTGGTTTCTAAGAAGTGCTTTTTCAAAAGCTCCATTGTTACCATTCCTTACATGCAACATACCATTTCATAGCCCCCTTTTCAGGGGAGAAAGAGAAAGAAGAAAATAGCTGGCATGTTTCTTTTGACATTGATTCTAAAACACATCTTTATCTCAGCAATATCAAAATGTGGGAAAATATGCAATATGGTAAAAATGTAATGATTTGGAGAAGATGCTCGCCATATATTTTTAAGTTTAAAAAAAGTGGGTTAAAAAAGATCATGCTTGGAATTAAGGCAAGTTAGCATGTATATATGCATGTAGGCTGTACTCATTCAACAGTGAGCAGAATCTCTGAAAGACACACGCATAGGAAATAGACTGGTATGCAGTGAAGCCAGAAAGAGAGAAGCACATAGCGTGTACTAGCGCGTATGTATGGAATCCAGAAAGATGTTACTGTTGAAGCTATGTGCAGGGGAGCAGTGGAGACACAGACATGAGAACAGACTTGTGGACACAGTGCGGGGAGGAGAGGGTGGGACGAACGAGAGAGCAGGAAACACACACACCACCATCCGTAAGACGACAACCACTGGGAACTCGCTGTATGACTCAGGGAACCCAAACCGGCGCTCTCTGACAACCCAGAGGGGTGGGAAGGGGTGGGAGGTGGAGGGAGGTTCAAGAGGGAGGGGACCTACCGACACCTGTGGCTGATTCATGTTGATGTGTGGTAGAAACCGACACAATATTGTAAAGCAATTATCCTTCAAATAAAAACAATTTTTAAAAAAAGAAAACAGACTGGCATGGCAGAAATCAACACAGCATAATAAAACAACTATCCTCCAGTTTAAAAATTTTTGAAAATTAAAAAGAGACTGAAAATCAACTATATTTCAATAAAAATTTTTTAAAAAAGAAGAGAGACTGAACAGCAGCCTAACCACAGGCCAGCAGTGTGTACCTCCAGAGTCTGGGGTCACGAGGGCTTTTGGTTTTCTTCTTCGAAATTTTTGTGTTTTGCCACTTCTCGATTTTATATTCAGACAACTGAAAAAAACACCAGCTACCCCTTGTGACCTCCTTTCCATGTGTCTGCACTTACCTACGCTGAATGCTTTTTTATTATAATAACCTCATTCGGGTCTCAGAACCACCCATTGTGGTCAGAGTACTTGATATTGCCATTTTGCAGATTAGAGGCTCAGGCAGATTAGGTAATTTTCCCAAGGGCACACAGCTCTTAAGCGGCAGAGCCAGGATTCAAACCCTGGTCAATGTGATTCCAGAACAGAGGCCCTTAACCATTATGTGATCGGCTTGAACCTCACCAAGAGCCCTGCTTCTTCACACAAGATGGCACCTGGGAACAGGAAGGATGCAGAGATGTGGACCACAGAGGGAGTCCCCACATTGCCTGGAAGCTGATCGCTGGAGTTGAGGACCAATCTCTTTGGTCTGAGCCATCAGTGTGCCCTGTGACATTAAATCACCAGGACTTGGCTGACAGCCTCTCTTGGAGGTGTTGTTGGCTGAGGCAGAACAAAGGACATGGATATTCCCACAGTGCCATGCTGGGATGCTCCGGCAAGCCCCTCTGCCCGCTCCTGTGGTTTCTCCTTGTTCTGCTGAAAGGAGCTCTTCAGCTTCCTCCAGAGATAAACATTCCTAACACCACTTTCTCAGCTAGGCGGCCATGGGAGCAGCTGGGAGACCTCCAAGCGCAGAGGAGTGTGTGTGTTTTCTAGAACTCTGCTGACAATCTTTTCTCCGGAACTCACTCCAAACAAACAAAAAGGCCACTGTGGAGCCTGGCAGCTGAGAACCCGGGGAGGCCCTGGGGAGCAGAGTGGGGTCAGCAAAGGCTAGTGTTATTGCTACTGGGAATCACCGCTCTGCGTGTCCATGGCAACAACACTGGGGGTGGGCGTGGGTGGTGGTGGTGGGCAGGACTGTCCCCTCATCCAGATGAGGAAAGCAGAGACTCAGAGAGGTGATGAGATGATCCCACGGCCAGAACTTAGTCTGAGCTCAGAATATGCTTTCCCAACTCTTGTCAGCCTTCCTTGGGTCTTAGGCTAATCTGGGAATATGGTGAAAGTCATGGACCCTCTGCTTTAATTTAAAAAAAAAAAAAAAGGTATTTACAAGCCAATGTCCTGTATAATTCAGGGGGGATCATTCTCCTCAGGAGCCTTCGATCAGAATCCCAACCAACAGTCCACACCAAGCACCCAGCACTCCATCTCCAAGCCAGGCCTGGGGCTCTGGGTGAAGGGAGGAGGGACAGTGGTTTCCAGCCTTGAAGGCAGAAGGATCAGAACCGTGTTTCCTCTATAAAGTCCTGTGTGATTAGGACTGGCACCCCATGTATGGTGCGAGAGCCAGAGCTGTCCCCCTATTTCTGGCTGTAAGAGCTCTCCTCTCCCCAACACCCAACCCTCCCTCTGCTCAGAAGTGGGGGCCACCCAGAGGTGGAAGGGCCCCTCTGCCTGGTTCCAACAAATCAGAAAACCAACCAACAGGCAAACACTCTCCGAACACCTTCTCTACACAACAGGTGCTCCCCACCCGTGAAAAAGCAAGCAGACCTTCATCGTCTGCCTGCAGTCGTCGCCCTCGCGGAGTTCTCAATTACACAGTACAGGAAACCAAAATGTTTCCTACAGTCACTGCTTTGGGGTTTTGATTTTTGTTTTTGTTTTGACAGCTAGTAGACGTGAATTCTTTAGTGCAAAAACTTTTTAGCACACTATATGTGCATTTAAAAATTTATGAATTAAGCACATGCACTCGTGTTCTCATCTTTTATGTAAAATCACAAGAGCCACATTAACACGGAAAATTTTTTTGGCAGGGGGGCAGTTACGCTGTGAGGCTTGTGAGCTTGACCAGGGATGGAACACGGGTGAGCCCTAATCGCTGGACTGCCAGGGAACTCCCTCAACATGGAGATTTTAAAGTGCTGAGTAAAAGAGGAAACGATGGTTTTTAACGTCCTGCTATTGTGTCAGCTTCCATCATCACTAATACGACACCTCAAGGCAGAAAGATGCCTTTAGGTGAGGATTTTTGCTAACGGTCCTGGGTTTTTGAATACATGCTTCCGATACACTTCCTGACTTGGATTCTGGGACTGTCTTTGAGGTCTGACTGGATGACCATCTTTGTTTCCTATGTGGATGGATCTGATGAAGACTTGGGCAGAAACCGCACAGTTGCCTCTCCTGCTTTCTGCCCTTGTGTTCCAGTTTTGTAGCATTTGCTTCGATCCTCATGTTCTGTACTTTCTAAGGCATGTGTTTAACTTAGTCAGGACTAGATGAGGTGGTATATAGCCCACAAATCCACTTTGCTAAGCCAACATGTCACAGCTCTGTTTTGTAACAGGTTACGAGCTAGCAAACCAGCTGACAACTGGACTTCGTGGGGGAATCTTTGCTCTGCCTGAGGGATGCACATTTGCTCTTTACTACCACAGGTTCCCTCCCTGCCTCTCCGCACTTCCACATCTGTTGAACCAATGCCCTGTATTGAATTCTCCTGCCCAGATAGCTGGTGTGCTCTGTTTTCCTGTCTGGACTCTTGTGGGAACAGAAGGCCAGTGTCAATCCAGCATTTGTAAATCCAGCTCTCTCTCCATCATCAGAAATAACCTAGGACCCCTTTCTGGTCCTCAGCAGGTGGTGTCACCCCAGGAGTGTGGTCGCTGCCTGGAGCATTAAGCACAGCACACTTCTAATGCCCGCATGGTCCCCTCCACCACAGGCTTGCTGTACACGCACTGTAGCAGGTGAATAAAGACCCCAAAGACACCCACGTCCTAATTCCATGAATATATGACCTTACTGGGCAAAGGGACTTCACCGATGGTATTGAGTTAAAGATCTTGAGGCAAAGACTACCCTGGATTATCTGGGGGCCCAATATCCTCACAGAGTCCTTATAAGAGGGAAGGAAGGAGGCAGAAGAGTCTGAGTCAGAAGAACAGGATGGGAAGATGCAAGCAGAGACTGAAATTTGAAAATGGAGGGGGACCACGAGCCAAGGTATGCGGCGCCTTTAGAAGCTGGAAAAGGCAAGAAACATTCTCCCCTGGAGCCTCCAGAAAGAGCAACCCTGCTGACACTGATTTTTAAACTTGTGAGACTAATTTCAGACTTCTGGTCTCCAAAACTGAGAGATAATAAATACGTATTAAGCTACTGAGCAGCCAGAGGGAGCTAACACACTCACCCAGGAGGAGACATAAATCCAAATGTTTCTTTCCCAGCTCCCTGGACCAAGCAAGGAAGCTCACAAGATTTTGAAGCCGGCCCTCACAGTAAAATTTAAATTCTCCTTTCAGAGCGTGCCAAGATGTCAGATGACTACTGAATCAAATTGCTCCATCCAAATCCACCTCAGTCATACTCCATGTGTGGTAAGAAACTGGCCCGTAATTTGTAAAAAGTTCCATGTAGGAGCCTTGACTTGGTCCCAATTTTATTGGCCCAGGTCCAATGAGGATAACACTCATGGCCACTGCTCCTGGGTGCCAGCCGCTCATCAGGTTTCAGCATCTGTGGTCCCTGAGCCACAGAGCAGCCTGGCCAAGGCGGCACACAGATAAGAGAACTGGGAGGCAGAGGGAATAAATGGCATGTCCAAGGCCAAAGTGGGAAAGACAGAAGCCGGGTTTCCAAAGCCCTGGCTTTCCCAGCTGTCCCCTCTGACGCTGCTAACTGTTCATGAACCCAGACGACACGAAGGAGGTTTTAGCCTGATCATCTCAGGATAAAGGCAGGGCACACCCTGTTTCCACACTAGTGTCGTGCAGTGCCGTGTGAGTGTCGAGTGAGTGAGCAAGACGAGGAGGCTGTTGCTGAGACATCCACTTCTCCCTTATCTGTGGCAGTGGAGCAGTGATAGGTGACACAGCAAGCCTGGGGAAGCTCCAGCCTCATTACAGTCAGCCCCTGGGACCTCCTCTCTCATCAGCTTCCCAGGGATGCTACTGCGCGACCCAGGCAGACCCAACACTTTCCGGTCCTGGTGTCATGCTAAGAACTAGCTAAGGGGTGGACAAGAAGGAAGAAAGCACTACAGGCTGTGGAGTGCATTTCCCACAGAAGAGGAGGTAATTAACCTGGCAGACTTGACCCTCGCACAATGTTGGACTGAGCTATGTGGTTATCTGAAGCTAGATTGTATCTGCCCAGCTATAAAATTAATGATTATGGGGCACCTACACTCTCAAAAGCTGCCTCTAATGGAGTACAACGGCCACTGTGATTATGACGGTAAAAGGGCAATATCAGCCCTGTAATAACAGAAGCCCTTCCCTCTCCAGCCTTGCCACCTCGTGTAAAGCAGCAGGGTGCTCCAGTGGAGGGAGATTTCGGGTCCGACAGATCTGTGCTAGAAACCTGGCATAAAGCATATCAGATGTGACCTCCTGCAAGTTATATGACCTCTGTGAGCCTCAGTGTCCTCGTTAGCAAACAGAATCCTGATATTACTCTGGCTTCCACACTCTATTCCACAACCATGGGCTTCAGGAGAGGCTGGCTCCAGCCTCAGAAGGTGCATCCTTATTGGTCAACAATGACTCTATGAGTCTAATGATGACTCTATTCTTCTTGTCTGAAGTTAGTTTAAGCGTGGGCATGTGCTACAACCTGAACTAAGGGGCTTCAGTCAAAGCTTTTTTGTTTTGTTTTTTCTTTGCCCTTAAAATTGCTATACATAGAAAAATAATCTTCCTTCTTCTGGATGCTAGATGTGATTCCTGGAACAGTTGCAGCCACTTGTGAGCATGAGGAAAGCCAGACTAAGGTCAGGGCTGACATTCTGAGGAGGGCAGAATGTACACGCAGAAGACTGAGTCCTCAATGGTACACTTGAGTCAATATATTCACCAACTCTAAAGCTTTCACACCTCAGGACTTTCTGACAGTGAATTTCTTTTTTTATTTAAGCCCTTTTCAGTTGGATTTTCTGGTATACATAGTCAAGAGCATCGTATCTATTGCAGAGTCATGCTGAGGATTAAATATATACGGTGCCCACTATAATGGTTGGAAGCTTGTGTTGCCTTGTGATGTGATAATATAAAAAGCAAGTGTAACACAGCTCCATGATTCCAAGGGCTGTCTTCATTCCTGTGTGTACATGATGCTCCCCAGCTAGAAACAGAACCTTCCTGAGAGACAGTGCCTTGGAGTCTGTGCTCTGCTCCAAAGTCTGCTTCACAAGCGCTCTGCTGCCAACCCAGGGGTGAACAGTGAGAGTTGCCTACTGTATCAGGCCACCATGGCCCTGATGATGCTGAGAAAGACGTCATCATAAATAGAAATCAATGCTGATTAAAGGTTACAAACGTTCAGTTACAAGATGAATAAGTTCTGAGGATCTAATGTACAGTGTTCACCACTAGAGTTAATACCATACTCTGCCCCTGAAATTTGCTAAGAGAGTAGATTGTAAGTGTTCTCACCACAGACAAAAAAAAAGATAACTATAAGACATTGATGAAACAAATTGAAGACACTATAAACAAATGGAAAAATATACAGTACTCATGGATAGGAAGAATTAATACTGTTAAAATGACCATACTCCCCAAAACAATCTACAGATTCAATGCAATCTCTATCAAGTTGAAAAATGGCATTTTTCACAGAACTACAACAAAAACTTCTGAAACTTGTATGTAAACACATAAGACCCCAATAGGCAAAGCAATCTGGAGAAAGAAGAACAGAGCTGGAGCTGTCACGCTCCTGACTGTAGACCACACAAAGCTACAGTAACCAAAGCAGTATGAAACTGGCACAAAACCAGACAGAGACGAATGGGATAGAGGGCCCAGACATAAACCCACACACTTATGGTCAATTAATCTATGACAAAGGAGGCAAGGATACACAATGGGGAAAAGACAGCCTCTTCAATAAATGGTGCTGGGAAAACTGGATGGTCACAAAATAATTAAACTGGACTATTTTCTCAAACTTCATAAAAAAATAAACAAAATAGATTAAAGACTTCAAAGTAAGACCTGAAACCATTAAACTCCTAGAATAAAATATAGGCAATACACTCCCTGACACAGGTCTTAGCAGTATTGTGGGAGGATCTGTCTCTTTAAGCAAGGGAAAAAATAAACAGATGATACTATATCAAACTAAAAAGCTTTTGTATAACAAAGGAAACTATCAACAAAATGAAAAGGCAGTCTACTGAATGGGAGAAGATATTTGCAAATAAGATATCTGATAAGAGGTTAATATCCAAAATACACAAAGCACTCATACAACTCAATATAAAAAAATAATCCAGTTGAAAAATGAGCAGAGGATCTGAATAGACATTTTTCCAGAGAGACATACAGATGGCCAATAGGTACATGAAAAGATGCTCAAGATCATGAGTCATCAGAGAAATGCAAATCTAAACCACAATGAGGTATCACTTCACACCCGTCAGAATGGCAGTATTGAAAAGACAATAACATGTATTGGAAAGGATGTGGAAAAAAGGAACCCTCGCACACTGTTGGTGGGAATGTAAATTGATGCCGCCACTATGAAAACAACACAGAGCTTCCTTTAAAAATGAAAAAAATAGAATTACCATATGATCCAGCAATCCTACTCCTGGGTATTTTTCCGAAGAACACAAAAACACAAATTTGAAAATATACATGCACCCTTATGTTCATACAGCCAAGACACTGAAGCAACTGTTCACTGATGGATAAATGGACAAATAATTTGTGATATACATAGTCGAGGACTATTACTCAGCCATAATAAAGAATGAAATCTTGCCACTTGTGACAATACTGATGGACCTGGAGGGCAGTATGCTAAGTGAAATAAGTCAGGCTATCAAAGACAAATATCATATGATTTCACTTATATGTAGAATCTAAAAATAAAACAAATGAACCAGCATAACAAAACAGAAGCAGACTCATAGATAGTTGCCAGAGGAAATGGGGGTGGCAGGAATGAGTGAAATAGGTGAAAGGGATTGAGGGGAGGGGCAAACTTCCAGTTACAAAATAAATGCATCATGGGGATAAAATGTAGAGCATGGGGAATATAGCCAATAATATTGTAGTAACCTTGTATGGCGGCTGATGATAACCAGACTTATCCTGGGGGGCCATTTTGTTACACAGAAAAGTATCAAATCACCATATTGTGCACCTGGAACCAACATAGTGCTGTAGGTCAATTATACTTCAACTAATAAAAAAGGAAGGTAACCTATGTGAGTTGATGGAAATGTTAATTAGCTTGATTGTGGTAATCAAAATTAAGTGTATAAAATCATCAGGCTGTATACCTTAAATATATTCCATTTTATTTGCCAATTATGCCTCAATAAAGGTAGGGGAAACTGACACACGCTACAACATGGATGAACCTTGTAAATATCATGCTACATTAAAGCAGTCAGTGGCAAAGGCTGCATTTTGTACAACCGTGTCTCTATGAAACATCCAGAAGAGGCAAATCCATAGAAATGGAAAACAGATCAGTGGTTGCCAGGGCTGAGGCTGTTCTGGATAACTGAGGAGTGACCGTAACAGGTGCAAGGTTTCTTTCAGGGTGATTAAAACTTCTAAACTTGTAGTGACGGTTGCTGTATGTTGTACTCTTTTAATTCACTAAAAATATTGAATTGTATCTACTTCCACTTTATTGTGGAGAAGACAATGGCACCCCACTCCAGTACTCTTGCCTGGAAAATCCCATGGACAGAGGAGCCTGGTAGGCTGCAGTCCATGGGGTCGCTAAGAGTTGGACACGACTGAACGACTTCACTTTGACTTTTCACTTTCATGCACTGGAGAAGTAAATGGCAACCCACTCCAGTGTTCTTGCCTGGAGAATCCCAGGGATGGGGGAGCCTGGTGGGCTGTCATCTCTGGGGTCGCACAGAGTCAGACATAACTGAAGCGACTTAGCAGCAGCCACTTTATTGACTATGCCAAAGCCTTTGACTGTGTGGATCACAACAAACTGTGGAAAATTCTTAAATAGATGGGAATACCAGACCACCTGACCTGCCTCCTGAGAAATCTGTATGCAGGTCAAGCAGCAACAGTTAGAACTGGACATGGAATAAACTGGTTCCAAATCGGGAAAGGAGTACGTCAAGGCTGTATATTGTCACCCTGCTTATTTAACTTACATGCAGAGTACATCATGAGAAATGCTGGACTAGATGAAGCACAAGCTGGAATCAAGATTGCCAGGAAAAATATCAATAACCTCAGATATGTAGATGACACAATACAGCAGAAAGTGAAGAAGAACTAAAGAGCCTCTTGATGAAAGTGAAAGAGGAGAGTGAAAAAGTTGGCTTAAAACTCAACATTCAGACAACTAAGATCATGGCATCTGGTCCCATCACTTCATGGCAAATAGATGGGGAAACAATGGAAACAGTGACACACTTTATGTTGGGGGCTTCAAAATCACTGCAGATGGTGACTGCAGCCATGAAATTAAAAGACACTTGCTCCTTGAAAGAAAAGCTATGACCAACCTAGACAGCATATTAAAAAGCAGAGACATTACTTTACCAACAAAGGTCCATCTAGTCAAGGCTATGGTTTTTACAGTGGTCACGTATGGATGTGAGAGTTGGACTATAAAGAAAGCTGAGTGCCAAAGAATTGATGCTTTTGAACTGTGGTGTTGGAGAGGACTCTTGAGAGTCCCTTGGACAGCAAGGAGATCCAACCAGTCCATCCTAAAGGAGATCAGTCCTGAATATTCATTGGAAGGACTGATGCTGAAGCTGAAACTCCAATACTTTGGCCACCTGATGTGAAGAACTGACACATCTGAAAAGACCCTGATGCTGGGAAAGATTGAAGGCAGGAGGAGAAGGGGACGACAGGATGAGATGGTTGGATGGCATCACTGACTCAATGGACATGAGTTTGAGTAAGCTCTGGGAGTTGGTGATGGACAGGGAGGCCTGGCAGGCTGCAGTCCATGGGGTCACAAAGAGTCGGACACGAGTGAGTGACTGAACTGAACACTGCTGGCTTCTTCCCTTCCTCCCTTTTTCCTTTGGTGCAGGAGTTGATGTCTGGAGCTGTGGCAGCCATATGGATACCATTAGGAAGGACCAAATCACAAATCACACAAATGCTGTCCCTGACATCAATGAATATCATTGCTGAGGCAGCACCACCAACTACCCATCTCTGGATTTCTTGTCCTATGAAAAAAATAAACCCTAAATGTTCAACATCACCATTCTTTGCAACCAAAGGTATTTCTCATTAAAACCCAGCATCAGTTAGAAGGGTCTAGGAGGCCTACTAAGTCGGCCTTCACATTCAATGGGAAAGTCACAGGCAGCATTTTAATCCAAATTTCATCAATTATTCAGTCAACAAACACGCATTGTCAACAAACACGTATTGATTACCTTACATGTACTAGACACCGCAAGCAAGCAGAGCTGCCCTTGGGAGCTGCTAATTAGCAGGTTACATGGGTAAATTCATACCTGGTGTCAGAACCACAGATGAATAGTGACTAGCACATATTATTTCAAACTGTTATCACATAGGTAATACAGAGAAATTTGGTCAAATGTAATTGATCAAAAACCTGAAGAGGTTGTAAATGACATCACTTATTTTCTGCACCAGCAATCACTCCCCTACTTGAGTGATGAGTGAGTTGGCTAGGTGATCCCTGGTGGCCCTTAATCTATTTTCCTCATCTACTAGTTAAGAACTTAACCTGCCTGACAGCTAAATGCTCTTCCAGCTCAAGTCTTTCCCATCCTGGGATTGAGGCTATGCTATAAATAAATAATCAACAATATTTTGGAAAACATTCCACTTTTCAAGCACTTGGGTAGAAACATAATTATACATAACAAATCATAATTGGTAGACAAATATCCTGCTAATTGGAGAAATTAGCCCAGTACCATGATCTTTACAGAAGAAAAAGATTCTGCTTGGGAGAAGCGTCACAAACACTTATTTGAGGAATTTAGAATGACCATCTCAAAATATTTAGTAAGTGCCTATAAGGCATCTGTTTAGAGCTGGAAACCCACGGTGGAAGAAAAGTACCAGACCCAGCCCCTGCTCTTGGGGAACTGGAATTCCATTAAGCCACCGGCACATGTTTTGACAGTATTAACCTCCATCTGGGACATGCCAGCATGGCCTTGCCATAAACTATCCACGTATGGTTCTGATGGTTCCATCTAGAAGTCCTTGAGGAATACTATCCCTGTAGGAAAGAAAATAAGCCCATCACCAAGAATCACACGTGTGACGTATGGACCAGTGGTTACAATGTGAGCCACACAATTCCCTTTTCACAAAACCTTAAGCTGAAGCCAAACACATGTTAATATAGAAACATATATCCTACATATATATTGTTAAAATGCAGGGCAAAGGCCTCTGCTTGGTGAGGAAATTCTCAAAGCGATTAGGGTCACAGACTGGGTAGGAAGTGGAGTCTGTCCTTCCTGGCTGTCTATGTGGGCAAGTGGCCACCCTAAGCCTCAGTCTCTTCTTCTGTCCAAAGAGGGCTGAGTAAGATGATGATGCAGAGCATCCAGCTTCCAGCAGGTTTCCATAGGTGCTAGCTCCTTGACACCAGGCTCACCGAGCTCCAGTGACCCTCCTTGCCCACAGAGCCATCATTCTGACCCGGGCTTGATTTTCAGCCTTTCTGGAGGGCACAGGGCAGTAGGATTTGGGGTCAGGAAGCACTTTTTCTTGCGTGAGCTCTGCCAGCATCTGTTCTCCTTCCCTGAGGCCTGATCGCCTCCTTACCAGGTGAGGATAACGATCTATTGATTTCAAAGCATGTCATAGGGTTAAATGAGGCATGAATGTGCTTTGTCCCCTGGCATTTCTGCCCTTCCTGCTCTTGGTGCCAAAACCCTTAGCTCGGTCGGGCTTGGCAGGAGGCGCGGGAGCTGCCGGTCTCGAGGCCCTGCTCTGTCACTTGCTGTCTGTCCTCCGGCAAGTGATGTCCTGTGCCGTGCCCCATGCACTGAGCCAGCTCCCACAGTGCCAACCACCATGATGATGATATAGGGCTGTTCCTGTTCTCTGACATGGGACTGGATCAAGCCAAAGTTAGGGCAGTGAGCCCTAAGGCTCGGGAACCTATGGGGTGTCAACTGCTGGTTCAGAGCCCAGGTGAGATGGGTCAGCGTCCTCGCCCTGACCCCGAGTGCACTGCGTTTCCAGTGCTCAGGATTTTGTGGAGCCCTGCGTACATCAGGGCCCGGGGATGGAGACGCTCCTGGAAATGGTGGCAGCACTATTTCTCCAGCATCTGCTAAGTGCCGGCAGCATCTCATCTGACTCTCCTGCCATCTTTCCAAGTGGGTATCTTTATCTCCATTTCTAGGGGAGTGAGGCCCTGGGAGGAGGCGGAACTGCAAGCTGGAGGTGAGGGAGCCAGGGTTGGAGTCTGCTTGGTCTGACTCGCAGAGCACTTGCCTTTAACCTCTCTGGTCACCTGGAGGGAAGACGGGCTTGGAAAGGCTCATGCAGGCAGAGCATGGTACCCAGGAAGGCGTCAGCGGCAGGGAGCAGAAAGCCCAAGGAGGCTGAACAAAGTAGTTTTATTTTTCTCACGGGACAAGCTGAGTTCAGCTGGGTGATGTCAGGTACAAGGTGCCAAGATGGCATTCCCCAATGGTACGGCCCCCAACACTGGCCATGTTGTGTTCAAGCAGGCTCGGATGGGGAGAGGAAAGAGGGGCACCTGGCACACTTGTCCTTTGATTTGAGAAGCAGAAGTGTTTTAGAAACTTCTTGGCAGACTTACTTGGGTCTCACTGGCCAGAACAGGACCACACAGTGACTCCTGGATGTGAGGGAAGACAGATACATAAAATGTGTTTTCCTGCCTCCGTAGCCCGAGATGATGAGAGAGAACAGGTCGGGGCAGGGGGGTGGCTTGTGAACCACCCTGAATAGGTATTTCATGTGCAGCACTGCACACTCACCAAGCGGCCGTCCCCACCCGGGTCTTGGAGGCTGGATCTGCGTTCTGGGGCCGCCATAACCAAGGGGCTTCAAACAACAGAAATGGCTTCTCTCACAGTACGGGGTACGAGTCTGAAGTCCAGGTGTGGGCATGGCTGTGCTACCTCTTGGAGGCTCTGGGGAGTGTCCCTCCCACCTCTTTCAGAGTCGGGGGCAGGGTGCCCAGGTGTCCTTGGATTGTGGCCACATCACCCCAATCTTGGCCTCCATCTTCACCTGGCCCCTCCCCTTTATGCTTTTCTTTGTATACAGACACAAGTCCTACTGGATTAGGATCCACCCTAACAACCTTGCCTCAACCTGGTTACATCCACAAAGGCCCTGTTTCCAAACAAGGCCAGGCTCCCAGGTGATGGGGGTCAGGACTTCAACACATCTTCTGGGGGCGGAGGGTGGGGTGGGGAGGGCGCAATTCAGCCCAGAACAGAGACCCTGTCGGCGGGAGGGGAGGTAGGGGCCACACCGAGGCCATCTTCCTCCAAGATCAGACCCCTGACACCGGCGGTCCTTCTTGTCTGAGTGGGGCCTTTCTCATCCTTCCGCCTGCCTCACACCCCCTGCTTAAGAAGCCCTCTGGCATTTCTCTGACTGCTCCTTCCCCTGCGGGAGGGTGTTCTCTGACACATGAGTCCTAAAACCTGTTTTCAAAGCCCTGACTGCCCTGCTTGGCACTGACATCTCCTCCTACCCGCACAGGGCACTGTGGCCCAAGGATGCTCAGGGCTTTGGGTGGTCTTCCCGGGCAGAAGCTCAGCTCCTCCCTGTCCCGGGTGCCATTGCTGTGCAGCCAGGGTTGCAGGTCCCCGCTATGGTCTCACTTCCGTGACGGGACGAGGACACCTGTCCTGGGTCACAGCACTGAGACCAGGGAGGGGGCAGTGAATAAGCCTTCCACCTGAGAGTCATCGTCCCAACCGCCAAGGTTTACTGAGCACCTGCTGGATGCCATGTGCCCCGCACCCACCACCTCCACTCTGCGAGGAGGAGGGTATCAAGATGCAGGTACTCAGAGTTACTTACTCTTGTTTTGTTTTTTTTTCACTTCCAGGGGATGCAGTTTTCTGGGACCTTACCCAAAAGGGGGGAATTGATTATGTGAAGATTCCTTGGTTCTAGGAAGCTATAAAACACCCAGATAGAATGTAATTCGACTCACCTGGTTGCCGGGTCTTTGGTGAACTGGTTGAGCACAGAGCGGCACAGGTCCACTCTCCCTCAGCCTCTGGAGCCGGTGGCCCCCCACACCCAGCTCATCGTGGTGTCTTTATGTCATGGGCAGGGACCAGGAGCTCTGGTAGATGGCGTGGGTGAACACAGGATGGAAATGTTCTGGCAGAAGAGACAGAATCACCCGACCCCTCTCTCAGCAGCCTCCCCAACCTCATCCAGAGCAGAGGCCGGTTCCCGTCTCCTGCTGCATAGCAAGTCACCACACACTTAGCAGCCTACAATAACACCCACTGACCACCGACAGCTCCGTGGGCCAGAAATCTGAATCCAGGCTTGACTGGGTTCTCTGTGCAGGTCTTACAGGCAAAAAGCCAGGTGTCCCCCAGCAGGGCTCTCATCTGTGGGAGAATCTGCCTCCCGGAGGCTGTAGGTCTGATGTCCTGCGTCCTTTCTGGCCGTGGGCTGGGCCACACTCAGCCCTAGAGGCCACCCACATTCTTTCCCAAGTGCCCCATCTGTCTTCAGAGCAGAAACAGAGCGTCATGTCCCTCTGACCCTTCTAACGCCTCTGGAAACACCCTGCTTTTACAAGTTTCACCTGAGTGGGTCAGGCCCATCCAGATAAGCTTCGTGTCTTAAGATCACCAGACCTGGGACTTTAATCTGCAGAATTGCCTCACAGCAGCACCTGGGCTAGTGTTTGGCTAACCAGGGGCTGGGGACCTGAGAGAGGGCAAACCAGAGAGCCCTCCCCCAGACCTCCAGGCAGGGCAAGCACCACCCTTCTCCTTCTCTGGTACAAAAGGGGACGTCCTTTGGCACAGAGGGGTTTGTATGAATTCACCCCTTACAGTGAAGGAAGAAGCATAACAGAGGCCTGGCCTGCAGGGGGAAACCCAAATATTTATACAGAACAAGCCTGTCTTCGGTAAGGCTGCGGGGCAGGCCAGCTCTTCGTTCAGACTCGGGAGAGTTGGTCTCTCTCTATAGTTTCTTTTTCCTTTTCTCAGGACATTTTAAAGTGACCAGCTGTCAGTGCTTCTCAAAACTGATTTGGAGAGTGAGGTCTGATGAAGTGAAGTGAAGTATAAGTCACTCAGTCGTGTTCGTATAGTCGATGGAATTCTCTAGGCCAGAATACTGGAGTGTGTAGCCTTTCCCTTCTCCCGGGGATCTTCCCAACCCAGGGATCAAACCCAGGTCTCCCACATTGAGCCACATGGGAAGCCCAAGAATACTGGAGTGGGTAGCCTATCCTTTCTCCAGTGGATCTTCCTGACCTGGGAATCGAACCAGGGTCTCCTGCATTGCAGGTGGATTCTTTACCAGCTGAGCTATCAGGGAAGCCCTGAGGTCTGATGAGTTTCCCAATTTAACAGACCCTTCGTCACTAGGCACAGATGGCACCAACAGCAGCAGGAGATGTCCATGGAGGTCCCCAAGCTCTAGGCACACAGGCTCCAGGTGCTCTGGACAGTTCTGGTTTCACCTCACCGTCCTCCCAGAACATGTGTCTACCTGGAACCTATGAGGGTGCCCTTATTTGGAAATAGGATCTTTGGAGATGTAATCAAGTTAGATGAGGTTGTCCTGGATACGAGTGGACCCTGAATCCAAGGACTGGTGTCCTCATGAGAAGAGGGACATCTGGACACACAAATGCAGGGAAGAGGCCTGAAGACAGGCAGAGATTGGAGTGGTGTGGCTGTGGGCCCAGGAAGGCAGCTGACAGTCACAGAAGTTGGGAGGACAGCCTGCAACAGACTCCCCCTGAGACTAACCTGCTGACACCTTGACCTCAGACTTCTCGCCGGCAGAACTGTGAGAGAATAAATTTCTGTTGTTCTAAGCCACCAAGTTTGTGATCATTTGTTTCTGGCAGCCCTAAGAAGCTAATATACCCACTGTGAGGGGTGTTTTTTGACCACCGCATATGGGATCTTAATTCCCTGATCAGGGATCAAACCTGTGGCCCCTGCAGTAGAAGCTCAGAGTCCTAACCACTGGACCACAAGGGAAGTCCCAATGTGTGGGTGTGTTTTTTAAATGTAATCTCTGGTTGGCCATGGACCTTACCACTCCGTTTTATTATACCATCTAGCTTTGCTCATTAACTTTCTGCCTGGCTCTTGAAAGCATTTTAATTTGCAACCCGAGGTTTAATGAATACATCTAATAAAACTGGGTTTCAAAAGCAAATACCTCATGTTCCACGTAAGAGTAAACTCCCAACAGATCAAGGATCTAAAGACAACAAAATGAAACCATATACGTAGCAGATGAAAATATGGGTTAATTCCTATCTAACCTGGGTGTAAGGAAAGCTCTTCTAACCACAATTCCAAATCCAGATGCAATAAAAGAAAAGATAAATACATTTAACTATATAAAAATAAAGGAAACCTTTTCAGGATAAAAATACTATAAACAAAGTCAAAGGCAATTGACAAATTGATAGAGAGTATTTTCAACATAAATCACAGATAAAGGGCTAATATCCCTAAACAATTTTTTTTAATTAAAAATTGACAGAAACAGAGACCCAAAACCTCATAGAAGAATAGGCAAAAAACATGAACAGGCAATTCATTTACAAAAAGATACAAAAATGGCCTCCACAGCAGTTCTCCAAACCTGCCACAGACTCTCATCTCTCTGTTATAGCTGAGTAAATCTGTTTCTGCTCAAACTAGACATAAATTCTGTGTTTGCAATGTAGTTGGTGAACACATGCTATTTCCAGATCTCAACATACCTAGAAGCATAAAGACTTTCCAGCCTATAGGACATCCAAACACCACCTACACCAGGCTTTGGAGATAGTTTTAAGAATTCTCAGATGCATTTTCATGCAAGCACCGTTTTATTGCAAGGAGAGGACTGCCTTCCGGGTGACTACTTTGAAAGGACAGGGAGTTACTGGGTTGGGTGAGCTCTGGTATGACTGTCGGAAAAGAAACCTTCTGTATTTTAGAGTTACATCTTGTCGCCCAAACAATACGCTCCCTGCCTCTGGAAATGTGATTCTCATCCACACTCATGTCTGGGTGTGTCTTATGTCTTGAGACTTGACTGGGGAGGCACTGGAAGCTCCACAGTATATGTCTTTGTCCCTGCCTGATCCTTCTCGGAAGACCACTTGGGATTTAGAAGAGGTGGCCCAGCCTTCAGCCTAGTGCAAAGTCCAAGGCAGGCAGAACTGCCTTTAGACAGTCAGCAGAGCGCAGACACAACCTGAATGTCCAACAACAGGAGATTATTTGAACAAATCGCGATACATCCAGACAAGATTCTGGGCTGTCCTTGACAATCACGATTTGCAAGAGGTTCCATGGCAAGGATAGATATCTGGGGTATGCTGTTAGGTGGAAAAAAATGGATGGTAAAATGGGGAGCACAGTCCTATTTTTGAGGAATATACCATTTAAAAAAATAGATTTGCATGTGTATATATGAATATGAAAGTGTCTAGAAAAATATATTTTAAAATGTCAATGTTGGTTACGACTGAGAAGCAACATTATTTGACTTTAAGGTTGTTTTTTACTGAGGTATAATCTCTTTACACGGAGAAGGCAATGGGACCCCACTCCAGTACTCTTGCCTGGAAAATCCCATGGATGGAGGAGCCTGGTAGGCTGCAGTCCATGGGGTCGCTAAGAGTCGGACATGACTGAGCGGCTTCGCTTTCACTTTTCACTTTCCTGCATTGGAGAAGGAAATGGCAACCCACTCCAGTGTTCTTGCCTGGAGAATCCCAGGGACGGGGGACCCTGGTGGCTGCCGTCTATGGGGTCACACAGAGTCGGACACGACTGAAGTGACTTAGCATAGCATAATCTCTTTACAAGGAACATGTATTATCTCACAATCAGACAAAATAACACAGTTTTAAATATGTAGTACGGGCTTCCCTGATAGCTCAGCTGGTAAAAAATCCACCTGCAATGCAGGAGACCTGGGTTCTATCCCTGGGTTGGGAAGATCCCCTGGAGAAGGGAAAGGCTACCCACTCCAGTATTCTGGCCTGGAGAATTCTATGGACTGTATAGTACATTGCGTCACAAAGAGTCGGACATGACTGAGCGACTTTCATTTTCATATACATAGTACATATACAATTATATATGTGTATAAATCCCCAAATTATTTGCTTTAAAATACGCCAGAAAGAAAATATATGTATTTCGCCCACTCTAGTGGGAAACAGATGAAATAAGAACAGTGAAATGTCATCTCTGTTGGAGGTAGGCTGTAGGGATGCGAAGAATGACTACACTATACTCTTGATTTTCCAGTACGTTTGAAAACTTCCATAGTAAAAAGGTAAACAAAAGAAACCCAAAGCACACAAAACTAAAGGCAGCAATGAACTGTTAGCTTTCAGAGGATATCATTACTGTGCCATAAGAAACATAGAAATATGAGTAACAAGCAAATATACAACAGAAGTAAAGCTGCAGAACTTAATGATGTGAATTCACTATTCACTAACTGGGTGGTCTCTTTAAGCCTCAGTTTCCTTACTTGTATAACAGGGAGATCCAGGACTTTGTGGCAGTCCAGTGGTTAAAACTCCAAGTTCCCAACAAAGAGCACATGGGTTCAATCCCTGGTTGGGGAATTAAGATCCCTCATGCCACCCAGTGTGGCCAAAAAAGTAAATAAAATAGGGAGATCCTTATGGAATGGCAGGGCTGTAACATGAACTTGACTCTGATTAGGACTGTGGCTGTCAACCCAAGGAAGCACATTAGAAGCCTGAAAGTGAGAACTACTTGCCCAGGGGGAGTTGCCCAACTTCAGTGTGCCCTGGGGAGCATGTCTCATGCAGATCTGAAGGCCCCACTCCATGGAGTCTGACTCCGCACCTGGGGTCTGGCTGAGGAATCTGCATTTTAGGTGACAGCCCAGGACTCCCCCTGGGGAAACACTGCATCTAGACCAAGGTTAAAGACACCCTGGAAAGCAGGTCTGCCCTGGAGGAGAACACGTGGCCAAACAGCACCAGGCCAGGCGTGGCTGGGGACAACTGCCTGTTTATGACCTCAGGTGGACTTTGTTAGTCTCATGGCTAGAAAGAATTGGCATGCCACAGACACCTTTGGAATCTGGCTTGCAGAGATAGTGAATAATGACTTGTACCTCTGTGCTTTACTCCCTGAGGGACAGAGTCCTAGCAGTTGACTTAGGTCAGGATCTGGTTCCATCAGTTCCCCCGGGCTCACAGCTGACTGCTCTGCATCTGCAAAATGGGAACAAAGATAGTACTATTACGATTAGTTCCGATTAGTCCCGCTGGCTTGAAGCTACACCTAGCAAGGATCCGACAGAGGGGTTAGGGACCCACTTCTTAGGGCCATTACGGGTCCTTTGCTGGCTCAGTCACAGGAAGGCAGGGCCTAGGGAACATGAAAACATCTACAAGGAAACCACACACATCCTGGCCACATACCCCAGGGAAAAATAAGTGGTGGCTCCAGACACGAAGACTGTGTGTGCATGCACCTCCAGCCCTAACTGCTTAAGGCACCCTCATCTTAATCGGAGTCTCAATCTTACTTCTGTTTTCTTTTTCCCAACCGCAACCTGGCCTCCAGGCTCTTCCTCTCTGGCTGATCCTAAATGAGAGAAGCAAGGCCCTGGTAGAGGAGCTGGGGACGGGGAGAGAAGCCCTGAACTCGAGGTCCAGGTGGCTAGTCTCGTCTCAGCCTGGTCCCTGCCTACCGCAGTAATTCATCAGTGTTGCTAACTCAGACACAAGAGGTCATCCCAGGCACGTCACTGCAAAACCGTTTGGAGAATTTGGGGTGAATGCCAATCTTTCTCTTTCTCAAAAGTAGTATTAAAACAATTTCTGCTCCATCCCAGCTCTATGGAAAATGCAGACAGACATACTGTCCTACCCCTTAGGGCAGGGCCCGCTGCACTGTCATCCCTGGGCCCCCGCGAGTTAGGCATGTGGCAGGAATAGCCTGAAAGAGCAAGTGAACTTGTTCCTGCTCTGCACTGTGTGGAAATCTCCCTGCTGAACACGTGGTCCATCTCCCTGTTACCTGTAGCCCCCTTGCTTTCACAGGGAGGGGTGGCCTCTCAATCTCCTTCCATGGGTCCCAAGCCTCTCCAATTTGTAGGAGTTGGAGAAACACTCAAACACAGGGGAAGCCAGGCATCACCTCCCGGAGACCAAGGGAAAGTGAGGAGCTGCTAGCAGCCCAGGGCTACAGGCTGTTTTTGGGCAGGATCCCTGGGAAGCAGGTAAAGCAGAGAAAACCTCAACCTCAGGACTGGACAGGGGGTCAGTGCCCACCCTACCCCTTCCCCAGAGGTCCTTGGGGGAAGGGGACAGTGTATGGAAGAGAGCACTCCCTCGCGGACTGGTTCCCATCTGCTTCAGAGCAAGAAGTCCAGGCTGTCCGTTCCTTAGAGTAAGGGGTGGGGGCTGGGGACTGGGTTCCATTCTCCTTAGAAGCCCCAAACCCTTAGTGGGGTCTGTCTTGCAGGGCAGAGATTTAACTTGAGCTAGACCGAAGGTCACAAGGAAACAATACTGTAGGAGTCTCCTGGGGCTGCGGTGACACCAACCACAAACCTGATGGCTTAACACAACAGAAACGCATTCTCTTATGTTCTGGAGGCCAGAAGTTCAAAGTCAAGGTGTGGGCAGGGCTGTGCTCCCGCTGAAGGCTTCAGGGGAGAATTCTTCCTGCCTCTTCCAGCTCCTGGTGGCTCCAGGTGACCCTTGGCTCCAAAGCTCTGCCTCTGTCTTCACAGGGCCTTTTTCTTACCCAGTCTCTGTTGTTGTTGTTTTTTTTTCCCGTCTCTTATAAAGACACTGTCCTTCAGGGCTGACTCTAGTCCCTGATCTCATCTTTGATTCTTAACTGAATTATACCCACAAAGACCCTCTTTCCAAATAAAGCCACATTCTGAGCTTCTGTGTGAATAGGACCTTTGGGGGGGACATGTTTCATCTCAGTGCATATTCTGAGTAGCAAACAGCATGGGCTGAAGTGACAAGAAGGTGGCTGGGAGCTGGGAGCCCTCCATCTAGTTGCTTGTGGCTCGGTTGCCCCAGTTGCCAAGGGGCTCCACTAGCATCTCCGACCTCCATGCCAGCTGGGAGGTGGGGTTCCTGATTCCTTTTACAGACGAAGAAACTGAGCCTCAGAGGGGTCAAATGAATGGCCAAGGTCACATGGCCATCTAGAGCTGGGCCTGGAATCCAGGTTGACTGGCACCAGAGCTTAAGGGTTTCACAGACAGGTCTGGCTGGATTTGAGGAAGCTCTCAGCACCCATTAGGTCCCAAGATCTTTCCACTCCAAGGAACTTAATTTATCAACAGAAAGTAAAGGTGAACTGTTTTGGTTTTCATGTTCCTTCACTTTCTCATATTGTAGATTTGGGAATGTGGCTACTTCCCTGGAATCACTTAATAAAGTGCAGTTGGGGAGAACAAGGATTAACTCAATTACTCACAGGAATCAATCTGTACTGGGGAAGGAAGTGGGGACCCAGCTGGGCCCAGCCTTGCCCCTGCTGCCTGTGAGGATGTGATACACTTGGGAAGCTGTGCTGACCTTCACCTGGATGCCGGCTCCTTCCCACAGCAGCCAAGAACAGCAGGCGGTTCCAGGAAAAGTTGTCCAAAGAGTGGAGGGGGTGGAAGACTGGGAAGCAACTGTGTCCCCCACCCCCTCACCCCTCAACTATGGCTCTGCAATATCTGTGCAACTTTGAAGTCTCAAGGCTGGAGAACGTCTTGTTAGGAGGTTTGTATCTTGGACTATGTCCTGAAGAAATGCATTCATTTACTCAATCAATCTCTATTGCCTAGTACCCGGCACCCGGCTGTTGGCTCCACAGGCGCGAAGGCAGGCTTGGCTCGCAAGCCCCCCCCCACCCCGCCCCGCCCCGGAGAGCTGCTGAACGAATGCAAAAGCGGGCCAGATGGAGGGATCGACAGGAAGGGCCGGGAAGAATGACTTTCTTGCTCCCGGGGCCTAGGTTTCCTTATTGGAGATGGCAGACCGCTGCCCGCAGTTATGGCTGGGCCACCACCTTCTCCCCCGCCTGTCCCCAACCCGCAATCCGGGCCAATGGAAATGCTCCCTGACCCTGGCCGGTGTGCTTGCACCCTCTGGGCTCCCGAAGCTGAGGAAGTGACTCGTGAAAGGAGGCCGGCCTAACGGCTCCATTTGGGCGAGGTTTTCTCACAAAGCTTGTTCCCGTCACATCCCAGGGCAGGCCAGCCGCCTCAGGGATGCGGGCGCCGGGCCTTTGTGAGCTCACGACTTTCTCATGGGCCCCCCGGAGGCGGCCTGTGGTCACCCTCACTTTGGGTGGAAGCACCCGGGGTTCAGAGAGGCCAAGCCACTCGCCCAAGGTCACAAAGCTTCGCAGAAGCAGGGCGGGAATGGCGATGCGGGGGGGGTCTCCGGAGGCCCTCTCCCAGCGGCTTTTCGAAGACACCCGCTACCTCCCTATTGTGACGCTCAGGAGTAAAACAGGAAGGCCGGACGCCCAGCTTTCACCTAAGACAATGCTCCACGCAAATCTGCGCGAACAAAAGCAACCATAAATCCGCCTCGGGTTTTCGGCCCACCCGGCCCCCGCCGGCCAGTTGACTCCGTCGGCCGCCGCGGGGCGGGCCAGGGAGGTTCCAACGTGATCGACAGCCTTGGGGAGGCGTGGCCGCGGCAGGGGCGCATAGGATTGGGGATCCGGAACAATCGCAGGCCGAGAAGGCGCAGCGCGGACTAATCAGAGGGAGGGGCGGGCTCGGCTGCCCGGCTTTCGTGAAAGGCCGCCTCCCCGCCCACTTGCGCCTCGTCGCGGCGCCCGTCAGCTGCGAACGCGGCGCTCGGCCCGGATTCGTCCGCGGCGCTGGAAACAGAGGCGCGAGGCCGCGGCGAGTGCCGGCACAGATCCCTCCGCCGCCCGCTCCCGAGCCCTCTCTGAGCGCCTCTCCCGAGCTGCAGCGGCCTCTGTCCCGGGTAACGGCCGTCGGCCCAGTGCGGCGGCGCGGCGGCATGGCCCGGGCAGCTCCGTCGGGGGGCGGCCCGCAGTGACAGACCCTGCGGCGCGGGGGGAAATGGGGGCGGCCGCCTCCCGGGCGACGACGACGACGACGACGAGGAGCAGCCGCCGCCGCCGCCGCGCACCGGCCGCCGCCGGGGACGGGCGCGGGCCAGGATCCCGCCCGTGAGCGGGGGGCCCGAGGCCGATCGCCGCCCCCGGCCGCCCCGGCCGCCCCGGGCCCCCCCGGCGCCCCGCGCGCGCCCGTCCGCCGGCCCCTGGCGGGGGTCTCGCCCGCGCCGCGCGCCCCCGGCCCCAGCGCGGCCCGCGGCGCCCGGCCGCCCTCGCCCTCGCCCGGCTCCGGCCGCACCCCCGCCCGCGCCCGCGCCCGCCCGCGCCCCCGGCCCCGGCCCCGGGCGGCGGCCCCCGGCCCCGCGTGGCGGCGCGGCGCGGGCGGCAGCATGGTGGAGAAGCGCTGCCCGCTGCAGAGGGACGGCGTGTACCGCTGGTTCTCGGAGCTGCCGTCGCCGCAGCGCGTGGAGTTCCTGTGCGGCCTGCTGGACCTGTGCATCCCGCTCGAGCTGCGCTTCCTCGGCTCGTGCCTGGAGGACCTGGCCCGCAAGGACTACCATTCGCTGCGCGACTCGGAGATCAAGGCCAACAACCCGGCCGACCTGGGCAGCCTCACCAACCTGACGGACGAGGTGGTGCGCAGCAAGCTGCTGGTGTCGCTGGCGCTGCTGGGCTCGGAGCAGCGCGAGGCGGCGGGTGTGCTGTACCGCACGCTCACGCACATCGACTCCATCATCCACAACTACGGGTTGCAGCTCAACGAGGGCCGCACGGGCGATGAGTTCCTGCTGCTCTTCACCATGGCCTCCAACCACCCGGCCTTCAGCTTCCACCAGAAGCAGGTGCTGCGCCAGGAACTCACGCAGATCCAGAGCAGCCTGAGCGGCGGCGGCGGCGGCCCCGGGGGCAAGAGCGCGCTGCCCACCTGCCCAGCCTGCCACAAGGTGCGTACCCGCTCCCCAGGCCCCCACCCCAAACCCCCACCGGAACCTCAGACCTCACGCCTTGCTCCCCAAGCGGCCACATTACCGCAAACCCCTACCCGCGCCCGGAGCTTCCGCCCTAACGTGTCCTCACCGACCCCGCACCCCAACCTCCCACTCGCACCCCAAGCGTCCGCTCCGCATTTCACTCGTGTCCCACGCCTCTCCACCCGGCACCTCCAACCCCACCTTCACTTCAACTTGCCATCCCCACCTCGCACTCCGAACCCGCACCCCAGGACCCCGCCCGGCCCCGCATGCCCTTTGGGGGCCCAGGGGAGGGGGCTCCGGGATTGGGAAGAGCGCCCTGAGCTGAGTTCGCGGCCGGTCAGGCCTTCGGTCCACGTCTTCCGCTGGAAGCGCGATAAGGCCTTTGTCCCCTTAATCAGGCTCTTGGGCGACAGATAACCGCTACACAGTGTGTCCTCTTGGTTCCTCCAAATCTGGTGTTTATTATCAGAAAAGGAAGCCACTAGTGAGGTGGGAGGTGGAGATTAGAAGGTGCTGGAAGGGTAGAAGACGTTTGCAGTGTGCCGTGCGGGGCCCGAGGCCTAGGTGCCGGTATCCCCGGAGCTGTGGGGCCCGAGTCGCCCCGAGGAGGTTAGGGTCGGCGCGGGTCGCAGGCCGCCGTGGGCACGTGTCCGTGTGTGCGTGTACGTGAGTACACACGTGAGTGTGTGCATGTATGCGTGTGTATGGAGTGCATGTGTGTATTTCTGAATGTGTTCCTGTGTCTGTGTTTATATTGCGTGTAAGAATCAGGCTACCGTAACAGAAGGAAAAACAGGTTTGGAGCCTTGAACACCCGTGAAACAGTTACTTCTCGGTGACCCGCCTTCCTTTGTAGGAACGGATCCCAGACTGATGGGGAGCCGACTAGGACTAGTTAAAAGATCTGGTGTCTTCAAATTAAACAGGAAGGGCAGAGTGGTCATTCACTTAGAAATGTGAACTTTTGTCTAAATGTTTCAAAACTATGTAAACACAAAGTGTTTGGAGCTCAAACTTATTTTTAGCAGCCCCCTGGGACCCTGTGCTAGGATTGTGCTCCAAGCAAAAGGATTTATCTGTGACCATGTGTGGTGTATGTTTTTGTATTAAAACTGATTTTCTTTGGGAAGTGGAAGATTGCAGTCACACCAGTAGTCTAAGTGCTTTCCGATCACGGCTGAGTGTCCTAAACTGAAACTTTGATTCTCTGATTTGCTAGTGGTGGTTTTTCAGCTGTCTTTCACTGGTGAATTGTGGCTTTTAATGACTTCCTTTGAGACGTGGTTGTGGTACCTACATTGGTTTTTAATCTGTCATATCTTTTTTGAGATAGGTACTACCTCTGAGACTGTAGTCTCTTTTTTTAAGTGTGTGTTCAAATCCCACCCTAAAAACATTCTTGCATTTACAACAAAGGGAAAGCAGGGTCCTGTGAAATGTGGTTGTCCCCAGGGAGCTCAGTAGGCTTTGGGGTGCTGCTGCTCAAGGGGGTTCAGTCCCCAGTGGCCAGTTTCACCAGTCAGTCCTCTGCTCCTGTTCCTAAGCACTGCCGCTGTCCGTGGCTGTTAAACCATTCATAGTCAGCTCTTGAAGGGGATTCTTTAGTGTGTAGAGATGCATCGCCTTATAAAAGCAGAAGATGGTGATGATTTTAACGGGGCAGTGAGCTAACACTAGAAAAAAAATGGGCAGTGAGCTAAAGCTAGAAAAAAAATATCTTTGATAAGAGAGACTTTTTGTCAAACCAGAACTACCCCTTGGATGAGGTTCGGGGGCTGATTCCCCTCCCCAGTCCCCCCTTCCTCCCCCCCCTGCTGGTCTGGCATGGGCTCAGAATTGACCAGCTGTGTGACCTTGACCAGAATCCCTTTTCCTGGTGTTTTGGAGTGGATGGCCTTGTGGGCTTGTTTGGGGGTTCCATGAGGTCCCCTGTGAGGTGCCCAGCAGATATGCTGTGAGCTTCCTTTGCTGCCTGGTCTTCTTTGGCTTTCTTTAGAGGAGCACTGAATTTTTTTTTTCTTAATGATTTTGGCTGCAACACAGGGCTTGCAAGATCTTATATCCCCGGCCAGAGATTGAACCCAGGTCCCTGGCCATGAGAATGCCCAGTCCTAACCACTGGACTGCCAGGGAATTCTCTAGGAGCGCTAACTTAAGTAAGGCACGTTGTTAGGGAGTGAAATATTTGTTTCAGAATGTTAGTGTTTTCTAAGTTGATTTTTGAGTATGTAGTTACTTGGAGTTGGCATTTTTCTTGTTCATCTGTGGGAAATTGGAGAGATCTGCCTGACCCTTGATAATGAGGTTATAGTGAGTAACTTTGGGGCTCTTGCTTCCATGTTTCAGAAACGGTCATGGTGTCTAGTTTTACCTGGACAAACTAAGTTCAATCACATTCATTTAACTTTCTGTTCCTTTGCTGATGTCCAGTATATGCCTGACATTGATGCAAAACTCACATGAAATCTACCATGTAAGCCTTTGCCTTCTTAGTATCTCTTAAGTCTGACATTTAGGGCAGTCCTGAAAAAGCAGCCTTGGTTAAATCTCTGTTTACATTTCTTTTTTAAGATGTTGTGTTTTGTTTTGAGCTCTCTGAGTTTAGAGACTTTGTGTCTTTTAGAGATAATGATGATGGTTGTTTTTTATTCTTTATCCTGTTTAAAGAGAGACTTCTAGTAATTAAATTTTCTGATATAGTGGTTATTTCCAATTGCTTCTCCAAAGTCTCACTGTGTTATTTTAAAATCTTCTTTCTCCAAGGACTTGCATAAGAAGTTTAAAAGTGTGAAGAATGTAAACTAGACATTTTAACTTTCAGAAAGGAAGGTGTTCATAGAAAACCTGGAGGGAGAGTAGGGTGGCTTCATGGTGCCCAGTAGCTGATGGCACTATGGGTGTGTAGTACAAACTGGTGATGGTAGCTAGTTTCCACTTGACACTGCCTCAGTCTTTCATTTTATTTAATTATAAAGTCATAGTTTTGGAAAGTGTTTACATTTATCCTTTGCTATCTTTTCTCTGTATAAGTGATAAGGTGCTGTGGTATGTGCTTATTTTTTTAAATAATAGCTTTATTGAGATTTAATCCCTATATTGTGAAATTCACCCCTCGAAGGTGTGTGATGCAATGTTTTTTCGTATATTCATAGAGTTGTGTAACCATCCCGGCTGTCTTGATTCCAGAACATTTTTATCACCCCTAAAAGAAGCCTGTGCCGATTTGTGTCACTTCCCCTCCCCCTTCCCCCAGTCCTGAGAACTGTACTGCGTTCTGTCCGTGGGTTTGCCTGTTGTGGGCACTGGATGTCAGCGGGGTTACGGTGTGTGGTCTCTGTGGCTGACTGCCTTCCCCCAGTGCACTGCTCTCGAGGGTCGCTCGTGTTGGATGGGGCCTGTGTCAGCACTTCTCTCCTTTTAGGTTGAGTGCTTTCCGTTGTGTGGGTGGATATGCCCTCTTCTGTTTATCCATCCATCAGTTGGTGGACAGGTGGATTGTTTCCGGTGCTTGTTTCTAGACTCTTTTTGCTTCGTGGCTAGTAGACTCTTGTCTTAATCCCTTACACCTAACACTCACCTGGTCATCTTTGGAGTGTCACCAACATCTGGCCGCTGACTCTCAAGACTGGAGTCCACCTGGCGGATGGCTGTGTAGCGTGCAGCGCTGTGCCCTGCAGGTTTTCCTCTGGAAGACCCTGGGCTTCCAGAGGAGCTGCGCTGAAAGGTGGCAGAGGCCACTCTGCTCTTGGGGCTGATGGTCAGCTCCAGGGGCACGCTGTGAGCCCCTCCTGCCCTTGTGTCCGGAATCCTTGGGTCAGGAGCTTCACGGACCTACTGTGAGAGGGTGCGGAAACTGTTTTTAAAGTGCTTAGCGCAGGAGTGTGGTGGCTGGTGGTGGTCTTCTGGCCGTGTGCCCTAGTCAAGGTCTGGAGCCCTCCGCTGTGGGATGAGCACCAGGGAGGCTCGGGGTCCACACAGGCGCGGTGAACACATCTGCTAACAATCCCTCGCCCAAGGCGAGCAAGAGCTGACTTTGTCTCATTGATTTTCCAAAAGTTTTTGGAAATCATTGCAGTTCCGAAGGGAGATACTGGGTAGTTTGTCATGTGAGCTAGAAGTGGCTTCCTCTGGTCTCTCCTTTAATCCTAAACTAATCCTAAACCCTGGCCTGTTGGAGCTGGGAGTCGTCTGAAACCACAAGAAGGGACTTTGCTTGGAGCCGCTGTGCTTCCTGCTCAGGTTAAAGGAAGCACTGTGCCTGGGAGGCCACTGCGGCTCCGCGGTCACGCTTGTTCCGGGCAGCCCATGTCCAAGGCCACCCGTCAAGGCCACTCCCAGCAAGTCTGACTTCCTTCAGTGCACTGCGGGAGAGGGTGTCCTGAGACAGATTGATTGGATTTTATTTATTTTTTTTTGGCCAGCTTTTGTAGGTCCCAAAGACGGTCCTCTTTTTATAGTGAAGTACATGGTACAGGAATTGAGACCTCCTGGGGTGCGGTTTTAACTGCTTTCGTGCTGCTGGTGTGTTCATTACAGATGAAAGCCCCTCACCTCTCCTGTAGCTGTCGCCCCGCTGTACGATGGCTCAGACTATGTGACACTTGAATTACTGTCCTTTGCCCTCAGGTTAAATTCAGGCCACTTACCTTGACATGAGCTAGTTTACATGTGCGTCGTTCAACTCAACAAACGTTTGCATTTCTATTCCACACGTGTTCTGGAGTATAGTTGTGGAAGCTGGAAGTTTCCTATCCTGTTAGGACATGATGAGCAATGGGGTGGCATCACTGATGCAACTTAGAACGTTAGTGTAGATAAACATCAACATTAGCCTTATTTCTGCAGTTTTTGAAGTTCATTATTTTTATTTAGTCTTTATTTTACCCATTTTCTCCTCAGTCCTGTACACTTTATTTCCCTTCTTTTGGATTGAAGACATTTTGGATGAATGTATTTTCCCAACAAATTCATGTGCGCATTTTACAACTTCAGAAGAAGTGAGGAGAAGGGACCTGAGCTGGTCCAGCTTCTGTTTGTTGGCAGAATTGGTGACTGTTAATAAATAAAATAAAAAGAAAATTTTTATTACATCTAGGAAAAGCAGTTTCTACTTAAGTGTCCTTTTTCCTTGCCTTTGATGGGTTAAATTTTAGAAGAGATCCCTTGAATATCTTTTTTTTTTTTTTTTTTTTTTGAGAAACCCCCATTCAGAATACTACTTCTCTCTAGTTTAAGTAAGAACTGTTGCTGCAGGTTCACTATTATTGATAGTCTACAAATTATCGATGGGTTTCTGGTTTTTTACTTTTACCCTTGACGTACATGGTTTAGAAATTAGTTTCTACAGGAGAGCTTCATGCAGTCTCCCTAGCTGTTTTGTACGCGCCTCACTCTGTGTAGTAGCCTCTCTGTTTTACAGCTGCCCTGTAAGACCCAAACGTTACAGAAACACTTCTGTCAAAGTCAAAAGCAGTTATTGAGAAGTGATAAAATATTGATTAGTTTTGAAGCAGCTTGTTTTATTCTGGGTCAGAAGGCCTGGAGTCATTTCGAGTGAAGAGAAGACAGAGGCAGGACAGACCCTCTCTCCAGTAATCGCCGCCCTGGCGGCTCTTGCTGGTGCAGAATGTCACGTGTAGGAGGCAAGGCTGGTGGCGGGACCGCGGACGTGCCTGTGAGGGGTCAGGGCTTGGGGTGGATGTTGTGCTGGTTTGTAGAAAAATCACCAGCCCTCAGAAAGTCTTCCCTGTCCCCGTCCTATCCTTAATTGCTCCTTTCAGGGACAGAGCTTTCCTTTCTGTCCCAGGAAGCCCTCTGCCTCTGTCCTGGTCACATCTTTCTGTTTCCTCGGGGACACTGTTGGGTCACGTGCTGCACTCTGCCACTTCCTGTCCTCCCCACCTCCCCACGCCAACCTTTGACCTCCGCTGTTTTCCCACTTGGCACATCAGCACTTTGCTGGAGGCAGCAGAACCCTTCCTTGCACTTGAACCCTCGGCCATCCACCGTGGTCTCATTCCTCTGTGGCCTCTGTTCCTCTGTGGCCAGGTCTTGCTTTCCAGGGGGCGCCCATTTTTAACAGTCTGGTGTGAAATCTTCCAAGGTTCTAATGCCTATCTAAAAATATACTTATGTATTCTTTGAAAACATCATGTATACATAGTTCAGTACAAGTGGATCTCTCATCTGCGCCGTCTTCATGAGTGTGACTGAGCATGCACGCACACACACGTGCACACACACCCCCAGTGATACAGGACACAGCAGCCTCCTTGGAATCAGTACTACTGCTCTGGGCCTGACTGTCAGCTATTCCTCAGCCTCCTGTAACCTGGCTTCTGCCCCCAGCCTCTTCAAGGAAAACAGTTTTAATTAAAGAGTAGCCAGTAATCTTTTAAATTAAAAATATTTTAATAATGAGAGGTAAAAATAAATGGAAAAGCTACAAAAGAATATTCAATGCACCATCCCCTTCTCCTTACTCCCCTGTCCCCCATGCACTTGGGGAAGGACACACAGAACATTTCAAGCTTCTGTTCCCTTACCTGAGTGTAGATACTTTTTATTTCACATTTTTAAAACAGGTTTATTTTTACCCAGGAACCCATGCAGTTCTGTTCCCCTCTTTGTTTCTTGTGGAACCGTCAAGAAAAACTCTGTATTTATCGATAGATGACCCGTGCCTTAGCGTGCGCACAGGTCTGTCCATCGCCTGTGCCTCTTGGCGTCTTTCTTTCTTTTTTATTATTATTTTTTTCATTTTTTATTTTTTTTGGCATCTTTGTTGATGAGCATCGTGCTGCCTGCAGAGCTGCTGCCCTGGGTCTCTGATGATGGGCTCTGTTCCCCCCTCACTACTACAGATCATGCTGTCACTTCCCTGTCCTGTGCATGCCACCTGCGTGCGGCAGACAGCACGTGTGGCCCTTAATGTGTGGTAAGCGTGTCTGCAGAAGAGAAGCCTGGACGTGGGGTTGGTTGTGGGTCACATGGTCTGTGCTCCTGTAATTACTGGGGTGTTGCCGAGTTCGTTTGTGGGATCCCCACAGAATGTGAGGAGGCGAGGAATACCACTCAGTGTGGGGGCACACGTTCAGGTGATCCATTTTATTTATTTTTGTTGAGCTCTGTATATCCTTTGCCCCCTCTCTGTTGGGTTATTGATCTTGTCTTTATTCTTTTTTAGGAGCTCTGTAAGTTTCAAGGAAGTTGTCCTTTTGACTCCAGTGAAAGTTTCAGGAATTTATTTTCCAGGTTTGGTTTTTTTTCCAAAAGACTCTGCCATGCAGTTTAGGTTTTCCTTTTTAACGTTGTCGTTGTCAGTCTCGCCTGGCTTCAGGGTGCTGTGTCGTGATTAGAAATGCAGTGTGCATTGTGCACATCACTGTACACGTGCGTAGATTGTGCTCACATGAACGTAATGCATTGTGCACAGCCACCATTCCCTGTGGTGTGCTTATACAGAACTCGTGTGGTTTCTCATTTTGCATTTAACCAATCCATCTGGAATTTATTTGGTCTAAGGTACAAAGCTAGTTTTATATTTTCCAGATGACAGCCTAGCTGTCCCAGTGCCATTTGTTGAATAACGCACCCTCCTCTCAGATTTGAAATGTGGCGTATTTCCGGTATGTTTCAGTTTACTTCTGGACTGTCTGTTGGGTCTCACTGATGTCTCTAGCCTGATGACCTGTGATTTGCCAGATTCACCCTTTATCGTTCTCATCTCGTTTGTTCCGTGGGCTCTCTGCACTGTAAAATTCTCTGGGGGATGGTGTTTTGTTTTGTTTTTTAAACAACTGTGGCTGCTGAGACGCTCAGTTAAAGGGTCTGGGTGGGGCTTGGTTGGAGCTCCCTGGGAGCCCCACCCCACCTTATTCTCTGACAGCCCTCCCCCACCCCCCACCCCAAACTTCCTCCACTTGTTTGAGTCTTAGTTTCTGTTTCTCCTGCTTGCCTGCCCTTTTGATGATGGTATTCCTCGGACTTCTCTCTGCCTCTCTCTCTTGTTACTTGATGGTCTGCCCTCTCTCTTATTCCCCCAACTCTGTAACCAGCTGTGACTGAGCTGTGGCCGGATGCTCCAGGGAGCTCTGGGTGTCCAGAGGCGAGGTCCTGTCTTCTGTCTCTGACCGCTGAGCACATCCGACCCGCCGGCCAGGATCCCACACCGTTGGCAAGTCTGCCTGCTTTCTCATCTCCACAGAGTCATTGATTTCCACCGACGCTGCGACACGGCAGCCGGGTTGTGCTCTTCGTGTCTTTCGGTCTGTCACTCGCTCCCCCTGTCCCCACCTCTCCCTGACACACTTGGTATGATGGTTACATATGCGGGACACTTCTTTGCAACTGGATTTGGGTAATTTATGAGGGAATCAGGGCACAGATCACAGTAGTCTTCTGGGAATAAGCACAGCCCTAGCCACAGGCAGCTCCACTTCATCCCGAGTCAGGAAGCAGGCGAGTGATGTCCTCCTTTTAGAATTAACTGCTGTCCTTAAGTCCACAAGAGACAACTTTAGAGCTTCTCTCCCTTGTTTTGTGATTAAATTTAAAAACAGAAACTTTGGTGCCTTATCTCTTTTTAGAAATAACAGTGACATGTTCGGGTGCTGCCCTTAAGTGGGCTCTGGTCTAGGATCCCCGACCTGGGTCTAGTGTGTGATGGTGCCCCGCTGACCGCAGCCCCCAGGCGTCGCAGCAGTGGCCCCAGGAAGCTGTCCGTAGGGCTGGTGCTCTCTGGCCTGAGCTCCTAGCGTGGCGCGCGGCGTGCCAGCGCGGCACCTGCCCTTGGCCTGGCTGTGTGTCTTCAGCTCTGTCTGTAGTCAGTTCCTCGTGTTCACGCACCCCCTTTTCCCCTGACCCCCCCAGATGCTCTTCTCTCAGAGTGGGCCTCTGGCCCCACTTCCTGGCTCACACAGTCTATAAAGCAGCCTTCTTTGGCTCCTTCTGCCCTAGCCCTTACCATACTGTGTTGTAATAGGTTTCTTCACATTTTCATTCCCAAACTTTGATTATTGGAGGCAGAGACTGTGTCATCGTCTTTCAGTCCCAGAGGCTAGCGGTCCCTGCCTCCTGGTAGGGGGGCTGTGTCCTGAGTAGTGGAGGGACATGCCGGGGGTTTTCGAAAGGCCACTCGAGTGAAAACATTGTCTTCCTCAGTGCTTTTCTTTCCCGTGGGCCTATTAGTAACATCCAACGGCTATTTCTCTTATGTGCTATATAGATGCAGAGTCTAGTGAATTTTAACTTTTGTATCCTGCTGTTTTATTTTTCAAAAGCTGGTGTGCAAAAGCTTCTGTTGGGAGAAACTCTCTGAACTTGATGGTTTGGCTTTATATATACCTTAACAAAACCAATAGAGAAGGCAATGGCACCCCACTCCAGTACTCTTGCCTGGAAAATCCCATGGATGGAGGAGCTTGGAAGGCTGCAGCCCGTGGGGTCGCTGAGGGTTGGACACGACTGAGCGACTTCACTTTCACTTTCCACTTTCATGCATGGGAGAAGGAAATGGCAACCCACTCCAGTGTTCTTGCCTGGAGAATCCCAGGGACGGGGGAGCCTGGTGGGCTGCCGTCTATGGGGTCGCACAGAGCCGGACACGACTGAAGCGACTTAGCAGCAGCAGTAGCAGTAACAAAACCAAGTTGACGGACAAGTACACTGAGAGCTGGGAGCAGAGGGTGTATTCTTCCAGTGCTCTGATGGGCTTGTCACCTGTAGAACTACGCGCGTGGGTCAGGTTGTCTCAGAGAGGAGTCTGTAGCTCTGAAAGTAAGACTGTCTGCTTGTATTCCTTTAATATTTGCAAAGTTGTAACTCGTGGTAAGCCTAGGTATTTTAGTGTACTGTAGAACGGCAGGAAACCAACGGCTGTTAGCGCCCTAGTTGTTAGTTTATATTCGTTATACTTTAAACACTGATGTGGAATTCATTATGAGAAGGGAGCATTGTAGCATCATTTCTGATTATTTAGGACTTTTACATAAGAACCTCAATAGAATTACTAGAAAGAAATTGTATCCTCAGTTTTCTTACTGATTCACAGTGAATCTAATTAAAACATGTATTATGTAGGAACTACTTCTAGAAATATTATAGTCTAGACTAGAAAAAAAAAATAACTGAAAAGGAAAGAGAATTAATTTGTGGGGAAGAAAAACAGCTCCTCCTCCCATCACATTTGGGTATTTTAATAAAAATTAAAAGCTTGGGGATAATGGTAACAACCTATCGCTATAACAGAGTTAATTAAGTGAATGAGATACTTTGATGTGGGTTGTTGGGCCATGTGGGACAATGTATGGTGAAAATAACCTACAGGGGACGCCCCATCTGCGTCTTGGGCTGTGACCCCGCTGGACACAGCGCTCCCTGGGCCCTGCTTCCCCGGGGAGGACTGCACTTCTCCTATCACCAGCTTCCCCACCTCTGTTCCTGTGTGCTAACTTTGCAGGTGGGAATTTTCTGAAAACGCTTGTTTGTGTGGGTCTTTTCCTTGACTAGTTATGAAGCGCATGAGCCATGTGCTGTTAATACTTGTACTGGAGGGGCTGGGTTACCAATCACAGTGATTTTTTTCCTTTCAGAATAGGCGTCTGCTCACAGGGCTCCTACCCAGACACATCCCCGGGGCCTGCTTCACTGGTGCTTCTGAACCTTTGATGTGTCCTCACGTCCTCTTTTCCAGCTGGGGGTCCAGCTCACCCCCAGCGTCTGTGGGCGCCTGTTCTGCCCGTCGCCGATGCCCCCGTGTTCTGGGCTGATCCTGTGTCGTGGCTCACGCCCCGGGGCGTCGTGCAGCACCCCTGGGAACGCGCGCTGCTCTGGATGCTCGTGTCAGGTGCTGGAGCGTTACGTCAAGAGCCAAAGCGGGCAGTAGAGCCCACCTCACTTATTATGACTAAACACTGAGCCAGGCTCTCAAAGAGTACCCAAGATTGATGCGTCCTTCTGGCCAGGATGTGCACGATACCAGTGTTAGGCATACTGTGCCCTTCTTGTCAGAAGTGTTGAGGGTGAAAATAGCCTGCGGCGGATACCCTGTCTGTGTCTTTGGCTGTGATGTTCTGGAAAGAAACTACTGGAATGGACCTTGCACACCGAGGGGAGCAGCTTCCACCAGGACATCAGTCACGTGACTTAGGTTTTTCCTGAAGGGGGAGGGCTATCTTCCTGAACATAGTATTTTACATTTCAGAGTCGCTTTTGGAGTTTATAGAGATGGGGGTTTGTTCCCACCTGGCTGTGCCTTTTGATATTAATTAATTGATATTAATTAAATGCCTTGTGCATTTAATAACATTTCTGTGTGACCCCTTGCATCACTGTGTTCCTCACCACTAACATTGTGCCTTTCTCTCCAAAGCACTGTTTTGAATACTCCCCAGCCCCACCTTAAATTTCCTGCCTATTACCTGCTCAGTTCCAGGAGAATACACCTGACCTGTTAGGTTGTTTAAAATAAAGCTCTCAGTGAGAGCTGGTAGTGCACTGTTCAGACGAAGCCTTGCCTGCTCTGCACCCCGGCCATGTTGCCAGCCTGGACCGTGGTGGCTTCCTGCGAGGTGACAGGCTCCAGGCGCTCCCCCAGTGCCCTGCCTTACCGCCGGACTCTGGTTTAATCGCAAGCTGTGGGTGGCCTGGAGACGAAGTTCTGAGCTTCCTGGGGCACACGGTGGGGCTAGGTGTGCCGTGGGGCTGTACCTCCCAGGGCTGCTTGTGAAGAACTTGGCTCTAGAATTGCTTTGCTAGAACTCATCTAGTTACGTACTTGGTATCTCGTGCTGAGATTTTTGAGCAGTAATCATTTTTTTCTCCCATCTCTTCTCTCTTTTTAATGAGCAGAGCTCTAGGGTAGGGAATATTAAAAGGAATGTTTTTATGTGGAAAACGGTTTTTGGTTAGCTCTGGCTTTCACTTGTCCTAAGTCAGCAAATAGCTTTCACTATTAAACTATCTATTTTCTTGTTCTGGTTTTTTAGAGACACGTAATCACTGCTTTAGTAAAATGCTTACAAATCACTTTTCGTTCTGATTTTATGTGTTTTTTCCCTTTGACTTACAAGTATCAACATTCAGCACGTTGTTCTTCCCACTATAGAGGCGGCACTTGGAGGACAAGTTGGAAATCAGGGACTCTGTCGGTAGATGCTGGAGTTGAGGGTCTGTTCCTGCTCCTGGAAGCCCCTCCCGCAGGTGTTTGCTTGGCTGGCTCCTCTCCCGCCAGGCTTCAGCTCCACCAGCCTGCCCCCAGTGGCGGGGTTTCCTGTTGGGGCTTCTCAGCACCTCTGACAGCTCCGTGGCAGCACTGGCCGGCCAGGAGACAGGGCGGCCACTGGGCTGAGCGGCTGCCGTTGTTTAGAAGTTGCTTCTGTTTGACCTTTTCATGTTGTTTGCATCTTGTAGAAACGTGCTCTCATTTACACTTGGTATCTTTAGCTTTCTTCCTAACCCTAATAGTGATTATTCCTTTTTAAAAAATTAGAAAACAAAAAATATATTTTACTTACTCAGATAAAAAATACTATTAAAATTATGGCATATTTTCTTCTTTTTCCAATGCCTATAATGTATGTGTCTATACAATTTCTATATTACACATTCACATACCTAAATGTGAGTGTTCCCCATGCCTTTCATTTTCTGAAGTTGTTTTTTAAAGGCTGCATAATATTTAATCATATGGATGTACATTTACGTATTTACATATTAACCTTGCTGGATATTTTTTTTTCTCCTTTTGGTCACACTGCATGTCTTGTGGAATCTCAGTTCCCTGACCAGAGATCAAACCCATGCCCTCAGTGGTGAAAGCTTGGAGTCCCACCCACTGCACCACCAGGGACTTGCCTGTTTTTCTTCTTTTGAAGCTTAGATGAACCTTCTTGCACACAAATCCTTGTATCACTGGTTATCTTTTTAGGACAGCTTCCTCCCAGTGCATGAGTGGGCCCAGGGGTCTAGAGGCAGTGAAGTTTGTTACAGACACACGGCTGCAGTGATTTGCACTTGCTGGCTGGGGACGAGGTTGCTCCCCTGTGGCATCACGAGCGCTGACTCATGGGGCATTTGTCTGCCTGTGGTCCAGATAACCAGGTCACCGTCCATGCTGTTGCAGGGTGGCGCTCGCTCGTCATAGAAGAGCTGCCTGTGGGTGGAGTGTCTATTTAGAGGAGAAGGCAGCCCCCAGCTTCCCAAGACGGGGATGCGGAATCCGGGGGCCTGCCTGGACTGCGTCCCTGGGTGAGGTCAGCGGTGCAGCTTTGCATGCTCCTCTCGGGGTGTGGTCGAGCGGCCGCCCGGGGGAGCTTCTCTGCGGGACCCTGTGGGCGTGCGTCCCCTCCAGTGTCCCCGCTGTGCCGTGTGTCAGCACGTGAACCTGTGCGATTGCCTTCCTGCCTGGCCTGCACGTGCCCTGGTTGTCGCCACAACTGCCATTTCACTGAGTCCTGACTGTCTTTGCAGCACGCTACTTCAAAAGCTTTCCATTTAAATCTCACAAAAACCCTGCGAGGTGAGTGCAGTGGAGGAAGCTGAACATGTGCCGGAAAGAGGTCTTGGCCTTGGTGGCTCGGTCGGCAGGGCCACGGCTGCAGAGCCCGAGCTGTGTATGAGACACGGTTGAGGGGTCCCTGGCTGAGGGCGCAGCCAGGACAGAGGCCTCCAGTGTATCCTGACCATCTTCCTGCCCCGGAGGCCCAGTGGATGGAGCAGACGGCCATGGGAGATGTCAGGAGCCAGACCCCGTGGGTCGTAGGAGGGGCGGCTGGGAAGGTGGAAAAGGAGCTGACTGGCCCAGAGGGTGTCAGTCGGCGGGCACTGGCAGGAAGCAGGACTGTGAGCCTAATGGAAAACATCCGTCAGGGCTGCGCTGGGCTGGCGGCCGGACCGCGTCTTCCCAGAGCCTCACGGCAGCAGCAGAAGCGACCCCGGCACCAAGCAGGGCTCCATTCTGAGTCCGTCAGGCTGCTGACGGCTCTGCTTGTGAGCGTGAGTCAGACAGCGCTCGGTTGAGCTGTGTGGGTCACATGGGGCAAATTAGCTTCACCAAAAATAACCCCAAAAAACAGCATTTCTGGGAAGCACAAGTGAAGACAGCTTTCAGTGTAAACAAAGGACCAGGACAAAGATAGAGGCTGGGTTGAAAGAAGTGAACTTTTGGAAAACTAGGAAAAAATGCTTTAAAAGTGCCAAGGAAAATAAATGTTTTTTTTTTTTTTTTCCTTGTTTTAGTTTTCTTTCCTGTATTTATGTAGGATGCAGTGCATCCATCCTGCTGGGTAACTCCAGGGTTCCATGTGCAGTCAGGGCTGAGAACCAGAGTCATTTCCGCGCCCCTGCCCTCCGCCCCAGGCTTTACTGGCTGAGTTCTCTGCCTCAGTGTTCACCAGAGTGGCTGAGGGCACTGCGGTCCATTTTTGCAGCCCCCTCCCCAAAGGCTGTGAGTCTGGAGGGTGGCGTCCGTCCTGGCCGGTTGGGCTGTTGCAGGCTGGGCAGGGGTGTGTGTGTGTCTGCTCCACACGGAGAGGTTCCTCACAGGCCAGCAGGGCCTGCGCTTCCACTAGCTGTTGCTGAGACCCTCAGTCTTCCTCGCCTTAGGACCAGGACTTAGAATTACCCGCCAGGGCAGCTGAGAGATCGAGGGGGTTCCTGGGGGTCAGGCCAGATGTGGGAACTTGGCTGCCGTTGTGTTTAGGGTATTGGAAATGTCAGCCTCCCAAAATACTGTTTGTTATTTAAAATCTTGCTCTTTGAGTAATTTTGTTGTGGCTCAGTCGCTAAGTCATGTCTGACTCTTTGCAACCCCATGGACTGCATGCAGCACGCCAGACTCCACTATACCCTGGAGTTTGCTCAGATTCATATCCATTGTGTTGTACTTGTCAGTGCTTTTACCTTATTTAATAAAGAAGTTCATCTCTGGAATATTCTGGTCATCGGATGATAAAAGAAAACTTTGCTCCACCTAAAGGAAATAATGCAAATTAAACTACAAATATAAATAATTGGAAAATACAGCATTTCGGTAAATGTTACCAAATGAATGGACTTTTTTGGTGGAGTGCTGGAGGGGGAGGGTTTTCTTCCTTGAGTTCCGTAAACTTGCAGATTAGCCAGACCTGCGGAGTTACTAAGCTTGTGTGGGGACTCGCGTGTGGGGAGGGGACACCTGCACAGCTGGGGCCTTCCTGGGCCAGAGACTGGCCTCTGGGAGCAGGCAGGGTCGTGCCTGCAGCAGCCTCCCTGAGCTCTGTCTGCGGGGGGCTGGGTGTCCCGTCTACCGAGGTGGCTGGTGCGTTCTGCAGACCTCCACCTGCCCCAGGCCCTCCGCCTCTGCCGGGTGTCCCGGCCAGGCCTCCCGAGGTAGCTGGTGCGTTCTGCCAACCTCCGCCTGCCCCAGACCCTCTGCCTCTGCCGGGTGCCCCGGCCAGGCCTGCACACAGCAGGGTCTGTGCCGCCGCCCACCCGCTAGCCAGGTAACAAGGTGAGCTGAGGACAGCGGCAGCCAGAGAGCTTCCTGTGTGCATCTCGTGCCCGCTTCGGGTCCAGGTTGGGACCGGAAGTCATGCCCCTTTCCCAGACCTTCTCTTTGGCTGTGTATGTAGCACTGTGTTTCTCCATCTTTTAAAACTTGATGCTTTTGGTAAACTTTAAAATCGTAACTTTTCTCTACTCTCCTTTTAAATTGTGAGTAGGAAGACATTAAAGCATTGGTCATTATTATTCCCCTAAATCCTAAAAGTAATAAATACATTCGGCTATAAAAATTTTCAAATACTGGTTGTCATTAGGGGAAAAAAGTAAAGGTGCTGCCCCTCCCTCCCCCCCTCCCAAGGACCCCCCCTCCCCTCCCCTCCCCTCCTGAGGTCACTGTAGAGTCCAAGGTGGCCTTCTGGGGTCCTGGCTGGCTGTAAGCCTAAGACGAGGGAGTGGAGATGGGGCAGCCCTCCTGGCTCCTGTCGGGAACTTGGTGTAGGCTGAACCCCAAGGCCAGCATAGACTGGGGGGCTGTGGGCGGTGGTCCTTTTTTTTCCTGGCTCTCTATCAGTAGCTGTTCAAGGCATTTTCAGTGTTTCACTGTTACAGTGAGTGTGCCCCCCACCCCCCACCCCACCCCCCGCCCCGCACACACATCGTGCTCACCTGTGAGTACTTTGTATGACAAATGCCCAGAGATGGGATTGTAACGTATTTCTAGAATATGCTTTTTAAAAATGCACCCCCAAATAGATCCAGGTCTATCCTGTTGTCTCCTGTTTTTATTAGAGCATTTTATTATTTTTTCAAGATTTATAGGACAGTGTTAAGTCCTG
This sequence comes from Bubalus kerabau, assembly GCF_029407905.1. Classification (NCBI taxonomy): domain Eukaryota; kingdom Metazoa; phylum Chordata; class Mammalia; order Artiodactyla; family Bovidae; genus Bubalus; species Bubalus kerabau. The sequence goes on along the minus strand of NC_073640.1, from coordinate 16,153,505 downwards.
CTTTGTAATTGATAGGAAATTGTGATTTGAAGAACTGAAAAATCAGGTTATGCCTCAGATAGGATTTGTGACGGCTTAGTTAACAGTTTCTACCCAGCGAGTGAACTGCTGGCACAAGACATTAGTCCCCATGTTTGCTCAAACTGGGGTGGCTTTACATTTCAGTGGTGAGTGGTGAATTGCTCAAAGTTTTGTCTTCCGCCTGAAGTGCTCACACTAGCAATGACTGTTTTACAGAAAAATTGGAAGCTGCAGTAAGCATAAGTGACTTTCAGATAAAAATGAAAATCCTTACACATGAACTAAATTTAGGAAGAAAATAAGATGATGGCGACTTTGTCCCCACAGGTCACGCCCAGGACGGAGCCCCCCGTCAGCAACGTGGGCAACAGCTTGGAGAACGCCCTGCACACATCCACACATTCCACTGAGGGGTCGCTGCCCAAGAGGCCTGGAGGGAAACTGTCCAGAGGTGAGCCGGGGCTGCTGGGAGGACGGGGTGTGGGGAGGAGCTGAGGGTCGTGGCGTTTGGCTGGATGTGTCCAGGTGGTTTGAAAACGCCAGTCTTAGATGTATAATTTTTTCTGAATTCTGCAAGTTCTACACGGATGTGTCTGGACTGTGGAAGTCTCAGGTCTTGATGTTCATCAAGGGGAAGTCAGTGGCCGTTGTCGTGCCGCGTCCCGCGCCGGCACCCCTGCATTAGAGCAGCGCTTTGTGCAGTGACGTGCTGTTGTCTCTGCACTGACGTGGTCGCCGCCAGCCCCACGCGGGCCCGCGGGACAGAGGGCCTGAACTTGTCTTATTTCATCACACTGCAGTTGCGCTGGCTCCGCGTGGACAAGGCGCTCTCCTCCCACAGGGGAGGCTGGTCTCCCTGGTTCTCGTGGACAAGGCGCTCTCCTCCCACAGGGGAGGCTGGTCTCCCTGGTTCTCGTGGACAAGGCACTCTCCTCCCACAGGGGAGGCTGGTCTCCCTGGTTCTCGTGGACAAGGCGCTCTCCCTCCCACAGGGGCAGGCTGGTCTCCCTGGTTCTCGTGGACAAGGCGCTCTCCTCCCACAGGGGAGGCTGGTCTCCCTGGTTCTCGTGGACAAGGCGCTCTCCTCCCACAGGGGAGGCTGGTCTCCCTGGTTCTCGTGGACAAGGCGCTCTCCTCCCACAGGGGAGGCTGGTCTCCCTGGCTCTCGTGGACAAGGCGCTCTCCTCCCACAGGGGAGGCTGGTCTCCCTGGCTCTCGTGGACAAGGCGCTCTCCTCCCACAGGGGAGGCTGGTCTCCCTGGCTCTCGTGGACAAGGCGCTCTCCTCCCACAGGGGCAGGCTGGTCTCCCTGGTTCTCGTGGACAAGGCGCTCTCCCTCCCACAGGGGGAGGCTGGTCTCCCTGGTTCTCGTGGACAAGGCGCTCTCCTCCCACAGGGGCAGGCTGGTCTCCCTGGTTCTCGTGGACAAGGCGCTCTCCTCCCACAGGGGCAGGCTGGTCTCCCTGGTTCTCGTGGACAAGGCGCTCTCCTCCCACAGGGGCAGGCTGGTCTCCCTGGTTCTCGTGGACAAGGCGCTCTCCTCCCACAGGGGAGGCTGGTCTCCCTGGTTCTCGTGGACAAGGCGCTCTCCTCCCACAGGGGCAGGCTGGTCTCCCTGGTTCTCGTGGACAAGGCGCTCTCCTCCCACAGTGGAGGCTGGTCTCCCTGGTTCTCGTGGACAAGGCGCTCTCCTCCCACAGGGGAGGCTGGTCTCCCTGGTTCTCGTGGACAAGGCACTCTCCTCCCACAGGGGCAGGCTGGTCTCCCTGGTTCTCGTGGACAAGGCGCTCTCCTCCCACAGGGGAGGCTGGTCTCCCTGGTTCTCGTGGACAAGGCGCTCTCCTCCCACAGGGGCAGGCTGGTCTCCCTGGTTCTCGTGGACAAGGCGCTCTCCTTCCATAGGGGAGGCTGGTCTCCCTGGTTCTCGTGGACAAGGCGGTCTCCTCCCACAGGGGCAGGCTGGTCTCCCTGGTTCTCGTGGACAAGGCGGTCTCCTCCCACAGGGGCAGGCTGGTCTCCCTGGCTCTCGTGGACAAGGCGCTCTCCTCCCACAGGGGCAGGCTGGTCTCCCTGGTTCTCGTGGACAAGGCGCTCTCCCTCCCACAGGGGCAGGCTGGTCTCCCTGGTTCTCGGCTGTCTGGCTTTGTGCGGCCACAGAGGACCGTGTCATGCCGGTGGCCCCCTGGCCAGTGGCCCCCTGGCCAGTGGTGTGGGCCCGTGGGGGGCTCACAGGGACAGGATGGGGCGCAGCCCGCAGGGCCCCCAGCTGCTCTCGCCTCCCGGTTTGGAGCTGCGCGAGGATGCCGGTGGTGCCGAGTCCTCACACCTGCGGGCCTGGACGGCTGCCCTCCTCACGGCCCTGGGAGCAGCAGTCAGCTCGTTTCCTGGATTCTGCTGGAGGCTCAGTCGTCCTGAAGGCAGCAGGGCCTCTGTTCCTGGGTGGGTCGTTGTCACTCACTGAGCAGAGGGTCTTCCTTCATCGTGTTGTTAAGGGGGAGGTGCCTCCTGGTGGGTGTTGCTTCCTCTGTCCCCAGTCCGTCCAAGTGGAGCCTGTATCTTGTACCCTTGCAGTCCTAAGGGGGGAGGGCCACTTCTTCACCATTATGGTTTTCTCCTGTCGGCACAATTATCAAGACCCTTTGTTCCTGTGTTTTAATGTAAGTGCTGGTTGAACAGCAGTGTCTGTGTCTTGCTGGGATGCCTGGTGCAGGAAGGCAGGACTGTGGTAGGACCGGACCTGACTGCTCTCAGACATCATGACCCTTAGAAGATGCAGTAAGCCAGACCTTGCTGATTATCCTCAGCGGTCTCCATTCAGTGGTCACAGGTAACCGTAGTTCCTCTACCGTGAAGCTGACCCAGCAGGTAACTGGTCATTGGTTATTGTTTGTGCTTTCCCCAGTGCCCTGCTACTGCTCTTCGGAAAGTCTGAAGCCACTATCAGCGTTACTAGTTTTCTTGTTGTCTTTTCTGTACCCCACTTCAGTTTTGGATTGTCTGTGTTTTTTAAAAGTCTTCAGAGACATAGTTCAACTTATAAAGAGGTCAGACTTTTGTGTTTCTTCAGATTACAGCTCGGGACAGCAGTAAGGACGGTCTGAAGCCCTGACTAGTCTTAGAAGGTGGTCCTAGCTTGTTACATACTCTAACCTGCCTGACCTTCCTAGGACCCTGTGGGACTCAGGTATAATAGCCTGGTTCATTGTAACTGCAGTCCCCATTTCAGACAGGAGAACTGAGTTGTGGTTAAGCAGCATTCCTAAGAGAAGCTGGGATTCCAACTCTGAGATCCCAACACTTGGTTAAACAGAAGAGACTAGAAAAGGAAAGTCATGCACTCATTAGGCGAAAGAAAGCCTTACCTCTTTCTCTGTACTGTTGACTGAAGGTTTCAGGTACAGATTTCCTTGGGAAGCCGCCTGGGAGTTCACAGGAGCCTGCCAGGTGATGCCGCAGCTCCACGGAGCAAGCTGGTGCTTGTTCTGTTCAGGGATTAAATAACGGTGCCCAAGGTCATGCAGCTGACGTGTCACAGTTCACACAGCTGGAGACTGCGGAGCCCCTGGTCTCCCCCTGCCCTGATGCATGGGTCCTGGGCCAGCCCGCCTGCCCTGGCCTTCTGTCCCCCGTCTCCGCCACCACTTTAGTTTCCTCCCAACACAGGTGCTGTCACCGCTGGGCCTTGACTGTGTGTGGCTCTGCTCAGCGGGCCCTTCCCTTCGCTTTTAAAGTCTTGCCCCGCCTGCTGCTGTGGGCTGAGGCACTCGTGCACCAGTCATGGCGCTGCAGGGCCTCGTGCGTATGAAGGCGGAACAAACGCTGGCCTTAATACACATAACAAATGTAAATAAGTGAATTCCTCCCGTCCCTAAGTTCAAGTGCTGTATTGCTAACCATCCAGATGGAATATGCATTCATTTCCTAATTTTCTACTTCAGACGTCTCTTTTATCAGCTTTGTGTTTTCTGGATCATGTTCAACTTTTGTTTATATCTTTCTGGAGAACTAACAAATCAAATTAATGCAGGGGAGCTAGATGATAAAATCAAAGAAAAGTAAATTTATAGAGTTCTTAAATTCATATAACATGATCTAAAAAGATGTAGAAAAGAGGATCAGTTTAATCAGCATAGTAGTGAATGCTCAAATTTTAACAACAGTTAAAAGAAGCAGTGTTTTAAAAAATTATTCCCATTAACACAGACAACTAAATGCTAGATGAAAGTGAGAAAGTAAATTGATATTTAGGAACATTATTTAGCTGAGACTTTTAAGAGTACAGCTTTTAAATTCTTAGATTAAAATTAGATTTCAGTAATAAAATTGTAAAGCTGGAGGCATCTTAACTATTATTCTGGTTCAGTTTCTTTAATTATGAGGACACTGAGTTCTGTTGTATGGAGCTTGAGAGAAGGTGTTGTGCTAGAAAATGATTATTTTTCATATTTTCTCTCACTAATCAGTAAAACCCTTTTTACTATGCTTTCTTTTAGCTTTGGTTTAGTTTTGGGTGTGGCATAAAATTGGTTTCTTGTTATTGACTGTACCGAATTACGCTATTTAACAAAGATACACTGAAATCAAGTAAAACACGTAATTAGCAGGAAACTGACGACAACTCGGTTTTTTCCAGAAGTCTTTAGGGTAGAAAGGGAGGTGTTTCAGAGGAGAGCCTCCTTCTCGGGACATATTAAAGCCATTATCTCTGGGTGTCCTGTTCTCTCGTGCTACGTGGCCCTGAGCGCCGGGGGGTCACGTGGCAGCACTTGGCAGCAAGGGCAGCCCTTAGGCTGTGGGCCTAACAGGCGCTCCCAGGCTGGGGTAGGGAGTGTGTTCCTGGACCTGACGGTGTGGCTGCTGGAGGGGGTCTGTGAGCCCACCGGACCCCACTTGGGCCTTCCAGGGCAGCTGCCTGCACTCTTACCACGGTACATTTTACAGTCTATCCACGCAGCTCGGCCTCCCTGCTTTCTTAGTGGCAGTAGTGCTCTGGTTTTTAATTAGGCATGGATCCAGTTATAAAAATGGGAGTGCAGTGCAATTACACATCTTCCCGAAGGCCATGTGCTCTGACTCGTAAGATTTGAGAGAACCGCTGGTGTACAGCTGGAACAAGAAAAGAAGAAAATTTGAGCCCAGGAAATGCTGAAAGGAAGCAGCACACTGTCACGTGCTGTTTCTGCACGTGGGAGCAGGCTGGCGGCCTCAAGCCAGAGTCCGAAGCTGCGTGCCCTGCCCGAACCCCTTCACCGTCTGGGCCCCGGGGAGGCGCGCTCGTCCTGGGTGCTCTTCCCGCCCAGCCCTGGGTTTAGGGGGTCTTCCCAGTCGGTGCTAATCCTGTCTTGGGCTGTGTTCTCTTCCTCAGGTGATGGTTTGATATCCAGCCCCTCAAACTGACAAGTTTTTTGCTTATACATTTCAGAAAGGAGTGGGGCTTCGCGTGTGACATGACCCAGTCTGCAGGCTCACAAGGGTGGCGGGAGGGGAGGGGGGCCTTGTCTGCCAGTGGGCTTTCAGTGGGCCGTCGGCAAACGTGTGTGCACACAGGTAAACACTAAAACCATGCAACCACACTGCAGAGATGGGACAGGAAAACTAGCCATAACTCCACCACCAGGCACAGTTAACCCTGTCATTTTTGATCATTTATTTTCAGTCTCTCTCTCTTTTACATTTTAAACTATAATCATGTTATACATGTAGTTTATAATATTTCAGGTAACAGGATAAGCACTTGTTCGTGCTTGTATTGTTATAAACATGGTCTTTAATAGTCTCGGAGTTGAGAGTGTCTTATACTTCTTTGAAGCCCAGCTGAACACCCAGCCCGACCCTCGTGTTGGCCACCGTCAGCGCTCTCACCTGCTGCAGAGAATCCACCTGGCCCCACCCCCTGTCCCCAGCGGGCCGTCCTCCACCCTCAGGGCCCTGTGTGGCCACAGGTGTCGCTTCCAGGGCAGGCGGCATCAAGAGAAGACAGCAGGTCTTGTCCGTGTGTTTGGTCCAGAGGCGTCCTGGCAAAATCGGGGCTGGTGATGCAGACAGAGCACAGCGTCTGGTGGGCTGGGGGCTCCAAAGAGGTCTTGCTAACATCTCAGACCTCTGGTCCGAAATGCCTCTTTGATTTGAAAACAGCTGAGTAACATTCATCTGCTTTTCACATTTTCCTGTCCAGATATGAGTCACTTCCCGCCTTCAGTCCAGTTAGGGTTTTTTTTCTGCTTTTTTTTCACAAATCCTAATATTCAGCCCTGGGACTTGTAGCTACACGTTGGTATTCTGTGGCCCAGGAAAACGCCAAATAGGTTTTTCTGTGTTCGTTGACTTTGTATATTCTATTGTCTAAAGAAGTGAAGGGTCTGGATTAGAGTGAGGTCACTGTGGGTAAGTTTTTAAAAATAGTGATTGGGAGAGTGTAAGAACTGTTTATTTGCTGACAGTCTGCCTGGGGAAGTCAGACGGGAGCAGTGGGCAGTTTCACTGAGCGAGCTCGGGCAGTGCACAGCTGCTAAACGTGGTGTTTTCTTTGTTTTGCCAGAAAGGAAACAAACGTTCTTGTTTTTTTTAAACAGTAATTCCTTCCTGTGAGATGCTATTTTAAGTTTAAAATACTCTAAACCAAATGGGTTTTTGTGTCTCCCACGATCCGTATCAACTCTGATACAACTTTATAAACTTACAGAGGCTCAAAAATTCAGGCAGCGGTTTGTGAAGGCAAGGACTCTGGTCAGTGCTGGCCACCTTGTGCCCAGCCCCGGAGTACAGCCCAACACACAGTAGGCGCTTCATAACGAGTTGGTGAATGAACAAGTTGTTGGTTTAGGGCAGGGATCGGCATGTTGTTTTCTGCGAAGATCCAGATGGTTGGTGTTTCTGGATCGGGGAGGAGGTGTGTGGAGCCTGGCACCACTGCTGGGCTCTGCTGTCGGAGGGGAGAGAGCGCCTTTGGCGGTACGTCAGCCCACAGTGTGGCTCTGCACCCTGGAGACGGTCACACCAATGGCCGAGGGCTGCCTGTGGCCCACCCGCCCCTGACTTTATAGCACCACCCAGTAGAACTCCCTGTGATGACTAGGGTTCTGGGTCTGCTCAGTGTGGCAGCTACTGGCCATGTGTGGCTGCCGAGTGCTTAAAATGTGGTTAGTGCGACTGAGGAATGAGATTTTTAATTTTATTCAATTGTAATTAATACCAAAGTAAGTGGTCCCATGGGGTCAGTGGCTGCAATAGTGGGAAGGTCAGGGTTAGAACCTTTCCGAAGCCTGGTGCCCAGAGTTGCTCGTTCTCTGGGCACTTAGACATATTATGGGAGGAGAGAGTTCTGCGGCCAAAAAAAAAAAATTGGGGAAATGTGGTTAATAAAAGTAGATTTACTTGTCACAGGACTTTTCAGAGCCTTTAATATGATCACGTACATGGGCAGTCTACGAAAAGGAGTTTCTTAGATTTTCCCTCCAAACTTTTGACCACGAAGCTTTCTGGGGGTTGGCCCTGAACGTCTTCCAGAGTGGTGTTTGCTGGAGAAAACTCAGGATGTGTGGCCGACCAGGAGATCGGGCGTCTGCAGAAAGTGTAACATGATAGTTTTGTGAGTTACACTGAGTGTGTCAGATTAGACAGGTGTTGAGGATCTGCAGACATGTCCATAGTACACAGCCAAGCGACCTCCAGGAATACGGGTGAAAAGTCAGGAAGGTGTGTATGCTGTTCACGCAGGAAAGCCTCCCTCATTCACTGGGGTCTTTCCGGAAGAGCTGGATTGTCTGACTGCTGCACCTGCCAGAAGTTCATAAGCTTGAAGAAGCAAGCAGTTAAATGAGCATTTGAGATGCATTCGTGTTTGAATCAGAAACAGGACATACATACCAAGTGTGATTTTGAAGTTTGGAAACTAGATCATGTTTATTAAGTGCTGTTTTATTTTCAAAAATATTTGTGCTCGAATATTTGCATCTTACAAACTTAATTTGCATCTTAAAACTTAAGTGCTTACAAGCTTAATTGTATAATTTTCTTTCTGAGGAGAGAAAAAAAAGCACCCATGGGAGTGACAGGGGAGGCATGAGGAGGGGATCACTTTGGGGCTGTCTAACGCGACTGTCTTCTCCTGTCCTGTCCACCTGTGCAGCCGTGGCCCCTGCTCTGTAGGGGCGGCGCTAGGGGTCTGCAGCGCCTGCCCCACAGCTGCGGTCGTCGCGCCTGCAGCCTGGCCCCGTCCCAGAAGGAGACGGAAGACGCTGACGAAGGCTCTGGGCAGCTACGTCTCTAAACAACCAGAGTGGGAGGTGTTGATCTTTAGTCTTTTAGGGATGAGAACAGAGCATAACTAACCTTCAGTTACAGTAATCATCCGTGCCCTCTAGCAGGCAAATAAACGTATGTTCTTTTCAAGTACCGATCCCTTTTTTTAAAATTTGTTTTTATATTTTCCCTGTATTTTCTGTCTCAAGATCAACTTTGCCCTCATTCTGAGCTCAGCCTCCAGCTTCCCTCATTCCTGACGAGCTCCCCGCGGAGGAGATGGTGCCGGGTGCTGGGAGCTTTCCTGTGAAAGCCGCTAAGATATCAATCGATGCAAACTAATCATGTATACTTCAAGCTTTTATTTCGTTTTTATAATTCTGTTTGTTGTTTTTTTGTTTTGTTTACTTTCACAGTGACTGTTGAAAAGATAGACCTGAAGGGATTATCACACAAAAAAAATGAAAGAAATGTTGAATGTTCCTTTGAGGTAAGATACTAAGTTTTTTTTCCCCTTTTCTCCCCTAAGGGATAGGAAGGGAATATTTACCATAAAGCAATACTTTTATTTATCTAAATAAAAGACGGGTCTTTTTGCAAAGCTCTGTGCCAGTGCTGTGGGAGATAGAAGTGGGGACTGGGCCCTGCGGGTGGCCGGTCCCCAAGATGCGCTTGTTGGGGCTACTTGCTCTCCATCGAGGGGGAGGGTCTGGGCTTGGGTGCAGCTTGGAACTCACGGTCCACTTGTGTCCCTGTTAGCTGTGTGACCAAGGACAGTGCTGAACCTGTCTGCATCCCAGCACCTCCATTCAGTCAGAGGCTGGAATCTGGGGGAGTCAGTGCCTGCAGAGATGAGCCGTGTCCCTCTGCACCTCCCGGATGACAGAAACTCCTTGGTGGGTTTGGGGGGAACGCGCTCTGGACTGACATACTCGGCTTCTGGTAGTTGGTCACCTAATTTGGCTACAGTGGAGAATTGTGAAAATTGAGGCGTACTGTTTATCAGGCCCTTTGAACCCCACTCACAGCCAGTCTGCTCAAACTGGGTTTGGATTCAGCCCCAATCCTCAGCCTCTCTGTAAAGCAGTGAGCTTGGGCAGGGTGGACCCTCGGCCTCTCTCCAAACGAGGGGCTTGTGACCACGATGGGGGCAGCAGGCTGGCAGACAGGGACACCCCGAGTCTTCTGGAGGTCCAGTGGACAGTTCCAGAAGGCTCCTTGGAGACCTGTCTCAGCTCTGAGCTTACTGTCCTGTGTGGTTATTGTTGAGTTTAGGAAGTTTCTACACAGATGCATAAGCTGAATGAAGTGTTTTAGCGTTTAAAGAAAAGCTCTGGTTATCTGAAAGCTTACTTCCCCTGATGAGATAACTGATAAGCACACTCCTGTGTTTAGGACGGTGATAAGCCTTCACCAGCCAGCAGTTCAGCTAGGTTTTTTGGGGGGTGGGGTTACTAACCTGATGTGCCCTCAGGGATTTACAGCCCCAACTGTATTTTTTGGATGGTAATTTGAGATATAAGGAAAGATAAAATGAACATTTAAAAACACACAACTCCCTTATTTATGAAGCACGCTGCTCGTTGGTGCAGCTTCAGCCGTGTGGGTGCTCTGGGCAGTGAGTTGCCCTCTCCTGCTTGTGACTAAGTTAAGTGGCTGCCTGTGGGCTGTGAATGTGTAATATGCATGACCTTTGGTTTGCGCATCCCATCACGCTAGAAAGATGAGGCGCCTTATGGTTGCCTAGCTTCCAGGGTTTAACCACAGTCTCTGGCTGGCTGTGGTCAGAGCTGCAGTTCTGTAGAGAGGAAGGACCATGGACCCTGTGGGAACATCTCTGCACACACCTGTAAACTTACAGATTCTCTGTCATCTCACACAACAGTCTGCAAAAGTCAGTCCCAGGAGCATTTTTCTGTTCTAGAAATCAACATGATGGTGCTAAAATTTGCATGGAGAAAATTCCCGGGTAGTCCAGTGGTTAGGACTTGGTACTTTCACTGCCGTGGCCCGCGCTCAGTCCCTGGTTGAAGAGCTACGATACTGCATACTGGTGGTGCAGCCTGCGTAAATAAGTGAATGAATAACAAATAGCATGTATATGGAAGAAACTACAGAGCAGTCAAAGCAGTTTTGAAATGAACAAATTGAAAGACTCACTACCTGACCTCAGCACTGGTGTTGAAGTGCAGGGGCCCTGACACCGAGATGCTGAGAGGGGCAGGGGCCACCCCTGGGGCCAGAGCTGCTCTCACATGTACATGGTCAGTTGATTGTTTGGAAGACTTTGGGAGAATATCACTGGTGTTTTTAAAGATGAAACATTTTTAAAATATTCTAAGCGACTTTTTTTATACTTCTGATGAGACAGGTATCATATACCATTAAAATTCATCCATTTTATAAAATCATCCATTTTAAGTGTTTGGTGTTGAGACCTCCCTGGTCATCCAGTGGCTAAGGCATCTGCGCTCCCAGTACAGGGGTCCAGGGTTCGATCCCTGGTCAGGGAAGTAGATCCCCCGTGGCACAACTAAGGCCCAGTGGAGCCAAATAAATTTTTTTTAAAATAGAAAAAAAAAAAATTCAGTGTTTTTACAATTTATTCAGAATTTAGTAACCATTACCACAATTTAATTTTAGTATTTATATCACCCCAAGAAGCCCCATGCCTGTTAGCAGTCATTGCCCTCTTCTCCTCCCTAAGTCTCAGGCAGCACTAATCCACTTTCTGTCTCTGGGTTTGGCTGTGCTGTGTATTTCTCATGAGTGCAATCATACAATATGTAATCTCTTGTGATTGGTTTCTTTCACGCAAATAATGTTTCTGTGGCTCATCTGTGTTGTATCTTGTATGGGTACTTCCCTTTTGATGGCTGAGTGAGTCTCCACTGTGTGGATGGACATGTTCTGTTTGCCTGCTCAGCCGCTGGCTGGTACACTTCTGGGTGGTTCCCACTTTTTGCCTCTTATGGGTAATGCTGCTGTGAACATTGGTGTACAGGTTTGCGTGTGGACAGATGCTTTCGTTTCTCTTGGATATACGCCTAGGACTGGAATTACCGGGCCTTTTGGATTACAGATACTTTCTTCCGCTGTGTGGGAATTTATTTCATGTTCTTGATACTGTCCTTTGACACACAGACGTTTTGACTTTCGAAGAAGTCCAATTTACGTACTTTTTCTTTCGTTACTCATGCTTTTTGTATTTAAGAAATCTTTGTCTAAGCCAAGGTAATAAGGAGTCATTCTTGAGTTTTCTGATAAGAGTTTTATTGTTGTGGAATTACCTGGCAGTCCAGTGGTTAAGTCTCCACGTTCCCAAAGCAGGGTGCGTGGGTTTGACCCCTGGTTGGGGAGCTAAGGTGCTGCATGCTGCTCAGTGTAGCCAACAAAAGCAAACAAGGGAACCGTGGCCCTCCGAAGGACAGAGGCTGCTTGGGCGCCATCCGTCAGGCTTGAGGTCCCTCCCTGCCCCGAGTGCTCTGTGTGTTCTGGGTCAGGCAGCGCTCTGATGAGGCCAGAGCAGCTCAGGCTCCCACTGCCTGCGGCTCCGCTTGGGGTTGCCCTGGGCTGGGCTTGGGGTCGGCGGTGGTGACTGCTCCGTCTTGCAGGCCAGGCCTCCTCTGCTTTGGGCTAAGGCCCTGGATGCCATACCACCCTGGTCAGTGATTATTGACAAAGGTATAAAGGCAGTTCAGTGAAGAAAAAGGTTGGTCTTTTCAACAAACGGTTCTGGAGCAGGCAGCCATATGCAAAGAAAAAAGAATCTTGATCAAACCTCACCTCTTGTATAGAAGTTAACTCAAAACTAATTTTGGACCTAAGCATAAAACATAAACTATAGAACTTCTAGAAGAAAGCACAGAAAAAAGATTTGTGACTTAACAGGCAAGTATTTCTTAGGTAGGATACCAAAACATGACCCACAGAAGAGAAAATGAACGAATTAGGCTTCATCAGAATTTAAAACTTGCTCTTTGAAAGGCTCTGTGGAGAAAATTGAAAGACAAGCCACAGAACTAGGAGAAACATATTTGTAAATTACGTGTGTGTTTGAGGATTTGTATTCAAACTATAAAAAGAACTCTCAAGAACTCAATCATGAGAAAATAACCCAATAAAAAATGCACAGACATTTTACCAAGAAAGATGTGTGGAGGGCAGAGAGCACACGTGAACAGATGTGCAGCGTCATTAGCCGTTAGGAAGAGACCGGTTAAACCCACCACGAGCTCATGCTGCCTGCCCATCAGAACGGCTGAGGTCCGCAGGACTGACCACACCAACTGCTGGCAGGTATGTGGAAGGACTGTCCTGGGAGCATAAAATGGTGAAACTACTTGGGGAGACTGTTTGGCAGTTTTTTAAAAAGTTAAACATGCTCCTAAAATATGACTCATCAGCCCCACTTCTAGGTCAGTACCCAAAGGAAATGAAAGTATGTGTTCATACAAAGGTTTGTCTACGAATGTCTGTAACAGCTTTGTTTGTAAGGCCCCAAATACCCATCACGGGAGACTGGGCATACACTGTGCTGTGACCACACGGTGGGCTGTTGGGCGTGGAGGAGCGGGTTACTGATGCAGTATAGACAGAGAGAACTCCATAATTACGCGTGTGAAGGAAGCCAGGGAAGAAAGTATGCTCATTCCGGGTTTATTTAGATAAATTTAGAAAATGCGAAATAATCTGCAGTGACAGAAAGCAGATCGGTAGCTTGCTGGGGAGGGGTGATGGCCATGTCCATTACATTGACCAGAAGGATGGTTTTGTGGGTGCATGTGTGCGTCCAAACTGGTCAGAGTGTGCGTTTTAAATATGTGCATTTCAGTGTCAGTTATACTTCAGTAAAACACTTTTAAAAGTTACCTGAGGATTAATTTTTGTCCACAAAGCCCTAAATAATTAGGATAAATTGTCCTTTAAATAGGTTGTCTTTTGAACTTGGAAATGAATGTCTATTGTACTATGGCCAGAACAGTAAAAACCTTTATTAGGAGTGTCTGCCATACCACGGGGCGGTATGCCCTCTGTTGCTTACAGTGTAGGAAGACTCAGGAAGCAGTTTTTTCTGGAAGCTTTCACTTATTAAGGGAAAAGTCAGCGACACTTCCCGTGCCCCCCTCCCCCTGCCGCCTGTTTTCTCAGCCTTCTTTATCTCTAGTTTTAATTTTTATGTGTCATTGTTTTCCAGGATGCAAATGAAAGGTTATTTTTTTTATAGGAAGATGTAAGTAACAAATAGACTACAAGTAGGAGTTTGAGTTTCCTGTTCTTTTTTTTCCATGGAGTTGGTTTTGTTTTTGCTGAAGTTGTAATTGCTAGTTACTAGTTACTGTGGAAATCAAATCCAGGAAGCAGATGACAGAATCTTTTAAAATACAAAATGATTTTGTATCCATGTAGAAATGTCCACATTTACCAGCTTCCCCAAACTCACTGTCGAATAACTAAAACTTTTTTTAAAGTATATTTTTCTTTACTTATGCATGAAGGACAGGGTGGGAAAAAACCCCAGAAGATGACCCAAACACTTGAAATGCCTAGCAGACGGGAGAGTTGTATTGACTTAAGAGGAACTGCGGAGCAGTACCAATAAAAACCCCGTTCCTCTCACGCCCGTCTCTGTTGAGAACCCAGTTGCTGTTGTTTAGTCGCTCAGTTGTGTCTGACTCTTTGCAACCCCACGGACTGTAGCCCACCAGGCTCCTCTGTCCATGGGGTTTCCCAGGCAAGATACTGGAGTGGGTTGACAGTACATTTATTTTAGTGCTGTGTTTTTTCTTTAAAAGTTTGCTTTTCCATCTTGAAACAGTCTTCACTGCCCTGAATGCATCCTCACTGTGAGCTGAGGGTCAGTCTTAACAACTGTTTCTTGCTTAGTTTTTGCTCCCATCAGCTCCATGTGTGCAGAGACTCCAGTGTGCGTGCTCGCGTCACCAGGGGACACACTACACCTCAGTGCTTGTGTGGCAGCCTGGCTGTGTTGGAGACTGTGGCTCCCTGGCTGTGTGGTGGACGCTTAGTGCTTTTCCTTGCCGGTGCTCTGCTCTTCTGGGGTTAATTGTCTCTCTCTGTTTGTTGCTTGGGAACACGTACTTGGAAAACAGCTTTGCCCCTAAAGTTTTCCCTGGTTGTGTTCAGATGGGTCTGACATTCTGTTGGTTCCCCCTCTGGAGCTGTGGCCCTTCTCCTACCTGGACTCAGGCTGGCACCGCCTCATTGAGGGCCCCCATGTCTTCACCTTGGGGTCCCCTCTTCCCTTCCAGCTCTGGTTCCCTGCTCATGGCTCGCAGATCACCTCTTGTTGCAGGTCCGTTCTGGTTCTTGTAGCTTCTTAGAGAAGGTCCTGGGGAGGCACAGTTCCCGACTTTCACGTTTGGCAGTGTCTTTATCCATCTGCCCTGACACGTGACTGGGAATACAACTCTAGACCAGCCGTCATGTTTCCTTAGGAGCTCGGAAGCACTTCTTACTTCCTATCTTGCAGTGTTGCTATTGAGAAGCATGGCTCTGTTCTACAGTTTCTAGAAGTTTTAGGATCTCTGCTTTGTTCCAGTCACTCGCACATTTCTCAGAGCCACACATGGGTTTAGGTTTCCATCCACTGTGCTGGGACGCATCAGCCCTTTTTGCTTAAGCCCGTTAACTTGGGGACCTTTTCTTGGATCATTCTTTTGATTCCTCTGCCCCATTTTTCTGTTTTATTTTGGAACTCCTGCCCTCTATTTTATTTCTTTTTGCCTCTATTTTCTTTCCCTTTGACTTTTTTGATTTACTGTGTGGAAGAGTCCATCTTCTGTATCTTGAATTGACTTTTTCACCTCTGCTGTCCTGTTTTAAACTTCGAAGAACTCTTGTTCCCTGACAGTTTTTTTTTCATAGCATCCTGTTCTTGGCGATGCTTTCTGCTTGTAGTTCATGGCAAATATTGTTGATAGTTTTAGCATTAAAAAACAGTTCTAAAAGCATGTGGTCTGTGCTGCTTCCAGGCTGCCTTGTCCTTTATGACTGTTCTGCCTGTCCTTGTGTTTGGCTTCAGAGCTCCTCAGAGGCCTGATGGCAGGTCTAGTGGTGCTGGGCACATGAGGGCTGCCCACATGAGGGCTGTGACCTGAGTAGCAGGGCCTCTTCCTAAGCTGCTGCCCCTGGACCAGAGGGTGCTGAGAGCAAGACAAGACAGTGAGTCAGAGGAGTCAGACTCTGAGTGTGAATACTTACCTGTTCTATGCATAGCATGCTTTTTTGTGTATGTTTAAGATATGTTGAAGTCCATCTCTTTAGGTCTCAGTGGCTCTTTGAGTGAGTGCAGGTGATAGGAAGCGACTGTGGCGGCATTTGCTTGGCAGTGTTTTTTCTTGCTGGTACAGGAACCGTGGGTTAGCTTATGACTGATGCTATCCTGGACTCGATGGATCACGTGTCTCTAACTTGTGGCAAGATGCCAAGCTGCTCTCCTGGTCCACACCCCTCTGGGGGCTGGCTGGCCTCTCTTCTGGCTCAGGGCTGGGTCAGGTCAGCCTGTGATTCCTGCAGAGGTGTGTTGCTGAAGTCAGCTGGTTTCCAGTCCTTGCTTTGTATCTGCCCTGGGTGGAAACATCAACTCCTTTTGGAAGTCAAAGAAGATTATATCAGGAGCAGGCAACCTAGAATAGTTGTGCCTCTTTAAATGTAAAATGGTCAGGGAAGCAGATTGTCTGTTTCAGTGTAAAACGGTATGTTTGTGCTGTGCTCACCGTCTGGGTGTTGGGCTCAGTGCTCTGAGTTGAGTTAGGGTGTGTTCGTGCGTGTGACGTGCAGTGTGTTTTGCTTTGAAAACCATAGTGCCAACAGTGCTTGGGTCATGTATCTAAAGCGAGAAAGCTCTCACCTTGAATCATGGCTGCTACTGCTGTTTTACGTGGGGAGCAGCTCACTACACCCAGTCTTGTTTTTAGTGTTGTTAAAAGATTTAATTATTTCAAACAGAAAAAAATGGTGTAGGTATTTTCATTTTAGTGTAGGTAGATTTTGGATGGAGCACAGCACATTCATTAAAAAATGCTAGCACTTGCTGTGATGAGTTCTGGGAGGTGTTGATAATTCAGAGATAAAGGAGAAAGGTTCCTTGCCTTGATCACTTTGTATTTTGTTGGGGCTTGAAAAACACACCCTAGTAATTATTCTGTGCTATGACAGCTCCAGAGTAGAAAGGGACTCGTGTGAATTTCAACAGGGAGGAGAGATGCCAGCCCTGAGTCCAGGCCTGGGAGACCGTCAGCAAACATGCAAGAGGCTGGCGGGTGGTGGACGCTTGAGAGTTGCTTGATTATCTCCAAGCTCTGGTTTCTCTACATCAGGGTGCATGTAATGCTTCCCTTTGGGTGACAGAAGACTCAGTCATTTTATTTCCTGACTTGAAATCCTCCAGGGCTTCTGGACTTTAGGGTGAACATCATGGTTTCATGGTTTAACCTTTCTTGTTCTGGGCCCTGCTTCCCTCCTGTCCCACCTGCTTCCCTCTGTCCTGTCTCGCTCCTTCTGAGTTCAGCTTACGCCTTTCTCAGTGCAGGAGAGCCTCTGACAGGTGTCTGTGCTGACATAGGTGGAAAATAGCACAGACAGTGCGACTTCACTTTGACTTTTCACTTTCATGCACTGGAGAAGGAAATGGCAACCCACTCCAGTATTCTTGCCTGGAGAATCCCAGGGATGGGGGAGCCTGGTGGGCTGCCGTCTATGGAGTCGCACAGAGTCGGACATGACTGAAGCGACTTAGCAGTGCTGGGAAGCCAGCCCCCTGCCCCAAGGAACTCACAGTCTATTTGGGAAGATGGACATTTGTGCCCCCTGTACCAGGCTTTGTAGAACTTCCAGAAAGGCCTTTCTGATGTTCTCTGCTGCGTTCTTCCCCCGCCCCCTGCAGTGGAAGCTGGTCCCTGCTCTCCTGGTCCTAACTGCCCTGACTCGTGTCAGACTCCTGCGGGCCACCAGCACGGCCACAGCCCTGAACGGGAGCTCTCACTGTTGGACAGGCTCACCTCTCATAGTGTCTTGACTCCACGTAGACTGACCTACCTGAGCAGGGGGTTCCCACGTCAGGGGCTGTGCACACAAGCAGTCGGGGTCATCAGGGACTTTATGACGCTTTAAGGGGCAACCTTAGACTCCACACATGAATGACTTAGTGATGTTTGAATAATTGTGCAAAACAGGAAGTTAAGCTTTAATGGACTAGAGTTACGAGAACATCTTTTCTATAACACGCCAAGGGGTATAAACGCACGAGGCTTTTATAAAGTCTCGTCCCACTACCGCCATGTACTGGCTGTGAATCCCTGGAAGAATGTGCTGTGAATTGAGTATGTGGTGTCTGTTTTTAAGGTTGGTTTGTTTATTTGTTTTTAAGGTCTTGTGGTCTGATTCTTCAATCACATCAGTAACCAAATCTTCCTCTGAAGTGACTGAATTTATTTCAAAGGTAAGGTGATTCAAGGGCTCTTATAAAAATTATAGGGTCCCCTTCATCATGGTCAGAAGGCAGCCTGACGCCCATGGACGCTACCTTGAGCCAGGGCAGTGAGTGCAGGGTGGGCATTCCCGCCCTGGTGCGGCGTGTGGTCCACCTCCTTCCGTTGTTGAGAACTGGGCGGGGCAGAAGGACGTGAGTCCGCGGGCGCCAGGGCTGTTTGGCTGATGGCGGTTTGTTGCTCTCCTGCCACAGCTGAGGGAGGGGCGGCACGGGCGGCAGTGGGCGCAGACTCCACCTGCTTCCACCTTTGTGTACATGTACATGTACATGTTGAATATTTCTGTTTGTGTTTATTTTTTCAAATATTAAAAAAATTTGAAAGGCGGCTGCTTGTTTTTAAATTGATTCAACAAATACCATCTCAACAACAAGCTGCACTAATAAATACCTCTTTACCACCATACACACGTGTGCGTGCACACACACCTGCATGTTTAAAGTCGCCCAGCCTGGCCTTTGCCAGGCGGTGAACCACTGTCTTAGCCACAGTTGAGCATCTGAAGTGGCCACCTTTGCCGAGTGGAGCCAGCACGGCTGCAGCGTCTCCAGAGTGCAGCTGGCAGTTTGATTATCAGTTCAGTTCAGTCCAGTCGCTCAGTCGCTCGCTGACTCTTTGCGACCCCATGGACTGCAGCACGCTAGGCCTCCCTGTCCATCACCAACTCCCGGAGTCCACCCAAACCCAGGTCCATTGAGTCGGTGATGCCATCTGACCATCTCGTCCTCTGTCATCCCCTTCTCCTCCTGCCCTCAATCTTTCCCAGCATCAGGGTCTTTTCCAGTGAGTCAGCTCTTTGCATCAGGTGGCCAAAGTATTGGAGCTTCAGCTTCAACATCAGTCCTTCCAATGAACA
Organism: Bubalus kerabau; assembly: GCF_029407905.1. Classification (NCBI taxonomy): domain Eukaryota; kingdom Metazoa; phylum Chordata; class Mammalia; order Artiodactyla; family Bovidae; genus Bubalus; species Bubalus kerabau. The sequence goes on along the minus strand of NC_073640.1, from coordinate 16,134,875 downwards.
CCCAGGACTGATCTCCTTTAGAATGGGCTGGCTGGATCTCCTTGCAGTCCAAGGGACTCGCAAGAGTCTTCTCCAACACCACAGTTCAAAAGCATCAATTCTTCAGCGCTCAGCTTTCTTTATAGTCCAACTCGCACATCCATACATGACCACTGGAAAAACCATAGCGTTGACTGGACGGACCTTTGTTGACAAACTAATGTCTCTGCTTTTTAATATGCTGTCTAGTTTGATTATAAGATGAGGGAAAACATCCCATGGGAGAAAATCGAGTTGAAAAGCTTGGACAGAAGTTGCTTGATCATGCCTCTTTTTTCAGCCTGTCCTGCCCTGAAGAGTGCCACAGGCCTTCTTTCTAGGGCTGTGGGTCCTGCCCCAGGCTCTCCTGCTCCTCTGCACCATGTAGACCACTGAGTTTCCTCTCCTCCAGGCCTCCATACTTGTTTTGTGGAAAAGTGATTCTCTGGACTCCGCTCATGCTGGCAGACCTTGCCGCTCTTGTCTGGGTATTTGCAGCAGCTGACACTCCCCTGGCTTTGGGTCCTTTGCCCTTCCTGGGCTTCTGCCTCACTGTCTTCTTCATCACCTCCTTCGGTATTTCTTCTGCTCCACTCTCTCTTCTCCTGGGCCTTGAGTTACGTGTACTTGACCCTGTTTTCAAGTTGAGGGATGTTTCTCCTCGGCTCTGTTCAGGTTGCTCATGAGCTGAACTCTTCATCTCTGGTACCATGATTTTAGGGGTTTTTGTTCATTTTCAAGTCATCTGATAGCTCTGACATCTGGGTTATTTCTGAGTCTGGTTCTAATGATTATCTTGACAATAGACTCCACCTCTTTTTTATCTTATAATTTTTGATTGAATGTTAGACATCATGTCTAGAAACTAGTCTGGAAATGGAATCCATCAAACCATTAGTGTGGCTTCGGGTTAGTTTTGTCAGGAGCAGAGCTGGGTTTGGGTTCCTCCAGAGAGACCTGCTGGTCCCTGGAGTCTCGAGAGGAGTATGGCATGGTCTTGCCTCACCTGTGGGACAGAGTGGGTCTGCCTGCCCCATTGATTCCACTCCCAGGGAGGGTGCTGGGGATAGATTTATGGTGGGGATGGGGGCTCCCTGTCCTGGTGCAGCCCGCGCTCCAGGCACAGGGTTGGGCCCTTTCTCAGCATCGCTGCCCTTCCCTCCCCAGCAGCTGACCTGGTCCACTCTGTGCTCATGCAGGCTCTTCCACTCAGGAGGGGTTCCTGCCCTTCCTTGGGGCTTGAGGGGTTTTGTTTTGACCTTCCCTGAGAAAAGACCAGTGTCAGGAGGACTTCCTCTTCTTCCTCCTCTCCCAGAGGCAGGAAGGTGTTCTTCCTCATCTCCAGAAACTTGGGGGTTGTGCTTGAGCTCTGAGAGCAGGCGCCATCTCATCCTGGCCTGTGGCCTGTGGGCTTTCTGCTTTGGATGGAGAGCAGTGTCCAGGGGGAGGTATGGGGTTTCCTGCCTGGCCCCCGGGACAGCCGTTGCACCCTGTGCCATCTGCAGAGGCTCCCTGCAGCCTGCCGCCCACAGAAGAGAGCTCAGAAGTGAGGGCACAGTCTCCTTGCCCCGTGCCCGGGCTCCTGGCCGGCTGCTGTCTGACCCTCATTCAGCCTGTGGGGTGTGTTCATCCCTGCCCATCTCCTCTGCCCGCTTGTATGGCAGCCGCCTCTTCCTCGTGTTCTGCAGCTGGACGGCTCATGTGCCGTCTCCTTGGAGGGCAGGTCCCTCTTGGAGTTGGGTCGATGTGGTGGCTTTGCCGCCCAGCTCCCTGTGCTGTGGTGGGCTGTGGCTTCCTGCGTCCCAGTGGATGCAGAAGCCCAGACTCTCACCAGCAGACGCCACCTCCTCGCACCTGCCCAGGTGTTTCTCACGCTGAGGAGTCCTGGTTCTGTTAAGTAGATTGTGCCAGACTTCCTGTGCCTTTTCGTCTCTTTCAGTTGTCTCAGCTGTATCCTGAAGAAAATTTGGAGAAATTCATTCCTTGCTTAGCTGGCCCAGATTCCTTTTATGTAGAGCGAAACCATATGGATCTGGAAGCGGACCTGAGGTAATGCTCCCCCCTGACCTCCATAAGGCCACGGAGAGCAGCCCCCTGCAGCAGCACTGTGTGACTGGTGGACCGACGGCCCTCAGTGGTGTGGGTGGGGCTGGGCCGCCTGGTCACGGAGGGGCTGCCCAGGTGACACGTGGTCTGGGTGGTTCCGGTCTCCTCTCCAGTTACGGAGAATTTGAAGGATCTTAACCTAGGCATGCTTTTGAGGATATACAAGTGAAGGAATTCTGAAGTATATGCCACCATGTACTGTAATTTTGACAGTCTTACGAAATAAAATCTGGTTATCCTTTCTCTTCTGTAGTAGAAAGGATGAAACGAAGACCTAATAAAACATTTCTTGGGTCCAGAGACTCTGGACCCTGAGGGTGTCCTGCATGCTGTCCTGTACACGTTTACAGAGGGAGCCCTGCTGCCAGGGCCCGGGACTGGGCCCGCCGTTGGAGTGCCCCCGGCAGCTGAGACCACAGGCCCCGTGTTGTGGGCCCAGAGAGACTCTGTTCGTACAGTGTAAATGCAGGAAGGGGCTCCAGGAAACCCCCGAATCCTGCCAAGAACTAAACTGAATAAAGCAGGAAGATTAGAGGTTAAGGTGCTTCTGTTTAGTTTTTCTCTGATACAGATGTCTCTTAATTGAAAATTAAAATTTCTCTCCCAGTTACTTTGTGGTAATAATACATTTTAATGCTGATAAAACCACTCTGTTTATTTTTTAGGTATTTGGCTTCGTTACCTTCTCATGTGTTAAAAAATGACCATGTTAAGAAATTTTTCAGCACTTCTTCTCCCACCCAACAGCTTCAAAGTCCAAGTGAGTTTGTAAAATGTAATTCAGTAAAAGTAGAAATATTTTTGTGGTCTGTGAATGAATTATCTTCATTTTAACTTGTAGGTCCTGGCACCCCTTCCCTTTCTAAAGTCGGTACCATGATGGGCGTGTCTGGAAGGTGAGACTTCTCCTGTCAGCCCGCGCGATTCCAGGCAGCCTTGCTACAGGGCTTGCTTCTCACTGTGTGCCAGCACTTGCTTCTGGAGCTAAGGCATTCTTGATCTTAGTCTCGACTAGTAATACTGGATAAGAATTGGATAGAGATAATCTACTTTTTGATTTCTCAAAAAATAGGAAAAAAGGGGTTCTCTGAGCCACTGGAATTAGAATTCCCAAAGACCCTTATTGCAAATGCCAGTTTCTGGGCCCTGTACATTCTCGGAAACCAGAATTTCTGAAAATCTTCATTTTTACAAGGTCTTAGGGAGTGATTAAGCCCGTGAAGGGCCAGAGTTGCTGCTGTCTGGGTTCTCTGCCAGCTGGGGCCCTAAAATGGGCTGACCTCACATGTGGGGTGGGGTGTGCGCGCGCGCGCGCGCACACACACACACACACACACACACACACATACACACGGTCCTACGGACGCTAGTCAGGCAAGGAGATCTCTGGTGTCCCACCTTTCTTGTTCATCCGTCACCTGGAGTGTGTGAGCACATGATAAATCTGTGGGTCTGCAGTTTAGTGTTGAAGGGGCTGGTACAGAGAGAGATGCTTTTGCTCCTTCCAGCATTCTGGAATTTACTTTAAAAAAAAAAATGTTTGGAGTCGATTTTAGTATATGATTGTTAGTATTATTCTGTGATAGAAACAACAGAAAAAAACTAGGCAGCTCAACCAGAAGTCTGGTGGTGACACACATGTGTGTGTACATGTGCTCAGGCGCCGTGTCTGGACAGGTGCATGCACACGTCCGTGTCCACAGACGGTCCCCTGGGGCGGGGGTGTGGTGGCAGAGGCTGCAACTGGAACGCTAGTGGTGGAGTCAGCCACAGATGCAGTCTGGATCGAGGAGCTGGTCTTGAGTGGAGGCCGTGGAGTTTTGAAAACCACCTGTCTGCTGTCCTCGCAGGCCTGTGTGCGGAGTGGCCGGCATCCCGTCCTCTCAGGGCAGCGCCCAGCACCACGTGCAGCACTCCGCCAGCGCGGCCGCCTTGCCCCACTGCTCGCACTCAGGGGGTGCAGGCTCGGCGCTGGCCTACCGGACCCCAATGGACAGCTCGCCCACCATCCTGATGCCGTCCAGCCTGCAGGCCCCGCAGACCCAGGAGCAAAACGGGATTTTAGACTGGCTTCGGAAACTGCGTTTGCACAAGTATTACCCTGTCTTTAAACAGCTCACGATGGAGAAGGTACGTTGGTTACTGGCAGGCAGATAGAATGTGCTTGTTGTCTCGGGTAATCTTTCTTTCTTCGGACCTCGTTCCCAGAGGAACCGAGCTGGGTTTCGGCAGTGTGTGTGTTGTGGAGGTCATGCCACCTGGTCCTTAACACTGCCAGATGCGTGCTCCCCAGGTCCCATGAGCTTGCTGGAGGGGGACGTGGATTTGAATTTGAAGCTGCCTGCAGCTGGAAACAAAAACTGGAACATAAATTGCTTGTGAACAAACAGCTTTTTAAAGGTAGTTTGGGGTCTTCCCAAGTAGATACTTGCTGTATGTGATGTGAAGAGTGTTGTGCCTCCAGCCACCCTGCGGGGGGTAGAAGTAGTAGATTCTGGAGCTTGCATCCCCCTTGCTTAGACGGCCCTCAGTGCAGGCCTTTTTAAAGGACCCCGCATACTTTGACCCGGGTAAATGCTGGCTGATGACCTGGCTTCATTAAGGGCATAATAGCTAAAGGAATAGATGAATTTTGTATCTTTCAAGCAGTCCTACATAGAAACTATTTTTACAGTAGAATTTTGACAAGAAGCATTTTTTTTTTCCATTGTTAAATTCTGAAATTTCTTTCAAGTTTCAATGTCTCTGGTAAATTAGACTGTATGGGATGTTTGAACTCTGAGTGCCCTCTGCTGGATAAAGTGCTGTGGTAGCTTTGGTCTCTGTAAACATTTCCTTTGTCCAAAAACCTGCAATTGAAGAACTAGAAGTCAAGCTTTTACTGCTAATAAAAAACACTTTTTAAGTATATTTTCAGTACTCTCAATTTAGGATTCATAAGTCTTAAAAACAACAGATTTTCCTATCCTTGCTCATGATCAGTTTAAAAAGTTACGGTGTGATGTATGTAGTTGAAAAGGCTAAAATCACAGATCATATTAGGGGCCGTCACGAGAACCACGTCAGATCTTTTTTTAGTGTAAGGGCAGTGGGTTAGGTTTCCACTCAGTGTGGATGGCACGTGCTTTTCTGGATCACTTGCTGCCCAACAGAGTTGCTGGTGTCCCGTGATTCCAAAAACAAGAGCCGCTGAAGAGGACGATGTTCCTCTCTGTGGGAGTCGGGTCCCTGGAGCAGGACACTTCCATGAACTGCATCCCAGTAGCAGTTGAGACCGCAGGACACTGTCCCAGCCACCTGCCCGCACAGCACGCGCCTTCCAGGGCCCCACGCTCACCCGGCTGTGGTCCCGATGCTTGTGCCGAAGGCTCAGGAGACACAGCCCGTGACCCTCAGGTGCAAAGTGGGTGTCTCGTATTTTGGACTCTGGACACCAAGTCACTTAGCAAGTAAATGCTGTAGCGTTTCCCTGTCTTTTATTATCTGGTTAAGTTTTATGGGTTTATGTATCCGAGAGGTTGAATATGTTTATTAAGCTAAACTCCAAGTTCTTTGTTGTCAGAATCCTAATTAATTCTCAGTAACTTTGTAATTTGTTTCTTCTGTGGAAGTTTCTGAGCCTTACGGAAGAAGATCTAAATAAATTTGAATCCCTCACCATGGGAGCAAAGAAAAAACTCAAGACTCAACTGGAGCTGGAGAAGTGAGTGTGAGATTGTTTATGAAATGTGTTCATTTTAGTTTCTAACATGAGGGACAGATGCTAGGACTTGTTACTGCTGGTGGCTTATCAAACCTTAATTAATACTCTTAAAACTCTACAAATATGTCTTTGGTTTGCTAGGAACGACCCTTTAGAGTGAATCTGACAAGTCAGTTATCTTCTACCCTGGGGATTATTTTGATGGAAATCACCCTTCTGTGGAGCATGTGTACTTAAGTAGCATCTGTGAAGCATTGAGAGTTTGTTCAGCAGAACTGAACACTTGGTTGTTGGTGTGCTTTCCTGTCGCACAGGGAGAAGTCAGAGAAACGGTGCCTGAACCCCTCGGCCCCTCCCCCGGTCAGCAGCAGCGGAGTGGCCCGCGTGCCCCCCACCAGCCACGTGGGGCCCGTGCAGACAGTGCGAGGCAGCCATGCTGCAGGTGGGTGGGGCCGGGTGCGCCTGGACCCGGGACCCTTCTGGCGAGGGTCAGACCTCAGGTCACACCACTTGTCCATTTCTGTCTCCTAGTACTTAAAGAGTTACTTTTCATCATTTTAGCTCTTATAGTTTCTGCAGTAGACAAATAGAAGAGACCTTAGGTTTGCAGCTGGAGACAGGTGACTCGCCTGAAGTTGTTTGGGCAAAAGGTTTAGACCCAGGAACTGCTCTGGTGAGAGGGAAAGAACAGGAAATGTGAAAATAGATGCCAGTCTCTCCCCTCCACGTGGGTGCAGAGAGGTGGCCCTAGGCTGCTGCCCTGCATGTCCACCCTGAAGTCCTTGATGCCGGACCACCAGCCTTCTCCCCTTCCCTCTGCCTTCCTCTCCTCAGCGGGTGGTGGAGGACCATGGTAACAGCCCTTCTGCTGTTTTCCTTATGCACCAGAAACATCAAGAGTGACAGGAACCAGGAAGAAAAAACTGTCAGTGCATCTTTTCGGTACTTGTTTAACCGAAAAGGTCTTGTGTCCCTGGGCCTCAGAACACAGAGGTCTCTGTGTTGGTGGAGGGCTGCTTTTGTAGCACCTGGTGGTTGGGGGGTCCTTCTCCTGGTCTGTGGTGTGTGCTTTGGGAGCCAAGGGCATGGCTGTGTGTGCATCTGCTGAGCGTGGGAGCCTCAACCCTGTGTGCATAGGGCCAGGGTAGGACCTGCCTCCTTGGGGCTGATGCGAAGACAAGCGCGACAGGCATGCCTGTGGGTGGGAGAGGAAGGCACAGCCAGCGTCATGTCCTGTGGCTCGAGGACCTCAGTGCCACCTTTGGACTGTCACCTGTCCCTTCTCTGCAGCGCTGCGGGTGGAGGTGGAGCAGGCCCCTCACCAGACGGCCCGGGAAGGCAGCTCCTCCGAGTGCTCCAGCTCCTCGCCCAGCCCGATGGGCGTGCAGGCCCGGGAAGAGAGCTCAGACAGCGCGGAAGAGAACGACAGACGTAAGGATGCCCTTCCTTCCTGCGCGGCTCGCGAGGCGCTGCCCCCGCCCGGCCCAGGCAGGCTGTGCTGACGCTGTTTCCACCTCTAGGTGTGGAGATCCACTTGGAGGGCCCTGACAAGGAGAAGCCCGTGATGCTGCTGAACCACTTCACTTCAAGTTCCGCCCGGCCCACGGCGCAGGTCCTCCCCGTGCAGAACGAGGCAGGCTCCACCCCGTCGGGCCACCACTCGCTGCCCCCACAGATGATGACGGCGGCCTCACACATCGCACCCATCCGGATGCTGAACTCTGTGCACAAGGCGGAAAGGGGGAGCACGGACATGAAGCTCCTCTCGTCCTCTGTGCACTCGCTGCTGTCCCTCGAGGAGCGCAGTAAAGTCTCTGGACCAAGAAGCAGCATCAAAGTGGACAAGAGCTTTGGCAATACCATGATGGATGTGCTCCCCTCGTCCACCCCGCATCAGCCCATGCAGGTCCTCTCCGGACTCGCCGAGAGCAGCTCCGTGTCTCCCACTGTCTCCTTTGGTCCCCGCACCAAAGTCGTCCACGCGTCCGCGCTGGACAGGGTGATGAAGCCGGCGCAGCAGCCGGCCCTGGTGGTGGAAGCCAGCACTGCTGCCGCGGGGACGTCCAGCACCGTCTTCCACGTGGCTCGGCCGCCCATCAAACTCCTGGTGTCTTCATCTGTCCCTGCCGATTCCGCCATCTCTGGGCAAACCTCCTGTTCTAACAATGTGCAAATAAGTGTGCCCCCTGCAATAATAAACCCCCGGACTGCTCTGTACACAGCCAACACCAAAGCTGCCTTCTCTGCGATGAGCAGTGTGCCCGTGGGCCCCCTGCAGGGCAGCTTCTGTGCGAACAGCAACACTGCCGCCTCCAGTAGCCACCCTTCCCCATCCTTCGCAAACATGGCCACCGTGCCCAGCTGCGCGGCCCCCAGCTCCAGCCCCGCGCTCCCCTCGGCCCCTGAAAGCAGCTTCTACAGCAGCAGTGGCGGCGGCGGCGGTGGCGGCTCCCCCGGGAACCTCCCCGCTTCGGCCCAGAACCACCACCACCACCACCACCACCAGCAGCAGCCGGCGCCCCAGCAGCCGGCGCCCGCCCCGCCGCCCGGCTGTGTTGTGTGCACGTCATGCGGCTGCAGTGGGAGCTGCGGCTCGAGCGGCCTGACTGTCAGCTATGCCAGCTACTTCCAGCACCCATTCTCGGGGCCCTCAGTCTTCCCCTTCCCATTCCTGCCCTTCAGCCCCGTGTGCGGCAGCGGCTACATGGGTGCCCAGCAGTATGGCGGCGGCGCCTTCCCAGTCGTGCACTCGCCCTACGGCGGTGGCGTGGGTCCCGAGCCCGTGCTGGGTGGCCAGTCTGCCTTCACTGTCCCGCCTGTGCAGAACTTCATGGGGGCGGCGGGCGTCTACCAGGCCCAGGGCCTGGTGGGCAGTAGCAATGGTTCCAGTCACAAAAAGAGCGGGAGCCTCTCGTGCTACAACTGTGGGGCCACCGGTCACCGCGCTCAGGACTGCAAGCAGCCGTCCATGGACTTCAATCGGCAAGGTAAAGGCTCTCGAGGTGGAGAGACCCAGACAGGAGTGTCCTTTTTATGAAAATAATAATCAACTTCCTTTTTTCTAAAGCAAGCAAGAAGTGATTTTCAAGTGCTCTCTGAGAAGGCACCAAACTCTTGATGGGCTGTGCAGCCCCCAGAGGGCAGCTTTGGTTCAGAGACTGTCTTTATGATTTCCGCCTGCTCCTCACTCCAGGGTGGCTCTCTGGCCGTGGCCCGACGGCTCCGCGGTCTGCTCTTTTGTGCCACGTGACTGGGGAGCAAGCGTGGGTGATTCAGAGCCACCCCCAGTGTTAACTGAGAACCAAGGGCGTGGCGTGTGAGCGCAGGCGCTGCCGATGGGACTCTGTCCCCGCTTGTGTCCCCGGTCCAGCGTGGCGTGGCCGTGGCCGCCGTGTGGCTCCGTGGTGTCCTCGCTCCCTGTGCTGTATCTTCTTTCTCCCCTTCTCCTACTTCCACTCGCTATTTTTTTGTCTCCTTTAGTTAGGTGTGTGTCTGCTGTCGTTACCACACCAGGTTTGTTCTTGCTGTTTTTCTGGGCATGGGGAAAGCTGGACAGTCAGCCACTTGCTTTCTGGAGACTTTTGAGGGGAACTGCACAGACAGCCTGGAGTCGGGTCTGGTGGCAGGTGGGGTGCCTGTGGGCTGTGGCCACCCTCGTTGACAGAGATGGTGCTGTGTCTCCTGAGGCAGCGAACCCAGAGCCCTCTGTGGGGTCGGGCCTCCCTGGCCCTGCCCCAGGGAAGGGGCTGATTCTTGCTGTCTGAGCTCCCAAAGTTTGAGGGAAAGGACTGGGAACTCTGCAGTCTCTGCACCGTTTTGTCTGATTTGATAAACTTTACAAAAGAGTTTGGGGGTGCAGCAGGGGAATTGGGAGTGGTTTAGAAGAGGTGGTTTAGATTTCCAGCACCCAAATCTTGACCAGTGACTCCGGAAATAACTTTGGACAGATCATGGCAGTAATTCTATGGTGATTCAAATTTGATCTCTTTTTTTTTTTTTTTCCCCCTTCTCTAGGTACTTTTAGGTTGAAATATGCCCCTCCAGCAGAAAGTCTGGACTCCACAGATTGATATTTTTCTCTGGCAACAGAACACTATTAAGCCATGGAGACCTAAGGAAAATTAAATACAAAACTGAGAAGTCTAGTTGCTGTTGAGCTTAATATTTTTAATCCAAAGGTGCTTTACTTTACTAGACTGGATAGAAAACCTAGCGTAGGAATGCATCAAACTCAGTTTTATTGCCAAAATCCTAGACGGGAGCTTGATGTCAGGACTGGCCTAGTGGGTATCTCCACTGTGGGTGAAAACTGGCCACCTCCACCCTTGGTCGCAATGCAGAGACCTGCCGTCTCCTGAAGAGCATTGCCGTAAATGGTCCTTCTAGGCTCACACGTAATTCCAGGGCAGCTACGTGAGGTTGGAATCGAGAACTGAAGGTCGGAGTTCTCCAAGTGGAGTTCTACCAGTCGGACTCTTGACACCCCTGGTGAGGGAAAATGTCGCCTTTGTTTTGTTCTGTTTGTTCTGTTTCGTTCTTAACAGTGGTTAGGCACTAATCTCTGGGCTTTTTAAGGATTGCACTACAGAAGAATGTAAACTGATGTCAATCTCTGCAGTTCTGGGAGACAGACTCCCTGAGACCAGTCAGTGCAAGACACTCAGAGACTCCGTCTTTAGAGTCGGCACCAGCAGGCTACATGACTTAGTACACAACAGAGGTGTTAGTGTTCCTTCCCTCCTTAAAAGCACTTGTAGCAGTTTTCAGGTTTTTATTTTTTCCTGCAAATACATTTAAACTACATTATTAAACAGAAATAGTTACTTGCAACAACTTAATTTCTAAAAGGGTCCAAGTCCCAGAGAATCCCTAGCTGTCAAAGCTTTGAGGACACCTTCCTTCCCAGCCCTTCAGAGCTTTGAGTCCTGTCGTCTTCCCCATGAAGGAACCCTGGCAGACGCGATAGCAGCACGGCCTCGTGAGCGGCACTGACGGGAGGCTGCGTATCCTTAGCCAAGTTTGCAAGTTATTTTATCTCCCATGGACTTCCCAAGGACCCCAAGGCTCACTGCTAACGGATTCACACTTGAGACAGACCTTTCAACATAATACAGTCCTACAATCTCTGAGCAAACGACTGAAATTTTCTCCTGTCAACTTCTTTTGTATTAGGCTCTGTATCAATAGTTAATTCCATTTAAAAATTACTGGAAAACTACGATAGAAAGTGGTTAAGACTCTGAAAGAGACTCCACCGACAGGACAGAGCTACAAGACCTGCAGAAGCCTAGTTTTATCAAGGTGGGAAATACAGCCCACCACGCAGCTCTCAATTTTACCCCATGCAATGAGAGCTTTTGTTGTGAAAGTTAGGGACTTAAAGCTTCATGGCTAAAGGGAATTTTGTGCTTCAGTAATACTGTTTTAAATGCTATAGCCTTCAATGTTAAAATACTGATTGGTAAGGCCTTGCCCAGGGATTTTCCAGTTGAATATTTAAAAGAGAAAATAATAATACTCAGACCATTCTTAAAATGGGACAATCAGCCTCATGCAAAATTGGTGTAAATCAAGAGTACCCTAGAATTTGAGGCATTGTGTTGTAAGGCTTCAAATTTTTCAGATCAGTTTCCTGGCTTCTTGGAAACTAAAGCAGAAAGTTGTTACTTTTTTTAATGAAAGGCTTTTAGTAGAGTTTTTTAGAGTTTTATTTTAGTAGTTTTGTTTCTATGCAATGCAGAATTGACAGACCTCTGTATTCTCTCTCCTTGGCACAGTGTTACCTACAGTTTTGAAGTAATGATGATGCTTACAACAGCTTTTTGGGGGAATGTTACATTGATCTCTTAAATTATAAACACTACAAAATGTCAAAATTGTGAGAACTGACACAACTTTGCCTTAAAGAGTACTAGACTGGAACTTGTCATATTATGTTTAAGGAAGACTTGGAGTGTTCATTGATGTTTACGATTTTAATATTTCTGAAGGCCGTTACAGTGGCCTGGATATGTGCTGAAAGCCAAACTTTTAAAATTTTTTGGTTTTTTTTTAAACAAAGAACTATTTTAAATAAATTCTATTTCAACACAGTGAAACTGTTGAAAACTGTCTCATAACAAAAGAGAAAAATCATATTTAGGTTTTTTTTTTGTTTTAGTCGTCAGTATCGGGGAATGAAAGTGTCTGTTGTTACCCTTATAACTGTTTTGATAAATATTAGAGGTTAGCGTCAAATACAACAAAAAATCAGAACAAACTTCAACTTAAAGTATGACATTCAAATTAAGAGAAATAGGTTCAGACATTGTGTGGCTGTGTTCCAGTCATGAGAAGTCTCAGAGAAACTGCTAGCTGTCTTTGAAAATGCGTGTGTGGCCACTCAGAGTTGCTAACGGTAAAACGTGGACACGGGACACACAGGCACAAAGCATTCAGCTGCCAAACCGTGAGACCTCTTCTCGAGTGAGTGGGTCCCATACTTGGGAATATTTGCTAGCAGTATTGTCTGTGATGAAATCTCTCTCCAGAAGCAACCACAGTCAGTGAGCCTAAAGAGCACTTGGCATTGCCTCAGAGGATGTCCTCATCAGCTAGAAACAGATCAGGCTGGCCCTTTGAATCAGTTACTGAAGTTGTGCGCTCAGTTTCTAAATGCTGTGGCCCCAGCCACTGTGCTCTGTGTGGTCTGTCATATCTTAAAAGTTTCTATCCCCAAGAATGGGGAAAGTGGAATGTACAGATTGAAGTAGATACGTTGGGATAAAACACTAATTTTTTTTGTTTTGTTTTTTTTAAAGCAGAACACTCGATTTTCTACCTTATTTTCTAATTTTTATTTTATGATATTGAAAATTGGAAAGTGTATAAATGTTAAAAACTTCTAATTGCTAAAGAGCACTGAGAAAATGGGAGCTAGCACTTAGAATAATAAAGACAAAACTATTTTCTTGAAAGCAGGTATGTGATTGGATGTTTTTAAAAAAAACCAGCATCATTTATAATCTCCAAAAGATTACACGAGTTCAGCTTGTTAATATAGTAGTCAGTAGGTTCAGTATTTTAATTTACCAATTTAGAATTCTAGGTCCTTTATCGCAAGAAGTCCCACAGTTAGTTTATACTGCACGCTGTGTGGAGGTGCAGAGCGGGTAGTAACTTTGCCTACTGTTACACGGCTGTCACGCGTTCCCGTCTGAGCACAGGCTGACCGAGGCTTGCATCTGTCCACTCACTCCAGTGTTGCTAGTGAGCACTTTCCTGAGCAGGACTTGGGTCGCACCCTCCTCGCTCCCTGTCACTGTCACTCTTCCTGCTTCCGTGGTGGCTTACTAGATGCCTTGCTAGATCTACACGCTGATAACTGATGGCGTTACATGTCCAAGAGTCTTAAAGGTTGTAAGGGAAACCGTGACCCTGCTCAGCTCGACCACCCATCCAGTGGATGGGCCCGTGGACCCTGAGTGAGGTGGCCGTCCTTTCCAAAGTGCAGAGATGACTCCCAAAGAATGAGGCAGGTGACATTTACATCCATGGGTTCTGAAGAGGCTCAATTAAAAGTCCTGAGGTTCTGAATCAAAGTGAGTATCTTTAATCAACACTTGCAAACTATGTACTGTGCTGGTTGAGGCCAAAGGTCAATGTTACTACACTGTTACTGGAGGGAGGGGAGCGCCGGCCAGTCCATCCCGGTGCTGTGAGGAGCCCCTCATGCGTACAGTTCTTAGATGCACAAAGACAGGCTTTGGTACTGAAACTGAAGACCTCGTGTACTCAAGAATCTTCACAGCTTCTATTGGACATATTTCTTTTTAGGAATGAAGGAAAATTATCCCATTTTTGAGCCATTCTTTTATGTCAATTCTACAAAATTGCATGTAACTTTATAAATATTTTTAAAAGATATAGTTTTGTAAATATTTAATATTCTGCTAATTTGATTTTGAATTGTAAATGTCAAGTATTCTGTTTTTGGGGTTTTTATGTTTTATTATACTTTGTTAAAAAGGAAAAATTGTACATTTTTAGAATGTTTTTATGAGTAAATTTAATGTACTGAAAATAAAAATTAAAAAAAAAAAAGTTCTTTTTATTAGGTCTTCGTCTCATGTAATACAAGGCACATATCCTTTCCAATGGTGGCTCTTGATTTCCAAGCTAGGGAGTCTGTTCTTTCTGCCGCCTTCTCAGTGTTACAAAAGGGATACCTGGTCTTAAATCCACTTTCTGTCTAGTTTCCTGGGTTTTTAAAAAATGTTCTATTGATTTGGGATTGGTTTTAAGGTCTTCCAGCTCCCAGTTCCATAATCAGGGTCAGCATTACTAGACCAAGTGTCCTTTGGACGTTTCCAAACTCGTGGTGAGTGTGCCCTGGTGTCTGTGGCCATGTCCTCCCTGGACTCGGGATGGTGGCAGGCTAACAAGCATGTGTTTGCCCTGGTCCGTGGTGCTACCCTGAGCAGTGCAGGCCACAGAGAGAGAATTCAGGGACTTTCTTCCTAGCAGGAATCTCCAGTTTGGCTTGGTCTTCTCAGACTTCTGGATACCCGGAGAAAAACACACGCACACGCACGGTTCCAGGACTGGTCAGGGCTCCTGTCAGGTAAGTAGCATCAGGAGACACAGCTGGCCACTCTTGGGACCTGCTAGGTTGCAGCCCCTCAGATGGGGAAGGCCTCCCTGTTTGGTCACGTCCGGGGACTCCGAGGATGGGGATCACGTGCACACCTGCTGTCTACTGTACACAGCCCCCGACCCGGCCACGTCGGGCACCACGGACCACCTTGTAATGCCTTCCAGACCACGCCCCCCACACAGTCAATACTTTTTGTGTTGTACTTTAGTTCATTTAGAGTAGGTTTTCAAGTGCTTATTCCCACAAAACACCTACCTCCGACACTCCCCCCACACACTTTGTGAGACATCTGTAATTTTAAGATAATTGAGTTTTTTGAAGGCAGGACACTTTGACCAACATGAGCAAGGTGGAGCAAGGTCTCTTGCTCATAAGGCAGGGACCTTTAGAGGTGGGTGTCCCTCCACCCACAGTGAGACCAGCCTCAACACTCCTCACTTGGAAGGGTATTATCCCCGTGGCTTTGGATAGTACAGACTGCAAGTCTCAAATACTAAGCCATTGAACTTTGATGATAGTTTTTAGTTGTGCCTTTATTCACCTTAGTTCATTAAAAATGTTTTAAAGATCCTATAAATAGAGTGACCACCCATTAATGTGGGATATAAGTTAAGTCAGCCCTCTCAGCACGGTATTTTTGTCTTTAAAAAGCAGAGTTTCTTATAGGAATCTTATTGATCACACAGTAGTTACAAGAATGTCAGATATAATGATGTATACAATCTAAACAAGACAGGCTAAGAATGTACATAATGTAAAAATATACATATTAAAAGTTACATGTGGACAGATGCATGCAGCAGGAAGAGCAGATTGGGGCTGAGCGCCCATATGCAGTAATATTGCTTTTTCTTCCTCAATTACAGTAAATAACTGCCACTAACAGATACAGGTTTTCCACACACATCTAGATACACAAGGGTGAACGGTGGCCTGCTGTGTGTACAGTCTCAAGTGGGTCTGTGATCCTTCTGTGGCAGCTCTCACAAAAAATGGTACATAGTGAACCCCATGCAGGTAGTAGGAAGCACTCATTATTTACTCTAGTTGGACTTCAAAAATGTTTAACGTTTGACATCAATATCTGTGAAGAACGTTTCCTTTTGCTATTTTCAAAATTGACATGCACATGGAGCAGGAGTACTTTGATGACTGCCTGACCTAACAGTGATAACTGAAATACTCTTAAAAATGTTTTAATAACATATTTTAGTCACACACAACATAAAACATGGATCATCTACAGCTACAAGCCAAAAGGCAGAAGAAGTATCTGAATCTCAATGCTTTTAGTTTCAGTATCCTGCAGCTTTCTACCTTTGTCCCAAAGAATGAAACCCAGGTAACTGCTTGTTTATTTACCAAAGCAGGCACCATTCTGAGCTCTTAAGAGAATATTCAAAACAAAAAATATCTTTCTCTAGGCCTTCTGAGAAACTTGACCAAAATAATCAATTATTCAAGGTTCCTATTGAGCAGTGGTGTTTTTCTGTGTTACTGTCTAGAGAACAAACCAAATGAGAACTCCGGAATGAGAGTGCTAACTTGAAACACACTTATTAGCAAGTGGGGACCCTGGACAGCAGCACGGTTTCCTTATTTCCTGTACACCCCCATTCACCCTGCTTTTTGCCAACTATTATGGCAAATGCATTGGGGGTGGGTGGCTATACCTGACAACATATACTTAAAGATCCTCTCAAGGAGATTCCTCCAGTTGACCGCAAACCCTTCTATAAAAAGTTGGCAGCTTCTGTGAACCTAGAGAAGACAATGTCTCTCTGAATGCTCAAAACTGCAAGTTTCTTTTGGGAAAAAAAAAAACATTAACTTGAAGGTCTATTTTATTGGCAACTTATAATGCAAAGTATTTTATTTTTAAACATTAAATTTAAAAACCAGATAGCCTAGGTTAAATAATAAAGTTTCCCAAAGCTGAATGTGCTCATCTGGAGCTCAGTTTTTCTGTCTGAAGTACAAAAAAACAACTTCCTAAAACTCCTAGGCAGGAAACTACTGTTTTGATGATCGGTGATTAGATGAACTGATCAACCTCAGTTGGTAACATCCCTTTTTTATTCCTTGGTAAGGGTTTAAAAAATTCTGTAACACGCATTTTTCTTTTAGTCTTACACAGATAATTTCATTCCAAAAGTCTCCTGAGAGGCGTATACCATATACAGGAATCCATCTTCATCCTTCTCGCTTTCATACACTTCACAAATCGGAGTGGACACACTCACCATGCTATGTCCATTCACTAACAGGAAGAAGGCTTGATTAGCATTGAGCTGTAAGCGCCTTCTGTTGAAAGAAAGAAAACATGTGAAGAAATATTGATACATCAGTACACAGGGAGAAATGTACAAAACATCGCCCACATTGGATCAGTATAAAAGTATAAAGTGAAGTGAAAGTGAAGTTGCCCAGTCGTGTCCGACTCTTTGCGACCCCATGGACTGTAGCCAACCAGGCTCCTCCATCCATGGAATTTTCTAGGCAAGAGTACTGGTTACCATTTCCTTCTCCAGGGGATCTTCCTAACCCAGGGATCGAACCCAGGTCTCCCACATTGTGGGCAGACGCTTTACTGTCTGAGCCACCAGGGAATCCCATAGAAGTAATAAAGATTTTGCTAATGTTGCTTCTGGCAAAATGCAATATGACTTAACTGATGATTTGAATTTCTTCTCACAAAGCACAAAATGTTTTCTATGACTATATGCATGATAAGTATTAACGATAACCCTTGAGAGATCATTCTTACTACGCTCCTTAGGCCAGTTTTAAACTAGTATGCTGGACTTCCCTGGTGGCTCAGTGGATAAAAATCTGTTAATGCAGGGGACACAGGTTCAATCCCTGGTCCGGGAAGATTCCACATGCTTTGTGATAGCAACTAATTAATTAAGCCCATGCACCAAACTGCTGAGCCCGCATGGTATCTACATAGATGTCAGGATGAAGAATCAGAAGGGACTTGAGATGCAGCAGGTAAGAAATCTGAAGACTCAGAAATGGAACACCTTATAGTGTTACTAAGTTGCACATATTTTTATCAGAACTACATGGCAGATTTATCTGTAAGCCTGTTAAAGAATGAGAAGTTACCCAAAGAAATAAGTTTAAAAGATGATTAAATACCTTATTATTTTGATGAGCTCACTCATGTTGACATGATCAGGCACCAGGAACTTTGTTTTATCCAGGACAGGAAGCTGTTTCTCACCTTTGTATCGTTCTATTATTACCTAGAAAAGCCACAAAAGTGGTTTTTAAAATAGCCATTAACAATGAAAAGTAGTTAAAACACTTCCTTTGTTGTAACTGGCACGTTCCAAAACAGTGTTTACAACAGCACACTTGTTCCTTATGAAATACAGTGCACGAGACAACACGGCTGCCTTCAGAGAAGGGCAGGGGTGCCACCAGCTGGGGAAAGTGCAGTGCCTTCTGTTATTTGCAACTATGAAAATACACTACAGAAAAAGACCCCAAGCCTTAAAAGAACAGAGATGCTGAGTGCCAGCTTTAATGATCTCAATCTACACCAATTCCACTACCTGTGACATGACAAGAGTTTTAATAAAACTTTAAGATCTTAAGTATGGTAATAGACTCAAATGCTAAGTAAATATCTGACAAGTAGAGATCACAATTAGCTGGTCTGGAGACAATTTTTTATTTTTGTTTTTGTTTTTTTTTTTTGCAGACTTCTCAGAGATTCTGTCACTTTGATAAGATATCTTTGCTTTTTTAACAAATGAATTTTCAAAGAATCTTGAACTATGCAGTGATCAAAAATAGTTCCACATTACGACTTAAATCCATTAGCTTCTTGCCATACTTCCTTCCTGTAAAGGAAAAAAGTTGTTTTTTAGTGGTAAGCCACATTATATAAGCTACGACTGCAGACTAGTGACTGCCCATGAGCCTTAGTATTACCTATTTACTAAGCACCATGGATAGCCTTCCCCATGTAGAGCAATTCTTTAGCCTGCTGTTATAACAAGAAGTTGTAAGGCTGCTGCTAAGTCGCTTCAGTCATATCCGACTCTGTGCGACCCCTGAGACGGCAGTCCACCAGGCTTCCCGATCCCTGGGATTCTCCAGGCAAGAACACTGGAGTGGGTTGACATTTCCTTCTCCAAGTTGTAAGGCAGGAATGGGGAAATCTTTAGGAGAGTTTAAATGCTTATATATATACTGTTGCACTGTATGGGGCCTACATGAGGTTGTATAAGGCAAGCCAAGCTGTCGTCACCTTCCCTGGCAAGATCAATAGCTTTCTGTATCTACGAGGTATGTTCAAAACATGGTATCTGCAAGTAAGAATATGACTTCTGCAAAAAAAACCTGAAACTACTAGCAAAAAGATGACTGAAAATGTATGCAAACATTCATATTTCAAAAAGAGGTTATGGAACAATACTGGTGGACTGTTGGGCTGGTTATTTTGATTCCAATGACTGCCAAGTACCTGCTAGCAAATAGACACAGCAGGTACTCAAAAGTGAAGAAAAACCTTAAAATTAGGGAAATTACCCAGAAACCTCATGCCCAGGTCATATGTAGGCCTAAGCGTGAAGACAGACTGAAATTTCCAACCAGTCTAAGAAACACAGCAAACATACGTTTAAGTACAGAATCCTCCAGTCCTGCCCTGCTGAGCAGACCCTTCCTATTGTCTGTCTACTTCACAACCCTAATCCCAGATCTTCCCATCTTCTCTTCCCTCACTTTGGTATGAAATGATCAATCAGAAAGCCAACTATGGAAGCTTCTGCAGAAGTTAGCAGTGGATGCAGTCTGTAAGAGGTGACAATCATGTCCCCAGAATTATGCACATTTTCCCAGCCACGTGGGATCGGATTCTCTTCCCATTTTATAGATGAAGATACGGCAGCTCCTCTCAGAATTTTAGTAATTAGCCCAAGATCACTTAGTAACCCTGAACCTAGGGCCACAATTCAGCCTCTGTCTAAAGCCACAAGCTCCTTGACCATTTCTCCCTAGACCTAGTGTCACAACAGGAACTATTTAAGGTCCACCACCAAAGGACCCAGGGCACAGCACATGTGGGCCCTTACACTACAGGAGCAGCATCTTTTTCCCCCATCTCTTGCAAAGAAACGGAACATAAGAAGTCTTCTTTCTCTGGGGCCAAGTCGGGCAGCCTGGACTGTACAGTCACAGTCAAGTCTTGCTGCTGCTGCTGCTGCTAAGTCACTTTAGTCGTGTCCGACTCTGTGCGACCCCAGAGACAGCAGCCCAACAGGCTTCCCTGTCCCTGGGATTCTCCAGGCAAGAACACTGGAATGGGTTGCCATTTCCTTCTCCAATGCATGAAAGTGAAAAGTGAAAGTGAGGTCGCTCAGTCGTGTCCGACTCTTAGCGACCCCATGGACTGCAGCCCACCAGGCTCCTCCATCCATGGGGTTTTCCAGGCAAGAGTACTGGAGTGGGCTGCCATTGCCTTCTCCAGTTAAGTCTTGAGAGATACTGATTCCCCCACAGTTGTAGTCTCTGCTTCCTTCAGAAGAGGGTGGACATCACCCTTCTTTGATAAAGTATCAACAGATCTAGCCCCCTTATCCCTTCTCTACCAAGTAAAATTTACATGGCTTGTGAAGTGTGTAACATTAAGACAGCAGACTCAGACTTGGGAGGAAACAGTGATCAGATTACACTGCAGATGAAGACGCCTCCATTCCAGGTCACTAAACGAACACACTGGTTGCATGGTTGTAGATTCCTGCAGAAGCCATCAGGCGGTCACATGGAGAAGCACTACTGAAGCAGTGCTCCCTTCTGTGTACATTAACAATAACTGAAACAGAGATGACCTACCGGGATTTTGGTAGGATGCTGCTCTCGGATAAGTCGGACATCTTCTACTCTTTGTTCTGCAAAGAAAGGAAGAAACACCGGCATTATTAAGGACCAAAAATCCAACTTATTTTCTGCACTGGTAGACTTCCATATCTGACCCCACCTATCCTTAGCTGTGGCAAAGCAAAGCAGTAAAAACATCTTCCCTAGAACTGAAAGAAACCAAACACTAACACCTCATATCTCGCAAAGGTTAGTATGCAAGATTAACATACAGACACTGGTTGCATTTCTCTACATTAACAATGAAATATCAGAAAAGTAATGTAAAATATATATATGTATATGTATATCTTTTAAAGCTGCATCAAAAACAAAATGAAACTTGGGAATAAACCTGACCAAAGAGGTGAATCACTTATACATTGAGAGCTATAAAACATTAATAAAATTAATGTTGATTCAAAGAAATGGAAATATATCCCATGCTCTTGGAGTGGAAGAATATTGTTAAAGTATCCACACTACACAAAGCAATCTACAGATTTAATGCAATCCCTATCAAGTTACCCTTGCACAGAACTAGACCAAATAATCCTAAAATCTATATAGAACCACAGAAGACCCAGAATTGCCAAAGCAATCCTGAAGAAAAAGAACAAAGCAAGAGGAATAACCTTCCAGACTTCAAACAATACTACAAAGCTATGGTAATCAAAACTGTGTTAGTCGCACAAAAACAGACATATGGATCAGTGGAACAGAAAAGAGCACCCAGAAATAAATCCACACACCTATAGTCAATTAATCTTTGACAAAGAAGGCAAGAACATACAATGGAAAAATGTCTCTTCAGCAAGTGGTACTGGAAAATCTGGACAGCTACATGTAAATCAGTGTTAGAACACACTCTTACTAATCACAAAAATAAAC
This sequence comes from Bubalus kerabau, assembly GCF_029407905.1. Taxonomy (NCBI): domain Eukaryota; kingdom Metazoa; phylum Chordata; class Mammalia; order Artiodactyla; family Bovidae; genus Bubalus; species Bubalus kerabau. Next base: position 16,113,648 of record NC_073640.1, on the reverse strand, counting down.
TCTAAATGGTTTAAAGACCTAAATATAAGAGAGGACACCATAAAAATCCTAGAAGACAGTACAGGTAAAACATTCCCTGACATAAATCTTCACAGTGTTTTCTTAGTCTCCCAAGGCAATAGAAATAAAAGCAAAATAAACAAACAGGACCTAATCAAACTTACAAGCTTTTGCACAGCAAAGGAAACATTTAAAGGAACAAAAAGATGACCTACAGAGGGAGAGAAAAATATCTGCAAATGATGCAGCTGACAAGGGCTTAATTTCCAAAATATACAGTTCATACAACTCAACAACAAAACAAACAATCCAATTAAAAAATAAGCAGAAGACCTAAATAGACATTTCTACAAAGACATCCAACAGGCACACAAAAAGATGCTCAACATAACTAATAATTATCATGTATCAAAACTACAATGAGTTGTTTATCATCTACACTGATTTAATGGCCATCATTAAAAAACCTACAAATAAATGCTGGAGAGGGTGTGGAGAAAAGGGAACCCCACTACTGTTGGTGGGAATGTAAGCTGGTGTAGCCACTATGGAAAACAGTAAGGAGTGCCTCAAAAAACAAAAAGCAGAACTACCATATGACCCTGCAATCCCACTCCTGAGCATATATATATCTAAAGAAAACTAACTTGAAAAGATACATGCACCCCAATGTCCACAGCAGCACTATTCATGACAGACCAGACAAAAAAGCAACCTAAGTATCTATCAACAGAGGAATGGATAAAGATGTGGTATATACATACAATGGAGTATTATTCAGCCAAAAAGAAGAATGAAATAATGCCATCTACAGCCACATGGATAGACCTAGAGATTATCATACTAAGCAAAGTAAGAGAAAGACAAATATATGATATCACTAATATGTGAAACCTAAAATATGACCCAAATGAATTTATCTATGAAACAGAAATAGACTCAAATACATAGAGAATGGATTTGTGGTTGCCAAAGGGCAGGGAGGAGGGGGAGTGTTAGATTGGGAGTTTGGTATCAGCAGATGCAAACTATTATATAAAGAATGCATAAACAAGGTCCTATTTTATAGTAAGGGAACTATATTTAATATCCTATAATAAATCATAGTGAAAAATTAAAGATTCGATGAGATCATTGGTACACCCCTTGCAAATATCTGCACATAGTAAATGGTTAATAAATGCTCCATTATTCAATATGAAATAATGTCATCTGCAACAACATGGATGGACCTAGAGATTATCATATTGAGTAAGTCAGAGAAAAACAAGTATCATATGACATCACTTACATGTAGAATCTAAAAAGTGATACAAATGAATTTATTACTACAAATGGTTTGGAGTGCTTCTGGGTGGAAGGAGAATGCAATTACCAACCTCCAAGGAGACAGAAACTCCTGTGTTTAGCACTCTTCCTCACCCCATGCATCTCTTCCTTCAGCTGTTCCCTGGCAGGCTTTCACAGCCTTCATATTAGGTTGGTGCAAAAGTAATTGCGGTTTTGCACTGTTGAACTTCACCATTTGATATTGGAATACATTCTGAAATAAATGTGGTTATGCTATACATCATTTTAATGTGAATTTCTCACTTTATTTTTTTTTTTGCTGATAGCATTACTTGCTGTTTATTTTCTATCTATTTTAGACTATAGAAATGATGTACAAAAAGCAAATCTGAGCAATTTTTTAATGAGTCCAAAATGGGTCATAAAACATCAGAGACAACTTGCAGCATCAACAACACATTTGGCCCAACTTCTTTGATGGTTCAAAGAAGTTTTGCAAAGGAGATGAAAGCCTTGAAGATGAGGATTGTAGTGGTCAGGCATCAGAGGTTGACAATGACCAATTGAGAGGATCACTGATGTTGCAAGAGAAATTGCCAAAGAACTCAACGTCGACCATTCTATGGTCCTTTAGCATTTGAAGCAAACTGTAAAGGTGAAAAGCTCAGTAAGTGGGTGCCTTGTGTTGTTTAGTCGCTAAGTCGTGTCTGACTCTTTCTGACCCCATGGACTTTAGCACACCAGGCTTTCCTGTCCTTCCCTTCTGTGGGATTTTGCTCAAACTCATGTCTGTTGAGTCAGTGATGCCATCCAACCATCTCATCCTGTCATCCCCTTCTCCTGCTGCCCTCAACAGTTCCCAGCATTGGGGTCTTTTCCAATGAGCCACCTCTTTGCACCATGGCCAGAGTACTGAAGCTTCAGCATCAGTCCTTCCAGTGAATATATTCAGGGTTGATTTCCTTTAGGATGGACTGGTTTGATCTCCTTGCTGTCCAAGGGACTCTCAAGAGTCTTCTCCAGCACCACAGTTCAAAAGCATCAATCCTTCCGTGCTCAGCCTTTTTTATGGTCCAACTCTCACATCTACACATGACTACTGGAAAACCATAGGTTTGACTATATGGACCTTTGCTGGCAAAGGGATATCTGCTTTTTAATATGCTGTCTAGGTTGATCACAGCTTTTTCTTCCAAGGACCAAGTGTCTTTTAATTTCATGGCTGCAGTGAGCATCCACAGTGATTTTGGAGCCCAGGAAAATAAAATCCGTCCCTGTTTCCACTTTTCCCCCATTTATCTGCCATGAAGTGATGGAACTGGATGCTATGATCTTAGTTTTTTGAATGTTGAGTTAGCAGACTGAAAAAAAAAAAATCATCATTCTGAAGTGTTGTCTTCTCTTATTCTATACAAAAACAAAGAAGCATTTCTTGATTGCATTGTGATGTGTGACAAAAAGTGGATTTTATATGACAACCAGTGACTGACTACCAGCTCAGTGGCTGGACCGAGAAGAAGCTCCAAGTGTAAGTGTTAGCTGCTCAGCTGTGCCCAACTCTTTGAAACCCCATGGACTGGATCTGAGGCTATCACCAGGTAGTGTCACAACTGAGTTAAACAGGACAATGAGCTGAATTGCTTGTTGTGTGGAAAAATACTTATGTCTGGTGTCAGAAGTGAGTCACACACACACACACGAAAGTGAGCCACAGTGTTCAGGACAGTACTGTCAAGTAGAAGAAACACAAAGGTAGAGTTTTTCTTTACATCATCCTTTGAACTCCTCTCTATTTCTGGGGTGTTACTAATACTGCATCACTTCTCTCAGCTCTGTCCTTATATCTGTTCTATCCCAGAAAAGATGCTGAACCACCTATACTCCACTACCAGCCCTCTTCATAACAAAAATCTTTATCTTGTCAGAGCAGATTTCACAAGCAAAGGGAAATCATAATTTACTTAAATCACTGCAGCCAATAAATAATAAGTTTAACATACCCTGAGATGTTTCACATTTAAAAGCTTATCCAAATAAATTTAAGGTAAAAGGAATCACATGGCATCACCAACTCGATGGACATGAGTTTGAACAAGCTTCGAGAGTTGGTGATGGACAGGGAAGCCTGGTGTGCTGCAGTTCATGGGTTTGCAAAGAGTCGGACACGACTGAACTGAACTAAAAAGGAATCACTCAAGCTTAAGGATGAAAGATTTTTTATATAAGGAGAACAGGTTTATTATGGTTAAGTGGAGAAGGGAAAAGCAAAATGGGCTCTAAATGTTCGGCTTCAAACCATAGTGTCAAAGCTTTATCTTGATTCATCCCCAAAAGTGAAAGTGAAAGTGAAGTCGCTCAGTCGTGTCCGACTCTTAGCGACACCATGGACTGCAGCCCACCAGGCTCCTCCATCCATGGGGTTTTCCAGGCAAGAGTATTGGAGTGGGGTGCCATTGCCTTCTCCAGTTAAGTCTTGAGAGATACTGATTCTCCCACAGTTGTAGTCTCTGCTTCCTTCAGAAGAGGGTGGACACCACCCTTCTTTGATAAAGTATCAACAGATCTAGCCCCCTTATCCCTTCTCTAAGTCCGACTTATCCGAGAGCAGCATCCTACCAAAATCCTGGTAGGTCATCTCTGTTTCAGTTATTGTTAATTTATCCCCAAAATATGGCCCAAAAAGGAAGGCAAAAATGATCATTTTCACTGAGAAAGACAAGTGACTTCCTTAAGATGACAAGAGTAGTACCAAAGTCCTAGAGGAATATCATTAGCGTCCTGGCCAGCTGCAATGAAAATCCAGCGGTAAGCCTTGAGAAATTAAATATAAATATGGTATATGCTGAAACCTCTTTGAGTAGAAGGCTGTTTTCAGAGGCCAGCAGTATATTTAACAAAAGCATTACCAACATCACTGATCAACGGCATAAAAGAACACTTCTTTCACTCAGTTACTTTCTTAGCGCTGTTATGATCTGTTTATCATTTGCCTTTCTCAACAGACTGCCCCGGCTTCAGTCACTTCTGTATTCCCCCAGGGCTCAGGCTAGTACAAAGATGAAATGGAAGCATAATAAATATTTCCCCCAATATGCCTAGAAATAAACAATGTAAAATCCCACCCATCCAGGAGTGACATAGCTTAAGCTCAGGGAGTGTTATCTAGGTGTTGGCATAAACTCACTCTTCAGTCTACCTGTTAGAGTAATTGGAGTTATTTATTCTAGACTACCACATCAACTTCTGAGATAACGCAGGCCCATTTTGTTATTGATGGTGAAGCTTAAGATCTAGGTTTAACATTGAATCTCAGCAGATTATGTCTAGGAGACAGATCTGTTATTAAACTAGGGCAACCCAAAAGAAAATGGAGTGAAATTATGACATTTGAGAAAACTGAATCCAAAAATATTTGCTCAAGTATAGCTTTAAAGTTCACAAAATTATTCAAAATATTTGTAAGGACACATCACTGCCTCTTGACTCAGTGCTAGTCCACTTCATGTACTGGCTACCTCCTGGAGGATGGGAAGAATTCCTACCAGAAGGGCTGAAGGACAAGTCCAGACTTTGCCACTAGGTGGACCATGATCTCCAACTCTCAGGGCCCCACCCAGTTTCCTTGGCTACAAAAGGAAGTCCTTGTTTTGGGTGAGCTCTAAGATTCATCTCAACCCTCTCAACCCTGGTAGAATATATGTATCAGAGCTACACTCAATTTTTAATTAACCCAAACTCACTCACTTGGGAAGAGTACTTATTGCTCAAGCTAACTGGGGCTGGTCTTAGGTTCCACAAAAAGGGTATCTCCAAAGAACTGATTGACTCATTTGCTGTGCTACAAAAAAATTATCAGTGCTGGTTATCATGATCAACAGCAAGGAAAGGCAGTAGCCATTAAATGATATATTCTTCTGCAAAATGACTATTAAGCCCTTTAAAAAAAAAAAGAGGAGAGGGTAATACTAATTCTTCTAACAAGGAGAAAATATACCTTTTTTATTGATGTTAGATGGACGTGAGTCTGAGTGAACTCCGAAAGTTGGTGATGGACAGGGAGGCCTGGCGTGCTGAGAATCATGGGGTCACAAAGAGTCGGACACGACTGAGCGACTGAACTGAACTGAACCTACTGTAGTCGTCATTGCACAAGATACGTAAACCAAGTCATCACGCTGGATACCTTAAATTTACACAGTAATGAATGTCATTTCTCAATAAAAGTACAAAAAAAAAAAAGTGAATCAAGAGTCAGGAGACAAGGGAGAAAAAAAAAAGGAGTGGTAGTAAATAAAGGTGAACAAAGAGGAAAGCCCACAAATATAGTATATGCAACATACACAAATGGAGAAAAACTAAGGCATTCCTGCTGGTTTACCCTCAGGGCCACAGGCACCAGGGGAATTCCTTCTAATTCATTATTGTATTGTCATTTATTTTCACTTTTATTCTCATTATTTCTCACTTTTCCTACTCTACCTACTCTTCTTCAAGGATTTTTCTAGATAACCTAAAAGTACTCTAAGCAGAAAGAAAGTTAACTATAGTATCCGGTCATGAGAAAACGGGCATCTTTCCCATACAAACGTCCCCAGTTATCTTTTAATGCCAGTAAGGAAAGAAGCCAGGTACAATGGCAAATCTGCTCCCAGGGGCTGCACAAAAACTAATATTCACGAATATCTTAATTCACAAAGGTCACTATAGACAAAATTTCTTAAAAAAAAAAAAAAAAAGACACCTCGAAGTCTTGCTAACCAGCCAACTGCTTCAGGAGGCTGAAAGGATATGCTCTTCAGATCAATATGAATTTCATTTTTTGGAGTTTCTCAGGCACAGGAAATAATTATCGATAATGAGATCTACAAAACCATATCCAGGTTCAAATGAACGCTTGCCTCTTTTCCAGACTCCGGGAAACTAGACCAAAGTAAGACAGCAGAGATACTGCTCAAGATCCTGAAGAAGATTAAGACAGGAAGGAACGCTGGTCCCGCCCTACTCCACCTGGCCTGAGATAAACAAACAAGCCCTACACAGGGGATATACAAGGAGGCCACGCTGTTATTGCAGCACTGTCTTGCTTTAAAAGGAGCACCAATCACTTCCTTCCCATCGGTGTTGTGCAGGAGTAAGTATTGTGATGGTGTTACTTTCGGTTTCCACCAAACACCAGCGTGCTAAGTAGGGACTCCAGCCCGAACTGGGAGAGAACGGATTTGCCGCTGGTGTCAAAGAATGCTGTCGCTAGCCAGTGAGAAGAAGAGCCACCCACCCTCGCGCTTGTGCCACAAATAGGACCAAGACGTCGCAGCCACGCGGGGCTGCAGGGGAAGGGGCGGGCGTGAGGACCCCTCTCCGTGGAGGTACAGACGTCTGAAGGGACCATGTGTGACCTAGACGTGCACCCGCGGTGCCACCACCTCTGAGAACCCGGCCCGGCGCCGGGCCAGACTCCCCCACAAGGACTGCACCCCCGCGCCACTAGCGCTCGTTTTGTCGGAGGGCCCGAACAGCGCGGGGCTGGAGCGCTGACGGCCCCGAGCTCACAGCCCGCAGACCGCCCGGGCCGAAAGGTGATTCAGCAGCTCCCAACCAGCGCGCCCTCGGCCCCTTAGACCCCCAGGCCCGGCGGCCCTCGGCCCGTCAGGCTCCCTGCCTCGACTCCCTCGGCCGCCCGGGCCCGGCCTTCCCGCAGCCCCCGCCTCAGCTCGCCTCGGCCCCTCCGCCCCGTAGCCCTCCGCTCGCCCGCCCTCTCCGGAGCCCCTCGGCTCGGCCGGGCCCCGCTGCCTCGGCCCCGAAGCCCCCGCCGGCCCTCAGACAGCGTCCGGCCCGCGGCACCCACCGAAGGTTCGGCGCTGTTTGAAGGTTTTCTCGGACGGCATGGCGCTGCAGGCTGGGTGGGGGCGGCGAGTTGGAGGCTCCAGGCGGCGGCAGAGGCGGCGACAGCTCCGACGGTGGCGACAGCGACTTCTCTTGTGTCTCCTTAGCCCGCAGCCGCGTCAGGTGACCTGCGCGGCATCCCGGGAGGCGGGGCCAGGGGCGGGCCGCAGCGGCCGCCATGGCGGGCGTGGCGGAAGCGGGCCGCGCGCAGCGGCCGGGGCGGGGTCGAAGCGCGTGAGTGGCGAGGAGAGAGGCGCGCGCATGCGCAACGGGTCAGGCCCGGGCTCGCGGGAGCGAGTTGGCGCGCGGCGACCGGCCACGGGCCGGGGGAGCGCGAGCCCGGAACCTGGCCGTCCCCCGCGGGCACGTGCCCGGCGGACGCGCGCGGTTCTGCTTCCCTGGCAGAGCTGCAGGGGCGCGGCCTCGCTCCTGTTCCCGGTGCCAGTTACGGTGGCCAGCGATGTTTCCACAGGAAAATAAAGGCCTGTTGTGCCCCTGCCTTCTGAGAGCTCACAGCTGGAAGCTGCTGGTTCTTTTCCGTCGGCGGCTTTGTGTGTCTTTGTTTCTATTGGCTTTCCACGTCAAGGACATCTCAGTTTTCTTTTCTAAGGAAACTGTCAACTGGTAACTTCCATCACACATTGTCCCAACTGGGAAAAGAGCCAAAACCGCGTTATTTCAGGTTACGGTCAGTCGAGTCTGGCTTTGGAGAAAGTCCGTGCCCTGGGCTTGACATTCGGCCTTAGGTGACTTCTGGGGTGGAGGGGGCCCTGGGCATCACCTGCAATGGCAGGACGCCGGCCTTTCCGCACCTGGCAGAGTTCACTACCTTTTACTGATCTCCGCTCTTCTCTCAAATAGGGAGCCTTACCCATATTCAGTCCTCACAGTCTTTCAGTGACTAACTAGCGGAACTGCCTTGAATACCTAACCATTTTTCTCAGTCTCAGACTCATTTGTACTATATTTTAGAACTCCAGGTGTTTTCTGAGGAGCAGATGGAAGTGACCTGGTAGAATATAGATCTCTATGAAGCGTTTAGTGAGCAAGTCAGTTATTGCCCAAACATCTAATAAACAGGTATGTGAATGAACAGCACTTGATTCTTTGACTGTTTTTGCTTTTTAATATCTTGGACTTTGAAAGTGTTCTCCCCTTTTTTTGAGTTTGGAAAAAGCCTTTCTTATAATGTCTGATAAAGTATTTGGATTGTGCTAATGAACATTTATTATACAAACATACAGAACCTACTAAAACATAGCTCTCAAGGGTTCCAGTGCAGCTGGAATTTCTTCCTTTACGGAGAAGCCAAGTCTGTTGTATAATCACCCCCCACTCAGAACAATGCTGTTAGTTGTGGCTCTGCGCTGTATCACTGTTCACAAAAGAACACTGTATTGGGCATATGTCACTTTCCCAGGTTTCCCCCCGCCCTTTCTGTCACAGTTCTTTACCTTGAAAAATCTCTGATAAGGTACAGTTAATAAAGAGGACTTAGGGACTTTCTTGGTGGTCCAGTGGCTGAGACTTCATGCTCCCAATACTGGAGGCCTGGCTTCTCTTCCTGGCTGAGGAACAAGATCTCACATGCTGCAACTAAGGGTTCAAATGATGCAAGATCATAACTCAAAGATCCTGCCCGCTACAACTAAGACCCGGCATAGCCAAATACAATTAGCAAATAAATTTTTAAAAAACAAGACTATATAGAATCCAATTAAAAAATAAAGAGGACTTAAACATTCTATCTGGTTTCCAAAGGAAGGTTTTAAGCTCCATGGGCATTCTTAGTATTTTTGTATTTATTCTGCAAGGATTGGGATGGGGGGAATCCAGTAAGAGTACCCACCTTCTCCCAAGCACAAAATGATCAGTTTCGAAGTCTCCATGAGAGTGTGGACGGTGTATTGCTTTCTTTTCTGGGTTTTTATGATATTGAGTATTGACTGGTGAGTGCTTTTTTGGCTTAATTGCTGCCTTGTAAGAAATGGACTTTTTGTTCCCTTGCTGGACAACTGTTCCCAATGCAAGAAGAGTGAAAAAAAAAATCGATATCAGGCATATGGAACTGGGGGGAGGGTAAGAAGGGTTTCATATTTTCTAGTCCCTTAGGCATCCATAAAGCTTTACCAGATTACCTCAAGCCTTGGGTTCACTGCCCCAGGGATTACCACAAGGGCTATTACAGTGATGGGACAGGATTACTCTATGATTTTTCAAGTATTGAAGTCCATATTAACAGTGAGTGGTATGGTCTTATCTTAAATTCCTACTTGAATTTAAAACCACACAACCCCATAAGTATCTCAGAAAATCATTTAAAGCAGTTGGTGTGTAAAGTTATCTCATGAGCCTGAAAGAAAAGCATATTGAGATAAATTATATTTAAAGTTGACTAATTTGTTATATGCAAACAAATATCAACCAATAAGTACTGTAACTTCATGTAAATTTTGAAAACAAATGTACTTGAATGTGAAAAATTTCATGTGCCCTCAGATTGCAGTTCAATAGACATTCAATGTAAATGATATTCAATGTAAATGATATTCTGAGTGGTCAGTTAATATCACTCATATAGAATCCAATTAAAAAATATAGAGGATTTAAACATTCTATCTGGTTTCCAAAGGAAGGTTTTAAGCTAGTTAATATAAGCATAGCAAGATTTATTTTTAAACAAATAGCAAATATGACTCATCTTTTAAATAATCTACATAATGTACAGAAGAACAAATCTGTTTTGTGAATTTATTCAGTGCTTTCTCCAGAAACCTCATGGTACTTTTTCAACTATCACATAATCATTCTAGAAAGCCAAGCAGGGTCAGTTTTAAATAGCTCTCACCCTATTCCTTTTTTCCTAACATGAAATGACCATAATCGTGGGGGATATAAGGTAACTGCTAGAATATGATGTCCCAGCATTAGTGAAGTAATGCTGTAAATCATGCTACCACGCTATTTCTGCGAATCTGTAAATAAGGCATGAAACGTTAACCTGCAGTACAGAACACGTTAGGGTTATTTTGCCACACTCAGTATGGAGGGCAAGTCACACTGAGCTTTAAGTTCAGCTCTTCAGGCCTGCCCGGCCTGTCCCGCCTCTTCTCTTTCTGATTGGGAGAGCTATCCAACCCTCCTTGTTGTCTGGGTTACTATTGGCTGTTGGTCCAATCAGTCTTGTGTCATCCCTGCTCTTTAGCACAAGTAAACAAACAAGTATTGCTCAAGAGCAGTGTCCTGGCTATCCTCAGAAAGGATTCAGCCAGGAGGGTGTTGTAAGTGACGCTCCATAGCTTCCAGTCTTTCAGAATGTCTTCACCGGGCCCAGGAGAGAGTGTCCAGAGCGAAAGAGGCATGGCGCGGGAGAACTTCCTCTCTCCCATGACGCCCTGGCTCTCCTGTACAACTTCAGAAATCAACACCCCGGTGACTGCAGGAAAATGATCTCAAATCACTCCTACAACCTAATACTATCTCTTAAGTGAACGTGTAACAGTTCATGGAACCGGCTGGCCTTTCACAGGCCTTTTTCTTTGTTATAGTCATTTGTTCCTTTAATTGTAAACAAATTCTGAAGGACTGCTCTTTTTCCAGCTTTTGCCCATAAATGCTGCTGTTGAAACTCTTATTTTACACACCAAATCTCTTGTTTAGCCTTTGAATATTTTCTATTCTCTCCATTCACCTTGATTATTTCTTCTGAGCAGATGCCATTTTCAAATCTGGATTCTGAGAACCAGCATGGGGAAGTTGACAAGGCTTTCTTAAGTCCAAGAACTACTATTTTCCATGACTTTTGAGGCAATCAGTTGAAAAGTGCCTTGCCCTGTACACTACTAATTTCCTTAGATAACAGTTCTCACTAACAAAGAGTTCCCTCTTGTAATCCCAAGAGGGAATGTATTGGGAGCATGTAGTCATTTGGTAAAACAAATGATCTCTTGGTACAACTGCTGTGGAAAATGGTATGGAAGTTTCTCAAAAGATTAAAAACAGAACTACCATCAGTTCAGTTGCTCAGTCGTGTCTGACTCTTTGTCACTCCACGGACTGCAGCATGCCAGGCTTCCCTGCTCATCACCAGTTCCTAGAGCCTGCTCAAACTCATATCTATCAACTTGGTAATGCCATCCAACCATCTCATCCTCTGTCATCCCCTTCTCTTCCTGCCTTAAATATTTCCCAGCATCAGGGTCTTTTCCAATGAGTCAGTTCTTCACATCAGGTGGCCAAAGTATTGGAGCTTCAGCTTCAGCATCAGTCCTCCCAATGAATATTCAGAACTACCATATGACCCAGAAATTCCACTCCTGGATATATATCTGGAAAAACCCCACTAATTAAAAAAGATATCAATACACATACCCCAATGCTCATATCAGCATTATTTACCATTGCTGAGATATAAAAGCAACTGAAGTGTCAACAACATTCATCAACAGATGAATGGGTAAAAATGTGATGTACATATGCACATACAATCAGCCACAAAAACGAACAAAATTTTTGCCATTTCCAGCAACATGGATGGACTTGAAGGACATTATGCTTAGTGAAATAAGCCTGAGAGAGAAAGAAAAATACTGTATGATATCACTAATATGTGGAATCCAAAAAAATACAACAAACTCTAGTGAATATAACAAAAAAGAAGCAGACTTTGCAAACATGGGGAACAAACACTAGTGGTTACCAGTGGAGAAAGTGAGGGAGGGGCACAAGACGGGTGGGGAGTGGGAGGCACAAGCTTATATGTGGAATCTAAAAAATACAACAAGTGAGGCAGCTACTCACCTTAGTCTGCCTGCTCTCCCACTGTGAGCATACTTTCACTTAATAAATCCTCACTTTGCTTTCTTGGAAAAAAAATAAAACTACAACAAACTAGTGAATATAACAAAAAGATGACTCACAGATACAGAGAACTGGTGGTTACCATGGGAGGTGGCAACACAGGAGTGGGAGAAGCACAAACTTTTGGGTGTGAGATAGGCTCAAAGGTGTACTGTATTACACAGGGAATATAGCCAATGTTTTGTAATAACTGCAAGAAAAAGTAACCTTTAAAATTGTATACAATTTAAAAAATTTTCCGTTTAAAAAGATCTCTTCTATCTAATCTTCCCTCATTTTAGCATGAATGTATCCTCTTTGGCGTTTTTTTGTAAAGGATCCAGTTCTACATAACGGGCTGTAAAAGCTTCAAGGACACAAAGCTTTCAGGGTTCAATGTGTAATTGTTTTCTGCAATAGCCTAAGTCTTCCCCTCTGGTTCTTCTCCCCCATTATGGATTACCACAGTTCTCATGGTCATCCATTTCTTTCTGTTCTAATGGTCAGCACAAATTCAAACCTTTAACATCTTTGTGGGTTATTGTACACAGTCTTTTATTGTTCCTGCTGTCAAAAATGTAGATTTAGGTATATCTTTTAACTGAATTATACATAATTCAAATTATGAACATGGTTAACCATTCTTCAAAAGATGGAAATTTAACCAAACTATTTTGTACATTTTAATATACCCTAAAACTTTTCTAGAAGAATATTTTATTAATAGGACCTAGTAGTGAGTAGACAGATTAGAAAAAAAAAACAAATTGAAATATACAGCAGCGAAGTGCATGCTTTATAATCTATGGATCCATGTAGAACATAGCATGTAGGTTAGTCAGGCATTCTGTAAATACTTATCACATGAGTTGACGCATTTCTATTTGCTGAGAGACTTCCTAGCTTGGATGGGGATGGCAATGATCCACAAGGCTTCTTTAAATCTGTTTGGTTCACATTCCTCCCTCTGTAGCCATCTAGCCAGTTTGTTGTTCTTCACTCAGCCAACATGTAGTCAGTACACATTTGCCTATTGCGTGATGTATGCTAGCATGTCTGTCATGTAACAGCGGATACAGCTGGGGAGGCCGCTACCAAAGGAAGCACGTGTTTGTCATAAAACAAAGGATGGTGCAGTAATAAAGGGACATTCCGGGAAGGGGTACCATTTGAGGACGAGGTGGAAGGGGTGACTGTTTACCGGCACAGACTGGGAAAAGGGTTTTCCTGACAGAGGAGACAGCTTGAACAAGGGGCAGGGATGTGACAAGGCATGGTGCGTTCCCACTAAGGAACTGGGTGGCTCCCATTGAGAGATGTTTGGTGACAGGAGATGCTGCCAGACCTGGAGGTTAGGCCTGGATTGTGAAGTACTCTGTGTCATGTGATATGGAGTCAATGGGGTCATTAAATACTAATATTAAATAGGTGAGTGAAGCATGACTCTTCTTTTGTTTCTGTGTTACCACTTGCAGGAGGCGAGTTCTGATAACAGGCTGGACGACAGTTTGAAAAAACACCCAGATACAGGGAAGGCAGTCACAAGTTGTTTTTCAATTGCCCGGAGCTGAGATAGTCAAGGTTTGAAGTCCAGCATTGTTACTTTTGTCAAAAGATGCACTTACCTGTTTATGGGATTCTGTGGACTGGGGTAGGCAGCTGTCTTTTCCGCTTGGAGACCTCCTTAAGGAAGTAGTGAAGAGCCAGGACCTTGTGGAGGCTGGGCCCAGGGAACTCGAAGAGTCATTATTTTTCAATCTGAGTAGAAAGAGCAACACTGACCAGAAACACTGGGGTGGTCTGTGGATTCTTAGCTTCCATATGGGCTCTGGGCAGTTGCTCCAGCACTTCAGGGTGTTGACGTGAGTCTGGACCAGAAAGGAGTTGGGCTCACCCAGGCAGAGGTCTGCTTCCATAATCTCGTAATCGCGTTCTTCTCTCTGGAAATGACAGTTTCTTGTTATTAGTGCTGCTTAAGGGGAAGCCACTGTCACAGGAAGGCTTTGTGTCTTTCACCCCTGCCCCAGGCCCCAGCTGGCTTCCCGTCTAGAACCCACAGTACCCTCGAGCACAGTAAACAAGGTAATCAGGGCACAGAAAGGTCATATAGATCTGATAGACAGAGTGCCTGAAGAACTACAGACAGAGGTTCATGACACTGTACAGGAGGCAGTGATCAAGAAAAAGAAATGCAAAAAGGCAAAATGGTTGGCCTCTGAGGAGGCCTTATAAATAGCTGTGAAAAGAAGAGAAGTGAAAAGCAAAGGAGAAAAGGAAAGATATACCCATTTCATTTGAAAAGACCCTGATGGTGGGAAAGATTGAAGGCGGGAGGAGAAGGGGGTGACAGGATGAGATGGTTGGATGGTGTCACTGACTGGATGGTCATGAATTTGAGTAAACTCCAGGAGTTGGTGATAGACAGGGAGGCCTGGTGTGCTGCAGTCCATGGGGTAGCAAAGAGTCAGACATGACTGAGCGACTGAACTGAACTGAACTGAAGATCATATAGACTACCCATCTAGTGTGATTACCTCTTTTCATTGCAATCAGGGTAGAAATAAGTGAATGTCAGTTTTTAAATAACAAAGGCACAATTTAGGGTCCGACTTGGCTTAACTAGTTCCAGGTGCTATAAGTTTGTGTTGTTTCCCTAATCACACCTTATATGACCCTTCTGGGTCATGGGGAGGTGTGGTGGGGGTGTCCTTGTGTGCATCCTGAATTGTTCTCTGAGGGGGGATCCTTAAGATGTACACTGGGGGTCCTTTGAAACTTTTGGTGGGGTTCTTGGGATCCTGCGGGGAGTTCTTCCAGGCCTTCCTGGGAGGTCCTCAGAAGAGTGTTCTCTGGGCTACCCTGGGAGGTTCTTCATGCAAGGGTGCTCAGGTGGCTTTTAGAGGTCCTGAGGGTTCTAAGAGGGCTCCTTTGGGCCTTCCTGAAGGGTCCGGGGCTGGTATTCTCTGAGCCTTCATGGGGGTTGTAGGGCTCTCTTCCAGGTTTTTTGGAGGATTCTCCAGAGGGTCCTCAGAGCCTTTCTGGAGAGTTCTTGGAATCCCCAGGGGTCTTTTTGGGGCCCTCCTGGGACGATCCTGTGGGGGTGTCCTCGGGGCTTCCCTGGATGGTTCTTTGGGGATCCTCAGGGGGATCCTTGGGGGGCTCCTTGAGGCCTTCCCGAGGGTCCTCTAGAGAGGGTGTCCTCCGGTTTCCCTGGGGGTCCTCTGGGCCTTCCCAGGGGGTTCCTTGGGGATCCTTGGGGGGAGCTCTGGAGGGGGCCTTAGGGCCTTCCCGAGGCATTCTCCGGGGGCGGGGTGGGGGGGGTGTCCCTCGTAGGGTCTTCAGGGTGACCTCTGGGAGAGCTCCAGTGCGGTACTCAGGAGGTGGTGAGTTCGGCCCTCACAACCGGCAGCACGCCATCTACTGCCTACCTGTCGTGTGCGCTCAGTCGGGAAGGGGCGGCCGTCGTGCGTTTGTCGGTGACATTCCTTTCCCGTGCTCTGTACGGGCGCGCGACGGGAGGCCCGCAGTCCTCAGGTGAGCGGAGGCCAGGGCCGCCTGGGACCGGTGGGGCTGCGAGGAGAGGGACCTAATGAACCTTGAAGGGCGGTCGAGGCGGGGGGCTTTTCGGCTACGCCAGCCCAAGACTTTTCGGGTCCCCTCTGGTGGGCGGGACCAAGCCCCAGACAGGTACTTTGGCAATGTACTAGAGGCGTGGCTTAGCTGTCGGGCGGGGCGGGGCCTCGAATCCCGGGGGGGGGTGGTGGTGGTGGTGGTGCCTTGGTTTCCCCCTCCCCCCGGAGGGCGGGGCTTGGCTCTCTGACGGGGCGTGGCGAGGCAGGGCTCTCCCAGGGGTGCTCGGCTCCCCCGGGGGGCGGGACTCCGCGCTCCTGGGGGCGGGGATAAAGCTCCCTGGAGGGGCGGGAATAAGGCTCCCTGGGGGGCGTGGCGTGGAGTGGCGGGGCCGGGCTCTCCGTCCGGGCGGGCGGGGCTGGGCTCTCCGGCGGCGCGTGCGCACGGGCGGCGGCGGCGCGGCGGCCGTCAGTCGCCGGCATGGCGGTGTGCGCTCGCCTCTGCGGCGTGGGCCCGTCGCGGGGATGCCGGCGCCGCCAGCAGCGCCGGGGCCCGGCCGAGACCGCGGCGGCCGACAGCGAACCGGACACGGACCCCGAGGAGGAGCGCATCGAGGCGGGCTCGGCGGCGCTGTCCGGGGCCGGGGGCGACCGGAGCGCGGGCCCCTCGTCGCCCCCGCGATGCTCGCTGCTGGAGCTGCCGCCCGAGCTCCTGGTGGAGATCTTCGCGTCCCTGCCTGGCACCGACCTGCCCAGCCTGGCCCAGGTCTGCACCAAGTTCCGACGCATCCTGCACACTGACACCATCTGGAGGCGGCGCTGCCGGGAGGGTGAGTGCGCCGGGGCGCGGCCTGGGCCCCAGGGGCCTTGACTGGGAGGGGGTGGGGTGGGGTCCCCACGGGCTCTGGCAGGGCAGCTGCCATCGAACAGGGATCCAGGGGGGAAGGTCCCAGCCGCCGGGTGCTGCTGTGACCCCGGGGGCCCCTGCCACAGATCCGGGGCGCGGGTTCCGGGCGCGGCGGAGTTCATGGGGTGCTCAGAGAGGGTTGAGGGGGTGCCCCAGCTATGGGGGCCAGGACGCCGAGGGCAGTGACGCGAGCTGGGGCTGGGTTTAGGCCGGGGAACTAGCTGACGTCTGTGACACCCTTCTCGGTCCCCAGCCCTTGGGGGCGGAGCTGACGAGATCGATGAGGGTGAACTTGAATAGTTAGGGGAGTCCGAGGGTTTGGACGGTCTCCAGGGCGAGGACCTGGTCTATGAAGCGGTGGGTTGTGAGGCGGGCATTGCTGGAGGGCGCTTATGCCCCGCTTAGGGATGCTGATGTCCGAAGTGAGGGTGGTGAATAGTTTTGTAACAAATCCCCTGAAAACAGCTTTACTTAACCCAGAGTTCAGGGCTCTGTATTCATTTGAACGTTGACAGATCTCTGCTGTTCACTAAACTCTAGAGTTTCGGTAAAAAGGATAGGTAAGAAGAAAAATCAAACAATGAAGGACAACAAAGGGAAGAAAGTAAAAAATCATCAGAGATTCTTGCTATCAAAGATAAGCCACTCTTAAAATTTTGGAAAACGTCTCTCCCTACGCACATGTGGAGTCATGTACACATTTTTCCGTAAATGGGATCGTATCATTTATGATCTCATAGAGGGTTCAGTATAAAAAAGCTTCATAGTGTTCCACTGCCTGTGTATGCCACAGGCTAGTCCTTTACTGTTAGACTTTTAAGCTTGCAGTTTTTCCTTGTGCCATCGAGACTGCCTTTGTGCATTTTATAGGAATTGGTGGGACTTACATACACCTTTTAGAACTTCTGAGACTATCTTCTTGGGGTATAACTTTCCAAAGTGGGGTTGTGGGCAGCAGGGAGGCTGTGCATCTTGATAACACCTTACATACTCATTGCCCAGCTGTTGGTATTTACACCCCCAGGAAGACTTCATGAGAAGGCCTCTTTCCCCGAATCCTCTCCAGAGGGAGGTCAGTCAGTTCATCATCTTTCTACCATAAAGCTCAGTGGTCAACCCTCAGGATTGGTCGTCAGTGGCTAGACTCTGTTTATCTGCTCTGAGATCCTGAACATGCTGCTTCCCTGGCCCAACTGTTATTGGGAAGTGCTGCCCCCATAGGGTTACTTTGAGGGTAAAATGAGATGATACAGATGAAGCCCTCACACCCTAACTGGTGATGATGCTTCACGGCCATTTTAACTTCACCTCTTTCAGAGGCAAAGAGAGTTCCACCGTTTCATTTGCTTTGTTTTGCATTTTGTACCCTTGTGAGTCCCAGATTTGTCACAGATGTTGCTTTGAGCGTTGTGAGTTTCTCCATCAGTCAGCCAAACCTGTGTGGTGGTCTCCAGGGGGTTGTCTCTGGGGAAACTGTAAGATGT
The DNA here is from genome assembly GCF_029407905.1 of Bubalus kerabau. Taxonomy (NCBI): domain Eukaryota; kingdom Metazoa; phylum Chordata; class Mammalia; order Artiodactyla; family Bovidae; genus Bubalus; species Bubalus kerabau. The sequence goes on along the minus strand of NC_073640.1, from coordinate 16,095,676 downwards.
GTAGGAACAGAGGCTAACAAGACTTCTGTGTGACCAGAAAGCTCAGAGGTGTGCCACAGAGTAAAATTAACCAGAGGTACAGCTCAGGACAGGTTCTTACAACTTCTAGTGGAAATATGAAAAGTCCTCCTGAAGATGTAGAAAGGCGTGGGGGCAGATGGAGGACGACTAGCCCTTCCTTTCCTGCTCTTGTGCCTCTCAGTGCAGCTCTCTGGGGACAGCAGACACCGTGACAGCTGGGTCAAGGCCTCCTCTTCACCAAGGTGGCCTGGCAGCCGGGAGAATTTTCACTCTGAGAAATTAAAAAAATGAAAGACAAACATGGTAAAGCAGACGCCTTCTTAGTCATCCCCAGTAAATAACAGTTAAGTCTTCTATCATATTTGCTTTTGATTTTTCTCCTTTTTTTTTTTTTTTAAAAGAAGCCTTCTAGCCAGCTCTCAAATCCCTCCAGATCAGCCTTGTCTTTCCCACCCCCAAGAAGCAGCCACGCTTGTGGGTCGATTTTACTTGTATATACATACACCTGTAACATCCCCAACATTGTCTTATCATGCTTTAGTTTTTCGGAAATATATCATCTGTGAGTATTACGCATCTGTCAACTTGTGTTTTTAAATTCTGTCCATGTTAATACATTTAAATCTGGTTCCAGCTTCCTGAGCACTGTGTGGTGGTTCATAATTTGGAGAGGCCGTGTGTGGTCCTTTGCTCGTTTTTATTTTTCTCACTGCACACAGTGTGATAGTGAACGAGCTCATATGTTTCCTTGGATGCAGTTAAATTTGATAATTTCTCTGAGGAATATATCCAGAACTGGTGTTGCTGGGGTAGTGGGTTATGAGTTTTGTAGTTTTGCTAGAAACTGGCCAGTTATCTTGTGGGGGTTGGGGGGGCGGTGATTTTTCACTCCAGATATTAACAGGTGTGTTTTCCTCTTTGCACATCTGTCACGAGGCGTGCACAGGCAAGACACTGAAGGTAACAGGAGTGCTCTGTGCTCATCACAGAGCTGCCTTTGTGGTCTGGGTTCGTTATCGTTTAATCCAGTGTCCCCTAAATTTTTTCTGGTTTGAACCATTTGTTTCTAAAAATCTGTGCCAATCTGGGTGAGAAACAGCATCTCATTTAATTTACAGATGGCAGATAACTCATGAAGATGCGCATTTAAAAAAATATAATTATTGGCACTCTTTGGTTTCTCTTATTTGTGTATCCTTAATCTTTGCCCCTTTCCCCATTGTTATTTTTTTATTATTGATTTGCAAGTTTTATTTAATCTGGATCAATTTCTGTTTAATATATGCAGACCATTTTCTCATAGTCAATAGTGCTTTACTTTCAAACTTCACTTATAGTCACTTTTGCAAAAGTTACAGCATTGATCAAAGTTATTTTCTGGTAGCTTTCGGTTTAAGTAATGATTGTCATCCTGAGGTTATGGAGGTTGTCAACAGCCGGGTCTTCAGTTTCACTTGTTTGTTCTGGTAACTTTAACTTCCACTTCATCTGGGTCCAACATTGGGTGGTTGGCAGTCCCATGTAGCATTAACAGGCATCCCATAGGGTTAGTGTAATTACGACTGGAGTATGTGTAAGGATAGTCGTGCGTGAGACAAGTCTCATTTCTCTGAGCCCCTAAACGGCTTCCATCCTGAACTAGACATTTGGTTGTGGTGGGAGATAAGGTCAAAGTCATGTGCACAGAGGCAAAAACCAAAATGATCCCAGCCTTGGTGAGCAGGAGGCGGGTGGTCGCAGCCTACTGGGGTTCCTGGCTCTGAAGCCCCAGGTCCAGCCCTGACACTTGTTAGTGTTCTGGGAGGACGAGTGAGGCGTTAGTGAGCGTGCGTGTTTACCGCTCAGTGTATGTGCCTTTGCTTTCTGTGTTTTGATAATCAGTTTTCCCAGAGGAGAAGACAAGCAATCCGGGGAAGAGGGTGCTGCACACCTGTGTTTTGTTTTTTAAAAATTTTTTAATTAGAAAAAATTTTTTTTCTTACCCCTGTGTTTTATTGCTTCTAAGAGTTTTGGGCTGCGGGCAAGACATACGAGTCAGGGGCTCTTTTTAAAATGAGGGGATGACTTGGGGGCAGGTGGAGGGTGGTGGGGGAGGGAGCCTAGAAACTTAGAGTGGGGTGGCTGTTACAGTGCTAGCGTGAATCTCACGGTTTTCAGTGTCCTAGCAGCAGGAAACCAACAGTAACAAATCAGTACTTTTTATAGAATTTGGTTTTCTGAGCCCCCTGCCTAATGGAGCTGTTGGATTGAATAGTTTCTTTGGGCAGGTGAAAGAAAGTTGCTACTCAGAAGCCAAATATGTGCTTCTGTTTTGGGGGCAAGTACACCAAATAAGTGATATCTCCCCTCTTATGGGAAAGCAGAGCAGCTCTGGCCTGCAGGGCGGCGCGGGGTCGGGAGTGAGCTGTGTTCTGCCTCTCCCCGTTTCCAACCCCTGCACCTCCCACCCCCCCAGCCGTGTTTTGATGCATCACTCCTTTGGCTCCAGGCCCTCTGCAGTTACTTGCTTGTGGGGCTATAAATAAGCCGTCATTTCTCAGAGCATAGGGCAGAAGCCAAGTCCATTCTTTGCCTTTGACCCTGACGAGGCTTTTCTCAGTTAATACTTCACCGTTTAGTTGGTGAATTTTGAAACACTGGCCATTTTTAATACGGTTCATCTCTGCAGCACTTTGTGAGGTCTACCTGAGGCTAATGCGTCTAGAAAATTCAGACTGTGATTCCAACTCAGAACATTCAAATGATAGCAAAAGATATATTTAGAAGCAAAGGAAATGCTCAAACGTAAAGACATAGAGACATAAAGTCAGATTTCAACTATATAGTATATAATTTGCCCATTTCTTCTCTTGATGGTAAGTGCCTCAGTGACCCCTGGAATAATATTTATATAATATTTTGATCAGTTGTAAGTCTAAGGTGGGCTGCAATTCCATCATAATTAGAAATATCCTTTTCCCATAATGTTTGAGCTGTATGACAGAAATGGGAAAATCAAAAGTAATATTCAATTTTGTATTTGCATACAGAAGAAAACACTGTTTCTGTTCTGTTTGGTGTGCTGACATGAAATGTGAAAAATGTGGCTTTTGATAAACATGGCTGAGCTCGGAAGGATCATCCAGGGAGGAGGTGAAGTGGGCAGGTTGTTGGCTTTGGGAATATTTTATGGTTCTCGTTAAGCAATGCCTGTTGAGCCTGCTTGTTTTGGGGGTGTGGGGTGGGTGGTGGTGTATAAACAGACTGTCCAGGTAGTAGGAGCAGCATCCCTGTCCCAACCAGGAGAAAGAGGAAGCCAGGTTGCCTCCTGGACACACAGCAGGGTCTCAGAACTGGAGGGGAGCCCTTATCCTGTCCTGCTTTGCTCAGTGACAGGACTACAGGCTCTTTATTTTTGGGAGTTGCATCACGTATGCTGCTCCACAGAGTAACCTAATCCTTCCAGTTAGCAGAGTAGGAGGGGTACAGGAGACACTTCCTCTTAGCGGACATCGCTAGCCTCAGAGCAGCAAGCTAGAAAGCGCGTCTGGCCCCCAGGAAGTGATGAGCCAAGATTCCCCCTTGGCCATGTTTAACTGGACAAACATGGGTGCCTTGCCAGGAAGAACTGCTGGGCTGTATTCACTGTTTGCTGTGTTTACAAAGTGGTTATGTAATTCAGTTGAGGATCTTGGTTTGTCTTTCTGGCTGGAAGGAGTGTGTCTTTGGGACTTTGGAGGAACCACTGTCCTCTGAGAAGCCCAGGACTGGTCCAGGAGGTGGCCTGGGTTCTCACTCATGAGTCAGCATCCTTTGCCAGTGATGCCCTCACTGTCTGCCCCGCGGTGATGGGCAGGGGAGGAACCCGGAGTAGCCCCAGCAGGCCTGCTTGCTGAATATTAGTGGGGTGTCGGGGAGTGTCTGAAATCTGAGAGGAGGTCTGGGGAGACGTGATGGCAGAGTCAGACTCCTGCTTACCCCCTGGTCTCAGGAGTGGGTGGTAAGACCCAGCAGGGGTGTGTGTAGCAGGAATAAGTGTCTAAGAATGACAGATGGGCCTCAGTGGGAGTGGGGCTCCCTTGGCCAGTGGGTGCCCATCATGGAGCTGGACAGGGTCAGCATCTTCTGGCTGGAGGGACGAGGCTCCTGTTGGCACTGAGGCTGTTCATCTTTGCAGAGGTGGAGCTGGTTGGGAAGAAGTCTCATTGACTGTGTAGGTGGTATCAGCTGTCCTGGGGAACTGTTTGCTTAGCAGCCCGAATATTCTAAGTGTTTAATAGGAAATGCCCATGGGCTGCGTCTAGGTTTGGTTTTTACATTCGTCCATCCTGAGATGAGCTGGCTGCAAAGTGCTTTTCCAGATCTGCTACATTATTATTATTATTATTATTTTTAAAAGGCATTTTATGCAGTTACAGTAACAGCTAAGGAAAGCAGCAAGCTGTGGGACACACAGGACTTTGGAACCTGTGCTCTGCTGTTGGAGGGGTGTCCTCAGAGCAGGAGACCTGAAAGCCAGTTGCCTGAAACCCCCCCACCCCAAGCCTGATGGACCCCCCTTCTCTACCAGCTCCCATCCCTGCCTCTGCCTCCTTTTACAGCCTCAGAAATTCCAACCATACTTTATTAAGGGTTATAATTATCCCCTAATCTAGTGCAAACAAAAATGAACTACATTTCCAATCAATATTACCTTTTGGTTTTGTTTGGGGAACTGAGTTTACAGCAGGTGGGAGACGACCCAGCCGCATTCCCCCAGCCCCCTTCTCCCACTGCTGCCTTCTGGGGGCCACGGCTGGGCCCCAGCCTTTCTTCTGCCTTTGCCTTGCCTGGCAGTGCAGTGGCCTCCGCACTGCACCCCCCACCTGTGCCTCCAGGTGTGTCTCTGCCGGCTCCACCCACAGGTCGCCCCATCTGGGCGCTTTGCTGCCTGAGCCTGTCAGTGCTCCTGCGTTGCCCTGGACCCCCAGCCCCGTCTCTGGAACAGCAGGATGACCTGCTGTTCCCACTCTCATCCCATGTGCCCCTCGCTTGCGTCAGAGTTGGTTCTGGCTCTGTGGCCATCCAGCGTGGCAGAGCCCTCCTGAGTGGCCTTTATTGGAGCATGGGGCTGAGTGCCCTGTAACTGTGGACTCCAGGACTGGTGCAGCCCATAGATGGATGTCGCTAACTTTGTCACCTTCGATTCTGACACAGAGTGCCTGCACGTCTTAGCCACGGCAGGCACAGGCACCAGCTCCGTTCACCTCCGTTTTTTCTTCCAGGGTCTTGGGAAGTAGCATGTGACCCTTGGGTCCTCCTGTAGAGGCGAGAGAGTGGAAAAGAGAGGAGAAAACTCTTACCCGTCCCCACCCATGGAGACAGAAAAGACCTCCTGCACATTAAGAAACACGTCTGTGGTTGGCAGCTTGGGTAAAACCTGGGCAGCAAGGGACCTCACTGGACGGGAAGTGAGTGAGGAGGGCCGGGAGCCCCTGGCAGTCGGGTCACAGGAGGATGCAGCTTCAGTGTTGACTCAGCCCAGATTCCTGGCCTGTTTTTCCCTCTTGGCGAAACATGCATTAAATAGCTTTTCGGAAATTTCCTGATTGGAATATTTGGAAGTGGCAATTTAAATTTTTTTTTAATTGTGGTAACATATACACAAAGTGAAATGTACCACTTTGACCTTTTTGAAGTGGGTGGTTCAGCGGCATTACCTGCATTCATGTGGCTGTGCAGCTATCACCAGAACTATGGCCACAACTTTTCCATGTTCCCCAGTGGCTGCTCAGTCCCCATGACACAGTAACACCCCGTTTCCCCTCCCGCAGCGCCTGGCACCCTCCATTTCTACCTTCTGTCTCTATGAATCGGGCCGCTCTGGGGACTTCGTATCAGTGGGACCATACAATGCTGCCCTTTTGCGATGGGCTCATCTCACTCAGCACAGTGTCCTCAAGGTTCAGCCAGGTTGTGTCAGGTGTCTGCCTCTCTTCCTTTTTAAGGCCACTTCCTTTTTAAGTCCATCCCCACTGTGAGGATGGACCTATTTTGCTTATCTGTCATCTGTCAGTGGACACTGGGGTTGCCCCCACTTCTTGGCTATTGTGAACCATGCTTCTGTAAGCAAAGGTGAACACACATCTCTGAGTCTACTTTCATCTCTTTTGAGAATGTACTAGAAATAGGGTAATAGCTGGATTCTATGTTTAATTTAAATTTCCTCAAGTCTAGCTCAGCCAGCCATTTTTCTCCCCCTTCCCAAACTATTTTTTTTTTTTAGACTGTGTTGCTTGTTTTAGAGTAGACACTTTCAAAAAAGACTTTCACAAGCTGCCTGATGTACTAGTTTAGCAAGGAAACTTTTTGAATTGCTGGCAATTAGAAAGCAGCTGTGGGCAGCATGGTTTGGTGTGCTAACTGTAACCATCTTGGGCAGGAGGATGAGTTTTTCTGGGAGGGAGGCTCCGTGGTGGTGTAGGTTCACTGGCCTTACTGCTACTTTATGGCATTTCCCCAGTGACTTACAGAAAGGTTTATAGAACAGTCAGAGGAGGTGGAATCGTTCCTAGCCGCAACTTTAAAAAAAAAAAGCCTTTCCCATCATGTGGAAAATACCGAACATTTCTTGCAGGAACATTTGGGTCAGAATGACATTGTTCTGCTTTGGTGAATGTATTATCTTTGGGGAACGTTGAGGAAAACCCACTGAGCGTTGCCATATTTATTAGCACTGTGTCATACCTTTGCTTTCCTTCCGATTGTCGGTGGCCTTTTCTGTGGTTGGTTTGTCTGCTCATGCAGGTTCATCTCCTGGGTGATATTAACAGTGCCTTTTCTTGACACGTTGTGCAGAGAGATTCACCGTGTTTCAGTCATCCAAAGTTCAAGCCATCGCTGGGAGGCAGCGTGTTGTTTCTCTCAGGTTGGACGATTGCTGGACTCAGACAGGAAAACCTCAGATCAGGTTGCCTGCCTTCAGCGACTCGGCCCTGGGAGGTGCATGCGGGGTGGCACCCATGCCTCTGCGAGATACAGGCTTCCAGAGCAGGTGCATCTCTGGTCTGTGCCCTGTATCTGACCGGCAGTGTCCGTGTGTATCACAAAAGTGCGACGGGAATTTGCCGTATGGCTAAGAAACTCAAACAGGGGCTCTGTATCAACCTAGAGGAGTGAGATCGGGAGGGAGATGGGAGGGAAGTTCAAAAGGGAGGGGGTATATGTATACCTATGACTGATTCAGGTTGGGGTTTGACAGAAAACAACAAAATTCTGTAAAGCAATTATCCTTCAATAAAAAAATAAATTAAAATAATAAATGAGAGAATAAATTAAAAAAAAAAAGTGCACAGTTTGGAGGAGAAGGCTCCCACCCCCTGCCCCCTAGTGGGCTCCCAAACCATCATGTCCATCATGTCTGTGAGGCAGTAAGAGGCAGGTCTTGTTGACCATGTGCTCTGGTTGCTGCTGGAACCGAGGAGGAGGAGCTGTCCTTTCAGAACCACACAGCAGGTCTTGTGTGGTGACAGTTTTTGAGTGCGCCGTCATTGGTGCAAGGGAAGGACACTGTTTATGGGGATCACCCAAGGTGGTGACAGCCCCGTGGTGGTCAGGCGGCCGCCTGACCGTGGTGGGAGCTCATGAAGGCCGTCTGGTGTGGGGCCGAGCTCTTCTCAAGAGTGTGGGCAGACCCACTCCAGCTCGACTGCCAGCCAGGGTGGAAGTGGCCCTTCCAGCTGGTCCCCCACGTGGTCTGAGAGGGTTTGGGGCCTCTTGGTTGCTGGTGGCTCATGTGACATGCAGGTGTCACCCCTGCCCCAGGTCACACACAGCATGTTTCACTATCAAGTTCCTTTCAAGTTCTTGCGACTTGCATGACTCTCCGGAGTGGAGTCCACATTCTTCTTGGCAGGAGGGTAGCACGTGTGCTTTTGTGTGATCATGAGGCAGGCCATGGGCTGTTCGTCAGCAGGGGAGGCAGGGAGACAGGCCTGGTGGTGACCGCCTTGCCCCAAGTGGCTGCTTCACTGTCTGCCTCTTGAGCTTGGCTTGGACACCGTCACAGTCCTCGCAGCCACAGAAGCATTGGGTTGACGTCAGGCGTTCCGCTGGAAAGACCAGGCCTTGGCAGGGGAACGGCCATGGTGTGATGAGGTTGACAGCCCTTTGCTGGCCTTCTGGAAGGACTGCTGAGTCACCAGCCTCTCTGAGCCTGGGGCCCCTGCCTGAGGTGGGGCAGAGTGCTGTCGTGGAGGTGGTATAGGGTTTTGCTTCAAGGCTACCCTGGGCAGCCCCAGCTGTGTCTTCACTGCAGAGTCAGTAGCCACACCGGGGTCTGGGGCCTTTGTGGAACCCTGATACCAGTGATGGTCTTATTTCCATGGGAACACACAGTATTCACTATGTTCCTGAGCTGGTTGTCTGGTTGTGGGTTTGAGCGATTAGGTTTCCAGAGCTAATCAGAATAGACAATGCAGATTGCTGTTTCATTCAGAGTGGTGTCATCTAAAAATAGAACAGTGGCTTCACTGGTGAGTGAGGTGTTGACTGAGTGTGGAGAAGGCCCGTAAAACCTCCGCAGTGGGAGAAGGGTCAGGCTCGGAGCACACGGCCAAGGCTGAGGCATGCCCACCCCAGCCCCTCCCCTAGTCTTTCTGTTGCTGCTGCTTTCTGATTTCTTGACTGTAATTCCCAGCAAACGTTTCTTGTTACAGAGTACGGCGTTTGTGAAAACTTGCGGAAGCTGGAGATCACGGGCGTGTCTTGTCGAGATGTCTATGCCAAGCGTAAGTTACTCTGTTGTCATCTTCCGCTGACTGGTTCCAGAGGCGGACCCTCACTGAGCAGCAACCACGTAAAGTAAAAGTCCACGGCCCTCAGCCCACGGGCCAGTTCTCAGATGCCCCCTTAAAGTCAGAGGTGACGCCGTGGAGCCAGCACAGGCGTGACGGCACTGAGCAGGCAGGGGGCTCTCTTCTCCCCATTTCTGGCCAAAGCATGACTCTGACTTTGCAGCACAAGTGCATCAGGTGTTGTTTATCTGGGAGACGTGGCTGCCCTGAAAACAGCTCCGGGGGGCTCAGAGGCGCCCCTCTCTGGGTCCTGGCCCGCAGCCTGGCTGGAGATGTGGCAGCAGGGGTGACCGTGATGTGTGACAGCAGCCGGGCCCCTCCACCTCCCCGAGCCCTGCCCTTCCTGGGCTCGCTTCCTGCAGCAGTGGTGAGCCCCCAGTCCCCGCCCCTCCCCCCATTTCTTGTCCCCGCCCCTTTGCCTTCCAGAGTCGCCAGCAATGCTCCCTGATGCCCAGAGCCCCTGCCCCAAGCATCTCTCCTCTGGCCGTCCCTCAGGTGTGAGGCTGTTGGCACTGATGCCACCCAGGGTCCTGCAGGGGGCATCCTGCCTCTCCCTACCTGGGCTGGGGTGTGATGCGCTATTAACCCTCGGGGCTGGGTTGTAAAAGACGGTGTAAGAAAGACCTTTGGCCTAAGGGAGACCTGCTGAATTCTCTGGAAAGGACCTTAATTGTTCGTCTTAAAAGCATCTTGGTAGATTTTGGTTTTCACCTTCTTTTGCACTTTGTACCAGTTCTGCAGAGAACACTCAGACCAGGTGGTGCTTCTCCCTGAGCGGCTTCCCTAGGAAGCCAGGGCTGGGGTCCTCTGTGGGAACACCTGTGATTCAGAATGGGGGGCTTCCCAGGGGGCCAGCCCATCCTCACGTGGCCCACACCCCCTGCACAAGCAGAGTGTGGGGAGGCAGGCCATGGGCCACAGTTGGCCCCTGAATCCAGGCTGACTTCCTCATCCCCTCAGACTTCTCTCCGTCTCAATCCCGTGGCCACTTGGGGGGTGTTAGATTGGCAGGTGTTCCTGGGTTAGTTTGCTCACGAGTTGGGAAATCTCCTGTCAGAGTCTCTGGGTTTCCGTGGATCTTCCTCTGAGGAGCCCAGCCACCCTGGACATGGGCAGTTCTTGGTGTTGGTGCTTGACTGTACCTTCAAGGTGGCCACGTCCCCACTACCCACCCGCCCCCGCCCCACTCCCACCAGAGCCCTGCATGTCCCGGCCTACTTCTACCTCCCAGCACCCCAGTTCCTCACTTGCCAGGGGCCTGGGCTGCATCCTTACTCACCATAGCCACCATCCCCGCCCTATCCCCCGCCCGGACCTGTCCTTGGTCCTGGACTTCCACCTTTCCCCACTCCTGTCCTTGGTCCTGGACTTCCACCTTCCCCCCACCCCTGTCCTTGGTCCTGGACTTCCACCTTCCCCCCACCCCTGTCCTTGGTCCTGGTCCCCACCCCTCCCTGCACCCACTTCCTGTGCTTGGTCCTGGTGGCAACCCCTTCCTGCACCCTGTACCTGTCCTTGGTCCTGGTCCTCCCCTCCCCCACCCCACCCCTGTCCTTTGTCCTGGTCCTCCCCTCCCCCCACCCCACCACTGTCCTTGGTCCTGGTCCCCACCCCTCCCTGCACCCTGGCCCTGGTCCTTGGTCCTGGTCCTCCCCTCTCCCCACCCCACCACTGTCCTTGGTCCTGGTCCCCACCCCTGCCTGCACCCTGTCCCTGTCCTGGGTCCTGGACCCAGTGCTGGTCTGCACAGGCTTTCCCGCTCCACCTTCCCTGTCCACGTTCGCACTTTAGTTTTTCTCTCTGACCTCTGCTCCATGTCCCACTCCCCAAGAAGACATGTGCCTCCAGGGGAAGTGGATCTGGGGGCCCTAGTGGTCACTCCTGGGAAAGTGTAGTTTCTTCCGGTCCTCTGGTCTCAGGGGCGAGAACAATGCTCCTTTGAATCCTGCAAAGCCCAGAGTTCCAGGAGTGGAGAGCTGGTTGTGTACCCTGTCCTCCTGCCCTCTGTCCTGGGGGTGTCCCCAGGGCCCCACTCCACCCTTGGCTCCAGCGTTGCTCCCCCAGAGTTGGAGTCTTAAGTCCGGGGAGTTCAGGAGGCTACCCTTGCTGTGGGCATCAGTATCTGTCTGAACCACACTGGCCGCAGTAGCCTCTGTCAGCACAGAAACGAGAGGCTTCCTGGCTTTGGGGAATGGTCAGCTGTTGCCTTGAGGGTCTAATACGACAAGTTCTTATCATCGGGCCGCTTGAGTTTGTTAGGCCATTTGATGATATCATGTGAAAGTGACTTGAGTTCCCTGTAAGAGCTGTAAGTCCTGAAATAGTCCTGGAGGGAGGCTTACACCTGCCTGGTGGTGGGGCTGAAGTGCCTGGGGGAGAACATGCATGAGAAATTAAGGCCCCCACGGAGCTCATCTCAGCTGTGGGCAAAGGGGCTGGGGGCAGCTGTCCTGTGGAGGAGATGTCTGGGCACAGTGAGTGGGCAGGTGAGCAGTAGAGAGGGGCAGTCCAGCAAGAGGGGACAGGGCCATGGGGAGGTCACAGGCAAAGCAGGACATCTGGAGAGGTCATAACTGCTGGCTCTCAACCCCTTGAAAGTGGTTGCCAAGTGCAGAGGATGATTCGCAGTCTGTTAACCGGCATCCCAGAGTGTCTGATCTGTCCCGGCCAGTGTGAGCTTCAGCTTCTATCCTCACATCCCCGGAACCGTGTTTCTTTGAGTTTGCTCTGAGGGCCTCATCCTTAGCTTCCGGAGGAGGTGGTGAAAGAAAGTCACCCCTCTCCTCCTTAGATAGTGGACCCAGCTACCTTGATTCAGGAGCGAGGGGTCTGACTGAGTTCGGGGGCTGGCAAGTACTTCCTTCAGCACAAACAGCATGCTCAAATGCAACAGGTGAAGGACATGCCAGGTATGCACCGGGCAAGCCGGGGATCCTAGCTGGGGTACAGGGCTCCCTACACGGTCACCCCAATATCTGTGAGCGTGACCTCTGACCTCCCTACTCAGCAAGCCTGGTGATCGTGGTGGGTGATGGAGAGAGAGCCTGGGGTTGGGGGAGTCCCGAGTGGGCCTGCCGTGGGGAGTTCCCAGCATGGATCGCTGACTGGCAGCAATGCCTGTCACCACAATTCCTTCTGGCCGGGCCTGCCACCATGGCGAGTGCCCCTGCAGGTTCCAGGGGTCGAGGACGTAAGGGGAAGCGTGTGATGTGGGTGAGCAAATGGCGAGTCCTGTCGAGAAGGCGGAAGCCCCCTCAGCCCCTTGCCTGCTGTGTCTGTTCAGGTATAAACCCACGAGTGAAGTCGGGACGTTTCATGAGAATTCTGCCCGATTACGAGCACATGAAGTACAGAGACGTGTACACCTGCCGTACGTACCCCCACCCTCAACCCCACCCTGGCTTCCGCTTCTGTGGCGAGCACCGCCGAGATGCTGCTGGCAGGGCCTGTCACCCAGGCTCTGGTCCCGGCAGTGGGCTGACCTCCTTGGCTTTTGCTGGTTTTCACCTCCTGAGTGGTGGCCCTGGGGCAGTTATACAAATGGGCAGGGTTTCTGCAGCCGCTTTGGGTTTGGGGTTGTAGCAAGCACGAGCATGTGTTGCTGTGCATTTTAACATTTATCGCTTCTTGAGACATAGGAGCCTTAAAACCTACCTCTTCCGAGATGAAATGTGAGTGTTCACATCTCGGCTTTGTAGTCATCATGTGTTAACAGTAGACGTCAATGTAAAAAGTTTACACACACAACAAAAGTACGTAGAAATAGTGGGTATTTCCTCCTTTGATGGGCATCACTTGAGCTCTAGACATCTTCCTAAGCCGTGTTCCACAGGGGAAGAATGCTGTCTCTGTTTGTATTGGGTTGAGCCAGGATGTGCTGGAAGCTGTTTTCACGTTTTCGAGAAGCACAGGCAACCCTCTCCTGCTCTTTTCCCCACCCCTTTGGGTGTCCAGGGGCCAGCGTCATCTGCATTGAGCAGACCCGCTCCTGAGTCTTAGAAGAGCATAGTTTCCAACAAAATCTGCTTAAAACAGAGAGAATAGAGTCATTGGTGGAATTTTTCCTAACCCCCACCAGACTCCATGTAGCTGCTGTGTGCTGGCCAGTCCTGTTTTACTCAGGGTCATCCCGAAGTCTAGGCAGTGTGCTCTGGGGCACTTTCTGGGCACTGTGCACTTACAAAGCCACCTCGTGTGTCACCCAGGCCCAGGGGACTGGTGTGGGAGCAGTCACCACACACCCGGGCTGGGCTGGCTGGCTGAAGATGTGAGTCCTGTTCCTTTTCTGGCCCTCTTGGGAGTCGGCTCTCTGGAACACTCTGTCCTGGGCTGTGCTATCCCCCCCGCGCCCAGCAGTCAGTGAGCCAGGCGCCATCTCCAGCCCCATAGGACAGATGGTGACGTTTCGGGTATCAATGAGAACAGCGGATCGATGGCACTGGCTGTGCTGAGGGGAACCAGGTGTCGCGGGCTTTTAGGCACAAACAGACCAGCACTTAGAGGTTATCATGCCACAGGGCTGTCACAGGCTTCTTCCAGGACTTACACTGTCAGGCTGATGTGGGATTCCAACACGCCTCTCGGGGTGACCGGGACCAGGAAGTGCCTCAGGTTGTTTTGAGAGGTGTCCTTCTCTGTGCCCAGAGGGTGGAGAGAAGCTTCCTGCAGTGATGAGGATGAGTCCTGAGTCCCGACGGTTGACCACACTTCTGGGAGACCACATCTCGAGCGTCTGGACCAGAGCCGCATGCGTGCTGTCCCCATTGCTTGGAGCTGACGCTGCCTCGAGGCCCTGCTTTAGTGGGGGATTGCTGGCGCCTCGAGCTGCGAGTGTAGTTATAAAAGCACAGCGGGACACCTGGAAGATCTAGACACAGTGACAGTAACCAGTTGTCAGCCTTGGTTGCCTCTCTCTGAGAACTGGTCTGTTATTTTAGATGGTCTACAAGAATACCAGGGAAAAATAAGCATGCGTGAAAAAAAGAAAAATCAATTTCAACTGAGCTTGAGCTTTTGTACGCCCAGGTGTTGTTCCAGGTTCCAGTGTCCTAAGGTGTCCCAACTGAGGGCTTCTTGATATTCGTGCTCTGATGCTCTCCCAAGCTCCAGAGACGTCTGCTGTGATGACTGGCTTGTGAGGAGCGAGGCCCTGGGCTCTTCCTTGTCCACTTGTGCTCTGTCTGGAGCCATGGGACCTCAGGTCCCCAGGTCCCCTGAAGTCTTCTGGGCCTCATTCCCTTGGACCTGAGAGACACAGTCTCTCTGAAGCCTTGTGGCCCAGATCAGCTGCTCCTGGGGGTGGTGTGTGTGTGTAGCTAACTGACAGTCTTGACAATCCGTGTCTGTAGGATGTTGGGATTGTACCGGGGGTATGTGTGTTGCCTTTTTGATGAATCTAGCACATGTCTGTGTGTGTGAATCGATGGTGCACTTTGAACTTAAAAATAACCTCGTGTACCTGTAGGGCTCTGGGCTTTGAGGCTCAGACCCAGCATTCTGGCAGTGCTCCAGGTTGCTCGAGTAGACATGAGGTGTTTAGTGGAACATCACCCCCGTGGGTGAGGAGATGGCCAGGCCATTTTTAATCCTCAGGTATAGATGGCACAGGGTGGAGTCCTTGGAGGGGAAGTCCCCTCCAAAACCCAGTCTGCCAAGCGGAGCAGAGAACGCATTGCAGGATGGCTACGGAGAAAGGCAGGAGACCATGGGTAAGGATAAAGCAGAAGGGCCCTCCTGGAAAGGGCTGTGGGCACCAGCGGGGTGTGTGTCTGAGAGAGGAGAGCGTGTGTCTGTGGGATGTTTCTCCTGACTTTGTTCCGTATATCGATTTTGTATCCTGCCGCATTATGTGATTCATTTATTCAGTCTGAGTTTTTGGTGGTGTCTTTAGGGTATGGTAACATGTCATCTGCAAAATGGTGGCAGTTTTATTTCTTCCTTTTCAGCGTGAACACCTTCTATTTCTTTTTCTTGCCCGATTGCTCTGGCTTGGACTTCCAATCCTACACTGAATGACAATGGGGAGAGTGGGGATCCTTGTTTTTCAAAAGCTTTTTGCTGTTCATGTTTGATGTGCTGCTGGCTGTGGGTTTGTCACACATGGCCTCTGTTGTGTTGAGGTACACTCTCTCCATATCCTTTTATCATAAATGGGTGTTGCATTTTGTCAAAGACCTTTTCTGCGTGTGTGGAGAGGCTCCCGTGGTTGTTAGCCTTCATTTTGTGAATGTGGTGTGTCGCATTGATTGATCTGCGGGTTTTGTGTCATCCTTGCCTCCCTGGATAAAACCCCCTTCATCGTGGTGTGCGGTTCTTTTTGGTTTGCTGACGCTTTGTTGAGGATATTTGCATCTGTGTTCAGCAGGAATATTGGCCTTAAATTTTTTTTTCTCGTGGTGTCCTTGTCTGGTTTTAGTATCAGGGTCGTGCTGGCCTCACAGAGTGAGTTTGGAAGTGTTTTCTCCTCTGATTTTATTCCAGCTACCTAAAGTTTCTAGTGGGTGGCAGGAGATACCGTCAGTTGCATGTAGGGTTTTCCTTTGGGCCTGAAACCTCAGTTCTGCACGACAGATGTAGTGATTCAAAAATGATGTTACAGCCTTGTGGGTGGTGGGCCGGCTGCCCCGAGCATGGTGGGCCGTGGCAGCTGCTGGCAGGACAGCAGGGGCGAGACTGCTCAGTCTCAGCTCATGCCGAGGGAAGATGGGTCTTTTAGGCTGGGTGTTGTCAAGTGTGTTGGAGTTTCCCACTTGGCTTATTAAGTGGCCCTTCCTGTTGGCAGATGAGAATCGGCTGGCCCTGACTAGGACAGAGTGTTTTTCTGTTAGCTCCTGGGCTGAGAGGTTCCTTAGTCATCTTGGACCATTGTTCCTGTTTTGGTGGTGGTGGTGGGGTGACCTTAGAGCCTGGGCTGGTTTTCTGAACGCAACCATGCTGACCTTGGGGATCAGTGGTCGGCAGGGTCTCCGAGCTGGTGCTCCTTCTGGAAGGCCCAAGTCCTGCTTCATGGGGCTGAGAGCAGGAGCATTTTCACTGTTCTCGCTGAGTTAAAGTGTGGTTCTCTGGTTTCTGGTTGCTTCGCCTGTGAACTGGAACACCCGGCTTCCCTGGATTCCTGGGACTTGGGCGCTTTGAGCACGCCTGCTTCTGGTGGGACAGCCCCTGAAGGGTCTGATCCTGTCCACTGGCTGCCTCAGGTCCGAAGCCCACTGTCTGCATGTGGGCAGTGTCAGGTGGGCCCCATTCAGTGTGTGTGTGTCAGGCACTCAGTCGTGTCCGACTCTTTGCGACCTCATGGACTGTAGCTCGCCAGGTTCCCCTGTCCATGGAGTTCTCCAGGCAAGAATATTGGAGTGGGTTGCCATTGTCTTCTCCAGCCCCATTCAGTAAGTGGGACTGAATCCCACTTTACTCTCCTGACTTGAGTGGTCAATGCGTGTTTGGAGACGGAGGAAGGAGGGCTTGTTGAGCTGGGGATCCTCCTCCAGGTGGGGAGCCCTGGAGTTTGTTGAGCGCCTGGGCCAGGAGATGCTGGGGACTCTGTCCTAAACCCGGGGGCCCCTCCTCTGCCTGAGGCAGGGTGCGGGCGCGGGTCAGAGGCGAGCCCGAGGGCAGGTGCTTGAGCTTGTCTGTGCTTGTTCCGTCCTGTGGCCGTGGCGCCTTAGAGCCGGCCTCCCAACAGGCCCGGGCACAGGCGGCCACCGTGCATATGGGGCTGCCCTTCCTGTCCTCACCCTGAAGTTTTGTGTGACTCAAGTGGACGCTTCAGTCCGAGGGCCACTGGGGCTTGTCAGGTCGCTTCTCCTGGACTAACCCTGAGACTTTCTGAAGAATATGTTGTAAAGCACAGGCATCACGTTATCTTAGGGAATAGAGTGCCTCTGGGCCAGCATGCTCCCAGCCCACCTGACGCCGGTGGTCTCTGACTTTCCCTCTAACTGTCCTGAGGGCCCAGGTTGGGTGGGCCAGGAGCCAGGGGCATACCCGTGTGTGCTCACCTGCGTGGAGCTTGCAATCCAGAGGCAGCTGCTGCTCTCGGCAGCACGGGAGGCTGGACTCTTTTTTTCAGAGAGTTGCTGCTTTTAAAGCAGAAGAAGGAACTCCCCTTTGGAAATTGCCAGGTCGGTGGCAGATTCTTTGGACAGACTTTCCAGGGGCTTCAGGATCAGATTGATTGATCTTGGAAAGATGGGAGACCGGAGACAAGAGAAGGCCATGCTGTATGGGCCCATTTGATTTTTTTCTCCACAGTTATATGGCAACATTTTAAAAGCATAACAGAAAAGTATAGAGAATTGTGCAGTGAGCACCCACCTACCCGACTCCGTAGCTCTCTGCCCCACTTCACCCCCACACACCTGTCCATGCATTCATCGTATAATGTGCTGTGTTTCTATGTAAGTGGTAGACATTAGTCTGTTTTACCCCTAAACACGTGCGTGTGTGCTGCACTGTCTGGAGCTCAGTATTTGCTTATGACTCTGACCCCGCTTATTATTGCTTGTTTAACAAATGCAAAACCTATGGGGGCACGGCCATGAGACAACCACTGACTTTAACATGTGTCTTGTAAGCTGACTCAGAAGATGTGTGTTCTGAGGCTGCAACCTTAGGGAGGCTGGTGGAACATTCCCACCAGTCTTCTGCACGCCCTGTGGGCTCGGGATGATGCTGGACCCGTCCCTGTCCCTGTACCCCAGACCAAGTGGTGGCCGCAGAGCTGCTGTCTGGGCTCAGGTCCCTTTGGACCCTGCTGCCTGGCCTTCCTCCCTGAAGTTGTGATGATGCAGCTCCTGCACTTGGAGACCATCCATGGCTCCCACTGGGTGTTAGCCAAGGTTTTTAGACACAGAACCAGTTCCTTCATATAGAAAGAGAGCAGTATAAGAAGTTGGGTTGCACAACTATGGAGACCTTGACCAGTCCCAGGATCCAGTCAGCAGCCTGGAGCCCCAGAGGAGCCAATTGTGTAGTTCCAGTTCGAAGTCTGGCAGGCTCCAGACCCAGGAAGATCCCATGTTTCAGTTCAAATCTGAAGGCTGGAAAAGACCATTGTCCCAGGTCAACACAGTCAGCCAAGAGAAAACTCCCTTGTTTGTGGGAGGGTTAGCCTTTTTGTCCACTTCAGGAAGAGCCCATGATTAGAGTTTGAAGTTAGAAAAGACTGATCTCCCAACATTCAGCCAGGCAGGAGGAGCTCCTTCATACTCACGGGAGCACCAGCCTTCTTCTGCTCAGTCCTTCAACTGATTGGACATGGCCCACCACACGAGGGAAGGCAATCTGCTTTCTCTGTCAGATGGCAGATTGAAATGTCACCCTCGTCTAGGAACACACACATATCAGAATAATGTTTGACCAAGAATGTCTGCCCACCCCTGGCCCCCATGGGCAAATCCAGTTGACAGATGAATTCTAGCACCGCACACTGGCTGTGGTGAGACCCCAGACCCTGCAACTGGCAGGCGGGGCCCTGCATGAGCTGGTTCACTTCTTTGTGCAGTTTGCTCCTCTTTTCACTTTTTCACTTTTCACTATTCACTCCACAAATACCCGTGCAAAGGAAGTGGAAGTGAAGGACTTTTCCCAGGACACCTGCTGCACATGGCCATGCAGTGGGATCGCAGGTTGGCCTCAAGTGCCCTTTTCTCTTGTTGCCCCCAGTAAATATACATGCATTGCTTTTGAAATAAGGCGGGAATGTGTTTTGTTTTTAAAGAAGGATGATCTGTTTTAAATCTTACTCTACAGCCCCATGACATTTTGGACTCTGCCCTGCTAAAGAGTCCCATGCTTACTCCATTGTGGAGACCGACGGGAGGCTCATCACCTCACCAGGGTGCCCACTGCATGTCTTTTGAGGCAGCAGTTCCTCGTCACTGGAGCTGATACGCAGAGGCTGGGTTTCAAAATAACCCCGTTATCATGCTTTCTAAAGACATTTTTACTCTTTGAATGATTTAGGAACTTGTAAGGTTTACTTAAAGCCCCATTTGTTTGCACGGCTCTCTTGTGAGCCTTCATGAGTGACCTCTTCACAAGCCTCACCCCCCGCCAATGCTCTTCCCTCCGATTACTGACTCTGCATGGAGGCTGGCTGACTCTACAGCGAAGCCCTGTCCTCTCTCTCCCTGTAGTGCTTCACCGATACAGACACATCCTGGGCTTGTGGCAGCCGGATATCGGGCCGTACGGAGGACTGCTGAACGTGGTGGTAAGTCTGAAGAGCCTCGGGCCTGGATTCTTGTGCAAGGGACTTTGTCCACCTGCCTGAGTGGTTCCTACCTGACAGATAGTCGCAAAGACTCAACAGGCCAGGTGTTATTTTCTAAATGAGCAAAGATTCGTACTAAGTAGTTCTTGGCCCCTGCCACATGCAGGGACTTTGTGATACAAAATGCTTTACCTGATCCCTGCCTCTTGGACACCAAGGGCCGTTGATTGTCACAGGCCCCGGACACTCCCGTCTTGGGTTGTGCACAGGCCCTTTGCCCTAAATCAGGGTCTGAAAGGACAGGAGGCAGTGTGGGGCCCTCAGAGGCTGGCTCTGGATGGAAGGCCCATGCTGGCTCTGCTCCAAGGTATGTGTGGCACGTGCGTGGGGTTGTGGCAGGCACCTGTCCCTCCTCTGCAAGCCTGCCCTCTGCCTCCTCAAGCAGCATTTTAACTTCCCCTTTTCAGCCTTTAAGGCTGGTCCCAGCAGGAGTGGCTGTTTGATATAAGCTCCTTGGTGGTAGCCAGGAGAAAAGTCTTTTGGTTTTAATCTTTATATGCTTCCTGATGACTTGCCTATCTTATGTAAAAAACTAACTGATCAATTTTTGGATCCGTCTGAAAAAATTCAGACCTGACTTTCCTTGGCGTTAACTGGAGTCAGCATCGAGGAGGACACGGCCCTTCTTGCTGGTGTTCTTGCTGACATGACTACAGCCTCCGGGACAGAAGCCGGGCGGGGCCTTGTATTCACCGAGCTCCAGGCAGGCGCCCCGGCCGTAGCGTCACTGTGGCCAGCAGTGCAGGGAAAACCAAGCCAGGGGTCCTTCCGGCAGCCTGGGGTCCACCTCTGCTTCCCTCTTGCTGCACATACACCTGGCGGGCCAGAAGCCTGAGTCCAGGGCTCTGGCTGCAGCTCGGGTCACAGCTGGCGGGTCTGCCTTGCTGCGGCTGTCAGGGTCCCAGGAGCCAGGTTCACGTGGATTGCCAGGTGACTCTGGTGACTCTGGGTTTTGCTCACCAGGTGGGGTTTGGTTAGGGATAAATATTGCTTCATATTCCTTATAATGTAGTGGAAACATCTGTTGAGAAACTCACTTCACATTTGTTTAATATTAATACCGCCAGGGAAGCCTTGCTGTTAGAATGTTCTCTCGGGATAAGCCAGACAGCTCCCAGCGTGGGCTTAGTCTCTCCTTAGTTCCAGTGCGGGAGGGGGTCACTGTTTTTCTTACTGGCAGTGAATAATAGAGTTGTGTGTGGTTTTTTTTTTTAAAAGGGCTTCTGAAAGCAGGGGATAATTAGGGTAAAGTGGGGCCCCTGACAGAGCACCGCCAACTAGCCCTCCTCTCAGATGATTAGTGATTGAGTTCCGTCCTTCTCTGTCACTGGAACCAGAAGCTGGGGACTCAACCCCCCCGGGGAGGCAGGACTGGCTGGGGGGCCACCGTGTGGGCGGCAGAGGCACCCCCGCCCTCCACGAGAACGCGCGCTTGCTGAGTGTGGTGCCCGGGGACTGTCCCTTCCTTTATCCCCGTCACCACTTTTATCATGTGGCACTCTAAACACACACAGGGCGGCAGGGTGACGCCCACATGCCCGCCTCCTGGCAGCTGCCTGGTGCCAAATTCACGGCCCCTTTGCCTTTTCTTTTCAGTATTTTAAGGCAAGCCCCAGGCTCCTGACAGTCCGTGTTTGTGCTTCAGCGTGGGTCTCTAACTCCAGCACCCACACACGTGAGGTTCTGACCACAGCTCACCACAGCAGCACTGGTCCCCGGGTCCCCTGAGGCCCCATCCACACTTGGGGCTCCCCGTGCATCTTAGAACCACCCTCAGCTGCTGGCTCATCCGCCTCAGGATCTAAGCCAGGGCCTCCTGTCGCGCGTTGGTCTTGGCTCCCGAGTCTCCCCTGGCAAGAGCAGCGCCCGTTCCTTCTCAAGTCTGCTGCCCTGTTGGGGGTCGCTCTCTGAATCACTCCTGCTTCTTTCCTGTGTCTTTGGGCTTCTTCCCTTGCCCCGCCCCCCGTGCCCACTTCAGAGCCGGATGCTCTCTCTCAGTAGCTTGCTTGGATCCAGGTCTCACTGCTGTATTTTCTATTGAAAAATTAGCTAATTTTTTCAGCTTGGTTTAGTATAGTTACCAAAACTGTGAGGTCTGTAAAGTGTACCTTGTGGCGATTTGAGGCACAAGTAACATCGTGGAAGGAGTCCCCCTTCTAGTTAGTCAAGGTACCCATCACCTCACAGTTTGATCCCTTTACTAGGGGTGGGGAGAACTGTGATTTCTGTTTCTCAGCATATTTCAATGATGTAACAGTGTTACCAGCTTTAGCTACCATGTTTCATGTTGGATAAACTACTTAAATTAGTTATTTAATTAATAATTAATTAATGGCGGGAGAGACCGTGCTCATCCTGCTGCTCTGGGTCCCCGCAGGACTGGGATGTGGATGTGGCTGGTCCTCACTGTTGGGGGGGTTTCAGTTCAGTTGCTCAGTCGTGTCCGATTCTTTGCAACCCATGAATCGCAGCACTCCAGGCCTCCCTGTCCATCACCATCTCCCGGAGTTCAGTCAAACTCACGTCCATCGAGTTGGTGATGCCATCCAGCCATCTCATCCTCTGTCGTTCCCTTTTCTTCCTGCCCCCAATCCCTCCCGGCATCAGAGTCCTTTCCAACAAGTCAACTCTTCGCATGAGGTGGCCAGAGTACTGGAGTTTCAGCTTTAGCATCATTCCTTCCAAAGAACACCCAGGGCTGATCTCCTTTAGAATGGACTGGTTGGATCTCCTTGCAGTCCAAGGGACTCTCAAGAGTCTTCTCCAACATCACAGTTCAAAAGCATCAATTCTTCGGCACTCAGCTTTCTTCACAGTCCAACTCTCACATCCATACATGACCACTGGAAAAACCATAGCCTTGACTAGACAGACCTTTGTTGGCAAAGTAATGTCTCTGGTTTTCAATATGCTATCTAGGTTGGTCATAACTTTTCTTCCAAGAAGTAAGCGTCTTTTAATTTCATGGCTGCAGTCACCATCTGCAGTGATTTTGGAGCCCCCAGAAATAAAGTCTGACACGGTTTCCACTGTTTCCCCATCTGTTTCCCATGAAGTGATGGGACCAGATGCCATGATCTTCGTTTTCTGAATGTTGAGCTCTAAGCCAACTTTTTCACTCTCCTCTTTCACTTTCATCAAGAGGCTTTTTAGTTCCTCTTCACTTTCTGCCATAAGGGTGGTGTCATCTGCATCTCTGAGGTTATTGATATTTCTCCCGGCAATCTTGATTCCAGCTTGTGCTTCTTCCAGCCCAGTGTTTCTCATGATGTACTCTGCATATAAGTTAAATAAGCAGGGTGACAGTATACAGCCTTGATGTACTCCTTTTCCTATTTGGAACCAGTCTGTTGTTCCATGTCCAGTTCTAACTTTTGCTTCCTGACCTGCATATAGGTTTCTCAAGAGGCAGGTCAGGTGGTCTGGTATTCCCATCTCTTTCAGAATTTTCCACAGTTTCTTGTGATCCACACAGTCAAAGGCTTTGGCATAGTCAATAAAGCAGAAATAGATGTTTTTATAGAACTCTCTTGCTTTTTCGATGATCCAGCAGATGTTGGCAATTTGATCTCTGGTTCCTCTGCCTTTTCTAAAACCAGCTTGAACATATGAAAGTTCACAGTCCATGTATTGCTGAAGCCTGGCTTGGAGAATTTTGAGCATTACTTTACTAGTGTGTGAGATGAGTGCAATTCTGCAGTAGTTTGAGCATTCTTTAGCATTGCCTTTCTTTGGGATTGGAATGAAAACTGCCCTTTTCCAGTCCTGTGGCCACTGCTGAGTTTTCCAAATTTGCTGGCATATTGAGTGCAGCACTTTCACAGCATCATCTTTCAGGATTTGAAAGAACTCAACTGGAATTCCATCACCTCCACAAGCTTTGTTCGTAGTGATGCTTTCTAAGGCCCACTTGACTTCACATTCCAGGATGTCTGGCTCTAGGTGAGTGATCATACCATCGTGATTATCTTGGTCATGAAGATCTTTTTTTGTACAGTTCTTCTGTGTATTCTTGCCACCTCTTCTTAATATCTTCTGTTTCTATTAGGTGCATACCATTTCTGTCCTTTATCGAGCCCATCTTTGCATGAAATGTCCCCTTGGTATCTCTAATTTTCTTGAAGAGATCTCTAGTCTTTCCCATTCTGTTGTTTTCCTCTATTTCTTTGCATTGATCGCTGAGGAAGGCTTTCTTATCTCTCCTTGCTATTCTTTGGAACTCTGCATTCAGATGCTTATATCTTTCCTTTGCTCCTTTGCTTTTCGCTTCTCTTCTTTTCACAGCTATTTGTAAGGCCTCTCCAGACAGCCATTTTGCTTTTTTGCATTTCTTTTCCATGGGGATGGTCTTGCTCCCTGTCTCCTATACAATGTCACGAACCTCAGTCCATAGTTCATCAGGCACTCTATCAGATCTAGTCCCTTAAATCTATTTCTCACTTCCACTGTATAGTCATAAGGGGGGTTAGGGTGGGGATACTGTGCCTCACCCAACCCCGACCCTCACCCTTGTGTGGACCTGCGTGCAGGTGGATGGCTTGTTCATCATTGGCTGGATGTACCTGCCTCCCCACGACCCTCACGTGGATGACCCCATGCGGTTCAAGCCCCTGTTCCGAATCCACCTGATGGAGAGGAAGTCGGCCACGGTGGAGTGCATGTACGGCCACAGAGGGCCCCACAACGGCCATGTCCAGGTGAGGCCAGGGCTCCTTGCTGCTCCCCGGGGCCCAGTGCCAGCTGCCTGCCAGGGTCTTCCCAGCAGCACCCCCAACCCGCGCTGGTCAGCAGGAGTGGGGATTCAGGCTTGGCCCAGTCCTTCTGGGTGCTGTTGATGCTGCTACCCTGCTTCAGAGATTCACTGGCTGGAGCTGTCCCGGCTTCTGCCTCCACTTAGAACCATGTGTCCTTCTAAGCGAGGTTCTTTTCTCCTCCTTTGGAAGGGTGTCTGCTTGGAATAAGACATTTTACTCTTGGGTGTGGGCCTGGCAGATAGCCACCCGCGAGCGAGTTAGCGAGCGGGCATCCTTGCTGCCTCAGTAGGAGAGTGCGGCTCGAGGACACCCCCTGGGAGCAGCGATGCCGCCTGCGCTCAGGGGGTCCCCAGTGCCCTTCTAGGACCACCCACCATCTGGCGGCCTCTGGGGCCCCTGGATGATGGGGGGCATGGGAGCGGGAGGGCCTGGTGCACCCCTGCTCTGATGGGGCCGCCGGGGCTCACTGGTGACCCTCTCTCCGTCTTATGGACACTCAAGATCGTGAAGAAGGACGAGTTCTCCACCAAGTGCAACCAGACGGACCACCACAGGATGTCTGGCGGGCGGCAGGAGGTGAGGCCGACTCTGCTGTCCCGGGGAGTGACATGAGGGTGGACATGTGAAGGGAGGCCGCCTCCCAGGCTCATCCTCATGGTGTGGATGTGTGTGCCGGGCTGAGGATAAACACGCCGAGTAGAAGTGGTTCTCTGACTGCTTCT
This sequence comes from Bubalus kerabau, assembly GCF_029407905.1. Taxonomy (NCBI): domain Eukaryota; kingdom Metazoa; phylum Chordata; class Mammalia; order Artiodactyla; family Bovidae; genus Bubalus; species Bubalus kerabau. Next base: position 16,071,093 of record NC_073640.1, on the reverse strand, counting down.
CCATCGCCCCTTTGACAAGAGGCCCGAGGGCTGCGGGGTCTCATTGCAGGTGTGAGTTGCAGGGAGACCAGAGGCTTTATCAGGGCGAACCCCTTAGAGCCAGAGGCTGGGCTGCCTGAGGTGCTGGGGGGTCCACCCGAGTCCCGGGGTGGGGAGCTCGCCATCTGGCCCACGGTCACTCTGCCCGCCTCAGCTGCCCGGGGTCTCTCTGCTGGCTCCTTGTGCTCCACCTCTCCACCTCTGTCTCTCCCTCCAAGTAGGGAGTTAGAGGATGGTGTTCTTCTGTGGATTCACATGTCAGCTGAGACATCCCCACTCTTAGCTGAGTCTTGCCGACCTAGAGAGTGGCTTCAGGCTCCAGGGGGAGAGGAATCGTGATGGCTCTGAAGATAAGATGAAAGCCTGAGCCACCCTGTGCTCTGATGGTTGATAATCACGTAAAATTCTGGACCACAGTGGTGCTTCCCAAGGGAATAGAGGACTCCTGGTGGCCTCAGAGGGCAGGAGGGTAAACTTATCACTGTCTCCAGGTGGAGACCTGTCCTTGACTCTGAGCCCCCGGCCCCTGCAGGCCCTGCTGGCTCTCACCCCTCCCTCTGCTCAGGAGGAAGCCCCACCCCAGCCCTTCTCTGCCCTCATCAATGCCCAAAGCCTGCTCTGCATAAACTGCATCCTGAGGCTTGCCAAAACCCCGCCCCCACCTCTACCTCCCCACGTTCTGGGTTACCTACCAGCTTTGTGCCACTTCCAAGGCCACGTCCAGACTGTCTTGGCCCCTCTTGGGACTGGGGTGTTGCGCTTGCTCCTTACCTGTCCCTCCTGAAGCTGCAGCCTCATCTCTGGGGTCCCCAAGGGCAGTGCAGGGCTTTGTCTGCCCAGACCCCAGCTGTGTGCCTGTTGTCTAACTCCCACTGCGGATGGTGCCTGCTTTCTTCCTGGGTGGGATGGCGTGGCTGAGCCACCATACCCATCCCCATCTGTCCAGACCCCGCGGCCTGAGGCTTCTGGAAGTCGGGGGTTGGGGGGAGCTGTGAGGAGGAGCATGGATGGGAAAGGGAGGAGAGGGTGGCGGGTCCCACCCACGGCGTGCAGAAAGCCTGTGGTGCTGGACACTCTGAGTTGCACACAGTTGCTTTTATTTTGCTTTCCTTTGTCTTATATACTTTCTCACCGCCTTCCCAAAATGATGCTTCCTGAACTGTCACCATCAGATGCAGAATGCTCAGAATCCAGAGGGAGAAGAGTGCTGAGACGGCCCCACCAGGGTGGCCTCCGCAAGTCCACTCTCCATCATCCCTTGTTTCCCTTGGCCTTTGTGGTGTCACTGTGGTCTATCTAATTTAGATAGTTTTTCTGTTTTTTTCTTTTTTGTTTTTTAGCTTAACTGGTATTCCAGAAACATTTCCCAGTCTCATTAATATTATATACAAACTTTTCTTTTTTTGGCCGTGCTGCATCAATCGCGGGATCTTCCTTCCTTGACCAGGGATTGAACCCATCCCCCTTGCTTTGGAAGCACAGAGTCTTAACCACCAGATGGCCAGGGATGTCTCTGCAGACTTTAGTTTTTATGCAACATTCCATCCATCATCTTGCTTTGGTGTAACAACCGTAGGCGTGTGACTGTCCTGCAGTTGGACATGGGGTTTGTGCTCAGCTGTTCCCCTGTCATCCTTTGACCACATGCTCGAGTGACCTGCCCTCTGGGAGCCTCAGCCCTTGTCTATAAAACGGGGCCCTGAGATTGCCTGTAGTCGCAGGTGATTTGGAGCATTGAGTGGTCAATGGCTTAGAGGCAGGCCTGATTGGAGCCGCCTAAGAGAGATGCTGGGCATTATTTTTGTGACTGCTGCATGGACTCTGCAAAAGTGGAATTGTATAAAAGGCCCTGAAGGTCCTCCGGATTGTGCTTCAGATTGTGTTCCCACGCTGTCAGTTCGCTGGTTCCTGTTTACAGCCCACCATGGTGCGTGGGGCCCTCTGCCCTGCTGCACTCCTGCCAGCCCTGATTGGCTGTGGCAGAGATGAGACCGGTGAGCATGTGGCCTTGGGTTATTAGCTTTAATTCTGTCACCTGCTAGCTGTGTGGCTCTGGAAAGTTCTGTGGACCAGGGAAGGTGTTAGCACCCAGCTCCTAGGCTGCTGTGCAGAACGAGGCGATGGTGGTGGGGTGTTGGCCATGGTGAACCAGCCCTGGATCTGTAATGGACTTCTTGTCTGGTATGTTTTCTGCCCCTGTGTTTTTCCTTGTGGATACATATCTGATGAGATAATTTCATAGTGAGCGTATCTGTTCTGAGTAATTGGGTCTGGTTGGTATTCCTAATGACTGACCTCATGCGAAGGAAATAAGATTATGACGGTTCACAAGCCAGTTTCTTGGCTCTCAGCTCAAGTCTGATTATGTGCCGTGACAGCACTGAAATCCTGGCTCGCTGCATTCCCTCACCTCCATCTTCATCTGGTATTTCTCTATTTGATTTTTTTTTAAGGGCCTTTCCTCCATGAGTTCAGCCACGTAAGTGGGAGGTTTTGATTTTGATGAAGTCTAACCTGTGAGGTTTTTTCTTTTGTGGTTATTGTTTCACCCCCAGACTGCAAAGACAGTGTGTTTCTCTCTGTGATTGTTTTTAGGAGTTTGGTAGCTTCACGTTACGTTTCGGTCTGTGACCTGTCTTGAATGGTTACTGTATGTGGCGGGGATCGCTTCTTTGTTCCCTGTGGTTGTTGGTTTGTGCCCCATTTGTGGAAAAGAAAGACTTTTTCCCTGTTGGGTGGCTTGGATGCTGTGGTTGAAAGTCCATTAATGAGACACATGTGGGTGTTTCTAGGCTCTGTCTTTTTTTTTTGGCAGTACCACATGTCTTGCAGTGTCTCTGTTCCCTGACCAGAGACTGAACCTGGTCCATGGCAGTGAAAACCCAGAGTCCTAACCATGAGGCCACCAGCGAACTCCCTCCAGGTCTCTCCCTAGCTCTGACCTCACGCTCAGCCGCCGTCTCGGTTACTGTCGCTTTGCAGTGAGTCAGCCACGTTAGCGTGCATCCTCTAGCCTTGTTCTTTTGCAAGGTTGCTCTGGATGTTCCAAAGGGGTTTCAGAATCAGCTCAGCAGTTTCTCCAGAGAATCTGATGGGATTACGGCTGGCCTGGTGTTGAGTCTGTAGGTCAGTGTGAGACAGTTGCTGACCTAATACTGAATCTTTTGGTCCACAGGTGTCTCTGACCTGTGGGCCTCTTCACCCCCTTTCAGCAGCATCTTGGGGTTTTCAGAGTAGAAGTATCACCCATGCTTTGTGTATTTATTCCTAAGTCTGTGTGTTTTTTGAGGCTGTTGTAAATAGGATTTTAAAACTTTCATTTTCCAATTTTGTTCTGTTAGTATATAAAAAATTCAGTTAATTGTTATTTGTTGACCTTGTATGTCTAACAGTTGTTTATTTCAGTCACTAGTAATTTCTATTCTTTGCCAGGGTATGAGCAGTAACATATTAAAGCAGTTGACAGATAGTAGCCTTTTTTTTTTTTTTTTTTTAGTAAATTGTTTTTGCTTGTGTTTGTAGAGCTAATTCTAGATAGTCACTGGAAACACTGTACTGAGTTAGGAACACGTAGCTGTGGATTAGCTATGTTGAATGTACAGAACGAAACAATGAAGTGCTAAATATCCTTCGCATAGCTTGATGCCATAATGAATTATGGGGCTTCGTGGATGCACTGTTTAAAAAGCTTTCTTTTTACAAATATACTTACTGAACATAACTAGGAAGACAGGTTTTAAAAAGGAAAGTCCACCCACACCCTCCACCCTGCCCATCCCTGTCCTGTACTCACTGGGGGCTGCAGAAAGCAGACGTGGCCAGCACAGGGGTCCGATGTGCCTGCTCCCCCAGAGGCCCGACAACCAGGCTCAGTGTACATGCTGCCGTCTGGCGCGGAAGCAAGGCTCATACAGTTGCCTCCCAGGCACTCTTGACAGCGCTGTGGCCCCAGCCTCCACAAAGGACGCCCATGGTCCCTAAGTGTCCTTCCTGTTGAAGTTGGGAAAGTGGGGACCAGAGCCCCAGGCTCCTCAACAGGAAGGGAGGCTGGGAGCTGGGAGAACGAATGCACACAGTCCCGTCCCTCCTGCCCAGCTTGCGTCTTCATGCTGTCCACGCACCATCACAGCAGGCAGCCTCTCCGCACCCTTGTGTCTGGGTGGTTTTGTGACCTGTGTTCTCTTGGAAGGAATTCCGCACGTGGCTAAGGGAGGAGTGGGGCCGGACGCTGGAGGACATTTTCCACGAGCACATGCAGGAGCTCATCCTGATGAAGTTCATCTACACCAGTCAGTACGAGTGAGTGCAGCCCCTGGCTGGGGGCAGGCAGTCTCTCCCTCCCATGTGCTGTGTGCACAGTCCCTCTCTTCTGGGTGCTATGAACACAATCCTTCTGGGTGCTATGAACACAGTGCCTCTCTTCTGGGTGCTGTGAACACAGTCCCTCTGGGTGCTGTGAACACAGTGCCTCTTCTGGGTTCTGTGAACACAGTCTCTCTGGGTGCTGTGAATGCAGTGCCTCTCTTCTGGGTGCTGTGAATGGAGTGCCTCTCTTCTGGGTGCTATGAACACAGTCCCTCTGGGTGCTGTGAATGCAGTGCTTCATCTGGGTGCTGTTAACACAGT